>NC_051040.1:12937268-15337268 GCF_904848185.1 Acanthopagrus latus
GAAAATAGTCAATCAAATTGATTCTTCAAGAAAACAACCAGGGGACTGATTTATTTAGCTACACTCCTGTGTCTTTTTCTCTCCTTTCTTTCTTCCAGCCCAAACTTTTTGCATGTAAGTTAAAAACTTTAGGCCGCTTTGTTGCCCTTTTTTCAGGGTGTATCGAACAATCTGCGTCTGGATCAAACATCATGCGGCTGGCTGCTCCATCTTGTGTCCTCATTAAAGAGCAGAGCAATTAATCTGCCATTAGCACAACAGGAGGTGAGCGTGGCCAAGAAGGGACATCGATTATTCAATCCACCTTTTTTCTTTCCTCCTCCAGTTCTCCTCTCTTTTTTTTCTTCAGTTTTTTTTTGTGTGTGCAGAGAACAGTCCAGGAGTAAGTTAGCGATGAAGGAGTTTTCGGTGTGCATTATTATTGTGCATTAGAACTGAAATCATGTATCAGTTAACAATTAATCAACTTATTTGCTATTTTCGTAATTACTTTTTTTCGTTTAAGTCAATTTTAGGCCAAAATGGAACATAAATGGCTCTGAAATATGAATGTTAAGTGATTGTCTTAGTCTATACTTTTCAGGTATTTCGAAAAAACAAGAAAGCAAGCCAGAAGCACTGAATGCAAGAAAATTTGTCAAATGTGTTTTCTTTTATTACGATGTATCATTACAAACAAAGAGAAATCATTAAAAACAGTCTTAATGTTTTGACAACTAGATATTTTTCAGAGCTCCAGACAACCTGCCTTCAAAGAGCGACCAATGCAATTATTTGTTTAAATTTTGATTAAAAATGCAACCAGTCATCTCTTTTCTAAACATTTTGGGGTTTTTTGGACTGTTGATTAGACAAAACAAGCCATCGGTCTCTGGGATAATGAGATGGATGGATGGGTATTTTTCATTATTTTCTGACTTTTTATATACCAAATGATAAATCAGTTACTAGACAAAAATAATTACTAGATGACAGTAAGTTGCAGCCTGTATGTAAAATAACAAAAAAAAAATACATTTAACATTATTTTTCTTTGAGCTCTGGAATCCTTGCAAGGGCAGACAAGTGAGAAGCAGTAACAGCATCATCGCCCATTAGTCGCTTTCATCCTCCTCTTCATTTTAGCAGTTAATGCTTGTTTATCAATGCGACAAGAGCTGGAGAGAATCCTTTTAAAACGACTCGGCAAGGACATGAAGTGAGTTAGCCGTAGTTTTTCTAATGATTGCAGAGGTTTTGTTTACTCCTTAGTGTTTTCTTTTCTCTTCCAGTGAACGGAATCCTCCTGCTGTCTTTTCTTTATTTATTTCTCTCTTTTTTTTTCGCCTTTGATCGCTCCCAGCATGGTTGACTTCCTTCTCATAATGAAAGTATTAGAGACATGGCAACAGAACAGAACTTGTGGCTCTAATTCTGCTGTAGAAATATTGCTAATATCGCACAAAACCCAGGCAAACCTTCAGATACATGCTGCCAGTATATCAACGATGACCTGAGCACACACAACTGTTTCCACGCATGCATACACACACACAAGAATGTAACACACGGTTGGCTTAGGTTTCTTCTCCTTGATTAGAATCGCCCCGTTTACCTGTGAGACTCTGTGTCCCAGAGCCAATTATCTTCCTTTATCTGTGTACAGTTTGCTTTTGTGTGCGTTTGTGTGTGTGTGCTGTATGCATACTACGTGCGTGTGTCACACTTTCCTTGTGTCTTTTTTTCCTCCTCCTGTACATCAGGGAGGTGTGTGATTGGCAGTTACGAGTGTGAGAAAGTTCCCCGTCAGAAAGGCTACCTGGATCAGTTTCAGGGCCGGGCCGCAGGGCGGGCTGGGCTGCAGGGGGAGAGAGACAGGGAGAGGTGGGACACACAGCGGCAGCGTCAGTGCATTTCGGGCTGAAAGACTCGCTTTATCTGGCCATCTCTGGGAGGTGGAGGGTGGAGGGAGAGTGATCCCCCTGCCCCAGGTGAGGGGATGAACAGGTGAGCGTAGTCATTATGAGGAAAGGTGAGCTCTCTCTGTCCCCTGCCCTCCCTGTTCAGTCTTTCTTTCTCTCTTTCTCCCACTAATCTCTTCAGGGAACATTGTGCAGTCATGTATTTGCTTATGAATGTGAGCATAGTTGTAATTTGCAGTGTTGTGTTTGTTTTGAGTGTAATGTTTCATGATTACATGGTGGTTTTTGTCCCTGCTGGGCTGCTGTAAGTCAGTGCTGTGACGGCTCTGTTTAAGGCTCGTTTTACCAGTCAGTCATTATTAACAAGGAGCTGTATCTTAGTTTCTGTAAAAATTAAGATACAGCTTGTGTGGCTCAGGAAGTAAAGCGCCAGTTGGAGGGTTGGTGGTACGATTCCCAGCCGCTACAGTGTACACGTTGAAGTGTCCTTGGGCAAGATACTTAACTGATACTGAACCAATTGGCCGCCATCAGTGTGTGAGTTTATATGAATCACTTCCGATGAGCAGGTCTGCTCCTGGCATGCTAGCCTCTGTCACCAGTGTATGAATGCTGACTTAAAGTGCTTTGAGTGGTCAGTAAGACTAAAAAAAAGTGCTACATAAATACAGTCCATTCACATCTCAGAGCAGCGCTGGCCAGTCGATACTTGCAGGACACCCTCATCACTCACCTGTAAGTGTTTGCTGTAGGCTATATGTGCCCTGAACTGTGGCTGAGCAGGTCCAAACATCACATCACCCCCGGTAACTTCTCAAAGACCGCCTTGATATTTTGGATTATTTTGGATAAGTCTTATTTATTTTCTTGAGAGTTAGCTGAGCATGTTGGAATATACTTTGTTATTATTGTTATTCAAAGCAGCACACTCTCAGAGTGCCAGAGCACTAAGAGCAGGCAGTGTTTCATGAACAGTTGAAATGTCCTTGTGCATTTCCCAAACTTACTGTCACATGCATATTGTTACTGGTGTGTTACATCACCCTCCTCAATTTTGCCAAGCTCTTGCACAAGAGGCACTACATTTTGTATTATGGCACATATCGATAGCAATGTTTTTCGTTCATCCGTTTTCTGACAGTTGACAGAAAGCACACGGTCTTGAACAGCCATGCTTTTTTAGGAGTTACATGTGAATGAAGACGTGCTAGCAAGACAGTTAACTTTTGATGGACAAGAAATACGGGGGAGTTAAGAGAGGCTACGTAACTCCATCTAAAACCTCTTAATTAATTATTTTTTACATTTATGTTTGTGCTTGGATTAAACAAGATACACTTTAGGGATGTCTTGTCTGGCTAACCTTCCCCCCTGGCATCCAGTCTTTATGACGAGTTAAGCTAACCAGCTAACCAAACTCCCAACGTACAGACATAAATCTAACCAGTGGAGTATTTTCCAAAATGTCAGACTGTTGATTTAGGATTCGGTGGATGAATATTACAAACATGTCAGTTGTGTGCTGAATATTCATCAAAGCAACACAAATTGCCACTAAATGGTGTCCACTTTTGTGGTTAAATCATCCTGTCAGTGAAGTCATATGAAAAGCAGAATGGCAGAGAACGTAATAGGATGTGTCTCTGTGGTTTTCCTTGTCTGGTTTCAGATGTGAAGACCAGATTTCGCTTTGCCTCCTGGACATCAGTAATCTTACAGACGTGGCTTCATTTTGACCCCAGCGTTACAATCACAGACACTCAGCGGTCTGGGATGTTTTAGCTGCGGCGCCTCCGCAGAGAGACGGGAAAAGTTCAAAGACTTCATAACTGCGAGGTCATTCCTTCAAGCCGTCTCTCTGTTGGTGGTTTCGCTGCTGAATCTGTTTGGATGTAGAGAGGGAAACAGAGCAAACTGCCAAGAGAGAGCGTTTCAGTTTGTTCCTGATGAATCTGTTTATCTGACAGGAGTGGGAACAAGTCAGTGAATGAATCGCCATGGATGAATGAAAATCAAAAAGTGAAGGCGAGCTGGCAGGTACACAGTGCAAAAGCTAATGAACAGGTGGTGATAGTACAGACAAAGCTCAGGTGGATATGTATAGACCACCACTTACCAGACGGGAACTCAATCTGATGTTTCCTGACCTTTTGTCACCCTGAGCTGGTTCATCAAGGTCTGTTTAAGTTGAGCTCTTTTGTTTAAACGACCGTGACAAATGACAATATGATAGGTGCTATGGAAATACCGAACATGAGGTGAACGCAGCGCTGTTCAGACTCAGTCATGGTCAGGTTCACTGCCAGAGGCCAAAGCTGACTGTTCCTGGGAAAACACTCACGTCAGGCTGAGAGTGTGTGTGTGTGTGTGTGTGTGTTTGAGTTTTCAGTGCACGACAACTTTGATCACCTTGTGCTGATGATCGCTTGTCATTCCTGGTAAATGTATGGGTTGTGTTTGCATATTTGATATCGCAGCTCCAGAACTGGCTCAACTAAATGGGACACAGCCTTCATTAATGTTATGAATACAGATAATTGGAAAAACTCTGGACGTAAAATCGAAAATCAGAGTTCTTTAAATGGCTCCACATTGGGAGGAGTAAAACAGAATATGTAGGGTTTTTTTTGTTTCTAGTGGAAGGAACCATCCTCGTCCTCAGTGAAAATGTTTTCAGAGAGCTTCTTCTCCCAGAGCTCCGAGTTCAGCATGCAAAATGCGGCAGTCATGCAAATATGTTCAGGTGTATCTACTGTGGGATGAATCTTCTTATCAGTCTCTGTCTGCTCTGATGCTGTTCTACTGTCCTTGTGTTTCTTTATGTAAGTAAAAGCACCATTACTACAATGTAAAAATACTCCCATTACAAGTAAAACTACAGAGGTATTATCAGGAAAATACACATGACAGTGAACCCCTGTTGTGCAGAAAAGTAAAACAAGTACATTAGTGTAAATTATGATAACCGAGGATATAAGACCATTTGACATTACAAGTGACAGTTGCACTAGACCTTCATCGTCACGTGGTTGATATGAAACGGTCACAGTTTGGTTATGTCTATTACATGTATGTAATATTACAATACATATCATAATGTACTGTAGATCATTTTTAAAAGTCAAAATTGACATTTGGTTTCACACAGGACACAAACAGCCTAGACCTAGGTGAACGTCTGGGTGTGTTTGACCCCTCCATCCTTGCCACCTATTGCCTACACAGACTAAGACAATCTTTATATTGCTTTTCCTGACGTCCTCCTTTGCTCCTATCGTTATTACTACGACTAGAGGTCACCACCTTACAATAAACATAAATATAGGTTGCTAAGCTGCTTGCACAGACAAAATACAGCCATTTTTTTCTGATGATGATGGGCTAGTTTTATGACTGCTCACAAGTCAAATATATTACTTTGAAATTTGAACATCTTGATATTGGGCTACTGCCATCAGCTGGTTGCCTTAGCTCAGCTGTATGGGGTGTTCTGTTCCAGGCTATTTCTTGACCAAACAATGGGTCTTACCTCAACTTCTTGGGTGAGACTTACCCAGATCTTCCGCATTGTGCTGCCCATAGAGGGCACACACTGGAGACGCCCATCGCCAGAGTCGGCTAGTTTCCAGTTTAGCTCCCGGCTAACTTGAATAAAGATAAGATGATTTTATCGTGCAGCTCTACTACGCTTTAGATCAAACTATGAAAGTGTCACAGGGTTTGTGCCGCTTAAAAATGTATCCACCGTTGAACAGCCGCTTCTTTCACAATACTTAAGAAAGTGATTTTGGGCCCCGGTGCATCACGTGACGATGTAATTACACGGTTTAGCACGGTGTCTCCACTGGTTGCCTAGCAACTGCTCAGAGCCCAGTAATAGCCTGTCACATAATTCCCCGTAAAATGGGGAATCGTCATTTTTAACCTTGAGTTATTGTACGGAATAAACAACTGAGATACAACAGTGAGCGTTTTCTAGCCTTTTGAACAGATAATATTAATCCAAAATTAAACCTAACTATGGATGGAGTGGAGTAAAAAAACAATATTTCCCTCTGAGGGGAAGTAGAAAGTTGTAAAAGTTGAAACACTCAAGTAAAGTAACTCAGAACTGCACTTAGATACAGTATTTTACAATGTGATTACATTCAACTACTTAAACTGATCAGAAGAGACTTTCTATACCATCATATAAGACACACACTCACACACACAAACACACACACACACACACACACACACACACACACCGTTGTAACCTGCACATTCCTGCTGTGTGGGAGCCGAATCAGGGGGAAGTCAGTGAAGGGAAACGACAGGAGAGGAGCATAGTTGGAGCTTTCTTCCTCCACCGAGTCTCTCTTTCACTCTTTCTCCTCCCGTCGTTTGTGCTCAGCTCTCTTTTGTCCCCTAATTGACTCTCCTACGCAGCCTCGCATACCTGCGTGTACGCTGATACTGTTGTGCACATCGCTTGTACATATAAACCTGGAGGCTCGTACACACACACACAGTTTTCTCCTCATAACCTTTTCTCTCTGTAGACACACCCAAAAACACACACTACACACAACACAAAGAAGGCTAATTCCGTCGGGATCTGGAGCTGGTGTTTTTTAGAGATAAGTTAATAACTCAGGGGTAAATGTCTCAAGGGAAGCTTGTTTTAATGATTTCATTTGTGTGCAAATTGGATCCAGCGTAGGAGTCTCTTTATTAGAAGAGAAAAAAGGGCACAAACATGATCACTGTGAAATTACAGTCTCTGGCTATCAGCATGTGTCACTGAATGCATCGCAGGTACACAATCTTTTGAAAGGGTACACAGGTGTAATCACAGCAAATAGTTGACGCCATCGATCTCTTTCTCTTCTCGTCGTATCTCCTCACCCGTCGTCTCTCTCCCACACACACCCTCCCTCGTTTTGAATCCCTCATTGTGAACCTTTTGTTCTCCGTGTCACTGCCCTCCGACATCTCGTCCCAGAGGATCACACAGGGCAGCTGTCATAAATCCTCCTCTTCCATCTGCGGTTTCTTGTGTTGATGAAGCTTCACAGGGGCGACCGCAAACATTTCGAGCATCAACATTGTGAAATGTTTTCTGACCTCACTGGGTCCTCAGTGTGATTTCAGTCCTGTTACATGATGCCTCTCCCGTTAAGCTCTGTCGTTCCCGTCAACTGTGATGCACATCATGTGCATTTTCGTGTTAATTGGCATCAGAGTTATCGTTCCACATTTCTGTAGTTTGATGTTTACTCTGTTTTAAATAAATCAGCATATTTGGAAGTCATCATCATGTCATACAGTACCAGTTAATGACATGTGTGTCTTCAAGCCGTCGTCTTTTATGTTTCCTTCTGTTTCTCCTTTTGTGCATTAATCGCTGTTTTAAAGTCACAATGCCACCGTGGATTTTTCGGCAGAGTGGCAGAAATTGCACGTAATATATTCACATATTTTCTCTTGTAATTCTTTAACCACGTCACAGTTATAAAGCATTGCTCCTAACTAATTTGAATCTCTAGCCAGATATTCTGCTCAGAGGTCAGATTGAGGCTCTTAGTGGAGCAGCAGAGGCAAGACAACCTCACAAAGCGCCTAGTCACTCTTTCCTCTGTATCTGCCCCACAATCTTTCTCTGAGGCCAATTTAAGACTGTCTAATTTAGGTGTGTTGGCATCTCTGATAAGGTCAGAGGTAAATGTATGCACCATCTTTTTATCTCAGATGTATTGTAAGTAGGCTTTGGATTTCAGTAACTGAATCAAGACTAGATCCCAGCACAGACAATAAAAGGTAACCATAGGACAATTTTCAAAAGGATTCTTAAAAGACGTTTCCTGCTGTGAGGCACTGGTCGATTTTTCTATTTTTTGGAGGAAAATTTCCTTATCCAGGCCTCTGATGACACATGCACGCACACACAGTGTTAACACACATTGTTCTGTACAGACACAGACACACCACTCCCAGACCTGTTCTATTTTCTCCCTTTTAATGCGTCTATCTGAAAGTGCAGCCGTGGATGTGAAGCATCCAGCGGCTAGACGAGGTAATTTCCTGCGGAAGTCGGAGAGGCCGAGGAGGAGGGAGGTGGAGGCTTGTGTGCGTTTGGGGGGGGCGCGCAGTAAGTCTGGGCTGGCTGATGTGAGGGAGGAGTGGAAGGTGCTAGAGAGAGTCAAGATTAATGAGCAAAAGGTTAAAGTTGATGTAAGCGCTGCGGAGGGGAGACTGAGTAAAGAAGAAGGAAGTGAGAGGGAGGAGGGGAGGTTCAGGGTTTGGAGTGGATGATCTCAGCGTGTGGTGCAGGTGTTTTGGGCGGAGGTGCAGATGTAGACAGTGAGATGTGTGTGTGATAACATCTAACTCACTCCGTTGAGAGAATCATAAGCTGCAGGAGGTAAAGGAGGGCAGGGATGACGGGAGGACAGGATGGATATGGGGCAGGGCGACATGGAGGATGAAGGCGTGTCGTGTCAAGAGGCCTCTGTTGTTCTGCAGCGTTTGAAGACTCTGCAAAGTTTAGTTTTAGTCAATTAACCCTGCAGGAGTGTGACTGTCAGGCAGGCAGACAGACAGTACTAATGAATAACTGCTGTACTTATGTGCAATTTGAGGTACTTTTACTTCTTAAGATTACAGTGACCTGAGAACACAAAACAAGTCATATCTAGTCCCACATCACACTTTAGAGTCTATGAGTGGTAAGCAGTTCCTCCAAAGAATTATTTCCCCTTAAAAGTGTAGTTGGTGACATTCAGCCACCAAATGTTCCGTTCATGTTACAACATGGCTGTTATTTGAATCATCTGCCCCCTCAAGTGCCAGTTTGTTGCACTCTAACTTTGCTATCTCAATCACAAACGTTAATATTACTAACACTATTTAATGTCAATTAACATTAGCTAGCATTAGTGATGTTCATCTCTGCTAGTGGTAGCATGATAACTGACATCACATAGTGTTAACATTAAGGTTTGCGCACTAAAGTTAGCAAAGTTGCAACAAAGTGCAACAAACTAATCATAAACATTAACAAAAGCTAACACTAGCATTAACATAGTTAATGCTAGCTAACATAGTTAATGCTAGCAAACATTAATGCTGCTAACGCAGATGGACAAAAAAATGTTTTTTTATTCAAATTTATTTAATAAAAATGTAAAAATGTTTTAAAAATATTCTTAATTCTTAATCACAATAATGTTTTAAAGGAACACAGATACTTTGCAGCTTTCTACAAGTTCTGTAGATGCCTCAAAACAGGGAAACAATTTCTTTGTGCCTTCTGTAGCTCTACTAAATAATTGTTTGCAAGTAAATCAGTTTTATGTGACAATGCTATGTTTAGGCCCCAGACTCTCTTTTGGTACTTAATTCAGTTCAGTTGTTCATGTGGCTAGTAGCTCCTCAATGTATCGGCAGGATTCTTAGCTGTTCATCATAGCAGTGTTGTGTGAAACTGCTGTGGGATCATCTTCAACCTGACACAGACACAGGAGCAGTGGAGGGTTTTAAAAGCATGGTGCTCTTGAGTCTCTGTATGTGGCTGTTCGTCACAGCAAGGAGACAAGCTTTGTTTCAGATAAGGCTGAAAGGCAGCAAGAAAAAAGACTGATGACAGAAGCAGTTGTCTGCTTTCTCACCGATCAGTGGTCTTATGGTTTTAACTCCACCTTTTAGTTTCTGTTCAGCTGCCTTGGTACCTCAAAGGAGGTGATACAGATGAGGTGTGAGGTACCAGCTGCTATCCCAAAAAATTAGTGGTGAGAAATAATCAAGCCGAGTTGTACCATGCAGTGGAAATAAAGTGTTTAATACCTGACTGTAAACACAGAGTTGTTAAACACTTGCTCCACATCGACCAGCTACAGCAGTAAAATGCCTCTTGTACAATGATATGAAATGTAAGTCATCATAATATAACAGCGACAGGTGCCATTTTAATGCAGAATCAGAATTTAAACTTTTGATACTTTTAGTACACTCGGCTGATTAAACTTTTGTACTTTCAATTCTGTAGGAGATTGAATGCAGGCCGTGTAATAGAAGACATTTTTACATTCCTGTATTCTTAAGTAAAGAATCTGAGGGCCTCCTCAAACACTGATGAGCCAGAGTTTGAAGGAAGGTCGAGTGATGGGGAAGTGGTGGAGCTGACGGCGGTGGCTGAATGGAAAGTGGGTGAGGGCGGAGAGGGAAAGATAAAGTCTGATGCTAATTACGTCCAGAATGAAAGAAAAACAGAAGAGACGGGCGAGAATGCGAGCACAGAGACATTTAATTATAGAGAGGGGGTCATGGGAGCAGGGTGGGGTGGACGGCTGCACACCGGGGGTCTAATTCTACATCTCGTGCTCTCTCTCTCTCTCTCTCTCTCTCTCTCTCTCTCTCTCTCTCTCTCTCTCCCTCTGTTTGTGTGTGTGTGTGTTCCACCTAAGGGCAGGGAGATGGCCTGCATTGGATAATATCCGCAGAGACTTTAGAAATTCACAAATTAGCCACCTTAACGTCACGTCTCTTGTGTCTCCTGTGCAACCGGCAACTCCCTGATCCAAAGCGATTGATTTTTGTCTTTGTTATTGTCGGGCAAGAATCGATCAATAACACAATAATCATGTTTGACACAAGGATTCTTAGTTTGTGGGTCTTTGGGGAGCCTCCGGTGTCCTGATAACATTCTATTTTATTCGTCAGTGGAGCGGAAATCAATCTGACATCTATTATATTCTGAGCTTTCTGGCCTTCTTTGCACTCTGACGCTAACGACACGAAGCTGACAACGTGGCTCCCGCTTCAACATACTCTCATATTTACTGTAAGCACTTAAAACAGTGTAGTGCTTCACCACTGGAATAATAATGGCATTGTTACTGTGGTTACCCCCACTACTAATCTGTAGTGCAGGTGAGGTGTCAGCCGTCCAATCCGGCGCAGGCACAGCCGCTGTCATGTCAACCGTTTGCATGTTTGTGTCTTTTGTGTTTGTGAGCGCAGGCTGTAATTACACAAACGTTCTGGTGCAAAGGGTGAGAGTTGGCAGGTGTACGAACGCAGCAAATGATCAGCTGTAGATTATGAATATTAAACGTCGTGTGAAACATTTGCAGTTAATTGAATTCTCTCCATCATTGACAAAGAGAATGTTTAATTGTCATCTGTTCGTTTGTGCGTGTTCGTACAAGATTTTTGCTGTCTGAGTGGGCTCATGTTTTTATTATGTGCATAAAGGCTGAAGTGCATTTGTTTAATTAGTGTATGTCGGCTTTACGTGATATTAATGAGTTCAGCCTTATGATTTGATTGAACTTTATGTTTGGATTTCTACTGTTTGATTAGCTGCCGCACTCCAAGCTGGAACAAGGCAGTAAAAGATTATCAGATGACTCAAACAATATAGATTGTAATGTTAGTTAGATAATTGGAGTGTTAAAACAGACGGTAAGAAAAATCCCCACCAGTCAGTTCATGAAATAAGTTAAAAGTTTGAATTTAAAACAGCTCCACACCCTGAACTAATCACCGTTCTGCACATGCAATGCCACGCCCATCTCATTATCATAAGCATTAGCATAATTGCAAACATGGAAGTGTAGTGGGAATGTTGCTGTTGAAAACAAAGAATGGATAAATAATTCAATGTGTGCCAAGACAAACAAAGAAAAGGAAGGAAAACAAAGTTAGAGAATAAAGGAGGTACAGATGTATACAGAGAAGCAATCAGTAGAAATGAATTAGAGCTTAATTGATTCTGTTGACTGACCGGAGGAACTGTCTGACGTGCAGTCCATCTTAATTGTATAACTGACTTGTCAGATAACCATTTATATTTTTCTCCTGATTACCTAATAATTTTCATGAATGCTTTGAAGGTAAAAAAACATGTAATTTGGTGATAATTATGTGGAGAGTAGAGACTGTGCTTAATTTGCACATCTCAGTTAATGAATCCTGGTTAATTACTTGCACTGCAGGACAGCTGAACATGAAATCATCTTCTGGAGGAACAAACACAGAGAGTCGGATCAGATTCTGCTCTGAGAGAGCTTAGAGATTACTTTTGAACTTTGGGGATTAAAAAGTGGATTAATCCTCACCCCTGTTTATCAACCTGACTGCAGCAGTGATCCACGGAGGTGACCTCCGCTGTCGGTCGTTTACTGTAATATTGAGTGCTGACTGGAGCTGGTGTGTGCCATCGCTCACTAACATTAGCCATAAACTATGCGTGAGTAACCCGAATAAACACAAATGATCACGATTAAGAAATATTGTGCCGTCTTGTAGCAATGCAGAAGTGGCCGACCCCTGCTTTTTAAAACCAAGTTGAAATCATAAGGAAACTACAGACACATAACATAAAGTGTTTTGTCGAGGATGGCAGCTATTGTTAAATGATTAAAGCACCAGATCCGGCTGTCTGAAATGATAAATGACACGTTTCGTCTACCGCACTCTCCATTGTGCTACGCAGACTAACATTTTCGGGGCCTGAATGAAAGCATTGTAGATGGAAAAATAAAGCGACCTGGGTAATATTGGATGCCTGACTGTGTGTCTGACTTGCGTGTGCGTGTAAGTATGTATGCATTAGTGTGTGAGCTCTGAGGGGAAATTCCTCTCTCAGGGCTGGGAGTCCTTCCTGTCGTAGAGCTGTGTTTGTACAGCCTGGCTTTGTCGGGATATCCTACCCTGCCCATGTCTGAGAGAGAGGGAGAGATGGAGGGATGGCAGGGGGGCGAGAGAGGGGCATCCATGAAATCGGGGAGGGAGGGAGGGAGGGAGAGTGAGGGGTCAGGCTGAGAAAGTGGAGCGGTAGATGAGGCAGTGGAGTTCGTAGGATGGAAAACATGGTAGATTTTTTTTTAAACCTTCATCTAATCGAATTTGGCATGCCATCACTAATGTCTGCATGGTGGTTTGAATTAGCATAGCTCGTTCTAATCCTGAGCTTTACCGCTGTTAGACCGGCGTGAGGCTGCAGGCGAAGTGACGGGGCCAGACGACCAGACAGCCTCCAGCCTGAGGGAAGGGACGACTCATCATCGGGACTTATTTTCTAGTTTGATGTTGTCCCGTCTTTTTTTTTGTTTTTGTTTGATTGTTTTGGAAAAGCCCAGTTCCTTCTCCGGCCATGCCAGGCTCTGACCATCTGCACATGGCATGACTGGCAACAATCAGAGTGAGATCTGACTGAAAATGAGCTGCTTTCTGTGCAAGGACCTGACCTGAACTCACAGAGATATGAAAGGAAATCACTGCAAACTGCTGCAGAGTGGAAGTGGTTGAGATGGAGAGACAAGATGTGATTTATGGGCATTACAGAGCTAATCAAATATCCACTTGTACACTCAAAAAATATCCGGCTGCAGTACAGTGAACAGCTGAAACATGTATCTGATTACTCGTATCAGATATTCTGTGTACAAATTGAAATAGGGATATGTCGCACACAGTGTTACACACAGCTGTAAACAGTTATGGAGAGCATTTAAACAGGAAGTATACAAGAAAGAGTCTCCTTGTTCAGTTTATATTTATTTCCCTCGCTAAATAATTAAACAAGCTAAGATGCAGCTAAAAATGCACCACAGAGTTCAATCCTGCGTCCTCTTTTCAGGGAACAAGTCCAACCAAACACAACAGTCTACATCGAGGTTTCAGGGTTCAAAAAACTCGGCTTTGTTCTCTGTTGTCCTCTCATACCCATAATATATAACACTTTATTTAACATACAAGCTTCCAACACGCAACATTGTTAATTATTATTTACCACAGCAGTGTTGCACTCGGAAACTGCCAATTTCTACATGATGTTGCTTTAAATGGCACGCGTGGCCATGACCTTTTTCAAGCTAGTCATTTTGATTTGTCAATCACAGGTGTAACTAATTCGCTAATGGTAAGACTTGGATTAATTGCTGGACCAGAGACATCGTTAATGTTATTAGTTCCACCTGTGGTTTTTCCTGCTACGACACGTCAACGTGTCTCAAATGGTCCACAGTCGAGATTTTATATCGGTGAAGACAATGTAATGGTTTGGAATGAGTACATTACAGCTTTAGAGCATTTTGCTTTTCACCTTCAATTTAGTACACAGGATCCTTTTGGGACTCGCTTCAAACTTGGATTTCTGATATGACCGTTAAGGATAAGTGGAAATATACAAAAGCCTGATCATTGTGGCCATATAATGATCAATTAATCCAAAGATGTACTGAGAGTAAACAAACTTTGAGAAAACACTGAGATGTATAAAAACTAAACCAGCTTGTAGACCCAGAGTTGATCGATAATTGTTTTGTTAGATCCAGTATTCAGCATTTTTGTGATTATTGGAATCAGTGGCTTTTTTTAACTGCTGATATATATTTTTGGAATATATTTGAAATATGTTACTTTGGCTTTGATTGAATCTGCAAAGTGACTAGTAACTTAACTTATGAAGTATATATAGTGGGGTAAAAAGTACAATATTTGCCTCTTAAGTTATTAAGTAATAATAATGTAATTATAAAGTAGAGGAAATGTATACTTAAGTTTAGGACCTGTAAATGTACTTAGTCACACTCCATCACTGCCTGATTCTCAGTTTGTATTTGCGTACTGTTTATACAAAATGCCCACTGGAAATTGTAATGCCAGACTTTTTTATTATGAATAAGAAAATGTTTTCATGAAAAAAAGTGCTCAGATGACAGGAACTACCATTTATTCAGAGAAGAACAACAATTTATTCATAACCTGTGAAGAACTAGTGTCTATTTTGGGTCTCTGCTTGAAAATTACACACCTATAATTTACAAAGGGTATCTCTGCAACTACAAGGTCTATTTGAATAATCAAGGTATCATAATAAAGGGAACACGTGAAATATTTGTTCAGATGTGTAAGTGTAAGTATATATGTCACTGGGTCTGAGTAAATATCCGCTCGGGCTGAACAGGTTAAAGGAGAGGAAATGAAACATTTGCTCATCAAATAAACCCGTTTGGGCTATCAGAGTGCTGCAGTTTTCATTTGTTGGGCAGCAGAAACTTAACAGGAAACACACATGAAAATAAACATGAAGTTTGATGGAAACTCAATCAGTTTACCCATCAGGGGGTGATGGAGACATATTCTCCGCAAGATGAGATTCAGTCTCTCTGCTGCTGATTCATTTCAGAGGCTTATTTCAGTTTGAGTGAGCATGTCGGCCAAAGTCAGAAGAGATCAGTAACAGTCATACGCGTAACATTAAGCCCGAAACATTCAGAGAAGTATGAACCTGTTTGTGGCAAAGTCCTTCATCCTCACAGGGAGGTTAACGTTCAGCTGCCAGGTATCCACTAACCAAGCTGCAGTGTTTGTCTGTTGACCAGGTGTTTAACTGTCTAATGAAACAATTTGAACCATCCTGCTGTAGTTGATTTGATGGCATAGTCAACCTGTTTTTCTGAAATTCAAATCGTAGTTTTCTTCAGGGGGAAGAAATGTTTCGCTCTCGACTGTGAAAGAGAACACAGTAGTAAGTATTGTTCTCGTCACTGTTTTGAGAGAGGCTGCTGTCTCTGCTCAGTTAATCTTCCGTCTCCACACACACACACACCTTTCCCGTTATGCCACTTCCCCGCTGTCACCACTGCGGCCATTAAATCCACAAATGGCACGATTAAAGTTGAGACGTTGTTTGTGTCAGAAGGAGGTAAAAATATCACTTTGTTGGTTGACTGTGATCTTATCGGCCTGGTCTTTGTGGTGTTTACAGTCTGATTTTCCTGTCTGTGCCATGTGTTTTTTTTAAAACAGACTATGTGGTCACTCTGCCTTCGCCTGGCCTCTCGTGTCCACATGTCTCCCTGACGTCACACCACTTTGTGATTGCAAAACAAATGGCTACGGTGTCTGTGTGAGTGTGAATGTGTCTGTGTGTGTTTTGGAAAGGTTGTCAGGAAACGTTTATTGTAGGTGATTCCCTTAATCTTTTTACACACATATTCCGAGTCTTATCAGTGGTTATTGTTGTGATTTTTTTACTCAGTAACCATGGTTTGCTTCACCCCTGACCTCGACCTTGGCTACAGGGCTTAGCGCAGATACACCCTTCCTGTATCGATGACGATATCATAACTCACCTGGCTGTGCACACTTGTGGGTGAAGGGGTGAAGAGAAAAGAACAAGGCTCGAAAAATGCTCTGGACTTCCCACAGGTCTTAACCTGAAGTTACAGTTGGCAGAAGATGCGGGCAGAAAGAGGGAGAGGCGTGTACAGAGGATGGGAGGAAGGGTGAGGGGAAGAGGGAGAGGGCGATTGTAGAGATGATAAGGCTGCGAGGTCTGAGAGCAAGCTAACAGTGAAGTAATGCTGTGTGAGCATTTTGTAGCCGCGGACAGTTCGTCATAACCGCTCTGATCCTAAAATCACCTCAACTTAAGCAGAACTTTATCTTCTGCAGGAAACGTGCTGATTAACTCTTTAGTGGTGGAAAGTAACTTAGTAGTTACACAAGGGTACTTTGTAACTTTTAATGTGTCATGAAAATCTAATCTACATGAGCAAAAACAAGACCATCAGTGAAAAGACTGGCAATTTCTTTATAGTCGTTATAATTATTCTTAAAGGTGCACAACGTAGTTTTGGGGAAGAAATTTGAATCACATCTCATCTTTGTTTTCATGACTGAATAAACTGAATAAGCAAAGTGACCATAAAGGACAACACAGTTTCATACGGTTTTACTTCATGTTTATATGTGGCGGACCCTGCCACCTTCAGATTTTGTCCAATGAGGGAGGGAGGTGTGGAGTGAAAAAAGGGCTTGCTGCATCGATGTGTTTCTAAAGCACATCTTGGGTTTTACCGGAGTGCAATGCAAAACTTGTACCTACCTTGTTGCACAGTCTTTTTTCAGCTACTGTAGGAGACGGTGAGGAGAGGGATATTCAGTTGGTTGCAATCTGCGACCACACCACTGAACACTAAGCACTGGAACATTGAAGCGACAGTCATTCTTCAGTGATGTTATTTTAAAGGGCTCCAGGACTTCCCCGTGAAAAGAAGTAAAGCGTGAATGCTGAGCTTTACTTCAGGTGCGAGTTGTAAGCTGAAGCTTAATGACTCCAGCTGGTCCATCTGTTGGCTACCTGCTATCTGCTGGCCTTAATGAACTGGCTGCGAGCCCTCTGCAGACCAGCACATCTCATTAGCGCCATGTCTTCTAAGTATTGTGTAGGTATGTGTGTGTGTGCGTGTGTGTGCGTGCGTGTGGGTGTTCTTCCACTTCCCCCTCTCTACCGTTTTCCTTATCTTATCACTCCGCCTTTATGTTGCGCCCTGCTCTGATCTTTTCTCTTCTATCTCATCATCGTTTTGTTCCACCTCCCTCTGACCCCTTTGTTCTCTTTCTCCGTCACATATCTGGAGATCTGATAAACTCCAGGAGTCCAACAAATGGTTAGTCCACCACAGCCTCCAACATTTCTTTGCCCAGTTTTTTTTTTTTTTTTTTTATATACTCCCACATAATTATCCCTTTTTTCTCAGTCCTTTTCTCCTTTGTAGTCACTCTACTCACCTTTTCCTACCATCTGTTGCAGATGTAGTGGACGTGCCTCCACTTGGAGCTGACTCAGTGCTTTCTGACACACCAATTTTCCCTCCCCTACCATTTTGCACCTTCGCTGCAACCCTTCATCTTCTCTTCTCCTCCTCGCGTGACTTCTTTTTGCCTCTAGCTTACGTTAGCATTGCTGCCGACCTACCGCCTTCGACCTCCCCCTGAATCCATCTCTCGCTGACTTCACACCTCGCTCACCTCCTGTGCCCATCACTTGCTTCCCTTCCTCTCCTGCCCTTCCGGCGGTGCGCTCTCACCGCAAAAGACGTGACTGCACATCCGTGTAGCCCTTTAGGAGAAACCTCACCCATTTGCATGACAGGCGCAGGTGCGTTTCTCAGAGGGAGCGATGGATGGATGGAGAGAGGAGTTGTAGAAGAAAGCGCCGCTCTGAATTATTCATATCTGGTCCATAGGATGAACAAATGCATCAGAACACCTGTCCTCTGTTATCTCTCCAGAGTGTGATATCTCTGTATGCTCAAAGTCATCATTTGAAGATGTCCAGCTTATGCCCGAGTCCCCTGCCGCAGGATGGCCTTAGATTTTATCTTTGCACAAGGCTATGAATTTTAATAAAATCTCTAGATTTAGTCACGCAACAACCCGACCCATCTATCCAGGATTAGCCTGGAAGACTCGTCGGAGAGTAAACAATAAAGAAACTGGTCCAAGAGCGTGTTCATTAAATTGAACAGGTTTTTTTTTTTCTTTGGATGTCCTCCCTCACCAAGCTGATGTATCCGCTCATCTCTTTCTCTCTGCATGGCTGCAGGTTGAGGTTTTCTTGAATCAGCAGCCAGCTGCAGCCCTGGCATGTTCGGGCAGTGAATCACTCCTGATGATAGTCCTTTTTTTTCCAAGGCATAGAGCAAAGATGGAAACACACACACACACACACACACACACACACACACACACACACACACACACACACACACACACACACACACACACACACACACTTTCCACAGTGGTGGACTGAGAGTTACTCAAGGGCAGCTCTGACTTACTTTTACTTAAAAGCCTTTTCACACCAGTGTTGTCCTCGACTTGGTTGTTGAGGTAGTCATAGTCAGTTGTTGTACAGTATTGGATTTTGTGAGACAAATTTGATAAGGTTTTCTCACATTTTAACCGAGACAGACATCAGCTGAACAAAGGATTTCATTCGTTTGCACAGTAAGTTTTTTTAGATTAGCTTGACCTTGACATCATTAAAATATTCCAGTATATGATAAATATGATGAACTTTGATTTTGTTGCAAACACGTGCACTTTTTACACAAGAATTATTTTGATTGTAGGTCTTTAACCAGCAGTGGAGTACTTTTATACAACATGATTGGTATTTTTACCTCAGTAAAATATCTCAGGGCTTCCTCCACCGCTGATTTTCAATGTCTCATTTGAATCCACCTACTGCATTATGTATAAAGGACATTCATTATTATATATGGATTATGCATTACGTATAGCAGATGCAAACATTTGTGGAGGTTATGTGCATTTTTTTACACTAATGAGAAAAGAAAGTAGATTCCTCCCTGTTACAGCTCTGCAGCTCTCCTTCTGTTTTCTTTTTTGTTTGTATAACTTGTGGTAAACCTGTCAATTATAACCCATTAACTTTGAAAGAAGCCAATTTACCATTAATATTCAAACACTCTGATATTTGCAACAAGGAACGGATACTTCAGTTTATCAGAAAATGTCTCAGAAACATCCCACCTCTACGGTTGAAACTTCTATTTAGCCTTCGTCAACAAAAACGAACATCACAGGTGTCACGGTGAAGATCAACTGGAAGCGAACAAATCCACTCAGATAATCGATGAAACTGTGAAGGATTACAGAATTATATTTTGTCATTTATTGCAATATCAAAGTGAGTCAAGGGTATTAGTGGCAAATGTTTGACAGATGTTTTCTCTGTGTTTTTTTTTTTTACTTTCACAGAAGTCCTTCTCTCTGGTGTTGGATGCGATGGACCATGACAACGACACGTCAGAATCAGGTGAAGCTGCAGTGTGTGTGTTTGGAGCCTATGTGTGTTTGTGTCTCTGTGCCTTTAGGTACGCAGGAATGTAAGAGAAAGGGAGGCTGAATACATTACAAGGTTTATACTTTCCAACAGACAAGTACGAAAACGAAAGAGTTTATGTTTTTAAATGTGTAGGTCTATAATCCTCCTCCACAGGCGTATTCTGCTTGTTTAAAGTTCGAAGGCTACTCAGCAGAGTTGTAAAACCTTAATATAACACTTTTCGAATGACTGTGTAGACCGCCATGTCAGTGAAAATCAGATGCTGTCATCTAGACTAATGTTATGTTTGATCGATCTGAGGGAGATTAAACCTAAGCCAGTTAGATTTTAGCATGACCAGTTGGTTTTACTGTTTTTTCTCCATGATGATTGTTTACTCGCTACCTTAATAATGTGGAATAGCAACTCAACTACTATGATACACAAGCATCAAATCTGATTTTTTTAATGACAGGGAAGAGGTCAAAAAAGCTGCAGAATAAACTTTAGTTAGTGCTCATGCTGACTGCACTCCGACTAGCTCTAACTAGCTAGTTAGATTCAAGATGGTTTGGTTTTAAACCACCGGTTTGTTGTGCCTGGAAATTTCCCTTTTTGTTTTTTTGAAGTATGCAAATGTTAAAGAGTGTAACTAGTTTGTCCAGTATGTCAAAAACTAGATTAGCTTTTAGCATCACTAGTCTGTGCATATTTGTTTCCCCAGTATGAATGTATTTAGCCATTGCTTTCTTAATGCGGTATAACAAACTCAACTATAAATAAGATATTGGAGGCTCAATATTATTTTTTCAGACAGGAAATGGGTTGGTAAATGCTAGTAGCTTATACTAAAGTTAGCTTTAACTAGTCGGGGTGCAAACATTGGACTCGGTTTTGTCCTGGGAACTTTACATGTTTATTTTTGAAAAATCACCAATATCTATGGTATAATGATTTATTATCAGTTAAACAGATGTCACAAAGTCAAATTCTGGCCTTTCCTTAATTTTGACCTGGCAAAAAAATAAATAAATAGATACATATTCTGTCTATATTACCTATAAGTACAGTTTTCAACAAGCAACTTTTCCATGGAAGCAAATGGTTCATGAGAGCTTGTTTACAAGTAAGTGTGGTTTAACATGGTGGAACAATGTGAAAATATCCCCTTTGTCTTTGTGCCTGTGATCATATGCGACTCGAAAGTCTTTTTATCCGAGCCCTTTAATTTCCTGCTCGTCTCCTTGTTGTTTCTACTCATAATCAGGAAAAGCTCTGTGACAGGGAATGTGAGCTGCATGCTATAAAAAGCATAACACGCACGCGCACACACACACACACACGCACACACACACACACAGATGGAGACAGATGTTCCTATGCCTTCCTCATTCCTGTCATACCACAGTCGTCCCTTTCATCCAGCCGTCCCCAGTCCTATCCAAAAGATGGCTGAGATAATGAGAAACCGGGAGCTGCACCAGAGATCCTTCTCCTCTTGTGTGTTCGCCTCTCCCGTCCTCTCCATCCTCTCCTTCCCTCTGCCCTCCAGCGCTGTTCTTACAACTTGTTTGCATCATCTGTCGTTTCCACCTGAGCTCCTGACAGCCCTTACATTGGGTCTAAAGCCGTTCATTAGGCCGGCGGCTTAGCTCAGCCCAAACACGGGCGTCCCGGAGCAGTCTGAATGGACTTATCAGGCCCTGCCGCTAATCAGAAAGGATTATCCAGCGCGACTGTACCTTCTGAAACAGTCCTTAGAAATAGCGAGAAAATATGATTTCCATTAAGCACCAACAGTCTGACCTTCACTGAGTTTAAACAAAGTGGAGCTAGTGATAATTTTGCTGGTTTGTACCTTTGCCTGTTAGAGGATAATAGGTTTAGTATAATGCTGGTCTTACTTCCATAGTTTTTTGTCCTCATTTTTATTGGACATGACAACATTTAACTAGATCAGGGAACACAATCACATTGGCCAGCAGGGAAATGAAACACAGGTAACACAGGGAACAGAAATAAAATGAATGTGGCAGGAGATGACAAGAAACTACAATGTAACAGACATAACTAATAAAGGTAAAGAGTGATTTAGCAAAATGCTAAGAAAGTAAATAACTGGAAGAAAAACATGAAATGAACATAAGTTTTAACCAAAAGGGGCAGATCGTAATCCTGTAAAGAGAAAACAATCATACATTAGACATCATGAATTAAAATTGATGATAATATCTTTTTAGCATTTTTGTTTTATAACATAAAATGTGAAGATTGTCAGCTACAAGAATGAGTTTCAGTGAAAGATGTTAAGAAAACATGTTGTAACACATACAGTAGATCACACTCAAGATCCATGTCTAGCAGTGAAATGTGTCAGACCGTCTTGCGAAGACATCAAACCGACCGCCACATCTGTCAGTACGTTGACATTCTGACCAAGTACTCACGGGTCGGACCACACCCATCTTCGAACTTGGCCTTCATTTTGATCTCAACTACACAAAGTGTCTTGACTGAATCCTGCACAGTTGTGATGCTTTTGCGCTGGCAAAAATCTGGCTACAGACACCTGGCAATGTACTCAGAGTCGCTTGGGCCCCGCTGGACTAGGTGTCTCCAGGAACATGTTTTTGTCAGAACAGCACACATACACACGCACACACACACACACAAGGTGAAAACAATACAAGCTGCTTGCTGTCTTGGCAGGTAATGAGAAAGAGGAAATCATTTCATATTACAAATCACAGCTTGAATGTAGCTAATGTGGTGAAACGGTCCCTGGAGTTTCGTTTAAAACCTGTCTGATCTCTGTGTCTTGCCCCGCCTCACTTCTCTTTGGCAATGTTGCCACCGGATCGCAGCATTTAAAGGCACACTGTGGAGTTTTTCTTGTTTTAAGTTAAAGTTATTTTCATGTTTATGTTCCCTGTTTCTCACCACAACACATTGTGTGTGTGTGTGTGTGTGTGTGTGTGTGTGTGTGTGTGTGTGTTTGATGCGTCACAAAGTTGTTGAATGCATTTTTTTGCAGAGCTGATTTCACGAAAGAATTTGAAACCTACATTCCTAACAATCCTCTCCTTCTTTGTGTTCATTGGTGTATTGCATCTCTCAGGACATTAAAACCACCAACAGACAATTAAACCAGTGACAAGACCATCACGCTCATGCAACAACAAAATGGACTCCCACTCTTTGAAAAAATTGCTTTCAATTTCACCAGTAGAGTGTTTTAATGACCCATAATTACCTTAAAAATAGCAGCAGTTTAATTTTCTGTGTTTTTTCCACTCTGTGCGCAAATTTATAGGGTCATTCTGAGTGTGGATTCGCTGTTGGTTTCACCCACGTTTCAACTGTATTGACATAGCACTCATAGCCACAAATTGCCACCACCGACAGAGAGAGAGAGAGTGAAATTCAATATTAAGAAGCATTATAATCTGGTCCAGCTTGTCTATAAAAATTCAAAACACATGTTTAGACTTAGTGCCTTTATCCAGATGAGGGTAATTTCATCGGGGGCATCCTGCGCTGGGAAAAAACACACATGCATCGAACATAGTGGAGACATGAGTGCAATCCAGCTGATCTATTGTCTTCCATAGGTCTACTGTATTGATTTGTCGGTTGAGGGAAGTCAAAAAGGAGGCGTTTTCCCTCCTGCAGTGTTTTCTCAGCTCCTGTCAAGGGCAAGCACTTCACAGCCAGCAGCGGGGGACATCACCAGAGGCTATAGAAAGAGATTTATGTGTTTTTGATACCTGCAGACACAATCCCCCGAGTGTTGGCTGCTTATATTTGCTCTGCTGTAAAGTTGCTGCTGTTCATGCCATCTAATGTTCAAGCTTCACTCTCTCTGTCTCCATCTTTGTCTCGTCTTGTGCTCACTTGTCATTGTGCCGTCTCATCTAATCTCATAAGGGAGGAAATCAGACTCTGTTATACACCTCTCCTGCTGCGCTGCCTGATAATGTGGTTATTGTTTTCTACCTCTTCTCGCTTGTTCGTATCTGGCAGAGAAATGGTGATGATGAAATTAGCCCTGTGACGTGCCAGAGTCATAGAATAATGAAAAACCCACAATGCAGTGCAGTAGCGTGATGAGTGTTTGGATACCGGGCCCGCAGATTTGACTACAGACGGAGGCCGCTGGAGTGTCCGCTCTGTTCCCACTCCACTTTTACTCTCTTAAACACACACACAGACACACACACAAACACACACACACTGGCCAATTTGTGCCCCTGTTTTCATTCCTTTGTGTCAAACCACAGTGACCTCATCTCTCCATCAGGCGGTTTGCAATGTGTGTGTGCTAATAGCTGCCTCCCTTCCTCTTTGGCTCTGTTTGTCTCACACACACACGCACACACACACACACACACACACACACACACGCGCGCACACACACACGACATACACCCTTCCTCAGTCCATCGCTGACTTACTCCCAACCAGTCGTTCTTTTCTGTGCAACTATCTCACAATCTTTCCCTGTATCGTCACCACCATCTCTGTAATACACACATACATACATTGAGAAACACAGATATGCTCACGCACACACACGTAGTCTCAGTGCTTTGTGTGTGTTAATACCCTGTCAGAGGAGATTATAACTGAGGTGGGGTGACAGCGCCTCTGGGAAATCCCCTCCGGGGGTCAGGAGCGTTGCCCCCAGGCCTCGTCTGGTCCGCTCTGATGTTCAGGCTCTCTGGTGTCGCCTTCTCTCTGGTCTTATGGCCGACCCTTTTCTCCATCGACAGATAGATACATAAGAGAAAAATGTGAAAATGTGCCTTTCTTTTTGACTTGTCTCATGAAAATTGTGGAAAATAAAATGCCAGATTGTTGAATGGATGCTGCAGAAAACCCTGTTGAGAACAGCTTTGATTATGTGATCCAAGCTTTGCTACATCTTTAAAAGAAGTTTGTGAAGATATGTCTTAAAACTGATTGTTTAAAAAGCCTCCACTTGCCAAGCGGCAAGAGGTCTAAAGCAATCCTTATTGATTTTTTTTTGTCCAGTGTACTCAAAAAGCCTTTCCTGCTTCCCTCCTCCCTCAGGTCAGCTGATTGAGCGAGTGCTCCTCTCCTCCATGTTGAACCCCGGTGAGCAGTGGCAGACGTACCGTCACCACGGACGGACTCTCAGCCTGGAGTACCGGCTTCGCTTCCGCTGCGATTCAAACTACTACGGCCCTTTCTGCAACAAGTTCTGCAGGGCTCGCGATGACTTTTTCGGCCACTTCAACTGCGACCCCAGCGGCGCAAAGGTCTGCATGGAGGGCTGGACGGGACCCGAGTGCAAAGAGGGTGAGGAAACTTTAATCTGCCCATACCATATGTCATGTAACAGTTTGGAAAATGTATAATTGATTGATACAGTGAGTTCAAGTCTTTAGTTTTGTTTGGTTTAAATCAATTAAGAGCTATACTCAAAAGCACATTTCATACAACAAATGATTTACTTCTTAAGCCCTTCTGGATCAATTGCCTCCCCTGGTGCCTCTATGTTTGTGCCCACTGTGATGCTCCTGTGGTAGATTAATCATCATTAAAAGCCCCCCACTGTGGCCCACTGTGCAAGACAGCACGACAATATGCCTTACAGTTTGTCTTTTCAATTGAAAAAGTGCCTGAGTAGTGTAGTTTGGACAAAAATAAACGCAGACTTGATGTTTGCAGTGATGGATGATATAATGTAATTAAATGTCAAAAAATATGTTAACTGACTTTCGTACAATATGGAACTGAAAGGAAAACAGTATCTGTGTGGAACAGTAAAAGCACAAACAAAGTACAAAAAAAATATTTGAAACCAGATTGATCAGAGTGCATTCCAGATCAGTTTACAATAGAATTGAACACATTGAAATAAAGATACACAGGTTTATCAGTGTAAGAGACAAAAATAATATGATAACAACACTTGACCTTTAACTCAAGTTAAACAAGTGTTCACATGGTGGAGCCCTTAGAGTGAAAAGTAAAAACTATCCTTCAATCTAAGGTGGGTAACTTGCATAAAACAGCTTACAAAGGTGGAATGACAGGGAAGGATCTTTGTCTTCTAACATCTGTTGCTCAGCTTCTTTGTCCTTTAGTTGGTAAACCTTCAAATCTCGGTTTGCTTACCAAGGTTTACTCCGAAACGATGCATGAATACTTGGGAAAAAATGTTTGTTGCTAGATCATAATTCCGCTAATATTTCCCTCAGGATAACTTGAAGCCAGTGATGAGAAAAGTTAAAGAATGTTTTCACTTTCCATTTATTTTTCCACTGCTCCTGACAGGGGGTTTCCTCTTAAGTGATCCCTTCCAATGTTTCTTAAAAGGTTTTTCCATGAGAGTGTCTTTCAAACGTTGACCCCTGAAATTGTTTTTGTGATTAAGGGCTGTTAAAATAAACCTGACCCACAAACCAGCGCCATCAGCTTGAAGTGGTAGATGTGTTGTTTTGGATTCTGTCTGTCTCTCTCTCTCTCACACACACGCACACGCGCATAGAAGTAAAGATCGGCTTCGTGCTCGTCCACCAATTGATAGTATCAAACCCAAGGATCAGCGCACATAAGTCCACACATCCACTCCTGTTAATGTCAGTACTGACAGCTTTAGGATCTGTTACACTGACACACTCTTGTACATCTGTTAGCTTTAGCGGACAGTGCGCGCGCGCGTGTGTGTGTGTGTGTTACGGGGGATTATTCTCCGTCTGTCTGTGACTCATCAGCTGGACGACCTCACTGTGTGACCTCGGAGCGCTGCCATCGTGTTGCGATGGTTAAAAAGTGAATGGAGGAAGCCAGAGTGGAAACCATGGGAACCCTGAAGGACACGCAGCTAGTTTACGGACATCCTCGCTTCGTCTGACTTCCTCCTCAGCGGGTCGCTGATTGGACCGCAGAGAAGCAGGAAGTCTAAAAAATTAGCCAGGGGTCCCTCTGTTACCCCCCGCAGGTTAATGATCACGATGAAGTTCGGGGAGTTTTTCTCCACCTGAAAACTTTTGAAGAGCTTGTGTGAGATTTTTTTAAGAAGACATATTCCAACTTTTTATGAGGTGTCTCAAGCGTGTGTTTTCTATATCTTTTTTTTTCAGTCAACTGTTTTGGATTTTCATCTAACTATATTCAGGGTTGATCTCAGCTTTAAACACTGTGTAACTGAAATTGGCTTCATTTCTGTTTCATAATTACTGATGTGATGTCTCTAACAGCTCTCTCTTTGTGTGTGTTTGTTCACAGCGGTGTGTAAGCAGGGTTGTCATCAGGTCCACGGCTTCTGCACTGAACCTGGAGAATGCAAGTAGGTCGGGAGGTTTAAAGCAACTTTGTGGATGGTGGATGGTGTCTTTGTCTCAGCCACTATGCCCCCCCCCCCCACCCCGTTCAATCCTCCGAAACTACTCTGTGGCATTTTGAAGCCAAAAAAATCTTGACCTGCTGGATATGAAAATACTCTGATCTTCACTGCTGTGGGGCCCATAGAGCAGGACGGCTAACTTCCAGTTAATTTTCAGCTAACTTGAATAGTTATGAAATAATTTAGTTATGCAGCTCCTTTAGACTTTGAAAATGTTTTTGGCCTAATGGCTCCAGTTATGATGCTTGTGACACTAAAAACAATGGATCAATCATTTTACAGACGTTATTTTCACAATGTAAGCTTATGGGAAAAAGTATATTTGGGCTGTAGTGCATCATGTGATGATATAATTACAGGGTTTGTCTACTATGAAAACTTACTTCAAAGACCAGCACTCTAGCTTGACCAGATCACCTAAATCTAGCTCTATCTGTGATACTGATGACTGTTTTTTAATGTGGTTCATGGATCTGAAGTCCTGTAGCAGACAGCAGGTGCCTGCACTGATTCCTTATTTCCTCTCTAAAATGGCCGATCTCTCTTCACAACTCTTGATATCAAAGGTAGATATAACCTGTGAAACGATTTATCAGTTTTTCTAGTCAAGCTCTGCTGGACCAGAAACCTCCAGAGCGAGTGACAGTTAATGTGACAGTAATATGAGTAATGCTCCCAAAGGCCAATTAGCCATTTGAAGAAAACATGTTTCACAACATTGAATCACAGCAACATCAGCCACAGTATGCACATAAAGTGACTGATGTTACTGGTTTAAAACAGTTTCTATCAAGCCTGTTAATGTGATGTGGACTGTGCTCTTCACCTCTTCAGGTGTCATTATGGCTGGAATGGCCTTCTGTGTGATCAGTGTATGACGTTCCCCGGCTGTGTGTACGGAAGCTGCGCCGAGCCCTGGCAGTGTGTGTGTGACGTCAACTGGGGAGGACTGCTGTGTGACAAAGGTCAGACATGTGACAGTATGAAAGGAAGTTTTAACCTTAATTTAAACTCTAATGGCTTACAAGAATATCTTTTTTTAGCACCTAAGGTTTAAGAAACCTGCATAGTGATCTTCAAACTAATTACACCAGAGACACAAATCAGTAACTCAGCCAAACACTTAATTTAACTGTGTAACTTTTAACTCCACAGCTAAACTCAGAATATAGAGGACTTTGTCATCTGCATAGAGATGCTCTGGTTGTTCACACACCTTCCCAGGGATGGCCTACTGATCTTCTGTATGAGATAACACACAGTTCCCTTGGGGCTTCACCTTTAACTTTTCCCACCACACTGCAGCAAACTTCCTCCAACATTATCCCAGAATATAACTTCCCACCTCCCACCTCTGTCCCGGTGTGGGAGCTGGGATCTGGGAGCCAAGAGAGTGCCCACGGGACGCTGTATTGTGCAGAGGAAAGGCGATAGCCTTGGGTAAGGTGAATGTGAGCGGGGCTGGGCTGGGCGCTTTCAGATAGGTGGGGTCCTGAGCTCTTTCTGAGTATTCATTCAGGCTCTGTAAAGAGCTGTGGTGAGACAAAGAGACTGTGGGCACGGAGGAGATCATTAGAGAAAGCAGAGCTTTAATCAGCCTTAACACTGGAGACAACAGGCCCTGCAGCTACTGGCCTGCACAGTCAGCACACTGAGCCGACCTGGATGCACTTCAGCCTCACTGCGCTGTGTGTGTGTGTGTGTGTGTGTGTGTGTGTGTGTGTGTGTGTGTGTGTGTGTGTGTGTGTGTGTGTGTGTGTGCGTATGCTGCTGCGCTCTCAAAGTCAAACTGAAGTTAACCTGGATCCATCTGTACCAATATATATATATTATTTCTCTGCTGCTTTGTGTTGGCAGTGAGAAACTGAAAGCAGTATTTAATCAGACAGTTTTGTGGTTTGGTTTCAGATCTGAATTACTGTGGCACCCATCAGCCCTGTAAGAACGGCGGGACCTGCACCAACACAGAGCCAAACGAGTACCAGTGTGAGTGCCAGGAAGGTTTCAGAGGAAGAAACTGTGACATTGGTGAGTGTCGAGCCACTGAAAAGAAACAATGAAAGATGACAAGGGAAGCCACAGTTAATGTGAAATTGTCGTCTCTTCTTTTTTTTCTCCTCTCTCGTGCCTCCAACTCATCCATCCATCCCCTTTCATCAGTGGAACATGCATGTTTGTCATCCCCGTGTGTCAATGGCGCCACCTGTGTGGAAGACCCAACAGGCTTCAGCTGCATCTGTACCGACAGCTGGACCGGACACACCTGCGCTGATGGTGATTGTCGAGGCACACACACAAACACACACACTGCTCTGGGAAACACACAGCTCTGAGCTGAGGGGCTGGACGGTGTGAGATTGTGTGTGATTGGTTGTTATTGGATCAAAGCCAGTGAGTGACTCTAATCAATCCAGCAGAGGAAGCTAAATTAGTCTGAACACAAACAGTATCAGCAGCAATCAGCGGTCGGCCTTGCCCTCCGTCTGACTTTGTGTGTGTGTGTGTGTGGGCAGTGTGTGTATATGCATTTTCACACATACTGACATTACCAAAAAAGGTTATGTGGAGCATCTGTAATCACATCTATTGATTTAATATAGACTGAGATTAATCTGTGAGCTAAGGGTGTTTTTTTAATTAATTCAAAGATATTTTAAATCTTTATTGTTCATTAATGCAGAACAGAAATGTGTCTTTGACTGGTGTAAGGCTCATATAAAGTTAGATGAAGAAGAACATCAAATTCACATAAAAGACAACACAATACATGTAGTATATAATATACTGATAACTAATAGGGATAAGAGTTAAAAGTTAAAAAATGCAGCAGTTGCAGGTCATCGGAAAGTCGCTCCAGCTGCTACTGATGAGAAAACAGTCTCTCGGGCCTTGTTCAGTCTTACATCAAGACACATCCAGACTTTGCTGAGATCCAGATAAGATAGATTGGAAATGCTCTTAAGGGGGGCGAGGGTTCCTTTTTGATTAGAGAGGTGTGGTTGTTATGTACATAAGGAAACACATGAAGCCTAAAATTTCTTTTACTGAAGACAGTCCTGCTAAGATCTGAAAATAATGAAACTCTAAAGCAGACATTTTATCATCAGAATTCAATTTTATTTGTTTGACATCTGGTGCCCTTGTGATGTGTGTGTGTGTGTGTGTGTGTGTGTGTGTGTGTGTGTGTGTGTGTGTGTGTGTGTGTGTGTGTGTGTGTGTGTGCCCATGGGAAAAAATAAAAAGTTGTTTTGGACCAAATTAATGAAATGTTATCAGACTGTTTGCTCTGAGAGGAAACTGAGACCGCTGTTAAATGTTAAAACAATACACACTAAACTTTAGAGCAGGACTGACATGTTGTTGTTGGCTTTTATCATCATTAGTTGTGGTGATATTAGTTTGTTCAGCAGTAGGCGGATACTTTTCCTAAAAATATGCAATGCTGAACTGTTTCGTTATTATAGATTCTATGTATGTAGTCTGTGTCATGTCTAAGAAGAATCTCTGATCATTTGATATGTATTTATTTATTTATTTGTCTGCATCACAGCAAACTAACTGGCAAATATTCCTCAGTTTTTACCTTGAGATCATATCAGTCAGTCTGTATTCACATGCCCTTCAGGCACTTTTGGCCATCTGCAGTAATTTGATTTATTCACTGTCATGGAAACAAGAAAAACGGTTTCTGTAATCAGTGTGAAATATCTGAGAACCTGGTTATCACAGATCAATTTCCGCTGAAGAAACCTGGCCTGCGTCCATAGTGGACAGGTTTTTTTTTTTTTTTAAGTGCATTTGGATGAAGAGAAAATAAGGAAAGCAGTGTGGAGGGACGAAAGAAAAAAAATATATTTTACATGGTGCTTTCATGTTTTGAAGGTAATAATGTTTAATTCAAGCTTGGCCTAAACTCGGTCAAAAGCAAAGATATCCTGACTTTTAATCACAAGTATGAATCAAACTCAGGAATGCTGCAAAGCACATTTTTTTAAAAAACGAAAAAGGACCCCAGCTGCATGCAGTGATACACTCCTGGAAAGACTCTGTAAAACAGTTCCTGGTTAAGATCAAAATTAATTTAATTATGTTACTCAGATTTGAAGGATAACTACTACCTCGGTAATAAAAACACACAGGGAATTATTAACCATTCCACCACTTCAGGGCACGAACAATCCAGCTCATTTTCCTGGGCAGCAGATGTGACACTTCATCATGTTTTCTCTACCTAACAGGGCACTTTATCACATTGTTTTTTGCACATTGAGCTACTGAAGTGGGCACTTTATCATCCTCTATCTACCATAGGGGCATAGAAGAGGGCACTCTTGTTGCTTTTTTTTAAACATTGCTTCACCAGGTTAGGCCACAAGTTCAAATAAAGCTGGGCTCTGACTACAGGAGTTTCCCAGCAATTTATTTCAGATGATGTTTGCTTCAGTTCAGTATTCCTGTCTCTCTCGTCACAATGCTGAGGTTATGCTCTAGTTTAGGCAGAAAAAAAACCCTTTTTTAGAGTTAGAAATGCATCATCTTTACTTCCAGTGAAAAATAACCGGTTTTGGTTGCCAGAAAAAAAACACTGGTAAAGTGGCGGTAATGGCTGGCAAACACCCGCTTTTGGCATTACAAAAACTGATGGAAATATGGGTGCCCTGGGTGTCCTTAAAAACACCCAGTGGTGTGACTCAAACTTTGGTCGGCCATTTCGAACATTCTGACACGAGATTGAGATTTCGGAGAAGAATGTCTGTCAAATGTAGTAAAGTTTAGTAAAATAGTTGACTATTCTTAAAATGCAGGCACATTTGTAAGCACATGTAGTTGGAACATAATTTGTTGACTCTGTTTTCTTTGTCTGTATCGTGTTCCTTTGTACACGCTGTGTTACATCGACTTACGGAAGCCCTCACAGCTCGTATGATCTCCCACTGAAGCGCGGATAAAGGTCAAACTTGTTTTTGGTCTGGGAAGTAACAACCGATCTGTCACTACAGTCTCGATCATGTGCTGGGCATTTGTGTGTGAGCCGTATGTATACGCGAGCTGTGTGATTGTGTGAGTGGCCACAGGTGAGATTGGATCGTGCAGGTTACGGTCTGTCAGAGCTGCGTGTGTAAACAAGCCGCGTTCCACATCCTCTGATTTCACCTCGATCAGGATAAAGCCGCGCTGCAGGTCGCCTGCTGGCATGTAAACACTTCGACAGTGAGAGGACAGGGACAAACAGAGGAATGAAGAACAGTTTATTTTTGCTCTTGTTGTTTGTTGTCAGAGAGGCGGTCTATCTCGGTCTCTGTATGTGTTGTGGAGATTCTCTCTGGGGGATACGCAGTGAGAGGATTGTCAGGCTCGCGGGGAATGACGACCATAACCACAACACAGCTCTGCGTTCAGACTAGATTTATATATATAACCAATATTAATTAAAGGCTTCTTTGTTTGTTTGGGAGAAGTGCTGCTAGCTTGGCTCGGGTTATTATTGCTCAGAGTCGGGCTCGGGAGGATGGAAAGTGGTTCTTCTGCAGGGTGAAAAAAGGTTATGAGAGAGGCAGAGCGTGACATTTATGGGAAACGTCTCGATGGCACAACTGCACGAATATGACAAGTGTAATAGGACGTTATGCGCGGTCAACCCTTAAAACGAGATCTCCTCTCCTCACGTTCCCTCTGTTCTTTGTATCGCTTTTAAATTTCTCTTCAGAGGCGCGAGCCCAGGCGTGGCAGCTTCATTTTTCTATTTCTATTTTACCCCCTGTCTCTCCTTCATTTCCTCCCCATCATCCTCTATTTAAATTCACTCGTTCCTGCCTGTTCTCTGGGAAAAGGTTGGAGATGTCAGCCGTCATGTACGTGCAGCAGATTATTATATTTATCACTGTTTGCACAGAAACCAGAGGAGCAGAAAAGAGAATGAAAACAAGGGCTGCCAAAGCATCCGCATACCAATGGTGGCGTGGTGGCACAGACTCAGTGACACACACATACACACACACACACACACACACACACAACATATCTTTGATATGCACGCACACACTCCCATTACACAGACCAGTAGCTCATGTACAATGTTTTCTCGTTCTCTTCTCAGCGGTGAGGCAGTGTGATCGGAGCCCTTGTGGACGTGGAGCGACGTGTCAGGAGGCTCCTGGAGGTTACCGCTGCCTCTGCCCACCTGGATGGACCGGCAGGACCTGCCAGTTGGGTCAGTGGGTCACGATTAAACATGTATTATATACAGTATATACCTGTCGATGGTCAGTGACTCTGAATAACCCAGTACAGTGATTCCCAGCCCGAGGTACTTCTACTCAGAAGTTGCTGCTGTAGCCAGGACGTACGTGGAGAGTTTGCAGAGTAGCTCAACTAATTTGAAAAAAAGCAATTAATGAATTGATTAAAAATGACATCCCCAAGTCAGTTATAACAATACATTTAAGTGTTATTGCAATTAGCGTGAATGAAAACGAGTTAGCCAGCAAGCAGAGGAGATGAAATAGTTAGATGAGAGCCAAGGATAAGCTGTTGAAACGTGTCACTAAATGTGTATGAGGAACTGAACATTGATAGTGTAATTGTTTAAAAGGTTTATAAAACCCACTTTTATAGGATTACACCCAAAGGTTGAGATCAGAAGTTTATTCTCGTTTTTTTTTTAGAATAGAAAATATCACACAGTAGATAAACACATGATTTAAATCAAGAAAGATAACACAACAAGAGAAAGAAAGAATACAATATATAAAATACTAAAAGATAAGTGACTGTAGCGGCCAGTACTTCACTGATCGGTTCAATCACATAGTGTTCGGCTGTGCACAGCTTCAGGTTCTAGAAATCAAATGGTTGCAAGGTAAATATTGTGATATACCGCTCATACTGGATATTGTTAGTGTAAATATGTCCTTACCAAGCCATAAATAAAAGTTATGCTAGCAAAGGAAGAAACTTAAAGGTAAACCAGAGATGCAAATTGTGCTTTTAAGATGGAGGACTGAGGCAATTATTGTGATTATTTTCTTAATTAAAAAAATTGCCAAGTGAGAGGACGGCTAAACAACAAGGACAGGAGAAGTGCTGTCTAAGTGTTTGAGGTGCAGACTCAAGGACTGTTAAGGCTGTAAGACATGCTGTTTAATTAAATCCAACACTTCACCAGACGAGCTGCTTTCATCGGAGACCAAACTACCAAGTTTCACTCAGGGGTGGAAATGTACGTGTGACACCAGGTTTTACAAGCTTCATGGCAAAGATTTCATTATGAGCATAAAAGACTGCAGATTGAACTTATGCAAGGTTAACAGACAAGAACAAGGGAATTTATCTGAGTTTGGGAGTGTAACGCCTCAGAAGTTTAACATACTGGGGTTTGTTAATGGTGATAATGTTTTCAGTCGTTGGTTTAGCTTTCTGTTAATGAAGAATAAATAGATATTTATCGCGTTCAAAGGGATCTTTCACAGGACTTAACTCACTGATCTTCTAATCAGCTACATCAATCTCAGCTTTAACACACAGCTGGTTTCACGACCTGTGTGTTCAGTGGAATATGTGTGATTATGTTTTCCATTTGAAGTGAGATATGCATTTAAAGCACAAATTAAAGAGGCAGAAAAAGCTGCCGGCATGTTAATTCTCCTATAAACCCTTCCTGACTGTGAATCAGTATTCACTAAATGCACTGTCACGTCTCTGCAGGCTGCACTCGCTCATAATGACGAGTATACTCCCCGAGGGTTGTTGTGTTAGATGGTACAGCGGAGGGAATATTGTATAGCATCACGTCACACATACACACACACACACACACACACACACACACACACACACACACACACACACACACACGGTGGACATACTGTATCAGGCTGGGGGGGTTATGGAAAAAAAACTGAGACATATTTCAGGATGACAGCCTCTCCTGCTCCTCTGTGTTACAGTGATATGTCACTCTGACACTTGATAATCCCCCGTAGTTCCACATCACAGGTCACTGGCTCACAACTCAGTATAACACACACACACACACAATGTTCAAACACAAGTGATAAAACTCTTTACAGCCTGAGCCGAGAGGCAGCGCATCAGTAGTGCCTCAAATTGTGAAAAGCAATTATACTTTCTATCAGTTTCACTCTTTTATTAGCGACGTCTGTCCCCACATTTTTCTCCCAGGCTTTTCCCTTAGATAACACACACACACACACACACACACATACACACACACATAGACTCCACCGGTGTTAAATCCTAAAAGGCCTCTCACGGACTGTATCAGGTTTAGATTACCTATAACTGACTGACTACTTCCCCTTTATTCATTCAGCATTTCGTCCTAATCCTCCTCTTCTGCTATCAGAGCCAAGCCCTCGGGGGGTTCCTGGCTTTTACACTCCCAGTGAGACGAAGGCTGGGAAGAGGCACAGAGAAACTTAACAGAAGCAGTGAGGGGAGCTGCGCATAAACAGAGATGCTGCAAGGCATTATTTTGGATGCGATGTGCATTCGTTAAACAAAATATTTGACAAGCACTCCAAATGTTGGCGTGCGTCCTGCCGGCGTCTCCACTTCAACTTTCATCTTAACTTTGGAGGCTAAACATTGTCGTACGCACAGGATTAGATCCTGTATCACTGAGATGTTTTAACATATTTCAGTGAGAAGCAACACAACAAGATTACACTGATAACTTTGGTTCATTAGCTGCAACCAGAAGCTCTATGGTTCGCTTAGTTGGTCGGCCCATAAATATTTCCCCACACTGTCACGGCCACAGTTTTCGCCCTAGGAGGCTAATGTTTGGCGTGGAGGTCGAGTGTGTGCGCGCTTGAAAGTGTGTGTTTGTTTTCACGCCAACTGGCTAAAAGTGGCCGTGGTAATGGGAGGGGCCTAACGCAAAAAAGGCGCATAACATCCCAGTCCATAGTAAAAGCAGCGGCAGAATTGTCTGTTGTGTTGTTGTTGTCTTCACTATTGCACAGTAAATACTATGCAGTTCACGTACTCAAGGTTTCATACCAAGGTTTCAGGCATAGTATAAAACCTCACATACTGTTTTAGCACACAAAACAGCATGTTGGTATGGACGCAGCCAGTAGCTTTTAAGTGCGCTGGTTAAAAACGCTAAGATCTTGTCAATCAAGACAGTGTGAAACCTGACTGACTTACTGCGCAGGTGACATCTCGTGCCTTCTCTTCCCTTCTATCCTCTAAAGATTTGAGGTACTGGAATTTGGTACCATTTGTTTTCTTGTGTATTGCTACTGACGTCATTCTTAAAATACAGAGTTTAGAATTCAACTCTAGCGTCGACTGGCAACTGCAGCTTTCTATCTATAAGGCTAAAATTACTCATGGAGATGAAGTGTTTGTGAGGTTGTGTGCTTGAGAATGCACCTGGATGCTGTGCTGGTCGCAGGTTTTACAAATTTGTTTCTTGTTAGTTTATCTCCTGTATAACAATAATAATAAGTGCTAAAACAGCAGCCTTTTAGACAACTTTTGTTCCATCAATTGAACAAAGCACCATATCTGGATTAAACTATTAATCAAAGAGCATACTGATGTGAAGTATGTGGACAGGAACATCATCTGGAGGGAAACGTGGCCATATCTGCACATCTGTCACAAAAATCTGCACAAAAAATCTACATGTTTATGTAAAAATTAGAGGCAGCGGAAACAAGATTGTTGTTGTCCTGGTTTAGATCTATCAGGGACAGCAGAGATGAAATCTTGTTCATCACATCAGTATATCTGGAAACATTCCTTCTTATTCTTCCTCCCTTCAGACACCAACGAGTGTGAAATGAGTATCTGCGTCCACGCCCGCTCTTGTCGCAACCTGATCGGAGGGTACCTGTGTGACTGCCTTCCTGGGTGGACAGGGCCTAACTGTGACATCAGTGAGTATAAAAGGAAAAGGAATAAAAGATAAAAGAGTCCCGTGGCGGCAGGCAGTGAAACATGAAGAGCCTCAGTGGACCGAGTTTAAACAGGAGTTCACCTGCAGACCAGAGTCCCTGCAGGCAGGAGATCATTTTACCTCAGCACCAGTTACATCAATCATCTGTCATGCTGCATCACTAAAATACACAATGAGTAAAGACTGACTTTTGCTTTTGAGTATTGTTGCACTCTTTTCTCTGTGTGTATTGTTGTTTACAGCACCATATTGCATAAATATCTGTGTGTGACCGATAATGACAAAGTGTTTCTGGTCTCTCTTAGGGAACAGCAGCTGTCAGGGTTTGTGTCTGAACGGCGGACATTGTGAGGTAAGAGTCCTGGCTGTGCTGCCCTCCGTCTAATTTGCCTGTTGTTGCAGTCACAACACTGATCCACCTCATTGTCTTCCTCCCACTCTGTCTCAGACTGGTGGCATTACTGCCTCCTTTGTCATTCCCTTATTTGTTCCTTAAATTGAGAAATTCGCACAAAAGCTCAAGAAACTACATTTTAAAGTGAATCCATGGGAACCATTTTAATTGTGTTAATGCCCAAGGCATTTCAGGCCTTCTTTGTGGATAAAAAACCCTTTCGACATTTTGCTTCGAGTTGTGAGCAGTATTTATTCTCAAGGGGGACTAAAATGTTTCATTGCCTGAGGCAGATCCATAACAGACCTCCTCTCTTTCTCTGTAGTGCCCCTTTTCCTGATGCTCCATCTGTGTCACATATATATATATAAATAACGCACAATATATGCTGTCCCATATAGGACCAGATGTCAGGGTCCAGATGCTTGTGTCCACCTGGCTTCTCGGGGAAATATTGCCAAAATGGTCCGAGTCCTTGTGACAGCGCACCTTGTCAGCATGGAGGCCAATGTGTGGAGGAAGATGGAAAGACCGTCACCTGTAACTGTCCCACAGGATATTCAGGAATCTTCTGCGAGGTTAGAAAATCCTTCATAGATTTTAGCTCAAGCCTAGCTTAAAGTTAGATAAATGCAGTGCTGTAGAAATGTACCTAAATGTTATGTCATGCTTGAGTAAAAGTAAAGATACCATGTTAAAATGTTACTCTGGTAAAAGAGAAAGTCCTCCATATGAGCAGAACTGGAGTAAAGTCTTCAAGTGTCTTGATATTAAATGTACTTAATAATCAAGGAAGCAAAAATGAGCAGAAAGAGGGTGGGAATACTCGAGTACAAGTTCAAGTACAAGTACCTACATCACACAAGTAAATGTACTTAGTTATATTTTATTACTGGATTTATGGGAGGCTGCTCGACACTTTCCTTTCATGTCGCACAGCGGATAATGTTTTTATAATGTGGTCATATTAAGTCACATATAAGTGAGTGGGTTGTCACATTAGCTGTTGGAGGATGGTGTCTAGTTGCCATGGAGATTACTGAAGCCATTCACTGAAGCATAAATTTGAAAACATCATGTGGCTCTTTAATATCTGTCAAGCAACAGCTTGACACAACTCATTAAGTGTCGAGCGCCCTATCATAAGTCAGGCTTATGATAAAGGAAAATTATACATTTGAATAGAGGTGCAATGTAACTAAATAACATATCATCTTATTTATCAATTCAATCAACTATAATGAGAAAAATTCTGAAAAGTAAAAGAAAAATCAGTCATAATAATCACAATAAATATACTGATAGAAAATTAAGTGAACAAATAAAAGTAGTGACATGAATGAATGTTAATTAAATCTTGAAGTCACAAATTAGTTTACTATATTTAATGATATATTGATGATAAAAACTGCACCTGTATAAAATATAATATCCTTTAAATAAGAATGTGAATAAATGCCTTAAAATGTTGTTGAAAATTTGGAAATTGTCAGGGAAAACTACTAGTTTCGTAGAGACACCCATTATCTGAAGAGTTAATGAATAAAAAAAGTCTCATATCTGCAACATGAATTAGTTACTAGGATAAGTAGTTTATGAATATTAAAATCTGCTACAGAAAAGGTTGTAAAATGACTACAAGAAGGAATTTCAAGCCGATCTTCTTTTCGTTTCTTCTTTCCATAATTTCAGATCACTTTGGATCTGTGCAATCCCAACCCCTGCCAGCAGGGGGCGTCCTGTCACAGCACAGAGGGCAGATACATGTGTGCCTGCCCTGAGGGTTACTATGGTAACGAGTGCATGAGCCTCAAAAATCCCTGCATTGGTCAGCACTGTCCAGGTAATCATCGTGTGTGTGTGTGTTTCTTAAAAAGCGCAAAATCTCCATGAAGTTTTGTTGAACACTCTGTCTCTGCCTCCATGTCTGCAGGCGCCATGTCTGACACGACACACGGCGGTGTCAGCTTCTACATCATCCTGGTGGGTGTCTTAGCTTTGGTGACGGTCTGTGGCTGCGCTGCCTGCGCCTTCATCCTCTCCCACCTCCATCGAAAGCGGAAAAAGCAGCAGGCCGTCCCACAGGAAGAAGGCATCAACAACCAGAGGGAGTTTGTCAACCTCATCAGAAACGTGGACCGTCCCGTGCCCCTCCTGCCCCCCGCGGCCGCCCCGCTCGCTCACCCTCCAGCGCCCGCCCCCGTCTCACGTTGCTACGAGGAGATTGAACTGACCCTGCCGCCCTCTCCTGCACCTTCACACCCTTCTCCGGCTCTGAAGCCAGCTCACGCGCCCAAACTGGACATTTCAAACCGGGAGAGGGAGAAGTTGAACCGCTTCCACTACACAGACAGCCAGGAACTGGAGGCCTGACCTTTGAACTCTTGGGAGCCTCTGATTTTTTATTTTATTTTGCGTTTTTCGCACTCTCTCGCTCACAGACCTGATTCTAGTTTTTTGCACTGTGTCTCCGTTGCAGCCATAAGACAGGCTGACCCCACGACCTTTACGTGCTCAGGTAGCTGTCAGCAGACACCTGAGGAGGAGCAAAGGTTGCTGTAAGCAGAAGGGTCAAAGTCTAACTGCGCTGTCGTCTTTGACCTTATTTGACGACCATGAGAAGCAACAGGCGCGTGACGTTTGACTGAAAGATTTATCAGACTCTTGATTTGATCTGGAGACTTGAGTGCCTGAGATACTGTCGAGAGGAAAAAGAGGATCGTTCTCTGTTTCCTGGTCCACGACGCCATCTGATTGGTGTTCAGACCTCCATTTCCGTTTCAGACTGAACTCTGACAGACAGAGAGATTAACGAATGGATGTTTATTTAACACTTTCCGTGTCTGGTTGTGTGTAAATGTGTGTGAGAGTGAACTAGAGAATGTATATTATGAGTGTACATGTTGGAAAAGGAAGGACAGAGATGGTTTACTTCAAGAAAAGTAAAACAAAGTTGATCTACTTGTCAAAGAGAGTTCATTCTCCTGCTCTGAAGGCTTCGAAGCCTTTTAAAAAACTGTTTTTAAAACTATACACTGTTGCCTGTAATGTCTCTGTAATACTACAGTCTGTCAAAGATGTATGATTTTTTCATACCTGTGTGTAAAATAGCTTTTTTGTACATGGATATATTGTACATATTGATGCCCTTTTTGTACTGTGGTTTGGTCTGGAAGTATCACTGTTTTCCTTTGCTCTGTTTGTCCCATTTTGCTTTCCATTTGGAGCAACCAGCACATGTGGATTGTAATAAAAGTGCATTTACCGACTCTATTTTTATTTTTTTAATTGCAAATCATCATTTATCACCAGTGTCAGGACCACAGGTGTTACAGTCGCTGCTAAAGGGAGGTGTCAGCGCTGTCATACAGAGATTAAAGGTGCAAAATGTAATAATTTTAGATTCAAACATTTTCTTATTAGCTTACACTTGTCAATAGATTGTCAAAATACATATTTCAACATCATGTTCTGACACCTTTTCCTGCCATCATTCCCTCCTGGGTCCGTCCAAACCTGCTAGAGGTGCAGACAACAACAACACTCTCCCAACGCTTCGAGCTCCCACTGTGGATCGTAAAAATGTTTATATGTGCATAACAACCTTTGGGATACAATGATGAGCTTTGTTGTGAATATCACTGTCACAGTCTCAAGCAATGATTCATCATGAGTGAGCAACAACAGTCTTTTGACTTTCTCATTTGCTCTATATTTATTAGTCTGTGCCACTAATTACGAACTAATTACAAGTGTGTTTTTTCTCAATGTGAGTGTTGTTTATGCTGACCTTCCACGCCTCCCATTTAATATGCCAAATATGTCGTGTTGAATCAGAACAAACATAGACATCGCTGAAGATTTTGTAGGAGGAGAAAATCAGGGTTTGCAACTGGCAAGAAGTGATGGGTTCACATTATAAGAAGAAGATGGAGCAACACACATACTTAGGGATACAGAAAACAAACACATAAAAAACACATGGAAATATAAATTAGGAATGCACAATATGGTCAAAAACATCATATTGCAAGAAATTGGGAAGATGGGTATATGATTCAGTATTAGTGAGGGTGATCAACCTTTTCCCCCCAAAAATTACAGTTTCTTGCGATTCAGATATTGAACTTTGCAACTGCAATTCTAATTCGGTTATACATTTTTTTTTTTTTTTTAAGTTAAGTGTGATGATCTTTAGAAGCAAGCATGAAGAGCTTCTTACTCTTTGTGTCAGTGTGAGAGCACTTTTCAGATGCTATGACAAGCTCTCTTGTTCATATCATTGCTAAAGCCCCGAGGGAGGATATTTCACCATGAACACATGGCTCACAGCCACCATGACTAGGTCAGTGGGTCACTGTAAACACAAGGTCTCTTTCTCTCTCTCTCTGTGTCTCTTTCTCCCTCTCCGACACAGATTCACAAACAATGATCCTGACCAGGAATATTGTTCACTGTCTTCCTAGAAAACAACTGTGTGGCTGTGAGAAACTTGTGTGTTGTAGAAAGTTACAGGATCATGGAAATTGATGCCCGTCAAAAGTGATTACCCTTTTTTAACTCCCGAACATTGTGCCATTGTAAATTCATTGTTTACTTTAGGTGTGATGCAAACTGCTAAAAAAAATGTGAATTGTATAAACATAAAGAACAGGTGTATAACATTTGGGAGTGTAGTAAGTAAACCCAACTCCTCTGAATATTTCATGCGGATGTTAACACGATAAATGAACCTTAAAAAAAAAAAAAAAGTGTGTGAAAGGAAGAGTTGTGTGTAAAGTGACACAGCAGAGAAAGTTACCGGGCAGATGGATGTGACAAACGTGATCTGACAGCGGCAGACTGGAAATGAACACGGGCTTCCTGTCGCCACCCTGGTCAGGAGGAAATGTAGAAAATAGAGTTTACACACACACACACACGACTGTAGTTCAATCTCCACCTGCTGTGCAGTTGCAGAATGTCAGACTTCATCTTGCGGATTAATTAGGAAGTTTTCTCAAAAGTTGCTGCGCCACAATCCAAAAACCGATTGTTGAGTGCCTGTGGAAGACATTTACCTGTGAAATCTCAGGTTTTGACTGTGGTGAAGGTAGTTTTTCTCCCTTCAGTCTTAATGTCACGGCCTTGGCAAAGAAACTTTCTGGTCCCTGTCCTTCATTCTCCTGACAGCCTGTGGGTGACAGTACAAATAAAGGGTAATCTGGGGTTTAAACTGTGATTTATTCGTCACTGGAGATCCAAATTTCAACATTTGCACAAAACCTATTGCATAAGAAGGATCATTTATGTTTATTCAGATAACTTACACAAAAGAGTTTTGAGGTGAAGTTATTCTGTTTTATTCAGTGTATTTTACTTTATTCTCAGAAAAGTGAGGCGGTCTTCAGAGTTCAGGGCATCTCTCCTGTCTTACAGGGACATCTTGTGGCCACAGCAGGTAGAAACATTAAAACCACTGCCTCAGCTTTATCCCTCCTGTTACCATTCTCACTGTTTAACATCAGAGTCACATCATTTATTATCCAGGTCCATATAAAGTGTTATCTGCAAGAGCATTTTATGGATGTGTAAAATGTTAAACTAAGAACAATAAAATACATGTGAAGAATGTGAGTAACAAACTGACTCAGACAAATCAACTATTGAATTTTGACTTTAAATGAGTCCGACCGAAACTTAAAGGATCATAATGTAGTTTTGGGGAAGAAATTCAAACTCAGAATTTCCATATTTACACTATTAATGAGGTAATAATACAAAATCAGAAAAAAATATCTTTTCTGTAACAAGCTGCTCTCAGAGGAAAATAAGATCCAGAACACTGTTTGAAGCTGGAGAGGTGAAAGCTACAGGACATGACAACAGTATGAAAATGTGTTGTTCTTTAAGGTCAGTATGTTTATTCAGTTTATTCAGTCATGAAAACAAAGAGAGCTGGTTTATTTAGTTAGTTTGCACAGTGGCAGTGGTTAGCGCTGAGCTCAACAGGAAGAAGGTCCTTGGTTTCGCGACCTGAGACTTTCTGTGGGGACTTTGCATGTTCTCCTCGTGTCTGCGTGGGTTCTCTCCGGGTACTCTGGCTTCCTCCCACAATCCAAAGACATGCAAAAAAGTCAATGGTTGTTTGTCCCTATATGTCGGCCCTGTGATGAACCGGAGTAATGGATGGATGGATGGAGTTTGTTTAGACATAAAAGAAAAAAATCAGTCAATCTTCTGATGAGATTGTCTTCTCTAAATCTACATAACTTTAAAGTGTAACTCTCACCAAAAAGCAACCAAGGCTTTATTTGTGATTGTGTATGATTCAAACCTTTGTGTAAAAGCATAATTACGACGAAAGAGGCACTTTTAAGATTTACCATTGTTTCGTTTTTGGGCAAGCTAATTTTCAATGGGAGTGCTGGGGCACTCTTACGCTAGCATCAAAATCGCTATTTTTGAAACACTAAGAAGGCTGGACACAACATGAAACTTTGCTTATAGTATCATTGTTAGAACACTGTTTGTGTACAAAGAGTTTGCTAAAAAGAAAGTTTTTGGACAACTCACGTTGGAGAGTAATAATGGACCTCCTAAAAAAAAACTCCTAAAAAACCTTTCTTTTTTTGTAAACTGTTTGTACAAAAACAATGTGCTTGTGTTCATGCTTAGAGACCCTGGTGATACTACGAGCAAAGTTTCACATTGTGTCGAGCCTTAGTATTTTAAAAATAGCTATTTTGATGCTAGCGTAAAAGTGCACCTGCACTCCATTGAAAATTAGCTTGCCCGAAAACAAAACTACAGTAAATCTTAAAAGTGCCTCTTTCGTCATAATTATGCTTTTACACAAAGGTTTGACTCATACACAGTCACAAATAAAGCCTAGGTTGCTTTTTGGCGAGAGTTTCTCTTTAAGGTTCTCCTGAATCAAATGATCTATTTGCACTGAAGAACGAAACAAACACAAGAATCATGAATTGTTTTGTTTAATTGAGGTTAATTTAAGCCTGTTTTATCAGCAACTGACATCTTGATAGATAGAATTTACAACAAAAAATGAATAATAAAAAATCTATATATACACATGTAATTGTTTCACTTTGCCAGTAGTAACGTGTATCAAAGCATCGAATCAGTCACTGATGCTCTTCGGTGTTCATGCTGTGTGAGGCGGTGTAGCGCCCCCACAGGCTGAGCTCGGTACTGCACAGACCGACTATAAGCAGCTCGTCTCTGGAGAAGGAGGCGTGTGACTGACAGCACTACGCTAACATCGTCCTCGGCTGACGGAAACAACCCCAGTGTGTGTTGGTGGCCCACAAAACAGGTAAACGGTGACATTTGAAACCGTGCCGAGTCTGTTCTGCAGCTGTGTCTCACGCTGTGTCGGTGTTAAAGAGGCTGCGACACACGCATTTTTGCAGGTTGAGCTAAGCTAATGTGTGCTAACTGTGATGCTAACAGTGGGCCTGGGCTGCAGGCGCAACCAGGCCGACATGTATGCCTACAAACTCCTCAATAACTTTGAGAACATTGACATTTTACGTTCTATTCAGCCTAATATCAAATGGAGAAAGGTGTGAATGATAGAAATAAATACAATTTACATCAGATAAACAGTGTTGTGGTGTGAGGAGCTCGACAACGATAATATGAAGATAGTTAGCTAGGTTAGCTCTTCGGCTCCACACGATTTAGCTACATGAAGCTACTAAACTAACACAAGTAATGTTAATGATTAAACGCGGTGGCGATAAAACTGATATCGAAGAGTACAATAACGTTGCTGTGTTGTGCAACTATACCTTTTTAATGTTGTGTAACCCATGCACTCTCCAAATGTGGCTGTAATAAGCCTGCAATTGAGAAGGTGATTGGAAATTAAGAAAACTCCTACTGGAAGTATCTTGCACACATATAATGTCTTTCATTTTTTTTGTTGGCTTGAATGTCACTTTACTCTGCAACAGCAAATAGTTAGCTACAGTCATGGGCAGCTGAAAGTAAACTATCATCCCCTTTAACTATGGTTAGATATAAAAACAATGTGTATAGTCGGTGCTGAGCCACAAGGGATGAATAGCACTGGGTAAATGGAAATAAGTGTTTCCCTCCTGTGATGTCAGTCAACATGAAACCATCTTTGTGGCTTCATATGAACTGTTTTTCTGTGACAAAAGGGGAAATCACATGACGTTGTCTAGTTTTAAAGTTAACTGCACTGGACTGTAATATTTTTCATAAGAAGTCAGTCAAGACTGTTAGTTAATTTAAGTGTTTATTGAGGAGTAGGCACCATTGGAATGAGGTGGAGGTGGAACGGTTTTCTCCTCTGAAGATGTGGGGTCAGATAAAACAGGCAATGCAGCATTTTTCATGACCACAATAATCAATGGCTTGATTCAAAATGTTTCAAGGTTGTGATGTCTCATGACTTTGTTTGTAAGGGGTTTAGAAGCAGTACAAACAGACATGCAGCGCACATGTGCAAAATATACATGAAATCCTGGTATATGTTGACAATATATTATGAAATATTTTGTGTGTGTATCAATGTATTAATTAATTAATCATTTAATTAATTAATTAGTAAGTTAATATATGAATCGCACTGATGCGCTGAATGGAAATGTGAAGTGGCACTTCACAGATTTTAAGGCACCGAAATAGTCTCACCCATAAAATGTTCCACGATATACAAATTGTTCTGATGCACTGCTTTCCCAGAATTATCTTTACTCAGTATGATTGATAGTCACATGTTCTATCCTAGATAAATATAGGACTGAGCGTTGGCATTGTGCTTTCAGTTGTATTTAATTGTGGTTCATAGTTTGTTATTTTCATGTTTAATAACTGCTGAATGTAGTTATATTCATAATATCTTTACCAATAAAATGATGTGGGAGCCTGAGGTTATGTAAAGTGCTCTCTAGAGCTCTGTCTGTGCAGCATGCCTCTGTCGATTATTTGTTAAAAATACATTATTTTGTCTCCTTCACTCCACGCCTCCTCTATTTCTATCTCTGTACTGAAATTTCCTGACGTCCTTTTGTGCTCTCTCTTTCTCCTGTTTCCCATTTTTCCCTTTGTCTCTGCCAATCTACAGCAGCCGTGCCCCGCCGCGCCCCCACCCCCAGCGGAGCCGTCATGTGGCAGGAGGCCCGCAAGCATGAGCGCAAGCTCCGTGGCATGATGGTAGATTACAAACGCCGAGGCGAGCGACGGCGGGAGTACTATGAGAAGATCGTAAGAGACTTTTTCATCTAGCTGAGCAACACATTCAGTGAATCTTAAGTATCATATTTGTGGCAGCAAGTTTTTTTTTTTTGTTGTTGTAGCTCTCTAACGGGTGTCTGATGAAGACCTGAGACAGAGTGATGCAGTCAACTATCAGATTTACAGCAGTATTTTGAACAGTGAAGATAAGAGTGTGTTCAATCTGCCTCACTTAACAAGACGCCGTTAGGTAGCACATCCTGAACTGTGCTTCTTGTTCGAAAAGAAGATGAAACTTAGAGATGAAATGCTGTGCAGTAAAATATTCTTCACTATGTGGTGAGGGGTTTTTTGTTTGATTACAAGATGTAATTTAATTGTCTGCTGACTGCCTCTCATTCTGTCTCAACAGAAAAAAGATCCAGCTCAGTTTCTCCAGGTTCATGGCCGAGCCTACAAGATCCATCTGGATCCTGCCGTGGCTCTGGCTGCAGAGAGCCCCATCAACATGTGAGGAGACACACACACACACACACACACTAGACATCACATCAGATGCACAGTGTGTGTCGGGTCTCACTGATCAGACTGAACCTCTCTTTTGTTTTGTGAAAAGGATGCCGTGGCAGGGAGATGCCAACAACATGATTGACAGGTTTGATGTGAGGGCTCACCTGGATTACATCCCCACCTACACACCTCCACTGCTCAACACATCGTAAGTCCTAAAATGAAATGTCACACTCTGCTTAGTATGAATATTTTATGATTTTTGATTTGTTTTGCTTATGACTGTATAACAGTGGGGCATTGTGGCAACATTCATGTTTTGTTCTTTTATTATACATTTTGGTATTTGAGGCGTTTTACTGAAGTAGAGCAAAAGTCATGAATACAACAAAGCACGATACCTTAACACAATATTGTTTTGAGAGTGCTTTGAAGCTTCAAACAGAGAGATTTAGTCTGTTTAATTTTTATTCTTTTCTGTTTAACACAGCAACATTATTAGCTTATATATGTAGAACCAGGTTGTGTATCAGTTTGAGTCAGATGAATTTCTAGTAAATGTAAAACTTGGAAAGAAAAACCTTTCCATAACCTTTCCTTTAATGTCTGAAATGCATCATACTCAAAACACTGGTTGTTACTGTAATTTAAAATGAATGTGTTACTAAATGATGTCAAGCATTATTAAACTACTTCTTCTACAATGTTTAAGAGCCAGATGTTTCAGCCTCAGAAAAGAAAATGCTCAGCGTGTTGAGATGTGAGTATTCAGTCAAGTAATAAATGTGAAAAACATCCTTCCGCTCTTTGTGACATTCAGCACCCCGGAGCAGGAGATGGAGGAGAGGAAGTGCAATTATGAACGCTACAGAGGCCTCGTGCAGAACGACTTTGCAAATAGTGAGTATCACAAACGTATTAACTGATGTTCTTTCAAGAAAAAGTAGTTTTTTATTCGACTGTCAGAAGCTGCATCATCAGAAGTAATACATCACTTGAAAGGAATTGTTAATAGAGTTCACACATTCACAGTGCTGCACGTTACTTTAATGTGGCTGTAATAGTCTGTTAACCTCCCTCAGTGGGTATATTTTGCAGTGGTGTTGTGCTGTTAAACTCCCTGCTGTCCTCCCACAGTCTCTGAGGAGCAATGTTTATACCAAATCTACCTGGATGAGCTCTACGGTGGCCTGCAGAAGCCAAATGAAGATGAGAAGAAAAAGTATGTTTGAAGTGGTTGTTTCCTGCCGACTGTGGACTGAAATCCATGATGCTTAAAGTCCAACTTTTCAGCTGTTTGTGTATTTATAAATATCTCCTTCCGTTGTGCAGACTGGCTGAAAAAAAGGCCACCATTGGTTACACCTATGAAGACAGCACTGTGACCGAGCCTGAACCCCAGTCAGACAAAGATGAAGACAATTCAGAGAACAGTGAATCCGAAGAAGACGAGGGCATCCCAGATATTGGTGAGGAAATGGGTTCAGCACTAATGAGATTAACACTTTAGGGGGGGAAAACAAAGTTGTAATGTTAAACAGCTCCAGAAACGAGAAGTGGAGCAGAAATATGTAATATAGAACAACAACAGCCTTCAGTCTGTCGACCTTCATCAGTTTATAAGAAAAACTTGTCATATCTGGCTTAAGATTGGTAAAAATTATATTTGATATTGACTTTATTTTTTATGTTTTTTTATGCTTTGACACACTGTTATTTTTGTCACTGTACAGATGTGGAGGTCGATGTTGATGAGCTGAACCAGGAACAGGTGTTGGACGTAAACAAAATGGCAACCTCATATGGAATGGCTGAAGGAGACTTTGTGAGGTAACATGTCTGTGATTACATCATGATGTCTGAACTCACCTGCCGGGTCTGTTATGTGCTGCTATGAATGAGGCTCTGTTTGATTATCAAAATAGATGATGACTTATTAAATCGCTAACAACTAATAAATTAATTACCGCAGCTTTTGCTCTGTTGTGTTTTAAGACTTGACTTGTTTGAAATTTTATATGAAAGTATCATAACTGACTAATGTTTTGCACAGTTTTTTGTTATGAGACTGTTAACATGATACCTGATTCTCAGGATGTTACGGAAAGACAAGGAGGAAGTGGAGGCCATCAAACATGCCAAAGCTCTGGAGGCGGAGAAGGCCATGTACTCTGTAAGATGACATCCACTGAGGAATTTGTGTCTTATGATTGATTCTTATCAGCATTTTTAAGTGACATGTTTGATCGTCTCAGGGCCGGCGATCCAGAAGACAAAGGAGAGAGTTCAGAGAAAAGAGGCTCAAAGGTAGACAGATCAGCCCACCAAGGTAAATTTATGATGCCCTGAAAGAGTTTTCACCTAATCAGTTGGCTTATCTCAGCACATGTTGAAGTTATGTCATCATACTCCTGTTTTTCAGCTATGCCAGGAGAGACAGCCCAACGTACGACCCCTATAAACGGTAAGTTGACTTCATATTTACCTCGCAAATGTCCTGATTTCTTTTGTCTGCTTGTGTGTTTGAACTTTTTTCTGTTTATTTTCTTTTTATAATGTTTCTCAGGCCAGAGTCCGAGTCGAGCTCTGAGTCCCGGTCACGCTCTCGTACACCCGGTCCAGAGAAGATCACCTTCATCACCAGCTTTGGAGGCAGCGATGATGAAGCTGCAGCAGCACAAACACCTGCTCCTAACACTGGCCATGCCACCTCCAACTCGCAGCACCCTGCAGGTCATAACAGGGGCTCCCGGTCGGTAACTTTCCGTTTTCCTGGCTTTTCATTGGTTTCAGTCAGTTTGTTGTCTGTTGAAATGACCACAGCTGTTGAGGCAGAAAGAATACTGACGATGAAATACTGATTTTTGTGGTAGGTGAGGTGGATTACAGTTTTTCATGTTAGTGAAGTCTTTATCGCACTCTGCATGTGTGTATAGTCAAAATGTGTTAGGTTGGATAGTTTTAAGTGTTGACACACATTTACTAAGTTGATTGTGGCAATAGGAACCAGATGTATGATTCTTTAATATTTTGATAATTTACTTAAAATCGATGTGATTTCTTTAAAACAAGAGAACAGAAGTATTCTGAAGATAGGCTAGGTGCTGGGCTGGTGTTATTACTAAAACAGGGTCTCTGTTTATCCAGGAGACGAAGGTCATCCTCCAGTCACTCCCCGTCCTCCTCCTCCCACTCCTCCTCTCGCTCCTCGTCTCGTTCTTCTTCTCGTTCACGCCGTGCCCGGCGTGGACGGGGAGGGAGGGATGGGCGGCGATCCCGGACCCGGTCACGGTCGAGACGGCGTTCCAGATCTCACTCCCGGGGTAGAGGAGGGAACGGAGGGGGAGCGTCCTGGAGGAGACGAGACCGGACACGATCGCGGTCCAATGACCGAGAAAGAGAACGAGAGAGGGAACGAGACAGGGATAGGGATAGGAGACGATACTCAGCACGCAGACGAACGAGGTAAGGTTTCTGCTCATGTCTACCAACGGTTACGTATTCAAATCACACACCCAGTAGTGATCTCAGCTCTTTTTCCGTTCTGTCAGGTCTCGTTCTAGCTCACGACAGGGGGGCGGCTCGAGACGAGGATGTCGGAGTAGCGGAGGCCATCGGCGGGGAGACAGCGACAGCCACAGTCCGTCTCAGTCCCCCAGTCGTGCCAACCACAGTCCCTCCCCTGCTCACAGAGGAGCCCAGGCTTCCTCCACCAACATTTGTGACAAGCTAAGAAAGTAAGAAGATCAAACTCTGTGGCAGCGAAAAAACTCCACTAGGGGTGTGATGATCCTGAAACACAGGACGAAGCCGTAAAATAAATGTTCACAATCTGGAGTTGGCCCACGTTTTCACATTGTGTGGGCTTGCAGCAAACCAAATACCTGCTTCTGCTGACTGACTGCTCTCTGCATGGTGCCTTTAGGGGCTGCTCGTAAATTACAAACATGTCTCATTCCAATTTTACAAAGACTTTGTCTTGCACTAATTAATTTTTATTTACTTAATTAATATGTGTGAAGTTAGTGATTAGTTTGTTGTCAAACAGTTTTGAATACCATATGGACTCCTTAAAGAAACAAGGGTTTTGATTATCAATCAAGATGTCAGTCCGCCCAAGCTGATTGTCTTCTTTCTTCCTCTCCAGGCCTGAAACTCCGGGTGGTAAAGAGACGGGAGCTGCCAAAGTCAGTAAGAATTTGATCTAGCTGGGTTTCTTTCTAAAGCCTACGCCTCCCTCATCCCTGACAGGCTGACATGGTTGTCCACCAAGCTGGGATGTAGAAGCCATTGTTGCCCACAGAAAATAAAATGATGTGATTTTTTTTTTTTCTTTTTTTTTTTTTTCTTTCTTGTTTACACAACGTGGACATGCACTGCAGTCAAAGCCCCGCATCTATTTGCCAATGCAGTTTTCTTCACCTTCTCAGTGTTTTGCTGAGAAGAATGTGAACTTGCAAACACTGAAAAATGACAGACTGAATTAATGCTGCCATCTCTGTATGGAGTGAACATTTGGGCACCCTGTGAAGTCATTTTGTCTTGATTGTGCTTTAAGTCTTGGTTGTGCATGCATGTGTATATATATATATATATACATGTGGGTGAGAGAGTGAAGCGTCTTTATATCTGTTTGTAGTCTCAGCAGTTTATCATATCAACGCCCTCAGATGAAGAAGATGCCTTGTTTTCTTCAATACTCCATGTCTTGATACAAATTATAAATCAGTATTGACCAAGTGATCATTTAAAAGTGACAGATGATGTTTGTTAACGATTGAAAAACAACGATTGATGGCTGTGCTCTGGACAGCCTTTATCTTGCTTGTTTTAACAAGCAGCAGAGCACATACAGACTGAAGGCTTGATGAGAGTTAAAGGAGCAGTTGGCCTTTTTGGGATACACAGAAAATTACACTCTCATGTATGTGTGCGACATGAAGCTAAAGGGAGCAACCTGTTAGCTTAGCATAAGTACTTAAAACAGAGGCAAACAGCTAGCCTCTCTTTTTATGGAAAAAAAAAAAATTGCCCACAAGCACCTATAAGGCTCAGAGACTAATATGTTCAACTTCATTTGTTAAATCTCTACAGAAACTCACAAATCACAGATTTGTTGGGGTTTATGTGCTGGCCTAGTACTGAATCTAGCAAACTAGATATAAAATGTTAATTAGCAGGCTTAAGAGATGCTTACAGGTGGATTTTCTTCAGACAGAACCTGGCTAGCTGTTCTCAGACTTCATGCTAAGCTAAACGAAGGGATGCTTGTGGTAGCTTCTGATGTCGCTCTAGGACAAAAAAGCTGATAAACATATTTTCCAAAATGTCAAAAGTTCAAGGCTAAATAACAAATCTAGTTGTTGTTGTTTTACCATTCTGCATAGTTTGCCACCCTGAAGTGGTTCCTCTTTTACTTCTATAGAAAAGACTTGCATGTAAAGACAGAGTGGAAGAGGGTTATTACTTGTTCTAGCCTGAGGTGTTGTGACCTGCAGTTTTCTTGCCTGGCCAGGTATGAACGGGCCAGTGATGGGTGTGTCTCTGACAAAATACCACTGGCTCGTTCTAAACTGAACTCACTGGACCTGAACTTACCCTTGCCTCACTTCCCGACCTCCTTCTGCTTCTTCTTTTCTCTCTGAATCTCTCTGACAGTTTTCATACGTGTACATCTGTTGTGTAAAGGTTCATGTGACTGGAATCCTGCCCTACAGTAGCAGTGTGTCTCTGTACACACACACACACACACACACACACACACACACACACACACACACACACAGAGCCTGTAAGACTCCAGGGTGCTTATTGACTGAACAAACATCACACATAATTAATTTATCTGTGGCCTTTTCATCTCCACCAGATACTGTACATGAAGGTGATGGTATTGAAATTGTGTATTAGCGCGGTGCCTTTGATCTCTTTCTCACACGCACGCACACACACACACTTTTATCAGGCTGTGAAAGGATGTGCTAACACAGTTGTGTCACCTGCAGCCCAAGATGACCCCTCAGGAGCGTCTGAAGCTACGAATGCAGAAGGCACTCAACAAGCAGTGTGAGTAGAACAGCACAGACCTCTGAGTGATGTTGAACGTTTTGTCACATTATGCAAATGACAAAACCGATAACTGATCCGCTATCTCCTCTTAATTTGCTGTGTTTGTTTCTCTTGTCCTGTAGCCAAGGCAGATAAAAGAGCAGCTCAGGTGAAGATCCAGCAACAGGAACACAAACGACAGGTGTGTTCTAGTTTGTTTTTTTTTTCCGGCAGAAACAGCTACTAGCGTTATCCTGCATCTCACCTCGTTACTGTGTTTGTTTTACAGGAGCGAGAGGGAGAGCTACGAGCCATGGCACGCAAAATACGCATGAAGTAAGAATCTGTGTGTGTGTGTCTAAGTGGACTGTTTGGTATTTGCATGTTGCAATTGTCTGACCCAGAGGCTCTGCCCTTAGGGAGCGTGAGCGACGTGAGAAAGAGAGGGACGAATGGGAGAGACAGTACGGCCGACAGAGCCACTCGCCTTCTCCCTCCAAACATGGTAAGACCGCACACGGCCATATGGATCTAATAGAATAATAACGATTGTATTCAGCGCAGTGTTTATTGTGTGCGTGCTTACTCAGAACAGAAGTAACCAAAATATATAATCAGCCGGCGACTGATTTGCTGGCATCAGATTGTGCTCTGACAGTTTTATTGGTGTTGGATGTTGTGGCATGCTATTGTTTTGATGGTGTGCTCTGTGTCCTCTGTCCCTCAGGCCGAGAGCACAGCTCACACAGAAGGTATGCGAGAAGCCGCAAGAATCCGAGCAGCTCCGACGAAGCAGACTGATATGTGGGGATTTGTTCACATTAATACACAAACCTGTATCTCAAAGGCCTTATTATATGCATGGCTCAGCTACCTCTTTCTTCTGTTATCTGTCAAATCTGTGAGGTAACTTTTGAGAGAGAAGTTGCGAACAAGGCCAGGAACAAAAACAATCCAGTTAATACAGAAAGTCACGCAAAATACTTCAAACTCTTCACAGCAGTTTATTCTTCCCGACAAATTCAAACAAGTTTGAACTTCAGTACATTAACAAGAACATGTTTATACACAAGTTACAATGAAATCACCGGACGCTGCGGTAACAACAACAATCACTTCATGGTGGAAACCTGGTTGTTTATTTGTAAGTGAATGTGTGATACACTGCCTGAACTTAATGTAAACAAACATTGTCCTTCGATTCGTATTACCATATTTTATTTTGATTCAAATGATTTTAAGTGACAGGAGCTAAAACAGAGCGTTTAATACAGAGCTGCAGCACTAGACAGAATGAGAAAACTGGTTTAAATATGTAAACTTGTTCTAGTAGTAACCCAAAATAAAATTATCAACCTGAAAATTAGCAGAACGTCTCCTCTAAAATAATACAACTTTTTATTTGAAAAGTAAATTTTGTTATTGAACACACTAGAGTCACTGTCTAAATGACCTCAAACATGTTTGGTTTTTTTTGTTTTTTTTTAGCATTTTATGTGCTGCAATTCCCTGTTTTTGATATACATGTAAGTCAAGTCCTATTATCAGCTGATGCATGAATCCAGCAGATAAATCAGACGGCCTCTCATCTCAAGTAAATAATGAAGTTGTCCTAAAATAGAAGTTTAGTTCAGTTGTCCATTCTTATTCAGACTAACCAGAAACTCAGGATTGGAAGCTGTCGTTTCTCCAAAACTGACAGATCTTTAAACCACAGATTAACACCTCAGTTTAAATTGCTGGATGTTAACTGTCACCAAACACATGTTGACAGTAATAGTGCGTGAAGACTTTGAGTGCTTTAAAGGCTTTAAACGGTGTGCCAAGTAATTCTGGAGAAAGAAAGGTGATCATTAAGTCTTATCCCCAGGCCGTCATCTGACATTATGCAAAGAGACTCAATGATCAACTGTCTTTCTCCTTCAGGCACATTTTCTTTATTATGTTTATCAGATTCTTTTACTCACATCTCATCTTGATACTGACTCATTTTGTGTTTTTTCCAGGAGGTCGCGGTCTCGGTCAAGGAGTCCTCACTACCGATACTGAGCTGTGGAAACATGGACGCATCAGACAGATCCTTCAGTGTAGCGCTGACAAACATACTGTCCTATGAAAAAGGATATTACATGGAAATATGAAGAGATGGACTGACTCACTCACAAATCTGTACCTGAACACACTGTTCTCTAGCTCTGTGTCCGCAGAATATAACATTTGACTGTCATACCTGAGTTTCACTAATCACACAGTCGACTGGTTCAGCCAAGCAGAATTTGCTCTGCCTTTTCATCTCTGCTTCGTCTTGATTTCTTCTGCATGCTTCCTTTTTTATTCCTTTTCTGCCTGAACATTTCTTCTAAACGTGGACTCGTCCGGGGAACATTTGCGTGTCAGAGTCCGTAACAGTAAGCAATATATCACGTTTTACCTCACATTGTCACATCATTGCTATCTTTATCAAAGTTTTACTTTTCTCAACACGGAACACTCGCTGAAACCCATTTTAAACATCCTTAATAAACTGATGTACAGGATATTTATACACATCCATTTGAAACCCCTTTGTGAAAACAAGATGCAAACACAGTTCATGTATGAATTAAATCAATCGACATCTCTTTTTATACTCTGTCCTTTGCCAGCCGGTCAACAGCAGCAAATATCTTTTTGTTCTCAGTAATGTGGAATGTTAAATACAAAATGGCAAATAAAAGTGTCTTTGAAATTGATTGTATTCTTCTTCTTTTGAAATCATGTGTGTCGACATGTTTCACCCAAAAAATACAGAAACGTCAGGGTATGTCGAGTAATTTTGGTTTCTGCACTCAGTCAGCAAACATAAAACAGGAGTGTGGCATTATCGCTATATTCACAATTCAATTTTCATATTTTTATATCTCTTCACTTTATTTTAATTGTTCTTTCAGTACATTTTTTTTAAGAAGTTATGATTACAGACTATCACCAGCTCACCTAACTCATGTTCTGAGGGCCATTGATTTATGAAATGCTCAGTAATCAATTAAGTAAAATTTGATGTTTGATTGCTCTTTAGATATTATGATAGTTTTGCCATCGTAAATTAGTTTTTTGCTTCGACAATCACATGATAAAAATCTGATGGCAAACTCTTTTTCATTATCAGTTAATCGTTTGGTCAATAAAGTGTCAGAAAGTAGGAGATCATTCCTAGAGGGCATCCCTAAAGTTTAATTCTGTACCTCCTGGAGGTACAGAAACACCCTACAATGGATTTTTTTATGTGTATGGGAGATTTTAAGAAAAGAATTAAGGACTTTATTAACACACGTCCTGTGACTTAACTCTGGTAAAATAATTTTCTGGAAGTCATGTGTTGATGGAAACGCTCAGTGCTACTATCAAAATAATATGCGATTATTTCTCTGTCGATCGTCCGGTATTTAAAAAACTACCCAGAAGTCACAGTTGTGTAAAAGTAACAATATTGTGTAAATATTACCTTAGTAAAAGTGAAAGTAATCCATACAAATAGTGCTTGAGTAAAAGTCTGAAAGTATCTGATATTAAATGTACTTAAGTATGAAAAGTACAAGTAAAAAGTAAGTAATACACATATGTACCTTCATGTGGCAGAAAGGGATTTAATTGATTGCTGATTAAAAAAAAACAAACAAACATCTTGATATCTTCTACTTTGTCTCTGATGCAGCATGTAATCTGCAAAGTAACTAAAGTCATGAAGTAAATGAAGATTTTATTGTACATTTGCCTCCAAAATGTGGTGAAGTGGAAGTGTAAAGTAACAGAAAATGAAAATTACCCCAAGACTCTTTATTTGTTTTCTTTCTTCTCCTTTCTGTTTCTTTTCCTTTTCTTGCCTTGGATCCTGACACCGGACATCCTTGTGTTTGTAATATCGTCCTCCTGAGTTTCCTGTGTTTGCTTGTTCGTCAAAGCACTTTGTAAACTCTATTTCTAAATAAACTTTATCACAGGTTAATTATTGAGTAAACGTCCGGAGTTACATTCCACCACGGCTACGGGATAATCGATTAATCGACTAGTTGCAGCTCTGCGCCCTCTCACCCTGGCTGCTGCAGTGTGTTGTTCCCACAAGCAGGCGGCGACAGATCCCAGTCCTGCAGCTCAGGTCGCCTCTCTGCAGCTTCTCGTCACTTCGCTGTCATTCTGCAACTTCGGAGCCATTCGTCTGAATGTTTTCTGTATTCTTATGTGTGTGTGTGTGTGTGTGTGTTATCGCTCACAGCTGCCCAGAGAGAAAAAGAGAAATGAGTGTCGCTCTGATCGCACTTTGGTTTTGTGAGACACCTGTAGGAAACCACAGAGGTAGTTCCTCTGAGCTGCTGAGGAGGAACTAAACGATCATTTTTTTTGTCAACCATCAGGATGTGAAATCCACAATGACACACGTAAAAATCAGAAAGACAGCGTGTTAGGGAAAAAACAAACAAACAAACAAAAAAGCTTTTAAGTGTGATTACAGAAGGAGTTACTCGAGGAGGGCGGGGTCAGGGTCGTGGAAGCGGAGCGGGGCGGGCGGTGCCTACACTCGCCCATGCCCCCTTTCGCCCTCCGCTGGCTGCGGGGGAAGAAGCGTGAACTTGAACGCAGCCTTCACTGCTCACAGAGCGAGTCCAGGCAGAGGCCAGCCAGTCTTATCAGTCCGTCCACCGCCGCTCAGGTTTCGGTCAACTTCTCGCAGAAGGAGCAGCCGGGCGGATTCCTGGAGGGTTTTCTGGTTTGGAGCTGTTTGGGACCCTGAACGGTGCCGGACGCGGGACGCTCGACGCGATGTCCAGGCGCAAACTTGGCAGCAGACCGCAGCACCTGAGTGCAATTCAAGGTAAGAGCAGCGGTGTGTGTGTGTCTGTGTGTGTGTGTGGGCACGCTGAAGCTGGACGTGTGTTTGTACGTCAGGTAAAAGTGAAATAAATTCAGGTCACAGCTTTTGTTTCATTGGCAGTCTGCGCGCATGGTTTGGATGCGCGCTGGCACCAATTACCCAATAATGAATGAACGTGTTGTCGTTTGAATTTAAAAACACACTTCTATTCCAGTGAGTGTTTTTAAGTAGCTTCGTCCTCAGTTAATCCAACGTGGATGTGTTGTAATTCCCTTCGTTGCTTCACGGGCGAACATTTCAATAAGGAATCATGATTTCTTGTCATATTTGTCCTGATGTGCACTGTTACTGCAGTGGTGTTGATAGAGGAAGGACCGGTTTCCTGGCACGCTCTCCTCACAGGCTACAGGTCCGAACACGATGATTAATATTTCCAAGGAAGACGATGATCAAGTTTCTCGGTCGGTCTGTGGGACAGTTTCCCCTCCACTGCCTCTCGGGCGCGCAAGCAACCAGGTGGTTGAGTTTTGGGTTTTTTGTTTTTTGTTTTGTTTGTTTTCATCATTTACGTGTAACATTCGGACACTGAAATGATGTTATAAATAAAAACAAACAAACAAACAAACAAAACGATGAGTACAACAGTCCATTCATAGTGTTCAGACATGAAGACAAAGATGCAGATCAGGAAACAAGAGAGAGAAACTTCAACGCCGTTTTTGTTTTTACAGTTCTCTACTGGAGACCAGTGGTGCGTGTCTGCTGTGACCACAGGCCCTGACTCAATCCTGTGTGTGTGTGTGTGTGTGTGTGTGTGTGTGTGTGTGTGTGTGCGTGCGTGCGTGCGTGCGTGCCTGCGCGTGTGTGACCGCGCCTTGCAAGTCTGCACAAACAGCGCAGCCCTGAAACAGGAAAGGTGACATTTTTTCACAAACAACTGGCGAGATCCGACTTCAGACTGTACTGTCTGTACCTGTCCTGTATGTTAGCCCAGGCAGGTGGATCCAGTCCAGGCATCAAGGTGTGCCCATGACCCGCGTTGAGCAATAATAGTGTACTGACCTCCCCCCTCCCCCTCCTCCTCCTCCTCTTCCCTCCACCTCCTCTACCTGAGAGAAAAGAGGCTTGGTTGAACTTGTGTCCACTGCCTCAACAACTCTCCCCCCGGTGCTCCTGTCTGCATGAATGCAACTCATTTCAGCTCCCTGCTCACCACAGAAGATTTGTCAGGTTGTTAAGGTTGAATCAGATGAGCTGCCCTCTCTCTCTCTCTCCACACACACACACACACACACACACACACACAGGGGCTGCTCTTATCTCTAACACCTTCAGTCAGTTTTTTTTCTTCTCTTTTATTGCAATCCACTTCCTGTTGAGAAACTCCCGCTGACTGTAGCCGGTAGCTGTAACTGTGAGTGAAAGGTGAGAAGCCTTGGTGGCATTAGTGCATCTTTTTAACATCAGTTATCTGTAGATTTTTGTTTGTCTCACATTAGCTGTGGGTCGGGGGTGATGCTCCTGTTGAGGTGGACAGTTGCACCCTTCGGCAGCAGCAGCTGCAGCCTCGGCGAGAGCGAGCAGATCTGTTCTTGGGTGGTTAAAGGAAGTGGTCAGTATTGGCCTAGTTGCTCTAGAGCTCAACTGAAACTCGCACTCTCAATCAACACGCCTGTTCGTTGTTCCACTGAGGTCTAACAGTATTTGTGCCACTTTCGGTTGCTGCTGTTTCAGAGTCAAAGACTTGTGGACCAGATAACCCCAAGGTGCTCGGACTCTTCTTGTTGGAAGAAAATGGTACATTTAATGTAAAAGAGGATCAAGGTTCAGTGTTGATTTCTCTCTTTCTCTCTCTCTCTGTTTTTGATATCTGAATAAGCGGTCGTGTTAAACTGACAATTGCCTCCTGAGGTGTTAAAGAAACTACGAATGTTTGTACAGAATGTGTCATATATCTACACTGAGTGGAAAAGATGATTTGCACCCAACTAAGGAAAGAAAAGAATGAAAAGTACCAAGTGAAATCAGTTCATCTTCTGTTTGAACTGGAGCCCGACCAGTAAACAGTTACCAATATCACATTTTCTGCAGTGGTTAGCAAAAAATCTATAAAAAAAAAAAAAAAGTCAAGATAATTTACAGTTCAACAATCAAATTCATCTAGAATGTCTAAAACAGAAAAACTTCCCTCAAAATGTAATAATTATAAATCACCTCAAGCATCTTTTCCATCACTGTGTTCTTTGATAACCAGAAAGTTAGTATATCAGCCGATGTCGAGGAGATGTATCAGTGATAGGCCGATAGTATCAGCTGACAGATACATCAGTCAGCTCTAGTTTGAACTATTACTCTGATGCCTTCACGTCTCAATTTGTTTGACCAACAGTCCAAAACTCAAAGACGTTCACTCTACTGTCAAATGAGCTTTGTATAAATAACAAGATTTGTATCCTCTTAAATGTTTGGGTATCCTTAAATCAAAATTAAAGGTGCAGTATGTCGTTTGTTATCATGACTGATAGACTGAATAAACAGCTGATTTTAAAGAACAACATAACCTCACACTGTTGTACTTTGTTTATATGTGGCGGACCCTGCCACCTCTCTAGCTTCAAACAGTGTTCTGGGGACATTATTGTCCTCTGAGAACAGCTAGTTTATTCAGTTATAGAAAAGATACGTATGTCTGAGTTTGCCTCATTAATATTAAGAGGGTTTGAATTTCTTCTCTAAAACTACATAATGCACATTTTTAAAGTTGTGTTTTCCGGGTTTTAAAAGCCACATTACAGTAAAGCGACTTCTCCTTGTTCTTATACTTACCTTTACCTTCACCCACTGTTTTCATTATATCCACTGGATTTTGTCACCCAGCCTGAGGATTTATGAATGGCTTCGGAGGACGTTTCGGCTGATGTTTCTGTTCTCTGTCTCAGTTTCTCTGTTAAGTTTAACGTCAGTATTTGACCAGCTGACGATGAGACTTGGGGAAGATCAACTTTTTTATAGCTTGAACCTTTTTAAAGTAAATTTAAAAAAAATGTCCTATCTGGTAGTCATTAAAACTTTCCTTGTCATGTTCCTCAGATGTCACTGACATGGCGGATGGCGCCACTCCACCAGACGACCACCTTCCTCCTCCTCCTCCTCCACAGGTCCGGGCCCCAGACGATGGTCGCGACCTCCTGACCTGCGGCCAGTGCAGCCGGGCCTTCCCGCTCGCCCACATCTTGGCGTTCATCCAGCACAAACAGGGCGGCTGCCGCTCCCGAAACCAAGCCCCCAGCGCTAACGCCACACCCCCCTCACCTGCCAACCGCGCACAGCAGCGCGTCGCCAACGCCGAGCCGGGGCCGGGCTTCATCGAGCTAAGGAGAGGAAGGGCCGGCGGGGACCAGGCCTGGGGGGAGGAGCCCGGTGTGAGGGCGGAGCGAAACAAAGCAGGTGAGTGAAGAAGAAGAAGAAGAAGAAGATGGCAGGTTGCTAATTAGTGACTCTGTTGTTTTGTTTTCCTTTTTTTTTTTTTTTTTTTTTTTCAACCGCACCTCCTCTTCATTTAACAACTGTCCCTCTCCTCCCCCCTCTCGAGTCCAGCTCATTAGCTAGCCGTTGCCATTAGCAGACCTGCGTGAGTTAGTGACGCACAGGCTAATTGCGTGGAAAGGATAGGCATCAGGAGCGTTCAGAGGGCACCGAGGGTCCCCGAGGGCTCCACGCTGAGCAACTGAGCTCCAGAGCTGCTCCTCATGTCCCCGACTGTCAGTCTCTGAGGTCGAACGGCCAGGTAAACATGTTTCTCCCTCTCCACGTCCTGGACAACGGAGACCAAAACCAACCTCCTCCTCCTCAAAAAAAAAACCCAGCTCAGGAGCACATTTCAGCGCCGATAAAGGCCATCGGAGAAGGATGTGATGGTGTTAGTCACGCAGCGCAGGATGAAATGGTCAGACGGGTGGATGTGAGGCTGTGCGTGCAGCTCTCCTCGCTGTCATGACACTGTAATGGAGGACGTTGCATCATGTGCAGCTCCTCCGCCATCTCCCACTGTTCTGCCCCGGGCCGAGCCACCTGAGCTCCTGGGGAATCTCACACATCTCCTTTCTCTTCACCTTGTTTTCTCCACATTTTCATCCCTCTCTCCTCGGTCGGCCCTCGAGCGCATCTCACACGAGGGCAGATTTTCCTAAAGGTCTTTCTCCTGCGTCTCGCTCTTCTTTCACGCATTTTCCGCCGCTGTTTTTAGAGAGGCGATGGTTGTGCCAAATAGAATACGTCACGGTGCGGGTCAATCAGCAATTCATGAATCCTCATTAAAATCCTTTTGAAGAATTCTCACTTCTGGTCGCGATTTAAAAACGACCGAGTTTGAGACGGAGGCTTGTGTTTTTTCAGATGTGTTTTGAAGGTCACAACTGCAGACTCGCAGTAGGTGCGAGTGCCCCTTCTGCGTGCATTTTGAAACTCCCCTCGTCTCTGCCATGTTACACACACACACACACACACACACACACACACACACACACACACACACACACACACACACACACGTTAGCAGTTCCTTCCTCTGTGTAACGCTCAGGGGACCGCCGCACACACCGTTTCCGCCTGTCCACAACCTCCCTCTTGTTTTTTTCTATTTCAGTCTGTTTTTCATCTCTCTCGTCTCTCACTTAGACATCAGAGAGCGAGCCAGTTTGGTAATTTGGTGGCCGCAGGATTATACAACAAACCAAACATGAAGCGAGGTGGAGGGGTGGGATGGGGGGGGGGGGGGGGCCCAACAGCACGACGGCTTGTGAATAATGAAAAAATGGATAAGTTTGGATTAAAGTTTTATCATCGAATGGAGGCTGTTTGGAGTTTTTTTGGCGCAGCTTTCAGTGTTTTTTTTTTTATTTTTTTTATTTTATTTTATCTCGATGAAGTTTGAGGACAGTTTTAATTGGACGTGAGAGTAATAGGATGTCTTGTTGCTCGTGCGAGGGGAGGGAAACCGAAGCTCGAGAGATGACTGAAAGTGAAAGAGCAGTTATCCCGCAAGCAGAAAGGCCCTCCATCTCTGCGAGGACGGAGGAGAAAAAAAAAGGGGGGGGGGGGGGCAGAGAAAGGGAGAGGGATGGATTACTGAAGAGCCGCGTGCATCTGTCTCATTCCTTTTTATTTATTCTCCTTGTTTGTTTTTTTTCTCCCCTCATCTCCAACATCCCCCCCTCCCTCCTTATTTCTTCCCCCATCTTCAACACACTTTCGCTTTGCCCTCTTTCAATTTCTCGCCCCCCCGCCTCCACTCACCCACCAGCCCTCCTTCGCCTCCCTCCCTCCTCTCTTTTCTCCTCCCTCTGCCTCCCAAGGGAAAAGAGATTCTGCCTGCTGCTCGTTAGTGCTCCCAGCCAATCTGCATTTTTAATTAGTAGTTATTGCTTCTGCTTAATATTCAAGTGCTACCCCAGGCCAAATGGGAATCCTTACAAAAAAAAAAAAAGAAGAAGAAGAAGCGGCGAGGAGTGAGAGGGAGAGGGAGAAACCGGCTGGGTATTGTGTTTCACTCCAGGACCCTGAGACAAAAGCACCCCCCTCCGCCACCCCTCCGCCCCCCTCAGGGAAAGATTTGGAAGGTTTTGGGGGGGGAGGTGGAGGGGTGAGGGAGAGTCGGGGTTGGAGGATGGGTCTCAAGTACAATCCAAAGGGGGTGACATATTTTCGTGGTGTCTCTTGGCCCCCCGCACTACATTTATAATCTTTTTATCTCATTTTCTTTTTATCTCCTGAGCCCTGACCTACCTATCTCTCCCTCTCCCTCTCCCTCCACGTCTCCCTCCTCTTCTTTTTTTCCTCTCACTCTTCACCCTATTTTTAAAAAAAGAAGTATCTCAACTTCTCCTGGGTTTCCTCCTCGGGCTAGGTTAAAGGACATGAACACCACAGCTCCTCGCCGTCTCCAGACAGAGGGGAAGGGCGGGAGAGAAAGGGGGGAAAAAGAGAAAGAAACAGTTGCTCTCTTTTTCATCTTCACTCTCCTCCCCCCCTCCAGTAAAATACAGAAGGATTTGACTTGAGGAAACATGAAAGAGGCTTATACCAGAGTCGGCTTTGAACCTCTCCAAAAAAGAAGGAGAGGAGAGAAAAAAAAAGAACTGTTTTCCCCCTCAATTTGGGGATCTTCTCTCCAATTTTGATTTATGCAGAAAGGCCTCATTTGTCAAGCAGGCTGAGTCAGTGCCTGATTTGCATAAAGCGTTCGTTTTCTACGTTCTGCTAATTAGCAATTTGCAGCTTAATTGGAGAGTGGCTCTCGGTTAGGAGACAAAGCTATCCACATAAAAATATCTCCAGATGTACTTTCGGCGACACGACTCGCATCTCTGCTTTGAGTCGCACTTCTCCTCGTTTTGTTCCTCCTCACCTCGCTCTTTTCCTCGCCTTACGTCCATCTGCAGCCGCAGCATTCCGTCTGTGCAGCTTTCACAACTTTAAAGTGGCTATAATCAATATTTGTGCGCTAGCGGAGGCATCACGTGACTCGAGGTCACTCACACTGATGAAACCACAGATAACAATCGCTCAACTCTTCGCTTCCCCTCAGCAGTACAGAGGTCTTTTAACTCATTGTTTTGATTCCAAACCGCATCTTTGCACTCACCTTTTGTCACTGTAATGTTAAGTAGGTGGCTGTTCTGCAAAAAACCCACTTCAAAAACCCTCTGAACACAACATGTTGAAGACACAACAGCAGACAGTCAGTTAGGTCTATTTGGTGAATTTAGGAGTTGTTGAAGACCAAAATCAGGACAAAAATGATGGTGAATACTGACTTCCAACCCATCAGGTGGACACAAACAAAACCCCAAATAAACAGTGGAACAGCTGCTCGTATAGACAAATAGGTCAGCAAGGCTTGTGATGAATTATCTATGTTTAATTAAACACTAGAAGCAGAGGCTGATGTCTGATACATCCTGAATAGTGTGTGCTGGTGACCAGTCAGGGGAGGAAGTGTAGTGACTCACGCAGGTGTCTGCGTTAGTGTTCCGCCTCCGTTTTTTGGCTGGCTGTCTGAGAACAGTGGACGAACTTGTGCGTTTTAAAATGAAGACTTGGTAGTGTTGATGTAGCCTAAGGTGCGTGTATCTGGCAGGTTCATCCCCTAAGAGGCACCTTCAAATCAGAAAAGATGCAATTTTACGTCTTTTTGGAGCAACATTACGACCGCACCTGCGTTGAGAAACCTGGGAAAGCAGATGATGAATGAACATCACTCAAAAGTCTTTCTCAACTTGTTAAACACATGCCGAAGTCGGAATTTTCTCATTGAAACGTCCAAATTCTGACCTCCAAGCGTTCCAGGAGCGAGATGCCAAAAAGGAACTAAAAACATTTTTGGCTCGAGTACACAGAGTTGAACCCTCAGCAGTTTAGCCTCGACATGTCATAAGGTTATTTTACGGCACTTTTATTTCTTGGAAACGTATCCGAACATTTCGTTCACTGTGAAATCTGACAGCTGCTCCCTCGTGGAGTCTGTGTCGATGGATCTGACCCGAGTTTACAAGTTGGAAATCTGACTTTGTGTGGCGTTCCATTGTACTTCTTCAAGTAGGAAGTTTGCCCTCCACATGGACTTTGGCTCTGCTTATGATGAGTGGGAAAACCCTGGCTTCATATCTGCTGGATGTGTGAAAAGGCAGCAGACAACTTTAAAAATATTTCAGAAGTTGTGCTTTCAGCTTGTTTCCAAACTAACCGATCATTAACGATCGTTTGTTCTCTCCTCGTGAAAAACGAGACATTTCAAAGTAAACTGACAACCATTAATCAAAGCGTCTAACTCAGTTTGGTCTTTGTCTTTGTCTTCCAGTTTCTGACGAGCCCTCCTATTTCACCTGCCAGCAGTGTGAAGGCCTGTTCCCATCTGCCTGGGCGCTCCTGCAGCACGCCCAGCACACACACTCCTTCAGCATTTACCAGGAGGACGAGGAGGACGACGTCGGAGGAGGAGGAAGAGGAGGACTCAAACAGCACAAGCCTGCTGCAGCCACTCTGGACCCTCGCCGCCTGAGCCAAGCTCTCGCCTCTGCCTTTCAGCCCTCCGCCATGCGCCTCAGTCGCTCCCGTCAGACACACCCCACCTCCTCCTCCACCTCCTCCTCCGCCAACCTGCAGGCTCTGAACTTTTCAGTGCGGCTCAGGGAGCTCGCCGAGGGGAATGGCAACACCGCGGGCGGCTCTCCCGGAGGCCTGGTGCTGTCGCCGTCCTCTTCTCCGCCGGCAGCTTCTCCCTTTCCTCAGAACAGCGCCCTCCAGGCTGAGTTCCACTGCGAGCCGTGTGACCAGAGCTTCCAGTCCCTGCGCGCCCTGTCCGCCCACCGCCGGACTCACGCCTGCGAGAGGCCCTATCACTGCGGCGTGTGCGGGGAGGCCTTCACCCAGAGCGGCCAGCTGGCCCGTCACATAAGGAGCCATCACAGGGTGGCTGGAGGAGCAGGAGGTGGATATGAGCTGGTGGAGATGGCGGTGATGGAGGAGGACGTAGGGAGGCAGGGGATGAGAGGGAGGTTTCAGATGCAGCCAGCCGGAATCATGGGGAAGGGAATGATTGGCGCAGATGTGAGAGCTCAAGGCCCCTCCGAGCTGGACCTGACCCTGCCCAAACACCCCTCCATCGCTTCAGGCCTGGTGCTGCTGACCTCACAGGTGAGACCGTCAGACCAGGAGCTGCTGAGGCTGTACCAGCGCCAGAGAGAGGGGGGAGAAGGAGGGGAGGAGGAGGGAGAGGGGCAGGGGGAGCCTCAACACACCTCGCCCTGCGCCAGCCCCTCCGAAGGCTCACTGGAGAGCGGAGAGACGGGCGGCAGTGGCGAGAGCGGCATCGCCAGCGGCAACTGCACGCCCAAGCGTCCAGAGATGGGCGACAGGGTGCGAGGAGTCGGAGAGTGGGAGAACGAGAGAGGAGAGGTGATTGAGAGGGAGAACGAGTGGAGCTCGGTCAAAGTGAGCGAGGCTGTGCAGGAGTGGCAGAGGGAGAACGAGCGCAGGAGTGTAGGAGGAGCTGTCAGCAGCGGAGGAAACAACAACAGCAGCAGCACCACGACCGGGTCAGGCGGCAAGAAGAAGAAAGACGAAGCGTGCGAGTACTGTGGTAAACAGTTCAGAAACAGCAGCAACCTGACTGTGCACCGCCGCAGCCACACAGGCGAGAGACCCTACCGCTGCGGCCTCTGCAACTACGCCTGCGCCCAGAGTTCAAAGTTAACGCGCCACATGAAGACCCACGGCGCCCAGGGGGCAAAGGCGTCCTTCCTGTGCCAGCTGTGTGCCGTGCCCTTCACCGTCTATGCCACGCTGGAGAAACACCTGAAGAAAGTCCACGGCCTGAGCCACGCCAGCGTTGGAGCGTACGCACAGGCCAGCGCCGCGGACACCCTGGCCGCCATCAAAGCGGAAGAGGCAGCAGTGGTGGTGAAAATGGAGGAGGACGAAGCCAGTTTGGATCAGATAGAATTGGAGAGCAAAGTGCAGAGCGATGTGTTGAAAAGCATGGAGGTGGAGGAGGGGCAGAGCCAAGCGGAGTACGCCGGGGACGTCGGGAGTCCAGCCATGGCGGGAGCACCTGACAGCAACGCAGAAATGAGCTTGGCTTTGGCGTCTGCGCCGTGAGAGCTGCTGTCATCCACTAATTGACACTGCGACGTTGCTGTACAGGATTTAACTTGCCCACTCAAATTAAACAGAACTCGTCCCATCACTGAACTGACAGTCAAGTTAAACTGGAATCAAGTTTAAAGAAGAAGCTGAAGGAAGCAGCAGGCGGTCCCGTCCTCCCTGCCAGCGCGGAGGCACCCAGCAGCCGTCAAACGCTGTTCATGATTGTATGCAAAGCTGCTGGGTGAAACTAAGTGCCTACAGTTCTTTAGACCACAGAGCAAAAACAAGGCCATGACATTCAGCAGGGAGATTACCAGAGCTCTTGAACAGGAAGTGAACCGCCACAGTCCACACCGACACAGGAAACTGATCACCATGTTGCAGCGCAGGATGCAAAAGACGAGTGATTTATCTCTCTGGTGACCCACTGGACAGATTATTAACTGTCAGATAATATAAAGGGGATTATATTGAATAAAAAAAGGCATAGCAATAAAAAAAAAGTGATGTTAATATATTTTCAGCGTCAGCAGATGGAGGGAGAGGTCTTACTGTGCTACCTAGCTGTTGCTGGTTTTCTTCTGGACAAGACCTTTTAAAGACTAAAGATGTTCGAACAGACACAAGGGTGAAATGAATCCAAACACCGTCTGCCTGCAGTTTCTCAGACTCTTCTTTTTAAAGGCGCTTGGTTGTCACAACACTTGTAACTTACCGTAATGTTTACAGGGCTCACGGGGCCTGGCAAAGGTTGTGCTCCTGACTTTGTGACAGTATGTATGGATTTTTTTTTGGGTTCTTATTTTATAAATGTGAATAATGAGACTTACAAGTCTCATCTACTGATGCTTTTCTTTTTCAGGATTAGTTTCTATGCATAAAAACAACTGCAATTTTTACCTACATGTGAAACGGGTGTGTATTATTTTCCTCTATTTGTATCTATTATTGTGACGGTAACTTCTCTCTTTCACTGTTTACATTTGTAAAGTGCCCGACTGCTTGAAGCTTGTGCATGTTTTGCAGCCTTTTTTTTTGTTTGTTTTCTTTTGTTGTCTGTGTTTGAATTATTCCTTATTTATGGATGCTGCATGTTGGTGGTTGTGTAACGGAGAAAAAAAAAGAAAAAACAAAAAAAAGAAGAAGCTGTTCCACTGCTGAGCTAAAGGGTTGAGATGTGACGGAGTAGCTGGTCGTTTGGTGCAGTTGTGTCGAGCACTTGGGTGAGTGAGTTGTGTGAATGTTTTTGTGTGTAGATACATATTGGAAAACATCCTCAGGTGACACCTCTACTTGAACCCTCTGTCCTGTGTTCACGTCTCCTCAGCAGGACTCCGCCGGTCGTAATCTGGAGAATATATCAATATTTTATTGAGACTTAATATCCTCTTGGAGTTTGAACATCGCGATACGATAAGTGTTGTCTTTTCTGTACCGACCAGACTGTTGTACTTGTCCTAATGCTAAACAAGAATCTGAAAACAATATTGCTGCCATATGAAGTATTTCGTCAAAAATGTTGTGAGATTTGGTTTCGTCAGCCCGTCCTCGCATTTGTGCTTCTGAGGGGATTTCAAAATATCGTGTGAGGTGGCCACAGTACAAGAAATGTTCAACTTTAATACAATAGTAGTTTAATGACGCTCAATGCCTCTTTCAATACCAGGGCAAAAATCAAAAAAAAGGTTAAAAAACACATCTGCACAGCCTTGGGCTGAAAATGTGACTGTAGATGTGTTTCTATTTTTATTAGCTCTGATAGATAATGTTGAATACTGTTGAATGTAAATATTGTTGGCATTGCTTTAAAGACAGCGCCAAAATATCGACACGTTTTACAAACTTCAAGGGGCAATATGTAAGAATTTTGTTAATAACATTCGCATATGAACTAAAATCATCAACAGGAAGTAACAAATAACAGTTATAACATTATGTCATTTATTTATTGTTTTGTAGAGAAGTTAGCAAGCTAGCCAGCAGGCTAACGAGCTAGCACCAGTGGTGTAAATGCTGACGCGTATCCGGTTCCTGAGCTACCAATTCGGTATGCTATCCGCACAGCTAACTGTGTTTACTAGCTAACGGCAGCTACAGTTAGAAGCACTTGGCGATCACTTTGTTCATATGCTGCTCTTTATTTTCTGTGCGTATGAGTCGAAGGGGCTCTGGGAAACTTTCCTGTCATTACATTGTGTTAGCCCACTCCATTTCTAACCTAACGCAAGCTGCTCTTGCACTCTGTTAGCAGAGCAGAAGGGGCATTAAACAACCCAAACAAATCGTCGTCTGCAGGCTCGTATACGCAACGGAGAAAGATGGAGAAGGTCTAATTTTTCTTGTCATGCTCATATGGCTGATAAAAAAGTGATTCATAAATGCGAACCACTACATATTGTTACGTAGAGCCCCTTTAATATCCTGTGTCATGCCATATTTAATGCCCTCCGTGTCGTGCTTCTGACGGGGGATCATGTGTCAACGCTGAGGATTAGGTTCAGAAAGACAAACGCAAGGACAAATAAAACAGGACAAAGTGGTTGAGTAGAGTGCTGCCGACTTTGTCGTGACTACTGTGATGACTCTGTGTTACCATAACTGTCAGGGAAAAACAAATTCTTGTGTGTGTTGTGGACTGAATGATTCTGAGTGCAGTGTAACTGTTCAGGGATAATATTGTGTACATAGATTCTTGCTGTTGCTCTACTTGTTGTTGTTGTTATTATTATTATTATTATTATTATTATTATTATTAATATTAACTGCCTCCACTTTTCCTTGCACCGTCTCCTTTTACGCTGGCTATTGTGAAGCTATACCGCTCTGCTGTCTTTGTAAACTCGACACCATTTTGTAATTGAGGAGCCTCAATAAAGAATTGAGGTGACATATTTTGTGTTGTGGAGTCTTTTCGCTCTCTTTCTCTCTCTCACATGTCTTTTTCTGCTTTTTTGGGGGGGGTTCTGTTATTATTCTGGTTGCGACAACAAAGCCTCTGAAACTATTTTTAAGCATCTCCTCTCACCAGGACGTTGTCTTAGTCAGTGTGGGTCGTTCCTCTGAGGACCACAGTCAGCGCTGAGTTATTAATTTTTAATGTGAGTGTTTGGATTAGGGACCCTCACTCCTTGTTTACATCCTTGTGATGTTACCGGCTTTGTCTGGAAAACACTGTAATGTAATTCCAGCGGGGTGTGTACGTGCGCGCGTGTGTGTGTGCGCTATATTTTTAGCGTATGTAGTTATATCTGAGTTGGTGTCAATCATCCTGCGGGTTGTGAGATGAGTGCAGCGAGCTGTGATGGGACACGGGCGACAAGGGTTTCCCAGGATGCTAAATTAAGGCGGTGGGGAGGTGTTTGTGTGTGTGTGCGTGCATGTGTGCGTGCGTTGGGGGGGGCAGTTTGGTTATTGTTTGTGGGCATGTTCGGAGGCAGAGTTGGGTGGGTTGGGAGTGTCAAGGGGTTGGGATAATTGCTGACTCCATTTTAAGGGCATAAAAAACTCTGCACCAGCATCTCTGGCCTTAACCCCACCCCCCAATGAAAATGATGTTCTATGATCCCTCTAGCTCATTAACAGCAGGTCTTTTAATGAGCTTTCAACAGGGTGGGGGCTGGGTAGATGAAGAGGAGGAGTGGGTTCGGATGGTGGAGGGTGATGGTGGTGGTGGGGGGGAGTTATTGCACCAGATGCACACACGCCCACTTCTACCAATTACCATTGTGTTATAAAGAATAAGGAGGAAGTGGAGACAGAAGCCCCTCGGACGCAGATGAGTCAGTTTGTCCGTTTCTGTCCACAGAGACAGAGAAATAAACAGGGACAGTACAGGTGACAGGTAACATCCTGCGCCTCTCCCTCTGTCTGTTAGGCGCCACAGCGAGCGCCATTTGGTGCTCGTATAGACCCAATTATGTAAGGTAAGGTGATACACGGCAGAACACAGCACAGCAGCCCCTACAGCAAGTGGATATCTTTTCCCTGTCCCCGACTGGCCTTTGTCTTCCTCGGTTCCACACCTCTCTGAGCCGCTGTCAAACCCTGCGCAGGCCGGTGTCAGCGCCCAAACCAGCCAATCACAACATGAAGAGTTTATAATGTCAGCCAATAGGACAGTAAGGCTGTGTGTTGGAGAGTGTTTTCTGACCCTGGGCGGTTGTGAGGTGGACTTTGAGTTCTAATGGTTGAGAGAAAGCTTTTGTTGGTGTGGAAGGTGAGGTCGCTGTAGGACAATCTCCTCTAATCAGAAGAGGGTTTTAATGTAATGCGCACTTTGATAACTTTTTTCCAAACACTCTTCACCTCTGTAACAAGGAGATATATTCATCGTAACATTGCAACGCAGTTAAAATGTGCAAACACAGAATACTGTAAATAGACTTGCCATAATTTAATGTTGAAGCCACAGCGATAGACATAGAAAACCTCATATTAATTGTGAAGTTAAAACAATAGCATAGCTAAAAACCAAACCAAACTGGAAACTAGATAGCCACAGCTAGCCTCGACATTCATGTACTGAAATCAGTAAACATATTCATTTAATTTATCGCACATGAATAAGGCAGAAGCTGAATGAAGTTAAGTAGAATCAATATGGCCAAACTAGTCCTGCTAATAAGCTAACCAGCCTAATGTTAGCTTTGCAGAGCAATGGTAGCCTCTAACTACTAATCAGTTTTTGACTTTTCATCAGGCTACTTTTAAATCACTTGATGTATTAAGGTGTAATTTATCATATTAATTGAGTAAAGTTAGTTATAAAAAGACAGCTTTAAAAGGTCAAACCCTTTTTTCTCAACTTCACCTTTTGTGTGGGTTTCCTCTCTACCTTTGTACGACAGCAGCCTCCTGTCCTGTTTTCTGACCTTATTGTGAACAATGAACGCAGCAGTCTGTTTGTCCATATCCTCATGAGAATATTAGAAATCCATACTGATATGAAGACAGACACTACAAAAAGAAAGAAAAAAAACGCTGATAAAATTCACACAAAAATGACGACATGATGATGGTATCTACAGCCAGCAGTAACATTATTCCACATTATCATTACACTATTGATGTTAAGCTATGAAGACAGCAATGTTACATTTTTTGTTTTCTCTATGTAAAATGTAGTGATTGGTATTTCCGTATTGTAATCTGTATGTACACAGTGAGAACAGTTTACTTTTGCATGGACGCCCCTTATTTTATGGACAATACATGCAAAAAATAAACATTCAGACAACAGTTAAACCACACATAAAAGACAATAAAAGGTGAAAACAAGAGGATCAAATGAACAATAGCACAGTAAAATGCAGCTATATATAGTATAGGTGAATTACAATTTAAAACCCAGCTGAAGACATCAGGTGAGCCAACTTTAAGTCCCCTGACTGGAGTGAAACATTTAAAGATCTTTTTACAGAGCCCTGTTTTTAATTTGTAAACGTCAAGAAATTAGATCAGATTCATTTGCTTTTTTTTTCAGTTTAAGTGTATATGAGGAAAACAGAATAGGACCAATGATTGAGCCTTGAGGAACACCACAATCCAGAGCTTCAGACGAGGGCCTCCACTAACAGTAACTGAGACACTCCTATCTGTCAGAGAAGCAGGGCTGACTCAGAGATAGCCGCCCACAGTCTACGACATAATGTGGAGTCAAAAGCGCACCAAATCAGATCAGTCACCTGCATAATTTTTAAACCTAAAATTACGTTCAGCTCGACCTCATGGGCTCTCTTTATAGACACAAAGGGCTGCTTTCCTGGCAGTTCTGCCACAACGACAAATTCAGATTAAATTTAAGATGATTAGCTCTGAAAATGCTCACAACAAAGGGAATGTATGAGCTATATGTTTGCTTTCCTGTGGGGCAGGCCTGTGGCCATGAGAGGCTCTCACTAATGTATGAGGGGATCGTGCTTTATCATGGAAAAAGCCAATTAACTGGGAGTTTTTAATTACATTTCTCATGGTATACTGTATGATTCATCTCTGCAGTCCCTGTCCTCTTCCTCCCCACAATAGTTGAGGAGGAGGCAGAGGCTGAGGATTAAATCATCAGCAGCAGCGCAGACTGAGACGGGGATAACAAGAAAGAGAAAGATGCATTCGGGAGTGATCAGACAAACCACAGGACTCCCTCTCTGCTCTTTATCCTCGCACAGTTCCCACAATCCCCACCTTCTCTCGCCCGTCCCTCCTCCCGCAATGACCACAGAGAGAAACCTGAACCCTGGAATTACACCCGCTCCACCTCTCCTCCTTCACCCTCCCCTCACACCTCCCACCCTCTGAACCCCTAACAGTGAGAGTGTGAGAGGACGGGGTAAGAAGGGACAGTGTCCCAGGCAGCCATCCATCAATCCAGCTCCCCTGTTTTTGCCATTCAACACCTTCAGATAATGAGAGGAGGGAAAGACAAGGAGGGCTCATTCTTATTGGGGGTTATATAATGTCACTGATCGCTGGGGAGGAGCTCTGTGGGAGGAGTGTCAGCTCAGCTGGCTCTGAGTACGAGGAAGTGCCAATGAGACTGGAGACAGGTTGATTTAAAAACAAAAGGGAGGAAGTTCACTGATTTCTCTTTTCTCTCAGCATGAGGCAGACTGGTACATCAAACACGCAGATAATGATGGTGAAAATACATTTCAAACTAACCTAAATACGGCTCTTCCCTGAGTAGAGGCCATGGGCTGATTTTCATTCCAGTTATGTTGCCTACTGATGTGCTGTTTTACAAGATTGCAGGGATGTACATGTACAAAAACAGAATACAATTGTTGTTTTATATACACATCAGACATAAATGACCTTTATGAAAGCTAAGATCAGTGTCTGAAATTGGCAAAGACTATAACTTTATCTAGACAAACAAGACAGTGCAGTCTGTCAGCAGACTTTAGCCACTATGACTGAAAATGTTACAAAAAAGCTTGAAACATCAGTACAAAGCAATAATGTGAAAATGTTTTGAGATGCATCATCTAGATTTTCAGCAGTAATAATGCCAAATTTTATCAGGTAGAACTGGAAAATATGTCAACATTTTGATATTGAAACACGAACAAATCATAAACCAATGCCTCAACATTTTGCCATTTTGTTTTTTTCTAAATCACAAATAGTGATACCCAAAATATGTACACACTATCATTTCTCGTGCACTAAGTCAAAAATATAAGTATATATTTTTTTTCTAGTCAGTACAAGATGATATCATACAATATATCACATACGATGCAATACATTAGATATAATGTTATGATATGATAAAATACATTAAATATAATACAATACAAAAAGATACACTACTTTAGATGTGATGTGATACAAAATGTCATTAAGATACGATATACATAACAATACGAAATGTTGTATGTATGTTCGTATGTTCTAATACGATATCAAACAATGGAATACAATACATTACATATGATACACTATACAACATGATACAGTATAATACAACACCATAGGGTATGGTATGATACAATGCTATAAATATATGTTAGGTATAATATGATTCAATACAATACGTCAAATATGTTACCAACTACACGCTGACTGACAACAGTTATGGTTAACCAAACATCCTGCTGGGCCACGAAGAGCTGCTGTGGAGCTAACGAACATGACACAGCCACCCTCGCTGTAACGTTTAGATCAGGTGTTTCGTGAACAGTTCTACCTGTGCACGTGTTCTGCACATTAATAAAAGTGTAGCTGTTCATGGCCAGAGCTTTTAGGGTGTGAACTGAAACACAACCTGAAGAAGATGGAGGAGATAAAGTTATCAAACATCTGCCCTCAAAGTCACTCTGACTGACTTCCTCTTACAGCTGCTACTCTCTTTGTCTTTGATAAACACACACACACACACACACGCACACACACACACACACACACACACACACACACACACACACATTTACTCTGTTCTGGCTGCACCTGGTGAACCTAACACAAAAACACACAGTTATTCAGTTGCTCAGGTAATTTCACGCACGCGAATGCACACACAAGCACATATTCAGGTCAGCCACTGTCAGTCAGTCAGTATCGTCCATAACTGCTGGAAAAACTGGATCTGACCACACACCCCTGGGCTGCTGGGGTCAGAGGTGTTGCCTGGGTAGCATGTATAGTAAGGCTGGTAGGCGGAGCTCAGTCCTGTGACAGGTGAAAATGCTTTCATGTGTTTGCTCCCCGATGGCCCGAGGGCAGCCTCCAACCGCCTCCACCTGAGTCTTCACATGCAACAAATGTCCACCGTCAGTCCGCTTATAACTCCTCACGTTTCACACACTCAAGTTGCCTTTTTGCACCCTGCATTGGCATCGTACGACTAACATACGGTCTTTATTAGAATAAAACTGGGTTTTTCTGGTTTTGTTTATGTATCACTGTATTTTTGAGCATTCTCTGGCACAATCATTTCCTCCAGGATTAATGACGACCTGTGTTCTTATCTTATTTTATCTTATCTTATCAGTGTGAATAAACCTTCATTAGTATTCTTGTTCTCTATAAAGTCCACTGAGAGATGAGCTACATGCATGCTTTCACGCTCACAGTTTCCCATCTATAGACACACAGACACAAAATGTGGTGGGCTGTTACCTTCCAACAAAGAACTAATAGACTTTCATGAAACGATATAAATAGATAACTTACAATAACATATTGAACACCTTGCAACCAATATATGGTTTCCAATGAGATTAAATACCGTTGATATAGCTTAATCTATAATCAGTATTCAGGAGAAGTGAACTACTTGTGATTAAACAAGTAATTGAACTACCTTTTGCAGTAGTTTGCTGGTAATTCAATTGCATTAATATTTGCAAAGTGATTCAAATAACTAAATTACTTCTTTTTGCCATTTTTTGTGCAGTGAACTACTGAAACTGTTTTGGGCCACAAGAAAGGAGGAAACCTTGTTTATGTTTGGTGTGAGTTAATCAGAAGTATTGATTGCTGATATTTTTTTTTTTTTTTACAAATGTTCAGATAAATTGTTGCATTTTATTTCAGAAGCTACCTGGTTAACTGAAGAACCTGCTCATTGCAACAACCCCACCTGGACTCCAGGTTCCGGGAGGCAGGTGTCTGACTCGACTGATGGACATAGTAAACAAAACCTAAGCTGACATTCTTTGCACTTTGCAGTGAATAGTGACCTACTTTATGTTTTGGTTCACGTATGACATGTGAACAAGTGGGTTCTTTGTGCAGTAAACACAGCTGAGTGGCTTTTTGTCTGGCACGTGACTTTTCATGTATTTATTTTCTGTCTTAACTTCGTATTACATTTACAATTTAATCTTCGAGTGACGAAGCAGTTTGAGCTTCAGTCAACACTTCTTCCCTCGGGTAGTTTTGCTGCATTTCAACTTCTTCAAGTGTGATGTAATTGTTGGTTCCTTTAACTGCAGTGTGCAGGTTAAGCTTCAACACAGCAGGATGTGGAGCAACAACATTTTTGACCATAGACCGTCGACCAGTGGTGCAATGTTCTCAGATATTTTAATTTTGAGGTACTTGTTCTTTACTTGAGAATTTTCATTTATGGCTACTTTAAGCTTCAGCTCCACCTAACTCTGGAGGCAAATATTGTACTTTTTTCTTCACTGCATTTATTTGCTTCTGACTTTAGTTACTACTTACTTTGCAGATTACATGCCGCATCAGAGTCAAAACAGCACGTTTTTAAATCAATTTTTAATTTGTCAGCAATCAGATAAACAAACATTGATTGTGATCAGATCTGATTACTGACCAGTCAAATGATCGGTTGACCCCAAAAAAAGTTCACAGTATACGTAAAGGGAAATATATCGTTAATGAACTTTTGATACGTGATTACATTTAATATCAGATACTTTAAAAGTTTTACTCAAGTCTGTCTTTTGGGTCCAACACTGGAAATCACTTTCAGCAAAAGGTCATTTGGATAATCCATCATTTGGTAACAGATTTAAAGTGTGTTGTTGTATGTTAAGAATGTTGATTTTTGTTTATTTTACAGTATTTACTCACTGCCACGTGCCTCATCATTGGACATCCAACAAAGGGGAGTTTTTAGCCTCCAGAAACACAGATAGAAGTTCACATGGTAGACTACTCGAGTCACAGCCCCTGACATCCTGCAAGAAGTGGCAGGGAGGCTATAGCTTCGCCAGCTCTCTCTGTGACAATATATATTATGAGATCTAATCTGTTCAGTGTGAAAAATCTGCAAAGTAACTACTGTTGGCAAATAAATGTAGCGGAATAAAAGCCCCCCCCCCCCCCCAAGTATTCAAAATGGAAAAATTATTTAGGGCTTTCATAGAACAGCTGTTATATAATACAATATTAATAAAGTTGAATAAAAATGCTATGAAGTTCTAATTTTTGTGTAATCATACACGTATGAAAATTGACACGATATAGTGATTTAACTTTCCTTTATTCAAAAGGCCCTTTCACAGTCTGATTTTAATAGTCATAAGAAACACCTTGAATGGTGCAGCTCGGACACATCCTCAGTGACATATTAAGAAAAATTAGTAGGAAAACAATGTATAATATAAGAAGTATGTAAGCAAGTTTATTTAAAGCACCTGCCAAGAGCAGAAAAGTCGCATATACTTCTTTACAGCAATGAGTAGAAATATGGGATATTTTTTAAATAAGTTAAAGGTATATTCCAGTAATTTCTCCTCAGAGTTAGTGGGGGCTAATTGAGTTCCCCCTCTCCATCTCCCGACCCATTCAGTCCGGTGAGATGTGTTTGAGTGATGTGGCAGAAAACGGGCCGGGACAAAGCTGCTTAACCAGCGGGGAGAGTGAGAGGGGCCCGGGGGCTGCTGGTGCCGGGGTCGTGGGATCAGAGCGGGTCACGGAGGTGTGGGAGTGTCTGCTCGGCCCTCTGACCTTTGTCACTGAGGCTTCCTATAATCCCGTCCTCAAAGACCATACGGACATAATGGAGAGCCCATGAATGGAGTTTAATGGTGACCATTAGGCGGATCTGTGTCGCTATTCTTCTTGTTTGTTTAGTCCCGGTCACTCTCACGTTTTCAGTGTAATCAGGCGTGTGATGGAGGAGTAGCTGGAGACGCCTGAAGAGGCCTGGAGTGAGCTCCCCAGGACAACAGTTTACTGGAGATGGATATCCACCTAAATTTAATGAATGACACGACACAAGAGGGCAGAGAGGAAGGGGAGGAAGGGGAGGAGGGTGACGGTAATTGGATGTCCACTTCAGATTATTTGAGTCCTGACCAGAGTTCACAAGTGGTCTACACAGGAGGAGGACAGAGCACCCTCGTCTGAAAACTGTTTGGTCAATATAGAAAACAACAAGGCCTTATGAATAATATATTGTATCAGTAACACGCTAAAGATGTTCCTCTAAAGATAAGTCTTTGATAAAGATTAAATTCTGTCAATATTTCACAAACTAATTTTCCTGAACATTTAATGAATTCATGCCTAAACTTAACCAACATACTTCTGTTGTCTAAACCAAACCACAGACTGGAAACGAACCTTACTTTAAAGTTTGTGTGCACGTGATGTGATGATAGTATGTTGTAAAAATGCACACAAAATGAATATATATTGTTGGTTAAGAATGAAATAATATGGATACCGCTTCATCTTCGTTGTATATTTTATCATTTCACAGTGAACCCGCTGACATCATACGTTCAAGCTCAAACGAATACATCTTGATATTAACACCTCCCCTCCATCCATATCACATCAACACAGATCACATTTATGCCAAAATAATCCAAAAAATAATTACTAATAAATACAAACAGTCAAAACATCGTGACAAAAACAAAAGCAATAACCACGCAGGAAGATAGATCACCCTAACGCTAAAACAAATACGGAGAGTATTTAGGTGGCGGCCCCCTCTCATGATTAAAAATGTGATACATATAAAAGAAAATGAGTAAATGTTAACTTTATCTTAGGTATTTAGTAATTGTAACTAATAGAATCCACACTTTCTACAACAAGGTTGTCAGGCTGTAAAGTTTCTCTGCCTGGTGAGTCGCTCACTAATAGGATCTGACGTTTAAATAAGGCATAAGTTGTTACGATGTCAGAAGAGACCAAAAATGAAGAGATGGGTGACTTTTCCAGTTTACTGACCCCTCAAAGCACTTTACAACAGTTGTCACGTTCACACACTAAAGGCAGAGGCTGCCATGCAAGGTGCAGAGCTGCAAGGTGCAGTGCCTCGCTCAAGGATACTTCGATGGGGGAATCGAACCAGTGACCTTACTAGATGACATGCTTTATCTCCAGAGCCACAGCTGCCCCATCTATTGGTTTGTGCTTTGCTTTGTGATCAATAATTCATAACGCGCAAAACACCGACCCACACAATGTAAAATTGAAATACCTCTAATAAATGGGCTTATTTAAAGGTGCACTGTGTAGGGAAGAAATTTTAATCAGAGGAAAAAGTTATACATTTTTTTCAGCCTAAACCAAACTAACTTAACGCAAGTTTGTGTCATTACCTCATTAATATTCAGGGTTTGACTTTCTTCTCTCCAAAACTGCATATTGACCCTTTAATGTGTCTCAACCCACAGTCTTCACCAAACAAGTGGCAGCATGGCTGGTGTCAAAAACTACAGAGAATTTTTTTTTTTTTTAAACTTTCATATGAAAAAAAAGAGAAGAAAAAATGAACAGAAGGTAAAAATGAGGGAAACAGCTCTTTACCAGGCTACGCCCTCCTGAAGTTGGGGCCCCTGTAGCTTCCTCCACCTGCATTAACTGACTCTCCAACCTCCTGCTTGTATCAGCAGAAACTCCTCCTGCTGCAGGAGATGACAATTAGCCAATTAATTAACCAACAATTAGCTTATATAAGGGATTTATTCTATCATCTGATGGAAAACATCTCTTCTTATTATTTTCTTCTTCCCCTTCCTCCTTTAGAGATGGACTTAACGAGACGATTCAAGGTGTTTTTCTTCACAACCTTCATGACCTCGACACCTCCTGCTTTGAGTGTTTACATGTACGGTGCTGTTCATCAGCCGTGGGTTACTCTTCATTTCCTGCTTGTCAATGTGCTCTTTCAGTTTCCTCTTTGTTCTCTACATATAAATAGCTACATGGGCACTGTAGGTGGTATAGTATGTGAATTGTTTTCTAGCTGATGAATCCTTTTTTTGATCGTACTGCGCATCCTTGAAGTTGTTGGTTTGTTGTCGCAGTAATCAGCTGCAGGTGCAGAAGAAGCGGATCAGTTTCTACAATTTTCCAATTATTGTTGATGATTTGCTTCGCCGTACTCGCTGCGGAGATCCTCTCTTCTAAACGTCTCAGCTTTAGCACAGAAACCATATTTGCATTTCTTTAGCTTCAGAATCTGGCTCTCGATCACAGATCCTCTTAAGACGTTGACATTATCCGTACGGGATGTTCTTTCAAAGTGTTGGGGATGAAAGCTGTCTGCCCGGAGCTATGTGTTTGTGTCAGTTCGCTTGCAAATAACTGCTGTGTGGATATGTCCAACATTGTGTTTCATTATGGTGAAATCACTCGGTTGGAGGACAGAGTGTAAACTCAGTTCCAGGTTATACACTGGATCATCTTGCAAAAGGGAAACATTTGTTTTTAAGGGTCTGTTCAGAAATCTTTTTTATTATTCTCAGCTTTATTTAAACTCAAAGATTGTTGAGGACGGACCTTTATTAACTGTGATGTGCATGTGACATAAAACATTTTTTTAATACTGCTCATAAAATATGTGACACTAAACAACTGAATTTAAACTGGTGCAAACTAAGCTCAATGGTTTAAGATCATGGATTTAAATTCACCAATTTGTATCAAAGTGTTTATTTCAAGTGTTAATTAACATAACATACAGTCAGTGGGTGGTTTACTTTCACCTTTTAGGTGTTATTTGTGGTCTATGTTTGATATGTAAGGTAGATCTCCAATTATTAGCTGATCATAATATAATTCGAATCAACAGATTTGATCTGTTCAGTTGTTTTTCAAGCAAATCTGTAAAATCTGTAAAAATGAAAGGATTTGCAGCTTGCAAGGAGTCTTTGGGGTTTTTGGACAGTTGCTTTTGCCAAATTAACATTTTGAAGACATCTCTTTCAGTTCTGGGAAATTGTGATTGCCACAATTATTGGGGGCATTTTATAGACTTAATTATTAATCAGCTTATTGTGTAAATAATCAGCACATGAATCGATAACGTGCAAGGATGTGACTTCATCTGTATTAGCAAGTTGATCAGGAATAAGAGCTGTAGCTTGAATGAGGGTGGATACAAACGGTTCATTGAAGAGGTTGATATATTTATATTTGCAAATCTGCCAGGGATCTATTTCAAGATATTATTATTCTGCCTGAACGAGACTGAGTAAACTGCGGTAAACCGACACAGTCATTCGAAGTGCTTGTCAACATTTATGGTGGAGGTTAAGCAGGTCTTCTTGCACCTGTGGCAGCACGCCACCATGCTTTTGGTCGAACCATGGTGGCGTGGAAAGCGGGTTTAAAGCACACAGCAATTGTCGTCATTGTACGTCTCTGAAAACTACGGCTAAGTTAATTTTGTACGTTTCATACGTAACATATCAAGATTTCCACTGAACTTGTCATTACTATCAGATCATGTGCACATGCTTCAATCAGTATTTTGAGTCAAAAGCTGATCTTTTCCGAGCCGTAAAATCTTTGAAATCCAGAATGGAAAGACCGGTGAACTTTCAACCAATCTGTATAACATGAAACAAATTGAACATGTCTGAGGTCTGCAGAGAAGAACAATGCCAACATTTATTCTGGCAGTTGGGTTGCGGAGTTCTCTTTAGTGTCTCTTGACAATATTTACTTCTCATTTCTTGCATGATGTTAGTCTGCAGTCTTTTGTTACGTGTGCTGCTGGCAGGTGTGCCTCAGTTAATTACTTGCCACAACACTAAAGAACCTTTGTCAGCACGTTTAATCACAACATCCTATTTCTTTTCTCTCAAATTATCCAAAGTAAACCTTTATTTTTTGTTAAATTATGTCATTTATTTTCTTCTTCTTCTCCTACTTTTTCCTTATCCTTCATTCTCTCCTTCTTCTTCTTCTTCTTCTTCTTCTTGTTTTTCCTCCTTAAAGTTCTTCTTTTTTATGTAGTTCAATTTTTCCACGTCATGATCAGTGTTTCTGCAAAACGTCACAAGAGCAGAATAACTTATTTAGAAAAAGGCTATAAATCAACATCAGTGACAGTGTGAGTGTCGTATTTCTGCTGTGCAGTGTCACTGGTGTTTGGTACACTGTCATGATGTCTGACTCTGTTCCTCATCATATCTGGTAAATAGAGTCGAGGTCAGAGGTGATTCAAATTTTTAACACAATAACACAGCTGAATGCTAATTCCTCAATTTATTTATTTATCTCAGTCTAGCAGATTAGCATTATTATGACACTAGTTTGGTGAGAGATCTTATTTCCTAGTAAACATTTTACATGCATCTCAACATAAATAATGTTCTTTATGCTTGAATAAGCGTAACAGGAATCCTTGCATCTTTGGACAGTGGACCAACATATCAACAACTTTTTTATCAGCTCCTCTGTTTTCTCACCTAAAAAAAGGTGGCTTGAGTGTCAGATTTGTTTGTTATGTCACAGATGATTTAAGGTTTGTGTCTGTGGCAGGACACTTATATTAAAGCACTTTGTCAGAACTCTTCTAGCTGACAAATAAATACTGAGAACTGCAAAATTCAACCTGACAGGAGCCTCCCACAGTGGCGATTGTGACTAAGTCACTTTAGAATAAAAGTCATTTTCTGTTGTCTGCTTCTTGTCTGGGTCTACAGCTTGTAGGGGAATTTTCTCGTGTGATTGTCTTTACTGTCATTCGCGCAGACCTGGAGATCACCCAGGATATCTGCACTTCATCGCCTTATTTATCATCATCGTGGCCTCCGTTTACTGTAAACCCCTGCACAGAGCAGAAGCTGTGGTGATTTGTGGTCTGCTGCCGTTATGTGGAGCAGACTGACACCTAGCGACAGGTTGAGGACAGAACAGGGATCTGTACACGAGCCAGTGAATATGACAGCAGCCTCTTATTCAACACAACTGTATTAGATCAGCGTGTCCCGATAATCTGGGAGTTTCCTTACAAAACAAGTACATATTTGTCTCTATTGTGGATTTCCTGTTTCTCTCCTAAAACGCAGTCATACGTCCCTTCCAAAGACGCGAACATGGGCACATTAATATTGAGAGGGTGGAAACTGTGCTGTGATGGGAATTTGTTTGATTTCGAGCGCGTGTGGCAATAAAACGGTGACACATTTTTATGCGTCGGTACAAGTTTTCCAGGACGTTCCCAGAACAGCAGACTGAATAAAAACAGTGCGAAAAATGTGAACAAATGAAATATTTTTGGAGGGTTTTGACTCCCTGCACAGCTGTCCGGTCATCAGCCATAACTGTGTCTTTCTGTCGGCTTTTAACCTCTCTCTGGCCCCTCGGGATCACAGTGATGATGGACAATAAATAAAGCTGGAGATCAAAGCAGCTCTTGGCACCGTGTCATTACTCCGACTCCAGCTCACCGCGGCCCCCGGCGCGCTGCATACCTTTCCGGGCTGAGCAGAGCCGGGGAGGCGCTCCAAGCGGGCCATCACCGGCTGAGGTGGGTGTGCGCTGCGGTCTGTATTTAAGACCGGCTGATGAAGAGTTTGACTACATTCACTGGCAGCATGGCGACCGACAACAAGGCTCCTCTGGGCTCCATCGGGAACCCGATCAAGTTTAATGATCAGGACTTCAAGACCCTGCTGGAAGAGTGTCTGAAGTCCGGCCAGCTGTTCCAGGACCCGACCTTTCCAGCTGAGCAGAAGTCCATCGGTATGCCGGAAGATCCGGATCCAAAAAAGGCGATCAAGTGGCAGCGACCCAAGGTAGACCAGCTTTAACAACTGTCCTGATGTGCAGTTGTGTCAAGCGCCAGTTGTTATCCAGATGTTGTGGTTTTGCTATAAGTGGTGAGGGTCTTTATACTTCAACCATTTCTATCAGGATTAGGTTGTAAAAAAAAAAAAATCATTATTCCTGTCTGTGAGAGCTAAATACATATTTGAAAAATTATGTTGGGACTACCTGAGACATTCCGCATCTGGCCTCAAAGCTGTCACTATATTTTATCCACCATGTTTACAGGGACTTAGCAACAGTGTTGCACAGCTGTAGACAGATGTGCAGCTGACAGTGATTCATCCAGGTGTGGCTCAGGTCTGAGGAGCCTGTTACCTGGAGAAGTTTCCTCACAAGAGGAAAGTAACCAAAGAAATAACACTTACTTATTACAGTGAAAGTAACATCCCAGTTAGTAAAAAGGCAAATTTTAAATGAAAAGAGGATAAATTGATGTTATATATAGACAAAAACACAAAGTGTGGACATCAGTACAAAGATGTTGTGAATTCTTATACTATAAATATGGAACGGTACAACAGGACCGCAACTAATCTGACTAAAATCTTCACATGTGAGAAGCTGGAACCTGTGACAGCATTTTTTTTTCTTATTAAAAGGATTTCAGCAATATTTTAAAATGATTCTTTCTTCAAAACTCTTTTTTTCATGGTCTTTTATTGCATCCTGATGTTGAGCTCCCACGCGTGGTCATAAAACCAGTTTGTGGTTTTGAATACACAATGTGCTCACATTGTCCTCCTCTTGCTCCATCTCTAAAGGAAATCAGTAAGGATGCTGTGTTTGTGGAGGGAACAACTGGAACCACCGATATCTGTCAGGGCCAACTGGGTGAGTAGATCAGGAAAACTTCACTTTCCCTGCACACTGAACTCTGCTTCTCCTGTCGCTGCTCATCTGCCCTCCCCGGGGGGGACGAGGCTTTTGACAGGAATACGTCATGCTGAGTTGTCTTGATTTGCCCTTGCACAACATCTTTACCTCATTACCACAAAACCAAAAGCTGGCACACTCCTTTACCCGGTTGATCCTAATTTTTTAATTGCAATAAAATGTAGTGATTTAATGACCTGATTTCTGCAACACGAAGCCCCAGAGACCCGACTTCAAGAACACAGCGAGGGGGAAAGAGGATGTTCCCCAGATCTGCAGGGGGTCCGTACCACATTGCAGCCCTGTCTTTAAATGCTCACAGACTCTGCTAAAATCTGTGTTGTTCAGTCTGTTTTCCTATTTGTGGTGAACTTCAAGATTGTTTTCTGCACAACAGCGAGCTTTCCTTCCTCCTTTGGGATTTGTGAATTGATGGTTTGTGTCTCTGGTTGCGTGCGGATTCGTTAATAGATCATTAAAAACCTCCCCCTTCTTCTTCTTCCCTCTCTTCTTCCATGTTTAAGTCTTATTGTGTCACTCAGACTGTAACCCAGGCTGTGTTTTCAATGATTTACACAGACTGCAACATCTCCTCAGAAACAACATGGAACAGATGTTTGCTGTTTCAGAGGAATGTGGCTTATAACGTACGTGTGTGTGTGTGTGCGTGCGTGTGCGTGTGTGTGCGTGTGTGTGTGCGTGCGTGTGTGTGTGTGTGTTTGAGAGAGAGAAAAGAGTTTAACCTGCCTGATGAAAACATGAATCACACTTCACAGGAGACCACAGCTTCAGGGCTCTGAAATCATTTGATATGATCAAACAAATCTTTTAATGCCAAAGCACTTACCACATTTGTTTTTTTAAGTAGTACATTTTATTCATGAGAAATACAATTTAAGTATACCATAATTGCAATGAGTATATTTCCTTTTTTTCTACTTAATTAAAGTATGTAAAAGCTACTTCTTTGAAATAATTCAAAAAGATGTCATTAAGGTCAGCTTCACTGTGCTAAAAAATTAAATACTTATTCTAAAGTAATATTTTTGTGTACTTCTTTATATGTGTATTATAAATTGCAGCAACAATGTATAGTTTTAATAATTATTGTAAATTGCAAATACTTACGGCAGTAATTTAGTGTACTTGATACAAAGTAAACTTATGTTGATGTCCGAATATAGTTTCTCAAAGTACTGAACTTTTAAACTGATAAACAGTGTACTTTTACTTCATATAATTGTATTCAAGTATACTAACAACCAGTACAAGTTGAAATCATCCAAAATGTTATGTTTTTTGCCATAACATCCTCATGTATTTGTCTTTTTTTTTTGTCTGTCAGGTAACTGCTGGCTGCTGGCGGCTCTGTCCTGTCTGACCATGCACCCCACGCTCTTTGTGAAGGTGGTGCCATCTGGCCAAAGTCTGGCCAAGCCTTACACAGGGATCTTCCATTTTAGGGTAAGTGTAGCTAGATTAGATGAACAGGCTTATCTCATTTTTTCTTAATGAGATAAGTGGCTAATCAGACACATGATCAGGCCGGCTGAGACTCACACAGTGTCTGGTGGTGACCAACAACAACACACAAAAACAGTCTTCCTGACCTGTTGATGCTTCACTTTACTGCCACCAGATATACAATCAAACTTCACATACATCTAAATGCTTATATAGAAGTATTGTATTGATGGAGTCATGGTGGACTTCAGATGCCGCAGAAACAGATACGTGATCTTTTTTTTTTAATTATACACATTCTTCTTTCTTATCAAAAAGTTGGCACTTACATTAACCACAATACAGCTCGTCCCCTCACAATTCATTGGTAGATTCGGGTGCGTCATGCTAGTAGAGGCTAATGTTGCCTCGAGCCACGAGCCTCATCAGAGACGAATAGGGGGCAGAGGTCAGGCGAGTTCGCTTCTGTCTGACTCCACAACCCGCAGATTATTTGTTATTTTCAAACTTGCAATCTTAAGCCACAACCGAGGGCTTGAAACCTGCTTTCTGTCTCGACTGGTTACAAAAAGAACTCTGTCTGACTTTGTATAATCTTATAAGAAAATGACCCTTCTCCTCACTTGATTTATTACCCCAGTAAACAGTTTCCTAATTAGTTTATGATTTCAATTGCAAGTTTTAAGCCTTTGTCAATGCAACATGATGTTCATTTAGTAAATTATGGCATCCTAAAGGATATGCTTTAGGGCATGGCTACCCTGTGATTAACAAGTTGCTACCATGGCGTGGCCTCAGGTTCTCCTTCAGATCCAATCAGTACTGTCCCCACATTCACCTTCTCATCCAAATATGGTCAGTTCATGTTCCATAAAACCAAGATGGTGACGGCCATCTGGCCAAACGCAAAGCTTCAAAACTGTGGTCGTTGATATCGCTCAAGGCAATTTACCAGACTTCATGGTGTGTTCTGCTTAATTAGACAGTCTAATCTATACGAGGGTCCCTGTGTCAGAATCTAGTTGCCAGAAATGTATTAATTTAGCTGATGCTGAAATGACAAGCACTACATTACAGAGTGACTTCATGTTTAAGCTATACAACACTATCAAATAGTTTTCCAGAAATAATGTACACAACACACACACAGGAGATGTTACTGGGGGTCCAACAGGATATTTTTACCCTCTGGGCCCACAAGCACAACTTAATCAAAAGTTCTTGAGAGCAAGTATAAAAAGTTTTTTTCCGTGTCTGCCTGAACAACCACGAGGCTTCAGAAGAACAAGAAAAGAAAATGATCTATGTTGTGTTTGTTAAATACTCAGTCCTGAGGCCTGAGGACAGCATGAGCATAAACAAATAAGTCTGATTGATATATGTGTTTATCTACTCTTATGTTTACATTTGCTCATCTGATTGTATTGTTTTGCTTTTATCTGATTTGGCTTTATTCTTTCAAAATGTACCCTTGTGGGATGCCTGCATATTTAGCCGTGGCGCCACAGCTCTGGCATCCAATAAATGGATCAAACAGGTATCAACTCATTGTGGAGACATCGCTGCGCGGTGGTCTCACACGCAAGAAGAGACAAAACATAAAATCAACTCATTAACAGCCCTAATTGTAATCTTAACAGTTCATCATTCACCGGCTCTGACATGCACAGATCAATAAAATATCACCTCATTGGACAGATCAATCTTATCAAAGCAAACACTCTCATCAGATATAGATCATTTTTCTGCTTTTCTGCTCAGTGATTATGTTTCCCCCGGAGTGTTGGGGCTTTAGAGACTGTTGGGGAGAATGTGACAAGACTTAACAAGCAGGACGGAAGGACTGGAAAGTAATTTTGCCCTGTCAGGATGATGAGAGAGCAGTCCAGACATGCAGTAGTGACTACCCCTGGGAAACACACACACACGTGCGCACACACACACACACACACACACACACACACACACACACACACACAGCTGTAGGTATGAAAGGCCAGTGCAGGCCTGTTTTCGGTCGCTGTTGTGTACACACCGTTAGCAGTACAGTAGAGCCCCTTAGTCATGACCAGTAAATGCCATGGGAGGTGGTTTGATAGATTTAATCAGACAAGAGAACGATTTGTTCATTTAACTTCCTTTATGGAGCTCTCAGGGTTTTATTTCTAAGCTAAGATCTGGGCAACGGATACATCAAAGAAAATTAAATGCATTTTTCTCTTTAAATTGTTTTGCTCTTATTTGTGCTCGAATGTGTAACGCGACAGTAAGTGGTGGAAGAAGATATTTTACTTAAAGGTACACTATGTTTAAAAGAAAAAAATCAATGTAACAACTACTTTTGTTTCTCTCTCATCGCTCTCATAGCTCCGTTTTCAATGAAAAAAGCTTTAAAAATCCACTGAACACTCGGCGTCAAAGCACAAAACGTCAGACTGACAAAAATAGTCAAAAGCAGGTGAGCATAGTTGAGTGTTGAACAGCTAAATAGGCAGATATTTTCAAACACAGAACTGAACTAAACCTGGACCCTACATTTACAAGTTTTGATGTGAAACGATACATTAAAAAAAAAAGTTTGACATATCCACTTAAAGGGAGTTATATCATTGTTTTACTCAACGTCGTTTCTGCTGCCCCCACGTGGCGAAAAAAATCAGTGGTTGCTGGTAAGAGGATAAATCTGATACATGACGGTTCAGGTAGTTTGGCTCTTTACATCCTGCCTTCCTCCTTTCTTCCTGATTCATCCATCCACTTCTGCTCCATGCTCACGATTCCCCTTCCTATCTCTCTCTCTCTCTCCTTACGTGTCCCTGTGCAGTTCTGGCAGTATGGTGAGTGGGTGGAGGTGGTTGTGGATGACAGGCTGCCAGTACGTGAAGGCCGTCTGCTCTTCAGCTACTCTCACACCCGCAACGAGTATTGGAGCGCCCTGGTGGAGAAAGCCTATGCCAAGTCAGTTGCCACTACCAGCATATGTTTCTGGGTTGTAATGTCTGAAATCACCCACTCTTCTTCTTCCTGCGTTGTGACTGTGTACAGTGATTTGAAAAAATATATATATACAGCCACCGGAGATCATTTTCTCACCTCTCGTTTGCAGGTTAATGGGCTCCTACGGAAGCCTGAAGGGGGGCAACATATCAGAGGGGATGGAGGATTTCACAGGAGGCATTGCCTATTCGATGGAGGTCTCGTCTCGTACCCCTCGCGTCTTGTGGAGGTCTCTGACCGCTGCACTTTCTCGAGGCAGCCTGCTCAGCTGCTTCATCCAGGTACATGCACACCTCAAGATGTCCACGCTACACCGGGGGAGACTGATTCAGATCCGCTAGAGTTTGTCTCTTTGTCTTCACAGGCTAAGAGCTACCTTGAGGTCGGTAAAGTGTCAGGAAACGGACTGATAAAGGGCCACGCGTATGCCCTCACTGACACTGACAAGGCCAGTATCACACAGAGACCACACTGTGACCTGATGTCCACAAACAGTCTGTCCACAAACACACCGTTAGCTACACACATTCCCTGTTATCTCATATTATTCCATCTTAATGTAACGTAATTCAGTGTGATTTGTTCTCACTGATTGAACCACTAAGATAATCTCACTGAAATATAATCTCATCTCAAAATAAATGGAATAGAATTCAATCAAATCAGTTCAAATTAAATCTCAATCAATCAATCTATATCATCCAATTTCATCTGATGTAATCAGATCGAATCACATTCCATGTCTTTTAATGTCACTCTGTTATCAACTCATCTGACCTGATATTGTTTATAATCAATTTAAAATCTCATCTTAACTAATTAAATCCCATATTTAATCTCCTCTCATTTCATCCTAATCTCACTGAAATGCATTCAATCATTAAATCTCACACCTAACCCCCCATGTCAGCCCTGTAAATAATCTACTCTTATCTCACAGAATCTAATATTTGATCATATCTTATTTTAATTAATTCAAATATCATATCATAGCATTTTCTCTCATATCATTACATAGCACTCTGATCTAATCTCATTTTATTAATAAATAATAATAATACAATTTAATTTTATCTCACATCATCTAATCTAAGCTTTTTCTTGTTCCTTCTTCTTTACATTTCAGGTGACAAAAGCTTCAGATGAGATCTTGTTGCTGAGGCTGAGGAACCCCTGGGGTTTTGTCGAGTACAGTGGACCGTGGAGTGACAAGTAAGGAAGCTTCCTGTTAGAGAGCCTGCTTGCTTAAAGATTACAGAACCTCCACAGATGTTGACTTTCTTCTTCTTCTGTGTGTGTGTGTGTGTGTGTGTGTGACTGCAGGGGTAAAGAGTGGGATGACGTGGACAAAGCAGAGAAGGAGAGGATTGAGTTGAAAAAGACAGAAGATGGAGAGTTCTGGTATGTGACGGATACTAAAACACGCCAACTCACACAACTGAACAACCTCTCATCAGTGGAGGAAGAAGTATTCAGACACTTTACTAAAATAAGAGTATATATATATATATATATATATATATATATATATATATATATATATATATATATATATATATATATATATATATATATATACTCAAGTAAAGTAAATTACCATTGTACTAGTTACATTCCACCACTGCCTCTCACAAACAACAGCATCTCTGACGGGAACCATTTTGTCTCTCAGGATCAGCTCTGAGGACTTCTCTAAGCTGTTTGACATCGTAGAGCTCTGCAGTGTGAATCCTGACAGCCTTGAGGAGGGAAACACACCTGCCTCTCCTTCCTCTGCCGCCTCCCCATCCACCTGGACCATCAGTGAACATGAAGGAGTCTGGGTATCGGGGAGCTCGGCCGGTGGTAGCCGCAGATACAGAAGTGTGTTTTGTGACTTCATTTAAAGCATCGAAAGCCTCACCTGTAGATCATTTCTGTTGTCATAGTCTCTGATTTTCCCTCAGAGTCGTTCTGGAAGAATCCTCAGTTCCAGCTGGTTCTCACAGAGCAGGATAAGGCAGAGGATGACGATGATGACGATGATGCAGATGATGATGATGATGAGGAGGAGGAGGAGGAGGAGAAGACCCCAGAGGAGAAGAAGATAGCTGAGAAACAGAAGGAGAAAGCTAAAAAGTGCACCGTGCTGGTGGAGCTGCTGCAGAAGAACCGCAGGCAGAAGGATAAAGTCCACTTCCTCTACATCGGCTTCCACATCTACAAGGTAACATCTGCACTGCTCTGCTCCGACTTCACTGATTGATTTATGAATAAACTCACATCTGTCTTTGTGTTTCTTCTTCTTCTTCACAGGTTCCTTCTGAGGTGAGTTCCTTCCTGAATTTTCATTATAAATACGTTCTCATTATCTGCTTAAATGAATACCAGAACTATCTTATATTCTTAATGATAATTACTTATATAGTCTTATATGTGTCTTCATACAGCTCCGGGGTGTGTGTCTGAGCAGCAACTTCTTCCGGAAAAATCGCCCTGTGGGTCGCTCTGGGAAATATACGGCTCAGAGGTAAAAAGACCGTCACAAGAGGAAATGACGGCTCATCAGTAATTATGTGATAATCTTTTCATTAAAGCAGAACATTGAGGTGCTGATATTTTAACTTGGTACGCTTAGGAATGTACAGTATATAGCGGATTTGCTGAATCAAGTGTAATTCACATTTTTTTCCTGGAGATTTCACCTCAAACTCGCTTCCACAGTGAAAGCAGGACTTCAAGAAGAGAATGAATGATCCAAATTTGGATTCAGAGTGACTTGATTGCCTCTGGTTTATGGATCACTCTTTATCCATTTTTGTCTATGTAGAGCAAACCAGTCATCTCCATCTCCTCAAGAAAATGATTTTAGCCCCAGAGCCCTTAACCTAAAATTTGAGCATAACTCACATGATTTAAATAAAAAATTCCACTAAATCTCCAGAATAAATGTCGGCATTGTAGATTTCTGCAAACCACAAATATGTTACAACTTTACTTTCCTTTGCATTTTAATTGTTTCATTTTGTGACAATACTGCTTAAGGTCTGGTCAGGGTTAAGCACACAAAACACTTGATTAGGTTAAAGAAAGTTTTGCCTGAAAATATCATGTTTTGTTGCTACAAAGATGTTAAAATGGTAAAAAGTAAAATAAAATAAAAAAAATTAAAAATGTGGTCTTACAGTGGTCTCCAACAGTAGCTGTCACATCACCACCATCCCTCCTCCTCTTGACAGGAAACTCAACTCACATACATGTCATCTGAATTTAATATGAAATCCAAATTCCAAGTCCAAATCCAAACATCCATGGTTTGCAGAAATGTAGAATGCCAAGATTTTATTCTGGTGACTGGGCTGGAAAAAGTTATTAGGTAGCTTTCCCTGTGTGGTGAGAAATAAAGTAAATTAACAACACAATGAAAACTTTTTATCATACAAGTTAAAAAAAAAATCATTTGGCCATCCATAAAGATAAAACAAGAGCGATAATCCATATGTAATGTCTTCTATATATACAGTAAATATAAACATGTGAGAGATTATTTCTAAGACTGAACATTTTTACTTGATTATTCAACGTGTATTGCTGATAACTTGTTGTAAGTTAGTAACGCTGAGTCATTAACTTTGTCCCTCAGGGGCGTGTGGAGGAAGCTGCACCTGGAACCTGGTAACTACATCCTCGTGGCGTCCACCTATCGACCCAACCAACCCGGAGAGTTTTTTGTTCGCATCTTCTCCAAGACTGGTAACACTCTGGGGTAAGGTGGAAGGGAACTGGAAGGAAGTCTTTTTTTTTTTTTTTTTTTTGTCCTTTACCAGAAAAACAGCTCAATTAATGAGCCACCGCGTGTGAATGTTATCTTTGGAGTGTGTGCGTCGCCTTGCGTCACAGATACCCACAACACTTCCTGAGGGCTCCACAGCACCCTTGAATCACCTCCCGCCTCACTGACTCTCAACAGCGGAGTCATCGTCACCCACACTCCCCTGGACCGACACTCACACTTAGAGTGTGATGCAAACATTACACTAATGTATGATTTAGAAACATGACAATTAATCTCAACAACAACAGGTCGTTATATCACGTCTCGTGACTTCAGTGCAGTATGACAGCTCCGAATAGAATGATTGAATGTATTTCCAGTTTGTGTTATTTTATACCCACTTCAATTAAGAGGTAAATATTGTATAGTTGTAGTTTCTAGTTACTTTGACATTTACATACAGTACTTGTGATGAACTTATACAATACGAAGCCATGCACACTGGTGTTTTCAGTGATGTGGCTGATAAAACCTGCTCCAGATGGAATAATGTAAAGCTCTATGACAAAGACCAAGTTGTAATCGGTCCTGCACCAAAATTAAGGATCTCTGAACAATTCTTGTTGTTTTCATAGGGCTGCACAGTTAATCAAGATCTTAAGTAAGTGAAAAATGGTGACATACAATATTCAAATCCCCAGAAGCTTCTGACATTCTGACCTATAAATCTTGACCTCCAGATTTAAGAAAACATGATTTGTATAATAGGTTTTTTTTTTTTAATGATGCAAAACCACTAACTGTGAATCATAATCATCTTAATGTTTGTCAAAGTAATACACCTTTTTTTTACCATTAGGTGCAACAGAGTTTTTGTGATGCTGGAATTTCTAACTTCAATTCAATACCTTTAAAATATAATGACAACAATGTGTATTAATGTATCATATAATACCATGGGGAGAAAACTGACAGGACGTTGAGGGTGTGATTAATTACAAATCTTGAATAAAAGATAAATATAAAAAGTGCTGTACTGACATGACAACAGGATACTACTTTTCTTTCCTTGGCTAATGATTGTAGTTAACATTAAATGTCACGCTTATTTAGAGTTATTCATTTTTTTGATTAAGCCTTTAAAAATAATTTGTGTGTTTTGTTTTGTTCACAGAATATGATCTCGTGTTAAAAATCAAGTTTTTCAGGATTGCTTTTGTCTGTAAAGTTACGTACAAATCAAGTTACGTGCGCATCTAAAAGAGGAAAAACCAGCTCCGAGTCGAGTAGAAGCCCTCTAGCAGCTTTTAGGACATACGTCACATTCACTGTCACGCACACACGGCCAGCCTGACTTCATTCTCTCACCAGGATGCCTTTACTCCACTACATTTTACACAGCAAATAGTTGTTCGCTGCTACATCACTTAGCACGATCTCAAACATAGAACCTTTAGGATATGGATCTGAGCATATATAAATACATATATAAACATATATAAACAAACACAACACTGATGATAGTTTAAACTGTACAAAAGGATAATATAAGAGCGTAACACTGTTGGGTCTTTGTGTTTCAGGACTCAGGACTTCACCTGCTCCTCTGGCTTCCTCCCGGTGAGTTTAGTGATCTCGTCCACACACGCTGAACTCCAGCCACTGGCAGCTAAATGACAGAATATTGTATGTTTATGTTTGTTTGTTTTGATACAGCTTATGGCAGCACCCGTCCCACCAGAGGATCACATGAGAGTTCAGAAGACTTTTGATGACGTGGCTGGTCCTGTAAGACTTCCTCCTCCTCATTATCCCACATCACTTCACCTTAATGAAGTAAAAATCTGGCGCCTTTGATTAAACAATCAAACTGGTTTCTTCTGCAGGATGACAGACTGAACGCCAAGGAGCTCATGATGCTGTTCAACTCAGGTTCCAGTACACCGAGATTTTTGTCTGAACATGACAGAATTGAACTATGACTGTATAATACCTGTAATGGCCACTAGGTGGGAGCAGAGTAGCGACACACTCCGTCAAAAGTTGGAGAGGTCACCAGTCTAGACAGAGGCTCACAGCTGCACTCAGAGTACATTGAGCTGGGTGAAGTAATAAATGTGACTGAACTTTGTCCTCACCTTTACCTCTCCTCAGCTTGATCCAGTTTAAACCCTTGTTTTAGTTCTCTGCATCAATCTGTGCCTTTCTCCCCTCATCACAGTGCTCGACAAAGATTACCATCTGCCACTGGAGACGTGCAGACAGCTCATCCTCGGAGAAGATGTATCCTTTCGTCCCCACTATATTATTTGCTATCACAGTCTCCGTGCAGTATGATCCCTGTTTGACATTCATCCGATCAAGTCACGCCTACAAAAGTACTTCACGGTTAACAATAACACTGCTGCCGTGTAAATACTTGATTGACCTCCTGTTAGTGTCTCACTTCATCGGGGCAGATGCTCGCAGACGGAGGGGTTTAAAAGCCCCGGCTCCTTTTCTGGCTGAGTCATCGTGCCGCCCCGCTGCTCACCTTTACTCTCCATCCTCATAACTGTACCTCCTGTCCTGTTGAGATGTCCTTAACTCTGCTGGCAGACTAAAGGGCGCTGGAGTCTGAGCCGTAAACAAACAGAATCCCTGCTGTCCAGTCTGCGTAATCTGCAGGTACACCTCCGAGTGTGTGTGTGTGTGTGTGTGTGTGTGTGTGTGTGTGTGTGTGTGTGTGTGTGTGTGTGTGTGTGTGTTTGTGTGTGTGTGTGAGAGAGAGAGAGAGAGAGAGAGAAAGTTGCTGATCCATTATTTCTTGAACTGATTCTTCTTTCTGTTTTAGTCAGTCTTTTTCCAGTATGATGAGGATTCCTCTGGCACCATGAGCCCCTTTGAACTGAGCACAGCACTGCAAGCTGTTGGTATGCACGCACACACAGACGCACACACACGCACATGCTAACACACCACAACATGTGTACAAATGTTTGCTGTTGTTTGGCCTCACACCTTCTTTCACTCCTCTGTTTTACCAGGAATGCAGCTTGACGGCAAGGTCGCCCAGCTGGTGTCTGAGAGGTTTGCAGCTGGAGAGATTCACATGCCATTCTACAGCTTTGTGTCATGTGTCACCCGGCTGCGCAAGCTCTTTGGTAACACACACAGATGCAGACACACACACACACACACAAAGGTAAAAGCCAAAAAGAATGACCAGAAATCAAAAAATGTATGCATGAGCGTACTGAATTACAACTAAAATACAACTGTAGTGAGGCTGCACAAGAGCGTCCAAAAAGAAAAATTACACTATGAACCTATGTTAAGGTGTATAACTGCCACTCACTATGAAAATGCAAGAGAAAATAAGACAAATAAGACCAGTATTAACCAATGAATACATAATTTTACTGAAAAATTGTGTTTGTGTACAATTGTTAGGTACTGTTACTTCAAGGATACCCTATTTAATGATACCTTATACATCTATTCTATTTCAGAGCACAATGTTGTACTTTTTATTCCACTACATTTATTATTTGACAGATGTAATTACTGGATTCTTACTCAGTTTAAGATTGTTTACGATTTTTACTTTATTTGTAAACATTATAAGAAACAACTAATGACCCCACCAACGGTTTTGTCTTCTGACTTCTTACTAGAATCTGTGTCTGTTTGAGCCGCTTTGTCACGTTTAAGATGTCTACTAATAACTAGAGTTGTTAGGGTTAGGGCATTTCTACTAGAGAATATTTCACCTCAAACTTACTCATATAAGGGCATCACTTTGAGCTCAAAAGTGGTGAGGACGTAAGAGCTCAGATTTTTTTCTTTAACTGTCTTCAACATATGAAATTTAAGGCAATGTAAAGGGGAAATAATGTGGTAATTAAGATAGTCCATTCTAATTTGTTAGTTACCATTTCTTGATGCAAGATTTTTTTAAGAGCATTTTTAGCAAATTTACTTTTAAAAATTGATGGGAACAAATCAGATGATTTCAAAAGATGTGATGGGGAGATGACCCCCAGCATCCCCTGCATGAATGACATCCGGGCTCTGACGGTTTAATTTACAGTTTTGCTTAAAAATGATTAAAATGTTTTGCCTAAAAGCAAATATTACAGAAAGCTACAAAAATGAGAACAAATCTGGTCAACAGAAGTTTGTTATTGCTGCCACATTAATCATCTCACGAACCCTCAGATTCATCTTGTGACACTCTTGAAGTACGACTCAAGGCTGGAAACCACTGGGCTCGACTACCTAACTGTATATAAAGTGATTTAACTAGTTTCACCTTGACCAGCTACAGCCTGAAGAAGTGGCATTACATAGTGTTGCATCAGCATTAACACTCAGTGGACGTTTTACTGCAGAGCAAGAACTTCTGCTTTTGATATATTTTGCTGATCATTCTTAGTGTTCTTTTACTTCAGAAGGATTTTCAGTGCAGAACTTGCCCTTCGATTGTAAAGTTTTGCATTGTTGTGTTGGTACTTTCATTAAAGTAAAAGATCTGGGGATCTTCTTTCAAATCTGCATTCAGAAGACTGTTTCTACTGTTTGCTTTTACATGATTTACATGTGTGCAGATGGTTTACATAAAAGATTTTATGCACATTCAGACTTTGACTAACAAACTCAGGATATTTGCCAGGACCACACTAAACTTGAAACAGAAGTTACTGAATGCCGAGCCTTTTCAAAGACACTGTGTGTAGTCATTTCCTCACTTCTTCTCCTCAGCTCTGTATGAATCAGAGACCAGTCAGGAGGTGAAAGACAGAGGGATCAACTCTGTGAGTATCAGGTCAATTATTCTCTGTTATGTGTTCAGACTGACCTGGACGGGCCTTTGACTCACTGTTTCTGCTCTCTCTGTTCGACTGTCGCCCCTCCCCAGTGGCTGCTTCAGTTCCTGATGCTGTGAAGACGAAGCTTCCCCAGCTGAGCCACAGCACACTGTTGATTCGAAAGCAAACATAACACACATCAACTGTATTTTAAAAATGTTTATCCATGAGTGCCTTATTACATTTCAGCTAAATATTTGCTCTGCTAATGTTTCATCCTTGCTTCATCTTGTACTATTATCATATTTTATCTAAATCCTTGATAAACTGTAGATTCAAGGTTCAGCTTTTAGTAGAGCTGTAACAAGTAGCTGATAAATCATTGGTTCCAACTTCTTAAATGTGAAGATTTGCTGCGTTTCTTTAGGTCGAGTCTTTAGGTTCTGGATTGTTGTTTGAACAAAAGAAGCAATTTAAAAATGGGAATGTTTCTACTTCTTCTTCTTCTTCTTCTTTTTATTGAGTAAACACTTAATTAATTGTTATTATGCTATACAGATTTGCAAATTGAAATGCAATATTCATATACTTTAAATTGGAGAAGCATAAAATGGACAATGAAATAGAACAGAATGTATTAAAACTCTGGAGGGAAAAAATAAAATGAAAACTACGTGTATACATACAGAAACATGTACAATATGTGCTATAATAATATACAGAAAGGAGCCTGACCGTCATCTAGGTTTTTCAGGCCGATGCTGATACTGACTTTAGAAATAACCCCAAGTATCTTTTTCTGTACTATAACCTCGAAAAACTAAAAGTTTTAATATCAGAGAACATGTTGGCCATTCGTGATTCATCGGTGATGAGCCAATATTGACCAAAAATACACGCTAACAAATATATCAGTTTGGCTCTAATGCAAAGTATGCAGCGCCGTCACTTCATTGTTATGTAACACTGTCATATTACTCCACATTGTAATAAAACTGATTTCATGGATACAGGTGTGAGTTTAAATGTGTCCTTGTCTTCTCCAAGCGCCTCAAAGAAAATGGTTCCAAAACCCAAATATAGTCCACATTATCACCCTCGCTCCCAGAATAATAATCATGTTCTAAAGCAGCTCCGTAGAGACTGCGTGATGATAAAAAGAAAACATGTTTCTAAAGATTAAACTTGATTGAAATGGCACACAGAACCATTCTTACACAACTGAGAGACACAAAATCACTGCAACCCCAACAGTTTAGTCATCTATGCACACATGAGCGTACCCTGGGTAATAACTGTGCACACATACACAGTCAGAGTGAGTACTGCCTGCCCCACTGAGGGTGTGAGGGTGATGTCTCAGCAGCGCTACACGCACCGTCTCTATTCTTATCGCACTGACGCCACGTACAGCGTCAACACACACTCGCCCCCTCCTCCACTACGTTCCCTCACTCCCTCCATCCATCCCTCACTCTTTCTCCCCCCCCTCCTCCTCCTGTTCTCTCTAGTAACTGTCTTGAGTCTCACAATCTGCATCCTCCTCCTCCTTGTTACACACTGGCTGCACACAGGTGACTGCGCACACACACACACACATAGTCACACGCATGCACGTACGCACACACAGAGACTTCAGCGTATGAGCAAATGTCCTTTCTACACACGCGGCTATTAATAGCACCATTGCTCACACACAACTTCCTGTTCATCGTTAGGTGAATGCACACAGGTTGTCCTCGGCAACCGTCCATCTACATTGTGATGGAGGAGAGAAAGTAAAGGAAGTGAGAGGAGAGCGAGCCCATAGATTCCTCTCAGCATCCGGCCTCTGCATCAACTCAACCTGCTTTATTATTTTATTTTTTCAAACCCTGTGCTTCCTCTGGTTTGTGTGTCTGAGTTCCAGCTCTGCAGGAAGTCAACCAGTATGACAGCCGTAGCCTCAACAAGGCACGGAAAATGAGGTAGCCTATCTACAGCCCTCATGGGACTTGATACAGATGTGCTCACTCTCCTAGTGTCACCTCTGTTTGAAGAAAGTCAACTGACAACAGGCAGTACAGTTGCTAAATGCTAATGTTAACATGCTAACATGCTGATAATGATAATTCTAAAATTTTGAGGTTTACCATGATCAGTTGCTGAGCATATCACGCTGGCGATTTAACATTTGCCATTTTGCACTCAACAAATGGAGCAGCCGAACATGATGTCAAGTTTTGATCAAATTCAACACTCTGACCTGATGATGGCGCAAGAATGAAAGTCAAGGGATTCTCAAAGGTTATCACAATTCATCCTCAGGGGGACTTGAACATGTACAGCAGCACTGACATCACAATGACATGGGTTCATCCTCTGATGACCATGAGTGCATGTACAAAATGAGTCCACCCCTTTAATAATTCTGTTAACATTAAAACTCTTCTTTCTATCGAGCCTTCAATCTCACCACTTCATGACAAACCACAACACTGAAACAAAGACTGGTTGTTGATTGAAAATATTAGGGCTGCCAAAATATGATCATCTCCTTCCAAACTGTATTATTAAATTTCTCAGCAGATTATGGGTAACGACTAGCTTTGAAAAGACAAAAAAAAAATAAAAACATAACAGATACAATTTTTAAGAAATGAAAAAGAGAAAAAAAGTCACAAATTTACATGGCACATATTTACAAATATGTATGCCATATAATATGTAATAAGTCTTCACCCCATTGGAAGTTCTTATGAGTTACTGTTTTATAATGGGGAATCAAAAAGGATTAAATGTGTCTTTTTAAATGATTTTGTATTGTATCAAAAGAATACCGTCGTGAAGTGAAAACAGATCTCTACAAAGCATCCAAAAATAATTGCAAATTCAATTTCCAAATACCTTTAATTAGTATCCACCTTCTTTCAGAGATCTATACAGTGATATAACTAAGTACTATACCCTCATTATATATATGCAATATACATTTACATTGTTACAATTTTTATGTCATTGTCTATTTTATTGTCTTGCTTTATCTCATTTCATCTTATCTGCCCTCTGCTTCCGATTCTTTTAAAGCTCTTACATTTGAATTTCCCTGGCACAGGATCAATAAAGTCTTATCTCAAATTGGGTGGTTAAAATGTTACATGAAAGCTGTTAAACCTTTAATGGTATCACGGGTGTGAGGATGACTCTGGTTTGTCAGGTATTAATGATTGTTATCTGCCGTGGTCCTCCTAAATATTGTAATATAACAACAGAGACTTCAATAGAGAAGCGCTATCAGATCAAAAGAAAGAGAAACAGTCTGTGGCTGATCCTGAAGGATAGAAATGTAAACTTGTGCCCTCCCTCATAGTGTTTATTTTGTCTTTTCGCTCTCTGTTGATTTGTTTCTCTCGACAGCGGCTGTGCTCATCCTTCCACCTGCTCCTCTCTTCCCTTCTCTTCTCTTCTCTTCTCTTCTCTTCTCTTCTCTTCTCTTCTCTTCTCTTCTCTTCTCTTCGCGCCATCCTCCCCTCTCTCTTTCTCCCTCCCTCCCTCCCCCCAGCTGTCCTGTGGGATGTGATGATGCTCTGACAGGCTTGGCGTCTGTTCTTGGAGGTGCCGGTATTTATGTGGCACAGCGGCGGGGGCTGGTACAGGAATAGTGCTGGAGTTGTAGTGTGTGGTGTGGGAGTGGAGATCTGGGGAGGGCTGGGATGGTTTGAGAACTGTGAGATTTTTAAGCCATTGTATAGACAGGAGGGAGACCAGGGAGGATTGCGTAAGTTGGCTCCCTGGCTGCAAATTTAGCCTGGGCTCGCTCACGCATAAATTTGATGAGCTGTGCTACCTCAGTCGTCAGAGATGGAGTATTTAAAGATGTGACTGTGTGTTGGCATGGGAAGCAGGGTGTATTTATTGTGCGTGTTTATTTACAAGTCGTGAAGAGTGATCGTGGATAATTTGAGACACAAAGAGCAGTATTTGCCTCGACTGCACAGCACCTCTCCCTTCCTCTCTCTGTTCCTGGTCCTGTTGTTACGGCTTATTTTCTACATGGCAGCTGGTTGAAGACGGTGGTGACCAGGTGTCTCCTTTAGTCCCAGACTGCCACAGAAATATCACAGTGACGTAACATCTCACTGAAACTCCCTCTTTTTTCTGTAACTTTCAGTGCTCATATAACTTTATCACATGAATAAACACAGACAGCAAACAATCTTTCAACTTTCTCCACTGAAAGGGCATCCTCGTGGGTTTATCATGTTTTCTCTACTGGAAGAGCAGCTTTGTGGGTACTTTATAATGTTTTCTCTACCTGAAGAGCAGCCTAGACGGAACTGCATCACATTTTTTTCACTCTAGAGGGTGTTTGAATACATTTTCTTTTAGCATAAATGGCATCCTGGATGGCAGTTCCTCACATTTTTTTTATTTTTCACTCTAGAGGGTGCTCGAATACATTTTCTCCACTGGAGGAGCCACCTAGACGGCACTTCCGCACATTTTTTTTTTTTTTTTTTTAATCACATTTTTCCTTTTCCAGCCTAGAGGGATTTTCATGTTTTCTCCACTGGAAGAGCACCTTAGCGGGTACTTTATGTTGTTTTCTCCACTGAAAGGCTAGCCTATAGATTACTCTTTAATAGAGCATGTCAGAAACACTACTCCAAATGTGTACGTCTAATGTCTTTTTGAATATTCTGCTAAATGTTTTCTATTTTTTCTCAGCAGACTCTCTGACAGGCGGTATGAGTGAAGATAACAGCTAGCACTCTGGTCTGATGTCAGCAGTCACTACACACAGCTTTCTCACAGTTAACCTCACACACAGAAATGCTGGTTGAGACCTCGGCAGGCTGACTGATTAAACAAGAACACACTTCTTTTGCAGCAGTAAGATTTAGTAGTAAGTAAGTTGTAAGATTTATTCTAATCATTTAACAGTGTGCCTAATTTCACATGACAAATAAAAAAATTGTAATAATCTTACAGAAGGGAGAATGATTGACACAATATTGTGTAGTGAATATATACTGTATGATGATGTGATAATGTTAACAAAGGACAAAAAAATGCTGAAAATCTGTCCACATGTTTGAAGAGGGGAAGAATGTGCAAACTTCAACACAAATTGCTGCCGTCAGTCGTTCGTGCTTGCGTTACACAAATGCCCCACAGCAAAAACACATCTGAGATTCCATTCATGACTTCAACACCATGTCATCACTGCCTTGCTTGACTTTTGTGCGGAAATGTGGTTTCAACTGCCTCGTAATCATTTACACAGTTTACATAAAATGTGCAGGCTGGTTGACTGGCTGTTATAGTTTAGTCCAGATATTTCCAAGGACCTGAGAGATGAGGAACAATATGCTCTTGTGCTTGGTGGGATTTCTGTGAAAAATTATTTTTGTCAGTGCTTTTTTTTAAAAGTAAACATAAAACATGGAGTGTGTTTTATCCATGGTTGTATAAGCTCACAGGGTGAAGATGGGGCTAAATGTTTGTGTAATCTGACCGTCTGTTTGGATCCTAACTTTTTATATGACAAAGAAGTGAAACATAGTTCAGTGGTGGTGGAAGCATTATTCAGCAAGTTTACTCCTGACAGTGTTTTATTATCATATTACTAAGGCATGAGTGTGCAAGCAGCATTTTGAAAAAGTGGGTCATGTTCTTTCAGGGGTGGAAGAAGCACCCAGACCATTTACTGTCATTTACCTTTACCAACCTTCTTTTCTGAAGAAAGGCTAATTTCAGAATAATGCATAGTATATCATGTATGGATTCAAATTATTGCAGCATTACTGTGTGTATTTGTTTAATATTGCAGTGACTAAAGGTTGGATTTTTTATTATATAGATAGCTGGGTAGCTGTGCACACTTTTCAACAAAGTGGGATTTTATCTATATTAATACATTAAAATTCATTTGTAGATGATGGATGGATGAGTAGATAGATAGATAGATAGATAGATAGATAGATAGATAGATAGATAGATAGATAGATAGATAGATAGATAGATAGATAGATAGATAGATAGATAGATAGATAGATAGACAGACAGACAGACAGACAGACAGACAGATAGATTCTCTGCTCTGCTTTTTGTGGAGACAATGCTGCCACAAAAAAAAATAAAAATCGCAGGGGGGAGACTGGATCTATTTGAGGGAAAGTGATATCAGTGATTGCCAACAAAGGATAACACGAGGTGAGTTAGCGAGAGGGAGCATGCAGAGAACAGGGATAAGATGAAGACAAAAGGGAGAAGGTGAGGAGCAGAGGGTGAGGAGTGAAGGAGCAGCGTGTGGGCATAGAAGGCCAGCGAGGTGAGGGGGATGACGGGGACACATGCAGGTTTGTGTATTCCTGACGTGTGCAGTGGATACACACCATCCTTTCGTCTACCCCCATATCTTTTCTCTCCCTCTCTCTTCATTGGATTCAACCCTCCATCAGTCCCTCTCCCTCACCCACTCACTCCCTTTATTCCTGCTACTTACTGGTCCCTGAAAAAATAGGGCAGTCCTTATGTAAGGAAAGAAGAAGTGGGGAGGGGGGGCTGTGAGCCGAGGAAAAAAAGGTTGAAACAAAGCCTTCTGGATAGAAACAGGCAGAGAGAAAGAGTGAGTAGGGGGAATAATGAAGTTGGCATCCACTCTCCTCATCCAGGTGGAAGAAGTCTTCAGAAATCTACCTAAATAAATAATGCAGGGTTTTCGTTGCAATGTGAGAAACACTGCAAAATAAACTAGGTCCTGCTTCAAAATGGTAAGGCAATGAAAAGTACCATGTCTAAAGTCCCAGTCTGAGTGTTAAATTACTGATTTCTAAACAGAAGTATTGGGGTCCAGGTCTTTGGTGAATAACAGTCCAGACGTGTTTTAGAAGCTTTTATACAGGGTGCATCATTAGAGCAATGATGACTGTTGTGGCTGTACTCCAAGGAATGGCATAACAAACAGTTTCTTTGATGTTTAAATGCTTTTTTTATTCCATGATGTTTTGGATATTTGCATCCATATAGGGTGAAAACGGCACACTGACGTTGTTTTGCCCATGGGGGTCAGACAATAAAGGCGACAATTTCTATGTCGGATTTATACGTAAAAACCCTGAAATGAAAGCTAAATGTCAGCAAATTCATTGTCAGTTTAATTTCAAATCCAGTGTGTTGGAGTAAAGCATTAAAAAATGTCCTAATCTATCTGGAATGCCAGTATTTAAATGTAATAAAGTACATTTAATCAAGCTAAAGTTGTAATTGGTAGATTCAACATGATACACAAAAACTGTCATTCCTTCTTTTTCCTTTTTTGTATATTCTTTGTAAGAACATTTTTGCTCTTTGCGATAATGTTTATTGTAAATGTAAATTGGCAGAATTTCTATCATGTGACCCTGCCATCAGACAACTTGATGGTATTCAAGCACCTGTTTTTACTGCAACGTTCTGCAAGTAAGCTGGACAGTCACTGAATGTTTCACTTTTCATTCGCATTCAACCCTTCTTATAATCCTTGAGGAGCACCTGATATATCTACATCTCTCCAGTTTTTACTCCTTACCAAAAGTATGAGGTACTTGTTTTTCGCTTCAGTATTTCCATTTTATGCTGCATTATACTTCTACTTCACTCCACTTCAAGGAAAAATACTACACTTTTACCTCACTACATTTTTCTGACAGCTATAGGTACTAGTTACTGTGCAGAGTATGGCATCAGTGTTAATAATCCTGTAAGATAACATTTAATAGTAGAACAGTATAAAAACCTCACTGTACACTTACAATAACTTTTGCTTTTTACACAATGCTAATAGTGAATTTGACTTACTTTTACTTGAGTTTTTGAATGTAGGATTGTTTTTATATTTCAGTATTGCCACATTCACTCCACCTACAAAAATACTACAATTACTTCTTTCAGTACTGCATTTGTATTAGATGAACAGAGTGGGCATTTGTAGATATTTGTACCCTTCAGGACTATTAGTAAAAGGGCCACAATCTCTACATCAAATCAAAGCTTACTTTATTTTTTAAAATGGAAGTTACAGACACTCTGTAACAGAATGTAAGAAAGAGGGTGAAATCGGGGTGAAAAGAGCTAAATGTTTATGTCATTCAACTGTCTGTTTTCATTTTAAACTTTTTATGAGAAAGAAGTGAAACATTTCAGCAGTGGTGGAAAAAAAACATTGTAAATATGCCAGAATCACAAAAATGCTAGTTTTCATCTGTAGTTCCTGTCCAGGGGTAAAGTTGACCTAAGTCAGCCTTAAATCAGAGGCAAGGAGTTTAAACGTGTTATTTCTGATTTGGAGTGACGAGCCAAAACAAAACTAACATTTGCCTGTAAAATCACAATCTGCTTGTTACTTCAGCTCATGTGATAGGTGGCACAGATGCAAATTGTAAAATGAACGATGGCTGAGTTGCTTCAGGCAGCTTCGGTATCGGTGTCCTGGTACTGTACATGTTGTCTCGCTGCACTGGGAGGCTTGAACAGAACAGAGCCATCGTTAATGTGATCAGTAACATCTGTGCTTTTCTTCAAGATGTCTGCTGTGAAAAAGGGAGTTGACTTATATGTTTAAAATGTAGGAAATGTGACTAATTATATGTATAAATGCGGAAAATGAAAAACTCTTGAGTCAGTGCCTGAACATTGTATTCACCGACAGTATGTGACTAAATATACTGAGTTACTTTCCCCCTCTGATCTCATCCTCATTCTCTCTTCACCCTCTTGCTCTCGTCCCTCCCTCTCTCTGGCACTCTGCCTTTCTGACTGGCAGTGAGCCTGTTGAAAGTAGGCTAGGATTGACGCGCTGCTTGTGTCTGAGTCACAGAGAGCTGTGGAATACTGAAACCCACTGATTGCATTTAACTTTAGGCATCCGACTCCCATGCAGTACATGATACAATAGAGCCATCCGCTCCGCTTTCTGCACCTCGATGCTGACGTTTATGGGTGCACTTAGAACAACAACAAAAAAAGGACAGGCAATTGTTCTGACGCTGTGAACAATTGCAAAGATGGTTATTTAGAGACAGATTAAGTAATGATCTCATTCGCCTCGTACTGTATTACAGCACAAGCACTCAAATTTGATTATCCTACTTGTGGATGCACACCGATGGGTCTAGGATGAGACCACACAAGTTGAGTAATGAGGGGTAAAATGCAAAAAAAAAAAAACAAAAAAAAAAAACAACTGTGGTGCATCATCTTAATTTTCTCCCACAGTACAATAATCTCTCTCATGCAGAGTGGTCAAGCATCTTTTTAATTTGTGCTTCATCATCAAGTACTGTCAAGAGCCTTTTCACAGTGGGTCAGTGAGCCATAGCCTCACTAACAGGCTTAACACTGAGGGGAATGAGGGAGGGAGGCCTTATACCACTACTGAAATTAGATGACGTGAGAACATTTTTGTCTCAGAAGAGCCCACAACTGAGTCTGTGACGCATGCACAACTGAATGTTTTACCTTCTCCACAGATCACTGTAAATTCTTGCTGTGCGTGTGTGCTGTGTGGGATCCTATAAACACACACGCAGGTTATTTAACTGGAGAGTCGTAAGGATTACACCGTATAAACACAAGTACATTAACATAAACAGGACAAAAGCGAGCTGAAGCAGCGAACAAGAAAAACTGGAAAGTCACAAGTGTAAATAATGTAAACCAGCTCTTCACTTTGGGTCATGGGAATTTTCCTTTCACTCAACATAAGTTTTGTGGTGTTGACTGTCTATTGAAGGGTCCTGTGGAGTCCGTGGGAGTGTGTGGTGCCACAGGGCTGCCGCTCGAGTGCATCTAATCCTTGTGCAACTGAGGCAAAAGCTGTGTTTGCATCCTCAGCAGAAAGTCGAAGAGGTTTTTAGGTTGCTATGTCAGTGAGGGATTTGAAGTATCTTATTAAGAAAAGGCTCCCTGCTGCATCCAAATGTTGTACCGGTCCATCATGGTGAAAAGAAAACAGGCCTCAAGGTTGATGATTCACTAATTTACAGACTGCATGTTACAATCATAACTTCACTAAGTGGGCAGTGATGGAAACAAGAGGGAACAAACTCTCCTTAAGGTGTAAAAAGTTGTCAAAAGTATTGATACTGAAATACTTTTTTAATACCACGTGTTTAAAAGAATACAATATTCACATTCAAGAGTATCAAAAGTACCAAAAACAGATCTAAAATCTGATTTTCAACCAAAGGCTGCACACAATATATTAACCGTCTACAAATGATCACTGTTTAACAGTATTAGTTACAGTATTACATTATGACTGTATAGAAATAAACAAAGGTTTGAACAGAGGCTTAATTATAATTATAAATTGGTGAGGGATGTTAACCTAAAAAACAAAGGAATTATTCAGTTGAGTTGCTATACAGGTTTTTATCTTTTTGCCATGGTATTGAAAGAGGTAGTATTGGGCTTTTCTGTACTAGTATTGTATCAAAATGCAAAAATTCTGATATCAGGAAAACCTAACTTGTATTTTTCTTTAATTCAACTATTGTTTGATCCATTAACTGCTAAACCTTAGATTGTCATATGTAAACACTAATTATGGCAGTAGTGATTTCTGGCACCGTGCAGCTTTTAATTGTAATCAACTGGAAACTGCCCTCAGCAGCAAAATTCTTTTATTTTGCTAGAGAAAATGTTGAAGGTTTACTCTCTGAAGTCTTATATGACTCTTGTAATTATTTTTAACAACTTAATTGTTGATTACCTCACCATGAATGTGTTTTGTCTGTTTCTAGAGATCATGATCTCAGAGAGACTCTCCTGATTAAACAAAGTTCAATAAATAAAATGAGTTTGCTTCATATATTGTGCCTGGGCTCATCTTTTGAGAGAAGGTGACGAGCTCACATATCCAGACTGTTTGTGTGAAACATCTGGTCTGGATTTCTCCCACAAACAGTGTGTTCTTGGAGTGCTTCCCAGTGGTTAAAGACAAACACAACTCCTCCCCCTTGCCATGATTAAACAATAACATATGGAATATGTTATAAATTTCATTGACATAACAAACTTGAACAAAACAAGCAACACAAATTGGATTCCAATTCTGTCTGTCTGAACAACACTGAACACCAAGGGATATCAGGAGAAGGTGAAGTTAGTTTCTCAGCGGTTTGCTTGTTATTTGGCTTTCAATAAAAAAGAGGAAGACAGTTTCTCAGCTCCCCTCCTGCTCTGTGGCACAACTACAAAACACAATCAGCTGCAAGACAGAAAACTGGAGAAACTGCACTCTGCCATTAATGAAAAGTTTTCTTTTTTCACTCACAAGAAGAAGGAGACTGAGGGCAGCTAAAGCGTGTACTTCTCTTTTCATGCCATCAAGACTACTCAGAAGTACATGAGCCAAATACACAAGGACGTACAAAATAGCATGAGCAGTTTGAAATATGATAAAAAAGAAAATCCAGTGCAACACCACAAACTGTGATCTAAAACTACCCAAATATTGGCAAATTGCAGGGCTGTTTTAAAGTCAAGCAATTAAAGTATAAAGGGGAGTGTATGACACATATCATAGTCATAAACTCATAAAAACAAACTTAAACAAAAATAAAACAGTTTTCATGTCAATTCACCATCATGACAGAAAGATTGGATTGCTGTCATGTCTAAAAATCTGATAGCATTGAAGTTCAAATGACTTTACAGAAGCTGCTTCGCTGAATAAAAAGTGATGTCCCAAGTTCAAAAGTTTATGGTTGAATCTGAACTGAAATATTAATAAATGCAGGACTCCAATTTCATCTCCATTATTTCAGATAATACTGAACAGACAAGCCATGTTTACATAGGCGTGTAGGGAGGCCTTTGACTTTGCCAAGAAAGACTTACTGGATTTAAACGAGAATAGATGAGTTATTAAACGGTTACAGGGGAAGACCTGAACCCCACCTGACAGATCATGTAATACTAAGCTTCAGGGATTTTTAGCCCAAAGGCTGAGCCCCAAGTCAAGTCAAGCATAGCTTTTTCATAGACAGTCCTAGCTTCAGTTTCAGTTTTGTTTGCAAGGTGAATAAGAACAGCTCTCAGTGAAAACAGCAGACAAAGGAAACTGTCGAGGGGCTGAGAGAAAACCTTGGGTATGAGGCTAAGAGACATTTTGGTTGGCTGGAGAGAAAAGGCAGATCATATTTCTCTCTGTGAGGTGGGGAGAGTCTGTGAGGGTTATGCAATGTTGTTGGGATATGGAGCCAGAAGGGGTGTAAACAACACTCTGAAGTGGGACAGGCCTTGCCGTTGCCTGGTAACAAATATTTTGGGCAGGAAGACTAGGCAAACACGGCCCGCCTTCCAAAAGGAAATAGGGGCTGGCCTCATGAGCGCAGCACAAGTTAGTGACTTCCCGAAAATACGCTATAGAGACAGGGGCAAGCAAAACAAAGCACATCAGGGGCATCAGACATCACTATTTTTTTTTACCTGGGGTGGCGAGAGTCTAGACCACCACATGTTGTAAACAAACAAACTCTCAAGGAACAAAATAGTTTAGGGAGAGGACTGCAGTCTGGGTTACACATAATTACTCCACACTCTAAATGTAGACATGAGTAGTACAGTGTCTAGTCTTTGTATAACTGACTAGACCTCAACAAGCTGTAACACTGTCTCACTGCATGATGAATAGTGTGCAATACCCACAACTTAGACTTTACAAGCATTCATATACAAAGTGAACCCTTAACACTTTATTTTAAAAACTACTCTTCACACAGTTCAAGTGTGATTATTTTACTGTTCTTTTTTAATAACTATGAATTCTAAGAACTCCATGACAGCAGCATTTATATTATGGGAAATATCCTTATAAATAAAGTCGATTTTATTGAATTCAGGTCAATGCCACAGAAAGTGGCTGAGCAAAATCTGCAGAATTTATTCAGTAAGAGATAATTACTGTCCACCTTTCGCACAAAACGTAAGCATCTGTAGCCACTAGACCATCAAAAATGGCTTATTTGGTTGCGTTGTCTGAAGCATATCTGTTTATTTAAAATGGTCTAAAATCACAATTTTTCTGTTTTCCCACGCATTCAGGTTACAAGAGTTCGATAAACAACAAGATACATGAATTTGTTAAGTGTGCATTACTTCCCCGAGCGCATTCAACAGGCTACGACTCGGACACGGGCACAGCTACGCATTTAGAAAACACTAACAACGTCAACTTAACTTTCCCTGTGACTATCTGTCGCTACAACACGAAACACAACAGCCTGTCGCGGATAAACCCGTGCTTGAACAATAGGGATCGGTGTGCGGTGCTCCAGTTTTGCTGCTGTTCCCAGCACAGAAAGAATCCGGAAGCCATATTGTGTGCTCGTGCTGCTGTCTGTCACTCAGAGCCGGTTACCACGGAAACCGGTTGCTAGGCGGCATAACAAAAAAGACCAAATTTATACGTCTTTGCGTCAGAGGCAACGGCGTATCCATGGCGACAGAACGCTACACACATGCAGCAGAAACCCGTGGCTAGCACATGGTGCCGGTTACTTGTTTTAGCCTGAATATCTGCTTTTCACGTGGTCATAGTGACTATTTTGAAAGGTGACACGAGGGAAAACATATCGTTTGTTGTCACTGTAACGTCTTTTTGTATATTTATTGGCATACAAAGGTTAAATAACAGTATTAGTCAGGAGTCATCTTCGTGATTTCTTACTGTCTTCTTCGTACTCCCCCCGCGAAGCCCCGCTATTATCGTTTTTTCCCCCCGTGAATGTGGGAGTTCGCCTGCGTTATCAGCCATTCACCTCAGTAATTCCCCATCATGAACAACTTACATAGACGGAGTTAGTCATCCCGGTTCAGCAGCACAGCCACGGTAACGGCAAACCCGGATGGGACACAACGTCCTCCGTCTCTGACGTTGTTGTAGCGCTGACTAATAGGCTAACTTGTTATCCCCAATCTCTTCTCTTTTTGCTCACGCCCTTTCACACATCGACCCTGACACAGCAGCATGTCCGCCCCGTGACATTGTTTGACATCACAACCAAAAAACGTGGGCCTCGTATTTGAGATTTTCATTCAAGATTTGCCACCCGGTCTTCCAGCATTTAGCGTGTGGAGCAACCGACCCCCCCTCGACCAAAGCCAGCCTCCCACCTGCCACATTCCCACTGGTGTCCTCATGTAGGCTATAATAATGAATCACTTTCTGCTCGACCGGGTGATGTTTGCAATGACAGGCGCCGATTTCCGTCACTGCTGCCCACTGTCCATGTCAGAACAACACTGCTGTTTACCGATTTATGTTTTTTATTGGGTCGAATGAGGCAGTTGTTGCTGCTGTATGACACAGAGTTTTGCCTACACAAAAATCCATAAATACATTAATCAAACTGAAATATTGGGTAAATTCAGACAGCACTGTGTACAGTTCGAGGGCATTTCTGAACCTGTATTAAATCCACAAATGGCACCGTGCCTGGCTTCAGGTTTAGGGAGTGTTCACACACACGAAAAAGGAGTCTTTCCTCCCATTAGACGTTAAGCTCTTGAGCTCAGAGGACTCCCGAGGGCGTGTCCTGAGAAACTTTACAGCAGGATTTCCCTTGCATGCCTGACGGGATTCCGTCCCAGAGTGACATAGATTTCTAGATGTTGCATAAGTAAGCCATTGTATAGGTTATCTTAAGACATTGTTAGCTTTTTTTTTAAGCCCTATATGATATTGAGACGAGGAGTTGCTATGTCATCTGTATCTAAGATATATTCAATTACTAATAGTCATGTTGACGTCCATATATGGGCTGTTGATTTCCTTAAATGTTGATTCCTTAAATGATTACAAATACTGAAGACATTATAGGAATATTGCTATGACTTCTCTTGACGTGTCCATGACATAAAAAAATATTCCTATCAAGATAGACGCATAGGTAGTCCTAAATAGATACTTTCCATATTTATCACTAAAGTTTCTTAAAATTTCCTTTCAGAAATTGTCAGACGGTGAGAAATATCTCGTGCCTGTGATAGTATAAAAAAAAAACATCTATTATTATCCGTCGGCGAGGTGAGCTTCTGGTCCATTTCAGTGGGAGAGGGATTCCCTCAACGTCACCAAGGATACCAAACACAACAAGCACAAATATGGTCATGTACGTCAGCGGAACTCCGAGGGAGGGACTAGAAATGCCCTGGTTGTAGCCGATGAGGATGGATTCATTCATAAGACAAGATCTGCTACTGTACACCGTAAAGCTAACGTCCTCCGGCACACAGTGAACGGACTTTATGGATTTATAATCGCAAACTAAGAACAGCGCTCCGAGGATTTAAAGCTAAACGAGAGGACTTCTTAACACATTGAATCGGGACACTTCCCCCTGAACGCGGGGAACTGGATTAAGCTTCTTCATGCAACTTTTTTGGAAAGAAACCAAGAGCATCTCACCGGAGTTTAACAGGAAGATCAGCAACTGTAAGTTAATATTAATATTGGTTGTGTGTGGAGTGAAGTGTTGGAAATAAGTGTTTGCTTACAGATCGCCGTGTTACAGCGGGCGAGACACAGCTGTCCACCGCTGCCCGTCAGTCTGCACGATAAAACATCCTTGACGATATCTTCTTACGGTTCATATTTCTGTCCAAGCATGTCATTTTACATAAAACAAGCTGCCGAACTTGCTATTGTAGGAGACCGATCGATTCATTTATGCAGACAAAAGTGAATAGCCTCGCTGGTGGAGGGTTCGTTCAACTTACTCTATGCGAAATGTATTAAGTGTAACATCATTCTCTCCTTACAGTACCTCTTCTTTAGTAATCTTCTTGTGCGTGCCGCTGCCCTGTCGCTGCAGGTGACATCGCGCTCTCTCGGGTAACTGCAGGTGTCACTTTCTCTCTCGGTCCCTCCGGGGAAATGTACCAAGGGTTCCCCGGCGACCCAGACAACGGATCCCGTGGAAGCTCGTCTCCATCCATAGAGTCCCAGTACCTTTCATCTGTGGACTCCTTCGGGAGCCCGCCGACCACCAGTGCTCCGCAGGTATGTTGACTCTAAGGCAAATTTATGCATATAGCCAATGTTAGTCATTGCTGACTGAAGAGTGGCATGGAGAATGGAATGGAAATTAATCTGAAAAATACTTCATGGATGCAACAGGTCTGAATTACGGTCTTATGCACAGGTGAACCCGTTGACCTGTGCTCTAGCTCTTCTGTATATGGGTATGGTTGCTTTGTTGCTAACTTTGTCTGTGGTCAAATTAAAATATGTAGTCTATACTGAGTTGACAAAACATATTTTTTTTTTCCTTATCAATTTACAGGCTATCATTACATTTAGACTATACGGTATAAAATAACAATGTATATGTTTTGTATGTGGTAACTGAGCACCCCATGTGTTTGGTATATGGCTTGAATGCTGTTTTATAACAATAAGGCAAAACAGCATAGCCTTTAATGTTGCATTATAATAAGTTAAAAAATCTGTGGGAATGTAGCTTAATTTTATGCAAAATGTATCAAATCTTGATACAAAGGCTAGAGCATGATTAAACATAGCACTGAAAATGTAATCCAGAAATGTTACATCATATATGTTGACGATCCACCTAAACGTTTCATAGCAGTTTTTATCATTTGTTTGTATCATGACGGAAGCCATTTTGTTTGTGCGACTTCGTTCGTGTAGTCAGATGTAAAAAGTCGCGTCAAGTATATCAACAATTCAGCATAGATGTACGTCGATCCGCTGCTGATGGGTAGCCCCGGCAGCGGCTCTCAAGCCTTGACAACGTGCTCCGTTTACAGCACGCCGCAGAACGGATGACAGGGTCCTGGAACTCTCCGACGTAAGCGCGGTAGCCCCGCCCCGCCTCGCTTCTCTCCTTCCACGCGCTGCGTTCTCCTCTCACAGGCCGCCGTGACGTAAATGCTTGTTCTATTTTGGAGTGCTACGTCGCGTTGCCAAGGGGAACACCGGGGGTGTGACGGGGGAGGAGGAAGAAGGAGGGGGGAGACGCTCTTCGAGAGACACGATTGGTCGAGGCAGCCGCTTTCAGAGCCGCCTGTCCCACTGTTTTAACTCGCTTTTATATGAATATTAATGATAGCTGATAATGTCCTCCTCCGGTCTGAAATAAGACAAAAGAGATGAGCGACAGATTTGAGCTTTTTAGCCAACATCGTGATGCAGGAAAAAAGTTGTGTCACAACAACAAACACTTCCTCTTGCTCCAGCAATTTACTTAAGCTATATCACACTCACAATAATTTAAAATGCCATTCCTATATATTTAAAGGCTGTTATTTGTAATTAAAAAAAACAAACAAATGAACACATTTGCTAGTGCATTCATAATAATGAATCCTTGATAGCAGCACTTAGAGGTTAAGTTTAACCTGCTGAAGCTGGGATGATGGTGTCAATAACTCTTTTGATATATGATAAAAATGTCCCAGTTGCTCATTTGGTTTAGTGGGCACCCCGTGTGGGGAGGCTGTTTGCCACAGTGGCCCAGAATTTGGGTCCAACCTGCGGCCCTTTGCTGCATGTTGTCTCCACTTTCTTTCCACCCCTTTCCTGTAAATTCTTCAGATATCCTGTCAAAAAAGGCACAAAAAGCTATAGTAAAACAAAACAAAAAACAACAGTTTCAAGCTTGTTCCTGTCTGTATTTCTGTGTCTGGTTGTCTTAATTAGTTTTCTCATCTACAGCCACTTTATATAGTCTGTAATGCTCTTCCTCAGGAGTGTGTGTCAGCGGGAGCTGGCTTGAGCATTGTGGACAGCGGGCCAGGGGCCAGTGTTGGAGGGGAAATGCCCAGTTCATTCGTACCAACCGTCACCGCCATCACCACCAGTCAAGACCTGCAGTGGATGGTTCAGCCAACCCTGATCTCCTCCCAGGCTTCTGGACAGAGTGGGTCCACTGGCACCACAACCATGACCCAGCCGGTGTCACTGGTGGACCCATACGACATGCCAGGTCCCAGTTACTCTTCGGGGTCTGGATTCACTCCTCCAAGTTCAGAAACTCCGGGCCCAGCTCCGGGCCCCATCCGCCAGTCCAGAACTCGTAGCCGCCGCGCTAGAGAAGAGTCTGTGAGTGAGGATGGAGATGTTGGTGTGTTAGTAAGTGTGTGTGCTTGAATGGTTTGTTTGTTGACTCTCACATGTCACATATGCAGTGCAGGTATATCATTTACATGGGCACCAAAAGAATCACACATGGACACATCCACAAAATACAGGGGCACATTTTAACAAAAAAAGTCCTCCCTATTTACTGTGGGATCTTCTCATATACATATACACAAACATACCAAACAGGGAGATGGGGGCAGAGGTCAGGTATATGTAGGGGGCTATGTGGGAGGAGGGCACAAACCAGACAGCAGATACTCCCGGGGTGTGAAGAATATGTTTCAATTCTTCTTTAGAAAGAGGAAAAATTTGGTCTCAGGACAACTACAGCTGGTGTCTTCTCTGACTGCAATATGTTTATATTTTCAATGGCAAAGAAAAAACTTTTGTGTTAATCAGTGTCATTTTTCCCCTTCATTCTAGCTCACACCTGAGGAAGAAGAGAAGAGGCGTGTTCGGCGAGAGCGAAACAAGCTGGCTGCCGCCAAATGCAGAAACCGCCGACGAGAGCTCACAGACAGACTGCAGTCGGTGAGCTTGGCCCTGTTATAGTTGCCAAAATGAGTAATGATCATAATTACATACGTTCCGCTACCTCCCATAGCATTGTGGAGCATGTTAATAAATGTGTAAGAGAGAAAATTATAGCAATGGAGTGTTAATCTGTGGTTAGGCAATTATAGACTTTGAGACAGATTACTGTACCTGTGGTATCTACAGCCTAATTAATGCACTCTTATGTAAGCCACCTTACATATCCTGCTGCAGGTAAGGAAGTGTTTCTGCGGGGATGGATACATCCACCTCCACAAGCACTGAAGTTGAGGTTTGGTGTAGCTAACCCCCCTGTCTTCTCTCTTTCTGCTTCTTTTTCTTTCTTCTTTCCTCCACTCATTTCACCCTCCTCTGTCTTGGTCCTCTGCCAAAATACCCCCGTTTCTTTCCTTTCCTGTACCTGCCCACAGGAGACAGACATACTGGAGGAGGAGAAGGCCGAGCTGGAAGCTGAGATCTCGGAGCTGCAGAAGGAGAAGGAGCGCCTGGAGTTTGTCCTGGTGGCCCACCAGCCGAACTGTAAGATCCCGTACCAGGACCAACCTCAGCAAGGCTCATCGCAGCTCCCTCCGCTCCAGTCCCAGCTCCCTCCCCAGACCTTACAACCTCCTGTCTCCATTGTGGGCTTGGCTGTGAAAGAGGACTCTTTCTATCTGCCTCCTGCCTACACAGCTCATCCGGCCTCCACACAGCCCCAGCCTCCGGTTCAGCAGCAGCAAGTCCAGCAGCAGCCAGGGATAATGCAGGAGGTAGAGTTTTCTAGTTCTTTCTATGGCTCAGCTGAGCCGGCACCAGGTGGGCCATGCCTCATGGCCAGCGACAGTGGTGGTGGTGGTGGTAACGATGACGCTGCGGCCATTGGCAGCTACAACACCTCATACACATCTTCATTTGTGTTCACCTACCCAGAGGGAGCCTGCGGGGTTAGTGCCAACCAGCGGAACAGCAGTAGCGAGCAGTCATCTGATTCCCTGAACTCGCCTTCGCTGCTGGCACTCTGACTGACCGACAGACACACGCGCACACATATCGACACACACACACAGTATGCTCGCTGGAAGTAGAGGCTGAGGCAAGTACATGCACAGTACCCATCAGTCTCAAAGATTGATAAAAAAAAAAAAAAAAAAGACCAATCATTTGTTTCTGATTGGCTTAAAGTTTACACATTCTGAAATGCATTCCAATTAAGAGCCATAGAAATAGTTGCACATGAAATACATTTGATCTAACTTTGATCATTGGGCCTAAATAATTTCTTGTTTTGTGTTATTGGAAAACCTGCAACTGGACAACTTCAGTGAATAAAAAACGAGTCACAAACACATCAAGTCCAAGTTGCCAATCTTAAGTGCTCTGAATCAACAGAGTAGTTCTCAAGAATATTCTCAATCTTGGACATGTACAGAACATTGAGTGAGTTACCACAAACTCACTTCACTCTACACTCCAACAAGCACCAGTGCCCCCAACTTGTTCCCTCTGTCGGTCGCCCTTTTTCCAGTGCTCTTGCTCTCATCCTTTTCCATCTTCTTCTCCCTTCTTCCTCTTGCTGAATGTATTTGTGCAAATCTGAAAATAGGGACGAAGGACATTTCTGTTCTTTTCTTGTGGAAGACAGGCCGCTGATTTCTCGCTCCTCTCTAACCCTTCATCTGCTCGGCCTCCCTCTGCTTCTTCATTTGCTGCTTGGACTTGGCAAGTTGGGGATCTGAGTATCACAGCCTCCACTAAACCTTGTGCTTTCTTCTCTCGTTTTAAAAAAAAGTCTTCTTCCGTCTGCCTACCTGCCATGCGACCCATCTCTGCCCATCTCTCTCTTCTCTTCTGTCTCTTTGTTTCTCCCTCTCTCTGAAGTCTTCGACCCCCGAGAGCCCGAAGACCCCGTCCAGCCCCTGGGACCTTGAGTGAATGATGGCCCTACTAACGCGTCCTTTTGCACCCTCTCATACAAGGACATGGATGCAACCCTCCACACAGAGGAACCTTTTTCTTGGAGCGCATTGCTCAAAGCAAAACAGTGAACAGCAGCTAGAAACATTCACACACGCACATAGACACATAATTGATGAACGCTACATGCAAGACGGATGCCACTGTCTTCTGCTGAGCCATTTTTCAATGTACACATGATGATTAGACACATCGTCGTGAGGTCGGTTAAAAGTGAGGATGGAGAGAGGTTTAGCAGGAAGGGAGGAAGGAAGTGCGACCAAGCTGGACAAACGAAGAGGATGACTCTCATCCTAACCATCGATTTTTGGAACCAAATGTTGAAAACAATGAGAGAGCTAAATGTCAAAGCAAAAAAAAAAAAAGAAAGAAAAAATCTGCTCTTGCCAACTGTGTGGAAGGGTGACCTCAGTAAAAACACCTCCATACCACAGAGCCTCATCACTCCGGGCCTACATGCGCATATTCACGCCATCGCTTTGAAGTCTCTGAACTGAAGATACAGACGTTTTGTTGCAGCGCACCAGCTCCGTGTTTTTTGCTAAGAATCAATCAGATGTGAACCGATGCCTTTATTTAGAGGAGAGACGTTTCTTTCCTAGTGATTCAGACAACCTCTAAACACTGGGCTCAGTGGTCTCTGTACCTCCCCTGTTTTCTCAGTGGAGACGAGGCGGGGGTGCGATTTATTGTGAGTGCGTCCACTCTGAGGCACCTGGCCCGTTTATTTCTTTCTTTATTGAGGTTGATGTGGTGAGTGAGCACAAAGCAAGACCTGGAAACAAAAAAGAGGAGAACATATGGGCTGATGTTGTGGAGTGAGCGTCCTTTCCTTGCCTGTGAATTTGTACAATTTGTTTTTCCTGTATGTTTGAGTGAGAATTGTTATATATTTTAATGTCTATGTTTGTTTGCGTGTTTGATTGTTTTGCATTGACCTCTGCTTTCATTTGTGCCGTTGCCGTTTCTTGTTTATTTTTGTTTGTTTTGTTTTTTTTAATCAGGAGATTTCCTTATAACTGTTACTATTATTATTGCATTGTAACGATTGTTTCATTATTTTATTGTATTTTCATTTGGCAACTTTGGAGGCATGTTGTGCACTACAAAAAAAAAAAAATCTGATTATAAGTCTATATGCATATACATATATACAGGTAAAATGTATATACAAGTGTATGTACCATGATTGTAAAGTATGAATGTTTGCAGATCTAAATGGGATATTTTTGTCAATGAAGAACAAGATAAAATGTTACTGAGGTTTAGTTTTAAAATAAATATTTTTCTAAAGGAACAAAAAAAAAACTATAATAAATTTAAAGTACTGCCCTATCCCTAAAAATGAAGCACGATGTCACTGCCTCTATCAATGTGTATTTATGTTTTATAAACAATATAAAGCACTATCCAAGTTACATTAAATGTATGTTTATAATTATGATGTTAGAAGGTTGTGGTAACGCCTTTGTTTTGTTTGTTTGTTTTTTCTCTGTGAGGTCTGTCCCAATGCTACTGACACCTTAATGCCACTTGATCCTTCACAGATGCAAAATGAGGAAAAGAAATAGTGTGATTGAATGTCAATACACGTATTAAAAGTGTTCAGACTACAACATAATGACTAAACTGTTTCATTTAAAGGACAAAGTATTTCATACGCAGTATGCATTTCTGTCCAGTATAAACATATCACTTAAGAACTTTGTTATTTCCTAACCAAAATGTGTGTTTGAAGGATAATAACAGTTTTAGCCTTGATATGAACATTCTCATATTTATCAATTCTTGTACTAAAACAAATATGTTGTCTAATTAACATAAAAATCTCTTGTGATTGTATTTGCTGGATAAGAAGCTTTATTTTCAATAAATAAACATGTTTACTCAAAGAATGCCAAGATTAATGATAACATTTTTTGTTTAAATGTGGCTCTTGGTGGTCAGAAAATGGGCAGACCTCATTTTTCAAAATGTTGAATAAGGACTGTGTTTGTACAGATGTTGGAGATGCCTTTTGATTTCACTCCAAATGCAAATGTGATGAGAATATGTTCTGGTGTGAGAATAAGCATAAAACATATTCAATAGTTCTCATGTACATAGGTTTTTGTGGTGCTACTTACAGTATACTATAATGATGAGGCAGTTTCACATTGTATGGTGAAAGGTTAAACATTGCTGTTGCTGTGGTTCCAGACATATGAACACATTTATTGAGAATAGAAGACAATGACACAGTGAATTCCCAGCAGCTGAAGCTCTGAGAGCCCCAGTAATGATTACATTTGATTTCTATCAATTGCCTGCTATATCTTTAAGTGTCATAAACAAATCCCAGAGGGCCTTTGTACTGTATCTGCACTCCACACTTACGTCCCTGATCGCCACACAGCATATTAGACTCATTCTTTTGTCTAATTTCTTTGCATTGGATTTAACCGAGGTTGTCTGACTTTGCTTTTTTTCTGTAAGGCACAATCAAAAAATGGGTTGCTAATGAATTGGAAATGGTGACAAAGAAGGAAAAGGAGGTATATTTAGCTGCCGGCTATAAGAGGGAGAAACTGCCTGCACCCACTTGTACTGTACAATGGCTGCGTTAGCGTTAACTGAACAAGAGCTTTCCTATTTTTCTATGATGAGGTGAATGTTGCTATGTATTTCTATTTTTCCACAAGTCCCATATACGCGCTGATTTAACATTTTCCCTGGTATGAAATGCAATACTTTTGATCCTCTTGGATAAACATAATGTAGCAAATCATGCAGTGCTCAAACTGACAGCTACTATATGTCAAGTGTGATGATGTATTGCTTTAATCATTAATTTTTGTTACAATATTAAAGGTTATCCAAAATACTTATTGTAACATTTAATTTTGAGACAATCGTCACAAACAATTGTGTTACAATATATCTTATTATATACATATATACACACACATTATATATATATAAAAGTTATTTTTAATTTCATTCATATAAGTTCCTCCACTTCAAAAAGCCAATGCCTCTCCTAATACAGTCCTTTAATCAATGTTTCATCAATTTTATATGATTTGATATGTTTTAAGGTCACCACAGTGAAAGGTCCAAAGAAACTTCTAGATGTGGCATTGTCAGATGTCATGAAGGTGCTCTGATATCAAATTGTCTATTTTTTCAGTGCATATGATTTAACAGAACTTACTAGTTTTCTGCACATCACTATCAAGTACTGTTTACTTATTTTTATAACTTGATTTACATTGTGTTTACTCTTAAAGAGGACCAAAGTGTACGACAAATTTGACGCTTTTGTAGTCCCTGTGTGTGATCTTCTGTGTCCATATTTCAGCTTCTGGCACTTTTTGTTATCCTTGGAAAGTTTACATGATAAAGTTTTTTCTCAGTTTCTAGACTGCAAAAGCTGGGTGAGCTGTCTCCTTTAATGATGGTTTGACCAAATGCCATTCATTTTCAATTTGTGAAGACATTATATAAAATAAAAAAAAACATATTATGAACTACATGTCTCTCACTTTCAAATGCTTTACCTTGATATATGCCTGATTATTTGTTAGTGTATTGCCTTTTTCAAAGTCAGTTACCATCCCTGTTACTTCAGTTGAGACTGAAAGAGATGAGCATGTACCTGACAAGCGTTCATGTTTTTGTATGTTTAAGTTTCCGGACTCCTAACTAATTTTTTTATTTTCATTACCTATGCCTATGAATGTGTTGATTATTTTCTTTATTCTCTTGATTAATTGTGATGTCTATGAAATGTCAGAAAATGTGAGGTGAGAATGCCCATCACAATTCCCCAGAACATACGACATATGTTTTATTCAGTATCAAAAGCCCTGTACACTAAAGTGGGCACAACTTTTTTTTTTTTTTTTTTTTGCTAATTTGATGGAACAATATAACAAAACTTCTTTTTTTCAGCCCAATCCCTTTCACACCTTTCTAGCTTCAAACAGTGTTGATGGGGGCATTATTTTCCTTTGAACATCCTACAAGTAGAATGTGTGGAAGTATATTAAATTCTGTAGTTTAAATTTTGTAGTTTTCTGTAGTCTCAATTTTAACAATGTATCCCACTGCTTGTATTTGAACATTGCGATGAGCTCACTGATTTATTATTTGACCTTTATTTTATCTCTTTAAGGTCTGTATATGAATAGTGGAATCGTGGAGTCTATCATTCCCTGCCGGAAAAATGTCACTAGCAAGAACAGAATATGTTGTGTTTTGGTGCTGGTCTATGCTGTTTTTTTGTTTTTTTTGGGGGGGGGGGGGGGGGGGGGGGGGGTTCAGCAGGGTCCCCTATGTCATATACAGAGCTTTGAAGCATCTTTGTATTTCATCAATTGGTTTGTTTTACAGCCTTTACAGTGTTTCTTAACGGTACCCAGGTGTTGTTGTGAGCTACCTGACCGCTAAATACCTGTCTGACCACAAATGGCAAACAGCCAAAGTTAGCAACGAGTTAATATTGTGGCTTGTTCAGCGGCTAACGAACCCGATATTTCCCTCAGGATTTGGTGGAGACAACAACTTTTTTAACAAAGTAGATAGGAGAGTATATATTGGACTTACATGTGTCAGCTGTCCCGAAGCATGACTCCAAGTGTTGCTCTGTATCTGCTGGATGTGTTTCCATAAGCAACGGTTTGCTAACGGCTACATCTCTAAACTGAAGATTTAAACGGTTTGGTCAAAGAGCGGATACTTTCAAATTAAAGCATTATAAATGTCCCCACGGTTGTCTTATGAGACCATTTCGTGAGAGTTTTGCGGTTGTTTGTTGCTCCCTAGCGTCCATTAATAAAACTTCACAAGACTTTCTTCTCGGGGTTCGGGGGGAAGTTGCGTCACTGGGAGCAGCGCGAGCTGTCCGGATGTAGCTGACGTCACCACACTTTCATTGTAAACATGGCGTCCGTGACAACAGGTGAGAGCATAAAGGCCCGGCTAGCCGACCTTACCACTCAGTAACGATTACACTATTTCCGTATTTCGCTGCACATTAAACATAGCCGTCAATCGTGAATACTGTTTAGAGCTTTTGTAACCGGATTTGATTTGAATGAATGCACAGACATCGTCTTTCAATTCATGGCTGTGCTAATGCTAATGCCGAATGCTAACGCAGCTAGCTAATTCATTGCTCCCGTGTATATGTGATTTCTCTTTTATTGATTCAGTCAGACTACAAGAGAGAACTGTGAACTGATTTGAACTGATTTGTTTTTAATCTGTGATGGCTATATAATCGTTTTATGCTAACATGTGCTAACCAGCGCTCGATCTATATCGGATCTGAAATCAGTTTCAAACTCAAATTAAAATATTCGCTAAATCTAGCTTCAAGAGGTTTGGTTTTTTTTTTTTTTTAGAAGTGTTGGGCCGTCATTTGTGGTTCTCCATTTGCTGAAGTGTCAAACGAGATTTCAGCCACCGTGTGAGCTTCATCTCTTGAGCTATGAGTTCATCAGTCACAGTCACACCATGCTGGACATAGCCATTGTTCTGGCAGCTGTTGTGCACCCTTCACCCTGTATCTGTTACTCCAACCACAAGACGTTTCATAATTGGTGTTAAAAATAACCTCCAGCTGGTCGTGGTCAGCATGTGTTAGACCTCAGCATGCTGCTGTCTCTTTAGGTTTATGTCTCCCACTGGTGTGTGGTGCCAGCAAGGTCTCTATCCCACTCTAGTCCACAGTATCACTGAGGATGACCATCTACTGAATAGCAGGCCAGTTTACGCATTATAAAGGCTCAAAATAATATGGAACCCTTTCATTGGTTGGATGATCATCAGAAAAAAATCCAATCTTGATAACTGCTCAGTGTCACGAGTAAAATAGAGAGAACTTTGACTGGTTTCATCCTCCTACATTTAATTTTCTGCTTCTCGCTGTTTAAATCTTTATTAATTGAATACATTCTGTGATCTGTGATCTTTGACAGTGATATGTTAATAAACTGAAAGTTTAGAATAAAATAGTCATAAGTTAGCCATAAGTCATAGCCATAAGTGTTTTTTTGTTTAATTAAATTAAAATAAATTAATTATTAAGTTGTAAAATTTCTGTGGCATGACTACTAATGGTCTTTTATTTGTTTTTACATTCTCTTCTTAAGCCACCTCAGAGTGGATTCAGTTTTTTAAGGATGCTGGGATCCCAGCCGGCCTCGCAGTCACTTATGCAGTCTCCTTCGTTGACAACAGGTAATTAAGTTTCCCTTTTTTCATAAGTTTTCCATAGCACGCAAAAGATCTTGTGAGTTTCCTTGGCACGCTCGCATCAGGCCATACCTGAGCTGAAAGACAATTAATTGTCAATCTTGGGAGCAGAGTGGAGTTGGAGCAGAGAGAAAGATGGTCTCTTTCACCAACTGAGCTGTTTCAGATAATCATTAATCCACACAATCCACATGTGATGATAAACAACTGAATCATGATCAGATGTGATGATGTGAAAAGCACAAGTTTGGACTGTGGCTCCCCTCAGAAACCAGATCTAGTTGGCAGCTGAGTGGTGTCCCAAGAAGCCACAAACCAAAGTGTATTCACCTACAATGGCCAAAATAATAAGGGAGAAATTGTAATTGTTGAAGTTACTATTCAAATATAAATTATTGTTAATAAAGGTAGCTGGGGTCACCTATATAAGTTAACATGAGACTAACATGTCCAATGCCGTATGTTCCTGCAGTTTGCCCGCTATGTAGTGGCTGGTGGGAGTGCTGCCAAACCTCATTAAGATCATCTGACAAGATTATCTCAGCCTGAGATAAGAGAACTCAAATCAGTACAACCACAGCATTTTGTGATAATCTGAAATGTTATGAGCACAAAAGCTAATTCAGTTTACGTCTTCTCATGGAAATTGTCACATTCCTGATAAAAGTTGTCTACTGAATAATTTAGCTGTAGGTGTAACTTGTTTTTCTTTGATGCAGACCGAGGAAAGTGCAGGCAGTATTTTCTGATTTTTCATGTACCTGCAGGATCAGCAAAAACATGCTGATGGATCTCAGTAAAGACATCATGATGGACCTCGGCATCACAGTCATAGGCGACATCATTGCCATTCTTAAACATGCCAAGCAGGTCTACAGGCAGGTGAGATCAGAAGTTATGAAGGTTTGAGTTGGATGATGCATTTACAAATAAAATACCACTGAATCGTCTCCACTATTGTTGAATGCAGTCCTGGAGAGTGGATGTCTCTTAAAGTCACTGCTGTCTGGTCAGTGAATCACAGTCGACTGTGGCTTTATATAACCACTGTATTATGTATTCCCTTATCAGGACATGTGCAAAATGGCCACAGAGGCCATCTCCTCAGGACAGACCAGTGTTCAAGCTGAGCTCAGAAGAACTGCCAATACTCGTAAGTGTCCACGTCTGACTTATCTACATCAAGTTCACAACGAATCAATCATTGATGTATGATGCATTTTGTCACTCATGTCATGATATGTTTCTTTCTCATTTCACCCAATATTTAACACTAAATTGTTATGAGACAACCAAGTGACCTGTATATCAGTTCAGCCAGAAGTAATATGAATTTTTTTCAAGCTTCATTTAACCAGGAACTCCCTTGAGATTAATATATCTTTTTTGAGGGAGACCTGCTGTACTTGATTTTGAGAGGAAGTCATCACATCTATTGACAATATATGTGTGTTTACTGGCTGTGTTTGTCATTGTGATGTCAAGGGAATAATAAATGGCCTAATCTAATGTTACACAAACAAACCGCACCTCTTAGTTTGCCACTGTTCAGGTTTTAGAAACCTTCCGTTCTTCGAGATGTGTCCTCATGCATGCACTTCACACATTTCAGAATGTAACTGTGAAGCCCAGCTGTCCTCTGATCTCGTCTCGGAGACAGAACATGAAGAGTTCGTGTAGGAAATGAGCCAAATCACGACTACTGTTCTCTTTCTATCATTTTTTTCTTTTGCTCAGCTGCCACTCGTATGATTGCCAACGCTTTGAGCCATGACTCCCCGCCGGCCACTCCAGCCCGTCGACCTGACAACCGTCTGTCCGTCACTGTGTCCAACATGCAAGCAAACAAGAGTGGCAAAGCAGGTGAATATTATGGAAGACTCCTTTTTCCCCATCAGTCCTATATTTCCTGTCCTTCTGGAGCCACGAGTCTTGTCCTCTTTTCTTTTCTTGTCTTTTTATTTTTTTCTTCAACCTTTGTCTAATCCTCATGTACCCACCACTTTGTCAGTTGTAAGTCAGCCGGCAGATGAGGGGAACGGTTTGCCAGGAGTGAAGCGCCGACGTGTGACCGCTGAGATGGAAGGCAAGTACATCATCAACATGCCCAAAGGCACCACGCCTCGTACACGTCGCATCCTGGCCCAGCAGGCCAAGAAAGGTAGGCCTGACCCAGTGGCCTTGTCGACAAACGCTCAAGTAATGCTACTGCTCACCTCAACTAATCAATACTTAAAATTTTCGTGGACTTCTTTCATAATAAACCTGAATAAGGGCACTGGTAAAGGGAGCCTGTTTGACGTTCATGCATTTCTGTCATGTTTTGATTTTTTTTGTCTTAACACTTCCCACTGCACTTATAATTAATCCCTCTGTGAAAACTCATTTCCCCCTTTGTCTCACATCACTTTTACCTGATTGTAAAAACATTTTCTATAGCATGAATGCTTTAGTTGGTTCTGTCTCTGAAAATAGTTTCAAAAGTCTTGTAATATTGAAATGAAATGATCCCACCATCAAATGTATGTCTCCCAGAGCTGAAATTACCATAAGATCATCATCGTCAAAATGTCTTATCAAATTTAAAGTGAACAGCTGGTTAAAATAAACAAAGCAACAGTATATATTGGTTGCTATGTGTATAAATGTAATTTGTAAACCTAATTTTTTTCATTTGCATTTATAGTAACTATTAAGATGTGATGATGATGATGATGATGGTGATGATAATGACTTGGAAATTCTGGAGATTGTTTGTTAGTTTAGGCTCAAAAAGTGCTTGAAGTTTACTCTTACAAAGCTGCACAGAGGCTATAATCAGCTCATATTATTTGTATTCATTATGTGAAAGAAAGGCATTTTGAGCCCTAGCTTTAACCTCTGTCAGTATTTCCCTTCATTAGGACCCTCAGAGTAATAATGTAAACTGAAACTCAAATCAAAGCTCAAATCAAAGCTCTGTCACATGACAACCACATTTAAAACTAGAACCCCCGGGCCAACATGTCAACGAAAAATTTCACAACATAGTGCATTTACGGATGTATTAGAAATGTTAGGAATAAAGATAATATTCACTAATAGAGTACAAATGTTCGTAAGTTCTTCAACCTTCACAACGCCCATTTTATTCCATAAAAGGTTGTAAAACTAAAGATTTGGTGCCATAGATGTTACATTTGAGGTTTTTATGATTAAAAAACTTGCTCAATTGAAGCAGCTACTCAGGTTTGTGGAATTAAATCTGTTTTATTTGTTTCAGGACTAATGCACTGAAATGTTAAGATAAAGAATTGTTTTGATAAAGCTTTTAACACCTCTTCAGTGTTAAGGTAAGAGACTGTTGCACACTGCAGCCCTCTCAGCAGCGTCGTCTTAAAAAACTGTAGATCAGCACAACAGTAGTGAAGTGAAGAATTTTTTAAGTGATTATTTTATCAGTCACTAATTAGCTCTTAAAATGTAATCCAAACCTAACACAGTAAAGCTGTCACAATAATTGCTGTGTAAAACGTACTAATTGCCTTTTGTTCTACTTGAAAAGGTTTTAAACGCACCTCTGTGTTTGAAAGACTGGGGGCTGAATCGAAGGCAGACACAACCACAAGCAATAACAAGGTAAGACCTGTCAGTACTTTGTGATAGCTCTCATTATATTATTTGGATACAAGTTTTGTGCTCATGGTGCTCCTGTTCTGCAGCCCACCGGTGTGTTCAGTCGTCTGGACAGAAGGGGGGAGGAGGAGAAGCCTGGCAAAATGTCTGGAAACATGGATGTAGAAGACGAGGACGACAGTGACGGAGAAGGATCGGTCCTCCAGTACGCCGGTGTCCTCAAGAGACCACCTCCCTCCCAAAAGAAGGAGCCAGCTGCAAAACCAGCCCCGACAACACTGCGCCGCCTCGGAGGCAAATTCAAACTACCTCCTTCTGACACTCCCACATCATCTTCCTCTAATGGCCTCCCCCCTGCCAAGATTAGTGTGCTTCAGAGACTGGGTAAGCTCCCCGCCACACACCAGGGCAAGGCTGTGTCGCTAACACCTGCAGCCACACAGGACAACAGGGTGACCACCAGCACCAGGGCCAGAGCCCAGGAGAGACTGACCATAGCCAGCCCCAAGGTCACCAGCAGCACTGGGGCTGGAGCAGCAGCAGCATTAGCAGCAGCAGCAGGAGGAGGAGGAGGAGGAGGAGAGCCTGTGGGGGCCCAGATGGACGTGAGGGCTATCAGTGTTTTTAAGAGACTGGGCAACAAGAAAACCTAACGCAAAAAAATTCTCAGACTCTTTGTATACGTTCTTTATAGAATTTGTATCACCGCCTTTTTGCAATGATCAGGACTGAAGATTGGAGCCTGAGTGTATGGACTATTTTGACGCTATTTTGTGGCTTTAGGATTAGATAAAAAAATGTTGTTTTTCTTTTCCTTTTTTTTTTTTTTACACTTGTCTTGCTGCCATTGGAATATCACCTTCGTTTAGTGTTCAAGCTTTTGATTTGAGGACTCAAAGTTCTCTGCGTATCAACCAGAAAGTTATTTATCTTGTCTCAGTCATATCTGCATTTTTATCATTTAAAAAAAACATATATTTAACTATATCTGTTAGCTTAAGGCATGAGCATGACCTCAACCTGGCTGCCTTCATGGTGGTTTTAATTTTACCCTGTAACTTCACATATAAGGATGCTGCTGCCTACACTTCCCTTTTTAACAGAGTTCTCCCCCAGGATGAGTATGTGGTAATTTTATTGATATTTGCCTGAAATTGAATTGTCTCTGAAAGATTATCTGATGTAAAGGTCGTGATAGAAGTTTTGTAACACCTCAGGCAACCAAAGTTAAAAACACAGCAGTCGGGCTAGCTATAAGGCGTTGGTTAAGTCTTTCTAGTTCCTTCACCACCTCAAAATTACCTCCTGTATTGTAGTAGGAAATGTGTAGAAGTGCTTATAAAAGGCTTGTTGATATCAGTGAGTGAACACAGAATGACCTCTTTGAACACTTGAATCAAGGAACAGCACCGCACCTCCTCCTCCTCCTCTTCTTCTGCGCTTCATGGAGTAGACGCTCACACCTCTGAACTAAAGACACCCATGTCAACTTTTCTATCATAGTGCAGAGCATTTTCTATAGCCACCTACTTGAAGGCCGGATCAGTAGATTATCATTTATTTTCAAATGCAATGTATAGATTTGTTAGACTTGATTTCAGACGGCACAGAAACTGCTCTGCTGCATATTTTTCTATGTGGGCATTCTTGTATCCAGTATCCATGTAATGAAACTCAGAGATGCCATCAGACCTGGTATCAGGGGGCCACCGTAGCTCTCAGTTGATAGCTCACCTTTTAACCATCTTTAAGACTTCACACCAGAACTTTGTTACACTGTAAATATTTGAAATGTTGAAAATCACACTGAGGAATTTCTATTGTTTTAAAGAACAAAGAAGAGCAAAAGACACCATGAAGTGACATGTTTTTTTAAAAACAATATAGAGGAAAAAAAACATACTGAACTTGGAGAAAGTGTGCTTGGAAAACAATTAAAAGAGAAAAAGGGTCCAAACGTGTTTGCTGTTCTGTTTTTTTCTCTCTCTCTCTGTGAAGTAGGTGTTTATGGTGCTTGTCACTGGAACAACCTGTACTCTGCAAATCTTTCAAACATCAGCATGACAGCAAAGTCAATATTTATTAATCCTCTGGGAACATTTCGCTGATCATTTATCAATAAACCCATTCAAGTCCCACGGCCCTCACAATTAGGGCTGCTGCATAATGTTGGGTGGGCTGTCAGACTTATGTTAATGATGTTCGTCAGAGGAAGCCTCCGCACACTGTACAGCTGCAGCTGGGAACATTTGGCCAGATCTTAACTATATGTTTATAACTGCTAAAACATTTACATCTTCATACCGTTCTTAGCCAAGTAATCTAAATAAGGGAGCATGTGGCAACTTAGATACAGCCATAATTATAGGCTACATCAAACATCAGATTTACTTTAAATGTTGGGGGGCTGACCCCACGAAAGCCAGGGGGCCAAAATGACAATCTGCCTGGTGTAGTCTGTTAAATTAATCCAGCCCTGGTTAGTAATATGATTAAACACAAACACACTCTGGAGTTTCAAACAATCACATCATGGAAACTGAAAGTATGGAATTTTTGTGTTAATGTACCTTAGTGCTTAAAAAGCTGTCTGAACGCTGAGTTAACAGCTATCACTCCCTCAGGGGTCACTTAGGCTGGTTATAAACAGATAATTAATGACTGTATAGTAAAACACAGTTATAATAATTACATCTCCAGAAGAGACATTACACTTGTTAACAACTATTTCACTGCTACATGACAGTGTTTTATGTACAATGTATAAATGTTTATATGGCCAAGTCAGTTTTGTTTAAAAATACTTAAAAAATAATACTTGGGTAAAAGTAAAGATGTTGTTTTAAAATATTACTCTGGTAAAAGTGAAAGTCCCCCACATGTATTTCATAGTAAATGTACTTCAGTGTTAAAAGTCCAAGTATCAGTTAACACTGTTCACACCAATCCAGCACAACGTTAAACCCCCATATTGCTATAATGCAATGGTTTGCCAAAAGTCTTGGTTCCTGGCATTGATGTGGATGTCGATGCCTCTTGACATGCACCGCCCCTCCAAACACCACTGCGGACCAGATGCACCATCTCCAGTGGCAGCTGCTACACCTCAAAAACTGCTCAGGAACGACTCGAGGGACATGACAAGGAGCTCACATTGTCAACCTGGCCTCCAAAATCTCCAGATCTCATACTTATCTAGGATCTGTCTGATGTGCTGGAACAAGTCAGATTCATGGAGGCCCCAGCCCCAACATACAGGACCTGAGTAAATGTACTTATTCCATCGCTGTCTGCATTCTAGTTTTGAGCCTCTGCTTCATGATTGTTGGTGAAATCACAATAAACAATCATTCACTCCCATAACAGTCAAACTACTCGATAATCAAAGTTTACTCACTGATGGCCACAGAGGTTGTGAAACATGTATTTTTAGTGCCACTTGAGAATGTAGAATCATGTTTGTACTGATGATGAACGTACAAACCTTTTTATTATGGGTGATCTACAGTGTGATTAAGCCCAAGAAAAGTTTCCCCACTGAGGTGATTAAGTATTTCAAAATCAAGCAGGGAAACCACAAAAAAAAAACTTTTTACTCACTTTTCTCTAGTTGGCGGTGCTGCATCTTCACCATGCAGGTGCCAGTAACCGCTGCTAATCAAAGGTGACAACATGCACGGCAATTATCTGTGCTGACCCTGATCGTGGACTCATCATTAGTCATGACAGCTCTGAGAGCATGGCGGCAGAGCTTTTGTCAGTGTTAAGTTGTTCTCTGACACCTGCTGGGCTGCAGATGTTTGCATGAGTCAGTGAGAGGAGCGCTGAGGTAACCTCATGTGAGGCTTTCCTCTGCGTGCGGATGAATCACACCTCACAGATGCAGCTTTAATTAAAAATAAGGAGGGAATGAGGTTACAACCTTGGAGACATCCTACAGTACTGAAGAGAAGAATGCATCATCTGCTGCGTGAGATTGGCTGCTGTGTCAAAAAAATTAGTGTAATTGACACTGTGTCCCCTTGAGGTCGCTCTCTTCCTCCTCTTCCTCTGGTCCTTGCAGCCTCCTGCTGTCTGTCTCCATCTCCTTGAGCACCTTATCTGCTGAAGTCATGAGGCGCTCCAGATTGGCTGTAATGATCTCATATCTATAGAGTGAATATGAAGTGAAGTGAATGCTGAATTAACCTGTTGTAGCTTGTTTTTATTTCACGGTCGCTGTCAAACCAATGGGGATGACGTAATCCGCAATCTTATAAGACTATACATGACATATTGTAAATGCAGGAGGATGGATGGTGTTAGTAGGGCCTTTGCCTTGTAGTCCATTAAATATGCAAATAAGATGTTATTTATGGATATGAGTATCAGAATATAATGAATGCAAAATTGCATTTAATCGATAATTTCTGGATAATTCGCCACGTTTCTTCCTTCTTCTTTTTGTTTGTCATGTAAAATCTCGACTGCAGCAACGCCTCACGACTTTTCTGTATTCCCCCACAATGCTTTGCGGCAGGGGGGCTGTCGTGTGTGCGTTGTTCGTGGTGCTGAAGCTGCGCGTGCCTCGGAGGCTGCTACCATAGAGATCCACCCGAGCATCCTTCCGCGAGACGGAGCCCGAGCGAGGTGCCAGTGTGTATGTGTGTGTGTGCGTGGTTTTTTTTCTCGACGGCTGGGAGGAGATTCAGGATGTTTTCTGACAGCTTTTTACAGCCTTATTTATCGATTTATGACTGCCAACGTCCTGTAGGTTAATTCTAGATTCGTTCCCGAGGCACAAGCTGCAGCCAGGAGCCGCTTGTGAAACCGTCTTCCCGGCTGTTTGTCGAGGCTCTCTCCGGCTCCCCGCCTGTCCAGCCGTGTTCGCCGCTCCATCCCGCATCCTTTATGCACAGCACGCTGCTCCGGTCCTCCCCGACAAAACACACATTCGTGTCCGAGCACCATGGCCCGCTCCAGCCGCTTTCATTGAGAGAAATGGAAGCCAAACAGCACCAGATAAAGAGCCTAAAGAGCTACCCAGAGACAGGTGGCCGGAGCCTGGCAGCGGCCGCCGGAGGAGGAGGAGGCGACGGCGGCGGGTATCGTGCCGGCTCGGCCGAGATGGAGATGGAGGCGAAGATCCAGAAAGCCATCGACTTCAAGGCGGAGGGTCACCGCTGCTACAAGGAGAAGAAATTTCGGGAAGCGATCGGCAAGTACCACCGGGCGCTGCTGCAACTCAAAGGGGTGCATGTGGTCGACGGGACGACGGGCTCCGAGGTCAACCTGCTCACCCAAGCCGCCGCCAAGCTGACCGAGGAGCAGCGGAGAGCCGTGGAGAGCACCGAGATCGAGTGCTACGACAGCCTGACAGGTGAGCAGCGCCGGGTACACCCTCACAAAAACACCGTGAAGCACCGCTGACACCATTGTTCGTTCCGGTTCATCGGGTTTACACGGGATAGTAGCCTGTGGTTGTTCCTGCAGCTGCTGTTAATAAAGAAAAAAAAAAGCAGGAATGCACCTTTATTGTGTCTGTCTGACCTAATCAGTGCAGCATCCCGGCACTGCCAATCATTTATGTGCCAGTTTCTGCTTCACCTGATACAATGCAAAGCAATACGCGAATAAAGCCACAGGACCAGAAGCCTCATGTTATGGAGAATGTAGACATGTTTTTTTAATTATGTATGTGTGAGGCAAGTTCACCACGCTGCCATGTTGTAACATCTCATGAGGGGCTCTGAGGTGAAAACAACCATCCTCCGGGTGATGTAAGGCTGTGTCTAATGCAGTGATTTCAACACAGGGTTAACGGACAAAGATGAACTCATTACTGCTCCATCGCTGTAGTAATTACTACTATCCAATGCTCACTTCATGCTCCTGTGCAAGAACACACCTATTAAATGTTCAGACTTTTAATAAGGCTGTGTGGGGTGCCCCAAAAAAAACAGGCCTATTAAATGGTAAATGCGATCAGTGATTATTCTTTTTTATTTTCTCAGTCACTGGATTAATTTAGTGGATGGGATTTCAGAAAAGACGGATGAAAGTCCGTTGCACGTTCTTGATAAGCCCAAGATTATGTCTTCTAATGTCTTCTAATGTCTGACCAACAGTCCAAAAACCTCAAGATATTCACTTTAAAATGATATGAAACCAAGTGAAGCTCCAATATGTCCCACTGGATAAACCAGAGCTTGAAAAATGAATCAATATTAAAGTTGTTTGCTGATTAAAGCTGCTGTAAGCATCATTTTCTTGTTAATATACGTATTAAATAACTCTATATTCCATCAGTAATCACTGTGTATGGTCAGTAACTCATGTCTCTCCTCCCCCGACTCGTGCAGTAAAAGAGAAAATAAATGTTCTGGTATCCCTGCCCAGATTATCCAGTCAGGACAGAGAACTCCACAGAGAGGCGGTCCTGTCTGCTCTGGTGCGACACAGAGAGCAGGATCCTCATGTTTTTCAGCAATGGGTGAAACAGGGAAAACTACCAACCTCAGTGCTCCTGGTAAAAAAACGATTGAAAACACTAAAGAGGCAAAGAAAATAAGAGTGCGGTGATGTAGAGAGGAGGGAGGGTATTGCTAACTTCAAAACAGGACAGGAAGTTAGCTAAAATGACACTTACAGACAAGACAATTCTAGATGCAGGAAGCTGATTATTGAGGCTCGTTCAGCTTGTCAAAACAGTGTATTTTACAATCTAAGGATGAGGTTCATCAGCGTTCTTTTTCCAGGAGTTTAAATTGTGTTGCTTTAACATCTACATTTTTGCAGTCAGAATTAAATATAATTTACCCAACAGATTAAAGCAATGTTTATCTTACAGACAGACCTCCTACTACATATATTGCACATTAATTGTGCCGTGTAAAAACGAGTCTGCAGGTGTGTAGTATGACATCAGCGTGTCATACTACTGACTAGTTCGCTGTTAGGGGTAGCTGCTGCATGATAAATTAGCGCAGTGGTTTTCAAAGTTTTTGTGTCCGAGGCACACCAAAGGGCAAGCCAAAATGTCAAGGCACAGCTGTACTCACATCCATGCAAAATAGCCTCTATAACACGTGTTATCTAATCACTTTGTGCATGTTTATTTTTAGTCCTTGGACGGTTTTTAAAGGATTTTTTTAGGGCATAGATGTTGCCTTTGTATCAGGAAGTGAATGTGTACAGCAAAGGATAGATCGAAATATTATCAAACAGTTTTTTTGCAGTCTGCATTGACTTTGAGCGCTGTGGACCTCCTGTTGAAGACCCAGAGATTAAGCTTTTCACATTATAGTCATATTAGCTGTACTATAAGGAAATAATCTTACAAATTTGAATGTTTTTGGTTGTGTATAATGCTGCAGAAACATCAGTAGGACAAAAGAAACCACACCATATTGATTAAGTCAGACCAAATACTTATAACAATACCTCTTATAAGGACTTTTTAGGTCTTAAGGTTTTAAGGTCTTTTTACCATATGTCATAAACTCTGGGAAATGCCACTTAGTGCACATTGAATTTAGAATATTTTACCACAGATACGGAAGATTAGGTCTTCTGTTATCGTGTCATTTCCAATATATCACTTCAGCTCAAAATGTAAATGAGTTTGATGAGAATCATCAATCAATGATCTGTTACTGTTCATTAGCCCTGACTGCTCAAGCCAGAGACAGTATTTCAGACAGTATTCAGGAAGAAACATGTCTTCTAAGTGTACTGTGACGTTCATTTAAACATGTATCTGTATATCAAGAAATATCCACAATATGGTGACAATGATATGAGAAGTGCTATAATCTCCTAGTTTTGCAGTACAAGTGTAATTCTGACGGCAGAATGTGCTCAGATCATGACGAATGTTGACATGAATGGTGCAACAGTTATATCACATCACTATATTTGTAGATGTGGTGGTTTTGGGCGACGAGTGTGGCCTGATGTTGTGTCTCGCTGCTGTCCCAGGCGCTGCCCGGTCAGCCTGCCATGATGCATTGAAGGTCGCCTTGTTCTGCGCAGCGTTCAGGGTCTGTCTAGAGCCTGTGGGGAGGCCACCGTGGCGTGAAGGAAAGATGTGGGGAGGGAAGGATAGGAGAGGAGGGGAGGAGGAGGGAGGGAGAGCCTAATAAGGAAGCGGTTTAGAAGAAGTAGGTATGACAGAAAGGAGAAATAGAAATGAAGTCAGATGGAGGGTTGTAAGTGAAGGATGGCAGAGAGCAGTGGAACGGAGAGGGGAGAGGAGCGGGAGGAAGGGACTGCTAGCACACAGCAGGGGGCCATATTTACCATGGCAACCATCGCTGGGCCTTTTTCCTGTTGTTGTAATAATTCAGCTCTAACCCGGCGCTCACTGCTGCTGCAAACAGTGTGTGTGCACATGCGCAATCACACACACAAAGACACCTCACTTCAACCACTGATATGGCTACATGTGTCTGTATCTATACGGGTGACTTATTGGATTTTAATGATTTTACACTGCCATAAACCCCACAATCTCTCCGTTTGTAGCCCTTTTTGGCTGTCGTTGATAGTTTTTATCTATACAGCCGTGACCGGACATTTCCAATATGCTGTATTGATTTCCCTGCCATTACTGTGGCAATCCTGGTTTTATCACAAGGCCATTTGCCATTTATCTGATGGAGACTGAAAAGCACGGACGCTCGCCATTTGACTTCAACCTCACACTATCAGTCAAGTCATCAAATAAAAAAATAATAGCTTCATAACCTGGCTACTAATGTTAGCAACCCGTGTTCCTGTCCTGCCAGTCTGATATTAGAGGGGCAAGCTAGCTAGTTGGATATCAGCAAACAAGCAGCGATTTTTTTATGGTTGTTATAAAGAAAATGACCATAAAAGAGGTCTCATAAACCTCAGTTTGAAGTGTCACCATAACATTTCCACCCTCGATCTCAACAAAAATCAGCACGACTTACCTCCAGGCGTAGATATGTAGAACTGAGGAGTAGGTCTTAGTGGTATGGGGTGCTGTGGGATTGGTTTCTCCTAAATATATAAGTCTGCTCACAAACATATAGTTTTGTTCTTAGAATAGCTCAGTTATTTCCTAAAAGTGACGGGCACTGAGTGGTTTTTAGCAAACAAGATAAAATGGTGCATTTCTGGGGACTAATTTAAGCCTCGGATTAGCACACATTTGCTTTAGTGGGTATTTACAGCAGCGGGACAATGTATTTAATAGTATTTGTGCAGCAAAGGAGCTCTATATGGTACAGAGGATAAATCAGCCTTTAGCTACACAATGCTTGTACGATAGGTTAATTGTTGGATTTGTTCACAATAAGAGAAATAAAGAACTTTACCATTTTATCTTGAACATATTGTTTTTACATTATGTTTGAATAATAACAAACGCTGAAATGCTAAATATAAAAATTGTCAGGATTTGCCAGGAACGACCTGTGCAAGACCTATGCAAGACGGTAGGCAGTCGAAACAAACAGTTATGATAACATAAAGCTAAAACAGTGGGGAAACAAAAACTGAAGAAGCAGGCTGGGGGTAATTCCAATAATCTAAGGAGAAAAACAAAATACAGAACCAAGAACAAGCCGGTGTGAAGCGGGCAACACAGGCAGCAACACAGATGAACTGACAACTCCAAGAGGGAACGCACATGAAGTGAATACGCAGGAGGATAATCAGGGACAGGTGAGACGAATCAGAGCAATCACAAAGACAGGAACTAAAACAAAACATGAGATGGGAGGAGAGTCTTTATGACTGTGATCCCACCCACCGCTGGATATATTAGCACAATGGAAGTCACCTCAGGGATTTCAGAAGATATTCAGGTGATTTAAGGGGAGTGGTGTTTGCTTGAATATGTTAGTCTAGTCCAGTGTTTTTCAATCCTGTTCCTTGGGTGTTTTCCTGCCCCAACACTTAAAAACGATTTTGTCGTCATTACACTTCAGCCGAGCTCAATGACAAGCCGAGCATTTGAATCAGGTGTGTTGAGTCAGGAGTCCCCAGGATCAGGATTGAAAAACACTGGTCTAGTCATGCTCATTGATTTTGTACTGTGACTGACATTTGTACAAGTTAGAATCTATTGCCCCGACCACAGCTCTGAAATATCAGTTGCCTAACTGTGCTGTGTATTGATAAAAACGTTGTGTAGTCCGGGGTGTTGAAGAAGCAGATGAATTCGTAATAGCACCCTTTTTCTCTCAGTCTTGGATCTTTAACTCCCTCTAAACAAGACCTATTCAACTGACAGCCCCTGGGTTAAAAGCGGCCCTTTAACAACTCCCTTCCGGTCCTTTGATTATTGCATTAGTAGGCTAATTGACCAATTCATTAGTTCTGTCTGTTGCCAAGAACAGAAATAGTCTTGTTTCATTAAAAATGTTTAACTCAGGTTGCTCAAGCAGGAAGGAATTCAGGTGAAACAAAATTACTTCTCAGGTTATAGATGTGCATTGCTCTTTTTCTACACTTTTGTATGTATGAAGCCTCTTTTTCAGTTGTGAAACTAATAAAGTGTAGCGGGGAAAAAAAGTACATTGTTGTAACACATTGACATTTCTAGCTCTAAAGGTCAGACATAAGGGATGTAAATGTCAGGCAACTTGGCACTTCCAAAAAAAGTAGTTGAACAGGCCTTTTTAAAACTAATAGCATGTGTATTGTAACACGTAGTCGCAGAAGAGTCAGGGAGAGGGTCATTGGTCGGAGAGACACACCGCTGCCTGTAGTATTCCTATATGTTCTGTAGCATCTGTGATCACTCATACCCCTTTTCGACCAAGGTGGATCAGGTGCCACTCTGCAACCAGCTTTCCTGGCCGACAGCCAAAGAAATGACTCTCAGCTAGGAAAGCTGGTTCCACAGTGGCACCAACACTTTGCTAATCTCGTTGTTTAAAAACCAGATCTAGCGTTGCCTGTTTCCAGTTATTCGTGGTAGAATAAACAAAAGGTTTTCACTATTTTCACTGAAGCAGCAGTGGTCTGAGGACCAGTCGCTGTAGTAATAGACCATAGTTGTTCCTCACAAATCTGGGATGTATACAGTGACTGAATTATGTGACACTATGGTGGCTCTTAAGCCCATGTTTGGCAGGCTGAACCACCTTTGGACCAGCACTTGGTTCACTTTAGTCAAAAAGAGGTATCACTGTGAAAGAACAACCACAGATCAAGCTGCCACCTCTGTAACAAAACTCTTCAGGGAAGACATGACTACGGATGTTGTTTATACTGTGGAGTTGCGGTTACTATCACGTTTTTCTGGTTTGGGCCACCACCCCGTTAAAAGTAATCAGATCACAGACTGGCTGCAGACATGTTAATTCCATATTCAAGGTTACTATCAAACTATTGCAGTCTGTGATTACAAGCAGATCGTGTTGATAAGAACGGAATGAAAAGAACAAACTCATAACTAACTGAAGTCGGACAGAGATGAAGCAGTGACTCATCGGGTGTTTACTGTAGTAATCCTGCTGCAGGTCTTGTCGTGCGGCTCCACCTGGTTAACCAGAGTTCTGCCAGGCAGACCGTGGTCACCCTGGTTATGAGCCAGCAGCTGCCATCCGATTGGTCAGCTGTCTCTGTCTCTGACACATGATAGGAGGGCAACAGCAATGGTGTGTGAGTGTGTGTGTGTGTGTGTGTGTGTGTGTGTGTGTGTGTTTGTTTGTTGTCTCAGCATTCACAGGCCTGAGGGACAGCAGCTAAGGGTGTGTGTGTGTGTGTATGTGTGTATGTGTGTGTGTGTGTGTGTGAGAGAGAGAGAGAGAGAGAGAGAGAGAGAGAGCGAGAGGGAGAGAGAGAGAGGGAGTTGCTTTCAGCGCTGGTCGTCCACTGCTGACATTGCTGATTTGTTTGAGTGGAGTGTATTGGTGTGCATGTGCATTTGTGAGATGTTGTGTGTGTTTGTGTGTTTTCTCGTCTTCGTGACTTTGTTGTGGGGAGGGCGAGCTTTTCTCTCACTGCATCAGTGCAATTATTCAAGTACAAGTGCAAGTTTTCTGTTCTTGTTTTTTTTTTTTTTTTTAGTTTTCAGACGGTGAGGCAATAGTTTGTATCTCACACAAACAACCAGTCAGCCAGTTTCAAAGATCCAGCAAACCATCGAGTAAGCAAATAACAGCAGTCACAGATAAATATAATTTATAACAGCAGATGCAGAAAAAGAAGAAGCAAACAAAACAAAGCAATAACCATCAACAAACAAAACGATAGGTAGGCAGAACAAATGCCTAATTAATTTAGAAGAAAGCCGATAAAAAGGGAGTTTGGCACAAACCTTCGACCTCAATCCAGGATTTTTCTTCATTTTCATTAACATTTTATTTTTAGATGTTTGTGTTAATTTCTCAGTGAATAATGCAATGATCTTGATGGAAAAAATCAGACACTTTTAAATGGCTGGAATCTATGACTGAGTACAATTTGACGAGGGTCCAGTAGATTTAAATATGCTTTATTTGATATTGAATGAGCCTTGATTGAATTAAAGGGGACTGACGGGCCTCAGTTTTACCACTTGTTCTTCCTCCACCACTGGTTTAGTTTGTCAATCACAGCAATATCTTAAAATGTTGGTGAGTGAGAAGTTTTTTTCCTGAATGCTCCCTCTGCCACCAGCTCAACACACTGATACAAAACACAAGATGGGAAGGTGTAAAATAAAAGAGGGGAATATTTGAGTATTGTTATTATAGGAAAGATGGGGGCAAGAAATAGACATTATATAGGTGAGTGAATGTGGATAAAAGAAAAGAAGAAACAGAGAAACAAGTCTCAGCACCAAAAGTAATATCACCCAGTTCTGTCAAACAAAAACACGATGGATGATGAATGTCCTATTTGCTGGCCTTGTTAAGGAGACACCCCGACTCTGCGTGTCCCTGTAGGGCTGTATCTAAATGGGTTACATCGTCACCACCACCGTCTGCGTGTGTCGCAGTTCACAGTGCTGCAACATGTTGGCCAGAGGCGGACTGCCTGCCTGAGCCATCCATCCACCCACCACAAACACACTGGGAGGCACATACAGAAATAACAGATGTGACTGCAGTTTGTTTGCTCTTTTTCCTGATATTGATCACGAAGCAGCACTTTCTACAGCAGCTAGTCTGAGTTTACAGAAACTGCACACAGACGGACTCGGATGAACCGGTTAGAGAAGCTAAAGTAACCAGTGGCAGCACAATTTGAGATCCAGAGTCTTGCTCAAGGACACTTTGACACAAGGAAGAGCCGGGGTTCGAACCTCCAACCCTGAGGTTAATTGACGACCTGCTCTGCCTCTTGAGCTGCAGCTGCCCCAAAGGAGCCGTAAAACAGGGGGCAGGCCAGTGTGATCCTGTTGTGAGAGAGATCAATCTGACTTTTCATTAACTCCCACTCGCTCTGATCTCTGCCTGAAATCTCCCTTTGTTCCTCCTGACTGGCTCAATCTGTGAATGAGTCATAATTCACAGGAGAGGCGCAGCAGGAGGAGATGAGTGAAATCTTTTGTTTGGTACAACCAGCCACCTTTTTTATTCAGCTGATTGCCTTGATGATGATCCAGCAGTTTGCTCCCACTCGTCACATTTAAAGGAAATCGTCAAAGGAGCGAAAATAAAAAAACACAAACAGTTGTTTTCTGTGGGGAAACAAGAAAACACGGCTTTCGAATTCTGCACGGTCTTTTGTGTTTACATGCAGAAGCAGCCATGGGCTCTGATGATACAACCTGATAAGACTTTATTGACTGACTGAATGAGTAAAGATGCTGTGATGTTTGTAGAGACCCGCTGTGCTGTTGCAGTTTATAATATGATCTCTTGCCACCTTATCTACAATAAACCACACAGTCAGTTATAATTTCCTGTTCAGGAAGGAAACAGAATATGTTAAACATAGTCACAAGCTGCGATCAGTAGTGGCCGGAGTACTAATTAAAACTCTGTCAGCTGGTGCTGAGTAGGTAGACTGCGGTGGGATTTTATAGCAATTTTTTGCTGAAAACGATAAGATCAGTGAAAGCAATTCGGTAGAACAAAGTTCCGGGTCGTAAAGCAAAAACAAATGACCTGAAAAATGTGAACAGGCTACTTAGAGCTGAGGGCAACTGCAGAGTCAGGTGATAATTAATGGTTTGCTACTGTGGACAAGATCTGTTACATTTCTCATGGTCATTAGACCCATTGTTGATATAAAAAACATAAATCAGAGCAGCTTTAACGAGAAAAAAACAACAGTATAAACTCTTTCTGGTCCAAACTGAACAACTGGAAAAAACTATTTCAAAACACCAGATTCATCCTGAACATGCGAGTATGAATATTAAAATATGGTCTGCATGATATATGAATGGGGTAAATACCTGTTACGGCCAGGTGTAGCCACAGCCTAATCATCAGAATATATACAGGATACTGTTGCCCCAAAGACAACTGCTAAAAGTCCTGACTTCTCATCAGAGATAACTGGGATTGTTGCCCTACAGACTGCTGCTAAAGTCCTGACATCTCATTAAAATATCCACTTATGTTACCCTAAAGGTGGCTGCTCAATGTCCTGAAGTCTTGTTAAAAATATCCCAGTTTCTTGCCCCACAGATGATGGCGAAAAATCTCAATGTCTCCTTCGAAATATCTGGTTTTGATGCCGCAACGATGGCTGCAAAAAGTCCCCACCTCTTGTTAAAATGCCCTGTTTTGTTTCCTTAAAGAGGGCTTCAGAAAGTCCTGACAGGTTGCTTAACCCACCCAGTTGGAGTGATCTCTAAACAGTTGTCTCTCAGCTGGAAGTTGTCTCACTCAGGTGCCGGTGGGGCAGGAATGTGCTTGGATCCGTCACATCATTCGGAGGTGGTCTGGCTCACATTACGATCAAATCTCAGCTGGTGTAAATGCAATGCCTGCTCACGTCTTGCTGCTAACTAAAGCTAACCCAGCAAAAGCCACAGGAACGTACAGACCTGAGATGTGGCATGTCTAATTTGCAAGTCAGCAACCCTGACCACTTTCCATACTGAGATTGATACAAACTAATTTTACTAGGTGTAAATGCAAAGACCCGTGACATTATCCAGATAACACAATCTGGATACAGATCACATGTTAATACCAGGTGTGTTCCATCACGTGTCCTGTGTTCAGAGCCTCAGGGACATTTCACTGAGGCCATCAGCGAACTTTTGAACCATGACATGCAATTACAGGCCTCCTACTAAAGATTTAATGAGCCTGTTGTCGGCATCAACATCTGTTCCTCACTAGACCAAACAGTAAAGCTCTGCCTTCATCATCAATCACGAGACATACAGCTGCAGTGCTTTCGCTGCACTTCTTCTTTGGCCTTGAAGACTCACAGCATCACAGCTTCAGATGGAGGCTGCTGGGTCTGTGTTAGAACAATGTAACACCACAGACAGGTTGATTTCACCAGTTCGCTGTGAACCGCTGCTGGTGAACAGCTTATAAAAGCAGAAGAACAGAGGAGAAAACTCCTCCCTTTCATCTGCTGCCAGCTCCGTCACCAGGGGATCTGGTGTAGCGCATGAGATAAAGGCAGAAGAGGAGAGCGAGGACGAAGAGGAGATGGAGAGAAGAAGTGTTAGATCAAGGTTAAGATGAGGAAAAACCAGGGCTGTGTAGGCAGTTGGGAAAGGAGAGAACTGTGCAATGTGCTGGTAGGAGGATGAAGGAGGGAAAGAGATGCCATGTGAGGGTGAGAGGGGGGATGGGGGGAGGTTTGGTTGGTGTTTTTCCTCCCTCTGTGTGCGTACGTCTGCCATTGGAGGGCTGGACAGTCAATGCGTCGTGTGCCAGGGCTGCAGATGGCGTGGCATTGCTTTCAGGAGTACGACTGGCTCTCTCCCTACTGTACCACTCACACTGTACTCTATACCAACCCTTATGAATTATCTCAGCTGAGAGAGGAAGATGGGGGGAGGGGTGAGTCAGTAGAAAATATGCAGAGGCTGAAATGGGGGAGGGAGTAAAACCAAGGGAGCGGGAAGAACTGGACAGAAGTCTTAAATATGGGATTATATGATGGAGGAGGGAGGGACCGACTGTAAAGAAGAGTGACAAGTCGGGATTGGGGGGAGGAAAATGACCACCTTTATGACCTCCAAGTAGTGAAGGGAGGGTTTTTTAAAGCTGCATGTGAAATGTTTTTTTTTTTTTTCTCATTGTGAAGTGGAGGATGCTGAGAAATCCAATTCAGACCAAACTGATTTATATCAGAGCCTTGACAGGTCCAGATGACTCCTGTCAAAAAGAGTAAATAAGATTCAGTCATCTGTTAGGAAGAGAGGGAGAAAGAGAAGACAGGCAAGAACTCAGAGGGGGAGATGAAGAAGGACATGAGAGCGACAAGCCAATCATTTGTATTATGCGTTTTATGTAGTTGAATTATCTTAGCTGTGCTGGTGTTCATGAGGAACTTGAGGGTTTAATAGTTGAATTTTCCATTATTTGTAGAACAAGAGGATAGTTAACAAAGAAAACAAACATAATTTTTACTTGATTGTTTAAAAAAATGGACGGCGCCATCTTTTCTGAAAAAAAGAACTCGTAGCAGGGGGGCGACGTCATTGGTTTCAAAGAGGTTGGATTGTATATAAGCGTATAAGAAAATGACCCATACTTGATTAATGATCAGTTACCTTGAAGACAGTTTCCTAAGGAGTTTATGTTCTTAATCAACAGTTTCAAGCCTTCTTCGGCACAGCATGATGTTCATTTTGTGAATTATGGTCCCATTTAGTATAAAAATGGATGATTGAGGTTTGGCTGCCTTGTGATCCGCAAGTTCTTAGGCCATGTCCACACGTACCAAAACAATCTTTATCCCCACGTCTTCCTTGGCATCACTTCAAGAATATTTGCATCCAAACGGATCCATTGTGAACGACTCAACACACTGTAGTTCACATTCCAGCCCTATAGGTGGCGCTTGAAGTTCACCAAAAACGGAGAAAAAGAGACGGAGCACGCGCATAAAGCTTGCGCTCTGTTTACAAACAGACAGTAGACAGAGAAACCGAACACACGAAGAAGAAGACGAAAATGGCTAGCGTAGTGGCAGCGGGGCATGATATTTTGCCCTAGTGACCCTAATAGGCTCAATATCTTCTGCGGCACTAACCTAAGCATGTGTTCCGCCATTGTTGTTGTTGTTGTTATGAGATGTCGTTGGGTTAAGAGGTCGAAGGCTAGAGGTCGAGGGGTGGGGCAATGGTGTCATTGATACGCAAAGTATGTAGATTCACCGTCCACACGAGAACACAAGGGCAGCGTGTGCATCTACACACAAAAGCATTTCCATGTGGATGGCCCCTCAGTCAGATCTAATCAGGGAAAAATACCAAACTCTAGACTACAAAATCAATGTGTGACGTCACAGTGGGTTTACACACTGATGTGAGTTGTCGTACTCGAGGCAGAGGTGGCGGTGCATCCCTCCACTTCACTCAACCTGCTGCTGAAAATGCAAGAAACAGAGAGAAGAGGAACTATGCGTCAATAACTCCTAAAAATCTCCCTATTTTTCACAGTCTAATGTTGGCAGTTATGGTTCACAATGACAATGCTAATTAGCACTGAAGCTGAGGCCTATGGAAGTTTGATTAGTTTTACAGATATTTGCCAAGCCAAAGTGCTGGACAGTAAAAATAAGTTTTCAGCTAATGATCGCTGCAGTCCGCCTGAGAGGGACACAGATGTTTGTAAACAAGACTCATGACCATCAAACTAAAAGTTGTTGAGATATTTCCCTAAAAATAATTCCAGCAAGCTTGAAACGAGTAATAAAGGTTTTAACGAAAGCGCTTTTGGCAGAAGTATGACACTGTGCTGACACCTCAGGGATCTATTTTCATGCTCTTGTGTTTGTTTGTGATACGTGTCAGTGTGCGGTACGCGTGTGATTTAGATGGGCAGATCATTTTTTGATATGGGCTGACAGTTGTGTGAAGTAATGAATAAATTGAAAGTGTCTGTCAAAGCTTTTTTTAGTCCGAAGCTGAAAGTCATGGCATCAGCTGAGAGGAAACTGAAACAGATGCCCTCTTCTGACACCCTCGGTGAGTTGGGGGGGGGGGAGCGAGTGCAAGAGGCAGATAGATAGAGAAGCGCAGAATATTCATTCTCTGTAAGCCATCAGTAATGAGAATTTTCTGAAGCTGTTTGTGCATATCTAACACCCCCTGCTCCAGCAGACAGTACAGAGTGAACCAATTGGCTGTTTATATTTATCCTCTGAGCTCCACACTGATAAAAAGCCATGTTGGTTGCTATCTGAGCTTCCCGTTCTCGGCCTGCCCGGCCTGACACTGAATGCTTCATTACTTGCACTGCCGGGGGTTGACATTGAAAACTCGTCCGTGGCAGTGAAATATAAAGGCTGTGTCGAGCCTGTTTTGCTGATCCAGCGCAGAGGTTGATCCTCACTGGAGCAGGTCTAACAGCACCAGTCACGTTTTTAAAGACGGTCAATTATAAAGAGGCAAAATGAGAAATTTAAAGCTTCTATAATCAATAATTTCAGATTAACAATGGATCAAAACACCACTCATGTATGTGAAAGAGGTCGGTTGTAGTACTGATAATCTTCCCCCCTCATCTCTAAGGAGCTTTTCAGCATCGTTCAGCATATTAGTACAGTTTCCATCCTAATGGAGCGTACATTTTAACCTAATTTCCAGAAAATTGTAAGAAGAAAATGCAAATGAATGCAGTGTAATATTAGGAGTCGGGTGAATCAAGATAAACAGCTTGTGGGCGCTAATCTAGATCAGGGGCCATTAAACCACTGCAGAAGAGGACAGGAAGACAATGCTGCTGGATCTTTACTTTTCTTTATGTTGCAACTTTACCTTGCTTCATGTTCAATTTTCAGTTTACGCTCTGGTTGGATTTAGGCACCAAACCACTTTGTTAGTGTTAGGAACAGATCTGGCTTGGTCAGCATGCAAAATAGTATGGTCGCGCATACTATGGTTTTGTGCTTAAAGAAGTATTTCACCACTGGAAAGAAGGCCATTGCATAAAAGACCACAGTGGACCAATAACTACGCGTTGTCTGGCAAATGCAAAGTCTACTAGATAAAGAGTTGGGTGCTCTGAATGCAGGCAAAATGGAGTTGTTGTTTTTTAGCTCCCATTAAAGAAATGTTTAAACAATCAACTCGAGCTGTGGTCCCTCACTCAGCAGCCTTCTTGCTGTGCTGTAAGGCCCTTTGCTGCCCGTCATCCCCTCTCTCTCCCCTGCGTTTCCTGTCCCTGTCCAGCCTTCACTGTCTTAATAAAGCATGATAAAGCAGAAAACATGACGGAAACTTTGTATTTATGTTCATTTCATCTATTAATTTGAAGAAGGTTACAGTCTGCTCATCAGCTCCACGCAGATCTGATATTTCCATCTGTCACCAGTCTTTGACATTTAAGCCACATGCTTCATATTCATCATTATTTTTTCTCTGAATCAGTTCCCATTGCACTTTATTGCATCATAGATGCATCAACTTTACCGCCACAGCCAAGCATAAAAACCCTTTTGCGATATTCCTACTTTCGACTTACATCCCGCAGCTTTGTTGTTTTGTTTCTCTCAACACTCGCATCAGCAGGCAGCTGGTTTCAGCACAAGCTAAAATAAAACTCAATGTGAGCTACCTTTCCAGCCAAATTTAACAGATAGACACAGTTAATGACCACCTGGTGAGCAAAATGCAGCATTTTACAGCGAAAAAGAGCCAGATATTTCCCTCAGGATTTGTTGAAGACTCACTGACTTACATTCATCAGGTGGACACAAACATGACACCACGTGAATCTTATTGTTACTCTGTGTGTCTGCTGGATGTGAAACTTGCCAACAAGTTTGTAATATCGTATTAACAGTGTTGTCCTCATTTGTTTCAGCCAAAAAAATCAGCTTCAAACTGAAAAAGTCTAGTTGCAACTTCCTGTTTTTTGGCTTCTTGGTACAGGATGATACAAGCTGTGATCCATATTCACATCCATACTGTGTGCTCAGTGACTGCTTCCTAAACACAACAGGCTGCCAACACGTGGCTGTATCATCTTTAGAAGTTACGAAAGCTTATGCCTTATCCATAAATTTACTTCAGGTACTTAGTGGAAAAGCTTTACTACCTCACAGATTAAGGCTGACTCCATCAGATTCTGAGCCAAACCATTTGGCAGTTTCCTCTGTTGACCTTTCCAAAGACTCCCTCATCTATCTTGTAGCCCGTTTAATGCACAGAGCATGTTTTTCTCACAGCTGCTGTACACAGATCATCCAAACAAACCCCGAAGTGGATCAATATCAGCAAACACAGTCTTCATTTTACCTTGCAGTGTTTGACTTGAGAGTTGTACAAGTTGATAGAAACAACATGTTTGACAGCAGCAGGAGACAGTATTCAAAGATCTGCTGAGCTGAAGGCAAGAGTCTGCGTAGTGTCCGCAGATGACATGAACAATCAGATAATGGCTGAGCTAAGTGCCACAACAAAATTATGTCTCTTTCAGGAGATCCAACTACAGTTAAAACCTCAATAAAACTCTTGTTATGCTTTATTAAACTGCACTTATCTAGGCATTGAATGTCTGTTTTTACTCCTGAGTATAAAAGCAATATAGAAAGTATTGGATCCTCCTGGATGTAAAATAAGTATAGCAATTGTAATGAGTTTTAAAAAATCATAACTACATGAACTCGAGGCCTCAAGAAGCCCCACAAAGACCCACCCTGAGTACCACGGGCTTGCAGTGCAGCTTAAATTCTGGAAACTGCAATGTGCTATGGAGAGCATTAAATGATTTCATCTTCAGTGAAGTCATAGCGAAGATAGCTTCCTCGCACTTATAAATATTTAAGTGGATGAACATTAATCTTGAGTCAGCGACTATTTTAGGAGAGCAGAACAATGTATGTGGGTGCAAATGATAGAGTAAAGTAGAAAATAGGCACAGCCAGGACCGGCGTGATGCTGAGTGTGTGGTAAAAGTGTAGACAACTGAAGTAAGGGGGTAATCTCCGGGCCATCATGTAACTGAAACATACTGTGTGATTAAAGTACAAAAAAAAAAAAAACAGTGGAGACGAGTAGATCTTGTTTTTAAAAGCCGCCCTCTTTGCTCTCTATGAGATCTAAAGCTCCCTTTTTCATGTAATTCCACTCCCAGGATCAACGTGGGTAATCCATGTAAAATGTGTTTGATGTACCAGGAGCTTCCAAGCATGGCAGGCGGTGTCGGTGTTACGAGGGAATCAACATGCCAGCATGGAGATTTTGGAGTAGGGGGCAAGACGAATGCTGTGAGGATAGCATTGCAAATGTACAGATGTATGAGAGGCAGATTGAGTTATTAAAGGGATGTTTTTGGGCAAAACGATTGTTTGGTTTCTTGAGTTATATGAGGAGAGTGATAGCCTACCACTCTCATGTGTGTCTGGCACATTTAGCAGAAGGACTCGAGACAGCTAGCTTGGGTCTTTCCAAAAGCAACAAGATATGGCTATCAGCACTCTTAACACAAACCCTCCATAACAAGACAAATAGTTATTTACATTTTGTTTTTTTACAGGTTAAACAATAAGATATAACCTGTCCTTTGTCTGGGCAAAGGTTTGGTTAGCTAGCTAGCTGGTATGGACTTCTTGTAAGACACGCCCTACACATTATTTCAAGATGGTTGTCCTGTTCGTAAAAACCTGCAGAATCACAATGTAGGCAAAAGTTAAGTAAGCTAGCTAAATTTATGTGTAATGTATTTGTATGTATGTGGAGGTGATGTTGGAGATTTCCTGTCCAAATCAGAGCATCTTTACTTACTTGTCCCGCAAGAAACCACTTAAAAGAATACTTCTAAACCATGACTATACTCACTCTATACACTCTAAGTCTCACAGTCACGCCCATTGAAAAACAGCCACTGACTCATTTGAAATGCTGTTCCCAGCACTCCACATTTCCGACCACCCCAGAGGAGCATGTGGAGGCCTGTGAGACCCACACAACTCAAACAGGAGCAGTACGAGGCAGCAGTAATGAGAGTTTTCTGACTCCATACGGAGCCGCATACACAATCAAAGAGATCATCTGCACCACTTGTTTGAAGTGAAATGTCGCTTGATGAGAAGATGAGCTGTGACGATAATGAATCACAGCAGTCTTTATGTGTATTTCCTCTAAAGAGAATGGACTGTTTTATATCCCTTAATGTCACATTTTGAGTGATTTAAGAGATATCAGAAAAATCCTCACAACAGCTCTGACATTAAACCAAAAGCTTTTCCAAAACTTCTTTGAAATTGAGACACCAGAAGGAGACAAGCAAAGAAAAAGAAAAGAAAAGAAAAGAAAAGAAAAGAAAAGAAAAGAAAAGAAAAGAAAAGATGATATTTTAAGTAAATGCTGTGTCATTATAGCGCAGACAAGCCTTTGTGATAAAACGAGCTGGTAACTGTAGCTCTGTCCCTCACAGTAACAGAGAGAGACATTCGCAAAACGCTTTGGGTGGAGCTATTCTTAGTGGGCCTGGAGAGACCAGCCACACTGTCCGAGAGCCTGTGACGTCAGCGTGTTGGATCGGATTTTACTCAGAGAATCTGTGTGAGGCGATTTCACGATGATGACTGTGCACGCTTTTGAAAAATTCTGTGATAAGTAATCTGTTGCGGGAGCGTGACATTTGCGAAGGATAGGAGAGGGAAAGGTGAGAGGAGGGCGAGGTGAGCAGCAACACATAGCCGGGGAAGAAGAAGCAAGAAGGGGGGGGGTCAAAGATGGAGGGATGTGTGAGGAAATGAGGACTGTGTGTGAGAGTGATGGGTCGCTCCATCTGCCATTATCTTCCCGCAGAACTAATTACAAGGTGATGGACAGCAGACTAATCACCAGGGCCACGAGAGGCTTTAAATTAGCCGGATCGTGGTGTCGTGCCTGGTGTGATGAACAGGGACAGGAGGGGAGGCAGGAGAGGAGGAGAGGGGGGGCATGGGTCCAGAGGGAAGATGAGGTGATGTAGGGAAAGAGGAGAAAAATGAGCTTCTATTTTTCCTCTTCCTCTTCGTTCATCTCTCTCTGTCTCGTCGCTATTTTCCCTCAGCTGTGTCTGGGTTTTGTTTTGTCAGTGCCGTCTCTATCTCCGTCCTCCTTTGCCCCCCCTGTCTCTCTTGTCTTATTTCCTGCCTTTTTCTTCTTCTCCCTGTCTCTCAAATCTCTCTTTCTTTTATTCCTCCCAGGCTTTGGCACTCTGTCAGCGAAAAATGAAAGCGATTCACTGTGCAGGCTATGGTTTTTCAGACATGATGCTTCAGGCAAAAAGCAGTGGGGTTCCAGAGCATGTGTTAACCACTCCCACTCACCGCACCTCTCGTTCGACATTCAAGCAGCAGTAACACACACACACACACGCACACACACACAGTCACAGTTGGCAGCTGATTTGCATCTGTTGGGTTTTTTAAACATATTTTAAAAGACATTATTCTGTCTCATTTCCCGTGTTTTGTCTGTTTTTCTGTTGCTCCTTCGATCTGGCAGTGAGTCAGCTCCTCGGAAAGAGAAAGAGAATACCAACGCATATGACACTGGCACTACATGGGCGCACACAAAGCCAATCTCCCAGCCTCAGCTCATTGTCTGTCCCTGTCCTCACATCAAGGGCTTATTAAGACAAATCTATCTCGTCCGCACCACTAATGCCTTTCATGCAGTCACATCTCATTATTTTTCCTCTCTCATCTCGCATGTTGTACCAATAAAAAGCTGTGGGGACACTACATTTTTAATCAAAACAAAAATTTGCAAGCCATGTCTGATCTTCTGTTGATGCAGGGAGAAGTTTTTCACAGAGAGATCAAAGTTCAAAGTGGACTGTAGAGCAGCATGAATATGATGAACTGTGCCTCGATCACAGAGGTTCCAGGCTCTAAAAATGTGAATAAATTAGGGAAAATTAACATTGTACCTTTTCAGCGCCGAAGGCGGGATCCTGAGATCTCTTGATTTATGTGTGCGTCAGTTCAGAACCCAAAGACACTCGGTTGACCAGTGCTTATTGAGTGAATCATCACATCTGAGAAGCAAGAACCAGAGAATTATTTTGCATTTTAGCTTTAAAAATAACTGAAAAGATTAAAGGGTAACTTCAGGAGGATGTTTGAATGCGCAGGGTTGAAAGCGCCTGAGTGGTGAGAGAAAACAAATGCTGTACGGTGGTTTTGATTGACATTAGCTAATGCCATGGTAACAGAGTGTTGACTACACAGCTAATAACTAGCTTACAGCATGTAGGGTGACAAAGCAACATTCACCTACAAAATTGAGTGTACGGCAGATCTGCTCCAACAAATGGACTTTTCCATCTCTGCTACCATAAATCAATAAAATATCAAATGAGTTTCTATCTTATAAAGCTCATGACAGACAGACACATTCAGAATAAGCGCCTTGACATTGATGACCTAAGGGCCTTTCCGAAAAGTTCAGCTGTTTTCAACCGGAAACACTCCGTACGGCCACACACAGCAGGCAGAGCGCTCTGAAAAAAGTCTTGTGTGGACATGAGGACCCTAAGTGACTAATGGGGACAACAACTTTTGAAACTGGTCCAATATTGAGCCAGGCAGCGGAAACAACAAAACAGGCTGCAATGACATCCTTCTTGGCAATTGCACACACTAAAAGAATGTCCACTAAAGCGCTTGTAATTGCCACTGAGTCACTCAGTTTGTTTTTCTAAATGTCTGACAACATTACGGAGAAGAACCAGAAACTGCCGCCATTATTCTCGACAAATACACCACACTCCATTTGCAGAAATGCACATTTTAACATCGTAAAACAGATGCAATTTGAACTCGGCCGAAACAAATGAACATAGTTGCAAATCAATTTTCTGTTGATATTAAACTAATCTAGCATTAATCGAAACTAATCGATTTTGCTGCACTTGTGACTCTTTGTTGCCACCAGTTGCATGGCTGCACCGCCAGACAAGAATGTTAACATCAAATGCAAACACTTGAAAATATCTGCACAACTGTGCTATGGTTAGGGTGAAGGAAAGCTGTTCTTAGAGGAAGCAAGATATGGTTCGGGTTAGGCAACAAAAACACTTGTTTGGGGAGAATAAAAACCAGGTTTGTGTCATGGATGTTACCCGACCACCACATCCTCTTAAACAGCTCACCAATTCCTGTGTTGTCACTGAACTTGTTATTAGATTTAATCATGAGGTTCAGAATCATCTGAGTTAAGTTGCCTGGTCTGCTGCTTGTGACCAGTTCCAACAAAGACTGTTATTTAGCCTCAAATTTCCAAGAAAAAGCAATGATTAGAGGAAATCAATACATTTATTTTTATAGTCTTGTTAATAACTCCACATCATCTCTGATTTATCTTGCAATCCCTTCAGGGGGTCCAGACTGCTTTTTTAATGCTAATACCGAACACAAAGATGCACCCTCAGATTCAGTCTCTCCTTGTCAGGGACTGGGACACCTTGGCTCCAGTGGTATTATTCTGCTGGTTTTATGGGGCCTCTGTCCGTCTGTGTCTCTGCCCGGCCTGCTCCGATGATCCCATCATTATCACACCCTTAATGCATCTCACCACACTCTACGTTTCCTCTGGCATGCCATCCATCTGCCTAATGGGCCAGTAGGGTGCGGCCGGCCAGTCATCACTTGTGCACATTTGTTTCTGTGTGTGTGTTGTGTGTATCTTTGTTACCATCGTTTGGATCGAAAAGTTCATTTAAAGTCATCGGTTTGTGATCCTGTCGTCAGTTCTTGTTACCCGTGTAACTGAGTGTGTTTGTGCCTGTGACCGTGGCAGTGGTAGGTATTGTACACCGTGTAGTGTGTGTCTGTGTTAGTGTGTGTTATCTGGCATATGTTTGTGCGTGAGTGCCAGTGAACTCACTAACTGCGTCAGCCATTAGGCCATTATGGAGTGTAACTGAATCCTCTGAAAGCTCCGCGCTCGTCCACCGCTGCAGGGCGATGATGGATGGGCGTGTGGAGGGATGAGAGTGGTCATGCCGTAGCTGGACGGCTGTAACAACAAAGAGAGGAGCGGAGTCTGTAAAGAGGTGTGCAGGAGAGGTGGAGGGCATCTGAGGTGACTCCCACTTTACCGAGCGGGCTGGGCAGACTTGTGATTGCAGGAGACGGGGAACAGCTTCGACCTTGCTGCTCCGCTCTGGGCTGAGTCATGAGCTGAGATAATAAGAGGCTTGTCAGGCTCGCTTTTGTTCCTCAAACTATTAGGGTGTGCATGTGCATCCTTTTAACATTTACTGTCATGGAGGAAAGGAATCTTAAAGGAAGCAGCGACTAACCAAATCATTAAAACTTTTTGGGAGAAAATATATGTAGATGTTAGTGCAGCAGTTCAGCAGGATAGATACTCATCTAGGTCTTATAAATGTTGGTGGGGTTGTGGAGAATGATGCCAATTTAAGTCATTTAGGCATTGTTACACGTCACACTAGGAAAAGCACATAATTCAAAGAATGATGGTTGAATCACATTTTGCTGCTTTAGTTTCAGGGTCTTGTATGTTGAAATGAGAAATGCATGCATGAGCATCACAGTATCTAGGTTTCTGATGGTCTACCATGTGTGACTTGTTTCTGTACCTTTTCCACCACGTTGCACGGCCATGTTTCTACAGTACGAACCAAAACCGAGACACATTTTTAAGAAGTTTAAGCATCCACTGTAGAGGTCGGTGAGAGAAGGAGTTTGTAATTTGTTACTAGAAACTTGCTGAATCCCACACATTTACCCTTTAATACTGTGCTGGATTTGGCTCAAAGTGTCTGAAAAACTGTGCTGAGTTGATGATTCTCCTAAAAAATTTAGCAGAGAACCTTCTGAAACCTGTTTACACGCTACAACGTCAGATTCCTCTAGCTAACATATGCAGGTTTCTCAAAACGAGGATATTATGTTTACATGAATGCCATAAGATAAGATAAAATAAGATACCTCAACTGATCCTCCATAGAATAAATTCAATTTGACTCGGCAGCACAAGGGAGAAAGCAAGTGGCAGAGCGAGGGTGGAAATGTACAAAAAATAATAAAAATACAAGAAAATATACAATAAAGCAGTAGGGAAATACCATATAATAGTATGAACTGATGCAGTAGATAGATCTATGTTCTTTGTTCATTTAACTCTGTGAAGTGCAAACATTTCAAAACCTGATCCTGTTAAATCAAATCCAATACATTTTATTTGTAAAGTCCAAATATCACAATCACGTCGCCTCAGTGGGCTCTACAATCTCAATCATCCTCAATTCGAGTGAGGAAAAAACTCTTTAACAGGGCAAAATATAACATTGCCTGCTCACTTTTCTTACTCTTTCAAGTCAAAATGTTTGCTTTCAAACAATCCTATGCACAGGGACCATAATTTTGGGCTGAGAGAAATAGTGTAAAAAAAAAAAAAAAAAAAAAAGATGGGCAGGTATCTGAATGTGAATATTTAACCTCTTTATGATAAAAAAAAAAATCATATCAGATCATTTTGTCAGGTGTTTGATTAGTATATGAGTCACAAATTCAGTGGGAATAATATTTTTTTGTTGTCTTGTCTTTCATGAACAGATATAAATTAGAGCTTCTGTGATGTGGATGATTATCTGTTAAATATGGATCATAAGAGAGAACCATCCCCCCATTTTAATTGCTCGTGTTGTGTTGTGTTGAGTTCGTGTCTACAGCTGTCAGGCTGGAGGCAGTGACTCACACACACAAACTCACACACACAAACACACACACACTAGACACATGTGCAACTTCAACCATTAAATACCAAAACACATTGATTGTTATTGAGTCAGTTCGTCCCCTGATGTCCACCATGAATTATTTAGTGTTTTGCACTCGGGCTGTTGGCCAGGACCTTCTCCAGTGAGGCTCAGGGGGAGATGACAGGTAGAGGACCACGGACTGCTTTTAACACTCCCCCCCCTTCTCCTCACCCTATAGTCTCCCACAGGTCTCACCTCCTCCACCTCCCCACATATAAACCCTCCTCCTCCTCCTCTGCCTCATACTGCAGCCATGCCTCTCCCCCTTCTTTCTCTCTGTCTCTCACTCCTGACTCACCCTGCCTCCCAGCTAATAGTGCCTGACTCATGTTATTCACAGAGCTGTCTGTGTGTCAAGGGCAGAGTCAGAGGGGAGGAAGGGAGGAGGGAGGGAGGGGTGGGAGGGTTAAGAAAGAGTCAGAACAGGGCACAAGGATGATCAACGATATATATTTCCCTCTTATCTGTAGTGATATTTATCCATCTAGATTGTTTTGGTGTGAGCTGCTGCAGTTTAGAGATGTAGACAGCCTTTAATATAATGGAACCAGACGACACTCAGCTTGTTGTTCTCTGAGTGCCAAAAAGTACATTTGAAAAATCCAACCGCAACGTCTCGAAATCGTGACCCGGTTACTCAAAGTAATCAACAGACAGTTTCATGTTGGAGCTATTTTCTTTCTACCAAAAGACACTGTAGTCCCAGAGTGGGTTATAAGCATAAACGGCTCATTTATGCTCCCTTTAAGTACAAAAATAGCTATATAACCGTCTCTGCCCACATACCTCCATGCGTCTTTCACGTTGGTATGGATGTTAAGCAATACACCCTTGAGAGGGCACTACTCAAATCAGTCTGACCTGACCTATACTTTATCTTTGCCTCCATCCAATCACCTCCCAGCTGAGTACAGATGTGTGAAACTCCTCACCAACTCACATCACTTCTCACCAAAAAGTTCCCACGATTTTTTAATCTTCTTCGTCTTGTCCTGTGGTTCTGTCTTGCTTAAACTATTGGCTGCACTGCTACACTGCCCTACAGGACGACCGGAGGAACTGCGCCGTTGATCCGTATCCGTAAGCTTTCAGAAAAAGTGCAGATACACAGACAAGACGGAAAGCTGAGTACAGACACAAGGCTCAGTCAGTATCCATATCTATATCTAACACTGAGCATGAATGAGCCTTAATGTGTCCCACTCTGCTATAACGTTAGTTAGCTTATTATGTAGCTGCTCACCCATAGGTAGATGCAGGTATCCTTCAACAGGCGATACTGAAAGAAAGTAGTCCCTGCATGAGGCTGCTCTGTGGTTTATCGGATCATGATTTCTGTAGAGAGACATTTTTGAGCAGCACGAGCTGAGAGCCATGAAGTTGCATTGTAGTCAAGAGAAGGTCAACATCTCTGCGTAGCTCCAACACAGTCTAGATGTTTAAAGAGCACTACAGGTAAGAGCAAAAAACATGTGTTTTTAGGCTGAACTGTCCCTTTAAGGCAAAGAAGGAGGACATGATGGAAAAATAAAGAAATCAAGTGAAGCAAAACCTGGAGTGCTTGTGATCGCCATAGGAATAGTGTTTGAGTGATCAGATATCGGATCCATCAGCAGGCTTTTAAAAGCTTTAGTGGACTAAAAGCTGCAAGTGTGTGTGTGTGTGTGTGTGTGTGTGTGTGTGTGTGTGTGTGTGTGTGTGTGTGTGTGTGTGTGCGCGCGCGCGCATGTGTGTGTCTTCACTAATGAAGTTATCCTGCCCTCAGCTGATCTCAGAGCTGCTGAGAATCACTACGGCGAAGTGCTGCTGCAAGACACATCAATAGGAACTGCGCTTTTTTCACCTCAAGTGCCAGTTGCTTCAGGTTTAGATGTCTTGACCTCACTTCTGTTCTTCAGCGCTCACATCTCCTCCCAGAGGACCTCTGCGGTATCTGTCGCTCACTTGATCTCTGCAACCTGCCTCTCTTTTCTTCGCCTCTCCTGCTGCCCTCGCTGTATTCTTACAACACATCTGCTAAGTCAGGGGAATAAGGCTTAAACGGCCTTGCAGTGTTTAGTCCGCCGTCCTCGAGCTGAGTTCTCTCCCATTTTTCTATTTTGCATGTCGAGCTCAAAAGCAGCGTGTAGAGACATTAGTCTCCGGCCCCGGGGCTGAAACTGCTTGCACGACGTTTTGTGTCTTCTCCGCACTGTGAGACATTAGTATCAGCTATTTATAGTAAGCTCACTGCTGTCCCGAGGAACAACTGTGGAGACTAGATTTCACCGTGGTTCTATAAAAAGGCTCAGAGCGAGATGTCAGCAAAATATCCCCGTCTTTGTTTTACACGCACGGGATGTCGCTTAAACTTCTCTGAAAGCGACTCGAGGTGTTGGCACGCACACAATCGTCACTGCTATTAAACCGACTCACTCGTTCCCTCTCTTCCTTCCTGCAGCGTGTCTGTTGCAGTCAGAGCTGGTAAACTACGAGAGGGTGAAGGAGTACTGTCTGAAGGTGCTGAGCCACCAGAGGGACCACTTCAAGGCCATGTACCGAGCCGGCATCGCCTTCTATCACCTGGGAGACTATGAGTGTGCCCTGCGCTACCTGCGTGACGCCAAGAACCGCGAACCCACAGGTGAGGACGAGCCGTGCAGTCAGTCACATGACACATTACACATGACAGAGCAAAGAGCAGAGCCCTGTAGTCGTAAGATATTATAGTGCTTCAGTTTGATTTGATTATAGTCTAAGAGCACAACTTTGTGGTTTAGAACATAAAAACTGTTTATTGTAGTGAATTTGATCATTATTAATTGTGCAACACTTTACTAACCTCCCTAGCTTCGTCTTCTTTTTGGTGCTGGGATCCAAATCCCCCAAAATGGGGCGATGTAGGCCACCAGGAGCAGACAGTACTCTGACTTGTCGTGGTGCTTTTGACTGAAACGTCAACCTTTATTGAAGTCAGTGCAGAGGTGATGAGTGTGTGCAGGATTTGAAGTTATAGGATAAAATAAAAATAATAAGAAAATATTTTTGGAGCTCATTATGAGAAGAGGCAGTGAGACACCATTTTGACATTCATTCTGGGAATTAAGAGTGCAATTAAATAACAATTTAATGAACAACAAACGAAAAGTAAAATCAGTACATTTTAGAGACCATATTTGATAATTCTGGCAGAAGATGACCCAAATGAAAAAACACCAAGGCAGGCAGGTAAAGAAACAAATATCCAAACAACAAAACTGGCAGATGGCAAAACCAGAAGAAGCAGACAGCGACACAACTGGGAACTAATGACGTAGGAAAATACAAAAACTAAATAAAGGACAAACCAAAGAAGCGCTGGGAACACAAGCAGAACAGGAATGGAGAACAGAGAACACAAGACGCAGGACTGACGTGGGAACGAGAGGTTTTGTCTGAACTCACCCACTCATTCACTCTCACTACTCACTACCAAGGGACTGTTATGTAGAGGAGATGAAACAACAGTTTTGGACGCTGCTTGAGTCGTTTCTTTCCCCCTCCAGTGTAATGCACGATGGTATATAATGCTTGGTTTGTACACTACATTTAACAATGCGTTGTGGGACATTTTGAGTCAACATGTAGGGTGTGATAAATCTCACTTAATATTCAGACAGCACCACTCAATGGCAAACTCTCTATACTGTCTACTGTATGTTGGACAAACATGAAGCACAAAGACAGGAAGTGGAAAGAAAAACATGACACATGAGGATAAATCCACCAAAATAAAACGGCAAACATCTGAACCAAAAACCCCAAACAGTGTCACTCTTTTTGTTTTGTGGTCAAATCTTTCTGAGAGTTGTGTTGCAGTTAATCATGACCTCAGTATTCATACATTTGGAATGTATGCTTTTATTCATTTAACATTTAAAACACATTGTGTGTGAATCTTTGAGCGCTTTATAAGGATAAGTAAGTTGAAACCCATATTGTTTACAACTTTGGAGTCTCCTTATTACTTGCCTCATCTGGCAGACTGCTTCATTTCTTCAGCAGTGGGACAGCATCACTGGCAGGCCTGTGTACAGAGTTGGTAGCCACCACAGAGGAAAAGCAGCTTAATGTATTGCCTATCAGATCGTCTTTTTCTCTGATGTGCTCCAGAGTCAACAAGCTTCAGATAAACAAAACAGAGCTGTTTTTGATATCAGTTTGTGTGTACATGCAGGTCATTTCCTCCACAGAGCTTCACGGGATCAGGACGTGATTCCCAGTCAGAAACATAAAGTATTTAGCCTCTTCGCCTTTTACTCCTCAGAATTTCTCTTGTGCATCCATTTTTCGAAGGTCACATTCTTTTGCAGCTCTTTAAAGATGTTTTTGAAATGCAAATGGGGAAAAATGAATCACACTTCTGGAAAACCCGATGCCTCCGTTTAGCTCCTCTGGCATGAAAGACACCTAAATTGAACTGCATTAACAAATGAGATAGCGCTGATTGAAGTTAACATTCCCTCTCTCCATCACAGACACCAACGTGCTGCGGTACATCCAGCTGACAGAGATGAAGATGAGCAAGAGCGGACAGCGGGAGCGAGAGAGCGGCAAAGAGACCCAGGGCTAAACCCTCGACCTTTTCACCCTCCTGACCCCGCCACCTTCCGACCCTACAAGCCATCCCTACATCGACCCTCCTCCCCTCTGCCTTCTCTGTCGACTCCTGACAGCAGCACAGCCCACAGACAGAAGGGACAGACGCGATCACCCGGGAGACATATCAAACACTGTCTGCAACCCGACCTCCTTTTTCTTCCTTCCTCCTCCCTCTTCTTCTTCCCCCCTCTCCTTCTCCCTCAGGTGCTGTGGTTCCTCTCCCTAGACACAGACAGCCGAGCAAACGTGGGGGGGAAAAAAAAGAAACAACAAAAAACAAGGAAAATGCTGTATTATACTCATAAGAAACAGTCGATGTGGTGGAATGAAACAGGAGCTTCAAAACATACATATGAATAATGGACATTTGCGTGATTTAGTAAATGTTTTAAAAACATGAAATGCATTTTGTTTCTGCTCTCTCTCTCTTTTTCTCTCGGCCTTCTTTCTCTCCGTCTGATGTGGAAATCTCGAGGAGGATATCGAGGACTGGGATGCTCGACCACAATGGGAGGGAGGCGGATGTGTGTGTGTGTGTGGAGCATGAGCAGGGGATAGTGAGGGGTGTGTGTGTGTGTGTGAGACACATATCAAGACCATAGCCCAATTTGATTGTACATCTTACCCCATCAGGGCTCACTCAGACCCCTTAATCTGTCATCAAGTGGAGAAAATAATCTGTCTCACTTTTCTTTCCTGGATGCCATGTTTTCTCAGTTTCTTTCAATTCAAGGGCTATTTCAAGTGTTTGTAATCTGTTTCAAGGGTCTTTACTTTGCTTTTGGTGTTCATCATACTCGGTAGTGATTAATCGGTGGTTAATAGCATCTGTGTGCGCAGCAAAGAGACAAAATCCTCCAGCGGTTCTTGCTGTAATCAGGTGTGCTATCGTAGAAAACTGTCTTGAATCTGTCGCCCCTCCTGAGTCGTGTGTCGTCGTTGCTGAGACTGTTCGAGCCCCACCTTCCCTCTTTTCCTCCCTCCCTCCCTCCTTCTTTCCCATCTGCCCCTCCCTGTTCTCCCATTAATGATGTCACAACGGAAAATAGCCAATGGGATTGGAGTCCCATCAACCGCCGTTGGCTAGATGGGGATCCACTTTAAAGTTTCACAGTGAGAACCACTTGGTCCAACCTTTTTATCGGTAATGCCGAAGCTTCCCAGACATCGATAACACACACGCAGAGGAGACTCTGGGCGGCGTTAGTGCAGGGAAAAAAAACAATCACACACACACACTTGTGTCCTGGAGCACTCAGCGTTAGTGCACTTCAGCGAGAGTGTGCCATTTGAGATTTCTTCCTGTTTCAGTTTTTATCTGAGCTGTGAGGACAGATAACACACAGCATTAGCGTTCGACGACTCTACTGGCGATACGGTTTATCCATGGCTAGCCGTCAAACGATACATAGATAATTTGCTTCGCTTGTGACTTGTGAAGCCGAATCATCGATAATGCAAATATTGCTTTTATGATAGCTTTGCCACTGTTCTGCAGAAAGGTTGGATCGACGACTTGTGAAAGCATGATCTGAACTCCCCCCCGCCCCCGTCTCTGATGCCATGAAGCACACCTCCTGCATGTAACGTGCAACTCCAGAGAGTTCCTTCAGATGTATGGGATAGGGATTATATCTGCTCAATTGCTTTCTGTCATGGCATGCTGCCACACTGTTTGCCCATAGCTCTATTTTATCCATCCTGCCCTTAATATATAAACACAGAAGGTGGTGACAGACTCTTATCACAGCAGTGGAATAACTATCAAACAAATCTGGAAAGGAAATCAGAGAGAGATGCTGTAAAAGGTTTCCAATCCCCTGTTTTTCCAGTGACCTGCTAGGAGGTAAATATTGACCAAAGTGTGTCAATGGGACTCTGGAGAGACGGCACCATGTGTTGAGGAGACCGGCATGATACGGAGAGGCTCCGGTGGCAGAAGTAGGCCATCGGCAGCCCCAGCAAAGCGGCCGCAGCTCCGAGTCACTCCAGGAGCAGCAGAAAGGTTTAGAGCCGGGAGATTTATCACCATACATCATGTGGCTGAATCTGAGCGTTAAACCTGCTATCCCCTTCCCAAACTTGAGACAATAATCGCCCACAATCTCTACTCCTCTGAGAGGGATTTCCACAAGATGAATACACATGGCTGCAGAGATTTGCTTCCATCTAGTCCACATGGTTTTGGCCATACAATGAACACGATCTCTCAGTATGATCACTCTAGTTTAAGAGTTCTCCTGGTCTTCATGACCGTGTCGCAGGAACATGATAACTTTTCCTAAAAGAAAAACATTTGACATTTTGGGAAAATGCACTACCTTGCTTTCTTCATTCTTGTGTCCGTATGCTAATGATTGATGTGTTATAATCCGGATACTGGCAGCTCCAGCTCCAGACACTTCTAGCTGTCAGGTTTTTACTTCCTGGTTATGTGTTTTTATCCTGCTGGCCACGCCCCCTGGTTCCCACCTGGCCCTTAGACTTTACATTGTTTTACAAGATGCTTTCTCAACTCAAGAAAAGTTTTACAAATTCAAAACCTCTATGGATCAAGATTCATAACAGAAGGAGTCATGATAGATCTTGTTTGCTGTTCTCTTTTATCATCTTCTTTCACTGAAATGAAAACATAAATTCAATCTTTTATTGGACCCGTCAAAGTAATTTCTCATCAAACCCTTGGCAAGAAAGTGAATAAACCAGAGATGCACAATATTAGAATATTGCTGATATATCTGCACAATTTACTAAATAAGAAAGCTACTTACTGCGCCTCAACAGGCGCAGAGTGAAAGCATCATTATTCATTTTCATTTAACAGGTAAATTCCCAAAATGTTGAACTGTTCCTTTAAGATATGTTACTTGTTCTTGCCGAATCAAATTAATTTGTGTGACCAATCCCTGTTGTTTATAATCATTTAAACAAAATAACAAAATAATGTAAATTGTGAAGATCGCTGAGTCAAAAGCGTTTGGTTTAGTCAGCGTGGCTCAGCTCTGGGGTTGACTCATCAGACGCAGAAGCCTTCCTCACTCTTGACGTGCCTCTGTCCTCTTCTCCTCTTCTCGTCCTCTGGTGTACCAGAGGACGAACCAACCAAAACAACAAAACAACAGTGAGGAAAGGCACCTGCAGGCTCGGTCTCCATGGCTGCCCGGGCTGAGTCTACTCACCCACGGGGCCCCTCGGGGATAGGTCTCCTCCTGTGGTCCTCTCTCCAAGGCACCAGTCCACCATCTTGTTTTTGTCTCGCTGTGCTCGGTCATTCTAGCTCAACGTGTCTCTACGGCCGTCTTGGGGATAACTAGCTGCACATAACACAGGTTGATTTCTGGCTGATCGGCTCTTGAATAATGGCAGAGCTGACTCCTAGTCTGTTATTGTGAGCTGACAACACGCTGTCTGTGCAAAAAAGAGATACTGGATCTCTCCATCGGTGTAGCTTTGAAAACAAACAACAAGAAGCACAAAAAAAAAGAAGAGACGGAAAAAGTCAAAACTACTGGCTGTTATTTTTGCTCTTTTGCTTTGATGTCATTTGAGGTAAATGTTTGTCAAATGTCAGAGTAGTTTTTGTGAATATATGATACAAATGTACAAAAAAAATTAACAAAAATGGAAAGTTTTATGGTCGTGAAAAGCTTTACTTTACCAAATTACTTTATGAACAGAAAAGAAAAGCAAGAGATAGAAAAGAGAATTTTACTATGGCTCCTCCACAGAGCCACTTTGTGACTGTGTCTGTATTTGTTGGTATTTCTGTTGACGTCCCTTTTCGTCAAGGGATCTGGAACGGGTTCAGAGTGTGTGCAATGCCCTTTGACCCCCTCGCCCGCCCTGTCCGAACGACCTTCCACCCGACTCGTCTGTTTCCGCACAGCGAAGATGACCAGTTAGCGCGGGAGTGGAGGGGAACTCTGAGGAACTCGTAGCAGAGCGCAGAGCTGCTCCTCACGGCCGCAGACCTCCATCTCGTTTGTTTCTGTGCTGATGGGGAGGAAAATCAAAAGGACATGAAGCTGGGGACGTCAAGGCTATGACTGCGTTTTTGTCTCTACGCCTCGCTCCCAAGAGGCCTTTTTCCATTCGGCATCCAAAACATCAACAGGCCTCCATCACTGGTTTGACTGAACTGCTCGCCCGGGAATGCACTATTGATTGATTGGTAAATGAAGATTACGAATAAAGTTTGAAACAAAGTGGAATGTTGCTGTTGTTGTTGTTGTTGTTGTTGCCTGTTCACAGGTGTTGGGATGTACTGATGCATTAAAAAGTTGTATAAAGCCTTTTGTGGCCACAGAGGGGGAAATTTGAAAAACAAAAAAAAGGTGTGGAGTTAAGAGGAGTAGCCTGACTCGAGTTGCATTGTGGGTAATGTAGGCATCAAGTTTTAAGGAAGTAGAATATTGGAATAGAAATAAAATGAAATCTGTGGTTCTGCTGCATTGATTTCAATACTTTGTAGTCTGACAATATTAAAGGAAGTAGTCATGCTAACAGTTTTAAAGGGACGTTCCTCCACTTTTACACATGAAGCAGAAGAAGAAGTTATCAACCATACTTCCAGAGACCACAGAACTGTTGGAACTTTCTTCGTTCCTTTAAGTTCAAGGTTTTTAAAATACCTGGTTTTGTCAGCTGGAAATTGTCTCAGTGTCTTGTCCAAAAGTTTTCACACTTACAAATGTTGAAACGCAGTCTTCTTGAGCGGTGGTCTCTGGTTCACCCAGCCGTGACAACATCACCATCACCTCCACCTCCTGACATGAGGATCAGCTCGTATACATGTAACATGAACGTGATATAACAGGTATTGTAAGAAAACACCTACATATCTGATTGTGGCCTTCAGAAACATGAAATGCCAAATTTGTGTTATTATTATGTTATTCTGCCGACCGGGCTGTAAGTTGTTTGATTTCTTCTGTTGCCCTGGATGAACTTCCTAAACCAAAGTTCATTCTTACCCTGTAACTGTTTTTACAGACACTCTTATGAAGCTTTCAATCATATCACATGATCTTCATGAGCAGATCTGAGTTGCTCATGTGTCATGTAACTTTCAAAAGCACTTTCTCATCCACGTTGGTGTTAATTCTTGATTTTGGAAACACACTTTTGACAAAACAGTCTCACATCAAGGTCCATTGAGTATCTGTTCTGGAGCTTTTCACTACATCACATGATCCTCATCAGCAGACTGAGGTTTCTCACGGCCATCCCATCGTAGTTTTCACAATTTTCTGAGCACCTTGACGACTTCGTATACTATCATACTAGCTTCAAAACTGACTTTTGAATCTTATTCCATCTGGTGGTGAAGATCACACGACGTGACTGACAGCTAGAGACCAGCCACTAAATGACCTTCATCTCTGTCACTCTCCGGACGTACAACATGTCACAGCCCGGTTCAAAGACAGTGGACGTGAAACAGAAAAACACACAGACAGGACCAGACTCAGAGATTATTTTGTAGGTCTGGTTGTAAACACCTGAGCCCAGTATACTCAGGTGACATGACCTCAGCTCCACCTACTGACTTCCTGGAACAGATGAGAACACAGAGAGGAGAACCAACGATAAAGCTCAGTCACCAACATGCAGCTGTCACCAACATTAAAAACCAAATGAATTCCTCCACAAAGATCTGACACTTTCTCCCAGAGTTTTTTTCAGGGATCTGGTTTTTCATAGCTGCATTAAAAAAAAACATTTCTGGACATTTTTTATTCAGCATCCATCAACATTTCCTCCAACAGGACTTTGTTATTTGATCCTTAAAATACTTCCCACGGATCCCTCAAGAATAAAGCTTCCGTCACGGGTAAATGAGCCGATAAAGATTTAGCTTAAGACAAAGAGAGTCCTGGTGCGGATCGGAGAGCTCAACCAACTGGCAGGCAGTCTGGTTGGCTGCTCACTTCAAAACACACACACAATGTTTGTGTCTCTGCTTCTTTGTCCACCTCTCCTCATCCTCCCTGAATGTTACATGTATCATCACCACCTGAATCTTCCCATGATCAAAATATGACATCATGTTTTCTCCCCGGAGTGAAGAAAAAAAAGGGGAAAACGGAGTGACAGACAGCAGGAAAACATGTCGAGGAAGCCATGAAGGGAAAGTCGGCGAAGATGTGAGAGATTCTCCGCTGCTGTTGAGGACAAAGAGAAGAAGATGGGGACACACTGTCTTCCTACCAGACAGAACACTGTGTGTGTGTGTGTGTGTGTGTGTGTGTGTGTGTGTGTGTGTGTGTGTGTGTGTGTGTGTGTGTGTGTGTGCTGGCGATGCTCAGCCTTTTACACCTCTCTCTCCTTGCTCTCTCTCTCACTTCATTCTCTTCTCTTTTTTCCCCCCTCTTTTGCTTTGTTGGTGCTTTTAATAGCATCACCATGGAAGTGAAGCGGGGTTGCTAGGTAACTGGCTGGCGTCTGTAAGGGTGTTTGATTGGCGGTCAGGCTGACAGACACAACAGTGTGTGAGGATGCATGCGTGACGCGTGTCATCTGCACAAACTGCATGTGCATCCATCTTTACATCGAGGCCGTCATGTCAGAGTGAAACATCACATGTGGTTTGGGATTTTTTTGTTTTGTTTAGTTTTTTTGAAGATTTTTCTGAACTCTGACGTCTGAAATTTGATCCCCAAACCTTCGCTAGCTGACTGACGGCACCTTCATCTGCCTTTTGAGGCAAATGCAGAGTCAGAGAGCGGCTACAGGAATTCATTACACGGAGAAAAACAGCACACTGGGAAATGATATGACATCATAGGCCACAGTGGTGACACCTAGAGGACCTCCTGTGTTACTGCAGCAGCCTTTGTCTGCTGGTGAAATAACAGCAACACCACAACCATCAAAATACATTGTTCTTTACTCTAGAACTCTCATTGTGTGCCACTTTATTACTCACGTGAGAGATTAAATTACCACCCAAGCTGCAGTTTACATCCGTGTCTGTCCAGACTTGGAATATGGAAGAATTTGAAGATATTAAATAAAAGATATCAACCTGTTTTGTGTCTCTGCTTGATAATTAACAGCATGTGTGTGTATCTCTGCCACTTAAAGGTCTATTTGAATAACCGAGGTGTCATAATAAAGGGGTCACTTACATGTTTGGTTTTTTTCAGATGTCTGAGAATAATTTCATTTAAATGACAATTTTACAATACTTATGCATGAGGAATGATGCAGCTGCAGCTCCAAATCTGCAGCAAACCAAAGCTGATCATTACCTCAGCTCAAGACTGGAGCAGGGGAGGGGGGAGAAGGGACGACATGCAGCAGAGAGCCACAGGTTAGGACGGCTTTAGGACTCAGCCTCTTGTACATGGAGCCCTTCTGTGCTTCATTTGAAGACATTCCTTCCACGTAATCCTGAAATATCAGGTTCACAACAACAGGACAGACAAGCTGAAAACATAAAGCCTCCAACAAATGCTGTCGCTGACGCAGAGGCACAACAATACATTCGGGAAGCTCATGAAATACAAACTGTTCATGTTGTTTCCAACTTTTGCTCTTGGCTCATGATTTCTTCCAATCAAGCATTTGGGATGTCTACAGTTTGTTAGCAGAGAGTGATTTCACCTTTAAGCTTATTAGATTAGTTTGTTTTAGATGAATGTTCAAGGCTCAAAGAAACGAGTGAAAAGTAAAGAAGAAAAAAAGAAAATTGACAGAGGAACTTTTCTTCTTGGCTCACACTTTAATCATCTCGAGACTTGACTTTTAATCTATTGTCATTTATCCAATATACAAGGGGCCAAACAAGGTTTTTAGTGCAGTTGCAACTTGTAAAAGAGCATTTTTCTGTTCTTGTATAAGTAATTTTACTTACTTTACTTACTTACAGTGAAGCATGTGAGTACTTCCTCCATCACTGCTCAGTGTCTAATCGGATGAGGCGCCATGTGATTACCTCATGGATACAATGGACGGCTACGGATGCATCACTGACACAGAAACATCTTTCTTAGTTTTTTTGTTTGTTTTTTTTTATTTGTCTCTCATTCATCACATTTCACACGTTTTCCTCACTGAACCCAGAAATGTCACAGGTTGAGACAGGAGACAACATGGACGTTTCAGTACGCAGTTTCCTCGTTTTTTTTTTTGTTTCCTGTTATATTAACAAATATATACAGATATCCCAGGAAGAGCATCGTCATAATAATAATAATAATTAATCCTTTTTTTCCGATAATAACAATAAATTTAATAATAAATACTCAGTGTTCTTAAACCACACGAGGAGAATGAGTCAGGGCTCACTCTTCCGCCGACGGGATTGTCTTCATCCCATACAAACAATAACACACACACACACACACACTCACACACACACACACACACACACACACACATTCACACTCGCACACACTCACTTCGAGAAGTTTTGCACTGTCAAGTAAATACCACCTGCAGCCAAGAGGTGAGAAAACGACTCCACAGATTAAAAGTTGATTCGTCAGCCGTGAGCTCACAGAGAGACCGACCAGTCGCACGACGAGTCGAGAGGAGAATCTGAAGCCTCCGCACTGCGTGTCTTCTTTAATGTGTCCGTTTCCGAGCGGCACGAAACGGGATCCAGGGTGCTACTGAGCGCTAGTGAACAATGTACAGCGTGTGGAGAGACAGAACAGATGAGCAATGTGCTGCACAGAGCGAACCATTCACACGTAAAGTAACATGCACTGAAGAAAAAGCACCAGCAACGCCAAAACATACATTTTGTTCTTCCACACGTGTACAGTAATATATACACATTCACACCAAGAGAAAAACACACCCGGTCTGCCAAAACCCAAAAACGTTTTTGCTAACGGGTTGCGGTGGGGATGCGCTGAGAAAATAAACTCTGTTTGTTTTGTCCACTAGTGCAGTGAGAAAAAAGGCTTCTTCCTGTCTCAGTCTTGGAGGGAAGAGGTGACGATGGGAGACGTTCGTGGCGTGCAAAATAAGAACAAAGACACTCTCTAGTAAGACTCTTAAACAGTCCAGCTCCTCTCCTGAAGCGACAAACGTTTAGGTGAAATGTGAATGAATGTTTTTGGTTTTTTTTCCTTTGGAGCGAGAGATGCAAGCAGAAACACAGACAGCATAAAGCACAGGCAGGTGGGTTGAGATGAAACAGCTAGCAGAGTCAAAAAGTGGCTTTTTAAAGTACGAGAATGGCTTTTGAAGGTCTCGAGGGAAAGAAGGTCGAAATGGCTTCCGAAGGGGGTAGAGGAGTGTCGGGTAAGGTGGGTGGGTGAGCACACTACAAGGCTTTTAAAAAGGCCTCTAGGACCCTCAGTGTCGTGCAGGTTAGAGAGGCTTGCTGTGAGGGTTTCACACCTTATGAGGACACTAAAAGGACACATGGGAGGAATGGCTTCCAGTAAGTGCCTAAAAACACGACAAGACGTTTTTGCAAACTTTCAGTGAGTGCACTTTGCTCGGCTCATTATTCAGCCCAATGTCCTGGAACAAGTCTGAATGCAAAACACAAAACAAAGCAGTAACGTTACGAGTACTGTTGTCCGCACAGAGCGGCAGCCTGCCTCTGTCCACACAGAGGGACAGTCTGGTCCTGACTCTGCCCCTCCACGTCCATGTCCATCAGGTTGGGCCGCGTGGTGCTGGCGCTGGCGCTGCTGTCGCCCGAACCGAGCGGGCTGTCGCAGCTGCTCCCCGGCGACGAGCTGAGGGTCCGGGAGAGAGAGCCCAGCTTCCAGGGGTCGGCTCTCATCCTGGCCGGGGTGGGCCGAGGCCGGGGGGCGAACTCCAGCGTCTTGGGTCTCTCCAGCGGGCTGATGAGGCGGAAATGCTCCTGGTCGGGGATGGGCGGAGCGGGGGCTTTACGCCGATGAGGGACCGGGAAGAGGATGGAGGGGTCGGGGAGGCGAGGGATGTCCAGGGTGTCTGGTGCACCTGAAGAGAAAAGGAATGCAAAAAAAAAAACACGTTTCATTTTAATTCTATTTCATTCTATTTATAGTTTACGTTGTTTTTTGTTTGCACTTTTTTTGTGACTTTAGGACACACAGACTCTCGTAGAGTTTTGCTACCAAACAGTCCTTTGTTTCCTGTTTTGTTGGTTTGTGTTTATCCTGTCATGATTCCTACCGTACCTAGTTGTGTTCTGTGTCTTATCGCTTGTTTGTCTTACTTCAATAAATAAAAGCAACAAAAAATGATTAGATTCTTTTTTTTACGTTTAATTTTTATTCTTTGCAGAAAAAACTGCAGAGTATTTTCTGATTCCAGCTTCTCAAATGTGACAATAGGATGCTTTTTCTTTTCTTTTCTTTTCTGACTATAGAGACAGACCCTTGTGTTAAAAAAGTGGATTTCAAGTCTGTCTCTGCAGGGATTCTTTCCATAATGTTTTCAGATACAGTCTCAGCCTGTCAGCACTTTTAGTGGACGTGCTTTAACTTTTTACGATTACGCTGCAGCCCTTCGCTGCTGACTGAGGCAATCTACTGAACAGCTCTAAAAACGTTTTGCACTTATTGGTCCTTTACACACAACAAATGTAAACATTGAGCCAAAGTTTACATTGTTGTAGAAAATAAGTGATAAAAAGACTGTGAATTTTATATATATATATATATAACTAAGTGATAAAGAGACAAATCATCAGCTGCACCAGATAGTGAATGCTCACAGGATGCATCAGTGTTTTGCGTGTGTTACAGGCAGGCTGCAACTCTGGTAAATGTTAATCTACAAGATTATCCTCAGCATATTCCACACTGATTTAAAACAGAAGTTTAGCAAGTTGAACAACAGTCTCAGGTCACACAACTGGCTTCAGTTTAAAGTTCCCTCTGTAACATCAGAGGCTCCGACAGACTTATATCTTTAAATGAATTTGAATACAGAATAATGGAAGTGGTCACTGCCAGCTGCAGTTGCCTCTCACATGCATAAACTATGAAATGTTTACTTATATATTGTTTATATTATTATATGTTATTGCTGCATTAGTGATTTGGTTTGTGGTTTCCTTGATGCCAATATTTTGACCCTGTGTTGACAAGGTCTCACTTGTAAAAGACATTTTAATCTCAATCTCTGTAATCCCAACATGACCTTTTGCTGACATTATATTGCCTGTTAGCTTCAGCGTGTTGGTTTACATAATAATGTCACCAACATTTTGGCCGACATGATGACAGAATAAAGCGCTCCACTCTGGCAAAGCTATCATTTCTTATACTTTACTGTAGATTTTCCTGCAGAGACACTTGTTTGTTTCCATGCTTAATATTAACTATTCAACACTTCCATTTTGTCTATCTTGCTCCTGTGAAGGAGATAAAGAGACTTGTTGGCTGAGGGCTTAATAAAACATAAACACAGTAAAAGATCTCAATAAATATTGGATGAATTGCGCTCGTTCAGACGCTTGTGTTCGCTGAAGTTATCTCAGCTGCAGACTTTTACTCTTTTTAGTAAACGGGCAACAATCAATCACATGTTCCTTTAACATTGTAAAATCCATGTTTACCTTTGTTAGAGGTCCTGTGTGGTGCTCCGGGTGGAGGAGGCATGGGCATGCTCCCATCTGACGGCGTCCTGTGGTGTCCCAGAGTATGAGCTCGGGGTCGTATTGCCCCGTCCGACGGGGTCCGTCTGTGTCCTCTGTTCACCGCCATGGCTGCGGACACGTGGGTGGGCGTGAGCGACTGGTTGGGCTCCTTCTTGAAGCTCTCTGCCCGCAGGTCCAACAGCGGGTTGAGGGCCGGGGCCGGCGTCGCCGCCGGCGTTTTGATCCCCGTCATCGGCGTCATGGGGAACTCTTCGGGGTCGGAGGGAAGCAGGGACTTGGTAGAGTTGCAGTCAGACAGAGAGGACAGAGAGAGGAGGGTGACGGAGGGAGACGGGTCCATGCAGGGGAGCGCTGAGTCGTGGTGTCTGGAGAGGGAGAGGGAGAGGTTTCGGCTGGGCGGAGAGGTGCTGCGACGGAAACGTCCTGTTCGCTGGAAGAGACCCTCCTTCTTCTTACGCTGCTCCTCTCTGAGGTCCTGCTCGTCCTGCAGCACCTGAGAACCACATCAAGTCACATTAAATTGCTGAGGCAGAAAAAAACGTTAGAGGAGTGAAAATGACTGAACAGCTGCTTTGTCGTGCTTCTTTGACAAAGATAGTACTTTATTTCTTTGATAATCGCTTCCTTGTCCTATCAGAGCAAAAGATTACATCCCAATCATTTCATTGATCGTCTCTCTCTATCTACTTCGCAGACATAAATCCTCCGGACACAGAATCAACAAGGTGCTGGAAGCCGTCCATGCAGACCTCGGTCCGTGCTGACTCGGCAGAATCACACGTTTCCTGCTGATAGTCTGGCAGCTCGCTCATCCTGTTTCATCTCATCCCAAAGGTGAGCTGTTAGTTTGAGATCTGGAGACTGCGCAGGGCGATTTGAGTCACGTCACCATTTTCTATATGTTCACGGTGTGATAATAAGACGACGACGTGGGGCTTTGTGTTGGAAATACCTACCGTATTGTTTGTTAAACCAGGGAGAGAAGGGGAGGAGGAGAGCGAGAGTGAATCTATAGCACCACAATTTAAAGCTTTATCACCCTGCGAGGGATATTTTATCTGCACACGAGGCTTGTAAAATAAAAGGAAAACACTGACGAAAAACAAATTAAAAACAATAACACCTCGATCTCGAGCAATAACTGAGAGTCAAGTGTAAATAACGAGCTCTCACAGTGAAACAGGGTCAGAACCAGAGGGAAAATCCAAATCCTGCAGCGTTCAGTATAAAACCTGGAATCTCTGTTGCAGACACAGAGATGATTTTGAAACTTGGATGTCAGTGACATTGTGTTTGGTAATAAATATTTGGTGTGTTTACGTCTGGTGATAAACTCATGGACTGTTTTATGTGCTCAACATATATCTTGGGTTTCGGTGTGGGCAGATCTAATTATGAGGGTTAGTCTTAAATTATTGTTGTTGAAATTTAAGTCTAAAACTGTAAAGGGAGAGTGAGACGACGTATATATCCAGCAGTATATCCAGACTTGACGTTCATCTATTCAACTCTGCTGATTTCACACTATCTAACACTGAAGTACCTTTTTGGCACCAGATACCTCCAGATGCTGTTATCGCAACTGTTATCACTTGTTAATTATTGGTTAATTTCTCTAATTTTGAGACCATAGGAGCTTTTTATGAACTTCATTTTTAGAGTGTGTTATCCAGAGATTTGACGAAGATGGTATTCACATTATGGCTAATCACTGAAAGGGATGGGCTCACATACACAGGTCAACCTGAAGCAGACATGTTTAGTTTACTTTATTTTCAAAGTCAGTAAAAGTCCATGTGCAGGCGAGGTACTAACTCATGACAGACTGAGTCAAACCTTGACCTTGGCGTAACCTTCTGTTTTCTCACCTGTAGTTTCCCCAGCTGCAGCAGGTCTTGTCCGAGGGCGACAGACGCGAGCAGAGAGGCACAACCCAGCAGCAGCATGTCGCTCTTCTTTCTCTGGCTGCTGCGACGGAGCGAGTCCTGGTAGCTCACAGCCGACCCCAGGCCTCCGGGCCCCTGACAGGAGCTGCCAACAGACGACACCGTGTTGGGCCCCAGGCTGCCCCACAGGGACCCCGAGTCCTCCACGGCCCCGTTGCTGCTGGTCTCCGAGGGCTGCAGGGACCCGGGCGACTCCTCGAACTCACAGCACTCCTCTGTTTTCAAAACATGAAATGAAAAGGGTTAAAAAAGAGGGTGATTCTTGTCACTATGAGCTTTGAATTAAAATCAATTAAAAAATAAAAAAGACTCACCCATTTCATTAAGGCTGGAGAAGCCAGCGGTCATGGGGGCATGTTTGGGGGACTTGCCCAGATTTGGTGCACTGGACGACCAAACTTTGCATCCCTCACCCAGCGACTTCAGTCTGCGAACACACAAAATGGTATCATCAACCACACAAAGTGCAGCAATATTGTGTTTGGACAGAAAGCTCCATGTCATACGTGGGCAGCCATCAAACACAACACTGATGGTTTTTTCCAGCAGATTTCCAGCAGGTGATTGTGCTGCTCCAGGCAGGTCAACACACTGTGATGAGATATTGATTGGGAGGTTTTGTTTCTCCTGTTTTGAGCAACAATCTGTCCAGAAACATACGAGAGAAGGTTTTCTCATCTGACCTGTGATGAAGTTTGTTAGCCTTTGTTATCCAACAAAAAAAGAGCCTCATGATCCAATTTCCTATCAGCCTTGTTTCATCAGGTACATTGTTTTCTGCGATATCATGACTTCCTTCTAGAAAACACAGCCTTCTTGAACTTATCGATTAAAATCTTTTCACTCAGAGTTTTGGGTTTGCTGCAAAACACTTCAAGTTTGTATTTTAAATTCTCCTCTCAGTGTCCGTTGTCCTATTTGTCGTTTCTCTTTTCTCACTCGTTACTTTTCAGATTAATATATGAAATCTGGCGTATTCTCATGAATTAAACTAACAAGATATCCAAGTACAGCCGAAACAATTAGTCAGTTAGTTGATTAACAGGAAGATAATTGATTAACCTATTAGTAATAACACATTTTATGCTATTTCAGAGGCACAACAAGATTTAGCTGCCTCTTATAATCATGTGTACGGTAAAAACTACTGTAAAATCCGGCTTTTGCATTAATGCACAAGTAATTATAAACTTATGATATAATTTATAATAGTATAAGAGCCACAGAGGATAATTCTGAATTGAGCACTTTAAATATATCAAGGAGCATTTTCATGATTACATTTAAGAAATGTTTTTAATGCAGCACTGGTTACAGTAGTATTCTTACAATGTGGTATTTGTATGTTTACTTCAGTGAAGGATCTGTATGTTTCTTCGACCTCTTCCAGTTTCGTATACCTTAACTCTTACAGTAATACTGGCAGACCAGTTAATCCTGTAATTTCATCATAAATCATATCTAAAAACAGAATTAAGTCTCACTGACTTAATGGCACACAATCACACATCACATTCTACAATCAGAACTGGCTTGTGTGACCGTACTTCTCCTCCCCGCCGACCCTCTCCTTCTGGTGGGTGGAGCTCGGCCCCCAGGTGCGTCCCTTCTTCTTGCTGGTCGTCAGGTCTTCCTTCTTACACACGGCGCTGCGGCCCCACGTCTTACTGCCGTCGCTCGGCGTCACTGAGGAGCAGTAAGAAAACCCCATGTCACACTTCCTCCCTACGTTCACTTCCTCTCACATCGGCTGCTTTCTGATGTGAGTATTTCGCACTCACGTCGGATGGCTCTCAGTCGGGGTATGACCCCGGGGCTGGCGGGCGGCGTCGTGCTCTCGCTCCCCTTCCTCTTGTCCACACTGGGGGACGCCTGGACTGTGATCTTATGCTCAAAGCCTGTAGGTGAAGGAAGAAAATGAATGTTGTGTGCAGTCACACATCAGCAGCTTTACTTACAATACTAGCCATCAACTTTGGTGCAATAGGTGCCACTTTCACGTTAAAAAGCATCAACTGCATCCTGTTTTTCTGACCACATTGTTCATGACTCATTTGCTGAGCTGCTACTTACTGCACTATTTACACACTACATTTAATTTCAAGGCATCTGTCGACACACAACCTGTTGTGAAAATGTAAGGGGCGGGACAGCTTTACACCTAAAGAATCTGAATATTATCAACCCTCACTTATAAAACCTCCTGTATTTTGAAAGCTAAATGCTGGCACGTATGTTGAAATCACTGGAGCAATGTATGTGTGCATCTTCTCTTCAAAATAACTAACAGTGTCTTTGCAGTGTACCAGTGTGGACGCACTTCCTGCAGTCTTTGTCCTAAATTTCAGTAAAAAAAAAAACAACAAAAAAAAAACACCTTGTAACAGGAAATGGCATCAGACTGGGAGCTGTGCCAGCTCTGAGCACCTGATTCCTCAGATTAAAACAAACACTCAGCCTGCACTTCCTCCGTTCACCCACCAGAGGGCAGACTGATGCAGTTGCTGTCTCGGCCGAGCTTCAGCAGTCGGCTCTTCTTGAAGTGGCCCTTCCTCTTCTTCACGCTGGGCTTCTCCTGGTACACCTGGTGGATGATGATGTTCAGCTCTCGCTCCACGATGTCGATCTCCCTCTCCGCCAGCTCCTGCTCCCGCCTCCTCAGCTGCTCCTCCTGCTCCCTCTGCTCCTCCGCTGCCCGGGCCAGCGCCTCCTCCCAGGACCTCAGCTCCTGCAGAGAGGAGAGGAAGAGGAGAGCGAGAGGAGAGGGAGATGAAGAGTAAAAGAGGAAGAGGTGATGTGATTAAGGGGAGTGGACAGGGGAGAGAGAGGAGATGAAAGGACAGAATGAGGATGGAGAGGAAATAAGGAGAAAAAAAGAGGGGAGAGGAGGAAGAGGAGAGGAGATGAGTTTATGGGAAGAGGAGGAGAGGAAAGGAGAGATTAAGGAGATTAAAGGAAAGGAGAGGGATAGAATGAGGGAGGAGGAGAGGAACCAAGGAGGTGGAGAAGTGAGAAAAGAAAAAGGGGGAAGAGGAGAGGATGAGGAAAAGGGGATGAGGAGTGGAGATGAGAGAAAGAGGAAGGAGGGAGGAAGAGGATAGGAAGAGGAAATGATCGGAGGACAGGAGAGATTGAGGAGGTGATGTAATGAGAGGAAAGAGGAAAGGAAAGGAGAAGATGAGGAGAGGAACAGAAAAGTGAAAAAGAAGAAAAAGAGGAGAGGAAAGAAGGAAAAGGAGATAGAAGAGAAGGAGAGGTAGAGGAAGAGGTTATTAGTGTAGCAGCACCTCCTCTCACACCTCCTCTGACAACAGGCTTGTTGCTAAGGTGATTCTAACTTGAAGAAACACCTCAGACTGACAGAGAGTGAAATGGTGAGAGATCTGCCACCACCAAGAAATCTGACTTTCAGCAAAACAACTAAAACTAAATGCAAATTAGAATACTAAAACATATGAGCTAATATAATATAATATAATATAATATAATATAATATAATATAATACAATATAATATAATATAATATAATATAATATAATATAATATAATATAATATAATATAATATAATATAATATAATAACCTTTGAATACAGTTGTGTTTTATATCTATTAAGTAGTAGTAGTATAAATCAAGGCATCACTAGTTTTTGTCAACCCAGCTTGATCTTTCTGATTTCTCACCTTCTCTTTGGCTCTGAGCTCGTCAAACATCTGCTGGATCTCCAGCCTCCAGTCTTCCTGTAGGGAATGAAAGGACTCCAGAGGCATCTGAAACATGGCCGACTGCTCGATGGCCTGCAGTCGTCTGAGGATGCTGCTGAAGGAGGGTCTGCTGTGGGGGTTCGGGCTCCAGCACTCTGAGGAACGAGAGTTCACGGTGATGTCAGTCAGTCATTGCATTAGTTTACTTATTTTGAGTTTTTGGTTTGTCTTTTTCCTCCGTTTTTCTGTGCACACCTGTGTCAGTCCTGTGTATTCAAGCCCAACTCTGTCAGTTCATCTCTTCTCATTCTGTTTTCATCCTACATCTCCTGTGTCTGTTCTCCGGTCCTCTTGTGTTGCTGTTTTCTTGAATTTTGTTCCCTGTGACTTTATGGTTTATTCACTATTTTTATATTATTATATATATTGTTTTTGATTCTCCTTTTATCCCTTTTGTTACCAGCTTTTGGATTTTGCACCTTGAGCTCATGGATTAAAGCTCACTTATGTTTGTTTGTTGCCAAACTAAGACCAAAGTTAAGTATGTACATGAACTGTAATAATGCACTCGTCTGTATTTTTACATGATTTTGTGTCTCTGCAACAAAGAAATCTTTTTTTCTTAAACAGTTGACATATGTATAGCTACATATGTGGCCCTGATTTATACGGCAGTTTTCGACCATTGATATGCCAGTTCCCATTCACTAAACACCTAATTTTATAGCTCACACTGGCTTGAACAAAAAAAAATAATTTTACGGTAGTTTCTAACACACGACAAGATAAATTGGTGATTTCTATGTTGTTCTTATTATTACTTAATCCAATAATGAGAACAAAATCATCACGTCTGCCAACGCTCAGCCAAAAAAAAAAATTGTCCCAACTAAAAAACATAAATCTTTAAAAACAGGTTTCAAACAGTTTCATTGTTTTAAAAAATGCTGAATAATTTCCTGGGCACAAAAAAAGTGTGCACTGTACTTTTTTGCAAATGTTATTCAAACAGGACTAAAAAGTCTTTGTTGCCGACTAGAAGCTGTTGTGAAGGACTATTTGTAGCTGGGGATTAATACACAAAATGTGCTCTCATGAATATTTACAGCAAACAGACTGTGTGTGTGTGTGTGTGTGTGTGTGTGTGTGTGTGTGTGTGTGTGTGTGTGTGTGTGTGTTTGTGCGAGTGACAATGTGGCTCTTACATCATAAAAGCATGTCTCAATCATATAGTTTCATTTCTTTTTTTGTTTTTTTAAGAGCTCAACAATTTCCTAATAAATCTGGGCACATTAGTTAATAGCTGTGTATGAATACATTTTTCTTGGAGGACTATTTTTAGTGGTGGATTAATACACACGTGGTGCTCTAGCAAGTAGTTAAAGCTGCTTGCATTAATCTTTAAAAACGGGTCTTTAGATCTAACATACAGTTTCATTTACAAAACAAAACAAAAAAATTTTCTAAACAACTCGGGTACTGTAGTTTTTGTCAAATGTTACGAGTAACTAGTAATTTACAATAGTAAATACTGCTCTTTTTGGGGGACTATTTTTATCGGTGGATCAATACACATGTGGTGCTGTGAATAGAACTAGAGTATGTCAGTGTTCATGGTAATGAAGGAACATGTCACCCAGAGGAAAAAATAGGCTCTTTTTTGTGTTTTTAATAATTACTGGACAATATTAAAGCCTTATTTCACAGAGGAGAGGGATGAGTCGGGCTTTAACTACACAGGTAAAATGCATTAGAGGGATCAATCCAGTCTTCGTCTTTAAATGGGATTTCTTGACAAAAAGATAAATGTAAAATAAACTTCAATCAAAATACAGGTCAAAGTGTATCAACAGGATGTTATACAGTCAGGTTATCAAATAACTTATGGAGGATTGAACCATTAAATTTTGGTCTGGATATATATATATATATATATATAATTTGTTTTTTCTGGCAGCAGAAATGGCAATATGAGAAGTGATAGCCAGCAAAATGGGACAGCATATGGCAGCCATCATGAGCCAAACCCTGACTGACAGTGTTGTAGAAACATGGTGCACACCTACAGTAGTCTGCTGAGCCCCAAACTGATCAGTACTGTCTCTACAACTCCAGAAAAAAAAACATGCAAGGAAGTGCATCAACAAAGGAAAAAGTAAAAATGTTATTTGAGAGCAACCAGAGAGCTGTTTCAGGTAGCATTTTATTTATGAGGTAACCTAAATTAGCATAAAGAGTGTGTGGATGAAGTTGGAGGAGAGAGGAGATGAAAGTGAGATGATGACAGGAGTAAACAGTGTAGAGAGCAGCGAGGGATGAAAAAGGAGAGATTAACGGATGAACAAGGATAAGATGAAGTGGAGTGAGAGGGAGGGTGAGGAGGAAAGGAGCTTTAGGAGCAGAGTGGGAGGGAAGTGGAAGGAGGTGGCTGAAGTTGGCTGACAGTTTGAGAAATAACCTCCCTGTTTTTTTTTTTGTTTGTTTTTTTACGACATGTAAAAGACTCGGCCTGCAGTTCTCCTGCCCATAAAGGAAGCAGCTTGGGGATGAGCACATTAAGGTAATTTGAAAATGAGGAAGGTGTGTGTTCGAACAGAGATGACCTGAACTGTGAAACAAGAGCTGGTTAATGCTCCACCACCATTAACAAAGCGTCGCCTGGATTATTTGCAAGGTGAAAAGGAGAAATTGGGCCCAGGGGAGCTCAGGCGAGTACGACGAGGATATATAAAAAGCAACTTAATGAAATTTTTCAGACGGTCCTTAACCATTTTAACTCTTGGCGTTCGTCTCAGCTCTCAGATTCAAGACAAAAAGGTTTTAAAAATCATCAGATGTGACCTCAAAAACTTGTGGAAAGTTATATTAAAGTCAGAGGATGCAAACACCCAAAGGGCCTTTTTTTCTCAGAGTTTCTGTATCATCAGTGACATGTTTAAGGTCATATCTGATTACTGATGTACAGAAGAGTCCCAGAGGAGAAAGCGCAAGGACACAATAAGCTAAACCTGCCAACCATGAATGAATAAGACTGTTTTCACTGTGTTTGCAGCTGTTGTTTTACTGCGAGACTTCTGGGTTTTTTTTTTTTACTTTCCCCGCCTGAGCAGAAGTACCGCCTGCTTACCTCCCAGCAGCTGAGCGAAAGGTTCAGGGCACGTCGAGGGGATGGGGAGTGTCAGCTTGTTCATTGCAACACCGTAAGCCACCGCCAGCGCGTCTATCTCCCGGTAAGGAACCTCGCCGGTCAGCAGCTCCCACAGTAACACGCCGAAACTGCGACGAGAGACGCAGAGAGAGGAAAATGCGTGTGTTTTCACGTAATAGCACAAAACTTGCCAAGGGTGTGACATATTCAGGATGCAAAGTAGAAATAAACAACAACAAGTAAATGTACTCAGTGACTGTACTTCTGTATAAATCAGGTGGAGTAAGACAGGTGTAGTACCTCCACACGTCGCTGCTCTTGGAGAAGAGGGAGAGCTTGATGACCTCCGGGGCCATCCAGGCGTAGGTCCCCGCTGCACTCATCTTGGTGGTCTGGTGCCACTCCCGGGCCAGACCGAAGTCCGTGATCTTCAGGATCCTCCCGCACAAGTCGTCCCCCTCCGGCGGCTCCAGGATGAGGACTGAGGAGGAGGAAGAGGAGGAGGAGGGGGGATTATTACACTAAAATCAATAAAAGAAAATGCTTTCTATCAACTACAAAAAAAAACCACTGGTTAAAATGTCTTAAGTATAGAGAAGTACTTAAGACTAAAGTGTAGAAATATTCTGTCCTGTATTCAAACAGCATCAGTGGGCATCAAAATATAGGCCACAAGTAAGAACACTCATAACGCAGAGCGGCAAATTTCAGAACATGTCAGTGGATTATAGCTACAGACGTATTAATGTGTTCATCACTTAAATGTTGCAGCTGTAACGTGTAAAATGCAGTGGAGTAGAAGAAGAATGAAATGGAAATAGTCAAGTAAAGTACAAATATCTCAAAATGAACATGAGTGCTTAAATGTGAATATCTGCTGGTTTTCTTAGTTATGTATGATAGTAAAATAAAGACTTTTGTGCTTCGGACTAGAGAAAATAACCAGCAGATACCTACATTCAATGTTATCTTTCTCAGCGCAGCAGCTTGATTTGGTCTGAAAACCAATGACGTGAATCAAAATGTAAAAGCTTCAGTAACGCAGCCGTGTTTACATTACAGGTGTGGTCCGATCTGCAAGCTATTCAGGTTTTGGCCTTGAACCATCACCTCTGGTCCTGCAGTCTGCAGTGTTATGCGTGTACATCAGTTAAAGTGACAGTCCTTTCAAAAACATACAGTATCCTTCTGTCGGTACTGAACCTCATCTCTCCGTCTCTGTGCGTCTCTGTGCGACTTCCTCCTTCATTTCCGTGTGAGAGTCGGCTATGGAAATATTTGGAGTGTACACAGTTCACAGGCCCCGGGAGGCAGGTGGGGGTTGCTCTCTCTCCCTCTCACTTATCTACAGGCGTATGCAAAGGGTGGTGGAGAGAGGCTACGCACACACAGCGGCGTCTTTGTTTACACACACACACACACGCACATACATGGTTTCACGTGATAAAGGTGTGCCTCTCTGTGCTCGACTCTGTCCACAAGCTCGCTAGGAGACCAGTTTCAGTGATAAAGAGTTGATCCCAGTCAGTCTGCAGATGCTTACATAGTCAGAGAGAGGTATCAACATTGTTTACTGAAATAAAAGTAGCAATTACCTGCTGTAAAAGATACTCTATTACAAGTAAAAGTAATGCACAGTCCAACATTTTACTCATCTTTGGTGGATATTATTATTGATGCATTTTAACAGCAGAGCTGGTCGAGGTGGAAGTTTAACTATGTTGTAATACGTCTGAAACATTCAGTTAATCATTTAATCGATTGTCAGCAGTATCCTAAAGGTCAAATACTTTTCGTCATCAAGCAAAACTCAACCTGCACCAATCGACATACAGACGTCTGAGAGATATTTCCCCTCTAAATGTCTCAGATGGTTTCACTAAAAAACAACAATTTATCAGTTGCAGTGGCATTTTAATTTCAGTGCTTGAAGTATTTTTTATATTTTCATCCATATCTTGTGGACAAAATTGCTGGTAAGGAAAATAATCTGCAGATTAAATGATAAGTGGAGCAACAGAAGAAAATATTTTGCCGCTTCTCCTGGCCTTAAAATATCATAACTTCATAATCTCATTTAATCTTATCTGAACATCGGACAAAAAGGCTATTCTGTCACTTTCTCTGAAAAATGATTATCTGATTTCATCTGTGTATCATTCTGGGTCACACAAATCAAAATCTATTTTAGCCTGGGGCCAGTTTTAGTTCATTTCCTATTTTTTAATATGAAAATAGAATGAAAAGCAGGAATAACTAACTGGTATTTGTTTTTTTTTGGCAAATAACCAAATAAGTAATCTATTTTTATGTTTGTTTGTTTCAGATATTCAATTGAATATGGAAAGAAGGAGTGACACAAACATTTGATAGGTTATAGAACAAATGATTAATTGATCAATAAAGTAATTATTCAGTAATCAGCAGATTAATCTATGATGAAATCATTCATTATTTGCAGCCTGACTTTCTACACTTTTGAGTGGTACAATCAACAAAAAATGCATAATATCCGATTGAATTTTTGGTATATGAATGTATTACTTGCAATTCAACCATTACCTACAGATGTCAGATACATTAAGAATGACAAAAAGTAAATATTTATTCTTTAAATATGGTCAGTAGAAGTATAAAGTATCTTAAAATGTGAATACAAAAGCGAGGAAATCTTTTCTGTTGCGACACAGCTGTCTCTTCAGAGTCGAGACCAGCTAAGTGGATGGACGGGATGCGTTTGCATGCTTAGATGGGTTTGTCCTCCTCTCCTGGTTTGTATAAATACGGAGCACATCCATACAGGGCTGTAGGGTGGAGGCTGATGACAGAGCGAGGAGGAAACAAAGAAACTGAACGTGTGAGCGAAGCAGCACCTCCACCTGCTCCCTCTCTCTCTTCTCCCTCGTATAATTATACCACCGCAAACAGTTCTTACATACGTCGAGCACAAAGATCAACATGTTTGTATTCGACTGGCAGACTGGAAACCTGAAGAGCAGTGATACACAGATGACACCCGGGAGGCCGTCGGAGGCATCACAGCACATTTTTATCACACAGAAAAAGGAGAAAAAAAAAAAGTCCTCAAGGATAATGTGGCTTTTACACAGCGCAGTGGCAGCGCTGTTGGAAATGTTAGCTGAAATTAGATGACAGCATACGAATGAGAGGGAAGGCGAACTGCTGACAAGCTCCCTGCTTACTACGAAGTCTCCCAGAGCTACATGCATTATGGGAAATATCACATTCAGCAGAGTTCGATATCATATCATCAATAACGCCACAAATGCTGCCGTGCTGCTTTTTAATGCCACATTGAAATGATTCACTGTTTCAGTAGCTTTGAGCGAATATGACCAACTTCGTCTAACGTCCACTGATAAAACCTTTTTTCTGTGCAAAGCCGATATCAAACACGAGATCTTATCAACGTATCAATGACTCGTGTCATGTTTGAACCCACAGAGAGCCACGAATGTAACCTGGTAGATTAGTGGCAGTCACGCCAACAAATAATCATTTTTTTAAATATAAATTAGCAATAAGTTAAGGACTCATAAAAGCAATAAAAATCGTAAATAGCTGCAAACAAGTGTGCACATGCATCCAGGTGAATTTGTGTGCGTGTTATGCATCTTTCTGTTGTAGTCCCTCCCACTGCCACACGCCCACTGACCCATTTGGAAGAACACAAACCCTCACACACGCCTTCATACACAATTTTGCCTCCCGGGGCTAAAGCTTGTTGTCAACTGTTTGTGGCCGTCAAACAGCGGGGATATTTTTGTGGACCGGCCAACTGACAGGGCGAGCTGCAGAGCCGCCGGTCGCAATGAAAAAAGCTGCAATGTCATGTTACCGGTTAAAGACAACAGTGTCAAAGACTTGAAAGCAGTTTCAGTCAGCAAAGACCTCCAGATGACATCGACAAAAAGGCTCCTGCTCGGCCGTGATGCCTTGTGAAAAATGTATCAGTGCTCTTTAAACCCATTAAGGTATTGTGCGCACCCACAGTGTGAAACCTAATAGGATGCTGCAGTTCTGGCCACAATCCAGACACTACTATTACATCCAAGTAGTATTGATCATCTGTCAAAAACACCTGCTGAGCGGGGTGTGGCCGGAGAGTCAAATGCTGGGACCCACAGACAGCAGCAGTTATCTCCAGTGTTGATTCAACCTTTAAACCGCTGCCGTTCTTCCCTCAGTCTGTGAGTCTGTGACCCAGGCTGAGTGTTGAGAAATGCGGCTGTTCAAACACTGGCGGGGGAGTAACCAGCCAGGCTTTAACCTCGCTAATGATCTGCAGACTTGTTAGTCGGTGCAGTGAGTACAGGTGACACATTGGTCCACTCACACATCTCACAACAGAGGAATGCAATCAAAAGGCCTTCTGAGCGAAGGTATTTATGTCCGAGCCACTTCCAGCAGAGCCTGAAACACCTTCAACAAGCAGAGCAGCATGTTTGGTATGTGGCCGCGCTAATCTGGAAACTCCCTGCAGGTCAACAAGAGATAACCCGCTTCAACAATAACACGGAGTCAGCACTTAAACTAAAAGATTAGACACTTAACAACACAACTAGAACGACATGACAGTATTAAAACCTGAGGCCCAGCTGGATGATGCAGGGGATTGTAATGTCAGCAGGAGTTGAAGGCAGCAAAGGGAATTTGTTTTTTATCCGATCAAGAATATTTGATTATAATAGTTACAAAATCAAAACATTATAGCATCCAAAAAACGTGAAGATTACCACTGTATGTCAGTTCAAAAACATCTGTCTCGACGTAGAACTCTGACAGTGAATTGTGTTCAATCTCAAAAAATCTAAATTCTACGTATTATAAGGCAGAATATCAACAGAATTACACTTTCATGCATCTGTACACGTGTTGTCTGAAAGAGAGGGTTTCAGCATTTCAATAAAGAACACAACACTCCACCTGAACGTTGACCGACTAGCCAACGTTATTGTCTCTCTGTTGCTGCCTCGCCTTAAATAAACAATGTGAGAGCGTCCAATCAGCCGCCAGAGTTCGGGGCGTGGTCATGTGAACAGTCAGCTGAGAGATTTGGTCCGTGTGATCAGCTGATCACGGCGCTGCAGGTGGTGTAACCGGTCAGAGCTGACGCTGCGTCCATTTTCTCTGAATGTTGTGCAGCCAATTACAAAATATCTTCCTTCTCTCTTTTATATCAGCATTGTGACTTGTGAATAAAGTAGAGAACATCTCCCTCCCTGTTTTCTTTTCTATGTTACTGTCTTAGTTTTATTTTGTTTGGTGATCCAGCCAGTGGTCCTGTGAACTTGCAAGTGAAATCAACTTTTTTGTTCTAATTTTCACAATAAATTAATCTGATCAGGACTGATCAGGAACAGTTAATTCCGCAGTTCTGCACTTCATCTACATATCCCAACATGAGACGTAAGCCACAGAAGCTCACGCCATGCAGATCTAAAGAGCGCCTCATGAAAGCATCATAAATCTCTGTGAGTTTCACTAATGTCCGTAGACGGTTCAGTCTAAAGAAAGAGTGAGGGATACACAAAGCTAGACCTGTTTAACTCATATTGTTCTGTGTTATTTTGGCCGCGGATCAGTTCAGTGTGCTGTGTCATTAACTTGTTGTTATGGTAACAAGGGCAGAGGTCACAGAGCGAGACTATGACGCTGGGAAAGAAGGGAAAGAACAAACCCATGCCCCTATGAGGATGATGTGCTTTTTGTCCCCCTCTCGCTTGAGCACTCCATTGGCTCTTTTACAATCTGTTAACTTTCTGAATGTTCAATACTTAACAGTTGGAATGGCCCTTTAAATTGAGTGGATTCTCTATTGGGATGAGAGCAACTGTGTGAACAAAATACTTAGCGAGCAGTGAGGCATAGCATCGGTTCAGGCGGGGCACTGAAGTCTTCCAACATGCTTCGCAATCACCGGCTCTTTCACAGCTGTGAAGCTGCTGACAACCAATCAGATTCATGCAGCTGTGCGGCCTGACATTAGTAATCTGCACATACGTATGCTCATGCCGCCACTGTTTTCTGGAGCCACAGCACACTCCGCCACCCTGACCTTGTCTTTATGACTGCAGCCTGGAGTGAAACGTGTCATTAGCTATTTGATGAATTGTCATTTAAAGTTTGTGCAGACAATCATGGTGCCCAGAGGATGAATCCTGCTGTCTATGATGACCGAGCGCCTTCATCAAACGGTCTAAATTTAATTTGTCAAATATTTTCATCATGGACCAAATATCTGCAAAACCAATGTCAGCCTCAGCCTCACTGTGAGTTTAGTGCTTATGGCAAATAACACACTAAACTAAAATGGTAAGTGTGGTACACTTTATACCTGTTTATCCAAAGAAAGTCAGCCTGGTAATGTTAGCATGCTGATGTTAGCATTTAGCTCAAAGCACTGCTGTGTCCAAGAACAGCTTCACAGAGCTGCTGGCATGGCTGGAGACGTTTTTATTAATGATGTACAGTCTGTAAATGTTATGTATGTTTTGTATTGCTGTTTTGGAAGAACCTGTTGGGTTTAAGCTGCAACAATAAATCAATTACTCCATTAATTAATCTATCACTAACTATTTTGATGATCAATTAACTGCTTTCAGTGTTTTTTTAGAGGAAAGAAACACATTTCTATGTTCCAGCTTCTTAAATGTGAATATTTTCAGGTTTCTTTACTCTTCTATGACAATAAATCATCTATCTTTCAGTTTTTCATCATTTCTTGACATTTCAGAGACCTAACAACTCATCGATTTATCAAGAAATAGACAAAAAATCCTCAGTATTTGAGGAGGATTGTTTCTCTGAATCAATGAGATGTTTCTCTTGCTCTCTTTCTAACCTTGTTCTTCTTCCCTCTCCCTCATCAGTCTCTGTTTCACCCTCCTCCTCCTCCTCCCTCCCACAGAAACAGGTGTAGCCTGCAGGGCGGAACAGCTGTTGCCGTGGCGCCAAGTCAGCGAATCAGCTCCGACGTTCCAACAAACACCCAACAGAGTCTCTGATACCTCCCTCTTACTCTGACTCCCCCAGTTCACACAACACCTTCACACCATCCTCCACCCACTCGTCCTCCTGCATGCTGGAGCTGCCTGGTTGTTTAGACACAACACCACCACCTCTGTACTGGCCCCAGCGTCAGGGACACAAATACAGCAACTTGAGTTGCATGGCAGCGGGCCGACGGAGCATCAACACAGATGAGATACGGGCCCGTGGGATGCTGAACAGCCGGTCCTCCGCCCCGCAGGCCCGACGTCTCTGTTTCTGCCTCGGCAAAGATCAAAACCTTGTCAACAAAAAAAGTAACCCCCCCTCCAACCTTACTATGTATGACTGTCTCTTCATCTTCGCATCCACTCTTTCCCCCATCATCATCATCATCCCCCCCCCGTTCCCCTCCCGCCCTCCCTCTGTCGGTGCCCACAGCTCAACTGTCTGCTGTTGCAGCTGTCGCCAGCCTGGCGATGATCACAACACACCGGGGAGAAGACATGGAAGAAGAGACGCAGGGAAAGCAAAAAAACAGAGTAACTGAGAGGTAGATTGTGTGTACATAATGTGGGAGATGGTGGTGGTGGTTGAGGGGGGGGTAAGAAGATGAGGAGGCGACGCAGGGTGGAGGTTTTAAGATGAGGAATGGGGGAGGGGGGAGACGACAGAGGATGAGAGGAGGAAGGAGGCAAGAGAGGGACAAAAAATGTCATGAGGGAGGAGAGGAAGAGCTGTAGAAATGAGGGCAAGAGAGGAAGAATGAAATATTGGGAAGAAGCAGCTGAAAAGGCAAGAAACAGAGAGCGGGATGGGGGAGAAAAAGGAACAGGCACTACGAGAGAGAAAGAGACGGCAATAATGAGTGGATGAAAAGATGCGAAAGAGATGACTGGAGGGAGAGCTTTTGTCATTTTCCTGGCAGCACATACCAGATGTCTTTGTATCTCAATAGGTCTCTCCATTTTCCTTCGGCTTTCACACATCTCGTCTCTCAAGAGATTTGGAGTATAGGAAGACATAAAACGTCTCTACGCACACACACAAAAACTTTCAAATTCCTCCATCACTTAAAACCCAAGTTCAAATATAATAAGAAAGATTCAAACGCAGACACACACACACTAGCAGCTAGAAGATGTTTTTCCATCACAACAATTCAGTTGTGTTGTCTAAAAGTTTTACCAGTCACATCTGCTGTGTTTAAAGAGTTTCAGCGCTGATGAACAGACGTGTAGCTAATCTCTGGGTCTCATCCTGGCTCCCCCCTGCTTTGATACGGAGGTTGTAGTGACTATGCTCCCATGTCATTGATACCCCAGCTTGGCTCCACTTGGACCACCACAGGCCATCAGGGGCTCTAATCCTGAGCCGCGCTGTGGCACAGTTTCACCCCGCAGCCATTCACTTTGTCTCCACACAAACGCAGCTGCCAGATTCGTGTGACCGGGCAGCCTCTCTCTCAGAAGAGATTGAGGTATTAAATGAGGTGGCTTTCCCTCGGCTCTTTTTGCTTGGAGTGTGTGTGTGTGTGTGTGTGTGTGTGTGTGTGTGTGTGTGTGTGTGTGTGTGTGGTATGGAAAAATGTGGTACTTACAGTGTGGGAATTCACAGAGAGTTATGAGCTTATGACGGATGACTGATCTGAACCTTTATTGGGGCTTTAAGTTGATGAATTGCAAAGCGCTATGCTGCTTTTGTGGGCAACAATTGCAAAAATTTGAAAGCAGATCTAATCGGCTCTACTGCAACAACAACAAAAAAAAAAACTGCTTCTTTTCCCCAAAGAAGAAAGTGAAAGAATGTCCTCGTGTCTTGATCACTCTCGGAGAATTTCATTCTAGATTGACAAAACTGTCATGAGGCACCACTGTGTCAAACAGCTGGGGGGGTTGCTTCAGCCCTCTGGGTTCACACTTGATCCCGCTCACGTGATGTCATGGGGAAGCAGATGTAAACAACATGGAAATTGGAGAGATGCAACAACTTGCTGCCATGCAGTGACAAAAACCAAAAGCAGAAGATTGAAAGAGTCCTAGCAGAGAGATACGGTCAACATAGAGTGAGTCCCGCGAGGGAGATTTGAAGTTTCTGTAAACATTTGCATGCCAGCTTACGTTAGCCTCCAGGGTTCCAACATTTGCTGTTGGTTGAGAGGACCATCAGCTGCTTCAGGAGGCCTCTCGTGTTAGTTGTTGTGGTACAGCTCAAAAAGTGTTGATGTAATGATCCAAAATTTAAATCGTAAATATAAAACATGTTTGATATTAATTGGCGCAGCCTTGACGAATCTGTAAGAACTTCAAGAGGCTAAAATCTGGATCTGTAAACCCCTCACATTTCCAGATAAAAGGGACTGCAGAAGTAATTTATGATGATGCAAAACATCCCAACACTTTCCAGTGAGTCTGGAAGCAGCTCTGTAGTCTGCTGGTGCGACACTGAAAACGTTCCGCGTAGCTGCTTTATCATCCATGAGTTAAAGATGGACTTGTGCTCTCAGCGGGTTGTCCATGAAACAACATGTGTACGAGTCAAATCTCTGCAGTAGAGAACATAAACGTTAAATAAAACATTGCATCATAGTATTGACTCTCAGGTCTCTAAACTGCATGCAAACATGCTGCGTATGTGTGCTGTCTGACTTAAGTGTCCTCTACTTGACTCCACTATGAAAGTGGGTGAAGGACGTTCAGCTCAGGGGCGACCCAGCACCCTCTCTGATTGGCCTGGCGCCCGACTCTCCGTGCCAGGCTGCTGGCATCAACAATGACCCTCTAACAGTCGAGTCAACAGCCACCAAACATACTGTACAACAGCCCAGGAGGTGCCACTGTTAGTGTGAGTGTGTGGCTGTGTTTGTACTGAAATACACGCCTCTGCCTCCATGACACACAAAGTCATATTGTGCCGTTATTCCACAGGAAACTTGACTTTAGAAACTGTGATGGCTGAAGTAAAACAGGAGAAACACGTGTATTGTTTAGTCTCACTTCTTTTTCTTCTTGAACGGCCTCTCGCGCCATCTGACTGAGGTGAATCTGAGTCGATGACGAGGAAAGGCGCTGCCTGTGGCGTTTACTGCCCCACTTGTTTACCTGTGTCCTCATCATAAGTCGAGTCTTTGGGGAACACTTGAAGCTATAAGATCCAGCCTTTTGTCTGCTTATGCAAATCCACAGCAAGAATATAATTCACCGCAGTACAGCATGTGTTTGTTTGCTTGTGCGTGGATGTTTCAAGACTAAAATATGACAACATTTTAATGTATAGTTGAACAACGATCAGAAGCAGCAAATCAAACTACAGTACAAGATTAATACAATGAAAAGTCCCTAAAGGAGGCCCGTTAGTCTCTCTTAAAATCTGTTTCAACTACTCTTTTTGGTCACTCTGACACTATGTAATACAATCCTGCGTCATCTGGGATAAAACACAGGCCTGTACAATGCTGATTTTATGCAAACACGCTCATTTAATATGAATTTACATTTATTGAGTGTTAAAATAAAATGCCCCATACAACTGCTCCACATTGCTGCTTATACTGGCCAACAACGACGGACAGTACACGACAGACAAAGTTGAAGAAAATAAGGCTTACAGCAGCTTTAACCGGTGGTTATATTACTTGCATATATTAATCGAGTGACACAGGAATGAGTCCTGAAACCTAGAAATCAATTTGAATTAAAAATGTTGTGACTATAACTTCTGATAATTCTTAAACTATGCAATACTTTTTTATACATCTTCATGTCATTTCACAAAAAGAAGTTTTTAAAAAAAGAAAAAAATGTGCGTTTCTTTACTAATATCTTCCTTATTTTTACTTTGGACATCAAAATTACATATCACATCCTTGAGCAGTGTTACACAGCTTTGTTATCTATTATGCAGTCTCTAATGTACAACAACACACAGCAGCAGCAGGAGGAGGAGGAGGAGGAGGAGGAGGAGGAGGAGGAGGAGGCGTAAATGTGTGTTAGTGTGCTTTGCAGATCCACAGAGAGCCCGGGCTGCAATGCAGTAAAAGAGAGCGCTGGGGAGTCATCACTGTTAACTGGCCTCCCATCAACTGTCATCGACCAGTGGAGAAAAATAATTGTGTGTGTGTGTGTGAGCGTGTGAGCATCATGCAGCCATTGACTGGTGTCAGTGTTTGGTTTAGTTGTGTCACTGTACTGTGGCTCTCTCTCTCTGTCTCTCACTCACGGAGTCGGACTGAAACTCGGCAGTGTTCCCTTCTGACAGCGAGGCGATACAAAACATCTGTTAGCCGTGTGGCCAAGCTCACATGGTGCCAGAGAACTGAGAAACTGTCCAAAATCCAGCTAACACTCTCAAGCTCTTTAACTGTTCTATGTGGCCAGCCTGTCCACGAGAAAGTAAAATTAACCCCAATGGTGCACATCATGACTGGTGTTACTTTCCGATGAGGCTTCTGTCAGTGGAGAACTCATTGTCTCTCTGCTTTTTCGCCCGCTGCTGCACCTGTCAGAGTAAAACTACGAGTCTCAAATGATATCCTTGTTCAGTGATATTGAGACAGAACATGACTCACATTTTTGATGCCTGAGAAAGTAGAAAAATCAACTCCAGTGAAGCTGCAGCGGTGATACTGAATCTCAATGTGACACAAGACAACGAGTCTGAATGGAAAGTGCCAACATGAGAGAAATACAACAACAAATCAATCCTAGAGAAGGAAAAAACATCAGTGTTGCAGTTTGTTTTTTGGGGCACATTGTTGCATTAAAATGTCTTACAACAACTTTACCGCTGTTATTATGTTAGATAGATTTGATTACTAGCATTTTTTTATTTCTATAGATATCGTGATAATGTCATTACTGCGAATTTGTTCATTAAGATCTCTGACAGCTCTGATGCAGTATTTTGTTGTGTGCTGACATCATCCCAAATGTCTCCAACAGAATACAAACCAAGTTAGCGATGAATTTAATTTGGCCGCTTGTCGCTGTAACGTCTTAGAAAGAGCCAGAGAGCCAGTTTTTATTAGCAATGAGGGTTTGTTTAGCCATAAAGACAGCAACTCCCAAAATCACTGGCATCTTTTGTTTTGTTTTGATTGAGACTCCTGGCTGAAGAGTTGGCACACACTGCCACATTAACTGACATTATTGTTCTTATGTATAGAAGCTGTGATGCCCATAAATGCATCTAACGTTCAGTGCGAGACAAATTTGGAAAAGACCCAAGAGGCTGTCAGTATAACAAATCTGTTTTTGTGGTCTGTTTATCTCCTAATACAAACTAGTGCTGGTGCTCATATGGGTGCAGGTGCTCCACAATTTTCGCATTTGACTTCAGCTTGAGGTGTATTGTATAATGAGGCCGACAGTACAGACAGACGCTGATAGAGGAAAAAACTGCAGCCTACAGTCCATCAATACCGTTAGCCTTAATCTGTAGAGAGAAAGACGAATGCTTTGACCTCGTCTCAAACTGGCCTTATACTTTTCCCTCCTCCTGCCTTTATCTCTCCCTCCCCCATCCATCTTACCATTCCCTCTCCCAACCGAGCCTCCAGGGGTTTCTCTACAGCCACTGCATTCCTGCTCAGCTCCTCTACCCATCCTGCCTCGCCTCTACATCCATCTCTCCGTTCTGTCATTCATGGCCTACAGTCGCGCCTCGCTGCCTGTATCTCCCATCCTTCACCCCCCTCCTTTACAGTGACTCTTGCCATTGTGAGTCCTCCCCTCGCTCTGTCTTGGGCTGCTGTGTGAGAATGGGGTCATTGTTGTCATGTTGCGGCGTGTTCGTGAGTGAGTGTGTACATGTGTGTGATACTCGGGGGGGTGAGTTCTCTGCCTCAGCGCCAGCGTGTCCTGCTGTCCGGCCTCCATACGCACACAGGCCAACAAACTCAACTGCACAAGCACCGCGCTTGCAGACATTCCCAATATAAAGTCTGTTGGGATCTTTCTGTGTGCGAGCCTGCTTCTCTCTAGGAATGGGATGAACATTTTCTCTACACTTTTTCTTTTAAATCCTGGTTTTCTGTTCATAAATAAAAAATCATAAATTGAACAACGATCAAAGACACAGCAGGACTGTACAACTGCAAATATGCAGCTCTCCAGGTATCAGGATTGGGTTGCAGACGTTTAGTAACAGGTTAGCTTCAGTCTGGTGATTCACCTACTCTGGTTGATAAATTAAAGTTTAACAAAGCTTTAGCTGGTGAGGTAATAGGGAAACTGGTGGCTAGAAAGCACCTGTAGCCTAATCCAAAAAACAATCAATTATGTAGACTGCAAGTCATTGTAGCATCAATAACTACCAATCAGATTTAACTCCCAAGCCTTTGTAAATGTAGGTATGACTTTGTTTATTTTAGACATGGAGACGTGTTTGTTTCAGAGTTTGTATTAAGTATTTACAGTTTAGAATGAGTAGAAATATCTGAATAGGCTCACATTACACACTAAATCTTTAAGATAATGTTATTGGAATCATATTTTGAAATTTAAGGGACAGCATCTGTTTTTAGCATAATGACATTTAAAAATGTACCACTTCACATTTTTGATTAACTTTTAATATAAAGGTAATGGCTATCTAATATATTAGCAAGCTAACAGGAGCCTTGTCATTTTAAGTGAGCTACACCTGGAAGTTGTTGGGCTTCAATATTTAGTGAAAGTCAGACAAAACATTCACAGCAGGTAACAGTTTAGATGTTTTGTAATATGTCATTATTGCAGCTAACGTTAGCAGCAAGCTAACGTTAGCTGCTAGCTGTTTCAGTTGGTTCCTTTAGCTACACCTGGAGGTGACCCAGACCTTATTTTTAGATCCAGTTTTTAGGATGTCGGTACCCTCTGGTCTGTTTATCTATAAATATTAACCACCAACATTGTAAACATAGGTGTTTGTTTTAACGTTATCTATATATGCATGCATAGAGAAATGTGTTTCAGAGTTAGCAGGCTAGTACTGTTCATGCTGGGTATGCTAATGGAGGCTATGTGCTCATTTTTGGTTTGTTGTGTTATTTTTATAAAATGCAATTTACAACTTTCACAGTTAAGATATTATCGAACAGCATTTTATTAAGGGTCAGGTCAGATTTGTTAAGTACATCTCTAAAGAGGTTATGTTTTAGCATGTAGCGGTAGATTAAGTTGCTACTTAAAAGTTACACCTGTCTGTCAATATATTCAAGCTTATTTTATGTATGAGTTTGAGATGTGCAACTCCTTAGTATTTACTGATACCTGAATCTCCACATAAATTAATCTAAGTGAGGTGTCTTTCACTCAAGGTGTGTATCAGTTAAATTGATTTTACTGAATGTGATTTAAAGTAGCATGAGTGTAGTAATAATACAGTCATTCACTTAACTTTATTTCTTTATTCATTGGTGAAAGAAAGTCAGACTTTCCCACAACCAGAACATCTACAACTAATCTGCACCCTTAATCATATAGGAGCCATATCTGCTCATATAAAACATGCATATCATTCCTCTAATCCACGCCTGTGAAATACTTCAGCACCCGAGGCTAAAAGACGCGTGATAGTGGTCTCTTCCTCTCTGTTTTGTGCACCAGCCGTATTGCTAGTTCACACTCCGGTTAGTCACAGTCTCGGCCTCCACCGCTCTGTCTCTCTAAGGGATTAGCAGCCGGCACTGGCCACCACTCTAATCCCTTCCTCAACAGACTCACTCTTATTCTCACACACACACACACACAGAGCCAGATGCAGGCTTTTCAGTGACAGCGACCATATCTCGCCTCGCTAATCTGTTAACTAGCTATTACGGCTCTTATGTCCAGTGCCATTGTTGTTGATGCACCATGGCAGCTTGTTTAACACAGAGACCAAAATGAAAAGAAAAAGGCCAAAGAGACAGCACTCTGATTGCATTAGTTTGTCTTTTCTTGCTTTGCGATCTCGATGCTGGATGAGCTTGACAAGCCTTTGAGACACTATTCAGATGATTGTTTACTGTGTAAACATGCCTTCTATTTGAGGCTGCAGCAGTCAAAACAGCAGGTAATGTCAACTGCGCTCTCTCTTTACGGTGTGTATATATGAGCTTCTGCAATTCACATTTAAACATCAAAGAAACTTCACCTACACTTAAATTTAAAATTCACATTTGTTGTAAGAAGGGTTAAACTAACATGGAGTCGTCTTATCCAAGGTGTTCACAGGGAACTACAAATACTGTCTGTGTATGAATGTCCACACTGAGTCAAACTATATGACATTTACTGTATGTAAGCGCAGGCTGCAGGTACTGTGCATGTCTGCGACAGGTGATCGGCCCACCTGTATTGTCTTACCTGCAGCTGACTCACAGCCACTTTATAGCTCTAAAGTGTCAGTGACTATCAGTGACTGTCAGTGACGTACACGCACCTTGTAAAAAGGAGCCGTGACTCAGTCTAACATCCTGGCAGAAACAGAGCAGACCAAAACAATCCCCTCTCAAGGTCCACTCACTCTGGTACGTTTCACCATCATACAGCGCTCAACAGGGCTGACTTAGAACCAGGGGGCTGGGTGGATTTCGGATAAAGGGACAGATCCAGGAATTTACGCTCATTTTTTTTTAACATTGTGAAAAACCATGTTTTTTTTCTAAGGGAACAATGGATCTTGATTAAAAAATAAATAATAATATTTACTTGAAAATCTGGTGTATTCAGGTGGCTGGTATCTATGAGTGAATACAATTTGAAATACAAATCAGATCCAGGGGATTTAAATATGCTTTATTTGATATTGGATGAGGTTTGATTGAGTTAAAGGGGACTGTTGGGCCTTGGTGGATGTAATCGAGCTACAGAATGACATTCTAGTATTAATTCATTGTTACAACACTGAATATCTTAACGGTTTTTGGACTGTTGGACAGATAATTAATAAAGAAAATAATTAACATGTTAATCAATGTTTGTGGATATTATATCAATACACTGTATCTTTCATGTGCTCGACAGCAACCTGAGTCTTCCCAGTGTTTCTACTTTAATCCCATCGAGGAGGACTGCTGCCCTATGCTTTGAGAAACTGGAGGCTGATCCAGGATCAGAGTGACAGGTAAGGCATGACTATGGGTGGCAATGAACCTGCCAACCCACAAACACGCTGTGACATCTATCTAAGGAGGTCATGGTAATCAGATTATCCCTGTTACAGCGACTCACTCACCACTGTGTTTCTGACTGACAGCAACACTCAGCAGGTTAAAACCCAGAACACGCTCTCGTTCATGCACGAGGACACACTTTTATAAAAAAAAAAAAAATTTTAAAAAAGAAAGAAAGAGAAAAATAAAACCTTTAACGTGGCTGGGATAAAATTAGATGAAAGCATCTGAGTGAGCCAAAAATAAAATCCCTGTGTTGTAAAATGTTTGCAGAGCTTCAAATGCACATTTTTACTCTGTGAGAAGTGTCACGTTTTTGCCTTGATGAGTTTTTCTTCTGTGGGAGGAGGAAGATCATTTACTGAGCGCCGGAGCCGGCTGATGGGAGACAGAGGAGAGGCTCGGGGGCCTGAGCTGCTCTGTATCCGCACTGATGCCAAGTGGTCGGCGGTTTGAAGAGGACACCTGAGACCAGCGCACCTGGACAATGAGCTGAGGTGTAACCCTAAACTGAGATGAACCGCTGTTTATCCCCCACGCTCTCCTTCTCTCGCTCTTTCCCATCAGTCTCCTGTCTGGTCCCCAAGCTTTATTTTCTCTCTACGACCTGATCTATATTGCTCTTCTATTGTTAACTAAGTACATTTATTTAAGTACTGTACTTTAATACAAGTTTGAGGTACTTGTACTGGAGTATTTCCATTTAATGCCACATATTGGAGGGAAATATTCATTTACTCCTATTGCCTTACAATTCAAAATTATCAATACAGATATAAATCAACTAATACGTCATGATTTATTATTGTAGGTAAAACTATCTTGCAGTTTAGAAAGTAAAATGACCCAGTTACATGTCAATTAACTCTCTATGTGACTGTTGCTACTACTGTGCTGCAACTCTGTTGTTGGCCCTGCTGCTGCACGGACACCAGCCACAGTTTACTTGTAGCATCTATTTATCATAATGGTGGTGAGACTGGTGGGCAGGTAAAGTAATCGATGTTCACCTGACCACCGTGTAACACCAGGAACACCGATTACAGCTGTGAAGTTAACTTTGATTTCCGGGAGTCGCTTGTTAGAGGTAACGTTAGCCGGCCTGTCCTGGCTAGCTTGACTTTTAGCTCATCATTCTTATTACCATCAGAAGCTCTCAGTGTCAAAACGTAGACTAGTAATGTTACCCAACTCTTTGAATCCCTCGACCTATACCGAACTGATTAGAAGCCTGTACTTCCGCCCCTTGTCTATCGGAAATGTGATCACTGACTGCGAGCCTTCCTCAGACAGGCTAACAATGTTTCATTGAGGTACATCATCACATATTTTCTTTACATTTTGCCTTATTGCTTCTCTGGAGGAATGTTCCCACACTGAGCTTCTTTTAGCGTGCTCACTTTTGTAGCTGAGGAGACACCGTTAACAGTGTCTGTATGCAATTTAAGCTATAGACCAACATGCGTAACCAGTCAAAAATATTCCTGGCGATTAACTGATACATGGTTTAACAGTTGGTTGACATCCCGAGTTGTAGTGTTACATATTCTGCTGTATCTTTCAGTAAAACATCTGACTACTTCTTCCACCACTGTACTCTCCGCTCTCTCAGTATCTCTCCATGCTTCTCCAGGCCTAATTCAAACATCTCTCAGTATGGGTGTGACGTCACCGTCTAATCACATACTTAACGATTAGTGCCCACACATTTTCAGCAAGATCATCATTCAAGGGGAAAACAACAGGGCCCCAGACATTCCTGCATTTCTTCAGTTGCTATTTTCACACAGACAATGCTCTAAATTTGGGGACTGACATTTTGTTCTGCAGCTGACAGCGGCTAGCAGCTGTATGACTCAGTGACACAGAAGCAGTGCCCATGTCACCATGGAAAAGGCAGCGTTGTGGTGTTGTTGCCAAGGCTCTGCTGTCCAATACGCATCTGATCCGCCATCGTTACGGCTGGAGCCGCGCGGGAAGGAGGGAGAGATGGGAAACGGCCAAGCATGTTTCCGAACAAGGCGGAAAAGTGAGCGACTCAAGAAGTCAGGGATTCGAGATTAGGAGACATTTCGGCAGATCAGGAGCGAGTGTGTTCGAGCAACGCTTACTTCTGCTCTGTCTCCCTCGTAAAAAGGCCTTTACTCAGCATCCTGCACACTCCACCCATATTTATACACTCCCTCCCCCATCACTCATGTCACTTGAGATAAACACATACAGTCTGACCTGCACGTCTACGCACACTCAGATGCACTTAGATGGTCGCTGTGTGTTATTTCTTTGATGCACCAACAACTGCAACTGCGTCTTTAAACAGCAAGTAGCACAAAGGACCAAAAATAGCACAGTGAGTTGCAGAGCAGAACTGCTCTCCTTGAGGAGGGGAGGAGAGAGGAGGAGGATGGAGAGCAGGAGGAGGTGCAGAGAGAGATGACAGGGAAAAGATGGGAGAAGGAGACCGGCTCTCCAGGACTCAGGCCTCCCCGCTGGGTCCAATTTAAGTTTCTCTCCCCGTGTCAGCTCGAATCGGTATTCAATGACAACACTTGTAATCACATTTCTGTAACGTCATGAACTGATTAGGAGCAGACTGAATGTTTGTAGCCGTCCACTTATTTGTTGCAGTGGATATCACACAAGCTAATAGAGGGAGTAGTAGACGAGGCCATACACAGATGTAAATCGCAAACATGTCAATATCAGAAAAGGGGGCAATTCACTATTAGAGCAACATTTCACAAATATGTTTTGCACTTTTTTGTCACTAGCATTAACGTCTTACTCTTATTTAAGTCGGCTGTTCTGTTCTTCCGTACTTTAAAAATAACTAATATGTCAAATATTTTCCCATATTAAAGGATTAAATTATACATGTTGAGTTATATGGGAAGATTGTTGCTGCTATTGTGTATGCACAACAATAAATTAAGCTTCAGCCGCAATGAATATTCTATCAATCAATTAGTCAATTGAAGAGAAATAACTGGCAACTATTTTGATAACTGATGAATAGTTTCATTCATATTTTAACCAAAAATGAATAAACATTGGCTGTGTCCAGCTTCTTGACAGTTTGCAGCAATATATATGTGTCAGTCACTTTTTTATTGGTCTCATGTGAGAGAATGTAACATGACATGAACAATGAGACCTTCTCTGCCTCTCTTGGATGCTTATACAAGCCTCTGGACGATTTGTTTAAATTGTTTAATGGTGCTGGGCTGTGGATTTCTTTGTGAGGGACTGACAGAGAGCAACAGTAGAAAATGTAGAAATTAAGTGTCCACCACAACATAAAAGCTCCATTGAGTCCCTTTAAATTAAACCTGTTAAGTACTAGCCTATATTTTGCGTCTCTGCTCGATAATTAACAAAGTATCTCTGCAACTACAAGGTCCATCTGAATTATCAAGTTATCACAAAAAAGGGATCACTTGAAATATTTGTTTGGAAGTATATATGGCACTGGGTCTGAGTAAATCAAGCTGGTACACAGCATAAATTCAAGTTTTTTTTCATTATGATTTTAGAATGAATATGCCTGAGGACTGTTGCAGCTGCAGCTCCAAATCTCTAGCAAACCACAGCAAAATATCTGAACGTTACCTCTGCCAAAGCACTGAAATGTATTTCCCCAACCCCTTATGAGCTATCCTTGGCAGTCGCTAGCTTCCATTAGCAGATTAGCTCATGGCTTGTTTAGCTGTAGAGTTTATTAGGCACGCCAAGCTAACACCTATGCAAACAAGTATAACAGGCCTGTAATTAACCTTTTGTTGAAATGGTTCCTTTAAAGATCCACTTACTAGCTTTTTATAGAACCATACATGACGCTTTCAGTGTTGTAATATTTCTATTGTTCCATTTTGTCAGACTACATGTTAGCCACTGCTTTCAGAGGGACTCAATATGATTCATCAGCAGGTCAAACTGCAGCCCCTAAAATGATCATGAAATTCAACCAACACAGCTCTGAAACAGTCTCAGCCAACACTGGACATTACAGCCTTCATGGGGCCTGTCGCATTAGTTTCACCTCAGTGTAATAATCTGAGAATATATATATATATATATATATATATATATACAGTTGAGTTCACACAGTAGGCCTGTGTGTTGTGCATTTGTTTAGGCACTTTCTACTGTGTTTGATTCTGTATTACATATGTAAATATTCTGGGGCCTTCAGCCATGTTGTGGTCATGTGATAAAAGAGTTACAGTGTGACATTCTTCTTCGGTACGACTATTTTAGGTCACTTGATGAACTTCATTAATTGATAAAATACACGAGATGTAGTTGAAAGCTCGGGAGAACACATACTAAGAACTGTCTTGTCAAATGTTCAGGTATGATTGCAATTGTTTCTAGCCTGACAGAGCTCAAGCTCAGGTGCAAATGTTTTGTCTGGAGTTCAGAGCTCTGGTCTTTGTTCCTTCCCTGTTTTATGCACAAAACAGATTCTGGTTTGAGGAGAGAAACCCCCCAAAACAACTCTCCTCTTCAGCTCACATAATGTTATCATCATTATTACAAATCTGCATGAATCAAAAATATGATCTGCTTATTTACACGGTCTCACTTACTGTTGCTGGACTTCAGGTCCCTGTGGATGATGGGTACAAATGCCTGGTTGTGCAGGTAGTCCATCCCAGTGGCAATCTGGACCGCCCAGTTCACCAGAACCTTCGGAGGAACCTTCTTTCCAGCAAGTGCTCGGTTCAGGGCCCCCCCTCTGGCGTACTCCATCACCAGGCACAGGTTGGGCTCCCGCAGGCAGACCCCACGGAGAGCAATTATGTTGGGATGCCGGAGCATCCAGAACAGCCTGGCCTCCTGCCTCACGCTCTCCGCCGTGACACTAATATCCTCATCCGGGTCTTGCCTGGCAGCCTTTACTGCTACTACTTCTCTCCGCCATATTCCTTTGTACACCTTCCCAAACCCACCAGCTCCTATCACCTCCTCCAGGAGCAGTTCTGAGAAGTCTATCTCCAGGGGGCAATCGCCCACCCTGCCTGCCACCAGCCCTCCTGCGGTCAGCTGCTGGTAGTTGGCAGTGTCCCCCTTTGTGACATAGTTGCTTGGAAAGATACCCACCTTGTCCTGGATCTTGCCTGTCCACCAACCCTCATCCCCAGACACTTTGGAGTCTTTGGAGAGAACCTCCAGCAGGTCCCCGCGCCGCAGGGTCAGCTCCTCATCTGCTGTGGCCTCGTAGTCGAACACTGCCGTCCAGTAGGGGTTGGGGTTGTTGGCCCCGCAGCGGTGACCAGGGTGAGAGTCTGGGGAGGAGGACATGTTGGAGGAATTCCAGCTGCTACCATTCTCCACCTGCACGACCGGGGCCGGGAACATCGGCGGCGGGGGGGTCATATTCGGGGGAATAGAGGAGGAGGAGGAGGTAGTAGAGGAAGGGGGACCAGGCGGGATTAGACAGGGGGGAGGAGGGGAGCAGCAGCCCCCACAGCTGGTGCAGGACAGGGGGGCTGCTGTGCTGCTCGCTCTGCCGTATGGATTCATGTGTTTGACGCTGCAGGTCTGCCCTCTGTCAACTCAGGCGCAAAATCCATACAGGGCCCATTGACAGAGACGAGGCGTCCTCGACCACCAGTGGGGGGGAGCGGGGATCAACTGCTCTCCCCCATCACCACATCTCGCTGCTGAAACTGTGCCAAATCCTGTCACCGGTTGCCGCTGTGCTGTTGCTACGCAGTGTGTAAGTAACATGTATTCCCAAAGGCAAGTTCACTCGGGGACAATGTGGGCCTACATCAGGTCAGACAATGACACTCAGCAGAGCAGCGGAGCCCCCCACCGAAAAACTAATTGACTGTTTCCACAATTGTGTCTATTAGAAAGCTGCCACGGGGAGATGTGTTCATCTAAGAAACAGCAGATGCCTTCAGTGTGATGTCTTCTCTGATCAGCGAGTGAGTGTGGCATGAAGTACACACATTATTTATCTCACTTGATTCTTGAACAGTTACCTACTTCAAAACAAAAAAAAATAACAAAAACTAAATGAAGTTTTGAATGAGAACCCTCCTCTGACCATTGAGAACAAGCGTCTGGACTCTGGGAGCTTCAGAGACACTCGGCAATAAACCCAAAACTGATTTTATTCTAACATGAAATATGGACTATTTAGGCTGCCAATAAAAACCGCAGTCTGTGTGTGAGCTGAGTAAAATCCTCTGAGCAGAGCTCCTCATTATTTCTCATCCAGCAGCCCAGGGTAGATGCACCTCCCCCGCCAGCCATCTCCATGATCATCTCTGCTAGTGTAAACTGCGTTGGGAGAATATCCGCCGATACATGCGCCCTACATCCCGACAAGCCGGTCCAGGCTAAACCCTACATAAAAGACGGCCCCGTCCATTTTTTTTTCTAAGACAGCTGGGGAATCACAGAAACAAGCAGGTATTCAATGAGTGACTCCATGTTCAGCTGCAGCATCCAGCCGTGTGTGAGCAGCACAACAAACCGGCCTCCGTCTCTGTGCAGCGGCCTGGTTCAGTCGCCTCTGCTGGGCTACATTTGTGATGGTGATGGTGTCGAGTCCTCGGTTAGAGCAGGAACTCCTCCTCACTGGAGACAGGGAAGGGACGCCAGCATTTCTCATCATCCAGCACGCGATGGATAGTTTCAGATCAACAATCAGTAGTGTTGTTGTTTTTTTTTTAATATTCAAATGTCCAAAGCATCACACGGATAATATTGTCAGCGGAGGTTTGGTAGAGGCAGCGCCGCGTTACAGTGTCTCAGATCCGACTGGAGGCGATGATCCACACCGGCTCCATGGTCCATTTATTTAAATATCTTCATCATAATAATACTAATAATTATAATTGTAATAATTATTTGGTTATTTACCACGCGCGTAAAATGCTGCAGACGTCCAGTCACCGTCTGCGTCCTCCGCTCCTCACAGCCTTATTTCAATACGTAAACATTCAACGTCTACTGTAACCTAACCTGGACACTGAGGGCAGCAACATCCACTCACATCGTCGCATGGGCGTGTGGGTTGCATCCGAGCAAGAGGAATAATACCAACCATCCAGGTCAGTAACCCAGTTTGGCGACAAATACAAAAAAAAAAAAAAAACATTAAACCCGCTCCCTGGAGTCCCTGTCCGCACTGCTCAGCCAGCTGTCCGCAGCTCCGTCGCACACAAACGGGCTTTATCTCCCAAAAAGACGCGACATTTCGAGCACCGAGCTGTCAGTCTGTGGTCTGACTTTGCATCCAAACACGCCGGGGTGCCGTTCACATACGCACGGACAAGCGCCTCCTCTGCCCCCCGAGAGAGAGAACATGGGGATGGGTTGGAGCATGCGCGCTGGCTGCGCACTTACTCCCATCATACGCGAGCAGATCAGGCTGCGCGGACGAAAAGGAGGAGGCTGCAGGGTGCAGGGACGAGGCGAGGCCGTGCTGGTGGTGTGTGTATGCGGTGGTGCATTGTGGGTAATGTGGTTTCTGAGGGATCTCCTGCTGACCTACATCATTCTGGCAGCTCGTATGACTGAATAATTGGCAATGTTATAATCATGGAGGAATGGATTAGTGTGATCAGAGATGGAGTGAATGCATTCTTCACTGCAGTGCATGAAGTAGATTATTCATCACTGCGACAATGTCATAGACTATTAGAGTCGTATGTAATTTATTCTGGCTGGGGAAGGTGTCTTCTTCAAATTCTAACCCTAAACTCTCAAACTGGTCAAGGGTCAAGGAAGGTAGACAGGAGGACACATATGGAGGCTAACTGAAAGACAGTCAATAGAATATTATTCTTAAATGAAATAATTATACAGATCATAGCTGGAGCTGTGCAGAAAACTCGTTTCTTCATGACATTGCATAAGATTGACTTTTCCAGAGAAGTATACATTTCAAGACATGGTCGATAATAATAATGATAATAAAGTGTCAGAATTTCATTGCATTTCAGAATAAAATCGATCAATGGGGTTATTAAGACAATACGTAGTATTCACGCCCATTAATTTTTAAGCTATACTGACCCCTGGTGTCCAATGATCGAAACATAAATGGTGGTTAGAAGTCGTCTAATGTCTTATTAGACATAGGCAGTGCTGGAAAGCAAGTAAGTACATTTGCTCGAATAGTATAATGTATTTGTACTTTACTTGACTACTTCAGTCTCAAGTTACTTTTCTTCTCTACTACAGTTCAAAGGGAATTATTCTACATTTTACTTTTTTTCTGGCAATAAATGGAGCCAACTAAAGTAAACTATACATTTACTTAAAATGTATGTATGCTGTAAAGTATGGATCAACTACTTTTACTTTTATCAAATATTGATCAAATTTATTTAAAAATTGTCAACCTTGTCTCTGATGCCTTGTAACTTGTATTAAAATGTGCAAATAAATGTAGTGATCAAAAACTACAATATTTGCCTCCAAAGTGTAGCCGAAAATTTAAAAAATTAAAATTAAAGAACCTCAAAACTCTTCTTGATATAGTTACAATAACCAGATGATATAGTTTATGATATGGTATTAGACTGATGGGAGCCATTATGCTACCTAACAAGTACAGTGCTGCTATTACTTTTATCCTTTTTTATTCAAGTAAAAGTATTTTTGACAATATGAACTGGGACTTTTACTTAAGTGAAAGCTCAAAAATACTTCTCTCACCACTGGAAATAAGGGTATCAGTGAAGTCTGCTCTGCTGATCCAGACAGCTGACATGGTTTCACCTGTTTTTTGCTCCTTAGTTCACCTTTTTCCATAATAATTTTTGTTTGTTTGTTTGTTTGTAGAAACCAGCTCCTTCCAACTGTCAGCACCTCCTGCCTTCTCCTGCCGTCCAGTCCTCAAGTTCAGTGCTGCTTATGGTTTTAGAGTACAGATGGCTGAGGTGGAAGTCAAGTCAGTCTAATTCCTGGATCTCCCTGCCATCCCATTATCAGCGCTGTGCTCTGGTTCAGCTGCCTGCTGGAGCTGCAGTCATCAGACTGGCACAGGGAACAGGTTGCAGGCTTTGGTCTGAAATTAGTACTCATCCGAAGACTTTCTTTCCTGATGCTGCCTTGTTTCTAAGACCACAGAACAGGTAAATTTGCAGGAAATGTCCACCTGGTTTGCTGAGAGATACACATTTTTAGTAACAGGTCCATAAATATAGCCTACGATATATTCATTGCATTAACATTATAAAATACTGTAAACATTCATGCAAAAATAGATAATGAATATGAAAATGATGACATTGACTAAATGATAAAAAAACGAAAACAAAGCAAAACAAATTAACAACATACAGAGAACTGAGAATATAGATTAAGTTACTTGTCACTGCAGTTTGCAAGCTGTGTCAAAGGGAAAGTAGTGCAATTTTTAATTAATTTATTTTCATTTGCATTAATCATAAAAACCCTGAATATCGGATCTGGTAATTGGCCCTTTATATACAGCATACACCTACATAGAAATATATGTATAATTTTCATACTTAAGTACATTTAATATCATATACTTTAAGGCCTTTTTTTTCAAGTAAGCCCACTATTCTCATGAGTGACCTTTACTTTTACCAAAGTAATATTTTGACAGAATATCTTAAATTGTTCTCAACTATGACGTTTCTGTCGTAATCAGTGATTGCAGGTTGTTTTTAAACAACGATAATAATATTGTCTTATGTGTTTTATTTTGTTTGTTTTGTACTCTGTTTTCTTCTTTCCTAAAATGTACTGTATTCAGTTCTGTGAATGCGCTTGGTGTATCCCGTAGACTTTATGTAAAAGAAAAATAAATAAATAAAATATATTTTTAAAAAATTATCTGAATTAATTAGTGAAATACCAGATAACAACAAATGAGGACTGAGAATGTGTAGCAACCACAAGGTTGTGCTATTGACTAATTTGTGTGTGATGCATAATCAGAATGTGATCATACAGCATGATAAACATATAAAGGGCTTACCTAGAAGCCTGTTTCTTCAAATGTTGACACTTATAATATGTCTTTCCTTTAATATTCAGAGTGAAGCTCTGTCACGTTTCCCAGCTGGTCATTAAAACAATGTGTGTGTCCACAGCTCCAGCAGTAGTAGTCTGCTGCCCCCTGTGTGTTACTATCAGTAGGTTGCGCCAACAAGAGCTACGCATGCGCAGTGAGTGTGCGGGCGCAGCTTCGCCGTGGTTTCGGTTGAACGTTGGCAACGTCTCGCTCCGTGAACAGGCAGTCGACCGTCGGCCAGCGACTCTTTCCACACTGTCTGGAGACTTATTTTAACGGAATAGGAGCTGGGCGGAAACACCGGAGCAGCATAAGGTAAGACGTGTGCTTTTTTTCTTCTCTCTCAACAGCTGAAGTTGAACAGTGCGGGCCATTCAAAAGCGCCGAAAAGTGACGAGTGAACTAGACGTTAGCGAGCAAAGGCAAAACACCTAGAGGCAGCCGAGCCGACCAACTTCAGTCAATGCAGGGAGCAGGCTCCTTACTACGGCCGAGCTGTTCGACTGAGTGCCGCCTCAGACTGTCCACACCGGCTCAACACTTCATTCCGTCCTCCGGCTATTCACCAGAGTGGATACACAGCCTCAAACACGCCGCTACCCGCAGAAATCTATTAACTATAAAATATCACACAACCTTCCTGATCATTAAGGTTCCAGTGCGCATGCTCGCGGTGCTGAGCAGACTTCGGTTTTGTAGTTTTTCGTACCTGAGTTAATCACAGTTGCGAGGGCCAAGAGAAAAGGCTAAGACTACAAGTTCCAGACAATGGGAGCTTTGTTTGGGGGCAGAGCTAGCCAGCTAGTTAGCCTGGACGAGCTTTGAATTTCGAGTAGTAGTGCTGCAAATCGGAAGTTGCCTTGGCAGGAGACTTGTTTCAGAATGAGCTGCATGGGAAAGCTTTCTGCTGCACAGGTATTGTTTACACGCGAGTGTTGCAGTAGTTGTGAATGGCACTGGTGTGCTGTGATCGGACGTGCAACATGTTTTAATTGTGGACTTTACAGGGGAATTGGGCATAGGGGGCTGTGTTCAGCTGTCAAAGAGACGTGTGCATACCAGTGCGCAGGATTTGCAAGATGCATTTGCGTGTGTGTGTGTGTCTGTGCGGTCGTGAGGAGGTGATGATGCCTCGGTGTGCCGTCTCCCTTTCATAGAGGTCCCCCGTGTTGCTGCTGTATTCCCCAGCCCTCAGGAAATGACACGTCGAGTATCAGGATGATGGATCGGTCGTGCTAGAGCAGCAGAGCATGGCAGCACTGCACATATTCTGGGCATCATTTACCCTGGTGTCCTCCCACCTGGAACTAATGGAATAATTATTACCAGGGAAGATCAGAGAATGATGTTCCAGTGTCTCACCCTCGTTATCCCGCCGATCACCGGCTTATAACAGCACAAGAGAGGAGCAGACCGCTGCCCACCGTGTGCTGTAGTACAATGAAGGGGAATCCTGCATTCCATCGTCAGTTTAGGAGGAAATCAGATTTGAATGCAGCAGTTCTGAACTGTGAAGTTGATGCAGAATAGTAACGACGTTGCTCTCCATATTGTAAATCCTGTTTCCTTGGAACAAAGGCTGTGCACCAGACTGCAGCAGTCAGTTAAAAAAATGCTTCCCGTTTCCATCTTTTCTAAACTGAGAAGGATTGGTATTTATGACCTGTGAACTCATCAGTCTGCCACGGTTGTCTGTTTTTAGTTCCTGCTTAATAACACAATATCAATCAGACGCCCTGCTCTTCTGAGACCTTAGAGTTTGAACTGTCTACTTTCACATGGCTATCTTTATAACCTTTAATATCTCATCCCCTGTGTCCTTGTGTAACTCTCTATGTGTCTGACAAAGCAGAGGTTTCTTTAATTGATTGTTGGGAAAAACAAATTGCAGTACACCTGTAGTTCAGCATGACATATCACTGCAAGCTGCTTTTGATAAATATATTGAAAACAGCAGGGGCTTGTCACTTGATGAAGCAAACCCGCAGAAAGTAGTCATATAGACTATGGTGCTTATACATCAGTTATTAAGAAATATGGCTCATACTTTTTGGATTTTGTTGTTTTGCAAACAACATGATTTTGAAAGACCTGCCAGGTCCAGAATATCTGTGCAAGCATGTTTTGCTTTGGTCTGTACAACAACAAAACATTATATGTGCTTATCTGCGCTCATTTCATAACTTTGAACCTACGTCATATAGTTGTAAAGCACCTCCAGCAGTCTGCTAGTACTTTGCTCCACTGGGTACGAGATAACATTTACTTACAGTCTGTGATCCTGAGGAACATGTCATATTTTGTGCTACTGACTCTGGTGTTTCATTGCAAACAGCTGCGGGAACAAAGGATCCTGTCTTCAAAGAGTTGAATGTGGGCCACCTGAGTTATTTTGCCTGTAAACATTATGTTGAATCACCAAGTCCTATCTTGGCAGAGGTGACTCATCCGTTGTTGAATTCTCCTTGTTTCTTCATTCTTGACAAAGATGTTACAGAATGGTCATCTTTTGGGTGAACAATACATTTTTAAGAGGGTCTTTGGTGCATTTTCTCAGGCAGCAAAGATTTTGTTTTGGCACCAGCTCTGGTTAAAGATCTTCTTTCCCAACCGCGACACCTTGGCAGCCCTCCTGCTGTTTGTAATTTTAGAACGAAAAGCCTCTTGCCAGGTTTCTATTTAATCCTCAGAGGCGTCTTAGTTAAATAAAGAGGCACCTTAACAACATCCATCAAAATCATTGGGTGTATCTTGATGGCTAACAGAGAGGGAGAATGATATTAGTCCACCTTATTCCACCAGGTCCATGTCAGGGTGGACAGTGAAGCTGTAAACGTTTGTTTTGATGAGTTTGAACATGAAGCATGGTCTTAGATTTAAGTTTATAGTCTGGTACAAGCTACTGACATAGATTTCTTACTGAAGCATATTCCAAACAGCTCTCTCTGTGTTAACTGCTGCCTCAAGCAGTTGGTTTATACTCCTTTTAAACTGAAACTGTGAAGGTTCAACAGGTTCAGCTCATGTCAGTAGTTAATCTGACTAGGTCACCGTACGTCATCACACCTTGCATCCAAGCCTCTCACTGACTGGGGGTGAATGCAGTTGGGGCATTAATCGACTCAAAGGTGTTTGTTATTGGTTAGACACTTTAAGGTTGCTTTTTCTGATTCTTTTATTCAGTTTTAAAGATCTTATAACAAGAAGATAAAAAATCAAATCCCCCTCATACCTGCGAAAGATCTCAAAACACTAATGTCAGTCTTCTCACAGTGGCACAGTAATCAAAGTCACCTCTTGGATGGATGTTAAACAATCTAGACAGAAAACAAAATATAGGCAAGGCACACCAAGTGTATTTCAAATTAAAAAACAATTATTATGAAGATTATCCAAATAACATTGCATTTAGTTCTACATTAAGATAGAATACCAATAGATCACATTTTATAACACATGAGTCACATTTGTTGATTATTTAAACACATTTTCACTTATTGATTTGTCCAACAAGAAAGACACACAGAGACAGCAGCACAGAAACTGAGACCGCAATGTGTGGGCGAGAGCCAGTGTGAATACAGAGAGAGAAACTGAAAATGAAATTTTATTTGATAATTATGTAATGCAGTGTACTTCTATGTAATTCTGTGGTTTAGCTGTGTTTGGTATGGCACAACAGTGGTAGACTGGAGCTGGTATGAACAGCAATGTCCTCCTTAAATAATTGAAAAAGAAACATTAGAGAATTGGTCAACTTTCAGGTAATAGTTTAATGTCTTTTTTCATGCAACAATGTCCAACATACAGGTAAGAATTTGCTGCTTTCCTTTGTAATTTACCGGGAATTCCACTGGTTGCATGTATGTACGTTGCGGAACGGCTCTGCTACGGTTTTGCTCTGTTGTCTGTCAACCCCCACTGGGGCACTGAGGAGTTCCCGGGATAATTACAGAATCATGTGTGACTGCAGTAATACATCTGTGTAATAAACACAACAAATATATTGTTCCTAACAGAAAGATTAGAAGAAGTGCTTGGATTTGTCTCTTTCAACACAGATAACCAGATGTTATGTTGTTTCAGTGCATGACTTCCCGTCTGCTCTGTGCTGAATTTGACTGAATTGATGCGCTCTACTTCAGCGTCCGGCAGAAATAGAAGCCTTGTGTATCTGCTACGGAAGGGTCCGGATTGCCGGAGCTGCAACAGAATAGATATGCAATGTGCTAGAGCCAGTGAAACCTACCTAGCTGCCTTGGTGGATCGGAGACGGACTGAACACGGATCTGGTGGAACTTAGGGGCTAAATTGGGCAGAGAGGTGTGATGCACCTGTGTAGCGTGGCTGCGCAACTGGCCATCACATCTAATTAAATGGAAAAGTGGCACAACTCCTTCACAACCTTCATCAGTTACAGAAGATGAAGTATTGCAGCCTTTTCCTAATATATATCTAGTCTTTGAATATATACAGTAAGAAACCATTGTCCTAAATAAAAATACCATCTACGACTTCTCTGTCAGGGATTCCTTATAACAGCAGTGTCATGTAAATGGGTCAAACAGAGGTTGAACGTGCCTTCAGTAGATCTGCGTCACACACATGTATTAGTCAGAGCGCAGGTGCACAGTTTCAGATGAAATGGCATTAGACCACCAACAGTATTGCTGCTCCCCCGTCCACTCTCTTTGATGTATTTTCCTCCCCTGAGGGTCTTATCCATAAATCAAGATGCGAGCGTGTCAAGGGGTCAGAGATTTACAGAAATAAGAGCACACCATGTTTCTTGAAATGAGTCTCTGCTTTATGGCCTACTGTGCAGCCATAAAACATTTGCTAGGTAGGCAGTTGATCTATCAAGCCTGCCTCCTCCTTTTTTTCTTCTTCTCACTCCCTCAGAGGTCAGATTTCCTCAAGGTGTTGTTTACCGATCTGTCTTCTTCTCAGGGAAAATGATGAATCACAGAATCAGAGAATCACAGTCCTGTGCATAAATTTCCTCTTGATAACAGTGTGTTCTTTCTGTCTTTTATGGGGGTTAGGGTCTTCTCACTTCAGATATATACAGAAAAGAACTCCCAGGCGAAGCACAGGCTACATCTTTCCTCTCTTGAATCTACTCTGTGCTGGCTATGTTTGACCGGGGTAAATATAGCCTGTTGGTTTTAGCTCGAGGATAAACACAGATGTTGAGGAGGCATTTTCTTGCCACAGGTCGGCCTGCGTCCTCCCCCTGGTCAGCGCTGGTAGCAGAGGGAGAGAGTGACAGGGAATGTCTCACCATCCAACCACAACACACTTAAAGAGGACTATTGGACTTAACACTACGCTTCTGACAGGGTTACAGGAAATGTATACATTTACTACAAAGCATAGAGACATCCTGGCAAAGTGCTGTGCATAAAAGTGATTTACGCAGCTGAGGCCACTCAACAGATTTACAAATGGCTGTCCAGTTGAGAAAGAGCCTGTTTATTGAAACTGAGGAGAACTTGAAGAATTTTTACAGACAGGACCGTAGGAAAACCTGTTTGGGTTATTTCTCAGGACTCATACTAAGGCTACAGGGGATGGGGATTGCTTCGATAACGGGCTGTAGGCCTGCTTAGTCCCTGAGCAGGACTGAATGTGCTCATTTCCATAACATTAAGAGTGCTTATCTGTTACTCTCTTTCCTTTTATAATGTTTCTCTCCAGCCTGTGTGCCTCTTTCAAAAGGAACTGATGAAGTTAAATGGTGTTTCAGTGCTTCAAGAGACTGTTGATGATAGGAGCACAAATCATGCGTCCCATCTTTGGGGAACAGGCTTTGTTCTAGAGACTTCCAAAGCATTCAGAGACACGTCCATTAATATGAATTGTCATGCAGCTGAGAGGTGCAGCACTCTTTAACGTCTTCATTTCCTTTATTCTTCCTACATCTTGTTTCTTGTGTCTTGGGAGACGAGTTCGTCTGCTGCTTTAGGGGGAATAGTGTGTTGATACACCTGCTTCATATCTGTCTCTAACTGATGCTTCACGCATAGATTTGACAGGTGGTGGTATGTGTGTGTGTGTGTGCGCGCGCACACAAAGAGCTCTGTCATTCACCAACATAGCAGAAATGTTCTGGAAAGAGGAAATCCTACATGACGGGATAGAGAAACAGCTGATTGTGTCTCCATCTGTTTTTATGGAGTGAGGAGGAGTACATTAACCTTGTGTGCCCCACATACACATGAGCTTGACCGTCAAACACATGTCGCGTCATAAGCTCCATTGCTATCCGTTTTACTGTAAGCAGCAGAAAACATTCCAATGGCTGCGCTAATCATTTCAGTGATTTTTTTTTCCACAAGCAAAAACACTAGGAATCTTCTGATCCCAGCCTCTCAAATATAGGGATTTGATTTTTTTTGTCATGTGTTATTTAAACAGGTAATTTGTGGATGTCTTTGGATTATTATTTGTTGTACAATATACTTCACCTTACGTTTGGAGAGCTTCTGACGGCTATTTATTTCTTCACTTCTTTATGACATTTTGTACTGACAATTGAAAAGCATAAAAAAACAATATCACATTAATTGATAGAGATTATAAATTGCAGCCCTAATTTCTGCAAACATATCATCACAGTTATTAGAGTTAGAGCTAATGATAATTTCATTTTCAAGTAGGCGTGTCACAATTTTCATTCTAATGTGTAAACCGATCAAGATGGTCTCCTGACTTTGATCATCGAAATCTTAAACAGCATCGGAGATTCTCCCAGTATTCGTGTCATCTCCACCCCTGCCTACTTGCGCACTTCAAAGATGACACAGCTAGCTTGCTGGTAGCCTGGTGAGGTAACCCAGACAGCATCAGAGATGATGTTGGGTTAATTTTCTTTTTCAGAGATCTTTTATTGGATTGTCTGGGAAGAGGTTTTTTTCTGGACAGATTAAACAACTGAACTTTGTAACAAACTTTGAATACTATTTTGTGCTGCCTAACTCTGGCCCTGCAAAAAGCTGCTGTTAAAACCCCTGTCTTTAGAAAGGACATTTTGAAAATATAAAATAGGGGTCTGTTGATCCAGATGTGAGTCTAACAATGTCAATGCTTTAAATTGAAAATCGAAACCAATTGTGGATCTGTGGAATTGTGACATCCCTGATGATTTCTTTTCACATATTAAATGACAAATCGTGATAAATGCTTGTCACAAAGCCCAGATTGACATCTTCTGTCCAATCAACAGTCTAAAACTCAACGGTATTCAGTGTCAATTTATATAAAACAAAGAAATGCTTACATTTGAAATGCTGTTATCAGTAAATAATTATCATTTGTTCTCAATTAATGACTTCAATGATTTGGCTACTTGCAAATTACTAAAAGTATGTAATTTTCTTTTAACCCGCTGACCAAGAATCAACTGATCAGTCATACCAGCTGTGAAAGGATAAAGACGCATGTTGAAGGGAGAAACACAGCCTATTGGAGCAATTTCAAGGCAAGTATGAGTGCAAGAAAATAATGACGGGAAGTTTGAAATCGCTGATCAAGGAATGTTAATGTGAATCAGGAAGTTAAAAGCCCAACATCACAGTCAATAGTTTGAATCACTGGATCAAAAAGAGGTTGTAATGACCTAGCACTCTGCATCTGAACAATGAGTCAATTCTTCATCATGAAAGATGTTTGTAAGACCACTTTTTCTTTTCTTTTTTCTGTAGAGCAATAAAAGCATCATTGTAGCCCCAGGACACCTCATGTGAAATTCCATCTGTATTTTATTTGGGGGCGTTGTGTCAGTCTCTTTGCTCCTTCTGGCTCTCCGTGCTGCCAGTTAGAGGTCAAATTGTCGGACAGGAAGTGAGTATGTGCTGAGGAGGATGCGAGTGTGTGGTGGAGATGAGTGTTGCTATGAATCAGACAATAGGCATCGGGGAGAGAAGTGGCCTTGCACCAAGGAGATCTGTCACGAAGAAGAACGACCATTCACAGGACATGAGTAAAAACATTCCTTTAAAGCTGATATCCTGGAATTCTTCTTTGCCCATTCATTGTTGAGGATAGTTTAGAATTGGTTCATGTTAGTCACTGGAGAGGATTCACGCTGTCTCCAACTGTTGTTGTAAAAAACCGTTGGAGAGAAGGGCGTAACACCAAACACCATTAGGAAACGTGTAGATAGATTTGCATGTTTCCCCCTTCCTCTGTCACTCAGGATGTTTTGCTTTTACTGACCTGCGTGTCCTTTTTAAAACACAGACTGCTAAACACACACCACCTCGTGTGTGTGGTCTGGGTGAGTTTTAAAGATGTTTTTAGTTATTTTTTTTGCAATTGTGTCACGGTAAGATGTTCAAGGAAACAGCAAAACATATTGTCTCTTTTTTCCCTAATTCTGTGGTATGTGTGCAGAGAGGAATTCATACACTTTTGCAGCCATTCAAGAAAGGCATGCATACATACATATGGTTTGTCACACCCTCTTCCTCTTCATAGCTCAGATCTCAGGCTATGACTGCTGACTGTGGAGCCATTGTTTTAATGCTAATTGAGTATAGCATGTGGTCATTCCATGAATGCCTCTTGGCCCAGTTTTTATAGTACTGTACCAGAATGTGCATTTTTTTCCTCCTCATTTCCAAATCAGATTTGATAGTGGGATGGAGGCTATTTAGCGGGCTATTTGCTCGCAAGTTTGTTCAGTCTGCTCTGCACAGAGAGGGCATGGTATGCTAATGTGTTTATGAGGTCGCTGAGGCAGGGCAGATAGTTTGTTATGTCTGAGTGGGACATTGGGGGATTTTTCAGAAACACAGTATCAAGCTGTTGTTTGGTTGGGTGTTAAATAAATGTTGCTGATTATGTAATACAATTTGAGTGTGTGTGTGCTGAGTAGGGGTGGGAATTGGTAAGTTTCTATCAATATAAGTGCTTTGTCGATTCTGCCCATCAGGCCAATTCCTTATCAATTCACATATTGATTCCTGAGTAGTTAATTGAGTGGGAAAAAAGGAGTTCTACACAGTCTTCTGCACCAAAAGCAACCATTTTATATTTTCCCAAAATTATGTCTGCACAAGACTGAACATACTCAACTCAAACATACTGAACAACACCTTGACGATAAGATATAGTGTAGAAAGAAAATGTAGTCTAAATATATTAGTTCGACCGCCTGCTTACAAGTGCTAACTTAAACCTTGAAGGTCTGAGTCGTCGCGGAGAGTGTGACGCAAATGTACCGCGACACAAAATTTCAGGAAAACTGGAGAACCTTGTGCAGGCAGGGAACGCAGTTCCGATGGAATTGGTCAGTTGGAACCGATTCTGAGTCGGAAGTGGTTCTCGATTCCCACCCCTAGTGCTGAGTATGGCATCATTGATTAGTTTTTCCTGTGGTCAATTTGTCATCACATCACCAAGTTTATTGCCACTGTTAGTGGGTGTTCAGACCTAAAAACAGAAAGGATGGTGGTTTGTTGCTTCAGGTAAGAAGAGACGATGAAATATTATCCACTAGGACCAGTTTGAGTTATAGCTCCATGAATGTAAAGGCTTCATGCCAAAATACACAATGATTTATGATGTTGTTAGGAACAATTTTACAGCCCTAGAAAGGTGTCACGGCAGCAGTCGCCTTATCCTCCATCTTATGGTCACGAGGCAAAGCGTGAGGTTACATAAGTCATGTTGCAAAGAACTGAACAGTGAATCTGTGCTTGTGCATATTTGAATAGTAGGATTTGGCGATATGTTAAAATTTTCCATCCGGCCATCATCATTTGCCTATATATTTGTGCATGCATCACTCTAAAGGTCCCCAGTGCCTCCCTATGCACTTTGATAGCTTGGGTGTGCTACTCTGTAACTCGCTGAGCAGCTTCGTTCTTCAGAGCATCAAAATAAAACAACAAAAATGACTGGTGATGAGCTTTAATCATAGATAGCTGATACGTCATATTTGTGTAAAATTGATGCTAAATTCAGCATTTTCTGCTTGACGTCTGCGCTTTTTCCATAACACCCTGACTTGACAATGCAGTGGCCTTGTAGTAATCATGAATCGGCTGTGTTTTTTCCCATCAGTGCTAATTAATGTCTATCAGAATATGGCTTTAATCTTCAGTTATATTTAAAATACAGCTGATACAAAGAGCAATTTAAAAGACCTCCAACAGATGCTCAATATTATCATATAGTGATTGGTAACCCAGAAAACAAAGCAAATAAACGCTGGAGAATGGGATAATATATGATTTTTCAAGCTTCAAGACTCAAGATTAGTTTATTGTAATGAATTTCCATTATTGGGATAATCACATCAAAGGATGTCTGCATCTGTGATGCTATAAAAAAACACTTGTTTCTGAACAACATGTAAAATAAAGTGATTCCAGTCTCTGATATCCAGTTTTTGTGTCATTTAGTTTTAAGCATTGTTTGATGAATATTGCGGTATTATGAGGAATTATCTTGACCGGGATAATTGTGACATGAAATAATCATATCATTCCATGGCTGTTACCAGCATAAGAGAATCTTCAGAGGAGCAGTATACACTGACTATTGTATTTTTAAAGAAATACATCTGGAATCAATCCAGCATATTTGGTCACACTGAGCAGTTATAAGGAGAGATCTGTAGTGGAACAAACTGTGGTCTCATCTTTCAAACAATCCAAAGTTACTTCGCAGGCGTTGTAAAGTTTATATGAGGATAATGTCTAAGAGGGAAACTGAAGTGTGGCTCATGCCGCTCCATTTCCCTCCAAATACAGGTTTTGTTCATCCAGCACAATACAAACAGATCCTTTTTCTTTCAGCTTTTTTGCTGAGCCTGAGCACAAACTTCTGCTGTGCTACTACTTGTGAGAACTTGTATGCCTTCCAGGGCTGTGTATTTAAGCGCATGATTAAATTAGTAGTATTGTAATTAGCTCCGCTGATGCCACCGTTTGAAACACTTGCATTGTAACCATCTCTTTGACTGTTTTTAGTCTTCTGTTTGAAGTAATTCCACTCTGCACAATTGGCTGCTGCCCCAGTTGCTTTCAGATCATAGCTGTAAGTGATGGGTAACACTTATTCATGGTAAATACTCTTTTATTCCAGTCAGAAGCATCGGTTATCTCTGTAATTATTTGTTGTAGCCTAAAATTGCGATACAAACTACCGTATTCCCCACCGGCATGTGTGTGTGTTTTCTGTGTTGAGTGTGTGTGCAGCAGTGACAGCCTTGCTAACCCTCCCACAGGAGTAGTCAGGACAGCAGTGGAGGGGAGGAGGAAGTGACAGAAGTTTGGGTGTTTCTGCATACAACAGTGGGGCCTGTTATCATCGTGGGAGAGGAGGAGACGGATGAGCTGATAACTCAGAGGGAGAGAAGTGGCTTGACAAGGGAGGAGGGAGAGGAGGACAGACAGTGGGAGAGGCTAAAAGGGAGGCCTGTTGCAAGAAGAAAGCCAGCCCACGTGCTTCCTTCTCCTCTTTCACCTCCTTGATTCGTCCTCCCTTTTCTTCCTCAGTTTTCCCCATGACCTCTGCAGCTTAGTTCCAATTAGATAGCAGTCGGGTTCAGTGTGTCAGGTGAGGCTCTATCTTAGAAAAAAATTACAATAATCAAAAGACAGAGAAGGGGAACAAAACGCATTGGAAGTGAGTGGCAAAAAAAACAGTGAACCGTGATACAAACCCCTCCTAGATAGAGGTGAGGGAGTGTGTGAATCTGCAGAGAAAATGCAGTCTGTTGTGTGGCAGTCTCTGGAGAGGGTGTGTACTGTATGTGGAGCGGATCTCCTCTTGCTGTGATTAGAGATGCAACACAAAGAGGTTTAGAAGAAGAGAGAGAGGAAGAAGACAGTGAACATTTTGTCTTTGTGCTGCTGCAGACACCAGGTGACTGCTTGTGAGTGCGCTGAAGGTCAGTGCAGTCTCCCCGCCCCCGGATGAAACTTGCTTGACCCACTTTGTTGCCCAAAGGCGTTCGAACACCCTCGACTCCTCCACCCCTCCTTCTCCGCCGAGCAGACGTGCACTTAGCCAACCTCTCTGCTCATCTCTCCCTCCAAGACATGAACTCTGTCACTGCTCTCAGCCCAAACACCTCAGCACACACATGGCTGCGTCCATTAAGCTCATTTCTGCCATACAACTGCTGCAGACGCCCATCCCTCCCCCGACTCACATGCACAGTTGTCTGTTTTTCCAGTGGTTCCCACGTCTGAATTTGACAGGAATGTTGGCAGCCCAGTGGGGAGCCTCCAGGCTGTGGGTTTTTCTGCTCCCTTAAAGGAGGAGTTCAACATTTTGAGAAATACGCTGATTCATTTTCTTGCTAATAATTACATAAAGAAATCGATGCGATTCCTCTTTCTATCTATAATGAGCCTGAAGCTAACAGGCACTTAGAGTAGGTTTGCTTAGCATAGGGCTGCAGTCCAACTTTTTCACCTTCGGAAAGTGAATGTAAACAGTCCCAAAATCAAAATATTGTCTTTATATTGTTATGATCATCCTGGCCTCTGGTTGTTAGTGAAAACTATTAGCATTCAGAGGGCTTTTACTTCCAAACTTTTCTCAGCCTAAACTGCACTTCACTGTTATAATGCTTTATGGTCCTCTGAACAGAGACTATAAGTCCTGTTGTGTCTTTAGCTCTGTTAGCTGTTTGCTCCCTAAACTAAACACTCTGCAGTACTTTGAAGCCCGCTAACTGCTAACCTCCAGCCGATTTCAACAGGCTAGCTATTTTTCCCTCTGATTTCAGTCTTTATACTAAACTAATCTAATCCACTCCTTGCTTTACCACCAGAGTTATTGCATTGACACAGAACGGTATTGATCCTCTTTCCTAACGTCTTGGCAGGAAGGTTCCTTCAAAAGATTTCATTCAGCTGTGAAATTATACTTTGCAGCTCTCCTCTTCCCTTCTCTCCACCTCTCCTCCCTCTTTTTCTCTCTAAACTTTTTACTATTAGTCAAATGTTTTCACTCCACACCATGGCTGTCTGCGCCTGGAAAACAAATAGGCCAGTGTGTGCTTTTGTGCGCACATGTGCAGCTCAGTGTGGGTGCACATGCATGCGTGAGTGAATGCATGGTTGTAGAACCACACCCTGGACTCACGCCACGCTTTAAACCAAACACAGAGAGAAAGAGAGGTGACTTCTGGAGGGATTTAGCTTGTTGTGACAGTGCTCTGCACAAGTTTAGGCCAGAACCATGATGACTCTGGATAGCAGGGTGAAGAAGGAGCAAAGTGACAGCCGTGCAGGCCTTCAAGCCATCCCTGCTCCTGTTGCCATGGCCGAGTTTGAGGAACAAAGTGGTGATGGTGATACGGTGGTACAGTCCCTCTGTTGGAGTTTCATTTGAAGCTGGTTGGAAAAGACACACCTTCCATTCGACTGTTATTACTGCTGCTGTTATTACTGGCCAAATTCCACTTCAGAGATGCTGCCGTCGATCCAGATGCCTGGGATAGTTTTGAGGGGCTGAGATCTCTATTGGCGTGTCAAACTCCCCCTTGCCTGCAGTGTGTGATTGATACTGTGACTTGAGACCAACAAGCATACATAAATTATCATAGCTACTTCAGCATTAGAACCATCTGCTGGTTTAGAGGCAAACGGGTTTTAAAGTAAGTCGAGGTTGACCTGTGGATACTGAGGAGAAGGCGTTGACAGAACTTCAGTCAGATCCTGTGTCTCCATTTAACTTTGCATAATAGAGTCTTCATATGGGCTAGGGACACACACGCATGCGCGCACACACACACACACACACACACACACAATGCTACTGTGAGTTAAAAGGAGCCACACCTTTCTCCTGTAATCCTCTTTTAGGCAGACAAACCCCTCTTTATAATAACTCCTGAATAGACTGTGTTCACCTTTGCTCACCACCTGCCTCTCATTTTGCAGGAGTGTGTTAAGCATTTATATGTTCATGTGTGCATTTTTAGGACACTTTTTGTTTTTGCTGAATACCATCCAAAACAGACAATAAAAAAACAAATTATTATTTAAAGCAGTCAAATGGTATGACAAGGAGCTCTCTACTGCTCCTGTGCATTTTAAAGGTGTTGAATACTTATCTGTCAGTGCTGATGACTTAATTTGTTGAGTTGATGGTGCCAGTTCTTTTTTAGATGACGGGAAACATCCCAACAGCAAAACACTACCAACACCAGTGCATAAAGATAAGAAATAAGTAGAGAAATAAACAAGTTCAATGCAAGAAAGGTGATAAGTAAATAAGTCATTTTCAACAGATATCTTGTTGCCAGAGAGTGATTCAGACTTTAATTTCTCACCATGGGCAATGAATGGCTGCCAGAGTGATTCTAACCTGTATTAGGTTCCTTATCCGATGAGTGTAGGTGGGTGTTGTTTCTTCCTTTTAACTTTAGAAGGATCAGTCTCCTGGGAATCAGAGACATTAAAGCAGCAGTGTATAATTTATATTGTGGAAGATTAGTTTCTGCAGCAGCTAGTCCAACTGGTGCCGTTAGTGGAGCTGGGTTGAAAGTGAGACAACATTTTTTTGAGGGGGTTTTGAACATGCCTGTCCACTGCTCAACTCAAAGATACCACTTTTACAACAAAAATAGTATGTATGTGAAGGTTTTTTAAACTCAGAATAAGTGAGCAATTTGACCCTATTTTTAGCAGTAGAGAGCAGCAGGTCATATACCTCATCATAATACATCTAGCAGACATCAGACTTGTTTTGGTGGGGTTATCCTTTTACAAGTCAGTGTCCTTGATGTCAACGCACATTATAGCATTACATCTGAAAAGGGGTGAAAATTACTGTGTTCACCTGTGTTTTGTGTTTCCACAACAGCCGACAGGCCAATTGTACTGATTTACAATAGCAGAGGTTAGTGCCTTGCATACACGTGTGTAAATTTTAACAAATGCGCAGCGTACAGTTACCTTGAGATTTACTCCTGGTGCTGTTTGCTCTTTTTTTCAAACTCCCTGGCGCGCTGACTGCTGCATTCTTTGTTTCACTTTTCTCACAGCACCAGTTCTTACAGTACTTTCTGCAGCTCTGTGTTTCAGCTCAGTCTCTATGGACTTACTGTACTCTGTTTGCTCTCACTAGTCAAAGTCCCACAGGCAAACAGTGACTGGTCTCTCTGGGGCCCGGGACTGTGCTAGAGTGGAGCCAGACCTGCCAAGCTATGGTACTACAGTTTCACCATAGACTCATGTTACAACAGTGTCTCGTTTGGTGACGTTGTGTGAGAAGTCGGGCTGTATGCGTTTTCATGTGTGTGTGCCTACAGGTGTTGACAAGGGATTCACTGTGGACATTTTTTCTTACATGTACAGAGTGCACACAGATCAATAAAAAGAGTCACGCATGTAACATTTTAGCTCGGAAACGATATGTCCTCAAAACAGGAGAAGCGCAGGGCGGTGGAAACACTAGATCACACATTACAGTAGGTGTGAGAGGAAGAGCAGCAGACCCTCGTAAAACAAAGACTCAGCCAATACCCCCCACGTGTCTTTGAGGCACATTTGTGTCCAGATGAAATTCACATTTTGATGCACGTCTTTCAACTGCATATAACTCCCTCCACCTCAACTTCTCCCAAGTCCTCCGTGGGACTTGAAATTGCTCCCCTTGGCTGGTATTGGCAGACGGAGGGAGAAGCAGGGAGGAGGAGGGGGAGACCGGAGTGATTATGAGACTTGGGGTGTGCTTTAACCCACTTAGCACACCATCTCAGGGTCTCCTGCCAAAACGGTGAGCTTAGTGCTTTTAATCCTCTTCCCAGAGTGAGCTGATAGTTTGGTGCTCGCGGCTGCTCTCTTGTCTTACTGCCTGGAAATGTTATGAGTTTTTTATCCTGCCTTCACGATTTCTGATTATTTGCACCACCATGGTGTTTCTTATTGTCCCATAAGTGGATGCATATGAGTGCGCATCTGTCCATCAACTGAGTTCTGTGTGTGTGTCAGGCAGTTTCCTGGTCGTAAACACACCAGAGAAGTAGCCCTGCTGTGGTTTGAAGTGAGCCTCCCTGTTGGCTCTCTCAGCGCTCACAGCCAGCCAGCCAGGCATGTTTATTTGCCCCCCTCCAGACTGGTTTGTGTTGGGCTGGCCTCTGCCCCAGGGGTCTGACTACAGTCCAGTTCTGAGTCCATCCTCTACCAGCTTACTGCCAGCATCACATGCCTGTTATCCCCTCACTATGCTGGACTCCCTCTCTTAATAAAACGGGCTCATAACGCCACGTTCCTTGCATTCTTTATGTGCAGGCTTCTCTCCCTTTTTTAACATGCATGGATGGGTTGCACTGAGAAATGAAGTCAGTGTGTGCACAAAGCTTTTGATGTGGCTGAATGTTAATGCGCTTTAGATCAATTTATTTGCAAAAATAGCGCATTTATAGTGTAGCACATCTAGACAAAACATTTGAAGAAGTTTCCTGTTTTGTGCAAGTGAAGTAGCAGAGATGGAGAAGGAGAAAGGGGAGGAGGTGGGGGGGGAGCATGAACAAGCGATGGCTGATTCAGTGATGGGGGTGCATTGTTGGAGCAGCAGCAATCCTGTCACTGTAGGTTTACGTCTGGACTCCCCCCCCGCCCCCCCTTCTAGCAGAGAGGAGTCATGGCAGTATTGGGGTCAGCCATGCTTCCTCAGTCGCTACCCGGTCCTCATTTTATCCCTCTTTCCCCCAAAACAAACTCTGTCCTCTCTGTGTCCCTTCTCATATCCATCATCTGACCTCCTCCTTCCAATCATTCGTCTCACCTCTTTCTCCTTCTACCTATCTCTTCTCATCTCGTGCATTTGCTCTGAGAACTTCCTGCCCAGGGCCTGTTAGTCGAGGACAGGGTGAGATTTATAATTAACAAAGGCTGATTCTATTGCTGAAAGGGAGAGCTGTCTGAGGAGTCTGCATGGAGGGGAGTGAGGGTGGGGATGGTGAACAAATTGGGCTTTTTATACAGAGTATGGAATAGATGCTGGTGAGAAGAAAAGTAAACGATGAGACACAATGAGTGATGTGATCTAAAAGAGGCTGTGCTGTTTTTGTATGCAAGTTTTGGCCAAGTCTAAGCTGCTTAGCCATGGCAAAACTTCACTTTAAAAGCAGTCTACAGTACAGTGGTATGTAGTCCAACACTGCATACAAGCTGTGATGTGCTTAGGCAGCCATGAAGACTCATTACCATCTCATAAAAGATCTTTGTCCTCTCAAGACTGCATTATCTCTGGTGAAATTACTGTTAGTGCTCTCTACTCTGTGTTGTTGTACATCCGTAGAGCAATTATGCTTGGTAGAACTTCTGTAGTAAAGGTCGGAGTTTATGACTTGAGTGCAGATTTAACCATTTTCATTAATGCAGTGGAATTGCTGCGTTTGCATAACTAACAGAACTTTTTTTCCTGGCACAGCTCATATAGTCTCATCTCATTAAATTCATGCTCTCTGGCTCCACAAGACAATAATATATTATCGTGGTGGTTCAAACATGACAGGTCACTTGTTTAACCAGGGAAGGCAGTTGGAGAAAGGGAATGCAAGTGATATCCAAATCTCACCATCTCTAAAGACGCAGGCCCGCTCTAAGGCTATAAGGCAGGACCTGGCCTAGCCTGGCCTGGCCTGGCACAGTCTGCTTGGTTGAACAGATGGCTCAGTGCGGGCCAGTGTGGTGGAGGAAGTAACCAAGCAGACAGACTCTTATCCATCTGGGCAGTAATTTACACTAGGGCTACTTATATGTACATACACACAACAGATACCTGCTTCCCAGTGGTGTGACCAACCTGATCTGTGATCCATATAAGGATAGGTATGGATCCATACGGAGCACAAGGGTCTAACCCAGCTCTGATCAAATCAAAGACTGTATTGTAAACCATCATGATGTCATCCATTGGTTTGTGTTTGATCATTTTTAAGCCTAGAGGATGCCATTATGGTTGATGACATCTTGTTTTGTTTTTTCCCCTAAAAGTGACCATTCATTACAAAATAAACATCTAGCTGTGTTAAATATGACTTGAAACTAGCAATCGAAACCATTAACTGATTAGTAGTTTGTTTACTGAGGTAATAAATCAATTTAAAAATCGTGTTGTTTTCTCAAAGTTTACATACAATGAGCCTTGTTTTTGAAACCAGTGGAACTGGCCAGTAGAAAGAATGCAGGTCTAAGGCACTTCTGCAAAGGTTTCACTTAGACCAGGAAGCTCTGTCAACTATTTATACCCTTCATGGTCCAAAGATGACATAGCTACCAACGCCTCTAAAGCTTTCTTTCTAAAATACATCAGGAGGTCATGTAATATTCCTGCATGTGTGCACTTTTTGTTATTGTTATTATTACAAGTTTCTTGTCTAGTCTGCCCCTTTATTCACTCTATATTAAACTGACATATATGAGAGTGATACTGATATACTAAACTAACTCACAATGAGAATGTAACCAGGCATATTTCCCAAAATGTTGTGTCATTTATTATTTCCCACCTTTAAATAAACATTTTAAAAACTACAATCACACCATTAGTCACCGGAAGTTTCAGCTTCAGTCGGCCCATTTAAGCTTAAAGTAAAATAAACATACAGTATGTACCATTCAGCTACACAGACTTTGACTTTGTGTTTTGTGTTTGGTTTGGTTGGTAATGTACATCTGCCAAATGAAAAGTCACAGATTCTAATCATCTATGAGTAGGTTTACAACAATAAGCTGGTTGCAGCTTATCAGAAATGAGGAACTTCTTCTAACTAGTCACCGTTTGAATCACTGCTTCCTCATTTGTGATTACAGTAACCCTTTTAAAGAAATGGGGAACTAACAGTCCTCTTACAGTTCTCTCTTCATGATTTTGTACCCCAGCAGATTGAGGAGTAACATATTGAAGTGGGTGGTGTGGTTTTGGATGTGCACTGCAGCATTCTGAGCTAAAGTCCAAGGTGATGTGGTGGAGCACAGAGGCAGGGCCAAAGCCAGCCCTCAGTCAATATTTGCTTCAGTGAGTGCCTAGCCACTGGCAGGAGAACAAACTCAAATGGTCTGGCAAATGTTTTAGATGGAGGTAGAGGGTTTCTCTGCGAGGCCTCAGTGCTAATGTTAAACCTCCTACAGCTGCCACCGAGTATGTGTGACACCTGTTCCCCATGTTCTCCAGGTCTGTGTTTATAAAAAGCATCAGAGCAAAACCACAGCACTAAGTGGTTGGTGGGTGGCTGCAGCAGAGGCTTCATTAGATGCTCAGATGTACAGCATTTCTGTGTGTGTATGCTGCTTTAGCTTTACATTTGCATCGTGAGCTGCTGTTGTGACTCGCCATTAGCAAATAGCTTGGACACAGGCCACCCAGAGAGAACTGGACGCTCTGCTGTTTGTCACCCTCTCTCTCTCTCTCTCTCTCTCTCTCTCTCTCTCTCTCTCTCTCTCTCTCTCTCTCTCTCTCTCTCTCTCTCTGTCTCTGTGTGTCTCCCTCTGCTCTGTCCATCTGGCTGTGAAAGAGAGAAAAATGAGCAGTAATACACAGGTGGGAAGAGCTGCCAGGATGACGCCAAAGAAATGTAAAAGAAGACGAGGTGGATTCCAAGAAAATCTGAGAAACGATAGAAGATATAGAGCTACTAATGAGCAGAAAGGTGTGGTATGCAGGGTAAAAGTGTGTGTGTGTGTTTCAGCTATACATGTGGCCCGTAAAGAGACCGGCTCGTCTCATTAACCAGACCATCCACAGAGGCTTTGAAGGGAGCCGCACCACCCCTGTCGCTTAACATTTCCAACCCCATCCAGCTAGAGTTACAGTGTGGGAGCATACAGGAAGTTGTAGTTCTGTCGAAACAAGGATTAAAGTAGTCTTCCTAAGACTGATCATTTCTCTAGTGTTTTGTTTTTACTTTGGAATATGTCATTTTTAATTGATCAGAAATTGTTATCATCATTCTACCTTGAAAAAACAAAACAAAAACCAAGCTCCCCCCAGTTTCTGTTTGTATTAAGTCAGGAGGTCATTGTGTGTGTGTTTAGTCCAACACTCTGTCGACGTGACTGCCAGAGAAACAAATTGTTTCTCCTTGTTCATGGAGGTGTGCAGTGACTCATGGTGATGTGAAACTCGATTGCCTGGTTTGCTCAAAGTCATCCTCACTGTGTTGTGTGTGCTGCTGCCATGAAGTTGTATTTCCTGTTTTGCCAGGACTTCCAGCAACCGCCGGCTTTGTTTGGGTGCTGTGGGTTTGGACTGTTTGAACATGTCTACATGAAATTGTTCCAAGAGGGTGACAGACAGGGAGACACACAAAAATAGCAGAATTTTTCTTTCAATGATGAACACAGCAGTGAGATCACCTTTGTGAAGTCTTTTTAGGTCTATGTTAGGACCTCCCTCCTAGCTATGTCACTGCCAAGAAGGGAAAATAAACCGCACAGACATATCTAATATAGATTTATATTCAGTATGGCCTCACTGAAGAGAAAAATGGAAAGGGGCTCAATAACACTTCTTGTGGTCTCTATGTGGTCTCTTCATAGCTGCAGTAGCCTTGATGTGTAGTTATATTTTTGAGTATGTGTATGACAACTCCAGCAGATCTATAGAGGCTCTATAACACTCATACATGGAATTATATATATAACCACCACTGTGGCTAAAATCTGTTCGCCATTAAGGTTCTTAAACACTACAGAATGACAGCTGAAATTCAGTATGTCTGAATATAATGGTATTCAGCACTCATATTAAGAGTGACAACCATATAACTTAGCTTCTACGGTGTAAAGTTTAGAGCTGTACATGCAGTATTGAAAGAAAGTCTAACCAGCAGCACCTGTTAATCTGACTGGTTCATGCAGCTTGGTTACACTTGTGTTTGTTAAACAGAATAACTGGGATAAATAAGGAACAAGAAAGATTTGACATTTAGTTTTAGAGGATGTAAACATTTTAAGAGGAAACTATGTGAATGGCAGTGTGCGTCTAATTGGTGGCAGGAAGCATAGTTGCTTTTTACTTTTCACAGTTTTGCCCTAGCCTGCTTCCAGACCTCTATTGCCACCAATATCTCTGATTTGCCTGGCCATCCAGAGAACTGATGTTTTGTTTTTCCTACAGAGGAATGGCATCATGGGTGAATGATATTGTAAGACGACATACAAAATAAGAAACTCATAAATGCGTTACTTTTTTTAAGATATGAAAATAAAAAGTCAGATGATCCTAGTTAGGGCTGCGTTAGTGATAATTGTCATTGCCAATTAATCTGCTGATTATTTTCTGGAGTAATCGATACTTTTTGGGCTATAAGATATCATAAAGTAGTAAAAACAAGTCCATTCCATTTTTTTTCCATTAGATTTTTGCTTAACGCTTAATTGAGAAATTGATTATTTTTTCTGTTGATCTAGTTGAATTATGATTGGAGCTCTGTTTCTAGCAACAGCTATGGCATCCTCCATGACATCTGAAAATAACAACAAAATAATACATCACTCTCTACTGATTGGTTAGTAGGGCTGTAATGATATATTGATTTGGATCGATCTATCAATTCAACAATCAGCAATCTAATAGCATCATGAAAGCTTTGATTTTTATCACCGCCATCATTAAGATGTATTTATATTTTGAAATTTTCATGGCACATCTGTGACACTGTTTCCATCCATATGTATGTCCTTTCTAATCAGTGCTTTCTTTTTATTCAAAAGAATACAATTTGTTCCATTTAAATGTCTGGAACCATTGAAAAAATACTATTTCCACTGAAGGATTCAGTAATGAAATTGTCAAATCCTATTTTAGTTTCTATTTGTGAGCTGAAAATAAATTTCCGTCAGCATTCAGCATTTGCCTGAGTGGCTGTTAAAACATAGAGGATCATATTTTTGGGGTTCCCCCATGTATTCCTCTTCCTTGTATTTTCCATGTTCCTTTCCTATATATCTTGTTCAGTCTGCAGCTCTCCCACCTACTCTGAATGTCTTTGGCTGAAAGCAAGCTGATCCCAGACATTTCTCACCAACCTGACCACACAAGAGTCTACAGTGAGAGGAGTGACTCAGCCTATTATATATAGGTTTTGGGTAATTATGATTCTTCTGAGTTTCTGGAGAAAATGATTTGTAATTTAATTTTATCCCGTCCTTCACAGAAACGAGAGTTCAACACTTGTAATCAGTGCATTCCTCATCAGCCAGACACTGAGATGGCATAGAGCGAGCTCTTTCTTGCTCATAATTCTAGACTCAGGGATTGCAGAAGCAATAAATATTAAAAAAGGAACTTAGTACGCAGACTTTACCAGGAGGTACCAGAAGCTGGCCTCACTCAAGAGAGGGGGGAGGAAAAGGGAGAAACAAGGGAGTGGTAGCTGTGTTTTTAATTTCCTCTAGCAGCTCTGAGCCTGCTGCTGCTGTGTCGAGTCCCTGTGGTGGATTGAAGGGGTCTGGGTCAGGATCACCTCAGGACAGGGTGGGACCGAAGGGTGCCATTGGGCCAAATGTAAACAAACAAAGAGGCTGCATGAGGACGGGAGGGTGACATTTAGAGGACATGAGTTCTCAAAGAGCCAGTCTGTGACAGTCTGTACCTACCGGAGTTTGTCACCCTCATGTCAGCTGATCTTTATAGCCGTATTCCATCATAAACACTTGAACTTTAAAACTGTTTTCTGGTGGGTCAGCTTTTTGCCAGTTAATAGTTGCTTGACTTTTATATAGTTGCACGTGCACTCACGTGCTGATAAAAAGGCTCAGACTTCTGAACCACTTCTGTTAAAAAAGTAATGGTTTAGCTTTTTATTTTAAACATTTATAAATTACCCCAGCCTGCAGACAGTCAAAAATGCATATATTCAGGAGCAGTGGTGGCAGGGTTATACACAGGGCTCTAGATTAGCGGTGTCATGTCCTCCCGGTGATGTTAGTAAATGTGTTTTGAAGAAGCAGAGACCCTTGCAACGCCTGCAGGATCAGATGGATTTTGTTTCAGTTTTCACCAGTATGTATAACTATCACTTAGCAAATGACAAACTGAAGGTCAGACTATTACAGAGTGGTCTTCTCATGATGTTACTACTACTACTGTTACTATCACTGAGTGGCTGCTCATCTGAAAAAATATGACACTGGTTTTTCCCTGTTATGCTTCATTATGAACAAATTTATGTTGATTTAATAGGCACAGGGCTCGTTAGCTGTTAGCTAATAGTAGCCAGTGGACAGCATAATCCCGCAGTTTGTTTGGCTAACGGATCTGAACACTCATCAATTAATAGCTGTTAAGACCACTAAAAGATCACTAAAAAATGTAATAATGGACCATCGGAGATGGGCACAATTACATAAAAATATCTTTCTACTAATTAACAAAGACTCTCTATTAAATATGATAGTAGGATATAATATCATATAATATATTATAATACAAACAGTACTAACTTTTAAAGCCATGTAGTAGCCTCAGAATGGGTTGGATGTTAGTGACCCAGTTGTAGAAGTGTACATTATAGTCAGTCATTATTGTGTGTTGTGTTTGACTATACTGTAACACATACACAGACATACACATGCCCCTTGACCCGCCGCTCTTTTGCTATTGTGGATGCGTCATGCAGAGGAGGTTGCAGGAAAGAGGACAACAGTGTCACTTCTCATTATTCAGCCGTGTTAAATACACTACTGACGTAAATGTCACTCACTTCACTCCCATCTCCTCCATGTTTAAATGAAGCTAACCCTTTGTTGCAGAATTTTTATCAGCTATTACATCATGACTTAACTGACCATGACGATGACTAGGGAAAAACTGAATAGTGACATTGTAGTCATTGTTTTGTGTTGCTTAGTTTGTCATTCAAATAACTTCCAAGACGGTGATAAAATTGGTTTGGAGCTCTTGTTCTAAAAGTGATTTAAACGCTGATAAATGGAGGAAATCTGGAGAAGTATGTTTGGAGTCTTGTTGTCCTTCAGGAAAGTGGATGCCTTATGCAGAGACACGGAGCTACCTCTCTTTTCAGGCTGGTTTTCCTGTGTGCAGTCATACGTTGCTGCTCTTGATCTATGTTGTCCTGTGAGAAACACCATAGTGCTGTATCACAGTGCTGCCTGCACATCCTGCCGTGTCTTACAGTGTCATCGCTGGAATCAAAGTGAACTTGAGCCAAGTGCACCTTGAAGCCGCACTTTGAACTTGACATGAGATGAATTTAAAGTCTTTAACTGTATTATCCAGGCCAGCATATTTGGCTTCCTTCATTTAGAAAGCTCAGTCAGTCAGTGTCAGGTTTTGCTAATAAGACTGAGCCCGTAAAATGGTGCTCCCTCTCTTACTGTGCCTCATTTCGTGAAGGGGAAATTGCACTGAATAATCTCCTAATTCGCCAGCGGTTAAACCCTTTTACTTGTTCTAAGATTAATTTGACCTTATAGTATTCCACCCACAATATGCCAAGCCTTTCCCACACTTTGTTTCAGCCTAGCCGCTGTCTGTGGTACAAAGCCAGTTATAATGCCTACTGTCTGAGCAGAAAACCCCAAAGGAGTCCATCATTTCATCAGAGGAACCGGCGGGCACTATTATCTCTATCTCTGACCGCTATCTCTCAGGCCTGCCACACTCTCTCTCCACCAGCCCAGCTTATCTAGGCCATATAGCTACACAAATGTTGGGTGGAGAAAGCTGCAGTTGCAGATTTCAAAGGCCAAAATCAGGCAAAAGACATTCAAGACTCCATCATAAATCACATATCTTGATTTTCATGTGTAGCGACATTTTTTAGCCAAGTAAAATCTTTGACCCTAAGTCAATGTAACCATTCAGTGTGGAGAAAACGTGACTTAGTGCAAAATGATCTGCAACAGTCAGGTTTGTCTCCGAGAGCTCATTTATTCCTTTGGGAGCTCACATAGACTTCGTACAATAAGGTCCTAACTGCCTCTTTTTCAATGGCACCATTCAGGGGGCAGAAAAATCAAACAGTGAGAGGCCTCGTGAAAAAAGAGAGGGAGAAGGACTTGGTGGATTTGTGTCAGAGGCCCTCTTTGTTTGACTACACTGTAACCCCACCCCACCCCACACTAACACACACACACACGCACACACACGCCCCTTGACCCTGTGCTCTTTCCCTATTGTGGATGCGTCATGCAAAGGAGGTTGCAGAAAAGAGGACAACAGTGTCAGTTCTCATTAATCAGTCGTATCAAATATACAACGGATGGAAATGTCACTCAGTTTACTATCATCTCCTCCATGTTTAAAAGAAGCACATACATTGGTCCTCTCATGTCACATGTTGCATAGTTATTTTTATTGACCGTGACATCAGATTTATGGCTTCAGTGACTGTGACGACTCTAGTCAAAGTCTTTAAAGTTTTTATCTGATACTGATTAAAGTTTGCAGCAGTAGTTTCTGGTATGTATAGGATATAATTTGTTTATTTTGGTGTAATATAACTGTCCTTAGATCTGTTTTAAAGGCAGTCAGACCAAGAAAAATCAATTCTTAGGTATGTCACAATTCCTTTTTAAAGGATTACAACAAGGGAATGTCAGAAATTTTAAACCAAATTTTGGTTGTATGTTCCTTACAGCCAAACCAATGTGAATGTGAAACATAATTTGTATCATGTTTACATCTTCAGCAAGGCTACTTCTGGAATTTTAGTGAGGATGGCTGAGCATGGGCAAAGGTAATAGAAGTAAATTTATCTGTTCTATTTTAATAATGGGTCATTACAAATGCGCAATGATTTAAAGTACCAAAGAAAGTAGTTACACAGCGCGAAAATACATTTTTGAGGATTTTGAGGCATCAAAATGACACTTTTTTGATAATCTCATGCTAGCCTTCTGAATCAGAAGAGAATCATGAGGTGCCAGACCATGTTTATCAATGTCAGTTTGTTACAATAAATTTTTTTTTTTTTTTTTATGTAATGAGTCAACAATAGAAAATGGCCGTCACAGTTTATCAGACCTGAAGCATCAGATGATGCTTTTCTTTTTCAACCCAAAATCCCAAAAATAAAAGTAAGTCAGTTTACAATCATTTATCACAGATAAAAGAAGCAAACATGCATATTTAAAAAACTGGACCCACCAAATAATTTCAATTTTTTCTTAAAAGAATACATAAAGGATTTATGGTTTATCAAGTTTTCTTTTTCTAATGCCTTAATTAAATCTAAACCAACAGTCAAAATGTATTTCTATTGCACATTTAAAGCAACATGAGCTGAGCAAAATGCTCCACAAACAAGGACAAAAGAAAATGATCAGACAATAAAAGATCATGATTAAACCCAGAGTGGAAGGTAAAATCCCTGAGCAATGTAAAGGCATTACAAACATGTCATCAACAGAATGCAATAAGTTAGATAACATTATTGTGTTGATGGTAGAGATAAGACAGGCGTTGAGGGAGAGATGACGTGTCCTCACTGGACTTAAACAACACTGTAGGAAGGTTGTGGATGGTTGCCTTCCTAACCATAGAGACCACCAAAGCTCCTCTCAAATTGTTCAGCTATAAAATCAGCACACATTTTCACTGCTGAAGCGTCATTGAGCAAGGCACTGTAGCCAGCCCCTTGCCCTTATCCTCAGACCATCCTGAAATGTTGCCAGTTCCTGTTCTTAGCCTTAAATACCATTTCTGGCTCCTTTATGTGCCTGCACTGATTAAAATAATCTGTTTTTAGTAATGTGGATGGAGGAATGCGCTTTAGGAATTTTTTGATTGAGGCTTAGCCCATGCTTGAACCTCCCTGATCCGGTCACTGGAAGTAGTGAGATGGACCCTTAAGACTGTTGCCTGGCTGGCAGTCTGACCAGGGGGCTGTTGAATGAGAGCCTACATGTGTTTACGTCAGTTGACTGCAGCAGCTCCTTATATATATCTCAGAAGTGGAGCTGAGAGCTGCAGGGTAGTGAAAAAAGGACCCGAGACCAAGCTGTTAACCTCGACCTCTGACCTCCCTTTGAAGGACAGAATTTCCTTATGAGGATCAATAACCCATCACATGAGGATCATTACTTGACTTTTAGACATTTCCTATCACACAGCTCTAACCCTGGCTTCCAGTGACGACATTAGGTGATGAGACCAGCTTTTCTCTTCCAGATATAGTGTTTCTATAAATGTGAGGTTTGTGGAGAAAAAGCCCTGCCTCTCTCCCAGCTGTTTGACACATCTTCTCTCCTCCCTGCTGGGGGCCTTCTCTTCCTGAAGCCTCATCATCATTTAGCCTCATTAGTCTGTCACTGCTCTGATTCGGTTACAGGAAGAACCTTGAAATAACCCACAGTGCAGACTCATGCACACTCTTGTATGTCGACACATTGCTGCCCCTGCTTCCTACACAAAACTCATTATTGTAGGAAGATATCTGAGAATGTGTACACGCAGATACTAAAATCTTTCCATATCTTACCTTGGGAACATGTTTTTTCTACAAAATCCATTTTTGCATTTAACAAAATAAGCCAAGCCCCTTAAATTAATTGCTGTATGATTTCTGTTTTCACTCAATGCAGCTTTAAAATGATCAGTTATAAAGGAATAGCTTGACATTTTGACACATCATTACGTTTTTTTAATGAAAGAATAATACCACACTCATCTCCAAATATGGAGCAACCCCAAGCACCTAGTTAGTTTAGCATAACATAAAGTCTGGAAACAGGGAAACAGCTAGCCTGGCTCTATATAGAGGAACATTCCTCCTACCAGCACGTCTACCACTCACTTACAAATTGTCAAACACAACATTAAACACATATATTTAACTCTTCTTTGGTTGTAGCAAAAAAAAACCTACCACTATATATGCATATGTGGAATCTAAACTGTGTTGAAAACCCGACCTCAGAGAAAAGACTGACAAAGAAATGTGCAAAACACAACAGCTGCAAACATGCCTGCCAGTCCAACATGTCAGCTTCTTGATCTTGACTTACAAAGAGAGCATGATTTCTTACCTGCAGGCACCAAAATAAGTGTTTCCTGAGAAGAACCTCAGCTGCTCTGATCACTTCTCATTGTTGTAGTTATGGGATTTGTGTGAGGTTATGGTAGAGTAATAGAGTAATAATTACCAACCCCATAATCACAATCAGATGCCTGATTTTCTATTGGAAATATTGTAGCTGTAGCTACAGCTTTAGAAATTGTCAAAATATTTATGTATGATTTGAAAATCTTTGCCGTCCTGTCCTGTGTTCTCTCTGGAAACAGCAATACAAATGGCTAATCTGTTGTTGCTGCCACAGCACACAGTTATCAGACGGCTCCTGCTCTGCCAAGCTGCGCTTATTGGGTACGAGGGGAAACACCAGTTAATCACCATTGTGCTAGACAGATTGAATATGACAGATGTATTTACTGTAGTTGAATTACTCTCACGATGTGCCTTCAGAGCTGTCAGTTTCTTGACAGGTGAGCAAACCAGAATCCCAACATTAGTCCCAATTATAAAAACATGTATCACTGATGCAGAGCGCTGATGCGCAGGCCTGCCCAGCTCTCTCCTGGTAAACCACAATCATTTTTTACATTGTTTGCTTGTAATGATTCATTTTAGTAATGACGTCTGTGTGTTTTAACAGCACGGTGAACTCCCCTAACTCCCCTTTTACATAACTGCAGTTGTCAATATGTTCAGATTTAATGTTCTTTTCGTCCTTTGTTGATAATTTTTCTGTGCCATTATGACGGCCAAGTTGATGTTAGTGTTTTACACAACAACAACTATCTGGTATTTTACTGCCATTAACACAAACTGTGACTTTCTTGATCCGCAAAATCTTCTTTCAGATTGACAGACATCATATGTGTGATTCATGACAAAATTTAAACAGGATCAAAAAGTGTGTTTGTGTCTCCCTATTGACTACAGTACAAAAAAATGTTCCAAAATAAGGGTCCATGAGGCACAGCGGAAAGGGCGGGACTTCGCCTCTATAGCCAACAACAGAGAACAGTGTCTAGATATAGAGGCATTTAGGCATTTATTTAATAGCCGCATTGTTACTTAATTTTGTTCAACGTTTTGGCTGTTTATTGTTTTGACCCAGAACTGTAAAACAAAATCATCTCGTTCATTTTCAGCTTCTTCTTTTGTGTGGGGTAAAAACAAACATGCAGGGAAATTGAGTAAACTACAGAAGATTAAACACAATAGGAGCTCAATGAAGATTTTACTCTTGCGTTGTGCTACAACTGAAAACTAGATTTAAGTCTTGTTCAGTAACCATGTAATTAAGCCATCCAAGCAAACTGCCAAGATGACGCCAATCAATTATTTATTTAGATAATAAATTATTTAAGAATGAAATGCACAAGTAAGAAAACAAAACAAAAAAAACCCTAAGACCATTGTCTGAGGACTACTAAATAATTTGTTCGGTGTTAAACTTTACCAACATATCTTAAGTGCAGTTGTAGACATGCATGCAGGCTGCCTGCTGTGTGTGTGTGTGTGTGTGTGTGTGTGTCTGTGTGTGTGTGTGTGTGTGTGTGTGTGTGTGTGTGTGAGCGAGTGTTTTCCTTGATGGCCCATGTGCACGGCCTCGGGTTAATCAGCGTGGAGCAGCAGTAGCCTGCTGTTGTCCCCTGAGACGTCTCTGTGGGAGCTGCAACAGCTGTGACGGTGTAAGTCACCCCGAGGACCGTCATCACTGCTGCACACACACACGCACACAAACACACCCAGTCTCACCGCACACCCATGGGGATAGAGGCCGAGGCCAAGAGCAGAGCTGAGGGCTTGTAGTTTGGCTTTTTTGTTGTCTCTCTCCCATACGTCTCTGCATTGTGAGCAGTCAGCCAAGTATCTCTATTACAGTCTTCATGTCTGTGCGGTTTGTGTAGTCTGACCTAACAATGTAAAGACGGAAATGGGTCTGGCCTTGAGTGTGATAACAGGGTGTTTAGGTGATGAGTTGCAACTTCTTCTCTGCATGTACTGGCACCTTTTGTAGCAAAGAAACATATGTATATCTTGTCAGGAATGTATTTGTCTGGCCTGAGTTTGGATCAAACAATCAGTGAAGCTGACTTGTTCGTTCAACACATAGAAGTCGCCTGGTCTCATGTCTGGCCTGCACATCACTGCACAGGAATGCGTCTGGCACTTTGTTAGACAGGCAGATAAAAAATGCGGGCCTGGCCCCCCACAAAATGAAGATGGTAATCGTTGCTCTGAGCCAGCAGCTCCCTGACGCCAGGTGATATGTCCTGATGAGCCAGGAGCATGGCTGTGTGTTGGGAAAGTGTCTGCGTTCTCTCTTTTATATCGTATGATGTAAATATATTCGAGTCAGATTTGCCTTTCAAAATCTTCTACTTCTTCTGTCACCAGGTTCAAGCTTTGCAGATGTAAATGAACAGCCTCTCTATGCAGCTGGCTCATGGCTGGTTAATTCAGCAGAGATAGCGTCTAAGACGACCATCTATAGAAAAAGCGAGGAATTTACTAGACTGGATTATGCTATGGAAACAAAAACAAGTAACAGATGCTGCAATCCTGCTGATGAGGGCACTTTTACAGCCCTAGGCTTTTTTCGTGTGTTTGAAGAGTTTAGAGCCCATTTTAACATGCTTTGATGGTCAGGAGACATGGACATGGACATGACATGGCCAAACGGATTAAACCACAGAGGAGCAGATCTGAGGTTTCTGTGCAAACATGAGTAAAGAAGCACCTTGAATCAGCAAAGTTTGTTCCAGAAATGCACATGCAGAGTGTGAGAGAAAGCTTTGCTGCAGTCTGCTGCAGCGACAGCACACATCAGACTGCAAAGTGACCAGCTGACAGCCATGTTATGTGGATTACTGTGTTCTGTCTTTTTATTTACCGCTCCGCTCTCTCAGGTTGTGTGTCCTGATTGCCTGCGGCCCGACGCCTACATCATACGTCTTTTAGCTGGTGCACCTTCCCGTTCCTATGGCAACCAGCAGCAGCGTAGTGATCAAACAGCTACAGCAGCATTTCCAAGTGTTTTTTTTTTTTTTTTTTTTGGTGAAAGGAGCTCTGTGTATTGCATATGACTTCATCACTGTATTTTCCTCTTATGTTGCCCAGAGTTAAAGCACACAGTCAGTGGACTTCACTCCTGGTCCTTTTAGAAATCGAGAAATGTCTGATTTTGTTTTTGTCAAAGAAGCTCAGATTTGAGTATTAATAACACAGTGTAATTATCAGTTTCTTAGCAAGTATTAATTAAAGATATGAGTCCTGATAATTAATAGTTGGATCCAACACCCACACACATACAGCATGTTTGTGATTCTTTCCAAAGATGCTCTCTGAGTAGTTAATTGCAGTCTCAAACAGTTTGATGGATGGCAGTAAACATGGTGTTTGTTGACTTGTTGCAAGACAATTTACTGCTTGATGTGTATCAGATAATGCAAACTGTGCATGCTTACTTTGCAGATTCATACTTGAAATAAGTGTATCATTAATCTCATACTTAATAAATCCACCTCTGATCGAACACAGCAACACAGGGCTGCTTGAAGAGCATGTTGTCTGGTTTCATTCTGCTTTTCTAGTGGTTTGCTCTCATGCGACACTCCCACTCCATCCTGAATTCATCTTAATGAAGATCTCCACAGCGGGACAGAGCCACGTGTCACTTGTGCGACCCACAGAGGGAAGAAGCAAGGCAAGGGTTTTTTTCCCCCAAAAAACCCGCATTGCTCCACTTCAATTCGAATAAGTCGAGGTGGCCAGAATCAAGAGGAAAGACAGAGGGGCGTGCAGGCGAATAGAGATGTGAAAGGGATGAAAGTGTGGCAATCTCCACCTCCCGGTGTTGGAGTGTGAATGGGGCTGCCCACCCCTCTCTACAGGGGGTTCCCTCCCTCTCCTGCAGCTTGTGCACTCATTATCCACTCTACACTACAGCTTAATATGCAGTCCTAGACACAATATTCAGAGGAAACTGAAGTGACTGATGGTTTATATCTGTGTGAAACTATACAGAGAAGAACATTTGTGTTTTTGTATATGTTGACAGCAGCCTAAACAAGATAATGTAACAAGGGGGCTGCAACTAATGATTTGTGTCATTATGCATTACATATACACATAAATAACATAATTGCCCAGTATTACTCATTCGAGCTGGCAGTAGTAAAAACACTCCGAGTCACAAGTCAGCTTAATTGCCTTATCATAAAACTCATCAGTCGAATGTCCAGTGCTGAAGACACCAAGTAAACAGACTCTGATGAATAAACAATCATTTCTCATGCGTCGCACAGATATTTTGGCAAACTTTTCAGCTCTCTAGAAAAAAAACATGCTCTTCTTCAACTCACAGTACTTGTAAAAACTTGTGTAGGCTGAAGTGTGAAGGAGTACTGACACAGCAAATGCCGTGAAATATTCATGCATCAGAGCTGTGACAGTAATCCTGTCTTAATCACAACATACTGCCAATGATGATGAAAGCACTGACATGCCTGCAGACACATATACTGACTCGCTTTTTATCCCAGCAGTGGGGGTTGTTTTAGATTTGCATGTCTTCTCTGAAACGCCCCTAGCTGATTAATGTATTTATTTATATAATTATTTATGCTGAACTTGTGGTTATACAGTCCTGAATACATACTGTACTGGATGTACACACGCACACACACAAGGAGAAAGCCGACTGTGTTCTGGCTGTGTGACAGTTATTCTGTCTGGCAGGATTCAGAGCCACAGAGAATGACTCCACTACTAAATATACGGTAGACTCAAGTCTTTACCAGAGTCCCAGTCACATAAATCGACTTTCCACCCTGTACGTGTGGACATCTGCTCTGCTCTCTGCACTCCACTGCTTCACATAAAGATTCAGTGATGTTTAGATGTGTGGTGTTTGTGGAGGCTGCAGAGGTCGTTCATCTTCATCCTGATATTCATGAATCTTCTGTTGAACTTGTTCTGTGGTGTCTGTTGGGACCTTAGCTGTTATATCAGGCAATCTCTACAGCCAGTAGACCGTACAAGTTGCCCACACTTTTAAAGATCGATAAGAAAATGATGTAAGAATGGCTGTCGATTTTATTCTCAGGTACAGGTGCGCGAGGAATAGCAGCAATGCCACAGATGCCAGCTTTGGTATCCTCCTGTGTCAAGCCTGTGTCACAGAGGTGATGACTCAACCCTGTGGCAATCTGTGAGGTTGTAGGTTTGTGGTTAACCAGTAAGAGTCCCTTGTAGAGCCTTTTTGCCAAAGTCGTCTGTGGCTGCGACTCGTGGTTCAGGTGGACTTTGTGGAAGTCTGCTGATGCCAAATATCTGCCCTTAAGCACCTATTCCTGTTTTTGGAAGCCCACACACTGTATCTCTTGACACATAAAAACTGGACTGTAAGTATGACAACTTGCAAAGAAAATAATAGGACTTGGAATGATGGGTATGCAGAGCAGACTTTATTCCATGAGCTGAAGTTTTGGCAGCAGTGTGCCTGCCCAGAGCAGAGAGGGAAAATCTTGACAACATTGTATTTAAAGCTTCAGGGGTAACCTGATGTAAGAAATCTACTGGTTATAAAATGCATATTTTAGTAGATTTTTTTGTTTTTTGTCTTTTTGTCAAAATGGGTCACAACATTGATACTACAGCAACAGGCTCATGGGGCTTTCCCCTTCTCTTTTCATGCTCTTTTTTTTATATTTAGATATTTATTACAACACTATTAGCTGAGCAGCCAATCAGAGTAATTTCTCTCAGCGAAAGGCTCTGCTGCAAATTCAGTGAGCTCGGACAGATGAAAAAGCCGTCGACAAGGGACACACCGTGAAAGCTAGGGCCAAAGACGCTCGCTGCTGGCCGACCTTCGGCCTGGTGTGTTGAGGCCCGAACACAAAAGCTTCAGTATAATCACTTTAAGGCTGAGGCTGGGGTCTGCCATGGTTGGGAAGTTTTCACTCACAGTTTAATTTCATTTTCAAAGCAGTGAAGTGAAGCCTGAGCCTTAAATCCATGCTGACGCTAGTGAATTTAAAGACTGACGCTTGGCTGTAGGAAAGTAGACACTCAACACAAGCACTGACCCCTGTCCACCCATGCTCCCCCCCCCTGATAAGGACAGTCTTATTATGCTTGCCGTGGCAGGATAAGTGGAGCCTGATTGATCAGTATTGATTAGAACTGTATTTGTCAGACAGTAATGGGCCTCCCCCACAGGGCATTATCTGCCCCTCCTGTGGCCCCACTCCACCCCTCTCTACATGTCCCACTTGTATTTGAAGGCCCCTCCCCCCTCTGTTATTGGGCCCCTTGACCTCTAATCAAAGTGCAGCCCCCTTCACTTTGCCTCCTCCTTTATACAGTATTTCCGTCCATGCTCAAGAAGAGCTGAAAGATGAGGATGAAGAGAAAGTTGGAGCTGAGGATTAAATCCATTTGCTGTTTTAATTTTTGTCCGATTTTCCTCATTTCTGCTTCAGTATATAAGTTAATATTGAAACGTCAGTTCTTGCTGAAGCAAAATGCTGTGAAACCTGCATGCCATTGGTGTTTTTAACTCTGTTTGTGTGCAAGCCAGTCCATGTTTATGCAAACGTGTTTACAGTACAGATGCAGCACAGATAGACCGCCTGGGGCATCTTTGTTCAGACTCCACACAAACAATAGACATGTCTGTGTGGATGACCTGGTGAGCGTGGAACTGATTACAGCTGCTCTGCAGTAACACACACACACAGACACACCCTCAATTATTATTACCACCACACACAGATGATGTTAAAAACAAAAGGTTTAAAACAATATGTTGAAATATGAGTTTATGTCCACATGTTATGCATTAAATTGTGAAATATGTTTCACGTGTGTAAAGCGAAAACCTCGACTGCTTTTAATAGGTAGCTGTAAAATGTAAAATTAGCTCTAGAGCACGACTTCAAGATGTCAACTGCAGTTTAACAAGATTTGTTTTTCTCTTTTTGTTCTTACAGAGTGAAAAACTGAGCCTTCCCTTCCTGCACTGTGACGTCAAACCTCAGCACACCTGCTTCACCTGGAGACTGCACCACTGAGAGCAGAGCAAGGTAAAACAAATACACTTGATGTTGCACAAATGAATGTCTAAGCATTTAACAGAAACTTCATATTTTGTTTGTTTTAATCTGAGGCTGGGGTAGATGAACTTGGCAGACTGTTACTACTTCTCCTTCTTCTAATTATTATTATTATCCGCAGGTTATAATATTGTGCACTGGTCATCAGTTAAATCCCGGTCCTGACTTCTTATGTGGATTAGTGTGAAAAGACATTGCAGCTTATTGTATTAGTCTACCATTGCTAGTGGTTATTCTCTCTGATTCAAGTAAAAGCTCACAAATTCTTTGTTTAGATTATTGGTTGTTGTAGCCTTGAACATTATCAGCAGCCTTGTCTGATTTACCGAACTGTTGTGTGCTGGCTTCAGGATGCACTGTCTGTATGTGCCAGAGTTATCTATCTTTAAATCTAATGTCTACTAAGGTGCTGGAAATACTCATTTTGTTACTCTGTAGTCTTTAATTTCTGTGGTATTTATAGAAATACTTTGTTTTGTCCATATGGCCATATTTTGAAGCCAGGACTGTCTTTGACTCCCTTTCACTGCGCTGTGAAGCAAGAGATCTAATTTTTAGAAAACTGCAGTATGTTCAGCAGAGTTAATACATATCTGTATAAAAGGGAAACTGCATTAGTGATGTGGGGGTGATATGATAACAGTTTAGTTGACACTGGACTATGACAGGCAGAAGGAGAAATAGGTCCTATACAACCTAATGTTATTTGAAATAGATTGTTGTAATATTGTGGTTACTTTCTGCTGTGTCCCTGTTGATAACACAAATATCCACCCCAAATTACTGAGTTTACAAATCAATCTTCTAATGTGAAAATTGATCATAGAACAGAAACATTTGGACCTGAAGTATCACTGTTTTCTGAATCATTCCACACACCGCTTGTTAAGTGTTTTCGGTCAGAAAGGCCGCCCTTTAACCAGATGTAAGAGGCTCATGAACACCTGACGGCAAGTCTTGAGTTGCAAATCCTCACCAGCTCTCACCCTGCTGGCCTCTGACCCAGAAGGTGAATTTGATTATTTAAGAAAATCCCTCACCAAACCAGAGAGATTGAAGTGTCTTAAACAAGCGCAGCGGTATCTAAATATTTATTTACCCAGCTTGACCTCCTCTCTGTTTTTCTTCTCGACTTCTATCGCTATGACTCCTTGTTCTATTCTCACCACCATTCATGAATTTCAGTTGAATCTATTCTCGCTACATCCTGCTCTTCTCGCCCCTGGTCTTCCTCCTCCTCCTCCTCCTCCTCTTTCTCACGAGCTGTGTCAGTGTCATGGGACAGCAGTCCAACAGACAGACAGGCAGGCAGATGGAAGTGACACTAGCGACATCAGCGGGATTCAGCATAACAATGTAGACGGAAATCGGTGGAGACAATGACAGCGGGGCCGGGAGAGACTTGAGGAAAAGACTGGGGACGAAAGTGAGTGGAAAGGAAAGCAGCGCGACATGGAGAGCGCTGCAGCTCGGTAAAGCTCCAATCTGAGAGGGAGCGATGTCTCCTCCAGATAAGCCAATCTGACTTACAAGCCTGATATAGTCCCGAGTCAGAGGAATCGACTGTTTATTTCCTCCTAGCCCAATGTTCTGATATGTGACTGTTGTTTTCAGTGTTTCCTGTAGAGTTTTGTTGTTGATGGAGGGGGCTCAGGGTAGTTTGTATCGGAGGCTGTCAGACTTCCAGAATCGCCTGCAGTTTGTGTTGCACATTACAAATTTGTGCTACCGCTGTTAGGAATTTAAATCAGGAGAAAGCATTGCTCTCTTATAGCTGAATTCAAGCATGATGTCTGGTCAGTAGCTCCATTTGGCACGACATCAAATTTGTTTATCAAATCTGTTATTGTGGAAGGAAAAACAGGTTGCCTCTACAATCACATCAGGAAAATGGAGACAGACACTAGCATTCATCCTGTAACCTCTCATCATGCTGCTCCACTCCACAGCACAATGAAACATCCGCTGAACTTTACTCACAGCCCCAGAAAATTCACCTCTACCACTTCGTCTTAAAGACACTGACCTTTCAGTGATACACTGATGTCTTTTAAGTTTACACTCCTGTGTAGACCTCCTTTTTTTAGAGCTGTTTTTGCTCATGAAGTCACAAGTCTTCATAAGCAGAGTGCAAGTTCAGGTCTGTGAGTGCTGATACCATGGATGATGCCATACCTTAAACCTGTCAGGATTATGTTATCACCTTACCATCTATATCTCATTAACTTCTTCAGCTCTAGTTGTATGGTCTTATTTTTATCTATGTTTTATATATTGAGGACATTTACATTATGGTTCATTATGCACAAATACCAACATCAGAATTCCTCAGGTACAGCCTAAAATGCTGGAGTCTGTATTAGTGAGTACATGAGGCTATGTACTGATCCAATGCCACATGATTTATTTGTTTGAAATGGGACCCTCTCCTCTCCAGCAGTGTTGTGTACACCTGTATGCAACTTAACAGATACTTTACTGAGCAAGTAGCCATCAACGATAAACAGCAGGTGATTTGTTTAGCCTTAAGTACATCCACTGCTGTTAATGGTAATAACAGCAGTATAAATACATTTTTAACACACTAATATAAGACTGGTAATCAGTATCGGCTGATTCACAAAGTCAGTTTGTCGTGTCAAAGCATACCTTGAATGTTTTTTTCTTTCAGGTCTTCATTAAATCAGATCCAAGTCAAGTCTCAAGCTAAAGCACAAATCCTGTCTCTGCAGCTCTACTTTTTTTTTCTTTGGCTCGTAAAAACCAAAAAAGGTTTCTGTGTTGCCAATAGAACACACCTTTCAAATAGTCTCACATGAACTGAGGTTATTTTTATGTTTACTCTTGTCTTCAGTTTTCATTAATCTTTTAGCTGCCTCCAACTTTTTCCTTCTGATTGATTTGAGGTCATTGTGGGTCCGTTCACGGTCAATGCAGATCTGATGGCGCCTCCTGGTTCGTCGCTCCTTCAGAAGCCGTGGTGGCATGAACACTTGACATGCTGTCCCTGCCAGCCTTGTCTTGTGTTGTATTACAGCGTCATGCTCTGCTCCTGTTCCTGTCTGCCATCTGCCAGTCATATGTACCGCCATCTGTTCTTCAAACCAGCCCATAATCTAGCTCGCACTCTGGCATCGTTTACTTAATTTAAACACTGATGATGTTTTATGTCTGGGGATTTAATTAGTTATTTATTCTTAAAACCGTGTCTGTGCTACCGTGACACAATGGTTAAGAGTAGATGTGTGCATTTTCTTTCGTCATTTACATGGTCTTTGTTTTTGACTGTCGCTTGCCATTTCACATCCCTGCTTCAATCACAGATATAATTAGTCTGCTTTCTGTTTTGGCAGCGACAGAGACAGAAACATATGGCAGGTCTATCTCTCCTCATCTCTGATCCTTTTGCATTTGGGACAAGCTCTCAGCTGCACTCCACGCTGATCCCAGGTCAGCCTGCTCTGTTATGACATACCAGCGAGCAGCAGCATCAACGGCATCTCCTCCTTCCAGAGTACACTCATTCCTCTGGAAGCTGCACCCCTCTGCTAACTCTGTCATTACTACCATCTAACCGGTGTAATTACCAGCCTCGGTGTGTGTTTGTGGTGCATGGGCCAAGCATGCATCATGCAGAGCAAGTGGGGAGCGGCTGTGGAGGGAAAGAGCATGAATGGGAGAGTCAAAACAGGGGAGGTATATCCTAGAGCTAACTAATTACTATATGTGAGTAATTAAAAGGCATTAAATGTCTGCACTGTATCTTCTGAAGTCTAAGCCAAAGCTGCATGTGTCTGCTTAATTCTTACTGCGTTTGATGCAGATGAATTCTATCTTCTGGCGTGTTTCCCTCTGGATTTTTTTTAACCCTTTCTCTGTAGTTGATTTTATACTGCTGAAATTTTCACCTTATATTTTGATATATTCCCATCATACGGAAGAGTTAAAATGGCGCATAATATTTCTAATTTTACAGATTTCTCCACTTACTTTGAGAGTGTTTGTAGGTGATGATTTGATGTGTGTACATCAGGAAAACAGATTTTTAGTATAAGAAGTTGGGGTTGTTTGCTTTTCCAGACCACAACTTTTGGTTGCCGTCTTTTAGTTTCTTTCACAGAGGAAAACCTAGTGGTGTTATTGAAAGCTCGGGCTAAACATGGCCGTTTTAGTTGAAATTATTGTGTTGCAAGGCTCACGCTCAAATTCACTTTAGAAAATCAAAAATTCCAATTTTGGTATCGGCTGATATACACAGTGAGTACAATAATAAAACAGGCGAGGTAAGAACACTGAAACAGATTAAAACCAAGTATAAAAGGAAGAGTGAGCAAGTCAGGAACAAGCAGTTATGAAAAAAGTGTTATTTGGAGGAACAGCACGAACTTGCCTGATGTCCTCCAGCGGCTCATCTGTGAGCTCGGCCTCCCCTGGTCTTTGGCCCTGACCCAGGAAATACAGTAAAAAATGACAGTAATTCCTTATTCTTTGGGTGTCAGGTATGCTTGTTGCTGTGGGCCGCCGTCTCTGACAGAAGTCACTAGTATAGATCAGACCACCCTCTCTCTCTATTGCCTCTCTCATCAGGCACCTCAGACACATAATGAAGCCATTCTGCTGGCCTGCAGCTGGGGCGGATAATCTGGGATTGGGTCTGATAGTGGATCACAGGACAGCCGTCCGGATGAGGAGAGACTCTGTCAGAAAGCACGATCAGAGCGGCAGCCTTTGGCCCGGAAGTGCCTGTGGTTCTCCTAAAACAAAGACATGATACATGTGCGTGGCCGTACGACTATAGGGGGATTTTGTTTGCAGTGAATGAGTTCTGTTTATGGTGCTCGTGTGCGTGTATGAGTGAATGAGTAATGCAGTCTTGGAGCCAGAAATGAATTCAGCGAGGACTCATAAAAGGCGTTGTGTATCATAAAACACACACAAACCACTCTGAGCTGCCTCAACACAATGAAAAGCTCAACGTTATGCAAATGGGACTTTATAATGAGATAGTCACCCCAGGAGTCGACATTTTTCTAGGATTCACAAAAACTGAGGCAGCTGGGGAGAGAAAAGCACAGATTTGTTCTCATACCGAAAATTGTTCCTGGTGAAAGTTCTGTAAATACTATTAAATATAAAGAGTTGACTATTTATACCTCTTTTCAGAGTGTGGCCTCTGAATTTTAAACCGCAGTGCTTCCATGTGTTATATCAATATCAGCGAAGGCACTTAGATATCCCAAGTGATTACACAGTTAAATGTTGTGTGTGGGTGTGTCTGTTGATATTATAATCAAATTCCTTCAAGCCTTTTGTCTGAGGAGTGAGAAGTGTTACCACTCCTGTCTGATTAATCATAGGAAAGAGTTTTACAGTGAAATTTGCAAGGTCAGTCGCTATCTGACACAAAGCTGACCATTTTGAAGAAGAAGCTGCATCAATGAGCGTGTGTGATTACATTTGTGCTTGAATTCCATGTTGTGGTGCAAGAAACTCAGAAGGAGGTTTCAGAGCTTCATGATGCAGGAATTATGAAAAGGTAAATGGTGGAATATGGAAGACATAATCCTTGGGAGCTAATGTAATGTAGATATTTGAATGACTTGACTTTGGGGTTTTTCGGAGAGACTTGTGCTGATAAAGGAGCTTAAATTCAGGAATAACGAGCTGGACAGGAACCTGAGATGAAAATTTAGAAGAACTAGAAGCTAGAAAACGAGCAATTTGACTACTGCACAGATAAATAGACTGAGCACATTTACATTTTAGACATTAAGCCGAAGCTCCCATTCAAAATTCAAACCCCTTACTCTTAATATCATATACTCCATATGCATGTTGGGTTGCTTAATCTGCAGGTCTTGAATTTTTTGTCCTCCAAAAAGACTCTAGACGGTACTTAACAGTCTCAAATATTTATATTTTGCATGCTATTGGAGGTAACGGTGAATGTAAAATATTTTTGTATCTGATTGTTGTTTGGCGACATTACACACTTAAAAATTAAAAGTAGTCCTGTTTGATATCTACAGTAGCAGCAGTAGAAGCTCATTATCCTGTAATGTGCAAGTGTTTGTTTCAGCAAAAGCCTGAAAAACTAATTGAATGAATCATTCTTAATTTGTTAATCCATGCATGCATCATCCATTTTCTGCTAATTATGCAGGTCAAGGTTGCAGTTATTTAATTAATTACACTGTTATTAATTATTATGTGCTGCCTCCGAGTACTGAAAACTTGATTTGATAACAAATAATTGACTGTATCGTCACTTCTGGTTTTCCATCATGTTTTCACACTTTGGCATGTATGACTATGAAGCACAGATACAATGTGGTATTATGCTTGTCTTTAAAAAGTGTTAAAGGTTTTGAATGTTGGAATTCTAGATAGGCATCATGCTCTTTTGTTCTCACAGCACAGTTACTCAAAATACAAGCCCGATTTGTTGCAATGCTGACAAAATGTTAGCCAATTATTAATAGTTTTGACATATTTGTATCATATGTCCTGTGTTGACAGGATATCTACTGAAGTTAACATGCTAACCAGCTAGCTCGGCCTGTCCTGGCTGAAAACTGCTGTGTTGGCGATGTCAACAAGTCAAAAATTGCATCTTTAGATTAAACTTAGTAAACCCGAGTTCCCAATCATCCGGCCCACCCACAAACAGCAGACTTCACAAGAATACAGTGTGTTTGTTGTTCAAGGCTGCCAAGATCCCGCTGCCAGCATATTGTCATTGCTTGCTGTGTTAATAATGGTCATCCAGTGGAGTCATAACCACATCGCAATATTCTCGAATATGAATTCCCAGCCGGTCAGTGTGAACAACCACATCATTCACAGCCCAACAGTGTGAGCGTGACTTGGACCTGTTGTTCTGTACTGATGGTGACTGAAGGGTGCAGTGATTCAGTCTGCTGGGAACTTAACAATGACCAGCGTACATTTTTTACCTCACCCAACATTAAGTAAACATGATTATGGAGTGACCCTACACAAGTGCAGTGTTTGTGTAAAATGGCTGTAATAAATCATCACATTAAACCTCAGGAGAGACTAAGGATGCTTCTAAGTAAACAAGATTCTTTCTAAGGCTGGTGGATTTTGAAGACGTGATGCACTGTGACTGTCCTATTAAAGCATGCTGCTGTGGTTCACTGAGCAATGAACCGCTCTCCTCCTTGCTCTTTCTTAACTGTCCGTTCACTCTATTTCTGGATTTACCCCAACTCACCGCTCAGGCTGTTGAGTGACATTGTTGGGTCCATTTCAGGGTTAAGCAAACACTGATCAACATTTTTCACCATTGTTTGACTTTTTATAGGCCAAACAACTAATCAGTTAAGCGAGACCAAAAAATAAAATCTAGTTTTGTTGAAGACATTTTAACATGAAGAGAACGATCTTCCTTGACTGATTTTTATGCCTAAACAAATTGAATAAACAAACACTGTGTTTTATGGCTGAACAAAGAAACTGCCCTTAAAGGACAACAAATTTTCATGAGGTTTTACTTGTTTATATGTGGCGGACCCTGCCACCTTTCTAGCTTCAAACAGTGTTCTTGGGATCTTGTTTTCCTCAGAGAACAGCTTGTTCATTCAGGAAAAGATCAATATTTATGAGTTTGTATTACTTACTCAGTTTGATTTTCTTCTCCAAAACTACATAGTACCATTTTAACTAATGATTGTGTAACACTGTGTACCATAAAACCATCATATTTTCCAAGATTATTATTGTACAGTGAAAATCATAGTTGCAGGTCTGTCCTGAAGCTCCTCTTCATCTTTGTCTCAGAGTTGTAGTTTTGTGTTGTTTTAGCTTCACTTGGAGCAGAATAGAGTAGCTTCTGTGTCTCAGCCATGTGAAGATCAGCGCCAGCAGAATGGCAATATCAGTCATGAGCTGACTCCAACACACATATAAATTTATCATCACTGTGGGTTTGAAATGAGAGACATGAGAAGTGAATCTGCTGCAGAGGTGCTGAAGTGTTAAATTATCTGCGTGCTCTGCATTCCCTCTGTTTGGATCTGCATTACTTTCTAGTCTGATGATATTAGCTGAAGTGTTTCATTGGTTTTAATCTGCGGCAGAGCGGCCACAGCCTGCATGTCCTGTGGGTGATGTTTGCGTGTGGATGCGCACGCACTGGAGTGCACAGCATGTGAGATAATAATATCCCTTGTCAGCCTCCTGAAGATTAGCCTCGACGGGAGAAATCCTCTGTCATATCCCCTCACCTACACTCTCTCTCTCTCTCTCTCTCTCTCTCTCTCTCTCTCTCTCTCTCTCTCTCTCTCTCTCTCTCTCTCTCTGTGTCTCTCTGTCTCTCTCTCTCTCAGTCTTATCAGTCTTTCATTGTTGCATAGTTGAGTGAGTCGGTCACAAGCTCAGTTTTTCATGGTGCCTGTGGAAAAAAATTGGGTCACACGAGCCCTGATTTCAAAAAAGTATTTCATATCTAGTTTGTTCTAGTTTTAGATTGATTTTGATTGGTTTGAGTAATTGTTTTTTTCTGTTTTTTACAGATCTGCATTAGCAGAAGATAATCCAAGAAGAAGAGGAACGGTCTTGACCCACGCTGGTCCTCAATGGACCAGTGAAATCTCTGCCACCCTGTCAGTTCAAAGCTATGTTTTTGGGAGCTGGAGGCCGTAGCACCATCAGCCGAGTGTGTGTGGGGCCCCTCCTCTCCCTCTTTCCCAGCACCCCGCCTGACATGGGATGCCAGCCCCCTGCCTACCTGCCCTGAGCTCTCCCGGGGTGCCATGAACAGCTACAGAGACAGAGGGGTCACTTGCAACTCCTCGGACCTCCTGGATGGAGGTGGAGGAGGTGGTGTTTTGCCCCAGCACACTCCGTTTCGCCACACCCCAAATGGCCACCCGGCTCCTGGCCTTGCAGACCCAGCCATGCAACCACGTATCTCTGTGCCCAAAATGGGTGTCCGGGCGCGGATTGCAGAATGGCCCCCACGCCGAGCACAGTCAAGGGAGTCGCTACTTGAAAATGGGCAGATTGGCAGCAATCGCCATGCAGATGACTGCTCCACAATTTCCTCATCAGTTCTGTCATCTGACATGGGGTTGGTGCGGGGAGGAGTCGCCAGGTTGCCACGGCGGCGGTCCAAGGATGTGGAGTTCAGAGGAGGAGGGTTTGAAAGAGGTTCACCTTTGAGCCTTAGAGTGTTCCCTCCACTGAGACAGCGCTCAAACAGCGAGGTGACACTGAGCGAACAGGACGAAAATGAGGTGAGTCTTCCACTGTTCATAAAACTGTGGATTTACTATGAAACTTAGGCAACCTAACATGACAACCTAACTTTGACTTTAATGATAGTAATGGGGACATAACTTCCATCCAGTGATGTCATCACAAACTTTTGTCCCTTCTGTGCTCCAAGGTGGAGGTCCGTGGAGGTGGCGGGATGGGGAACCTGTTCAGAGAATATGGCAGCACCTCCTCCATTGACATCCAGGGCATTCCTGAGCAGAGCTTCTTTGACATGCTGAGCCAGTTCCACCAGGAGAGGCCTGACCAGCGTAGCTCCGCGCCTGTACGCCTAGGGGAGCTGCTGCGCACTCCCGACTCACCACCAAACGCACCCCTCCCCTCTGCTCCCTCACCTGGTCCAGTAGGCGGGGACGACAGAGGGACAGGAAGGAAGGATGGAGCAGAGAGGGCAAGGAAGAAAAGTGGAGGGACGGAGTCATCTCTGGGCACCTCCTCTTTGTTCAGGAAACTTAGAAGCTCTAGTCGAGGAGAGCTGGATGGAGGGAAAGGAGATGCTGAGGATGGAGGTCGGGGTTCAGGGGAGGCCTCCTACAAACCGTGGGTCTGTCCCAAGAGCTTTGTCCACTTTGATGCTCAGAGTATCTTGTTTGATCTTCATGAGGCAGCGGCTCAGCGGGGTTATGCCGCCCAGAGGAGGAACACCGCAACAGGGGCATCAGCTGCTTCAGTGTCCCTGTCTGTCTCCAGATCCTCAGCTGTAAACGACCCGGTTTACTCCAGCATAGAGGACCTGACCCTGACCCTCGACCCTGGCTCCACCACACCCTCCCTGGGCGTGGACCCTCTGGACGGGCCTCCTGGAGCCCATAACTCGAGCCAACTACTCCTCTGCTGCCCCCACTTTCTCAACGAGACTGGCGGCCATGGGGAGCGCAACATCAGCTTCCTCAGCTCATCGGCAGAGCGAGGAGGAGACGGAGGAGGTGACGGAGCAAGGGGCTGGCTGAGGAGGAGTAACGCCAGCGTGTCAGTGCTGGAGGTGCCTATTGAACAACAGGTTACGAGACTGGAACGACTGAAACTGTACAGCATAGAGCATGTAGACCTGGGGGCCAAGTACTACAGAGACTACTTCCATGGAAGAGGTAATACTGAGACATAGATATCACAATAAGCATAAATATCCACTGATGTTGTCCTTTTTAAGAATCAAACACATCGAGGGAACATTGATTATACAGGTTTTTTTTATCATAGTAAAAAATTATGAAAATTGACAGAAAACTCTTTAATTCTCATGATCACTTGTATAAGGAGAGCATACTTCAAACAGGTACAGCACGCAAGGCTTAGATATTAGATACTTTCAGATACTTGCCCTTTTTCATGCAGTTTATGAGTGCTGAAAGATTTGGTCAATCTCAAGACGTTGTAGAGTGAATATTTACAGAAGAATTATCAGCACTTGAACTTAATCAAGTAGACAAGGTGTGACCAAGAAAGAGGGCCAATGAGAGAAAAGGAATGGAGAGGAAAAGAAGTGATGCTGATGAGGAAAGAGTGTGAGAAACTTTACATCAAGCATGTCAATTGATAATTTGGCCCTGAACCATACATACCAATCCCACTTCACATTCCGATTCTGGCTCCTTGTACATGTGGATTAGACAGTGTAGATGTTGTTTGTCCAACCAGAGTTTCTCCAGTGTCATTCTTCACATCTCATCCTGTGGCAGTTAATATCCAGCTGGACCTGAGCAGAGCAGAGTGGGCCGAGTTGGCAGCACTCCCAGTTTTTATTACACATGTACCTGCCACTGGACTGTTGGCAAATGCTGAGCTGATGATACACCACCTGCCTTTCTGCTCCGTCAAAAGTACCACTTAGTAATGTAGTTGTCAGCCAGTGTAGCTTTGTTTTACATCTGGTTTTCGGTGTCAGAAGTAACACCTAACTTCAGACAGGAATGGTGTGTGATGTGTGACCGTCCAGACGTGGATGTGGGCATTTCTTGTCAACATCACCCCTTCAGACAGTATGGATGAAACTTCCGCTTGGCAAGCATCATCTGGCTGCACCCTAATTAGTGACAGATGCTGTTAGGAGCACATGTGTGCAAGCAAGCGTGTGTGTGTGTGTGTGTGTGTGAGAGAGAGATAGGCCTGCAGCCACACAGATAAAGGTTATCATTCCAAAAATATGTTCATCTGCTGACTCTTCCAGCTTAGCTGTCCCCCACAACGCAACTGTGATTGTGCGTGTGCGCAGCGATGTTGCCCTGTGTGCACGTCAGAAAGCCTCATCAAAAAAGCTGACATTTTCACCACAGGACATGACATGGAAGCTAAGCAGGCCTGAGTCTCTAACGTCAGCTCCAGTCGGACGGGGGTAGAAGAGGAATACTTGTCAAGCTTGATTCCTCTGGAGTGTCTGGAGAATTTGTCGTTCAACTCCCACGCTGCCTGTGGTGTTGGCATTACCATGGCTTAGCTTAGGAGCTTTAGAGGAGGACATGATGATGCTCATGAAATGTGGTGATAACTTTGTCTTTAATGGAGGAATGTGTTTTTGTTGTTTGCTAATGCTGCTAACAGAAAGTAAATTTGTGGCTTATGACACCTAATTTTGTGTATTTCCTGGAGAACATATTTGTTCCTGTATAGTCTTATTTTGAGATATGTGTAGTCTAATTGTAGTTTATTCAGCATCTTTGTGGCCACACAATGATTAAGCCATTCAGTCTTTAGCAGCATTCATCATTTTCTCTGGATTATGCCTTGTGTTAGCTAAATTGATTTTAGAATTATGTGAGTATTGATTACTAGATAACATGTCATCGTCTTAGTCCTGTCCTTGACTTTACGCTCCTCTGCTGTCAGTCCTGCTAACTGCACATACAATGGCTGATATATTTTCTTCCCACATCTCTTTCGCTCTATCACACTCTTCTTATCTGTCTCATCTTTATCTTTCGATGGGTAAATGTATCATTTTCTCTGTATTACTGTCTATTACATCAAGTATCAAACACTATGGAAAGGTGGGATTGAATACCTAATTGTTGTTGAGATATTTATCTCTTTGAATTGTAATCTAGTCATAATAGTTTATTTTTTCAATTATTGGATTTTCTTTATATTCAGTTATTGTAAAACTGATTGTACAACAGGTCAAGAATTATAAGAGATTAGGGCTTCTGCTAACAATTGCTTTCCAGATTATTTGATTAGAATGTGCTAATATGTTAATCATAGTTTCTCAAAGCATGAGTTGAAGACCATAAGTCCACAACCTAAAGAAAAAAAAAAGCAAATTTCCGTATTTGAGAAGCTAGACGCAGAACGTTTTTGGTCTTTCGCTCAAAGAAATGATTAAATTATAAGCATTTTTCACGATTATTTAAAATCATGCATAATATTTTATAAAAGTCTACAAAATGTTTTTTCTATGAAACAATGAACAATACTCCTCACAATTTTTCAGAGCTCATGTTGACATGTTTAAATGTGTTGTTTTGTTTGACCAACAGTCTAAAACTAAAAAATATTCAGTTTTTTAGAAAACCAGTAAACCAACAAACACCCACATTGACACTGATCTCTGCTTGTCCTTCACCAGAGCACTCAAACTACTTTGGGACAGACGAGAAGATGGGCGCTGTGGCAATAAGCATCCGCAGGGAGAAACTGGAAGACACCAAAGACCTGAAAGACCAGTACCAGTACCGGCTCATCGTCAGGACGAGCGAGGTACGCACATCTGCTGTGTGTGTGTGTGTGTGTGTGTGTGTGTGTGTGTGTGTGTGTGTGTGTGTGTGTGTGTGTGTGTGTGTGTGTGTGTGTGTGTGTGTGTGTGTGTGTGTGTGTGTGTGTGTGTTTGGGGATTTCTGAGCGATGACACACTGATGAGTCAGTGTGAGCGTGCACGCTCAAGTTAATTCCTTAGCTACTGCCTCTCCTGTTGTGTCCTTACCTGTGATTCTCCTCACCCTTGTGCCCAGGTTTTAACCCTCCCTCTTCTCTCCTCACCCCCTCTCCCGTCTGCCAGTGGAAAATTCCACCTGCCCGCTCCCAGCTCAGCTCAGCAAAGCCAAACCAAATACTGGCTGCTCTGGCCAAAGTGTTTGGCCTGCTCTCAGTGGGAGCACACCCAACCACTTTTCCACTTTGATGAATCAAATACTCGTAATGTGTTAAATGGCAGGCGGGTGATCGGGAAGAAATTAGCTCCACTGCAGTCTCCATTAGCATTTATGTACATTCACATTCAGAATTCCTGCTTCCAGAGCACCAAATGTCATATTTAAAACTTTTTCATGATTGACATGTGGCATCAATACGAACCTCTTATTGACAGACAATTCATCTACAACTGTTCTGATAACTGATAAATCATTTTATTGTTATTTAAATGCAAAAAGCTACAGATATTTATAAGTTCCAGCTTTTCAGATAGGAGGCTTTTCTTTGACTTGTGCTGTGATTATCATTGTGCTTTGGACTGATGGTTAAACAAAGCAAGACGTTTTAATATGTCACCTTGGTCTCTGGAAAACTGTTATCAGCATATTTTGCCACTCTCTAGACAAAGAGACTAATTGTTTAGTCTGGAAAATGATTGGCAAATTCATCTGAGGCAGAAAAATTACTTGGTGCATCTGTGTCATGAGACATGTACAAAGGAGTCGGGCAAGAAGACCAAAAGTTTCATGCAAACTCCTGCGCACTGTCTAACTTGCAATAGTACATTTCTTGGTAACCTATTTCTAGCCGATCACAGAGAGCGCAGCTATTGTGATAGTCTCGTGTTTAGGTATGCACCAATTTATGGGCCAGTATTTGCCTGGTAAACAGCCATCAACCTATCGGTAAATAAGATGACATTCACTGATGACACTGGCAGATGTGTATTTGTAGTTTTACATCAATTTTGTGCTGGCACATTCATGAGCTACTCGCTCGTGACATCCCTGGCATCAGTGTGTGAGGCACTGTAAGTACTGAAAAGCTCTTCTCACAGACTAGGTAGTTGTATAGCAGCCTAAAACGACTTTTCAACAACAAAAGAACCTTTTATGTGAAAGAAGGTTGTGTTGTGTAATGAAGGCCTGAATGACCCTATAACACATCAATTAATTTATAGTGAAGTGCAACTAAATCTGAATCAGGCCAGAATTTCACTATCAGTGCATCCTTACTTCTGTCTTTTTATAGGTCATGTTAGAGAGGTCTGAGGTCTCCATGAATAGCTGATTTTAATATATTATTCAACTCCTGTGTAATGTTGTCAAGGTTGCTCAAACAAACAGCAAAGTTTGCCTCTGATCGCCATGTTCCTTCATCTGTGTACAATGTTGTTTTTAGCTGGATTACATGGTTGCCTGGCCTCATCACCTTAGCTCTGCAGTAACAATGGATCCTCTCCGCCATCTAAGTACACAGGGCTCAGCTAACAGACACAACCAGCTCACACAGGCCTGCTGTTCCCACACAGCGCGGAAAAAAAAGAGATTGATTGCAGACTTTATTCTCTCCCACTCAAGCCGCAGCTCCTCTCAAATATCCATCCCCCTAAAGTCTGTCATTTAATTCACTGCAGCAGTGCTGACACAGCAAGGTGGCGAGACTTCCTGTTTCTCCCCTTCTTACTCCTTCCATCATACACTTATACACATAGCCCTCCTGCTCAGCGTGTCACAGTCACACAGAAGCTGATGAGTAGAAACGAGCGCTCCGTAACTTCAGCTGCGTTGTGTCAATCAGGCTTCACTTCTCTGCGGTGCACACTCGAGTCTCTGAGGTTCAGCTGTCTCTCCGGCCCCTGCAAACTCCACAGTCTGCCATGTATTTTTAATGAAGCCGCATTTGTGTGTGTAGATGTACACGTGTGTGGGTGTGTGTATATGTGTGTGCAGCAAGAAGGAACAGCCCACTCCTCCCGACTGTATCTGAGGTTATTATAGTCTCACTGTTTTGAAGCAGGTCAATTTCCTCTCACCAGGGAACAGCACTCTGTGGCAGCACAATACTGAGCAGAATATTAATGCACAATACAGCTCAACTTAAAATCCTCCACACGGAGCACTTTCACTGTGTATAGTGTGCGTGTGTGCGTGTGGCTTCAGGGCAGCAGGCTGTTATTATGAGTAGTGAAACCATCCCTCATCTGATGGACCCACTTCAGGTTTGCAGGCTACAAATCACCCACCTCTCCATCTCCAGGCTATACTATAGCTGAACTTGGCCTCTGACCTCTCTCAATTAAAGTATACTCATTTCATTTTTACAGGGCTGCAACTAAAGATTATTTTGATTGTTGATTATTTTCTCAATTAATGTCACTGAGCCCAAGATGACATCTTCAAAACAAATGTAAATAGTTGGCAAATTATATGATCATTGACAACTTGTTACTAACTAACTTACTAACCCTAAACCCTGTCGTGTTCAAATTGAGTGACTCTAAATCGCTTACTGGAGGGCAGAAGCATGTATTACTCCCTTTTTTTTACAACATTGTTTTCTTTCCCTACATTCAGCTCGTGACCCTGCGAGGCTCCATCTTGGAGGATGCGGTGGCGTCTACGGGAAGGCACGGCACGGTGCGGGGTTTGCCGCTCAAGGAGGTTCTGGAGCAGGTCGTCCCCGAGCTTAATGTCTCCTGTTTGAGACTGGCGCTCAGCACACCCAAAGTCACCGAGCAGCTCCTCAAACTGGACGAACAGGGGGTAGGTTATGAGTCTGCATTTGCATTTTGTTTTTCAACTTATCTGTTAAACTGAAAATCTGACAGTTGATCCCTGCAGCAGCGATGTCTCCATTGTGTCTTCAGGGCAAAATACATTAAGTTTAAACAGAGAAACGCAGAGACGTATGGTATGCTCGGGTACTGTGTGTAAAAATGTCTGAGACCTGTATAACAGATTTAGTGTTGGTGCAAAGTACAGAATTGGACGGAGGGCTGTGAAAGCTGAGTAAAGCAGGGTGTGGTGTGTCGAGCATGAGTGTGTGACCATAAAAGCTTTAATGTTTAGCCATGTTATCTCACCTTTTATTTAATGGAGGTTGAACTGCACGGCCGTGGTGTTCTGCCAGCCGTAGGCTTGTTTTTGTTTGTGTAGGCGGTTTATACAACAGCCAAGTTTTGTTCAGAGTGAGTGTTTAAATGCATCGCTATCTCTAAACATCTACTCTGACATTAAGCTGCATTGGACTGCAGTTTTTCAGCTGTGTTTGATTGTGGTGTTTCAGCTGTGTGTGTGTGTGGTGTTAATGTTATCTCTCCGCTCTCTCTTGTAGTTAAGTCAGAAGCACAAGGTGGGTGTTCTGCTGTGCCGTGCAGGCCAGAGCACTGAGGAGGAGATGTACAACAATGAGGAGGCGTCACCCGCCTTCTCTGCCTTCCTGGAGCTCCTGGGGGAGCAGGTGCTGCTCAAAGGATTCACCAAATACGCCGCACAGCTCGACACAAAGAGTGAGTCTTCACAAGAACGCCTTTGGCTATGTTCAGACAGCAGGATAATCCGATTTGTTTCTCAATATAGATATGAAAGACTAGATCGTGGAGCTGTTATTTGTAAGTGATCAGTATCTGTATGGGTTGCTTTGGAGATAACACTGGCTACAAACACCTCATACAGCGGTTACATGGCTTTCAAGCGTGAAAACATGAGAAACATCGATCCATTATCTTCCCTTCCCAACGATCACGCTATCAAGTCACAGAGCATAACATTTATTTCTGTCCACAGACTGTTGTTATCTGTGTTGTTGTCCATACCACTCTGCTCGTAGCCATTCTGATGCCCCTCTGTCTCTGGATTTTATGTCACCGGCGTGTGGAGCGCTAGAGTAATGAAAATGACACAACCCGATATGAGCGACCACAGCGTCCAGACTGAGAAACATCTGTTGAAATTCAATTTGAATTGCATTTCAAACCACCACCAAATGTGGTTTGGATATGATTTGCATTTCATGTGTTTTGTTTCTTGCTGTCCAGACTTCCTGAAATCAGTCTGGATATGACAAAAATGTATTTGGGCTGGTAGTCTGAGCACAACCTTTCAGACATTCACCGTGTTCCATAAATGTATTGGCAATTCCACACAACGATGGTGATGTTTCCAGATCTCAGCAATTAAAACTCACCATGGTGTGCAGATAACACAAGCAGAAGAAGGTTATTTCATTTACTTATTATTCTTTTGCAAAGTTATCCTTCAATGAGAAACCTTAAATCTTCCTTAATGGTCCATTCATGTCTGCAGAAGATTTAAATGAAAGACACCTCGAGTATGTCTGCATGACAAAATCAAATAATTTCACAGATGGATGAAGCTAGCAATGTTATTTATTTTGCGTATTTTGTGTCTGTTAAGTGTGAAGTGACCGCAGCTGTAAGTCTTCATGAACCCTGCAAAAATCCTGTTTGAACCAGGAAGTGTTTTAACTCTAATTCAGCATCATCGTGTCATACGCTGTTAACAAATTTTAACTTTTGATATCTTCCTCAGCCGACTCTACAGGCACCCACTCCCTGTACACCACCTACCAAGGCTACGAGGTCATGTTCCACGTGTCCACCATGCTGCCGTACATGCCCAACAACCCCCAGCAGGTAAGAATTTATAAGCACCCCTTCCTAAATCCTGCACCATCACATACTGCAGGCCTGAGTGTTTCAAGCCAAGTTTATACAGCCGAGAAATACATCCATGAATGTCCTGTCTAGTCCCTCAAAGCCTTTCAAAGTCTGCCTGTGGTTTTTCGTTGAAGCCTTTTTCTCCGGGTTGTAAACCACAGCAAGAATTCATCAAGTGGAAACTCGTGACTTGTGTCACTCTCTTCATTTAGCCTCTTTCCAGTTTCATTCAGCCGCTCGTATTTTCATAGTCTTTGTTCTTTGTGGCTTTTCTGCCCTCTCTTTCTCTCCGGCTTCTTCTTTTGCCCTCTCGTTCTTTGACTGGATCAGAGCAGGGTGGGGTTCAGTAGTGAGTAGTTTCTGTATTTTCTCCCTCCTTTTTTTTTCTTCAAATAAAGCTGCCTTCCTACACGTTCTCCAGGGCACTGTGTGTTTGCAACGTGGGCTGTGTGTCAATGACCAGTGTGTAACATAGCATTTTTTTAATGAATCTATTTATTGATGTTTGCGTGTGGGTATTTTTAATGGTTTGCTTAAGTGTTGTCGTAAGAGGAACACACGGGTGAACATGTGTGTTCAGACAGGCCCTTTGGGTGCTTGGGATTTGTGTACACACTTGCAGAACAGTCATTTGTTCTTCCTCAAGCATAAATTGACCTTTTCAATTGGAAAAGTATGTTTTTATTCAAATTCACAGCAACTTACTGTTTATCACATAAACAAGTGGTCTTGTAAATGGTGTGTAAACAAGAAATGTGAGGGTTGCAGTTTTTTAAGATGAAGAAAATTAAGTGTTTCAACAGTGTTTATTGATATCAACTCTGATATCAGAAAGTCTAATTTTATACATGGCACAATAACTCCATCCAGAGGTTTAGAGGCTGCAGCAGAAAGGAGATTTGATTGCTCAAGTGAACCTCTAGGTGGCAGCATTGCCTCAAAAAATGTCCCGCGGTGGATGAACAGGAGAAATTTAATGGGAATATAGGAAGTGTGAAGGCTCGTGTATATATAAGGGAGAGAGCAAAAGATAGTCTTGCACCGTCAATCAGCTGTATTTAGTCTTATTTAGAATGGATGCTTAAATAGAAAAAAAGTCAAGATGTTCATAAAAGAACTGAAATGTAAAAAAGGAAAAACTCTAATAATAATATTCTAATAATAATTGTTAGTTTTTAACCACTGCATTAGCACAATCATCTACATTTTCATAAGTGCAAGTGAAGGATCCTCCTGTGGCACCATGCTGGAGAATGTGAGTATCTGTGGCCAAACAGTGGGCTGGATTACATAATTGGTACTTTCACACTTCCCCCTGCAGATGAAGGGAGGATTGGCAAGCAGCCCTGCACAGACACAGCCTGGACTCTGTGCCACGTCTCCTACACGAAAACAGATAGACGGACAAACCAGCTCACACAGACACAAATAGCCCACACAGAATCCGAAAAACAAATTACATAAAGAGCTGTTGTTTGGCGTCTGGTCGTCTCAATCTCTCATTTCCCTTGTGAGACTTTCTCTAACGTTGACTGAGTCAGTTGTGTCAGTGCCAGTTATCTTAGCTAATTTTTTATTAATTTTTAATATTAATTTCTTTTTTTCCCTCTCTCCTCTCCCTCAGCTCTTGAGAAAGAGGCACATAGGGAACGACATTGTCACCATAATCTTCCAGGAGCCGGGAGCGTTGCCTTTCACCCCCCAGAATATTCGCTCACACTTCCAGCATGTCTTTGTTATCGTCCGGGTGCACAACCCCTGCTCTGAAAACACCTGTTACAGGTAAATGTTAAGAACAGAGCAACCACATGTTTCATATTTATATACACAAAACTATGAAAACAATAAGTTAATCACGCTTCATAACCTTTACTTTCAGTGTTGCTGTGACAAGAATGAAGGACGTGCCTCCCTTTGGCCCACCTATCCCCAGTGGTGTCACCTTCCGTGACCCAGAAACCTTCCGTAACTTTCTCCTAGCTAAAGTTATCAATGCAGAAAATGCAGCACACAAGTCAGAGAAGTTCCACACCATGGCGACGCGAACGCGGCAGGAATACCTACGCGACTTGGCTGAGAACTACGTCAGCAGCACGCCGCTCGACTCAGCCGGCAAGCTCAACAACCTCATCTCACTCGCGTCCAAAAAACGCGAGCGCTCCAAGGCAAGAGAGGGAGCAGAGCTGGGAGCCGCGGGGGCCATCGCGTGGAGGGTCCTAGCCCAAGACTTTAGTGGAGGAGGCGCTGAACTCCCCTGTGCCTTGGGTTTGTCGGCTGAGTACGTCCTCCTGACAGACTGTTCCACCAAAGAGGTGGTGTTTAACTGCTTCTGCGCGGACGTGATTGGCTGGACACCAGAACGTCTGGCAGTAAAGATCTTCTATGGCAGAGGAGACCACATCGCGGTGCGGGTACCAGAGGGCTGCACACAGGACATCAGGGAGGTGGTGCAGAGATTAAAGGTGAGAGGTTAATGCTCATCAAGAGGAGAGGGATGGTGAACACCAGAGCAGAAAACGTACATTTGTGTGACCTTTGAGGCACAGAACTTGTATTGTGTTTGGGATCGTAGCATATTTGTGTTAAATGTTTCTGTGTTGTATCCTTAAGGGCTGACACGCATTGAATGCATCTGCTTTTCCTAAAGTATTTTTAAAAAAAAGGCAATTTGTAAATATTTCCCTGTCATTTCATTACCTGCGCTGTCTGATACACGCATCCTTATTTACGTACTTGCAGCTTTTCCGCTGGTACCTGTAGGAAATTATGCAAATTTTAGCCCCACAGTGCAGAAGACCACGAAAACATATTTATGAAAACAGTTCCACCATCAGTAAAGATCAATTACTTTGGATGATCAAACACTTTAATCCCAGCCTATTTGATACATATTGCAATAAAAACACAAATATTATAAAGCATACAGGCACTCTATGGATTATATAACTCACATTTTTCCTGAATCAGGGTTTAGTATTTAACAGCCTATCAGATTGTGTTCTTTGTCCAAGAAATTATTTTAATTCACACGCAAAATGTAATTATATTCTAAATCTAATGTTTTTTATGCCATGTTCTGTCTTCACCAGTCATTGACAGTGGGATGTGAGACGGTGGATATGACTCTTAGAAGAAATGGACTGGGACAACTGGGCTTCCATGTCCGTCTGGACGGCACCGTGGCCGAGGTACCATCAGATGACCATCTGCCACGCCAGATCTCCTCCTCAAATACTCCTCTATGAAGATTCTTGGCTGTGCATAACTGGCTTGTTTGAAGGCTTTTTTTTCTTTGTGGTTTTGCAGGTGGAGGAGTACGGCTTTGCCTGGCAGGCGGGACTGAGACAGGGCAGTCGGTTAGTGGAGATCTGCAAGGTGGCGGCGGTGACGCTGACTCACGAGCAAATGATCGACCTGCTGAGGACGTCTGTCACGGTCAAAGTGGTCATAATCCCTCCATATGAAGAGGGAGGCCCTCGCAGGTGTGTTTCAGTGCTGTATTGAGTGATTGATTTTTATTAAACAGCTATGGTGAATACAGATGTTCGGGGAGTAGGTGACAGCACAGGAAGGTGCTGAGTGTTAGCAGGCAGGAGTGGAGGGACAAAAGAGAGCTAGAGTGAGCACAGGACACTCTTCACTCAAACATACAAAGGCAAGGGTGAGATAGTGGCTAGACTCCAATGTTCTGAGAGGATTTTGTGTGGGAGTGTGTGAAAAGAGGAAGCGAGTGAACAGAGAGAGAAAGAGCGATGGTGGTTCGAGAGGAAATGAGGTACAGAGACAAAGGGAAAGACGCGTTTGTTTTAACGCGAATTAGCCATATCTGTTCTTTGTTTCTCTGTCCTTCATATCAAGTCATCTTGTTCAGCTCATTCCCCCTCCTCCCAGAATCTTGTTTCTTTCCCCTGCCGTCATCCCTTTTTAAACCTTTCATCCACACACGGCCTTGACAGAGAGCAGAATAACGAGGCCTTATGAGACGCTGATGTGGTGTTACAGAACGGTTACGGAGGTGAAGAAATAACCACTGTGTGTGTGTGTGTGTGTGTGTGTGTGTGTGTGTGTGTGCGCATACATGTTTCTGAGCTCCTAAATACAGTAATTGTGGCTGGATCGCATAGTGGTTAAATTTCTTTAATGTCGGAGGCAGTTTAATTACACCAAGTTAAATCCCTTTGACACGCACACACATGCACAAACACACACACACATACACACTCTCTCTCAAGTAGCAGCTGATAATAAGGGTCTTGTATTTCACTCCCCCCCCTTCTCTCTCTCTCTCTCTCTCTCTCTCTCTCTCTCTCTCTCTCTCTCTCTCTCTCCGTGTCTCTCTCTCTCCCTCCCTCTCTCTCTCTGACTCGTTTCTGTGCCAGGCAAGCAGATTGCATGAGATTAAGGCCTGGAATCTGCAGGAAGGGGGGGAAAGAGACCACAAAATAAATAAATAAATAAATGAGTGGAAGTGATTAATTAAAAATGCATGCCCTGTGCGATGAAAAGGGCGGAAAGGAGGGGAGGGATACAGAGAGAGAGGGAAAAAAAAAGGCAGGGTTGAGCGCGTTTCGAGTTGGAGAGGCAGAAGAGACGCGCTCGGTGAGGAGGACGTGTTCCAACACCACCGAGAGTGAGTGAAGTGGGTGGAGGAGAGAAAGATAGAGAAACAAAGAGAGACCAGAGTTTTTCCTTTGCTGTTCTGACTCCGTCGCGCACATGCAAGATGGATGGATACAGAGGAGAAGAGGTGTGATGTGTGTTTGACCGTGTGCGCGCGTGTGCATGTGTGATGGGGAGCTCCAGCTGTGTCACCTCCGACAGTGTGATGGAAGAAACACTGCATGTCAACATGTGTAGGCTCTGCTCTCTCTAAGGTTTGTACTGCGGTTATGTAATGGTTTGGATATTAATTGAGTTAAAAAATGTTCTTTGATTGATCAGAACATCCCTCCACATGTCGTCTTTATGTTCTTTGATCATGTTTTTTCTAAATAGTGCAGTTGTGCACTGTTCTGCATACACTGTCATTTGTTTTCTACTAGTATTCATAATCATATGCGTGTATTTCTGTCATTCAATGATGTTTACATATGTCTAGTAGTATCTATCAATGTAGATAGTTTTGGTGTTTATCTTTTAAGTAATAACCTGTTCTTCAGAATAATCCACACTGCTCACTTCAGTTTAAATGGGAAATAATTTCTGATTTGGAAATAGTTGCTTTGTAGATATGTATGTATTTGGGTCAACAGACAGTAAATAATTGTTCGTGTATTTTTTTAAGCGGAAATTGGAAGAATGTACGGTTTTAGCCTCTCAGATATGAATATTTGCTTGTCTTTCATGACAATAGTGTTAATATTTGAGGTTTGCGAAAGATTACTTTAGAAGACATCACATTGAATTCAATGGATTTGTTTTGCTTTAATAAATCAAAACAGAAACATTCACAGATTGATTTTTAATGAGAAGAATCATTAATTGCAGTTCTAATTTGAGTGAACAGACCCTTTAAAGGACACATCACACTCTGTGTTCTCATCTCTCTCTCACAAATCTTTACTGTGTTGTGTTTGTTTATCTCCAAGTTCTTTTTTTATCTGATTCCTCCTGTGTTTTATCTCAGTGTGAATTTCACTTTGACACCATTTTTCACCCCCCCCATCTCTCTTTCTCTTTTTCTTGTTCTTCCTCTTCCTCTTCTTTCCTCCTCCTCTTGGCATTTGTCTCGTCTTGAATACATCCTCTATGCATATTTGATGTCCTCCTGTAATAGGCTGTGTGAATGAAATAATGATGATGTGTAAAAGATATCTGCTGGATATCGAGCTAGCAGGCTGCCATGAGAACATTTCGGTTGAGTGTTTGTGTCCTGAGCAGATGAAAGTCGACCTCCCCCTCATCTTCTCTCTGTGTCTTTAGGGGCTGCACAGAGGAGTACGAGATGAAGACCATGGAGCAGAAGCCAGAACCTGAGCCCCTGGCAGTGGGCTACAGACCTTCCCCTCGCCCAACGTGGCGGTGGGACAGCCCACCCATTCCTCCAGGGCTCCACAGTGCCCCCAACCCTCAGCGCTGGGCCCCCATGGGTCCCCCACCTCCTCCACTGCCCCGATCACATAAGGCCCTGATGCCTGTTCCCTACAGGGAGCCTCAGCACCTAAACTCCAAGAGGTGAGACTTCAAATAGGCATTAGACTATTTAAAGCAATGATTTCTCCAGTTTTATTAAAGCATGATAATGAAACTCAGTAAGCAGAATCTACTACGACTACTACTACTACTACGTTATCCTCAGCAAAGCTAGTTAGACGCATCCATGAAAAATGACAACTGAAAATGAGAATGTGGGGATGAGATATAGATTTGTGTTTCATTCCATTTTTTATTCATTGTTGTGACAATCTGAAAAAGATTTTAATCTCAAAGAGACATTCATGAAAATGAATGTTGATATAAAAATGATGTCAGCTGGATGGAAACGTGACTCTCTAGTGATTGCGAAAGGCAAAACAAAACAAATTCCAAACACGTCTGACAAAACAGCAATTCAGTCTAAGAGTGGTATTACAATTATATTGAGACAGTTACGTTGTTTCAATCATTAAAATATTGTGTGAATCCATCACCTGAAGTTTCTTTTGAGGGACTTCAGCTTTTTTGTAGACACGTTCCTCATGCATGCAACTCAAATCATCTTCAAACAAACTTGCATGGTCTTTTTGCTTCATCGTTTGTAATCCTTCAGTCCATTAATTAAATACATTTTCAATCTTGCATTGATAGAAACTGATGTTCTCTTAAAAAACTGAGAAACTGTTTGCACTCAGTGTTTTTTATTCTAGTTGAACAAGACGTGTTTTTAACTTAACAGGACGCTCCTCTGCCAAAACTAAATACTCTAATTTGTCAAGGCTACTTGGGGTATAAGTGTATGACCTTAAAGTACTATGTTCTCTTTGAACATCCTCTGAGGGAATGAATATATAACTCTGTTTACATGGATATTTTTTGTTTTGTTTTGACCGTTTTGTTCTCAGTAGCTAACCACACTCATGTCACTTGGAGCTGGTGTCACACTGCCCACTCTCAAAGTTAATAACGGCAATCAAATCCTGGCAGCATCTAACTGAATCTCTTTTGTTGCAGCTTGTTTCTCACTAATTTAGATAAATGGTTCATTGTGTTCCCTACTCGTCCGCCTCACCTCCCTGTGGTGTGCGTGTTTGCCTCTTGGTTAACCACCAGCATCTCTCTGTGCTTCCTCCAGGCCAGTGAGCTACCCTGAGAACCACTACAGTCTGTCTCCTGCAGGAGGCGACAGAGTGCTGCCCTACAGAAACCCCTCAGCCAGCTTCTCCTCGCCCTCCTCTGGCCTGGTCAGCCTCTCCACCATGGGGCCGCCTGGAATCACACCAGGGCCCTTCGTACGCTACAAACCCTCACCTGACAGGTTTGTGTGTGTTCTTTTGTTTTCCAACCTCTCCTCTGTCGCTCCTTTGATCTTGATTAAACATGTCTGATATGACTCATAACGCAACATTACATTTTGTGTGCTCGAGTCGCATTATATCTGTTCTTAAGACGAGGCTGAATAGTGTGGTGTGATCCGGTCTGCAGTTAGACGTGTACGAACACACTGTCTCCCAGAAGGATCTGTTGTGTGGGTGGCTCTTCCTCACAGTGTGGAGGTTGATAACATCTCGCCCAACCAGAAAAATGTGTTTTTATTCAACCGCCATCAGGATGCAAAGCGGAAAGTGAAATCCTCCTCTGCTCAGTCGAATCAAAACAGTCTTAGGGCTTTCTTAGTGTTCGTTGTGTAATTATTTCACATGTAACTGTTAGATGAATGTGTTTAAAATAAAGTACATTTCCTTTTCCTATGATCTGTGTAGATATGGAACAGGACAGCGTTCTCTGCTGCCGTATGAGCCCCACCTCAGCGTGGACATCACCTCCAGTGGAGAGTCTTCTTCAGGCTTCACCAGTCAGGACAGCACCATGGAGCGCTGCAAAACTGGTACGTCACCCTTAAAAGAACTGCAAGTTATTAAAGGATACGTTTACTTAAATGTGAAAATTCAGTCATTATCTACTAACTGATGGAAAGTCAGGTGAAGTCTTGCAGTTCACAAAACAATTAAAAAAGAAGAGAAAATGGAATCATACAGCTCATTTGATACAATCTCAAAGGAAACCTAGAGAGATTATATCAAAATCATAAGAAAAGACATTATTTACCTTTATAAAACCAGAAATACTCCCTGTAGCAGCTAAGCTAAAAGTGTTGGAGCGCAGGATGTCTGAAGTGCAAGAGCTCAACCATGTGTTGAGGGTGTGGATAACATCTTTTAAAAGGGTCAGTTATGATTATGTTTTTATTTTAAGGATTTATGGATCACATGCCTATCAGTGTGTGAAAGGGAATGTTCATATTGATGACCCTGCAGTGAATTGTCACCTGACCCTGCAGTTCCCCTTATCTTCAGTGTTTCTTTTTATTTAGCTCATTGTTTTAATTTTCAGCTGCGGTGTTAGTCTTTCAGTCACTCTCACAGCTCTCATCAGCATTTGCTTCGGCTATCGCAGCCGGCCATAGCTGTACACTTCCTGTTCAGGCAGTAAACATACAACTAACTAGGTGGTGAACATAGTGGAGGGTTTTGCAGCTAAAAACCCAGACATTTCAGTCAACAGATGGTGGAGACCAAAAACAGAGGTTAAAGGAGGTTGGAAATTGGATGTACACTCATTGGGTGGCCGAAAACGTGACTCTAAATGGATGATAGTGTTGCACTGTATCAGCTGGATGTGTAAATAGGCAACTGTTTGCTGACATATTTGCCATGGCAACTTAAAATTAGATGATTTTATAATGTTTAAGTTAATCACCCTGTCTTTTACTACACTCGTTGCCTTAACATTGTTTCAGTGTGTGTGTGTCTACAGTAGAGTAGAGATGACAGAGTGTGATTTTGTCATTGGTGGGTGGGGGGAGGTCAGTGTTTAAATGTGCCATAAGTATTTAATCCTCTTTGCCAACCGTGGAGGTTCAGTGTAATTTACTTTAATCCTGTGAGTGTCTGTGTGTGTTTTCTGTCTAGAACCTCTCTGGCATGTCCCGGCGTCGTCATCTCGAGGACCGGGTGTTGGAGGGGGGCAGAGGCGGCTACCCAGACAGGACATCCCAGGAAAAGACTCTCCAAACAGACACTCGAAGGTCAGACTCGTCATCACCCCATCTCATTTGTTCATTCGTCACCTCTGAGTGTGTCTGATTTTGCCCTCTTGTCATCCACAGGGTGAGACTCAGTACTCCAGCCACTCCAGCAGTAACACCCTGTCCAGTAACGCCTCCAGCAGCCACAGTGACGAACGCTGGTTCGACGGAGGAGCTGGAGGAGACAGAGGAGGTGGGGGTTGCCTCGGTGACCCAGCTGACACTGACCCTGACCTTCTTAACAAAGGGGGGTCTAATGACAGCGGCATCGACGCTTCGACCCACTACAACAACACTCGCCACGGAATCATGTCCAACAGCCAGCCCCCCAAGCCCATGCACATCTTCCCTAACTACAGCGGCGTCCAGGAACTGTCCATGGCAAGGAACAGCAGTGGCGGAGAGGCGAGGAGACGGGAGTCTTCACCTATCATACCTGCCTCAGCCAATCAGAACAAAGGATACAGGACTAGGACATTCCCACCTCCTGGCTCCAGTGCTGATAAAATGGATGCTTTTAAACCCAGGTAAGAGAACGGCTCACTGATTAGATTAATCTTTTATGGAGAGTTTTTATGAAGCACATTTACCCAAGATATGTGCTGGCTTGATTGTATGGAGAGAGTGTTGAGTTACATTCATAAATCTCACAATTTAATGCTGCTCAGCTTGATGAAGTAATGTATGCACTTGGTAATAACTTTTAACACATTTTAAGGAAACTATACTGAACCATGCTTAAAGCAGCAGCAGTTATGTACCACACTCAGATCCTGCTTAAAAAAGAAAATGTATCTCTTTAAGGATTAACGCAGCCTAATCCTTATGAAACGTACAGATCATCATGTGATCTCTTCTGCTGGTGGACTCGTTGCTACCCCCACCTAATGAATATATGAAAATCATAAAACACACAAACATACACAGGGTTGGACCACTCTGTGTTGGATTAAAACAATCTGTGTTTAAACCCAGATGTTGCAGTCTGCTCTGGGATGTGTCAGACTGTAAACATGATATAGACATAAAATAAAAACAGAAGGCTGTAGGACACAGTGTTTTTCTAAATGATGAAAAGGTCACTTGAATGTCCTTGAATTGTTGAGGAACACATTAGGTGGATAAAAGACATTCAGATCTCTTGATAGTTAATGGTAGTTGTAGTTCATAACTTATAACTGGAATTTAATGGCATTCTTCAAAGAGAAATCTGTGCTTCAATAGTAAATTATACTCATATAGAAAGACAACACGTGCAGAGCAGTAAAATAGACTCAGTTTATTTTGTATTATATTCATGTGTTTCTCTTCTGTGTTTATAGTGATGATACAGGTCATAGGGTTACATGATTCTGATGATCTTTAAAGTAATACTTTACTTGGTTATGTATCTGTTAAATATAAGTACAGTCTAGCACAAAGATTGGAAACAGAGAGATACAGCTAGCCTAGCTTTCTCCAAATGGAACAAAAAATCACATCAACACCTCTGAAGAGCACTAATTAACACACTTTATGGGTGCTGGTAGGCTGAGTTATGCCTAATTCTCTGTGTCAAAATGTTACACCCGTTTCTAGAAGGTCTTTCTGTGTTCTGTATTCTAAATTGAATCATACTATGTAAGATGTGGTATTTAGTTCCTCTTTATTTGATCTCAGTAGCTTGTTCGTTTACATTAAATGAATCCAGCTTGCATCATAGTGCATTTCGGTCCATCTCCTCAGCCCTATCCTCTGACAAACATTGAGTAAAATAATTATACCAAAGCTGAGTCTGTGAGAACCTTTCTCACAAAAATTTTTTTCAACAGTTGAAAACAATGAAGAGAATTTCCCTCCTGCTCTACACTGCTTGATTGTATGCGTCAAAACATCTTCAGGCTAACTGTGTTTCATTACAACATTGTTGATTTTGATGCATTAATCATGTGTCTTTCTGTGTGTCTTTTCCATCCTCTTAGGGCCTACACGCCTCAAGGTTACAAGACGCCAACAGTTGAGAAAGCCCGGCCTGTCCGAGCCGCCACGACAACACCCACTTCAGCTCAGCTGTGCTCCATCCCCCTGTCCAGCTCCGCCCCCAAGGCCTTATATGGAAAGAGCAGACAAACGGCCTGGATGAACGACGACACTGGGCCGTCATCCTCAAACACAACATCCAACTCTGACAGCAGCAGCAAGAAGTACGTTATTGAACGAATGCTTCAATTAAACCCAAGAGATTCATTCTGTTCCTGGAGTATCACAAGTTTTAAAATATAAGGACTTTACAGAGCACAGCTTTGAATTAGTTTGATCTTTGAATCTCTGAAATGGAGGGAGTTTGATAATCAGTACATGGAAAATATCATCATCATATCCTGCTATAGGACATAATGCTCATGCTTTGGGTGAATGTGAGGCGGTACAGGAAAGAGATGACTAAGAAAATAACATATCCTTTGTGTTCATGATGTTCAGGCAGGTGGATACAAATTCAAAGAACGTGTTTGGACAGCCTCGACTCCGAGCATCACTAAGGGACTTGCGTTCTCCACGCCGGACTTACAAAAGCACCATTGAAGATGACTTGAAGAGACTGATCATCATGGACAACCCGGGAGAGACACCACAAAGAGATCCAGTGAGCAACACACAGATACTTCCCAAAAAGTCTTATTCTAATGAACGTGCACACACAGCTCTGATCCCTTTTACTTTTCTCCTTGTAGTCTCCCAGACGAACCCTGCAGCGCACCTTTTCAGACGAGTCACTGTGCAGCGGGCGCAGAGAGTCCAGCTTCGACTCTGAGAACCAGACGACCCCCACTGACGTGCTGTTCACCTCCACGCTGCCCACACGCAGACACGCCATCTCCAACCACATACAGAGCAAGAAGAGTGAGTTTACACTGCAACAACTTGTTTCTAGGAAGGTCAAGAAAATGTTTCAAAACAGTTGTGTTGAGTGTATTAGCTGCCAAGGTTTCATTCTGAGGGGATCCAAGGAGTTTAGTGAAAAGAAATCCTTTTTGGATTGATTTTTTTCATTCATAACTTCTGCAGTCTTGTAGTACAAGTGGAGTGCCTGTTTAAAATGGAATGATTTCAGCCTTCTCAAGAACCACTCATCTAAACAACTTCACACTCGGCACTATGCAATTAGTGTATGTGGCATTTGTGTGTAAAAGCTCAAAAATGTTTAGGGAAACAATATGGCAAACTTAAGTGACTTTACTGAGCTGAAACACCAACGGTCTCTCCTCATCTCCTCTCGAATGTAGTGAAGCAATCGTGGATGAATTGTTACAGAGAAAATCGCAAGACAGAAACAGTTCTTCTGTTTTAGTTGATGTAGCTGCCCTTCTTTCATTCAGAGGTTTGTTTACTTACTGCAGTTGTTGTCCTCTCCTGTCCCTCAGTGCCTCTGTCTGCCTCCGAGCTGTCCCTTACAGAAGTTAGAGACAAAGTTCCCCCCCTGAGGAGGCTCGATCCTGGGCTCATGCCTCTTCCTGACACAGCCTGTGGACTGGAGTGGTCCAGCCTAGTCAACGCCGCTAAAGCTTACGAAGGTGAGTTGGTTTTATTAGTTGATTTAATGCTAAACAAATCTCAAATTCCTGAAAATGTAACTGATTTGTTGTACGTAGAATTTGCAGAATTAACGTTAAATTTATTTAGCCAGCTTCTTAAATCCATGGTGGATGTGAGACATGTTGCCTGAATGTTGGGGGTTGATAGGTTTCACCATGGCTCGGCTTGTTCTGTCACAGGACACTCCTGGGAAAGAAACAGGAGCTCTGTGCGTTCATCTGTCTGGTTGTGATGACCTGCTCTGCTTCCCAGCCACTATTTTCTTTCTGGGTCTCTCTCCCGTCCCTCGTGTCCTCTAAAACCACAAAGACTATCACAGCAAAGACAAACACACTAGAATCAACCTAGCACTTGATCCATAACCTCACCTGCTGCCAGACTCTCCTGTGTTGAGGTGGGATTGTCTCATTTACCCCAAGGGAAACCTGGGTAAAAAGACCCTTTTTGGAACTTTTTTTTACAAAGAACGATTATTTGTCTCTGTTGCAGCACAAAGAGCAGTTTCCCTCTTCTCACTGACGGAGCCACAGGGTGGAGGTCCTGACATGAGACCAGTCGTCAGTCCAGTCCAGTTTCACACTCCTCAGACACCTCGGACCACACCGACCTTCAGCGTGTAGGTTAACCTCACTGTTAAAACAGTATTTGTAATACAATACAGTAATACAACTCCTCTAAATATTCTTGTTTTGTTATGTCTGTAGGCCTTTGTCACTACTGCCACCTTGTGGTGATTTACTTTCACTGAATCCCCAGGATGTTCATTCCTTTGAGTTTAGTAACAGTATCTGTGTTGCCAGATAGGGTGTTAATTTTTTTCTGCCAGTAAGTAATCTAAGTATGATATTATTGTAGCTGAAGAGCTTAAAGTACAACTCTTGCTAAAATGCAACCTAGGCTTTTTTTGTGATTGAATATGAGTCAAATCTTCGTGTAAATGCATAGTTACGATGAAAGAGTCACTTTTAAGGTTTATCGTAGTTTTGTTTTCGAGCAAGCTAATTTTCAATGGAGTGCTGGGGCACTTTAGCGATAGCATCAAAATCACTATTTTTAAAACACTACGGTTCGACACAACATGAAACTTTGCTCATAGTATCATCAGGGACTCTACACATGATCATGAGCATTGAGAACATTGGTGCAGACACAGAGTTTACTAAAAAGAGAGTTTTTGGATAACTCATGTTAGTGGTAGCAAATAAATCTACTTTAAATCTTAAAAGCGTCTCTTTCGTCATAATTATGCATTTACACTAAGGTTTGACTCATAGTCAATCACAAATAAAGCCTAGGTTGCTTTTTGGCGAGAGTTTCACTTCAGTCTAAGTTCAGTCCTATGCTAGAATTAATGTGCACACAGACAACCACCAGTAAAACCTGTCCTGCAGGGTTGAGGGCATTTGTCCCAAGTAATGAGTGCCGTGTTTGTTTACAGTGACGAGGTGCCCAACGATCTGTCTGGTCGGCTCTACCACCTGGAAGTGATGTTAAAACAGCTGAATAACGACCTCGAGAGAGTGAGAGTCTTTTTTTTTGGTTCCCTCATATTTTTGCTTTTATTAAACAGTTAAAAGTAGAAACTATTGGCTACATTTTAACCCAGAAGGTGATAGTGCTATTGCATGCACCAACTAGGATGCACATTTTGATATGTTTTATACTTTCACTGTCTCTTATGGTAAAAAATGTCTTTTTTACTTACTTACTTACTTACTTACTTACTTACTTACTTACTTACTTACTTACTTACTTTATCCCTAAAATGTCAAACTATCCCGTAAAATAATAAATCTTATATATTAGTAGTATAGTACATCTTTTGTCCAGTTAATTAAAAAGTAATAATTTCACTTCTTTCTCGTCTCTCTTTCACCAGGAGAAGAAGGATAAAGTCGTTCTGCTGGCAGAGATGGCCAACCTGAGAGAGAACAACCAGCGCCTGCAGGAGGAGAGTCTAACAGCCAGTGAGCAGCTGCGCAAGTTCAGCAGAATTTTTACAAACCTCGACAAGCCAGAGAGTGACCACGAGGCTCGCCCCTTAACACACGAAACCGACTCACAGAGGGAGTGATGTCATCGCTGCAGAAGAAGAAGAAGAGGAGGAGGAGGATCATGAGATTCAGGCCACAGAGGGAGGGCAACTGTGAGCGAGAAATACCCATAATTCCATGCACACACAGGGGCGGCAGAAGTCACGATGATGTCCCCGCACTCAGCTTCCACTGGACTGCCTTAAACCATATAAAGCAAGAAAAAGACGATCGATTTTTAAAACTCAACACTCCCTGTGCACAGACAGAGCAGAGACCCCCCCTCTCTATTCTCTGAGCCTGTCTATTTTTTATAAACTGGAGTCTTATACACTTGTCTTATATAGGAATATATGCTACTATGCCAGAGGAGCGAGTGGGAGAGGAGACTGTTTGTTTTAGAGAACACTACATCACCTGGAGAGGCCTAATACTGTTCCTGCAGCGAATCAGCCAAAAAGAAAAAAAAAAAAGAAAGAAAAAAATGACTCATTACAGACTGCATCTCCCAGAATGCACTAGAAGTAATGGAGGCTCTACAGACATGGTACTGTAGATAGATGCCTGTGTGGTACAATTCTCATGTATCAATATTATCTATATTGTACTGATGTTGTATAACAGTTGTACTAAAGAGGTGTGTGTGTGTGAGCGTGTGTGTTTTGTGTAACTGATGGTACAGCACAGTGTTTGTGCTCAAGGCTAGATGCGTTTTATTATTGGTGCGTGTGTGTGTGAGACAGAGGCTGAACGTGATGGTCTGAGTGATGAACAAACTAGTTTACTGTAATATGAAACTCGTGGGCCACAATATTTTTCCTTCCTCCGTTTACATGGATGAACCGTGTGGGCCCTTAGATGTGAAACAAGCCATCAGCGTGTTGAGGGAGAGTAAATGGTTGATGTCATAAAGCTCAGTGATATAATAGTATCATATCTCTAATGTAGTGCATTGTTTTGAACTTAATTTCCACCGTTTTATAGCAGTGTAGTATCATCTCAGATCTAAATATACTGAATAATTATTTTAACCTCGAGACGTTATCACAGTGCTACTTTGAAAATATGTTTTTTCCTAATATTTAAGGCAATAGTTTGACATTTTGTGGAGTACTCATAATCGCTTCATGGAGGAGGGCTGGATCAGAGGTTTGACACCGCTTTCGTTTCGTGTAATGCTGCATTCACTTGTTCCTCTGATGGTCCCTCAATCCTGAGCTCGGATATCGATCTCGCGACTTCGGCGTATTTATGTTGCGTCAGGTAGGAATATGAGAGCCACGTGGACGATGTCTTGCATTTAAAGAACACATTGACACCTTTTTCACAAATATGCACGATACCTTAAACCCATCGTTTATTTCTGCCCACCATGTTTTAACGTCAACTCGTATACCCACATTTTCTCCGATTTACCGTGTTGGTAGTGCGTTTTCCGATTATTTCGACGCCACATGAACGCACTATTAGCCAACCGAGACAGAAATCCGTAATTACTTCAGTTAGCATGAAGACAAAAAGCAGGGGAAAAGTTATCCTAAATTCATCTACCACCTCCACTAAAGCTTATCAATTAACACGTTACATCTTAGTCGTCTAATTATACGCAAAGCAGAGGTGTAAAAGGGACAATTTGCCATTTTACGGATTATGTTTAAGATAATTGATCTGTGAGCCTGCTAAGGGAAATGGTTGCCTGGCAACAGGTCCCGACTCGATTAGCAAAGGAAGCAGGTGTTTTTTTGTTTTGTTTTGTTTTTTATGTTTACATAATCACTTGTGCTCGTCAGCCAGTAATAAATATTTTGCCGTCATGGTTATGACAACAAACAATATATAACGAGTGAATTAGTGAGCTTTGGAGGTGTTGGTTTGATAGAGCCAAGCTAGCTGCTGTTTCCGGTCTTTATGTTAAGCTAGCCGTCTGTGGTGTCATCCCTTCTCCTCCAGCCCTGCCCTTGAAATTGAGCTATCCTTCTTCCCAAAATGTCAACCTGTTCTTCTTTGCGTACTAATTAAACTGAAGCTGTCACCGGTAATGTGTGCTTATAGAGAAAACTGTACATGACACTCACTCAACAACACTGAAGCTCCTTCATATCAGAACCAGGCTGTGTGTGTATGAGAGGATTTGTCCCTGTGTTCTATGGTGAACCCAAATGAACACAAGAGACACTATTTATACTGCTAGCTTGCTTAATGATATTGTCTACTATATCTATTTTTCATACAGAAATAATGTGTCTGTGTGCGTTTTTTGGATGCTGGTACTGAACAGACAGTGCATCCCTGCAGAGGATGAATCTTATCTCCATGTGTTAGTAGAGATATTGCTGATAAAATTGTACTGAATCATCTCTGGCTCTGCCCTGTAGACAAAACCTCTTCTTATTCTTCCCTGGTCTGACTGGAACTGTTGAATTTTCAATCCCAACTCACTCAGGTTCCTAAAGATGCTGTTAAGACACTAATCCGCCAGTTAGGGGTGGGCGATGTGATGCACTGTAGCCTGAGACAATACAAACATGTTGACCATCAAGACTTTTACTCATTGTAATTATCCCTTTAACATTTCTGGTTGCATTAAGCAAAGTTGCAAATCAGTTACAAGGTCGATTTTATGACAATATTGGATTTGTATGATTTAATAGCTTGACTTTTACGTATTTAATTGGCTGGATTAAACTTGACATAGAGATATGAACAGTTCCTTAATCGATTTTTTCACAGAGGTGATCGGTATCACCCACTCCCTGTTAGTAGATATACTTTTCTTTCACTGACTTAAGAGGGAACAAGTCTTGTATTGACTCTGAGCGGGACAGAAAGCTGCCATTTCCTCCCGCTCATCTTCAGCCTGGAGAAATAAGAATGGCTGCATCTGTTATTCTCCTGCAGCCAGTTATACAGTCTCACCCTCGGCAGTTGTCATCCCATTATCTTTGATACCTTTATATCTAAGCTTAACTGGACCTTTGTGTTTGGGCTCAGACTACTTTTACCAGTCTGTTGATGGGGGTTCATATTCTCTTTCCTTTTCATGTGTGGACTTTTTCCAGTTCAGGTTTCACGTTACACACTCCAGTTATTCCTCTTTTAGTAAATCGTTCATGCAGTTTCGCAGGTATAGCTGAGATTTTTTTTTTTTTTTGTATCACATTGGTTTGCTTATGTAAAAGGGGCAAGGTTTATTTCTTTTTATAGTTTTGTTTGTTATGTATAATTGCAAGCTATTTAAAGCATACACAGTGATCCCTGTTGAACAAATCAATAATGCATTATGGTTAATGGTAATATTGTAAAACTAGGTTTTTTTTTTAGATGTTAAATATTTTGATAATTTATTTTTTAACACATTCCCACTGTTGCAGACAATAGTGAAGATGAGAGGGTACTGTGTTTTTGTTTGTGTATGCTGTTTTACTTTTGATCTGTGTACAAAACTGATTCCTCATTTTTTTATTATTATTATTATTTCCTGGCATCGTCTTTTCCTCTCTGTGCATCGGTGCTTTCTGCACATGACAGAGGTACGTGATGCACAGACACATTGTTTTCTTTGGGTTGTAATAACTTGTACATTTAAAAGTGTAAATTATGTTTTCATTATTTTATAAAAAATATATTAAAAATAACTATCAGAACATTGTCCCATTTTAATTGTTTGTGAAATGGAAGTTGTAAGTTTCCTGCTTCTGTTGCTGCTCAATCAAGAAAGTGATTTACATTATTTACATGGTTCATCAGAAAAAAAACGATAATTCCCTGAGCGACTTATTTTTAGATTGCTTGCTGTCTTTAATTAGAAGTACAAAACCCCAACATATTCGGTTTATTGCATTTTACTGCACCAAAAAGCAGCAAATCCTCATACTAGACAGGTTGAACCCAGACTATGGTGTTATTGCTCCATAAATGTCTGACATGATGAATCAGTTGATCAATAGTATAATAACCGGAGCCAACTTACAGCTGGTTTACAAAATTGTCACAGCTTGCAACTATGTTATCAACATTGGTCAGACAAACATTGTCAATTTTTGTCTTTTCAGGTAAAGATGCAGAAGTTGTTTTTTTTTGTCTCATGTCTTACATAACAGTTCATTGAATATTTTGAGTTACGACTGTTGGTTGAACCAAAGAAAATACGTGATTGCATCTATTTAGGCTCTAGGATCGCAATCTGGTCAGTTTGATGCTTTCCAGCCCAAATATTACACATGATAATGCAAATGAATGCAGAAACAGTATTATGGCCCATCAGTCTTTTCATACATCATTAACTAACATGTTCACTAGAACACAGGTCACATTGATAAGTGCAGCTATGCAACTACTGTTTCTGCCCTCTGTCATTACAATGAAGTAAAACTAAAGGGACAGTGCAAATAACTAAAATAGGACCCATCTCCACACACACACACACAGGAAGAGTACACAAGCATCACCGATCAAAAAACTGAAAAAATAATGATGTCATAATAAGCACAGAGCTTTCTGTTGCAGGTGGATGGTAATGATGGTAACTCATTATCTCCTCAGCAAAAATAAAATCATCCTATCAGTTATTCTGAATGACTGGGTGTTTTGGTGCAACAATGGACCTATTTTCATGTACTATCATTTTTATTATTTTTTTTTATGCATTTCTAAACTCATTGTACACCAGCCAAAAATGCTGTCCACACACCGCACAACACAGTCAATTACTGCTCAATCTGGCAACATGGTCGACACGCGCTTGTGGATCTTCAGGGACAGTTTACACACAGCTCATACAAATCCAATTACACAGCTTGCATGTAAAAACTTTTATTTTCTATTACAAAGCTTTTATTTCAAACATAAAACACATTTTGTAGTAAGTACTTTTATTAACAGTGAGTTGACAGAACGCTTGTATTTAATAAAATTAATTCTATACATTCTGACAAGCTCTCGTCAGTGCTCCAAAGTATGATCAATGAGTTTGTGAACTATTAGACACAATGCAATACCATCAGGACCCTAACCCAAAGCTTCAAGGCCTTCCTCGGGTAAGAGAGTAGTTACGGAGTGAAGAGAGAAAGGACATGTTTAAGATCCACACATGAGGCAGTCGTCCCGGTTCTGCAGAGAACACACCATGGCGGCCACGTTACGTTCTTTGATCTCCTCCTCTGATGCAGCGACGGGCTCCGGTGCCTCCTTCAGCTTCTCCTTGTTCAGGGTGAACTGGATGGGGTTGGCAGCAGGCTTCGTCCTCAGGTAGTACATTCCTGTCTTCAGACCCTGTAGGGAGAAGGGGGACTGAATTTAACATCTGTTTGCTTTCATTCTTTATACCTCTGTCCACTTAATGATTGAGCTGCAACAATTAATCGATCACTCTTTATTTAGTTGTCAACTATTACATTATTGGCCGGCTCTTTTACTTATCGGTTTGAGTGATTGTTAGGAATAATGTAAAAATTCTGATTCCAGCTTCTTAAAACATGAATATTTTCTTGTTTGGGAACGAACAGGCCACAGAGGGACATAATCTTTGGCTTCAGGGAACAGTGGTCGGCATTTTTCACCATTTTATAGATCAAATGTATAATCAATTAATTGAGTGTATAATGAACATTGGAAATAACCCTTAGTTGCAGTTCTACTTACTTGTTTCCAGCCATAGAAGTGCATGCTGGTCAGTTTGCCGTAGTTCGGCTCTGCGATGTGGATGTTCAGGGACTGGCTCTGGTCGATGTAGGCACCGCGATCGGCGGCCATCTTGAGTACCGTCTTCTGGGAGATTTCCCACACAGTTTTATACAGCTGCTTCAGATCATCTGGAATTCCTTCGATGTTCTGTTGAAACAAAACAAATAAAGTTTAGAAATGTCTCAATGCTACAAAACACGAAACCTTAAGGACTATTTACTGGAAAAGCTAGAATACAGAAAAACTAAAAACAGCTAATATTATTTTGGTTATATGATAGTTTTCTTTTTAAAATACAGCCATACAGAAATTAGCATCCTGACAATACAAACATTAGTTTAATTCCTAAGGTATGTGACCTGGACAGATTACCTGAATCGATCCATTGTGAGCGATCAGCTGGTTCTTCATCTCCTCGCTCCACAGCCCCCTCTCCGTCAAGTCTTTGAGCAGATGAGGATTAACGATCTGGAACTCTCCAGAGAGGACCCTGCGGGTGTAGATGTTGCTGGTGTATGCTTCGATTGATTCGTTGTTGCCCAGGATCTGGGCGGTGGAGGCAGTGGGCATCGGGGCCAGCAGCAGGCTGTTCCTCACGCCATGCTTGGCGATCTTCTCCTTCAGCAGCTTCCAGTCCAACAGGTCAGTGGGCGTCTTTTCCCACATGTCGTACTGCAGGATGCCCTTGCTGACCGGGCAGCCTTCGTACGTCTCGTAAGGGCCGAGCTCAGCAGCCAGCTCGCAGCTTGCCTCCAGGGCAGCGTAGTAGATGGTCTCGAAGATCTGGATGTTGAGCAGCTGAGCCTCGGGGCTTTCAAACGGGTACCGCATGAGGATGAAGGCATCTGCCAAACCCTGGACACCGATTCCTATCGGCCTGTGGCGCTTGTTGGATTTCTCCGCTTCAGGCACGGGATAGTAGTTGATCTCAATGATCTTGTTCAAGTTTTTGACGATAACTTTGGTCACAGATGCTAGTTTTTTAAAGTCAAAAGTCCGTTCCGGGGTGACGTACATGTTGAGCGCAATGGAGGCCAGATTACAGACCGCTACCTCGTCATTACTGGTGTATTCAACAATCTCTGTGCAGAGGTTGCTGCTCTTGATGGTGCCCAGGTTCTGCTGGTTGCTCTTTCTGTTGCAGGCGTCTTTGTACAGCATGTATGGTGTTCCCGTTTCAGTCTGGGACTCAATAATGGCGTGCCACACCTGCTGAGCCTTCACCGTACGCTTGACCCTCCCCTCCTTCTCATATGAGGTGTAGAGCTTCTCAAACTCCTCCCCCCAGCACTCGTCCAGCCCGGGGCACTCGTTGGGACACATCAGGGACCAGTCTTGGTTGCTCTCCACCCTCTTCATGAACAGGTCAGGGATCCACATGCCATAGAAAAGGTCTCTGGCTCTCTGCTCCTCCTTTCCTGTGTTCTTCTTCAGCTCCAGGAAGTCGAACACATCGAAGTGCCAGGGCTCCAGGTACATGGCAAAGGCTCCAGGTCTCTTGTTGCCGCCCTGGTCGACATAACGTGCCGTGTTGTTGTAAACTCTCAGCATGGGGACCAGTCCGTTGGAGTTGCCATTGGTGCCAGCAATGTAGCTCCCTGTTGATCTAATGCAGCTGACTGCCACACCGATTCCTCCAGCCGACTTGGAGATGAGGGCACACTGTTTCAGCGTATCATAAATGCCTTCGATGCTGTCATCTTTCATGGCGAGCAGGAAGCAGCTGGACAGCTGTGGCCGGTTGGTTCCAGCGTTGAAGAGTGTAGGGGAGGCGTGGGTGAACCACTTTTCCGACAGCAGGTTGTAGGTCTCAATCGCCGCTTCGATATCTCTTTTGTGAATTCCAACAGAGACTCTCATGAGCATGTGCTGCGGTCGCTCAGCCACTTTGCCGTTGATCTTCAACAGGTACGATCGCTCCAGAGTCTTGAAGCCGAAGAAGTTGTAGGAGAAGTCACGGTCGAAAATAATGGCGGAGTTAAGGCGGTCTTTGTTCTCAAGAACGATGTCAAGCGTCTCCTTGGAGATCATTGGAGAGTGCTGCTTATTCAGGGGGTTGATGTAGTTGTACAGGTCCTCCATCACCTCACTGAACACCTTCTTCGTTTCTTTGTGCAGGTTTGAGACGGCGATCCGGGCAGCGAGGATGGCATAGTCAGGGTGTTTAGTTGTGAGTGTGGCAGCGATCTCTGCTGCCAGAGTGTCAAGCTCCACGGTGGTGACGCCGCTGTACAAACCCTGAATGACCTTCATCGTAATCTGGGCCGGATCTACAAAGTCAGAGTTTAGTCCGTAGCACAGCTTCTGAATGCGAGAGGTGATTTTATCGAACATGACGCGCTCTTGGCGTCCATCTGAAAAATAAACAAATACACTTATCAGTTAACCCAATCTAAAATTTGACAGTCGGCATAAATATGCAATCAATAAACAGTCAAGATCAAACTGTAGCCACAACAGTCACAACAAATCCAGTCAGGTCCAAGACTGGACTGCTCTGAAAACAAGTATTTATAAACTGTTTATCCAAATATTAACACCAACATGGTCTTAAACACCGACAAATCCTGCTTTTAATCAATGGTGGAGGACGTCTTCTGATTCAGAGTAAAAGTAGGAAGACTAGTGTATAAATAGTAATTTACAAGTATAAGAATGTACACATTAAAATATACTTAAAGTACCAAAAGTCATCTTGATGCAGAGTGGTCCAGTTCAGAATCAAACATCATATCAGAACCAGGTTTATATACATATACACAAAAAATTCATACTTATATGTACAACAAAAAAACTGCGCAATTGTAAGGAGTGCAGAGTCTAAAACAACATTACTTGTACTAACTTACTTGGTTAAAATTGAGACGTTACTGTTTACAGCACTTTAATATTAGGGTGAAGGGAGAGCTGATTTGAATTACTTAATATACTGCTGGGTAGATTAATTTATATCATGATTTACTTGTTGATTAGTATTTTGAGCAAGTAATCCAAAATTAGAAAGTGACTAAAGACCTCTAATAGTTATAAAATATGGCGGTCAAATGTAGCATAAAATGGAAATACTCGAGTACAATACAGTTATCTCAAAGTTGCACTCACGTACAGCTTATTAATGAATGTACTAAATTACATTATAACTTATTGTGATCTTCAAATACTTGCTTAGTTGACTATTAAATCCTCGAAGCTAGGTTTTCAAATCTATTAATCCAAACTTTTTCCTGGCCTACCACAAGAAACAAGTCCACTCGCATTTCCTCTGAGCCCCACACTGACATCCAGGCAGGCATATTAAGCATAACTTTGCCTTTTGGCGCCAACTATGACAAAGACGTATTGCTAAATACATAAACCCCACCTACAATAAACCTTCAACGGAGGGACTCAGGATTTGATTACTCAAGTTTGTATGGCCAACAGGTCACCAATATATATTCTCCAAAACGATATGCTTGTTATCATAAAGCTAATTATCTCAGTATAACTGCGACAGCCTGCTTTGTAACTTTGGTGAACTAGCTTAAACTAAACTTGTGCTATCTACTAGCTATCGTTTGCCAGTTGCCGCACACGCTTCTTTACAGACTAAAGCATGGCGGACAAGTTTCGTTAGTGTGATCTAATGAGTCAGGCTGAGACATTAACATTAGATGAGGCCCAGTCAGTTCGTAACTGATCTAGAAACACATTACAGACAGGAATAGCACTTAAGCTAGCTGTGACCCTTCTCACTGCCCCATCACAACAGAGAATTAACTCACCTCGCTTTATCACATGCATGCTGGCGGAGTGTTATGATACTCGTGTCCCGAGAAAACAGCAGCTGTCCAGCTACAACTTCAACTTCTCCTCGGTGTCAAAAATGTGTAGCTGACCACAAACTTGCACCAGGCTCAGCAGAGAAAGCGCGAATGAGTCAAAAAAGACCCGCTAACGCTGTATTTGTACGGAAGGCGTAACTACTGCAGGAGCTGATGGACAGGTGTTTCGACCAATCAGCAGCCAACGAGCGCGGGGCTTCGTGTCTGAGGACCAATCACAAGCGTTTAAATGACAGCTTCCGCTTCCGTTCATTTTCCCGGATGAAAATCTGGCGGGACTGAGAAGTAGGTCATGTAACTTGTATTGTTTTGTTCAGGCATGATGCAAGACATGAGAATTAAGAAAACATAACGATGCAATTATTTGAATGCCTCTGTAATGGGAAAGAGAGGTCGGGAAACAAGTTTGAAATATAGTTTAGTACTTCACTTACTGCAGATCTGCACATTTTAATCATACAGGTTATATGAAGGTTACCCCTAGTGTAAAAAACATGGTAGAAATATAGAAAATCCTTACATCATATAAAGCTAGTTTCTCAACTTGACAGATAACTAACAAGAACTGAGGGAAGGTAAGGTGAAGTAACACATTCAAAAGTTACTTGGTTAAAAATGTTTGCATTTTTTAAAATCTGGATTTATTCGTATTTGCATCAAGATGTCTTTAAAGTGACTAAAGTAAAAGTACTCATGCAGAATCACCAATTTCAGAAAAGTATCATTGGATTAAAATGGCTGATGTAATGATATACTGTATGTATGTAGGACTTTAATGTTTCCGTGTATGAAAGTGGGATTAATAACAATTTCAAGACATATTTAGTGGTATTTTAATCTATACTAAGAAATCATTTGGCAATATCTGTGGTGTCTGGTATTTTGATTGATTGTGAAACAGGCACTAAAATAATGTAATTGATGCAGTAACTCCATATCAAAAGCCAAATTAAAAAGATTGGTAAAGAATGGGAAAATAAATGACACATGGAAAAAGTCAAGTAATGAACACGAACCTCAAAATTGCACTCAGCTACAGTACTTGAGTGAGTAAATGTACCTAGTAGTCACTTCTAAACAGTGCTAGCATGTAATCAATATTATGTGCTGCAATTCCTCCATCTGTCCAGCGGGGGGCGGTAGCGCTCTACAGAGCTGTTTGCCGACCTCCAGAGACAAAAACCTAAACGAAGCCCCGCCATTGAGCCATAAATCATATTATGTCCTGCACTGAGAAGACGCAAAATATGTTCATCTTTAGGCGGGTACTGCTTAAAAAAAGAGCTATAACATGTGTCTACAGGGGCATTTTGTTCTGACTCCTGTCGTGAGTCGCTGTTAGCGGAAGAAATGAGTTCGGCAGCAGTGAAGAGTTGCTGTTCGCTAACCGACAGAAGCTGATACAGAGTTAACGTGTTCCTGTGTATATTATAATGTATCCTGGATTTAACTGGACCAGAACAAACCATACAGACAACCATGGCTCCCAAGAACCGGTCTGCTAGAGTCGCATTGAAGGTGGGGACCACAGCAAATGGCTCATTATGTTGAAGCGGGATTACAGACCGACAGACTGTGCTGTGTTCTCATCGAGTCTGCTGCTTCAGCTCACAGCCAGCGTCCCTCCTCGACTTCCTGTGCGGACCTCCCTCCTACATGCCCCGCAGCTCGGTTTGGACACGTAGCTGTAAGGACTGACAGACTGACTGACTGACTGATAGACCTCACAGAGGGGGACAGTTTCTCCGAGTCATGTCCAGGTCAAGTCGGAGGTACAAGCCTCTGCAGCAGGGCAACGGCAGCGGCTCTTTCCCCGGCTGTGACCGGGTGCGGATGCCCCGGGCCCGGGTACTTCTGCTGTGCCTCCTCGCTGTTCTGGTGCTGGCGGTGGTGCTGGGGGTCTACCTGTCGAACGACACCAGCAATGGACATGTGAACCGCATGCCGGCTGCAGACCTGACCAAAGACAGGGTAAGAGTAAACACAGACTGTAAAGCTTCTCAGTCAGAAGTGTCTGAAATCTAATAGTGAGATTCAAGATGTTGTCACTCTGGTTGTACAAGTAACTGTCAGACTGTTGTGAAACCATATGGCTCCACTACATAAGGCTATAAAATTTATAGAACAGCAGGAATAAGGTGCATATGTTATGAACCTATATCTATATATGTACATGATATAGAGATACATAAACAGAATGCAATTGAAGTTAACTACAAAGTTAGAGAGCAATGGGATTTGTGCAAAAGCAACAAGAATATACACAGCAATACAAATAGTGTAACATCAAAATGTGTAAGAGCAATAAAACGCATGATAAAAAGGTGCAGGTGCAGCAGTCAGATGAGGAACAAAAACAGGTAGTGTTGCTCCATTGTCTGGACTTCTGTCCCGGTAACCAGATCTAAGACATGTAGCCAGACTAACAAAGCTGATCATGAATTTAAACTGTCTCGCTACAACAACTGTACAGAACTTGTAGGTTTTTTTTATGTTTTGTTGACCCCTTGTTCATGTTAGCTACGTTAAAGGGCCGAAGTAGATCACTGACAGCCACACAGTGATCACACACATGGAAAAAATACAGGGATCTCCCCCCTGATAGCTTCAGTCGCTCTTCTTTTGGAAGGAATAAATCATTCTATAATGAGGGGGGGTGATTTTTCAGGGGATGGAAGTTACGAAAAACAACCAAAGATGTCCCTTGTAGGTTCATTTTTTTGAAAATGAGGAACTGTGCAAGATTTTTTTTTCTATTGTATGACATGTTGCCTCACTTTAAAACTGCATATCCCCTGACTTGACTATTAGCAGTCGACCAAAATGGCTTTTCAGGGCCGATACTAATTATTAGAAAGCAAGCAGACTGAAAACGGATGTTTGGGACGGACATTCATTTACAATTAGAATTAAACTCTTTGTGTCAAAATTTCAAACAACCTGTGATGAAATACACACACGTGCAGTTTACTCAAGTACAATCTGGAGGTAGTTGAGTATTTCCATTTTCTGCTACTTTGCGTTTCCTCTCCACTACATTTATTTGATAAGTTCAGTTAGTTGTTACTTTGCAGATTGTGATTCTTCGTGTTTATAGGTTATTACTAGTGACATGTTACCTATCAGATGGTGTTGTGATCGGGACATTGTGAGAGAGGATGCTGCCTCAGAGCCAAAGCAGCACATGTTTTAATTAGTTTATTTTATCAGGAGTCTGACAGAATCATCACTGATATCAATAATCAGGGACAATAGTTCAGGGATGATAATCAGTCTACCCCTGAAGACTATCGTGTATCTGCATATTGCGATACAGATGCTTAAGCGATATATTGTTCAGCTATTTTGTTAACTGATTTATCATGTGGGTCATTTTTAAGCACAAATTACAAATATTCTCCTGTTCTAGTTGAGAAACTTTGCTCCTGTGTCTTAAAGAAATCCCCTCCTGACAGTTTCTGCTCTGCTTCGAGTCATAATCTGTGAAAGGTTACAAAATGTTACAATAATCCTCATCAAACATTCTCAAAATCCAGAATCTGTGACTTTGCACATATTCTTCACATCAGAAGTTTTACTGCTGGACACAAGATGTCGCTTACATCACTGAAAAGTCTGTTCTCAGTGTTTCCACATCATTGTTTTTGTAAATTGCATTATGTACCACCATTGGCATGAAAAGTCCTGCTGGTGCGAACACGTGTTCAGCTCAGATTAAAGGTGATTACAGAGAAAGTTTCCCCTTCTGCAGATGAATGTGGAAACAGCCGTCCAGTGTCAAACACTTGAATAAACAATATTCTGCGTGGAGAAGATTTTAAAAGCAAACACATTTTTGACTGGAGAGGGAAGAGTATAGGCAAACTGATGCCTCTTCTTGGATGTTAGGACATTGTGATGCACCTTTAGTGGACCAGACAGTAATAATTGGCAGTGAAAGTAATGTTTGTGTTCGATGTAGTTTGTTTGTCCCTTCAGTGTGACCCAGTACTTGCCAAGTAGATATTATTCATATAGTGCTAAATCACAAATTTGCCTCAAGGGGATTTAACAGAAATGGCTAACTCTATTTTGGGTCCCCAATTCAGCGAAGGAAAACACAAAAAATTAACATTAACAGCAAAAAAAATAAATAAGGGGCAACTTCAGTCATCTCCTACAGTATGCAAGAGATAATTGTTTCTATATAATGGAGTAGACAGAAACAGAATGACATTGTTGGGTAAATAAAGTGCACATATGAAGAAAGTGAATCAGAGAAGACGTGGCACATGTTTTTTCTTTTTTTATAACCCGAAGACTAAACCACAGCGACCTGGAAAGTGTTTGTCAAGATACGTCGGTTTTATTTATACACCGTTGCACTCAGTTCTGCCTTATGTTCACTGAATGCTCCAACATTTCCTTCATAGTCATAAATCTTATCTCCTGTCCATCCAGTTGTCCCACAAACCCAGTAAGTGCTCTCCAGCTCAGATCCGCCGTCTGGCCTCTCAGGTGGATGGTACTCGCCTGTGGGAGACTCACCTGAGGCCCATTCTAATAGAGCGGCTCCCGGGAACACAAGGCAGCCTGGCAGTACAGCAGGTGTGTGTGCAAATATTTATAGTTTCCTCCTCCTCTTTACACATTCTCTTCCTCTGAAATAAATCTTGAATCCCCCTGCGATCTGCTCCGCTGCAGCACATCACCTCCACTCTGTCTTCGCTGTCTGCTGGCTGGGCCGTCGACTTAGACTCCTTCCAGTCTCCGACGCCCCGAGGCCAGGTCACCTTCACTAACATTGTTGCCACTCTGGACCCTTCGGCACCTCGCAGGTTGCTCCTGGCCTGTCACTACGACTCCAAGGCCCTACCTCCAGACCCACGGGCCCCAGAGAAGGTGTTCCTCGGGGCCAGCGACTCGGCAGTGCCCTGCGCTATGATCCTGGAGCTCGTCACCTCTCTGGATGCTCAGCTTAGGTCATTCAAACAGCAGGTTTGAGCTCATTTGTGTTTTATGATATGAGCAACTTTTACTATTTGCTCTTAAAATACAGACACTAGTTAGTTTCCTATTTGATTCATTACTGTATTTCCTGCTATGATGAAGAGACACTGACAAGAGTAGATTGTCTCCTTTTTTCCCCTCTATTGTCTCATCCCCCTCCTTGCCCCTGTGCCTGCAGTACAGGATAGAAAATGCTGACTCCAACCCCTCACTTTCTTTGCAGCAGTCATCTGTATATAGCAGCCCCCCCCCCCCAGAGGCTGTGATTTATGTAGTTACCGTAGAAACACACACTGCAACATCGCTGCAGAAAACAGAAAACTGGCCTCAGCTGCTGCTTCCTCTAAAGTGCATTTTAATCTGATTTCCTCTCAGAAACTCCCAGTGTCTCTCCAGCTGGTGTTTTTCGACGGCGAGGAGTCGTTCGAGGAGTGGACCGCCACGGACTCGCTGTACGGCTCCCGTCACTTGGCCGAGCGCTTGGCCAACACGCCTCACCCCGCAGGCTCGGCTCACACCACCATGCTTCAGGCCGTGGTGAGGAAACTGCTGAAATACAACGGCCTTTATGCTCATCCTCACATCCTGACGCAAACACACACTCTAAATTATGGATGAGCAGGCTGAATTTAGCAGACTGCTTAAAAACAGGTTTTACAGTTGCCGCAGGTCGGTCATGTCTGCGTGGAGTTATTCCAAATTTAATTGCTCAAATCTGGCGACTGGTCTGTAACGTCTCCCGCTCATGTAGTCACATAACCGAGACACAACTGTCTCTACGTGTCAGGGCACGCACTGTGATTTAAAAAGACACTCAATATTCAGGAGCCCCTTTTCTCCCAGCATTCATTCATATGGGTGCTGAAAATCCCTGAAAACGCTTGAATATTAATTTTGTGTTTTTCAAGGTTAAAAAGTGCTTTGATATTGTAACTGCATTACTGTCATTATAAATCACAATCATGATGATTGATTAATTCCAGAAGTCATGACCCTGGCTCAAAAGGTAATCCACAGACCTTGCTGTGAGCAGTTTCACGCACGGCCAAAAACACTATTAATCCAGAGATTCAGATCCCACACAAGCCTCTAATCTAGGAGTACAGGCACGTTTCATCCTGCACAGTGACACTGTTGTTAGGTGTAGTCCAGTACAAATAGTTCCCACATTAAACTGCTCGCAACAAGGTCTGTGGATTATCTCGAGTAATGGGGTTGTTATTTCTGGAAAGAGACATTGCCTTGTGGTTTTTCAGAGAACCCATTGATTTGTAACTCTTCTGCAGAATTCAATCAAGAAACAGTTTGAATCCTTTATAGCATAATAACATCTGACATACTGTCATGAAGTGAAACAATTGTTTTGATTGTATACACTTGGATGTATTTGAATTTACTGCAGCTATGAGGTGTTGGAAAATCCTGAAAAATGCTTTAATTTTTACTATGGTAACGGCGTAGAAACTCTGCTTTCTCTTTTAACCTTCTCTCCAGGATCTCTTTGTGCTGCTGGACCTGCTCGGCGGTCCCGATCCGCTGATCGCGAACCACTTTGATAACACGGCACGCTGGTTTGACCGTCTGATCGCTGCAGGTAAGCAGTATTACCAGCTACTATTATTCTCAACCATTAATTAGTCTGAGTCAGTATTTCCTGGATTACGTACTCCTCTATGACAGTAAGCTGAACATCTTTGGCTTGTAGATAAAACAAGACATGTTCGGACGTCATCTCAGGCTTTAGGAAACACTTTTCAGCTTTTTCTGACATCAGCTAATTAATGACTCGAGAAAATGACTGAAAAATTGACAGTGAAAACAGTCATTAATTACAGCTATTGTTAAACACTGTGTATGACTTATTCTTGCATATTTAAAACCCCTCCCTTTTCTTCACCACTTGCTCTGACCTTCACTCCTCTCTCCTACAGAGAAGAGACTTCACCGGCAGGGTCTTCTGACATCTCACCCCTCAGAGCAGACGTATTTCAGAAAGGATGTTTACCTCGGACCTGTACAGGACGACCACATCCCCTTCCTTCACAAAGGTGAGTGAAATTTGTTCAAGAGCCATCAGGCTGCACCACAGTAGCCCGCTTCACACTGCCGCTTGCATGCGGGGATCCTGCACCAATTCTCCGCATCCTCCTCTGTGTGAAAGTTTCAGATGCAACGAGGGGTGAAATTTCGCTCCGGCGCCGATACGCAAGGTAGTATCTGGAGATACTATCAGGGCTGCATTATTGGGGAACCGAACCAGTGTGAATGGATAAGCCGGCGGGCGTGTCGATCATACAGTCTGCTAACTGCACAGGTCCTTCACTCAATTTAATAAAGAGAAATTTCCCACAAAGCAACGTTACAGGACGAAACAAAAGTAATTTAGTAACTATAACTGTCTTTGGCAACTTATATTAGGGAAAAAAATACTACAGCTGCGTGGAGAAGCGTTCGTCCTCCTGTCTGTCCCGTCCTACCAACCCTTTGTCACCTTTCTGCCCAAAAAACAGCGTCCGTCACCGGCAAAAAACTTTAACTCACGAGTGTTTGTGATGAACTTTACCCCAGAAAACAGCTTCCATCCCTGGGAGTGAGTCAGACAGCTTCCAGTTAACTGATGGCGATTATGTAATTATGTAATTTAGGGCGAAAAACGTAACTTCATCACTTTCCAGGATGTGGTGGGTCAGGATCTCATTAACAACACATTATTACAGCATCCATATGATTATGAACTGTCCGTGGGTTTAGATTGATGTATTAAACACCTTGATAACACACCAACGTCATCATCATGACGTGTACCGTCGCCCCTCTTTAGGAGCCGCAGCGTCGTCTTTAAGGTGGAGGTGCTTCACTCTGTGTCAACAACCAACGGCGGAAAATTGGCGAACCACCGCTCTAGAGATAATGCGGCATTGCTGTGTAAAAAAGGGCTAAAGTTTGTGTTTGAGTCATCTTCCTCTTTCCCTCTCCTCTTCCCTCTCCTTCACACACATCCAGGTGTCCCTGTGCTGCACGTCATCGCCACTCCCTTCCCACAGTTCTGGCACACACTGGACGACACCGAGGAGAACATGCACCGTCCCACTGTGGTGAACCTCACCAAGATCATTGCCGTGTTTCTGGCAGAGTATCTGGGCTTCTGAGCTGCAGACACGGACACATGATTGTGGTGACTTTGATGCTCACTTTTTGGCCCCACACTGGAAGCACTAGTGCCATTTGTCACACTGATGACAAATAATTGCCTAAATGCCGCATTGCTGAAATGCACCTGGTGAAACAAAATCAGTTCACCAGCTAAAACTTTACCAAAGACTCAGCCTTTGTTGGCCCGACTAGTCTTCTTGGATTCACGTGAAGAATTACATTGGAGACACTTGTCCAAATGTCATGGCATGTTATGCGGATGGGAGACTTAATTAGAGAATAATAACTCTGGGATCGTGGTACTGGAAGAACAGCTGGGGAGAATCTGTGAATTAGTTTTGTTCTGCTTCTTTCCTGTGAAAAAAAAAGAAGAAGCGCAGCAGTAGCATTTATTTACTCCGTTACTATGATTGAGATGCACTAATGTCTTCATAAAGACAGACTGTAGCCACCTCTCTGAGCTGATGTGAACACTGTTCAAACAGTGACAACGGTGAACGACAGCCAGGTCGTATTTGTGAATAATTCTCTTGAGTTTACCTTCACTTGGGTGACGATCCTCTTGGCCTTGCTGTTATTAATGCTGCCTATGTATATTGTATGGCTCAACTGCACATTTTGTGTCAGTGCAATGATGTTATTCAAGTGAAAATCTATTGTTGTTATTTTACACTATGTAAAAGGTGGAGTGAAACATCTGCAATAAAGTAAAAATGATTTTATTTGTTTCAGTGGGAATATTTTACCAGCACCATCGCACCATATCTTCCCTTTTAACAAGCTGAAGAAGCTGATTGTTATAAATGTTTTGATACCACGTGGGGACACTGTTTTTAAGGATGAGCTGTACAGCATGTCTGTGAACTGGTACCTTGAATTCAATCCAGATGCATGACACTTGTGTGGTGTTTTGTGTGTGTTTTAGTCACGTTCCAATATCACGTTTTGCAAAGAATTTGTTTGTCTGGCACCAGAAAATGAACTTTGCATTCAAGCAGGAGCAAAACAAAACAATTACTAGGACAGAAGCAATAAATATAAATGACAACATAACATTTGCAGGGCAGATTCAATAATGAAGAAGAGGTGGAGGGTGACAGAGGGGTGGAGGTGGGCGCCAGTGGTATCGGGGATGTGGGCTGCCTGGAGGAGAACAGTCATTGTCGGAGGAAGGATCGACCTCAGCGGAGGTTCTTCCAGAGCGAGATGTTTGGAAACTAAATAAAGAGATGAGATTAGGAACATCATTAACATGCAATGGGCATCGCCCCAGTCAAATATGACATCATGTCCTTGTGTGACCACAAGGGGGTGCTGTTGTTCAATGTTTAAGGAACAAAACTAACTAAACTAAACTGTTTGTAAGATACAATTACAAAAACAACTTATAGTTAAAATTCTACTTTGATTTGTCCGAAGAACAATAGAACAATGTTAAACCCTTGAGTAAAGCAGGGACAAGTAATTTTTTTTAAAAAACATCAACGGATGACTACGGATTCTGCTTTAAAATGTTAAAATTAATTCTTAAGTTAGTGAAGTTTAGTTTACTGAAACAGGTATTTCAGTATTAACATTTTCACTGGATTACCAGAAAATGAAGTTCTTTTTCTCGTCGGTTAAGAAAACCAACCGTTGTACCAAATTAAGCTGTATCGCCTGCTCCTCGTATTACTCCGCGGTCAACAATCCTAGCTCTTGGGGGTTTTTTTTGTTTGTTTGTTTTTTATCGGTTCCTGATTTAAAACCACACAAAACGTGTTGGCGAAGTCTTACTCCATTAATCAAAAGGGTAATATGTAATAAATTAATTTTAGCTATGTAAAATTCAAAAAGAATTATGTGTCCATGGCGCGAGTCTAAATGGATGTTCTACGGCTGTGTATCCATCCGCGTCGTCCCCTGTGGTTCCGGTGAGTGCCGCTGATACAGTCATCTCGTCATAGACCTACTGAGTACTGACCCGGTGACGTCCGTGGTTCGGTCCCTCTGCCGGCGGTTCTTGAACCAGTTGCTGACCTGTGTGGTCGTCAGGCCGGTGGCTGCTGCCAGCTCCCGCTTCTCCCGGGTGGAGGGGTAAGGTGTGTGGCGGTACCACTCCCGGAGAATACTTCTTGATTTTTCCTGTTAGTGAGATGAACAAAAACACACACAAAGAAAGATTTATGAAGCGCAGCTAGCCTGTATCTTAAGTTCAATTAGAGGGCAGCTCTGTGAATGGTGAATTATTATTATTATTATTATTATTATTATTATTATTATTATTATTATTATTATTATTATTACATTTAATGGCTACCAAAGCACTTGTAAAAGTAAAGTTGTTTGACTTCTGATTGTTGCCAGGAGTTGAAGCAGTACTAGAGGTAAATCAGGTGCTTAAATAATATCAAAACCGTAATGCTTTAGTTTGGTAATCCTCCCTTTTCTGCCTGTAAAAATAAATATACAAGACAACCTTGAACCTTTATTAAAATGTATGTACGTTCCATTGGACAGTCATAATTACGAGACAAGTCGAAATCATGAGGTAAAAAGTCAATTGTCGGATAGAAAGTTTAAATTATTTCATAAAAAAGACATAATTATTAGTTCAAAAGTCATAATTATGGGACAAAGTTATTTTCAGATAAAAGTCATAAATATGAATTAGAAAATCATAAAAAAAATAGATAAAAGTTGACTGTATCCTATATCTTACCATGGAAATATTTTTTCACCAACCTTAGTTTTCATCTTATTTTTTTCTTTTACTGTTGAGAATGGGCTTCCATAAAAAATAACTATACTTTAAGTCTCAAAAGTTAAAGTACTATTGATTATGTGAATCTGAAATTAAAGTGGCACATTTTACAGCCACATGAAATACGCTTTCTTCTTTCATGAATGATCTGAATCTGCATGCAGACTAATAAATCTCCAATTTTCTAAGAAATTGAGTCAGGTATAATATTCCCATAGCATAAGATACTCAGTTATCATAAAAGTACTATAAAATCGTATTTACAGTTAGTACAATACTTGTGCAAAATGTACTTAAACTGCATTGTAAATGTGCTGGAAAGCTGCAGTAAAGTTGTAGAGCACAACAAGGAGATTTATCCTACCTTGAAACAGTAGCTGGTCTCCTCTCCATCCCAGATGGTGCGTGGTAGAGGAAACTTTCTCCTTACGCGATACTTCCCCACAGCTCCCAGGGGTCGGCCCCTCTGCCTCTCAGCCTCTATGTAGTGGGCTCTGAGCCAGAGCTGCTGCATGAGCGGTTGGCTGCGAGGGGAGAAGTGGAAGCCCTCCAGCAGGGCGTAGAGGTCAATGAAGTGGCCCTGGTTAAAGGCCACTGCGGCTTTTGCCTTCAGCACGCTCTCCAGCTCCCCGGGGGAAGGAGGAGACGAGAGGGAGGGAGGAGGAAGAGTGTGGAGGAAGCCAGCAAGACAATCTACGCGACCACTCTGCAGAAGGACTTCACACAGACAAGCCACCTGTTCCCCTGTGAAGATCATTGCTGTTGCGAGAGGATCCCAAAAAGTCCTGAGATTAAGTCTGCGTGAAGATGAATATAATTTGAACAACCTCTCTGAAGTTTGTACTGGAGAGAGCTGGAGCCTCCGTGGACGGAGTGAACATAAATGTGTGTGTTTGTCATGACTCATCATGCCCTGACAAAATCCGATCATAGGTAACCTGAGCCCATCAGGGTTATAAAAACACACAATATGTTCCTCCTTCTCTTGTGCAAACACATGCATGCACACACTCACACACATTTTGGCCCTTCGCTGTTGCACTGGCATTCACCCAGACAGAGACAGAGTGTGTGATGGTTTTGCCGTGCAGAAGGAAAACACATTTGAATACAATTATCTTGGCAAATCAGAAGCAAAACCCTGTGACAAGGTTTTCGTGACAACAATAATTCACAATTCATAAAAACATTCATCAAAAAAAAGGCCCCAACATTTTTTTTTTGTAAATGTAGTTTATTACAATAACATGTAATATAAAAAATAGAATGCATTTGAATACAAAAGTGAGAAGAACCTTGAATGGCAGACACAAATGATCCCTTTCAAAACTATCAAAAAGTCGATCAAAATACATTATCTTTGGTAACATCTGGAGTCATATACGTTATGTGTCAGGTAGGAGAGAGTAAAACATATCCCCAGCTACAAATGTGCGCAAGCCCACAAAGGCTTCAATGTCTACATACTTTGGTAAGAAATGGCTCATATAAACAAACAAAGACTACCATATTTTACATATAGGACATACATATTCCCTTTACCCCTTACTAATTAAAATGTCAGTAAAATTGATTTGTCCAAGCCATTTAATGATCTAGCCAAAAGCGACTGGGAGCAAATATCCTTTGAATTTATTAGCATGGAGGCGACCTGTATTTCAAATCGACCTACCTGAAAATCAATATAGATTTCTTACAAACTCAGTTTTCCGTGACTTCCAAGTGAAAATGAATGTCATTTCCTATCCGCCTTTTTTTTTCCACAAGGACTCATTTGTCTTTCAGTTAAAACAAGAAACTGATTGATACATGCTTTAAATAGATTAAATGTACAAAAAAAGACAAACAACAAACATACCTATAAAAAAACAAACAAAAAAGTTCATTATTGTAACTAGAAGTGTGTTTTGTGTACCATAATTGGCCAAAAGTCTGACCGCTACCTGTGCTAGGACAGTGGATAGCTCATATGATGATGATAATATTGAGAAAGAGAAGAAACATTTCATCAGAAAATCCTATTTTCTGATTTACCTCTTTAACTTTGCTGTTTTGGGGGGATTATTAAGGTCCGACTGAGAAAGAAAAGGTAATTTCAGAACAGAAAATGAGTTCAGCCACTGTCACAACAACATGGCAGCGCAGCGTAAACATTGTGTGAATGAAAGGTGCAAAATATACAAAACAACAGGAGACAGAGCTGTGACTTTACAACCAGAACTGCCACATTATGATTCAATGGACTCAAACAGACATTATGGGTATTCAAAAAAAAGGTCCATAGCATGAATCCCAACATTTGGTTGGGTATATAGCATCTGTAAAACCGTGTAAAAAGTCAAAACATTTTTCAAAAACAACAAACCTGTAAGCTTTAAAATAAGGCACTTATGTCAACAAACAGAGATTTTGGATGCATTTAACAGACAAAAATATCACTACGTGGGGTCACAGCAAACGTTTTAGTGTCTTTTTCTCGTCTCCCAAGTGTACTGGCTTGTCAACTCAGCCATTGTGCAACGTAGTGTCCTATAAAGAACTAAACATGCATTGCATAGAGTACAGACCCTTTTATTTCCTGTGTTATATTAGTAAAAATGAAGGGCAGCGTTCTCACTTGAAAACTGCATGAAGTAAATTAAAGGATAAGTTCACCAAAAAACATTTCAGTTAACTACTCAGCCTCTTGCTGATGGGAAGTCAGGTTTAGTTTTGGAGTCCACAAAACATTTCTGAAACTTCACAAAACAACAGCATTGCAGTTCGTAAACAACTGTAGTAGTCAGGGAATTAAACAGGTACGTACAGCTCGTCTGCAGTAATCCATGTCTCCGGAAGCCCTGAGCATTGCCATGCCCCCCCTGTTTTAATCATGAATCTAACAATTACAATGTGGATACAGCCTCAGAGGCCCATTCATTCCTATAAAAGCTGTTCACTGGAAGCTCAACTTTCTGGGTATAAAATTATCCAGATCTTCAACGCTGTGTGGCCCACAGCGCCTGAGCACCAGACACTTCCGGTTGAAAGGCTGGCTAACTTGAACGGGAGTAAAATAATTTAATTATGCAGCTCTTCTAGCCTTTCAAAATGTAGCAGACTGAACGGCTCAAATTCTAATAGTGAATCAAGTCATTTTGCAGGGCTGGTGATGCTCCAAAAAAGTTGTCATGTGATGATGTAATTACACAGGTTGGCCAATGAGAGAACTGGTTTCAAAGCCTGGCGCTCTTCCTGGGGGGCTGGTTTTGAGGTGGCTGCACCAACTTCGAAAAGTCTTTCCGATTCAGTTTGGTATCTCTAGACTTCCGTAGACTTGAGCTGTAAGAAACCATTTTATCTTTTTTTTTTTTTATTTTAAAAGAAGTCCCCATCTACTTCAGTTGTTTAGGAAAAGGCTGCAACCCTATTTGGCTATGAAGCCCCAAAAATGTTTTCTTGACTACAAAACTTTGACCCCAACTTACCATCAGCATGAGGGTGCGTAGTTAACGACTGAATTTCCACTATTGGTTGAATCTTTCCTTTAAAACAACTTAACTGAAACAAATAAACGTTAGGCTGCTTGTTTCCACCCAGACTTCAGTAACTCTTCATCATAAAATACTGTTGTGTAGCCCTTGAAGCTATGATGTAATGATGGCTGAGGAAAAAAACACATCTCAATTTTGTTTGTGAAGAATCTTCACTAAATTCCTGGAGTAATGGTAGAATAGTATACTGAGGCTGTGAACAAGTAAAAGAGAACATCCTGAAGCTGTTAGTTCTGGAAAGGCAGGACGATCTCTCTAGATAGTCTGGTGTAAAGTTACTGTGGTCGATCCACAATGAAGTACATCTGCTGCCAGCAAAGACCACAACACCTCCTCCAAGTACAGCTGAACCTGGTCTGCAGTCCACAAAACTGCCATTACGGCTTGCGTAATGTAACACTTCTTTTTTTTACCACCAGGACCTGTAACCGGGCCAAGCAGACTAATCCGTGTTCTGTCTGGATCTGATAAATCAGGAAAGGCACGTTCGGATTTTCGTAAAAGCCTCTGAGACGCAAAATTCTCAGGCGATATCGTGACATTGAGTGAGCAGTTAAACATTCCATATAACCGTGCCCATCCATGTGAAAAAGAGCTGCAGAGGAGATGTTTCCAAAGTGCCAGCGAAGACCATGATGGTATCAGGCCATTATGAGAAAGCGTACATGTTGTAAAAGACATTTAGGTCTCAGAGGATTAAAAACGTGGAATAAAAAACAAACAGCAGAGTCTGTAACCTACTGCGTTTCACCGTAAACAGACTACAAGCCCAGCTCGTCATCCACAGGGACAGACTGGAGCTGAGTAAGAATCTTAGAGTCCCCATCCATCTCTGCTGGATTCCCGAGTGCCGAGTTGACCTCCACATCCTGCTCCGGCGAAGGGCTTCCCAAGAGCAGCGACTCTCCTCCAGGTAGGCCCAACAAACCGGGGTCTACCGGCAGGTCCCCCTTGCCACGGACATCAAACAGAGTTAGACTAGCTGAAGTGGAGAGGGGCACAGGGCTCCAGGCTGGTTGGGACAGCTGGGTGCTGGGTGTCACTCCACTGTACATGGGACTGAGGGTAAGCATACTTTCTGGGGTGAGGGTATTCGGCGTTGTCAGGGTGACTGAATGGTCCAGCGTATGAGGAGAAGGGACAGCGGGTGACCCAGCCTCTGGAGCACAGTACGGCGGAGATGAGTTGATGAAGTTTAATGGAGACGATGTGAGGCCGACGGGGGTCAGGGTGGAGGTGGTTGAAGGCTGGGAGGCAACAGAAGGAGTGGAGGTGGTGAGAATGGGACTCACTCCATTAGTGGAGATGGGTGAAGCCTCCGGGACTGGTTTAAGGGGTAAACTGGTGAGCTGGATGCCTGCCGGGATGGTCAGAATCAGCTTGCCCTGCTGGACACTCAGGTAGGGGCTTCCACCGAGGAGGAGGTTACCTACAGGAATGATCAATGACACATTATCAGCACCAAAGCAGCTCTTTACCATTAATACATGGAAGCAGCGGAATCTTTTTTTAATTTTGTTTCTTCAGTGTGTTTTGAAATGACTTGCTGTATCTGTATTTCTTTTGATTACTGATTCACTGTCACTTGTTTATAACTATTTTTAAGCAAAAATGCGGAATACTCTGTGAGTCAGATTATCAGTTGTGGGGGTTTTCTGCTTTTCTTTGTCTAATGTCATTATAAATTGATTATATGAAGGTTTTAGACTGATAAAACAAGAAATCCAACAACAATACCTTGGACCATAACTTTGATGTGCATTAGTGTTGGCAAAAGTATCGTACTATTGATAAATATCATTACTGAATGTTTTAAATGGTTTCAATACTTCAGTAACAGCTGTGATTTTTCACTCTCCTCTCCGACAGTGAGTTGACACATGCACTGTACCGCCCACATAATCCAACCTCAAGAGGAAAATAAACTTTGATGCTGTTGTTTTTAACCCACCGTAAGAAGCCTTGTTAAATGTATCTTTTAACGCAAACTAGAAATTGTCTGGTGTCTTTTCCTGGATTCAGGACCCTTCTGACTGACTTAGAGCCATTTGAATAGAGATGTTTTCTTTGACTGTGATGTGGTTGGTTTGTTTTGTGTATGTATTGTATTATATGTAACGTATCCCTGTTGGAGATGAATTTCTCCGAAACCCACTGAGAGATAATCAATTTATATCATTATATATGACAAATAAAAATATCCTTACAATTTAGAGGCTTGAGAGCAGTTCATTCTTTGACAATTTTGCCTGGTAAAAAATTCACAAACACTTGCTGCTTGAATCATTTGCAAATATCTATCGACTTAAGTGTACCTGGAGGAGCAGAGGGCAGCTGAATGATCCCAGAGTTGAGGAGCTGCATACCAGGGGCCATGCTGGTTGGGGGACCCACACTCTGAATGGGCCTCAGCTGGTTTATCCTGAGGGGGCCCTGTGCGACGCCTGCCCCTGCAGGACCTGATGTCAGGATCTGTAAGGGCACTCCAGCGGAGGGGATGGAGAGGGAAGGACTGGCAGGTACTACTTGTGGGAATGAGATGGTGGACGAAGTTTGGATGGGGGAGACGGGGACCAGCTGAGGCATGGAGAGGGGGACTAGCTGAGCCGGTGTGGTGCCTTTGGTTTGGGGGACGGGGACTACTTGTGTTGGGGAGGAGATGGATATAACTTGCGGGACCTGGATTTTGGCAGATGTGGAGTTTGTGGTTTGTTCCCCCAGCTGGTGTGCCGTTCGCTGCGAGAGGTGATTGTTCAGCTGTGAGATGGAGACTATGGTTGTAGCACCTTCAGGCAGACTTGTTGAGGCATCCTGCTGCTGCTGCACCAGCCTGGAGCCTGTGTTCACTATCTGGCTTTGGAACTGAGGAGCCGGCGATGTGAGTGGGGATACTGGGACCAGCTGAGGGCACTGGGACACCTGGGCTCCTGAAGAGTGCTGGACCAACTGGGAAACTGGTATACCCTGGATGGAAGGCACAACCTGGGGCAGAGAGAAGACCTGAGGGGTGGAGTTGGTGGAAGAAACCACGGAGCTGCAGGTGTTTAACTGGGAGCCAGAGTTGGCAAAGACAACATACTCCCCTTGCTGACTGGAGAGAGACACCGCAGAATTTGAGACGACCACGCCTGCAGCTGACATGGAAGCCGGGAGGGTGAGGGACTCCTGGGTGTTTTGTGTTAAAACAAGTGAGGGGAGACTGGTAGGAGAGGACAGAGTTGGTGAGGAGGGGGATAAAGATGAAGAAGAGGAAGATACTGTCTGGCTGCTGCCCTCTGAATCAGGAACACTTATGAAATCCATTGCATTGTTGCCGTGGGTCTTGGTTTGCAGAGGAAGAGAGATGATGGATGGAGGGTTTGACACTGTTGTGGAGTTGGTGCTCAGAACGACTGCAGGCAGACTGCTCCTCTTGGCCTCCATGGATGAAACCTCCCGCTCCACTACAGAAACGGCTTGCTGCACACCGACGCTAGGTTTGGTTATTACCTGAGCACCATTCAGTATCAAAGGAGAGTTGGTCCCAACAGGACTCAGTGTGACTGTCTGGCAATCGCCCAAGCTTAGCCCGTTAATTATAACACCAGTGCCATTACTGGAGATCAGGGAATTTCCATTAAGAAGTAATGACTGAGGAGCAGTGAGGAAGCCGCCGGACCCGTTGAGGATGAGCTGGCCACCTGTGCTACAGGGGACGGCAGACAGGGAGATGATGGACGCTGCCGAGCCGGGAGCCTCCTCTGGTTTTTCAGGGGCGTCGTCCATGGGGCTCACCTCGTCATCAGTGCTGTGGTTCCCATCGGACTCACTGGAACAGAAGGAAAATAAATAGGTCAAATAAAAGGGAAAGGTTCGAGGCTTTACAGGGTTGGACACCAGGCTTTGACACCAGGCTTTATCGGTGCTCAGCTTGAACGTGTAAAAACACCAACTATTGTTTCCCTTTGTAAATGTATAGTCCTTTAAACACTTTGAATTTATGACATTGAACCTATCTTGGCATGTCGTTAACTAATAGAATTAAACGTCTGATAAATTAACAGTAAATAGTATCAGCATACTGGTTTATAGCTCCAAAACTCCATTAGATTGAAGACATCTTGCATGATGGCATCTGATTGTTCAACACTGTTTTTTTTTGTCTTTGAATGTTTGACTGAGAATTTTTTTCATTCACCTTAATGTATCAGACTTTCATGGATAGACTTTGCAGGAGGATTAAAATCAATGTCATGAGAAAGCTTTGGAATCAGCTTTATGTTTCATATTGGTTTTGTGATTTTTACTTGCTCAAAGAAATGCAGTATGTGTTAAGTTTTCAGAATGCATTTACAATAGTTTGAGGATATGAAATTTTAGTATTCAATGGTTTAGGCTCAAAAACAGCTGTTTAACTAATAATTCTGTGAATAAGTGAACATGATTTTTTTTCACAAAAATCACACTTGCCCTCTGTAGGACATTTAAAGATATCATACATAATCATAGTGGCTTACAAAAACAGTCCAGAGACCCTCAGAAAAACAACATCCTCTGCGAAATGTAATCAGGGGACCAGCAATCAGTTAAACACTGGTAAACTATGCAAATGGCTGGGAGATTAGCTCCACCCTGTATGTCATGATACTCGAGGTGTTCGTTAGTGTGGACTAAACTGGACTAATTACCTCCACCATGAAAGTTTTCGCCATGTCCATTTGTTGGTTTGTCAGCAGGATTACACAAAAACTACAGTGTGGATTTCCAGGAAACTCAGATGAAGGATAAGTCTCAACCCAGAAAAAAAGACCCCAGTAACTTTTGTTTAAAGGGAGGATTCACAGAATTGTTTCCTCCCTTTCTTTAACATTGCGTGACACGGTGGTTTTCAATGCTTTCATTTAAAATGTAATAAATGTTTTATTTGATATTGGATGAGGCTTGATTAAATTAAAGGCCTTGGCATAGGTATGCACACTACTGGGTGCCTTCACTAAAACATTCCAGCTGTTCAACATTTTAATAACCATTTTATACATATTAATCTCTTACTTTGCAATATCTATCAAAAGTTGTTTTTGAACCAATTGACACATGCATTGCATTTGAAGGCGATGACATGAGTAATTCCTGTGAAAAGATTTACAGAAGTAACATCTTCATGCTGAGATTCAAATTACTTAATTATTTTACCAGGAATACTAAATACCATTGAAATACATTTTAAGGTTGTCTTGTGTGTTTAATATATTCTTCAGTCATTAACACCCGGCTCCACTATAATTATCCCTTTACAATGCGTTTGTAGTGATTTTTATCGTCTCAGCTACAAAACTGACCACAGTCTGCAGTGGGTGAGTGTAAAAGGAAGCTGGTCCAGATTCCTAGAAGCTCTTGGCCTATATTTGGTTAATGTGTGTCTCAAAACACAGCGGCCCAGTCAACCATACAGATTAACTCTGCCAGACCAGACCGCCACAAACCCTCCAGCCTGATAAGATAACTCTGCTGTATTCTCTCTTATCTCCTCCTCCCCCTCCTCTTTTCTTGGTATAATAACTCTTGAGGTTTCTGACTGAAAGCAACTTAAAGAGGATTTTTTTTTGTTCCCTCCATTTACCACCCCCACCTTCCTTTAACCCCGGTCACCCTGCAGGCCCTGAGCAGCAGTGCAGGGTTTCAGGAAACTTGAGCCATTGTGGGCGCCTGGATCTCACATTTCATAACAAAGCAACATGCTCCTGGTCTCAGACCTGCGTGGCTTGTCAAAAGTCAGCTCCTCTGTCCACCTTCTTACGTGGTGCAAAGATTTAATCTTTGTTTGTTTGGCTGATTTTGAAGTTTGAACGTGTACAAACTGTGCCTATGTTCCCCTGTGTGCAGGCCTGTAGGTCTTTGTTTAACCATTAAGGGTTTGGTCTGACGGATCAGTCCCTATTCTGAGTGATCAGGCATGAAGTAGAGGAAGAAGAAGAAGAAGAAATCAGCCGGTGTTAAACAAACAAAAGAAAGTTCAGGACAGCTGTTGCATGTGTAAAAACATTCACTTCACTCACTCCACAGATAGAGATATAAAACATGTGTTTGCATTGCCTTGCCTTTTGCTGTGGGTCCCGGACGGGGTCCTGTCCCTCTGCCTGCGGTTCTTGAACCAGTTGCTCACCTGTGTGAGGGACAGTCCGGTCACTTTGGCCAGGTTTTTCTTCTCGTCGGGAGTCGGGTACCTGTTGCTCTTGTAGCACTCCTTCAAGGCGTTCCGAGACTTCTCCTTGAAGCAGTACACGGTCTCCTCTCCGTCCCAGATCGTCTTGGGCAGGGGGAACTTCTTCCTGAGCCGGTACTTGTCCACTGCGCCCAGGCTGCGGCCCCGGGACCTCTCCGCCTCCTTGTAGCGGGCTTTCAGGTACAGGTCCTGCAGGAACCCATGGTTAGACGGGTGGAAGGCGTAGCTCTCCAGGATGGCGTACAGCTCCTTGAATTCTTCCCGATGGAAAGCCACCAGTGCCTGGGCCTTCAGCAGGGTCTCGTTGCCACGTAGCAGCTCGGACGAAGGAGGTATGGTGGATAGAAATCTCCACAGGCGATCCACATTGCCCGCCTGCAGGAGGGCCTCGCACAGACATGATACTTGGTCAGTGGAAAAACTCAGTGCCGACTTCTGGAAACTTTGGAGTAATTGCTCCGAAAGTTGGACCGGGTCCTCTTTCTCGTCTTTGGGCTCCGTTGCCGTTGGCTCCTCAGGGCTGTTTTCAGATTGTTCTGTAGACTCCAAAGACAAGGAAGCCATTTTTACTTTAACTTTTTTTTTTTTTTTTTTCCTCCAGTAGTTCCTCCTCCTCCTCTCTCCCTCCCTCTGCAGCGCTGCACTCTCTCCCACTCTCCGCCAGTCGACCAAACCATGAATGTGCCTGCAAACCAGCAGCAGTAACGCCCCTTTGTGACACAACGTCTCCTTCTAAAGTTTCTGTTTTCCTCTAACCCACATGCCCGCGATTATTCCTTACTCACTACAGTCAGGTTAAGGTTTATTACCTGATTGGTTGATGTGTAAAGAGCAAGAAATGACAGGCAAGAGTAATAGTTTCATAAATAATAAGCAAAGAAAAACACACGATGTACAGACAATGAAAAGCGAAAGAAATGGTCAAACACTTGAAAGTCACACATAAATAAGCAGCTTCTTTAATGATCTAAACCTGTACCACAATTAATTTCACCAAACTTGTCTAAACATGATTTTGATTATATTTTATGTTTGTTATACAAATATATAAGAATTAATTACTTACTTTATTAAAATTTAAATCAATCAAACATCATAATTTTGGCCAGTTATCTTTTTGTATATGAGTATATTATTGTATATGATATACATTACACATATGTAATATATGTTATATTTGATTAAAGGAACAGTTCATCCAATAATCAAAATTCAGTCATCATCTCCTTACACTCATGCTGATACCAGGTTACAATGTAGATGTGTGTGTGTTTTTTTTAATGAGTCAATTAAGTCCCACTCATAGATTTATACAGAGGAACTAGATACCAGATGCAAAGATGGCGTCTTTCCAAGGACGTTACATTAAAACCTGGACATTGCCTCGGACACGGAGCCGGGTTTGATCCTATAAAAGCTGCTCAGTGGGTATAAAGCCAAAATGGCTCGACTTCCTGGCGATTGATATACCGAGATCTGACCGGAGCATGCACACTAGAGACTTATTTACTTGTTTTACAGATGCTTCTTTCTCAGTGTGAGCTTATGGTGAAAAGTGTTTTTGGGCTCCAGTTTATCACATCGCAATGTAACTATATGATTTGGCCACTATGAAAACTGGCTTCAAAGCCTGTCACTCTTCCTAGGGCCTTAATGTAAACTACTGAGTACATGCGCCCAAAAAGTTTACTTCCTGGTTATGCGGCCTATTGAATATGCTCCGTAAAGTTCCCCCCACTGGCCCCGCCTTCGAGTTCCCACTGGGCCCATACACTTTACATTGTGATCATGTCACAGATTCATGATCACTCGTTTCTCAATTTATTAGACTTTTTACAAATATAAAACCTCCACGGATCAAAGATGCATCACAGAATGAGTCATAATCGACCTCATCTGCAGTTGTTGGTGTCGTGTCATCAGTGTTAACAGACATCTCTTTAATAATCGTGGCCTGTGGGGAAAATGCTTTTTTGGCTGCAGGGGAAGTTTTCGCTGCCTTATTGTGAGTAGTCACGATGCCAGATTAGAAGCACAGCTGAGTGGCACCCACCGGGGCAGGTCCTGCTGCATGTGTTTCGGAGATTGGAGGACTGATGATGAAATGAGGTGTCTCACTGCCTGGGGAATGAAACTGCTCCATACTTTGGTGGTACGGCAGCAGATACTTTCACCTCTGTTGCTTTTACATTCTGTAACTGTATTTGTCTTTCATGTACATACAGGTTTAAATAGTATATGTCCCATATTTGTACTATGTTTATTTTTGTTTTTCTTTATCTTTTATTGTATTATTATTATTCTTCATATTGAATCCTGAGGAACACAGGTGATTTTTTTTGTTGCATGATCAAAAGAATGATGACCACCTTTTTATCTAACTTGCTGCAGATTCATTTTCTGCTTATCGAGTAAGCATCTGGCAAATGATCTTTTCCAAATTGTGGCAGGACTGACTTTTAATCCTTCCATTATATTTAAATAGCGCACCGAAGACATTCTTTATGTGGTCAAACAGACATAGTGATCAGGAACTACAGTTTTTAATGTTTAGATTCCTATAAAATACATGCCTGTGTTCTGGAGAATGTGACTTAAGCGAGGTTAACAAATAGCACATGATTAGTTTTTCCTAAAAAGAATAACATTTAATATAATGTAATAAAAAAAGCCATTGCATGACAGTTTTTTTCTGGCAAGTCTTGTTGTCATCCCAGTTTTTCAGCCAGGTCCTATGTGATTTGGTGTGTCTGTGGTGGTTTCCCAATGCAAATACTTCCAGCTCAAATACACACACTGAAGTCTACACCAACACAGCAGGTCTAATTTGTATTTGTGACACACCCCATGCTGGGAGTTTTGCAACAGGTGTGCATCCTGCTTGTTGAAAGGAGGGAAGAACCTTGATCATTAATTTACACCACTTAAGTGCACAAATGCAAAGGCAATGTGTTTGCAGGTCTCAGGACAAGTTCACAAAAAGAAATTACATACCAAGAACAGAAAACTTATGTTTGTATGTACAGGCCTTAACCTACTCTAGAAACTGCATCAGTCAGAAAATTGCATATACTTTATGATAAGCTATATGTGCAATATTGCCGGATGAGGTGTGAATGAGGGTAGGCAGGTTTGCAGACTTCCATCTCCATCAACAACCGTAGGAATGTAAATCTTCACTGTGGGACTGTGGGCTTGTCTCAGCCCACCTCTGCTTCTCCCTTCCTGGGTGTTTGATCGTAGCTATCCACTTTCTCTGATCCTCTCTTTTCTGCCCGTACATGTTCTAGTATGTTATCTGTGTGGGGGGGAGTACTATAGTTCACTGTAAACATGATTAATGAACAGATTTGTTTTTCTTGTAGGGGGATAACATACAATATATTTCACTCCATACATTTTTGTCAAGTGAATATCAGGTATTGCACTAGGAAGTTTGTGGGGAAACCCAAATTATTATGAACCTTTGTTTGACTTGGACCCAAACATTGTGACACCTTGCTGGGCATTATTAGTGTAGTAATTTGAGCCGCTGTTTGCGAGAGTGTGGTAAAGTCTGGAATATTGAAATATAATTTCTTGAATTTTGACTTTATGGTCAAAACCAAGTCAAAAGATCACCAAAGATTATCATTCCATCTTCTTTCTAATGCAATGGTCAGAATAATATAAATAGAGTTTATTCATTTTGGAGGTGATTTTGATGTGAGATTTCTCCACATTGCTGCTGTGAAATGTAACTACATTTATACCAGAGATAGAAAACTATCAGGAAAAAGATGGAATGATAATAAAAAACTAACATATGAAGGAATAAGTTAGGTGAAAGGTCAAAGTCAGAATGTTTTGACTTGGTTTTGACCATAAAGTCAAAAATTCAAGAAACTCAAGTACAACCTTTCCAGATTTCATGCATGATTGGAGTTACTGACCACAATTTATAACAACCAACAAAAAATAAAAAAATAAAAGCCCACCCCTATAAAGCCCTATAAAAAACATGAGGAACAAACACAGTAGACTGCCTTCAGAGTGTTTTATTGTGAAATTTCAACAAACACGTACAGTGGGAATGATTGGGTGTATCTTTTAAGACCTTCACTTTGCTCTAGGACCATGCTTACCCTAGTTACTGTAGTTCAGGCGCAACGAAAATCAGACAGCACTCACTTTACCGCAGTACATTACTGAGCCAGAGATAAATTATGGCTAGAGATCGATATTAGTTAAAATACAGTGCATAAGTATGTCTCCTCATTACAGGGTGGTTAGTGACTGCTTGAATGTATTGTGCTTAAAATATTCCTCAAAAGGAAACTTTGTTCAGTCTTCAACCTTAAACTGTAGGACAGCGCCACTGTGTGGAAATATCAACGCTCGCATTCACTCCTGAGTGATGATTGGTTTTCGGTTGTGTCAATCCACTCATAAGTAGGCGGAGCTGCAGGGGCTCTTTCCCCTCATATCGTAACGCTATTGGTTGAGTTCACTTCCTCCCTGATGTGATTGGTGTTTCTCCTGTCTGGGGGCGGTACAACCATAGACATATAAAGATCTCTTTATATGTCTATGGGTAGAACGTTCCAGAGCTGGGCGTAGCAGGAATTGATGTCGTAAAGTGGCACAACTACATCCCATCAAAACGTCAAGCCGCTGCGATTGTTCTGCTTTGAAAGGTGGATATTGTGTCGAGTGGTCTACTTCGAGCCTAACACCACTAGAAAATACACCTTTTTGTGAGTAACTGTCGTCTAAGAAACAACTTACCGTCTAGTCGATGGTGCGCAGTGTTTCCAACGTGACTCTGGTGATGCTAGCCACCCAAACAGTTAGCATGTCTGTAGCTAGCTATCATAGCTATTATTGTAGCTAACCCGCTAGTTAAAATACGAAAAGTAAACGTGAAACTTAGATACAAAACACAGTTTATAAAGCGTGTAAACATGATAGATCAGGACTGGAATGGTCCACGTCACGATGATCGTTATTCTAAAGGCTAGTAATTGTGTAAGTCATCAATGGTAACAAGGAAACAGCAAACTTATCTACGAGTTGGGAGTGGGCTCGTGTTTGACGGTCTTTATAGAGTATTTCATATAAATTGCATTGACAGAAGTTAAAGTTTACTTTCTGTCGGCAGTAAATAGTCAGGTCCCTGCAACGGGACAACGGGAAATCATCTGTTTACAGTGTGTGTTTGCAAGTGAGAGATTGTGTATCCATTTCATACACTGGCTAATGTGTCTCATTGTTTGTTTCTTGTCAGCCTTTGACCATCAGCCGTGTCCATACCATCGGCACAATGGAAGTAGTAACCAATCCGACTGTGAATGTGCGCCTCACAAGCACCCTGTCTTCCTTTGAGGTGCAGCGCAGGTTCAACAGAGGGATCAGTATAGCAGAGCTGAAGGTGAGACTCTGCGTATCTTACATCATACATTAAACACCTCAAAATATGCACATTTAATGTTGGGTTTTGACGTACCTAACCTGCACAGTAATGTAATGTTGAGATAGTTGTCTAGTGTTCTGCCCTCCTCCTATAGCAGTAGTTTTCAATCCTTTCACGCCAAAGCCACACCAAAAGGAAAACCGAAGCCTTCAGACTTACCTGTGTTCATATTCAGGCAAAATAGCCCCTATAGTTTGTATCCAAACACAGGGTGCTTTTTTCAATAAAATTCAGCTGAATCCAGTGCTTCTCAGCTTGAGCTTTCAGAGAGAAAGCAGGACTGGAGTGCACAGATATATTTGCAGCCTTTAATTGTGCAAACAAACAATAAAATGTACAATTAAAGGCAGCACATTTATCAGTGTGCGCCAGTCCTCCTCCTTCCCCCATTACATGTGTTTTTCTCATTGCTCAGTGCATGTTTATTTATATCTACCAATTCAAAATACAGTTAAACACGTAATTGTAATACTCATGAAATATTTATGAACAACATTATTCGAGAATTTATTTGAAACGCACACATTAGATTTAAAATGAGGTCATCTGAAGTAATCAGTCTTCTGCCTTGTTATCTTCCTTCACACTGGCTGTCAATGTTGTGTTAAATTGATAATTCCCACCAACTAATAATTGGGTGATTGCTGAGATACTGCAGTTCCCTGGAAGGTTTTCAAAGGATTGTGAGTGTAGAGTATGCCTCTGTATTTTGAAATGAATACATACAAAGTAGTGATTATAGCAAATCAATAACTTTTTCATTAGATGTTTGCATTGCATTAATTATGTATGGTTGTAAAAAAAATCCCACAGCACACCTGGGGTTGCCTCACACATCATTTGGGATACACTGATTTAAAGACTGTTTTTGTATAAATTGTGATTAGGCAAAGTTGGAGATGGTTGTAGGCACATCTGCTTCCACCATGGACCTGGAATTGTTCAGTGTCACTGACAAATTCCTGCAGAAAATGGACGACAATGATGCTTTGCTGGGTTCCTATGCTGTGGATGATGACTCCAGAATACACGTATGTACACGTATATTGCCTAGTTCGAAAACACTTTTCATACAGTGTTCTAGACAGACCACTTTCATATTGTAGTAAAAATTACAGCTAGCAACAGGTTTTCAGATCTGTCTTTGCCTCCAAATCCAATTCTGTCATCTTGTAGGTAAATCAAATTTGCCTTGGCTGAAGTAAAACTTCTGGCAATTTTCATCAAGATTTGCCCAGACGCTTTTCACTGTCCAAAGTTTGCAGTAAAACAGTTGTGAACTGGTTTGACAATGAGATCCATGGTAAATGTTTAACAACATTTTTTTCCTTTTCACTTCGGGGTACTTTTGAGCACATAAGTTCACTAACAAGCGAGAGTTTTTAAAGCAGTTGCATTACTGTGGATCTGTAACCTTGCTTGTATCAAACTGTAGTAATATATTTGCAGCTTTTGACTGCTTAGAACTTTCATAAACTGGTAAAGTGTTTATTTTTAAGTGTTTGTGTCTCTTCCTGAATCTCAGGTTACTGATAGAAGTGGAGGGAAGCTGGGCGAGTTCGATGATGTTTCCAAAGTGGAGAAGTTTGAAATCTCACATGAAGCTTATGAAAAGAGGACAGGTACAGTCTGACATCCTTAAGCTTCTGTACAATGTTTAACTATCTCAAACTTTTACTGTGCTTTCGGTATTAAAGAAGTACGAATTTATGATCAAAATGGGGCTACTGGATAACATTATTTTTGCACAATGAATACAATAGTAAACATTTTTGCTGAATTTAATAGTTGGAAATTGACCATTAAATATAAATCATTGCATCAAGACAATAATTGGTAAAGCATGTTGTAACAGATTTATCTAACCTCATTTGATAGATTGTGTTTTGCTGCATTCTCTCCTTCAGATTCAGCCCGATCATTCATGAAGAAACATCGTGTTGGCCACTTCAACGAGGAAGAAATGGCCAAGAAGAAAGCTGAGCAAGCTGCTCGACAGGAGGAACAGAAGGCTGCTGCTGATGCCATTTCTGTTGGCAGCAGATGTAAAGTGCAGGTCCCTGGGCAACCAACAAAGCTTGGCACAGTCATGTATGTTGGTGAGTGGCTAAAACCTAGCTGGCACACTTTCTGTAGAACATTGGTTTAAATCCTGTGCAACTCAGGGTTTCCTCTCTGAATATGTGGGCTTTGTTGTACTTTGTGGTGGCCCAATACACAATCACACAAACAACGCAGGAAGAATTGTGGGCCAAAATTCAAAATTTTGATGTCTGATAAAATGTTAGAAAATTTTACATAACACTGAGGGCATAAGAGTTAAGATGTTATTTAAAGGATAATCTAACTAGGCATGTGTCTTGTGTTAATGGCAACAGTATTCAAGTTAATTTACTTCTGGAGGAGGTGGAGTGATATGGGCACTACAGCAGTGCATGTGTCAACTCACAGTCTGAGAGGAGAGCAAAAAAATGCAGTTGGTGCTGATGCATTGATTCACCAAAAATTCACAGTTACAAATATGTTAGGTATCGGTATCTATCAATATTGGATATTTTTGACAACGCTACTGAGTTTTAGGAGACCAACAGTAACTGCTAGATTGGGTGCTGAAGTGTTTCTTGTGCTGGTGTGTCTCAATTGGAAGGATCTGATCAAAATTGATAAATCTTCAAAAAATGTAAATTTAACATGTTTTTTCCTGGTATTGTTAGTAATGAAGACTGAGAATTATGGATCATAACAACAACAACACCAGCGGCTGGAATGGCACTCAGTTGAATACATACCTCTAACAAGGCACAGAAGTCCCCTTTTTTCACACATACTGTAGATACCAGCCCCATAAATTATTACATCAAGATCCATGCATTATTCCTTGAGAAATGAATAGATTTATTGAAACATTCCCTAGCTCGCAATGTTAAAGACTGTGAGGAAAAACTTCTCCAGACAAAAAGTTAATCCTACATGGAAGTTTCGTGAAAATCTGTTGAGTAGTTTTTGTGTCATCCTGCTGACAAACCAACAAACCAATGGACAGACACAGGTTAAAACATAATCCTCTAGACAGAGGTACTTGGTGTAAAAATGATTTTGTAACATTCATTGCAGGTACCACGGATTTCAAGCCAGGCTACTGGGTAGGAGTGAAGTACGATGAGCCCCTGGGAAAGCACAATGGAATGTAAGATCAAAATCTTTTCTTTTTCTTCTTTTTTTTTTTTTTTTTTTTTTGAGCAATGCGTAATTTTGATCATGTTAGTCTTGATTTTCTAATTGATCCTGTCTTTTTGTCCCCACAGTGTGGAAGGGAAGCAATACTTTGAATGTGAGGACAAATATGGTGGATTTGTGAAGCCCCTAAATGTGACTGTGGGAGACTTTCCTGAGGAGGATTATGGTTTAGATGAGATGTAGGATTGTAGTAACTGCAACAAAGAGTGTTTTCTTTCCTGAAATTTGAGCGTCGACTTCCCGCTGTTCTCCATTCACCAACAAGAGATGACGGACAGTCACTATTTCAACAAACTAAATTTTTGTTTTCGTTTTTTGCTTCTCTGGAAGGCATGATCCAAAGAGTGGCGCATGAAGGTTTTTATAGGTTCAAGTTCTCTCTCACTAACAGCAATGTAACCTGATAGAGATGAATGTCAGGAAGGACATGTCTTGGTGTGCTGGATCTGATAATAACATGGGATAATCATTAGAGGAGCTCAGACCAACGTGTTCTGAGAAAGGAGAGGGTTTAGTTGCATGCAAGGCAGCATAATGAAGGTTAATATGTAGTCCTTCACTTCACGCACTTCTGTTCAATTTCATTTTGGTTGGTTTGGTAGTACTTGCTCCTTTCATTAGATGGGAGTCTTCTTTGTAAAAGTCTGTAGTGGCAACTTCAACTCATCTCATTCAGTTTCAGTTTGTACAAAGATGATTGTATATAACTGTTTATAGTTGACTGTAGTAGAATTTTTTTGAAGACTGTAAATTGCTGATGGGTTGTACAAGGATTGGACATCTGTATGTTGAAGGAAAAATCCCCTGTTCAAAATACTTTGACACTAAAACACAAAGTGGAATTGTACCTTGATTTCCTAATAGGATGGCATATGCTGTGTATATATCTCTAATTGACTCAAACTGGACAAACGTTTTCAGGTTATTGACTATTATCTATTTAATTCATGTTTGGCAGACCTGAAATTCGTTGATCAATAAATAAATCCTCACCAACAGGAGCCTCAATAGTCAATAATAGAGTGCAACACAGCTGTTAGTTGTAATTTAGATTCAGGGGCACCACCTTTTAACTTTTCCTAGTGAAACTATGTGTTCCTGTTTGCTATAGTGTCAGTTATTGTTCTCTCGGTTTACAATGCCTGGAATAAGAGAGTGAAAGTTTGCAAGGGTAGATACTTCCATTTTAAACCACTTTAAATTCCTTACATTTCATTTTGTGTTTGTATGTCATATTTAAACCAGTCCCATTTTTAGGTTTCCAAATGAGTATAAGATGTAATTCTCCTTTATTTTGATCTGATCGAATTCCTCTTGTTAAATGTGAAATTGAATGCATTTGAATATTTCCTGTTTATATTGAAACACTGAAATAAAAAAGAATGTTTCAAGTTTAAAAACTTGAAATTTGATTATTTTTTAATTAAAATGTTATCATTCAAATCTAATTAATCTACTAAATTCCAATGGAGCTCTCCTGTATACAAACGTATGACAACATCTGCCAATCCATCCGTTAGCTATACCCACTGTTCCTGGATGAATTTATGCAATGTTATTGGAACATAGCCAGTGAAGTCATTTCCTCCAAAATTGACAAATTGAATAAATAATCTATAGACATGTCTCAGTCTGAACTGTGAAATCGAATTTGATCGAACTGCACGAAAGAGTAATAATTTACATTCAGTTTGAGTCTTGCCTAACAGGCAATTTTATCAAAATATTTTTTGATAAAATATTATGAATATAGTGACGTATAAGCAAGACACATTGAAATTCCTGCAGTTGTACAATCTGTTAGCATTTACTCCTTAATATATCTTTCATTCACTGGATAGTATGACAGTGTTTTTGTTCAGGTGGGCTCTGAAGTAAACGGTCATTCAGAGGAGATGTTATATTCTGAAACCTGTTTGTGTTTCCCATTTGCAGCATTAGTACAAAATGTGTCTATGAGATATTCAGTGTACCATATTCTTTTGACAACCATTGATACCAGGTTGACCATTAAAGAAATGTTTCAAAACAAGGAACAGAAAAACCTACAAAACTTTGATTTTTTGCTCTATATGGTGCTGTTTATCATCTTGTGTTCAGTCTCTGAACCGTCATCAGACACTCTGCTTTTGTACATTTCAAATGAAAAGTATGCCTTATTTATGCTTTATTTTATGTGACCAGTCCAGAAACTGTTAACATGAAGTTTACAAAAGAAATGTAAATTAATTATTTTTGTGGTTTCTTTTCAATGAAATGTCATAATCATGCATACAAAAAGTAAAAATGTAGTGCTGTGCTCTTTTGCTTTTTTTAAACTGTTATTCTCTAAGGTGCTGGTGTTACTATGTGCCAAAGGGGGCCACAAAACAATAAAAATGATTTGCCAGTACACATATTCATCGGACTTTGTATTTGTTTATTCTCATTTCTCCCTGCGGTTTTCTGCTTTTGTGTTTCTGAGGCAAAGTTTTTTGTCTATATTAATAAAAGTGACTTGGCATGACAGGAAAGTAACATAAATGTGTGGTGAAAGCATATAAAACATCTTCAAGGAAATGTCCTTATTTAATTATTTACTCTATATTACTTGTTTTACTGACAAATGAGTAGTACTAATGCAGTTATGAACAGTGAAGTTTGAAGTTTGAACAGTGAAAATACAGACATTTAAAATTACTCTCCCTGAAGAAATTGCATCCAAGACAATGGTACCACTCTCTTTAGTGAATATGTAGAGGCACACACTGTGCAGAATATTCATTGTATTGTGTGCACTGTAAGTTCTTTATTACAAAAAGAAAGAGAGCATATTAAACATTGATGAGACAAAAAACGGAATAGCCAGGGGTATGTTTGTTACATTACACAATCAAATAATCAAATAAATAGGTATGCTGAGGGTTTTAACAGCCTTTTTATTATTAGAATTAGAGATGACTTTTAATTATTATTAAACAACTTAATGGAAAATAACATTTTTTTTTAAAAAAAATACTGAAGTTACATTCATGAGTGAAATGTTTAATTAAAACATACATACCTGCTGATGACCCTCATGAAGGCCACAAGCTGAAATGTGTCAGTCACCAGATGAAGTTCTTCATACTGCAAGTGTGGCTGAAGTTTTTAACCTTTTCAGACTTTTTCCTCTCGTCCAAGCACCTTTGAAGTAGCGGAACTCTCCATCTGCTCCTAAAATATTCATTGTATAGAAGTATAATCAGGAATGGGTAATTTATATATAAAAGCACGGAAGGCACTTGTTTCAGAATTGAATTAGCACATTCACTTATTATTATTAATGATGAATTGACATATACATTTATGTTGTAACTACACGAAGTACAGCTATACTGCTGTGTAAAATGCAGTATTTGTCCATGAAATGCTGTGAAGCACAAGTAAAACAAGTTGTCCAGGTTCCATTTTTAGTTTTTCGAAAGCTTAAATTTTTTTGTTTGTTTGTTTGTTTTTTTTGTTTGTTTGAGTCACGCGTCCAAAGCTGCATGACTGGGCACAGTGTTTCGTGCTGTTTCATCAGCCTTGTCACAAAAAGCAGCTTACAATATTTATCAGCCTCACATTCTTCATCATCATCCCCCCTCCAGAAGACTCGCGTCACTCCGATGACGCTACAACTGAGATCTCGCGAGACCTAGCGCGGTTTCCCAGCCAGAAGTGTGGTGGAGTGGTGTGTGTGCGCGACAGAGACAAGGAAAGATGGCGACGCAGGAGAGCGAAGCAACTAAAGCTACCGTGAGCAACGGCGAGGTAAAATGAATGACACTCTCACTGCATCATATCCTTTTCTCGTCCAGAGTGAGGGGGTCGTTTTTTGTTTGTCTGAGCGATGAGTGCGGGCCCGTGAACGTTTAAACATGTTACCGATGGTTACACGAGCCCCAGTGACGTTGTCAGTGCCGGTTGGTTTTAAAACGACCCCCTCCTGTCGTTAACGATGGGTTGAGAAATCCTGCCTGTTAGCGAGCAGATGTACGGAGTGAGGACGGTGCTAATTGTCACGTTGAAATATACGTTCGCGTGAAATTGGCACGATAATGAGTCGGCTGAGAGCGTGATATTGTGAGGCAGCTGACTGCTGCAGTGTGTCAGTTAGCTAGCTATCACAAGGCCTGAACCTGAGCGACGCAGCTCGGCTTGACTAACCAGGCCAGTCTGGAGCAGCTAGCACACATTTCTTACCCACTCCTAGACTTTATGTCACCTGTCTTTCACTTACAGCCATCGCAGGGAAAACTTTCACCTTTATGTGCATTTTAAAAGTCTCACCGTAAAGATTCACCTGGCAGTTTAACATTGACAGGTTAGATGAATCAGGTGTAGCTATAGTCAGATTTGGCTAACCCAGGAAAATGCTTTCTTAAATAGGTATAACAGCAGTTGTTAGAGGTAATTTAGGCAGTATCCAGCCAACGAGCTAATATTTCCGGATTGACAAATGTATGTCACAAGTTACTGGAGGTCAAAGTGAATCATCACTCTCTCGAGGCAATCGGTGCTTTCTCATATGATTAACCACGGTCGGTCTGTCTTTTGCCAGACAAACTAAATGATTGATAGTAACACAAAACCCTAATATCATCAGCAAACACATTGTGAAGCTCTAGACAATGTTTAGCATTTTTAGCAGTTCACTAGTCATTTTTTTTATACCAACTATCATGTCCACTCAATTGTTTTAGGGCTAGGTACAGGCTACCTTTTTAGTTTTAACCCTAACCCTTACCCTAGAAGGTAATTTGGGTTTTTTTTAAGCATCACTTTACACTGCTCCTGTATGATCATTACATTGAAATTGCAGAGATAAGCAAAGATGTAGCAAGGAGAAATCCCTGACAATCTCAGAAAAATCAATAAGGCTGTTCAATAGGTATAGCTGCAGCAATGAATTGATTAGTTGTCATATATTGAATTAGTCATCAACTATTTTGATGATCAAGCAATCCGTTTGAGTTACTTATTTAAAGAAAATTCAAAATTTCAGCTTGTTAAAATTGAATATTTTCTGGTTGCTTTACTCCTATGAAACTGAATATATTTGAGTTGTAGACTAAACAAGACATTGGAGGACTTCATTTTCCACTCGGAAACAGTGATTGATATTTTAATTTTTCCCCATTTACTGATAGTTTATGGACCAACCAAGTAATTGTTTAATAGAGAAATTAATCACCAGGTTCATCAATAGTAAAAACACTCGTTAAATTCAGCCCTATAAACATTTACCACTCATTTGTAGGTTAACCAGCATGTCAGTCTCTTACAACTATGTAAGAGAAAGAAAGTAGTAGCAAGTTTTTGTCTTGTTCATGGAGCAGATTTTTCTTCCCCATACAGTTGGTATTTTTAGGGCTGAAAATACCTGCATAACAGTGCTTGAATGTTAAACAAGTCTGGTATTGTTACAGGTTGACACAAATGAATCTTCCACAATATCAGATGATCTTTGATTCAAATTTTAATGGTAATAAACAAGGAAAAGTGGCAGAAATGAGGGCAAGGGTTCAGTGTGTGCCTAGTGTCTCTTTTGTAATGAGATTGCTCTGTCAGGATAAATGCACTATTAGTTTTATAAGAGGCACTTATGTTGCTCTCAGGGCCCTCTGCTATTGAATCAGTTAAAAGAAACTTCAGTGGTATTAATCAAGGGAAAACTTTAACTGGCTAGTGGCCAGATATAACCAGAGGTGTTTGCTCTGCTTTTCATTTTGTCAGTTTTTATGTATTTTCTGCTGAGTATGGTAGTGAAACATGATAAAGTCAGCATCTTTAATGTCTTGAATAAGTAATTAGAATTGTCCTTGTGCAACATCTTACAGTTAACAAATAGGCAGTGCATTAGAGACAGAAAGCATTTAGGGATTAAATATTGACACACATTTCACAGACGTGCCCTTTGTATCCTTAATTATGTTCCTGATATTGCATATTAGTTTGCTTCCTTCTTGTGGAAGATACTGTCATGCCATATGAACTAAGCACTATTAGAACAGTCTCATCCTCTCTGAACTTTATGCCCTTTTTCTGTCAGACACACACATGCAGTGGCAATCCAGTGTCAAGCATTTACTCTTCACTGTGAATAGTTGGTTAATTGTTAATCCGTGTTCAGAGTGTGTAAATTGTAAATTATTATCTTGACCTGGAACAGATGACCTGTTTTTGTTGGTTAGCACAGTGATGATCCGTCTGTGTAAAGATTATTTTGTTGGTCCCTCCAGGAGACAGAGATCCATGTCTCTGATAATAGAATTGCTTCTATTTTAACACAACAGGACATGGCAAGAAGGATGAAAAGCTCTATTCTGGGCCTCTTCCTTGGCCTTGAAATGCATGTTTATGATGGTGACAGTGAGGCCTGTGGCTTTTCACAAACCTTAACATTTTCACTCAGTTCAAGGCCTTCTTGGCACCCTGACAAATGATGATAATCTGCTCAGCGGAAAGCCTTTTTACCTTCGAGCGTTGTTTGATTCTAGAGGCCAACCTCTGGTGTCCCTTGTGTTGGTGACAATAGAGAGAGATTAGACGTTTAGATAGTGAATGAGCCTCATGACTTGGCATGTGCTTGTGTATTGTGTCACTTGAATAGAATGTGGCCTTGCTGGAGGAGTGGGGGGGTCACATCGACACACCGAAGCAATCTAGTGACAGATCTTTACTGCTGATTGTTATTCAAATATGTATGCTGGCACTCATAAGAATCTACCCCAGAACAGTTATTTAAACTATGCAAAACAAAGGCTCTGTGTAGGTCATGAGTTTGAAATAAAATAGTAGGCATGTGCGTGATTAGTCAACTTTGTGATTAAGTGTTGCTACCGTCATTAGTTGGCACCAGAAATGCAGATCTCTGTGTGGAGAGTTCTTCCAGGATGCTGCTCTGCTGATGGTGGTCAGATAGTGGACTGTTTGTTGTGGGATTGTTTTGTTTTTTTGGTTTTTTTTTTTAAAATATTTTGCCTTTTTATAATCACATTTTTGCTACTGGGATATCATTGGATTGCCAAAATTGTTGGCGTTTTAAGTATTGCATGTGTTGTATTTGCCAAGCCCATTTTTCAAATCTGTTTAAATAAACCTGTCCCTTATCTGTACCTTCTGTCCTTGAAGATGTAGTATATACCACCTGTTTTGACTGGAGACTGAGGGTGAATCACTGTCATCACTGTCAGCACTCAGTAAAGTACAGTGGCTACGTCAGATTTAAAGCACATGAGTGGCTCCTTCTAACTGCTAGTAAAGCTTTTCTTGTTTGACTTCATTACTTGATGCCTTCGCTGCTCCATCATTGTGGATTTCTTTGGCCACACTAACATTGTCTGTGGTTGTAGGTGAGCAGCAACGGAACTGCTGCAACAACAGATGACCAGACTGTGCAGGCAGCTGGAAATGCACAGGATCCTCAGCAGCAGCAGCAACAAGCACCTAATGCATGGCAGGTCATTAAAGGAGTGCTCTTCAGGTGAGTTTTTCTTTTTAATCTGGCCGACTCACCCTATCTCTACAAGCAGAGAGTGCCAGCTGATAGGTAAACGCACTTTGACATTATGGGTGAAATTATTAGCAAAATACACAATGATATATCAAAGGGGCTCAAGGACCCCCGCCGACCCCAACTGAACAAACAAGCTATTCTCAGAGCAAAATATGATCCCTAGATCACTGTTGAAGCTGGAAAGATGGCAGGGTCCACCAAATGTAAACAAAGTAAAACAGTATGAAATTGTGTTGTCCTTTAGGGTCAGTTTGTCTGTTCAGTCATAATAACAAAGTTACTTTATTTAGTTTGTTTAGGCAGTCAGTGAAGATTTTTTTCTTCTCCTAAACTACATAGTCTACCTTTTTAAGGTGGAGTCACAATCCATGTAAAAGTGGAAAATTGAATGGAAATTCAGCTTAAGTTCACCTCACTTGCCCTGTCTCTACAGAGTTTGAATCTACAGTACATAGCCTGTCTCTGCCATTTTACATAAAATTGTTTTTTTTTTTTTTTAAAAGGTAGTTTTTAACCTAAACAAGAAAGACAAATAGTTTATTGATGAGTTTTTTTCTCTGTTTTGGTCTAGTCATAAGGGAACATTTTTTCTGGTTTAGCTTTGTGGGTTGTTAAATGTCAGATGTCTAATTCTGATCTGCTCAATGTCCAGTGTGTTCTTTGTATTTACTCTCTTAAATTCATACTGACTGATAGGTCGAAAATCCTGCATTTTCAAGGTAAAATTCATAGCCATGATAATAACCAAACAATTTGTCATATATTACTGAACTGCAGCCTCATAATGTAACATAGACAGCTGAACTCGGAAGTAAGATCGGTGGGTGGATTATTTTGATGTGGTCATTGCTAGGCTTTGATCGAAATGAGTTTTAATGTCTTCCATGAGGTTGAAGAGGGAGTAGCTTTTGATAAGGAGTCATAGGCTAAAAACATGAATATTCACTTGATTGCTGTAGATCAATTTGACTCTTTGGACTATGATTTTTTTCTGACGTGGCCTGTAAAAAAAACAAGCCTGACAAAGAACCCTTCATTATGAATTGAGCTTTGATATCAGACAACAAATGCATTGTTTATGTGTCAGTTCTTCATATTAACCAAACAAGGAAGTACACAAAGGAAGGTAAAGTTACACTAATAAAACTTGAAAGAAAGGTCAATTTTTTAAAAAAATATTTGAAAATATTTCACAATCTTTCTTTGCCAGTCTACTCTTGTGTTCAGCTTTGACCTCTTGACTCAAGAAGTCAAATCTCTTTTGATCTTCCACTGATTTTATTTTGTTTTTATGATGCATTAACATCACTCAAAGTCTGAATGTAATGCAGTTTGACTGGATTCAGTTAAACCAGATTAGCCTCCATGTGGTTTTACTCTACTGGAGCATCTTTCCAGATCTCTAGAGAAGAGGAGTTTTTTTTATGCTTGTAAGCCCAGTATTTCACCTTTTACAATGAAATTTAAGGGTTAATCCAATTTTCTTCCTTTTCTACTTTTGTTTCCTCCCCTTATCAGAATTCTTTATTTTATAACTTTTCTTTTCCTCTTACTCTGTTTTTACATATTCCTCCAGAATCTTCATAATCTGGGCAATCAGCAGCTGGTTCCGTCGAGGGCCGTCCACTCCCGACCCCAGCACACCAGCCGGGGCACCGAGCAGGAACTTATTCCCCAAGGAGACCCTCATGGTATTACACCCGTCACCTCAGCCTGCTGCCTTGTCTGCACGGCCAGCTGTTTCATTAAACATGTTGTAATTGATTTGAAGCATTCTCAAACACTCCTCATACTCTGATCCCCTCAAGTATGTGATATCGCACCCTTTCAGAGTAACTCACTTGCTCTCCCCTGACACTGTAATATCATAAACACCGCTATTTTCTCACCTTTCCTGCAGGACATGTATGTGTATGTGTCCCAGGATGAGGTGTTCTCTGACTTCAACAACACAGAAGCCCTGTTCTGGTTCCACAGAGACCTGGTCTATGGAGACTGGACCACGGGGGAGAACGGAGATGGCTGTTATGAGCACCATAAGGAGATGGAGATCCCAGAGGTGGGGATGACTGAGGGTGGAAGGGAGGTAGATGTATAGTGAGCAGGTGGGATTAGTTTAGTAAAAGAGGTAGATGTACGTAAAGGCAGGGAAGATGGGTTTGTAATGAACTTGACAGATTTGTACTGTAGATGGATCCTGTCTGAGACTCTGACACAACCTCCTATTTGGTGTTTCCTTGCAGACGGTGCAACAGAACGGTTCCTTGTACATGCACGTCTACTTCACTAAAAGTGGATTCCACCCAGACCCCAAACGCAAGGGGCAGTATCGCAGGCTGGCAACCGTTCATGCAACACGAAGTAAGCGCATTTGGAATACCCATTTAAAACTTAAGCTGTAATAAAACAGTGACACATTATGATTTCTTTGTTGTAATCTATGTCTTTTACCCTTTCAGTGCTGAATAAATTCAAGCGAAGAAAATTTCAGAAGACCAAGAATCTGCTAACGGGAGAGACGGAAGCAGATCCCGAAATGATCAAGGTTACTGGATTTTATGTTTTAATTTTTTTTTATTTTGTGCACTGTAGAGCTCGACCAATAAATCAACCTGATCAGCTGATATTAGCTTATTGTAGATACAGCATCAGTCTGTCAGCTGGTACGTTGCATGATAATTGAAGTACAAAGTCAGAGGTTATTTTGTAGTATTGTATTTTTTGCTGGCGCATTTATGAGCTACTGGCTTGTGACATCCCCACCATCAGTTTGTAAGTCCTGGAACATTTTGTAGGTAGTTGTGTAGCAGGCTAAAAAGGCTTTTTGAAGCAGTTACTTTTGGTAAGAAGGAACCAAAAAACATTCTCTTCTAAAAAAAGGTTGAATTAGAGGTTGTGTTTCATAAATTTGAATGATCCAATTCATGCTCTTTCAGAAATGGCTTAATCAAGGCCTGAATTACTTTAAAATGTTTTATTATAGATTTCATTGTTTGACAAAAACACTGCTCTGTGTGTCCGTATCAGTTAGTAATAGTGTCACCATTATGTAGTTTGTCCACCAGAGAGCGATGACAAGGTTTTTTCCCAACCTTAAAATGTCAGATGTGGTCAGATTGTACAAAAGGGATCTATATTAATGATATGATTTTTTTTTTACAATAAATCTATCTGTTTCTTCAGAGGGCAGAGAGCCATGGTCCAGTGGAGATCATCTCTCATTGGCACCCCAACCTTACCATCAACATGGTAGATGACCACACTGCTTGGGTCAAAGGCTCTGTGCCCCCTCCTCTAGACCAGCGTGAGTTCCTCCCACTAGCCCTTATGTCATTTACTTCACCAAACCTACAGTAGCAATTTAATGCACCAGATAATGACTTTCCCCCTCTATTTCTACTCTTCTACCCCTAGATGTTAAGTTCGATGCAGTAAGTGGCGACTACTATCCCATTGTGTACTTCAACGATTACTGGAACCTTCAGAAGGACTACTATCCCATCAATGACACCCTGAAAACACTCCCGCTGCGCCTCTCCTACTGCCCGCTGTCCTTGTGGCGTTGGCAGCTGTATGCTGCCCAAAATGCACGCTCACCATGGAACTTCCTCCCTGAGGACACCTATGAGCAGTCTGATGAAGATCAAGACTCTGTCAAGGTGAGAGCTCGAGGGTCACAGAGACAGAAAACTAAAAGAAAATAATTGTTAGATGTGATGACAGACTTTTTTTGCCACAGGTTTGTTTTTGGGTCCCTTAAAGTTGAATTGCAATAATAGTTCTTATTTGGGTATTTATATCATGATACATGGGAGAAAAAACTTAAGATTTAATAAATAAAAAAAAAAAACTCTTTTGTAGGTGGCCCTTCTGGAAACCAACCCATACCTTCTGGGTCTCACCATTGTTGTCTCCATCGTGCACAGCATCTTCGAGTTTCTTGCTTTCAAGAATGGTAAGGTCACCACAGCTGGTTTATACTGACAACAAAAGAATAGCTTGCAGAGCTCGAACTCACGTCCATCTCCTCCTCAGACATTCAGTTCTGGAACAGCAGACAGTCTCTAGAAGGCCTTTCGGTGCGCTCCATCATCTTTGGAGTTTTCCAGTCTCTGGTGGTGCTGCTCTATATTCTGGACAATGAGACCAACTTTGTGGTGCAGGTCAGCGTCTTCATCGGCCTCCTTATTGACCTGTGGAAAATCACTAAGGTCATGGACGTCAGGGTAAGTCAAAACAGCACTTTTTTTTCATGCACAGTTTTAAAAACTCAGTCAGAGTCAGTTGCCTCCTGTTCTACATCTTTCAAAAATAAGTGCAGCCTATTTCACTGATGGTGAACAAGTAGATGTGTTGAGATGTTAAATTGGACATATTGGCTGTAAAAGAAAACTTTCCTTTCCTTCCCTTTTGTTACTTATTACTATGTTTGGCCTTGTTAAAGTTATCACCTTTTTTTGTCTTTCCCTAGTTGGACAGAGAGAACAAAATCGCAGGAGTACTCCCAAGATTGGTATTTAAAGACAAGTCAACATATGTGCAGTCTTCAACCAAAATCTACGACGATGTAAGTAAAATAAATACTCAACTGCAAGGGCAAACCCAAATGTACATTTCTCTGCTGATCTTGATGAGATAAGACGAGTATGTCGATGTCATTCCTTTTCTCTCCTGTTCTGTGAACAGATGGCCTTCAGGTACTTGTCGTGGCTGCTCTACCCTCTGTTTGGCTGCTATGCCATCTACAGTTTATTGTATGTAGAGCACAAAGGCTGGTACTCATGGGTACTCAGCATGCTCTATGGCTTCTTGTTAACCTTTGGTAAGTTCTTCAAAAGCATTTATATACTCCACTGCTTATCATTTTGTCTTGAATATTCGGAATTAGAACTCTATACATCAGCTGAAAACTGAATGTTCTGTATCATTTTCTTTTTAATAGTAAAACAAAAACATTATAGTATAAATAACTAGAAAAACACTGCGACCCTTAAGCACCTGTTTGAAGTCAGGGTCATCTCAAAGACACAGGCTGTCGTTTTGGACCCTCAACATCCTTTAACATCCTTTCTACTCTCCAAAAGGTGGTACTAATGGATACAGATTCTCCTTTGTTCCATTTATTGTGTTTATAACAAACTATATAATTGTATGCCATCACAGAGTGATCGTGACACTGTAGGAGATACATATAGATACTGTGCTGTGTTTGTCTATAAAGCTAATTGCCCCTCAGGGGTTTAAAACTAATTCTACTAACTATGAAAAAGGAGGAAAGATCGAGAGAGTAGAGGTGTTTATATGTCAGAAATTATTTTGACAATTTATGTGTGTGCAATGTAGCTGTGGATAAATTATGAATTATTTTCTTTGAGAATCAGTGAAAAGTTTATTTTAGAAATATAAAACAAGAAGATAATATGTAGGAGTATAAACTCAGGAAAACAGTTTTTAATAGGCAAATGTTGTCCTTACAGATTTTGTTGAAATGGACAATAATTTGATATAATAATGAAGTAGCAGACAGACAAAGTATTTAGTTAGAATTCAACATCAATTCTTCAGTAACATTCTTAACTCTCTCCCTGGATTTTTCAAATGTTTTATTCGCATCATGCGTTATTGATTTCACTCTCTGCTGTCACATCACGCCCGACAGGGTTTGTTCCTGTTTATGTCAATCTATTTTTAAAGGCGAGATGAGGCTCGTTATTGTTGTCTCTCTTAATTATCTTGTCTCCAAGTGGATGTTTCAATACTTGCATAATGGTTACGTATCCAACTCCCAGCAGCCTCTCCTAATGTGCCGTGTATTAATAGACTCCAGGAGTGCAGTCATGCCTGCGGCTGTACCTAACAGTTACATTCCTCTCTGTCTTCTTTTGGTGTTAGGTTTCATTACAATGACGCCGCAGCTATTCATCAACTACAAAATGAAGTCTGTGGCCCACCTCCCGTGGAGGATGCTCACCTACAAGGCTCTCAATACCTTTATTGATGACCTGTTTGCCTTCGTCATCAAGATGCCCATGATGTACAGGATAGGATGCCTCAGAGACGGTATGTCTTCCTTGATTTGGATGTTTATGTTTTGTATTTTTTGGAAGTTAACTGTGCACTTCAATTGGATGTGCAGTCAAATAATCTTTACCATGAATTCCTTTTGGGATGTGAATGCAGCATTAGTGTGATTTAAATGTAAAGTCTACCTTAGTTGTTGTGGGAATAATGCATTGGAAAAAGTGTTCCTCACGGTTTCTCTTTCCTGCAGATGTGGTCTTCTTCATCTACCTTTACCAGCGCTGGATCTATCGGGTTGATCCCAACAGGGTCAATGAGTTTGGCACTAGTGGAGTAGACCTCAACCAGGACAACACAGCAGCAGTAGACGCTGCTCCCAACGCAGCAGCCGCCGCCGTCACAGACAAACCAGAGGGGGAGAAGAAGAACGATTAAGCAGGACCACGCCCTTATCCGCCTCCTTGACCCTCACTGCTGGGGGCAAAGATGACTTGTGGAAATTAGGCAGGCAGAGAGGGGAGTTGTCGTTTAGCTGTCACAGACGCCACAAGAAAAAAAAAAATGCAGTTCAACTGTTCCCTCTGATTTCTGTGTGGACCCACAGAGAATCATATTCAGTGTAGACTTGGTAAATTCTTACTTCTGTTCCCCGCCCTCTCGTTTTGCAGTTCAAGTGAAGTAAAACAAAACGTGATGTACTGTATTCTGTATGATTTCTCAGAGGGTAATAATGTCTTGGAGTAGAGGCTGGGAGGGGAACAGGTCGCAGTTCCACAACTTTTTCTTTTTATACAGGGAAGAAAGAGGCCAAGTGCAACTTTTGTTCTTTGTGTAGATTCCTTGTGATTTTTTTCTTTTCATTCCATGTGAGCACCATCTTTCAGATTGCCTGGAAACTGGTGAGTAGTGCTGGAGGAAACTGGAAAGATCCTGAGCCACGGCGGAGGCCGGTTCCTGAAAAAGAGAGGTGGTGACTGGAAACGAGATCCAACAAGACAGTTACTACTACCCTCAATTTTAAACAAATGGTTAATGTTCTAAGCTTGAACATAAAAAATAACAGCCTTGTTGGTATTAATATAAATATATTAATATTGTCAATGACTTAATTTTTGTTTTTCAGTCACTGAAACATTATTTTGTATTTCCTCAGACTGTACAGAATCTCAGCTTGTCATGTTAATAATACCGATGTCAAACCTGTCTAGCCAATAGCTAATCTGCAAGTCTAATTTTTATTTCCCCCTCAGCCAGATGACTGGTTTGCAAATTGTTTCACGTTCACGCTCCAAAGCAGATCACCTTGATATCCACAGTGGAGACGGGTGTCAGGTGTGTGCTGGAAGATTGGCAGTGTCTCTTGTTTTAATTTTGAGTGCTGTAAATCCTGAAACAAAGAGGGTTCCATGTTGGTACATATTAAATTTTGATTCATTCATGTTTATAGTAAAACTTATGTGTGATTTAAAATGTCTATACAAAGCTTTTTTGATTTTACTGGGTTGAAGAACAATGTTTTTTTTGCATGAACCTTAACTTTTAGTCTCTTTTGTTGTCTTGCTTATACCGCATGCATATTATTATGTGGTTATGCCTTTCTACTCTCTGGAGGATTGAGTTATAGATCGCAACCAGTGACCAATTTCGTTCCTAATTATTCCTACAATGCAAAAACTCCGACTCTTACCAAGCATAACTTCTAGTCAAAACTATCTCATTACACTAAAGATAGATGGGGCTCATTTTTAGACTGTTTGCACTTGTGGTTTTTACTCGGAAAAGTGACTCAAACTTGATTGTTAAAACGGTTGCTGAACTTGAATCTGATCTTTAGTGGGTTTTTTTCCCTCATACCTCTTTTCCAGTGTCTGTGTGGAAAGACAGGTAATGCTGGCACTAAATTTTTATTTTATTTTTTTAGCCTTGAAGTAAGTTATTTTGTCACAGATAATTTAATCCTCTAGCCCTTGACTTTCTTCCCACATCTGTTTTTCTTTCTCTCATCAACTCAGATGGTTAAAAGCAAACCAAAAGTAAATTAGTTGGTCAGTATCCAGCTGGTGCCTGAATGATGTGAAATCGAATTGCAGTCCTGGCATTTGTGTATATGAAGAGAGCTGCAGGCTGGAGATGTTTAACATGGTTTCAAATGCCTTTATGAAGCCTCTGTAGAAACACTTTTCCTAAATCCAAACCCTTAATCCACTGGTGCTGAAATATTTTGAGTTATGACGTAAATAGCCAAGCGATACAGACTAATGACCTGCAGGAGGCCTAAGGTGTGAAAAGCATTCAGTATTTGTTAATAAGATTAGCAGAAATGTTTTCTCTCTCTTGTGAATCATCTCCAAGGTTTATAAAACATTTATGTCTCTTCAAGACGTTTTAAAGATTGACCCACATTGGTTTTTTTGGGGGGACTTTTGCAACAGTTAATAATCTAATCATGCTGTGACCCCATGTTTTTTTTTCTCATCTGTTGCACCACTGCAGCTGACATGAATTATCTGTTTTGTCTAAATGCGAGTCACCGCTTCCTCTAAATGCCCCAACTTTCGCTTTCCATTTCTGTTAAATCGCCGGTACCGTGTCTGAGCAGCAGGTGTCCCTGTTGCACCTCATGTGAGACAGTCGGAGTTGGTGGAAGATGCTGGAACGACGTCACTTTAATGAGGGCAGTTACCAAACGTGAAGAGATGTTACTGGTGTTGACGGCTCTAATTATTTATTTTGAAATCAGGAACTTCCACTTCTCCCTCAGCTTTTTGAAAACAAGGAGGTGCAGCAGGAAACATCTAAAACATTAATTTCTAACAGTTGGAGAAAGAAGAAATGATGATCAGGTATCCTTACAATATAATATGTCCATGGTAAATCATACTTAGGAGGTAAATGTCTATTTAGCTCATAATTCTTACTTTTTATTTTAAAGATAAGACTTTGATCTCATCATATTGAGTTAGTTTATGTCATCATGACTTTAAAATCAAATTTCAAATTTGTATCTGATAATTATGGCTTTATTTCATAATTAGACCTATTCAATCATCAGTTTGACTTTATTTGTCATAACTCTATAACACTTTATATCACGATTCTGTTTTTTCTTAATCCAAATTTTTGTCTCATGATTATGACTTGTCACTTATTATTTCTAATCTCATAGTTTTTTTTTTTTTTATCTCATCATTTAGAATGTTTTTATCCCAACTGTGACATTATGTCTCATAATTAACTTATACCGTATTTTTGTCATCAAGCATAGTTTTCCCCTTATGTTTACTTTAACGGGCAGTAAAGAGCCATTGAAGCTGGCTTTGACTCGGCTGGATTTCAGGTGACGTTATCCTGTGTGACGGGATGGAGGCTGAATAGGTGCAGAACAGTTTATTTGCATATCCAATAAAGCAGGGTGAAAACCAAGAGCAGAAAAGTTACTCAATGGAAAAATAAAGTTCTCCTTTTTTGGGTCACGACTCAGTTTTGAGCTGTAGGTGATGGATATTCAAATGAGAGAGACATGACACGGAGCTAATAGGGCTGCAGCACCACGGTACCTGCCGGCCCCCGGGGGGGTTTTCCCATCTGGGAGGTGACGTGATGATAAGAGGGGATTTCCAAAGCCTGAACCAGCCAATCAGAGCGAGGCTGCTACGGAAACAAAAATCTGAGGCAAACTTCACCTCAGACATCATTCGACACATGGCTTCATGTCGGTTTGAGACCTTTTCTCTGGTCGGTACAAACAGTCGGAGCTTGTTTACAGCCTGACGAGCCCCCACAGAGCTGTTTTGTTTTTTCCTTAAAAAGAGAGACGAGTTCTGACCCAGGAAACGAGACAGACACCGGAAATAGTCCAGTTTGGAAATAAGTCAAGGACACGACGGCGGAGTTGATGCTCTGTAAAGACTTCTCACATGCGATGAAAGACATGGACGCCTTCAACGGTACCTCAGGTTAGTTTTAAGAGTCCACCTAATGTGTGTGTGTGTGTGTGTGTGTGTGTGTGTGTGCGTATGAGCGTGTGTGTGTGTGAGAGAGAGAGAGGGGGATGACATCATCCCCAGGCATGTGATTTGTCAGAGCCGAGCAGCCAACACCCATCCCCGGGATCTGAGCGCTGCTGCCCGGCTCTACTGCCCCGCTGTGTGCAGCTTTATCATCCGCTGTGTTTCTATTGCGTCTCCACTGACTCTTTGTCTCTGTCTGTCCTGCAGAGCGGCAAACAGACTTGATTGGTGAGTGCTCTTTTTTTTTTTTTTTTTACTTTTATTCAAGTGTGTGTGCCTGTGCCTGTGTGTGTGAGAGAGACGTTTATGCAAAGCGGGACTTAATGCAGAAGTCAACCATCATTAGTGTTTCTCCTTCCTCATCTCGTGTTGTGATGTTTGTCAGGCTGCTTCTGGTTTGTACGGTGGCCCCGAGGTGCACAACCAAACACCTCATGACCGCTTTATAATGACATCATCACAAAAAAGTCACATTTATAGTTGATTTCGTAAACCACTGAAATGCTGTAAAAACATGTTTTACTTATTGTAATGTTTCGACTGATGTTTGTGTAACTTAAGGTAAAATGTAAAAGTAAACTCAAAAGTAGTTAACAATGGCTAATTACACCCCAGAGAGTTAATAACTGCTGAGCAGGTGATGTCAACACATTAGCTGGATGGTCAGCATAATGTTAATCAAGCATGTCAATGTTTGTTGTAACTAAAGTCTATTTAACTATAAATAATGTGATTTTTTTTATGCTGACAACGGTATTAGGATGTAAAAGTTTTCAATATTGATACATCAGGTATATGCACACTTTTGCAATATAGAGGCCAAGTTGACCCCCATAATCGGAAACAAATATAAAACATAAAACAAATATATAAATATATATGGAGATTTAGTGACCGTTCAACAAGATGACATCACTAACATGACTGCTGGATGTGTTGTCTAATAATAATATCATCTTTTAAATTGACAATTTAATTCATGACACATTTCAAACGGGATCAAAAATTAATTTGTCTGTCTTTCATTCACTACCATGTAACAAGGTCCCAATAATTCATGTAACAATAAACTTTATTGTCTAAACTGACATCGGTACACTGAAAAAATTACTTTTTAGTATTTTTATTGCATTTAAAGATTCAACTGAATTGTATTATTCGTTATTCATCTGTTATTATTATACTGCTCACTTGTTTATGTACAGAAACCTTTCTTGCATTTATTGCTATTGCAGCTCAAAATATATTGAGTTTTCAATCGGACAAGAAAAGCTGCAAATATTTACGTCTGAGAGGCTGGAACCAGAGATTTATTTTAACATTCTTCATTATTCTGTTATCAGTATTGTTACCAGTTAATTTTGTTTACATGCTTAAACACTGTTTTGTTGACATGTTATGCACCGTGGCTGCAGGAAACACTACTTTCTGTTTGGTTGTCAATTGCCACACACACCTCAACCACATGTTGATTGGTAGTTGGTCATGGTACAAACACAATACTGCACTCTCGGGTTAGGGTTAGGGTGATGTAAACAATAATGACCTGTGTCGGGTAAACAACACTTTTAAGTCAAAAAGCAAAGACTTGTTACCATTGTTCTTGATGGCTTTAAAGAAATTCTGCTATGAAGTTTTGTTTATCATCATCATCAATGTTTATTATAGACCTCATTGAAGAAATCATCACGGAGGACAGCGAAAGCGTGGTCGCCTCCCTCCCTGGACCTCCCCGGCCTCCAGACAACCTGCTCTGCATGCCACAAGCCGAGAGCAACAGGAGGCTGCGGCAGAGCTCCTTGCCGTCCTCTCAGCCGGTGCTGGTTGCGAGAGGCACCGCATGTCAGGTGAGTGGGATCAGTTGAAGGATGACTGGGTGTGCTCTCGCAGTGTGATGCGTTTGTGCCAGTGTAGTCATTCGTGTTGTTTTGGTTTATCTGGTGTCTGAGCGGTTTCCTACACTTCCTGGAACGAACGTTGGCAACAGCCAGAGGGCGAGCATGTGGGTGTGTGCTTCAGGTGTGGGTTGGGGTGGGGGGTGGGGTGGGGTGGGGGGGCTAGTTTTGTGCGACTGGTGCAGGAGTAGGCCTCGACAAACGCAGAGGAAGTTTAATTATGTCTGATAAATCATTTTAAAGACTGAATATAGGAGTCGTTTTAAAGATTTAAAGGGAACGTTCACACCAAAATCAAAAATACATATTCTCTCCCTTATGTTAAGTTGCTTTTTATCGGTCTAGATTGTTTTGGTGTGAGTTGCTGAATTTTTGAGATACCGACCACAAAGATGTCCACCCACTCTTGAGTCTGATTGAACTAAATGCCACTCTTGTGGTGCTCAAAGTGCCCGAAAAAACAGGAATAATGACCCTGTTACTCAAGATGATCAACAGATCTTGTTGTGAGCAGTTTCATGAGGAAATCAGACAAGAGGCTCGTGCAAGTGAAAGCTCAGAATGTAAACATTAATGGCATCCTCCACAGCTGAGCTGTAATGTTAGCTAGCCTAGTTAGCCTAATTCGCAATCCTCTCATCCACGAGTATGCATGCTTGGTGATATAGTTTGCGGTTGTAGCTCTAATGGTTTGTCTTTATCTTAGGTAGACTACATTAATGCAAAAACAAGCGATCATTAATCAATAGGTCAATTGTTGAAAATACAAAGACATGTATTTTGATAATTATTTAATTGTTTAGTTTAATTTATCAAACAATAAATGACAACATATCTGGTTTTAGCCTCTTAAATCTAGCAGGGGTTGCGGCTTTTCTCTGTTCTGTATCATCATTAAGAGAATAGTTTTAGGTTTTCAGACAAAACATTCAGTTGGAGGAGGAATCTGAAGACATGACCTTGGCCTCTGGGAATTTTCAGTATGGTTAATCCAAGAAACACTCGGCACATGAACTCATGTTGAAAATAATCATTCGTCACAGCCCTGGTATGCATATATTTTGTACACAAACATTGATCCATGGTGCAGCGATAAACCTGTTTTACGGCACACTGTGGTGTGAGAATTGACGCTTATCATACCATGTATTAAATCCTACTGTGTTAATATTATTAAAAGAAAGATCAGTCAAGTTTAAAGTTCGTCAGGGCATAATATTCTGTGAAATTAATAATAAGCTTTAGTTCAACCTAGAAAAACCACACTCACACTCCTTTAAGCTGATGATGATAATAATAATTGTGTAACACTGTGAAACGAACATTTCCTGTTATATAAAACCTGTTAATATGAAACTGAACAACAGAGGAAGCTTCAGGCAGGCTTCTCCTCGGTTAGCTTGTATAAAGAGGTGCCTGTCCACTTTTAGAGAACAGGGTTTGTTCATGTGTCGCCTGCAGATAGTTGGGTTTTGTTGTGACACAGAGCAGCAGTGAGGCAGCCTGGCAGGTCGGGCTCTTACCATAAAGCACGTGGTTTACAGACAGCAGGGAGATCAGAAGTGGTGTAATCTGATCAGTCTTTGGTGACGCTGCAGCCTGCGGAGACAGGTAATGAAGTGCGGCAGAAGAAAACAGCTGAAGCTTGTTATTAGCGAGTGACGAGCATGTGAGATTGCTTAACTTTGGAGTTTTTGTGTGTAAACAGATTTAAAAAAAAAAAAAAGTCTCTGTGGCAGGTGATAGAGGCTGACACACCTCCTCGGCATGCTTTCCGCAGGGTGAGTAGGAGCAGAAGAACTGTAATCTGACTCCTACTTTCAGTTTGCCGTCCTTTCTGTTTACAAGCCAAACCCTCCGGTGGGGTGAAAGGTTGCATTCTTCGCCCCGCGCCTCTTCTTCGCCAGTTGGTGGATCCACGTCAGACTGAGCTGACTTCCTGTTTCCTGTTCGCTGGCTCACTCTGCCAGGCTTTTGTTTAGCTCTGGAGCTTTAAGACTCTTTAGAGGTATGCCCAGGCCAACACACTCGCAGATGCTCAGACATTTTTGGCTCGACAGGATATTATGAAACATGATCTAATGCAGAAGCATCACCGGCGTCCCTGCAGCAACGGTTTGCTGAGCTCTCAGCCTGATTAACGGCTGCACAGGCGACAAAGAGGTCATTGCGTCTTTGTTCCCTGCAGGTTTGATTATTTGTGTCTCGTTCAACTGTTGCTTCAGATAGACTTCACTGTGATTACTGAATGCTTTGTCTTACATCACATGGAAGCCAGTTGGAGGCCATGAGCGGCAGGGAGAGTTGCCGATAGAGAAAGTAAAACAGCAGTGAGAAACAGTATTTTCAACAACAAGGAGTTTGAGTGGGAACGGAAAGAGAGGGTGGTCTGTGGTGCAGTGCAAGAATAAGACATTAAACTGCAGGAGGAGTAGACGGACGAGCACGTTTAACTCTGCACTGATGGAAAGCACATGTATGAAGGAGAATCGTGCAGTGACTCAGTTTTGCTGCTTGCTTTCACTGCAGCTTCACCTTCATCTGATATAATGGATGACGGACATCTGGTTCTCTGTATTCTACTTTAAAAACATGCCTGTGATTGTTGTTTGTTATTTTTTCCAGCGTTGTATTAAGTAACCAAAAGTCATACTGGAGTCAAAAATGTCTTGTTACAATAATATATATATATATATATATATATATATATATATATATATATATATATATATATATATATATATATATATATATATATATCTCCACACAAATAGTACTTTAGTAAAAGTTTGAAATATCTAATGTTATGTGTACTTAAGTATCAAAAGCAAATAAAAGTGAAATAATACATATTATAATACATATCTAGATTGGTTCAATTTGTTCTGGTAAGACTGGTTATCGTGTTTTTTAAAAATCTGCTGATAGAATACATTCATTTTAAAATGCATGTCAGAAATGTCAATGTCTACTAGTAACTACGTTTACAAATAAAAAGTAGAATATTTACCTCCAAAATGTAGTGGAGTAGAAGTATAAAGTAGAATAAAGTCTAAATACTCAAGTAAGGCACAAGTACCTCAGAATTGTACTCAAATACTGTTGTTAAGTGAAGTTGTTACATTCCACCACTTTTATTGTTGCAGTAAGTTGATGTTGTTTTCTAATGGCTCAGACTCCATATACTGTATTTAGTAGCACTAAGATCATTTATTTAGGTAAAAATACTATTTAAAAGATGCTCCTCAAGTCCTGGATTCAAAGTATTTCTTAAGAAAAACTACAGATAAGTAGTAGTGGTATATTGTTACTATTACCGAGCAAATGTACATAATATCAAAAGTAAAAGTTCTGGCCCCTGTGACTGAGATATTATTATATGTTGCATTATTAAATTATGACTGACTAACGTCAGTTACAACATCAGTTACAAAAGCGGGCTCCACCCTCAGTATGACTAATGTGCATAAATATAGTTTAAACAATGTTATTAATAAGGATGTGTGTTTTTATTTCCACCACAGCCAACCTGCCCCTTCCCTCAGCCCCTGCCTCAGTCGTGCTCATCCAGAGAGATGGCTCATCCTTCACGAGGAGCCTCCTCTCCAGCCAGTTCCTCACGCCGCGGTCGGGGCTCTTCGTGTTTGTTGGCCTCTAAGAACCCTGGCGGCGTTTCCTCCCAGAACCGGGTGGGCGACACAGATATGCTGGAACGGATTCTGCAGAAGCCCAAACTGGTGGTGGTGGAGGAGCCCAAGGAGAGAGGCATGAGGTTTCGCTATGAATGTGAAGGACGCTCAGCCGGCAGCATCCTGGGGGCATCCAGCACTGAAACCAACAAGACGCAGCCTGCGATAGAGGTAAGCGCATTACGGTTAGACGTGGTTTCTCTTTTGGACATTGAAGGGGGTTTACTCGCTCTCAGAGGCAGTTAGAACTTGAGTTAACTTTGTTTTGCGTGCACACTTGAACCCCTGATGTCGACCAGTGCAGACGGGTGGAGCTGTGAGGATGTGGGTTGTTAGAGTCAATTAGAAAGTCCCCACAAATCCCAACTCAAGTGTGGTGAAGAGGAGCGGTTTATCCCCCTGCCTGCATACTAACAAACACTCCTACACACTTATCTTCACCTCATACGAACACAATCGCATTATGAGGACACTTGAGGTCGGTGGGGATTTTAAGTGAAAATCAGTGCTTAATATTTCAGTCGATGTGGCTTATTTGATTTTTTAGAATGTCCGCTTTTTCTCAATTTGTAATTTTTCTTGATAAATTAGTACCTCAGACACCGGAAGTGTAAAAGATCTTGAAAAAAAATCAGAATCCACTCCAACAGAAGCTTAAATGCCTCGTCAGTAGTCCCGCCTTTAATTCTGTGACTTTGTGACATCACACCATGTCACTGTGTACTCAGATGCAAAATAATGGATTTAGCACAGGTGCTCTGATGTTATTAGCCGTGGACGCTCAGGCGTATGTGAGCTGACCTATGACAGACTAGGTATTCAGGAGGTGAGCCTCGAAGAGACAAGAGCTGAAACAAAGTTTTAGACTCGAGGGAGAATACAGTTCTGCAGTGCTGGACAGAAAGAGAAAACTGATATGTTTTTGAGCATTAAAGCATGTAAACTTATTGTTATTATAAGTAGTAACCCAAAATGTCTAAATGTCTACGTAAGAAAAATTCCAAGGAAATAATTAGCATCCACTGGAAACAGTGGAGATTGAGGTTCTCGAGGGATCATTGATAATACACAAAGGAAAAAAAGGCAGATGCTGTTACAGAGGAGTGGAAACATGTAATACTTCAAATTTATACAGCATGGAAAGCACAAAGTAGAGCACAAAGAAGGCTTGATTTGGCTTAAAAGGTGTCTGAGTTTTGCAACACTTCCTGAGTAAGAATAAAACACTGTGTGTGTGTGTGTGAACTGTTTTTCTTCCTTTCATCTTCTTTTCCTGTTCTCTCATTCAGATTCAAGGTCCCATTGATCACATAAAGAGGGTCACAGTCACTGTTTCCTTGGTTACCAAAGACCTCCCACACAGGCCTCACCCCCACTGCCTTGTGGGTAAAGACTGCCCGAATGGTTCAGGAATCTGCGTGGTGACGCTCAACCCTCACAGCAACCGACGTCACAGGTGCACCTCTCATCTCTCACCTGTCTCTATTAAATACATTCTTTCTTCTTAGACTCTTAACATCATAATATCTTTCTTGCTTTTGCATTACACCCACTAACCTCTTCCCAACACTAAACATACTAAATGTCCTGACAAAAATGTGTGTTTCTCCTTCCCCTCTTCACTGACAGCTTTGTTAACCTTGGTATTCAGTGTGTGAGGAGGAAAGAGCTGGACGTGTCACTGAAGAAGAGAAGAAGCCAAAATATCGACCCCTTTCAAAGTAAGAAGGATCCTAACACGCAGTTGTTATTGTCATCTCTCTGTACATCTCTGCGTTTAAAGGATGTTGAACTGTTTCATTGTGATTCAAAAGCAGACCTCATGATTGATTTTGTGTCTCTTCGTCCCTCAGCTGGTGACTCAAAGGGCATTGAAGACATGGACATGAACGCAGTGCGTCTGTGTTTTCAGTGCGAGCTCGAGTGGGACGACGGCAGAAAAGACTGCCTCAGCCCAGTCGTGTCCAACCCCGTCTATGACAAGAGTAAGACACACCACCATAAAACTCCATGAAGACGTATGTAAATGCACTTCTTGACTCTCACACGTTGTCATGGTTTGTCTCGTTGACAGAAGCCACGACGACATCGCAGCTGAAGATCAGCTGTTTGAACCAGTACAGAGGTTCCTGCCAAGGCAAAACAGAGATCTACATGCTGTGTGACAAAGTGCAGAAAGGTAAGAGGAGGGTTTTGTCTGTGGTCATTTCATAGCACATGAAAAACAAATATATGCAGAGAGCTGACAGAATTAGTCTCACGCAGCAGAGAAACTTAGTCTTCACTGCAGGAGTTAAGTGTACAAGCATGGTTCGCTGAGTCAGATACATACCATACCAAACGGCCGCATTTAGAGTGTGATGATGATGTGTAACTTTAGTTAACGGCTGTTAGAATAGAGCGCTGTTGATTGGTCAAAGTGTGGCATACTTCTCTTACTTCGGTTGTTGACATTTGATTAATCTCAAAGAGGATGTTCTTTTGACCACTGTTTCTCTTTCAATGTGGCGTGCCTTCATATTTTGACACGTTCCCTCTCTACGTTGAGCCATTTAGCAGTTTTTGAAGCTGATAAACCAGAAGTTCAGGCAGCAAACCTTTGTCCGCTATGCAATGGTGTTTGTTATAAAGCAGAACGAGTATTCAACTGGATAAGATGCCATTGCGGCTGTGATATACAGCAGTAACACTCACAGTTGAAATGAGCTTCACCGAACATGACTTGTTGTTTTCGGCACTTCACACGTTTTTTGTGCGTATGTTTACATTTGATGCAGCCAAACAAAGTTCTGTGTAATTCAATACGATTTTTGATGGAGTACATGTCTGAAAATGAAGCCTTTTCCAAATGTTCACAACTCTTAGAAACCCTGCGAACAGGTCTTTACTGCTGTGTTTTTCTTAACAATAAAACTGAATATTAAGTATTATAAACATGATTTCAGACACCTAAAATTGTTTTTTTACTAAACCTGACTTGTTGAAATGATATGTTACTGTTGTTATCTTACTTACATTTAGTACACTCAGGACAATAGGAAATCTAAGCAACAGGCACAGTGGCAACGGTCGAAAAAAAAAAAAACATCTGAAAAATAAACCTGTATTCTCACGTCCTCTTGCTGTTTAACATGGTTCTGTGTGTTGTCCCTGATCCACAGATGACATAGAGATCATCTTCAGGCGAGGGTCGTGGAAGGCAAGCGGTGAGTTTGCCCAGACTGACGTTCACCGGCAGATCGCCATCGTGTTCAAGACTCCGCCCTACCAGGACCAGGACATCACAGAGGAGGTAGAGGTCAGCGTCGCCCTGCGTCGCCTCTCGGACCAGATGGAGAGCGAGCCTATTAGCTTCACGTACCTGCCGCACAACCCAGGTGAGTCAGGAGTGAGGAGAACTGACAGGTTACTGATGGCAGATGAAGTGGTTCGAATTTACTTTTACTGGCAGATCATTTTAAAGCCAGAAACAATTGCAGGAGATCAATTTAAGTGTTTCTGTTTTCATTTCAGATCCATATGAGGTGAAGCGGAAAAGGAAGATAAAGCCAGACATCAGTTTCAGAGACAAACCTTGTGCTACAGGTGAGGCTCTTATGTTGCCATTCCCTCGCTCTGTTTTCTTCATGTTTTCTGATACTTAGAGGCATTTAGGTGGTAAACTGATTTAATGAAGTAAGTAACCTTTGTGTTTGGTCAGACTGCTTGTCTTTAAAAGCACAAGTTTCACCACTAATATTAAAAGTTCTGCTCAGTTGGAGTTTATTCAATATGATAAAAATGTATTACAACAAGAATCATGTCATGATCCCAGTATAAAGTTCTCCCTCTAACTGGCCTGTCATCATATTTCTAACAGGTATTTATTGTTTCTGAAACACAATCTGTTTCCTCTCCAGCAGCAGAAAGTGCACCTGCAGCAGAGCAGCCCTTCCACTTCCCACAGCCTCAGATCATGTCTCCTGACGAGAGGCTTTGTGCCACCCAGCCCGTGACCTCCGCCTTCGGGGAAATGTGCTTCAACGAGCCCCAGGACTCAAACAATGGCAACGAAGCTGCCCTCATTAATCAGTTGCTCGAGAATCCTTCATTTTTTGAAATGTTGGGTGACCCAACCTTCACCCTGTCCATGCTTTCTGTTTTTGAGCAGTGTCCTGATCCCAACTCCACATTTGCCAACATGGACATGAACTTTAACCAGAACTTTGGCTCGTACCCTCAGGACTTTTCCCATTACAATGATGAGCAGTTCAACATGCTTGTCACTGAGAGCCAGACTGTGCAGTCAGAGGCACAGGACAGCCTCTCCAACATGGTCCAGGTGAAGACAGAAGAGGAACTATGAAGACGGGACAGTCAGGATCATGTAGCACTTACACACCTTCTCTGTCCACTTTAAATAATAAGTAAACATTTTGGGGAAAATGCTTATCACCTTCTGACAGAGACAAGCTAGGTGTCTCCTGTTTCTGGTCTTTGTATTTGGTCAAACTATCCAGTTGCTAGCTTCCGCTCAAGTGGCATCCTCTGGCACCAGTGTTGAAAACGGCAGTTCCTCAGATGGCCACTTGAGGCCGGATCCGAAAGTGAGTCAGTCCCCCCCCTCCCGGAGCTTTACAGCAGAAATAAACATGTTACCAGACACAAAACAAACCAAAAACAATTTCACTGTTTATGACTGTAACTTGTTTGAATTATATTATCAGCTAGCCGCTAGCTTTTTAGCTGTTAGCAACAAGGTAGTCTGATTTAGTGTTAATAGACTGTCGATATAATCCTGCCAAATTGCACCTTCTCTTTGTTACTGTTTTCAAAATCCCCGCTGCCACAGGAAACAACAATAGCGACTGAGCTAGCAACCTACACGCAAACAATTACAAGTTACTTTAACGCTAACCTGGTGCTAACGGTGCAAATGTAAACAAGCAAGCAGCTCTTTTTCTTTTGTAGGGATTTAGACATATTAATGCCAGGGCTGGCTTCCCCATGTGCAAAACCAATTCCCCCTGACACTGTTTTTCAGGGGAACCCTGGCTACAGCCTTGGTTCAGCCCAAACCCAAGACAGTTGTGGCTGGTTTGATAGAAGTACAAAGCCTCCAGATATGTTTTCAAGCTTCCTCGCCACCGACATTCCCAGAGGCATTATGTTTTCCGGTTTTCCATCCATAAAACTGTTGTGGCCATCATGCGACGCCACAGCTGAGGAACAGCAACTTGACTGGTGCACAGAGTCATACAACTGCGGACTTTAGTTTTTTCCTTCTCTGGCACTGACACAACATAAGGCAAGACTAGCAACTAGTCTTTATTTGGCAGGATTCAGAATCCATGCCTTTACACATTTTGTGCTTCAGCATCATATTTTGCATACAGACATGAGAACGCTAACGATCTCCTCATCTGACTCTTGGCACAAAGTGAATAAGCATATTTCCCAAAGTGTTGAACTTGACCCTTCGGGAGTCGGAGCCAAGCATGATTATGTTATGAAGCAAAACCCGTCCTTTTACTGTGAAATGTGTTCGTGGACTCATTTGGTTTCACAAGTCTGCATCTCTGTCTTTGTCCAAACGCCTCGCTGGTCGAGGCTTTAGCAACCATGAGCAGGCTAACAGTCCTTAATATGAAATGCTGCTAGCATTAATCATCAGGCTTATAGTCCGAAGAAGGTCAGCATAAAGCTTAAAAAGTGAACTCTTGGCCGTATTTAACTTGGAAACAATAGAAACCCTTTCATTAATTGTTGTTAATTGTTGAAGTGGTAAGACTGAAGTACCTGCCATGTTGTGTTTATCTAAGAACTGTTTTGTTTGCCTTAGCGTCATTTTGGGGACCTGACTTCCTGCTGGACGTCTTGTCATCCGTGTGAATGGAATGTAGTTTTTCACAAAAAGTCTCAAGTAGAGTAGTTTCAGGTCTGTTCTTCCTATTGTTCTCGTGTGTCACACCAGCTGGCTTGTTTAATATTTAATCTACTTTAGGGCAATAGAAACCAGTCATCCTTGTATTCATAGCCATGTTTATGTGAGTTCCTTTTGTTCTGCAGTTTCTCTCTCGTGCCAGGCATTCAAATTTCCACTTGCAGCTTGTCACAAGTCCAAGTCCGCCCCCTCTCTGTAGCACGGTAGTGTCAACATTAAAAATAAAATGTAAGTCTGTGATATTTCTGTCATGTCGTTACTTCCTCTGAAACCAACTACTGCTTTTGTGATGATTTGTCAAATGTCAAAAGAGACAATAGAGTCTCTAAAAAGGGAAGTGGACACTGGAGTGTGACCCATCTTCAGCTGCCTGCCTACACACATTCCTAACCTGCTTGCTCACTTACAAAAACACTGAATCTTGGCAAAGTAAGCTACGGTTTTATGCCTTTAACAGCTGAGCTATAAATGGCAGCATTGTCACAAGACAACGCTGAATGACTCGTTTTCCCACGAAAATAAGAGAGAAACAGTCAGATGAGAAGCATCCTTTGTTTTTGTTGTCGAACACCTTGCTGGCCTGCTTGGTTGCGGCGTCTTAACCTCAAACAAGCAACACAAAGGCTTTTTCATTCTCCAAAACTTGGCTGTCACACCTTACAGTAATCCAGGCTGAGAAAATTCTCTGTTTCTCCTTTCAGTTTTTTTGCTGAGTCTTTTGCAAGACCACGGACTACTTGGGAAACTTGTAAAGCCACTTACGAAATTTTCATAGATTGAGACAGATTGGAAAATACACTTTGACCTAACCTTAATGTCAAAGTCCAATTTAAAGGCGTGAATGAGTAGGATTTTCCCATAAAACATGTTCAGACCCACACAAAAATAATCCCTATTGATCATAACCGATGACAGACTGGAATTTGAAGTATGTCAGAGATCCCTACCCCCTTCCTGTTTTTTCTTATTTTGCTCAATTGGGACGTCCCCAACCAGCGAGCGGGTCTTGAGGGTGGGACTCAGATAGATAAACATTTCGACCAGGTGCCACATCGCAAGAACGCATCCAAAAGGAAGCTTAAGAAACAATGAATGATGTGTTCACAAATCGCGACTCACAAATTCTACTTGTCCTGCTCTTAGCGTAGCAAAGGTTTCTCAAAGTTAAAAACCTTATTGTTTAAATTGGCTCAAACCACCTCAGTCCCTTATTTATGATCAATCGCAGTTTATATTTACATTCTAGAATGTCCTCTTTATATCTGGGTCTTAATTGTTGCTGGCAGGGTCAGCCATTCCTGCCACAACTCAAACTGCCTTCAAAAATCACACACGCCATTTGCTTTTCTGTTGTATTTCTGATAAATGAGGTGTCAGATTTATTTTGCAAGGTTTTTTTCATATAACTTTAAATGGTGCAATATGTTAGAACTGGCCACCTGTCCATTTAACAATCAAAACAAATAAATGGCAGCATATCACTAGAGTAACTACTAATTGTAGCTGCTGTTAGCTAGTTAGCTCAGTTAGCAATGCAGTTAGTGGTCCATGCTACGGGCATGAAGCACTAGGGGAGAGTTTTGATCTTCACACCACTAACACAGGCAGCTTTGGACTGGCCCAGGCTAGGGCTAGCTGGTTAGCATGCTAACTTCAGTTTATATATCTGCAACAGAATCCATAGATGTCATAACGTCAAAACAAATATTTCTTTGTTATTCTTATTTCATACATGAAAATATTAGTGTTTTTGCTTTTACTTGTACTACTTCTGATACTTAGCGTGAAACTCTTGCCAAAAAGCAACCAAGGCTTTATTTGTGAATGTATATGAGTCAAACCTTTGTGTAAAAGCATAATTATGACAAAAGAGGCAAGAAGGTTTTTGGACAACTCACGTTAACAGTGGCACCTCTGGCACGTCGCTGTCATGGCACTTTTTGTCTTTGTCACACAAACAATGTTCTCAATGCTCGTGTTCAGGTGTAGGGGCCCTGGTGATACTACGAGCAAAGTTTCATGTTGTGTCAAGCCTTCCTACTGTTTTAAAAATAGTAAGTGCCCCTGCACCCCACTGAAAATTAGCTTGCCCAAAAACAAAACTATGGTAAATCTTAAAAGTGCCTCTTTCGTCGTAATTATGCTTTTACACAAAGGTTTGACTCATATTCAATCACAAATAAAGCCTTGGTTGCTTTTTGGTGAGAGTTTCAGTTTAAGTACATTGAACATCAGATACTTAAAGACTTTTACTCGAGTTCTATTCACATGGGTGACTTTTACTGTTGACAAAGTGATAATGTTAGAGCAGTATCTTTACTTTTGGATACTTGGTACAGCACTGTTAATTATTTTTTGTATCAGTAAATTATTTGTTAAGTATATGTCAGAAAACAGTGTAAGAACTTCCTGGAGTCCGAGACGATGTCCTCAGAGAGAGCTCTGATTCACTGTCCAGCTGGATAGTGGACTAATTGGTTCAGCTCCGGCAAACATCACTACACTTTGTTCACTATCACACCCACAAAACCAGTTTTGACCGAGAGGTAAACAAACATTAGTGGAAGATGAATTGTTTAAATATTTAACATTGTCAGTATTCCATCTGCGCACCGGGTAACCTCATGAGCAGCTAACACTGCTGCTGGTAGTGTGCCGATCGGTGCAGGTGTTAGCTTTTCAGGCACCGCCCGTCACTGTTGACTTGACCTGAATGCACATGGTTTACAGCCATGGGGAAACTCCACACTGGGCTGCTTTCCAAGGCCTTTTATCTAGAATACACACAGAGTTGCACTTGATTTCCCATGAAATGGTACACCCCTGTACCCTGCTATTGGGACTCGTTCAGACATGTCCACACATCAGTCTGAGCACATGGTCATCCTTTCTAATGGCCTAATTTAACAGGTTTATTTTTATAAAACAGTTTGGTCTGAGGTTTCGCACAGACAATCGTAGCCACTACATTTTAAAGGAATTTTTCCAAATTTGTTAAGCTGGGCTTGTTTACTTTCTTTTTCTCGTGTTTGTTTAGTTGAGATGAAACTAGATCTCACATCTCCTGAGCTTAGTGTGAAGAACAAAATAGCTAGCCTGATTCTGTCCAGAGATAACAAAACCTACTTACCACTGGTAATTGAATAGTTTAGCACATTGCCCCCCCATAAACCCACACCCCATAAACAAACAATACAAATGTGTAGGAGATCCAGCTCCGAAGGTGAGTAGTTCAAAAACCTTCTTTTTAGTAAACTCTGTGTACACAAACAATGTTCTCAGTGCTTGTGTTCATGTGTAGAGAGAGATAGAAAAAAAAAAAAAAAGGCGTATTTCAGAAAATATAGCCGTATTTCAGAAAATATAGAATATTTTCTTTTAAGGCTTAATGTACCATCTGCAGTAAAGCTGAACACCTTCAAGGAAAATCAGGTTTGCTTAGTAGTGATGTTGATAAGTGTGATCTTGAACTTGAACGTCTTCCTCTTAAAATGATCATTTCCATGAGACTGCACATGAGAGGACTGCTCAAAATGGTCACATGGCGGTTGAGAGTCACTGCCTCGAACTCTCAGTTTTTGCTGATTCTAGCGACCCCTTTTGACAAACGTGGGATGACACAAGTGCCTGATCTTTGCTGGGGTGCACATTTGTTTTAGAAGCAAAGTCATTAAAGAATATGACAGGGACAGAAATTTTATTTAGATAATGTGCTCTTGGAAAGGTGAAACATGATTTGTACTCCCCCTACAGCGATGAGGTTGTGCAGCAACCTCATGACCTTTAACTAGGGTTAGACAGAGGGACAAAAGAGTTACGGAGCAGAAATTAACCTCATGAGGTAAAACAGACTTCTGTCCAGTAGTTCTGTCATTACAGCTGGATATGTAAAGGTGAAATATGTAAGAAATGGCCACCTGTCGAATTCATTCTCAAATAATGGAGGCAGCATATCATGAAGTAACCTGTGGCTGCTGTTAGTTAGCTCAGTTAGCCGTGCAGCTAGCAGCCCTATATGAGCTCAGAATATCAGGGGGGAGGACTGTTGGTGTTGACATCACTTGTACAGGAAGTTTGGACCCTTGGGAGAAGCAGGTTTTCAGGGACCCAGCAGAGGCCATCTTGATAACAGGACACTACCATGACTCACAGGGTCCAGGGCTAGCTACTTAGCATATTAATGTCAGTGTTAACTCTATTTAAAAATAAATAAATAAATAAAACAATTTTATCGAACAATTTAAATGTACAAGTGGTTATCTCTAGTCTCATATAGATGACTTAGACATGACATCATAAATGTTATTTGTTGATATTTGTATTTTTTTTCTTTTTAATATTTAAATAAAAAAAACAAACCTTATTGCACAATTTTTTTGCACCTCAGCTGTCTGATTAATGGTTTTCACATGCATCTGTTGGTTTGTGGAGACTCTGGGGATTACTGAGCAGACGGGTTGAGTCATTGTGTGAGGTGGAAACAATCGAATATGGAAATGATGTCATACAGAGATTAAATCAGGGAGCTCGTCTGATTCTGTATTTCAGATGTGCTCTCAGGAGGTGAAAGGTGTGACTTTCGCTCAGAATAATTCACACCAGTTCACACAAGATCTTTCACCGGAGTCACACCCACTCTGCCAGGTGATCACAACTGTTAGCAAACAAACTTACTGGGAATTCACACACGTTTAAAGGAAAATAAGAGACTGGCACTGTGCCACTATGTCATCAACTTGCCTTGCTTGTGAATTGCCAGTAAGAAGACACTCTAAAAGCAGAGATAAGACAGTTTTAACAGTATGGCAGAATATTTGATGGTCAACAGATGTTTTGTAAGAAATTACCTGCTTAGAGTATTGACAGTCATTTAAAAAAGACTTGTTTCTCTCTTCTTCTTATTTTTAAAAAACATTTCTTTATGGAGGCAATCGTTACAATTTTTACATTTGACGTCATTTCTCAAAAGCCTTGAACTATCTAGACAGAAAACATTTATGTAGGTAAGTTTAATTTGTGTTTTTGTTTACAGTCATTAAATGTTCAGAGTCATAGCACTGATGGAGTCAAATGTTACATCTGCACACATGCAGGGGGATATTGTGACAACACACACAATCCTGTACCTACATATTAACAGCAAGGACTAGGGCTGAACAATTTGGGAAAAAATGCAATTGCAATTTTTCCGACTGATATTGATTCGGTTTGTGTTTTTTAAAAAAAGTCAAGCTTCAGTTTAATGTTCACTGTGTAATAGATTTAAATCATCAAAGACTGCTGCTGGATCACAGGATATTTTTTTTCCGCACCATAAACCTGCTGTTGTTGGTAGGCGTATATGTAGTCACCTTGGGCCTCGTCTTATTGGTGACCACAACTGTCAAACTAGGAAAATGGCATGAATTTGTAAAACCATTGACACACGTGTTTAAATGTGGGTCAGATGTACATCCCACAGCTAAATGAATCGCAGCCTTTGCTAATTGCATTGGTTCAAATTGTGATTTAGATTTAAAATAGATTAATCATTCAGACCTACCAAGGACCACAATAAACTCCCAAAAATAAAGATGTAGTTAATAAATTTCATATCCATTGAATTATTAATTCCAGCTTAATAAAAACATTATAATGAATCATATCATAAATGACCAGAAACAAAAAAGTATAGCTGTGGGTGACGGGAATGGGTTAAGTCTAATAAAGTCATGAAAAGACCAAAAAAAAAAAAAAAAAAAAAAAAGTAAAAGAAATTGCTGAGGTTAATACAATACATCCCAGGGAAAACATGAATTTGTGCATCAATCTATCACATCAGCTTAAAACATCGACCTCATGCTGGTGCTAAAAGATAAATAAGAGGATGACCACAGTCATTGACATTTATCCTATTGGAACTATGAAAGTTGGCACAAAATGTTGTTACTGTTGGTAATCTTTCGTTGTTGAGATATGTTTAGATATTTTAGTCTGAACCAAATTGTCGAACTGACAGATGATCTGCTGAAAGTTTTTTGATGCACAGGGCTTCCACAGGTTCATCTTTTCTACAACTAACTGAGTTGCTGTAAAGGTTTGTTGCACCTAACTGAAAAAAATATCAATATTTGGACAAAGATGGACTCGAAACGGTATCGGTAAGGAGGCACTGACCATAGTCAATATTTACAGGGTGAAGGTAAACAGGGATGACAGGAAAATGAATACAGATGGAAGTTGCTGGCAAATGTGACGCAGAATTTTTACTGTTTCACATGAATTATTCAGATTAAACAGGGATGTTTTCTTTGCAAATCAAATATCACTAACTTCTTAAGCCTAGTTTAGCTCAGGAGATTGAGGATAAACCAGCCAGATGTTCCTCTACAATCTGACTCCCAAATATTACCAAATTTGGCCCGTGGTATGGCGTTTGTTTTGGTTAATATGAATGATTTGCTGATCACTTTATGACAGGGTAATTCCACACTGTGGTTGTTTCTATATAAGGAGTAAATCTTTCTGTTTACAGGTGCAAGGTATATTATTTTCTCTCTGTTGCCTGGTTACAACACCCACGGGAGTCCCCGCATCAGTAGGGACTCCCCATCTTACCATAATAGCATTGTGCAACCACAAAGTGCGACCGAGTACAACCGACACACGGCAGAAAGAAGTGCTGAAAGCGAAACCAGGCGAGAAACGGCTGTTTTCTTGTTTTCATAAACCCCCGTGTGCTCAAGCTCCATATAAGGACCATGGCTGCATCAGCGCTGCTTTCAGGGGCAGTTGTGCTGTTTATTACGACATTGTTTGTTTTGAATGCAGGACTATCTCCACCTCTAACACGGAAATGCTGAGAAAACAGCTTGAACGCATTTACCCTCTGTTTGGAGGTGGACATGTGGTGTTTATAAGATTTGATGGATGGGCTGGATTAATGTCTGAAGTTCCTTATTTGTAACTTGATTATAGTAAAACAGAGTAGGCTCCACAATACAGACACATTGTAATCTCCCACTGAAGTACTGTAAATGTTGATTTCACTCATTTCAGGCATTTTGGTTCCATCTAATGGTGAAATGCAGACATAGCATGTTCTGGTTTTATAGTATGTCCTCAAGTAAAAGTCCTGCAAAAACCTTTACATTTTAAGTACTGAAGCATTTATATAATTAACTGTCATTTCATGGATCACAAAGAACAGCAGGTGAAGATTAGCCATCTGGGCTAACACTTGTACATTTGCATGTCAACATAACTGCTGATAATATGTGTCAAAACAGAAATTAAATCTTTATTCACTAATACAATGACAAACAAGGCTTCAGTGGGCCAAGAGATGCTCTGGCATATAACTGCTTGTGAGACCAAAACATTTTCTTTAAATGTTTTTTTGTACAACTTTAACAAATAAGATAAAATGTGTTCATATATAAACCTGACAGATGTTGGTAGGCAGATTTTGTACTGCTGGACTGAATCGGTCCAGCTGTTGCCCTAGTTTCCAGTTTGTTTGTTTTTTACACTGAGTACACAGTTTAATATTTATTGCACAGACATGAAAGTGGTCTCAATATTCTCCTGTAAAAGCAAATTATTGTATTCCCTAAAATGTTTAATTATTCCTTTAACTTCCACATAAAATCATGCTATGACTTAAGAGAATTATATAATTAGTGAACTGATTTCATGATAATTGAAGAACATATGAGCAGAAAAACTTTTACGAAAAAAAAGTCAATCTTTTATTTTTGTTAGATACTCTGTACAGGGGCCTCATATCACAGCTGGTTCTGGAGTATTTACGCTGATGAAGATGTCTCCCTTCATCCTACAACATCTTACTCAGTGTATGGATCTTAAATAGGATATAAATTATCACTACTCCTTGTCATTTGTATCCACCTTTGTGTCACTCCCAGATGGAAATGAGAGTTCTCCTTGGTGTACAATCAGTCTTGAATAATTTTCAGAAACTTGTTGACTCCCACCACCATCTGGAGAAGTCTGACAGTTCAACCTACTTAATGTTTCAGTCTGAAAAGCTGACTCTGGTCCAGCTCAGATGGCTCAGCTGGTCACTTCTTCTCTGTGAGGTGCGGCTCTAACAGTTTTTGAATGTGTAGCTCCTCCACCAGGTTGTCCACACACACCTTGAACAAAGGCTCAGGCTCCTAACAGACGAGACGAGAACAGAACAGAGTCAGAACAGACTGAACATGATCGCTACAAAGCAGCATTTGTTTTGCATCTTTCAGGGGTGTATAAGTTGGTTAAGTTTGGAGAGAGATGTGAAGTCAATTTCTCAGATTTGTAACGCACTTATTCTCACTGAAAACAGAGGGTATTTGCACTTTGTGTGCTGTGTATGAGGATTTTGTTACCTTGTGCTCCAGCTGCCTCTGTTTCTCCACAGCCTCCTCCAGACTCAGACCCATCCACTCTGCTTCCTCCTCTGGGATCTCAAAATGCTGCTGATGGCAGAAAAACAAACATTTCTTTCTTTAACACATTTTCTTTCCCGACATATTTAGCATCACTCAGTGAACGTGTCCCACCTACCTTGTATTTGTTGTACACCTTCTCTCTCTTGACAGGGTCATCGGGGTAGAGCTCTTTGTCTTTGTGTGCCAGGCGGAGCAACATAGCCCTCTTCAGGTCCATCCCCAACTTGGAGTTCAGGTCTTCCTTTGGTGTCTGAAAGGAGTTGGATGTTTACAATCTTATAAAAAGCTCTGTAGGAAATGTCTTTTTTTGTTGGACAAAGGTGGTGTCCTCTTACTTTAAGAATATAAAAGTCGAATCCGTAGGCAGCATCGATGAGGTCCAGAGTGCGTGCAGTGACCTTGATGGTGAACTTGTGGTCGAGGATTTCGCTGTATAGCTCTCTTTTGAACACCTGCGGTTTCCAGGTCTTCCTCAGACGAGTCGACAGCTACCGAAAGAGATCATTCAGAATTCAATAACAACAGAAGACGGATGGACTGAAGTATGACGTCTAGAACATGTCAAACAATACAAAACAATTTATTAAAATACTTTATTTACAGTTTTTGACTTTACAAAACTGTACAAAACATGTCACAACAGAGAAACAGTCAAACATAAAAGAAAACAGGAGGGGCTGATAGACAGTTGCAAATTTACATAAATAGATTTATGGAAAAAACATAGTTACAGTAGTTGAAGTATAGTAAGTACTATGTGAAAAGTTGAGTCAGGCATCACAACTGACACGGGGCTAGGAAGGGTCCCCAGATTCTCTCAAATCTGCTCTTTTTTAATGTACTTGACTGATTTCCAATATAATAAAAACAACAAACAGAACTAATGAAGGAAAATCAATGTTGTGGAGACTCACCTTGTCATTGTTGGCGTATCTGAAGCCGGATATCCACCCCTCTCCTCCCCACAGGCCGTCCTGCGACTGTGGAGGGTAGTAGATGGGGATCGGGACGTCCTGCACCCGCTCCTTGTGTCCTGTCTTTGGGTTGCGTCGGTACTCGACTCCCAGAGGCTTCCAATGGACTGGGGTGGGTTCTTTCTGCTCAAGGGACTTGAGGTAGTGTTTAGGGAGACGGGCGTAGATGCCCTGCTTCAGCTTTAGGGCATCCCACATTTTGGGGGCATATTTATGAAGAGGCATAATGGACTGTCTTTCAGAGTCCAATCTGGAAGACAGAATAAGGAACATGTCAGGATCAAACAGACAACAACATGAACAACAAATGTGAAAAATTATGCAAACGGAATAATCTGTTAATTGACTTTTCAATGCCATTCTACGACCAACTTGCAACATTTTTGCATTTATCAAAGATGCTCTTTCACTTATCTTCCACAAGCACGGAAAGCTTAAATAAATTCCATGACATCTTCAGATCATTTAATACATTAAAATTTGTGTTAAACTGACAAAATAATTTAAATTTCCAAAATAACAAAATAAGCTGTTAAACTCATTTATTAAGAGGATTCACGGCCATAGCTTTAAAATGTTTTTTTTTTTTCAAATGTGTTCTAATCACTGTACACCGAATATTTTGGCCCCTGATTAGACCATGCAAATACATTCGGGGTCTATAAGTAACAATATTTTTTTTCTTTTTCTTCTTTGATTAGTCTATACAATGTCAGTTAACAAAATAGTGATAAAGACCCATAACAATATCTCAACACTCGTTTTGTCTTCCTGACATTAGAATAGATTTGGTATTTTACTTTAAAAATTACTTAATTTATCAATCAACTATCGACATTGTTGCTGATCATTTGAACCAGATTAACCTGCTACTTCATAGGACAGATAAACAAAATATACTCTACCCGTTTCGCAGACACCATTACAAATACTTAGAGAAACTCACGAAGTGAACTTCCAGAACATTAGGCTCGTTAGCATGTTGCTAACTGACAGCGGCTAACCGCACACTTATTCGTTGATTTACTTTGCTAAACAGGGTCTCTATGAGCCTAACATGAAGCTGGAAACACGTTCAAAGGTCTGTCTTACCGGGTATTAACTAAACAGTTACCTACGTCAATTACAGGGTAGGTTTTTACTCCACGTTATCCCAAAATCAAGCAGGCAAGGACATACATAGTGCATTCTCCGCTACACAGTCTGGTTTCCGCTTTCACCGACCCGCCTACACAGATGAGGAATATGATTGGATGATGGCCAAGTTCTCACAGATGATTGGCTTCAACGGACTATCAATCAAATACTTCTTCCGGGATGTTGGACCGGATGTAATTTCAAAGTAAATACATTCATTTATGTCTGCAAAATGGACTATCATTCATTTATATTTTTTAAATCCTAATGGTGTTCTGATGACTAAAACAACGAGATATAAGTGTTTCAAAATCATAACAATATAACTAATTGATATTAACTGGATTAAACATGGATAAGCAATAAAAGTCGAATGGGAGACCAAAAATATTTACAAAACACAAAATAAAAATTCAGATATGTCACGCCAAGAACAATCAAGTGAAACACTAAAATATACCAATAACCATAACTCATTTGGAGCAGAGTATAATTTTAGTTAAATCATGACACAATTAGTCTTTGATACACTACAAGCAAGTCTATGGCTTTGATGAAGAAAAATGCTGTGGGGAAAATGTTATTGTGAAGTGTTGACAGGAAGTAGATCCCGTGACGAAGACAGAAAAGCTTCGCTGGTGTAAAAGGTGAAAATAACACACGACTATTGAAGTTTTAAGCGCTTAAAATGGCAAATATTCACCATGATTTGAAACAGAACGGTTATAACAGACACTAAACATTTCATCTACGAACTAAATCAGCTTACTACAAACTACGATCAAAATCAACCATAGAAAAACTTACGCATTTCTTTCGCCCGAAAGGTGGAATTGAACCACTCTGCCGCTAAGCAGCTACAGGTTTGAAGCCTGCACCCCGGACCACCGAGGCTCATCCGGGCATTTTCAAAAAGGTGTACCAGGTGGGTTTATACATCATATCATGTAGACCGTTCTCAGTCATGGTGTCAAATGAAAAACTATAGATACTTTGTATTTAGCAGAGAGAGCTAGTACACAGAAAGTACAACCACGTCCCGGATGCCCTAAAGCAGATTGAGTTCAAATAAACACAATAAAAGCAAACATTGTCTGGTCTGTGCTGTGTTATGTCAAGCAGATGCATTGTGATTGGCTGTCTGGCAATAAAAAGGTGGAGCCACGCTGCGTCAGTGCAGGTCAGAGATATGTCCAGGATTAAAATTCAAATTCAACACTTTGAAGGAATAAGAAAACTGTTTCTAGAGGTTTTTTTTGTAATGAGATCTAAGCTCTAAAACACAAACTGCAGAGGGGCTTGGCTTTTACTTGTAACACTGTGTTTCAAAAAGGCTAAGGATATACAACAATAAATATATCCTGTTAACTGTCTTGTTGCTAAGCTTTCAAGGTGCCTTACAAGTCTTGTACCGTTTGTACAAAAAAAAAAAAAAAAGTAAAAAAAAAGTACAGAAACAATCTCTTAACTTTTTTTTGGTGAAATATTACACAAAATCTGGAGTTTCATTTTTTTGCACCTATTTATTTTGTCTACCCTCTAAACCTTAGAGAGGTTGTTTGTTACTATCATAACTGAGATGATAGCGCTCTTGAATGTGATCAACTTCATCATACTATATGCTAACAATTTTTATTGACAAACAGCTATTCTCTAGATCGCTTCCCAATTTTAATCTAAGATTATTTTTATTCTCCTTATTTGATGTCTTTATGTAGCTTATTTCTTTTTTCCAAAGTACGTATGTCTTTGTTTTCCTCAATTCTTTGTAAACTGTTCTCTCCAAAAAACAAAACAGAAAGGGGATTCAAATTAAACACTAATCCACTTTGGCATGCTATGTCATGCTAAGTGTCGCTAATGATGTTAACAATGGCTGTGTTCTATTTAGGTGTACACGTTTTTGCGTATGCTGGGCTGTTTTTACACTTTATGCTGTCATGTCAGCTTCTCTTTGCCATGCAAAATCCCTCTGTGTCGTCTGAGTAACTCGCACAGCCTCATACTGTTGATGCTCAAGGTGCAAACAGCTGTATTGCATGCTGCAGACACAAGTACATTTTTCAATTAGTTTATGCAAACTTCCTGATTTCCTCATTCTATTTGTGACTACTTTGACTAAATATACATTGCACTTCGTCTGGATGTTTGGCAGATACAGTTGTGGAAGTCATCATACTTTGAAACTACATTCATCAACATTTTGCTTAAGTAAAAATATAAAGAAGTGTTAGCAACAAAACATTTAAAAAATGTTTAACGTTAAACAAGTCATTGTGCAAAATAAATGTTGTATTATTCTATCTTTATGGATTATTATAGACATATTAGAATTTAAGTTTATTATATAATATAATGATGCTGCTGGTAGGATACCTATGACGATATTTCACTCATACACTGTTTTGTAGTTCAATCTTTAACAACGCATCCCGTTTCATAGACTTGTACTGGAAACCTTAATCTGTAAAGGAATTACTAACTTTAATCCATCAAATAGATGTAGTGCAGTAGAAGTATACTCCAGTAGTATACTTTGATATAAATGTTATGTCATTTTAATGTTTGTGTAATGTAATTTATGATTAAATGTATTATAACTGTTATGTCCTGGGTCTTTACAGAAGGATGTATTAATTAAATAAGTATTAATAGGTGCTCATAATATATACACTGTCAAATCAATTATCTAACCAAATGTATTCTGTTACATCATTTTGCTTCTTATGCTATATTTTATCTAATTTTCGAAATAAAAGGGACACACTATATGTCACATTACAGTTTGTTTTATTTCAATACATACATTAATGAGAAGCGAGAGGAAACAAACAAACAAACAAAAGAAAACTGCCTCAGTTGTCACTGAGGTTCACATGATATTGCATAAAAATCTTTGGAGCAGCACCATGTTAATGTCTTCAAACTAACAAAAGATTTGCACATAATGTGCAGGCAGTGTTTTGAGGTGGATAACATCCACTGTCTTTACTTTTACATCATTAAATGGATGCCAGATCATTAATTTATTTTTCTCCAGGTCTTTGGTGTATACTGTCATTCAGAGAAAGGTGTTCTCGATAACCAGTGTCTGAGGCTCTTCCTTTGTTTCCCCAGCGGGTGGTGCCAGCAGGGCGTGGGTCTCCTCCTCCACGGGAGAGCAGCACATACTCCCTGTGCAAACCTTTCCACAGGCCAGGCTGCAGGCCAGGTCCGCTCCCTGGGCGGGGTCTTCTCTGTGGAGGACAGGGGAGGCGTCACCCACACTGCCTGCAGAGGACTCAGAGTCGGGAGCAAACTCTGGCTGAACGGTGCTCCTGGTCACTCCTACACTCCGCAGCACCTTTGTGACCGCTGACATTAGATCAGAACACCTTAAGGAAAAAAAAACAAAAAACAAACAAACAAAAAAAAACCAACATTGAACATTTTTTATCTGGACAAAAACATATTCATGAGAGCCAGTCAGTAACCATCCCAAGAATGTAAAGGATTAATGTGAGTATGATTAACTTTCTGTGTAAGTTTGAAAGTGTAAAGCTTGTGGTAGACTGGTGACCTGGTGACCTTGGTGGTGGAGCACACCTCCACCACCAAGGAGGGATGGATGATAAATAAGCTGTGACCCATCTGAAGCATAAAATAAAACTTTATCAAACTATATAGCTATTTAAAGTCAGTCATTGACCATTTTCTCTTAATCAATCATACTTTCACTGTCATCAACCCTTGCAATCAGATTTCACTTCCCTGCTCTATATGCAAATGTACACCTACATCAAATGTTTTTTTGTTTTTTTTTACACAGGAAAATAAATATCTTCATGTGTAACATTTACTGAATTAACAAGTAGACCAACATAGTTATGAATGTGTTGAAGGCAGTTTATAGTCTCTACCGATGCAACAAGTCTCAAAGTTAAGCTTTAGTTTAAGGGAGTCTGGCGACTTGCTCCACAGATGATGAAGACGTAGCATCTTTTAGTTTGTATTCACTGTTTTTGTAAAGTTTGACATGTTTAAATAAATAAATAATAATTCAATAAATTGTTGTTTTCTTGAATACATTTGGTGTTAATGTCAGTGTGTCAGAACAGCTGCTCAAAGGTAAGACGCACTTCAGACATGGAAGCAAACAGACTGGTAGAGATTTGCCTCGACATTCTGACACGTTTTACAAGGAAAGACAGAATGAATTGTATTCTCAGTGGGCATGATATAAAAAGTTAGAACCACCCGTACAAAAGTCAAACTTTTCCACTTTACCTGTGTGCTGGAAAGCCGGCATGGCAGTGCACGTGCACAGTGGCCACAATAATAGATTTAGATAGCTGCCAGACATGGAGGTCGTGCACACTCTGCACCCCTGGAATGCTTGCAATCCTCTGTGTGAGATCAGATACACAAATGTGTGGAGGTGTGGCCTGTAGCAGCAGCAATCCGTACCTCTTCACCTGGAAGAAACACAACAGAAACAGCAGGTTTGGATATAGCTGCGGTAAATATGACCAACATGAATATATTTTTCAAACCACCCAATCTGTCCTTCTCAGAGACTGACCTGTGGCAGAGCTGCGACAGTCAGCACAAGCCCCCCCAGTATGGTCAGGGCAGGATCCAGGTAAATTAAATGTCTACAGGATTTATGGCTATGAAAGCATTGTGGGCCCATCAGCAGAACCACCACATTGGTGATCAGGGCCAGAAGGGGGGTACAAAGGTCCACAGCAACAAAGACGAACGACGAAAGACAGGCTTTCCACTGGCTGGTTGGCACAGGTCTCCCGATGTGATGCAATACCTTGGAGACTGGGGAGGTATTCGATGCTTTTTCACTGCCTGAAGGGAGAGAACACAGCAAAACATGTTCGTTTCAAACACTTTTGTACATGTTGATCAGAAAAAACATCACATTTGTCTATCTCGAGAGAGATCCCTCCTTTGTGACTCTGCCTGAGGTTTCTTCCATCTTTTTCTCAACATGTCCAGTTTTTCCTCAATGGCATCGAGGGTCTAAGAGGATGCCCCTCACACATTGTAGAGCCCATTGAGGCAATGTGATTGTGTTTATGTTCTATATAACTAAAATAGATTTTAAAGAGCTAGACTCTTACTTACCAAGATGTCCCAAGCAGGCTTTGTCTTTGGAAATCTCTGTGATGTCTTCTGAATGAACACTCACTACTTCTTCATCCTTCTCTGCTCTATGCTCCCCACTGTCCTGCAGAGCTGCTGCCTGCGTGTCGCCTCCTGACTGTGGTTCTGGGGAGTCAGTGTCAGGGATGCAGGAGGTTCGGGGGTTACAGAGGACGAGTGCCCCATTGTGGAGCGAGGCCTCCACAGCAGACTGAACTGTGCGGCTAACATCACTGAGGACTCGCCCTGGCTCAGCTTCACCTTTGGCTTCCTCTTCAGCACAGACTGTGAGAGTGAAACAGAGGAATGAAAAACAAATATGGACTCTGTTTGATGTTACTTAAAGCTGAATATACACTATTTTTACCATACACACTTGGCAGATACTTCAAAGTGCCCCAGGGGTACCATCACCTGGACAGCCACACTAGATTATTATTACATAATGCAGTGTAAATATGTACTTTAACATAAGCTAACTCAAGCCTGGTGAAAAAACCAGACCTTCCACATTTGTCTAAACACCAGCGTTCAGAATCGCCTTCCATACACCATATTCACAAGGTTTTAGGTCCATTGACATAAGGGATAAAACATGCTGTTATCATTTCTACACCCGATTGATCAGCAACTGTAAAGCGGTTAGTGAAAATCCATCAAGGGCCATTTTTGACAACCTGCTAGCTTCCATTAGACAATAGCTAACATGTTTAGCATTCAACCACTTTCCAAGTATTACACAATATGATAGGGAAAGGTGTAAATCAATTCTCAAATATCAATGCACATCTTGGACACATTTATTTAAGCCTGAAATTCAAATACTCCTGATGTAATCAATTGCTAAAGTTAGCTAGGAAGTGGTTAAAGGCTAACATGAGCTACATCAAATCAAATATGTTTTTTACCCTGAAATATGATAAATTGTCCCTCCGGATTTTTATTTTCTATTCACTTGCCCATCAATTAAGAAGCTAAAAAGCTGAAATAATCACATTTAAACATTTGAGGTTGTCACAGACATTAAATGTCATCACAGCAAGCAAGGAGACTCATTTACTCACTAGTCTGTCTTTACAGGCCAACTTTAGTTACAATCTAGATAACTCTAACTTTACAACTTGTAGATTTATCAATTCATAGAAAATATATATAGTAACTGGGTGGTTAGATGTTTAGTGGTGGTGATGCATGTGACTTTAGTGTTGTAAGTTTATAGCCTAACATTAGCTTTTAATTCTAACGATTTATTTTATGGTCATGTGTGGAGGGCATCCTGCTGAACAATACGTGCAAGTGTCATAAACTTGTGTTTGCCACAGAGCTTATTTATGCCAATATTCAAAAATCCAATAATAATAATAAAAAAATCTCATAGACTTTTTGTTGAGAGAACCAGGGTGATCCTAACTTCCTGGTTAGCCTACAAAAAGACACCTTCTCTACATCACTCTATGACATTGGTCTTCAAAATCCTTAACTACAAGTCAAATACATGGTAATCACATATTAAGTAATCAGCTGTTGTAACATAGATTAGACTTTCATGTCTGTACAGGAAGCTACTGCTACCCTCCTGTTAGCTTAGTTTAGCATCAAGACTGGAAACAAAAAGAAACAGCTAACATATTGTTTTGGTTTTTGTACAGATTTACATGAACAAACGAGCTAAACGTGTTAATTGGTGACCTTTAACGGGGTTATTAGGTGGATTTTGTTAGCTTTGGACAGAACCAGGCTAGCTGTGTTCCCATGTTTCCAGTCTTTATGCTAACTCGAGCTAACAAGGTGCTGACTCTTGTTTCATGTTCAACCCCTATAGACAGGGTACTCAGCTTCTTAATTAACTCTCAGCAAAAATGTGTGTTTGCCAAAATGTCCAACTTCTCCTTTAAAGCCTCGTTATAATCCTGATTAAAAAGTAGTCATAGCAGTTTGAAAGCAGGTGCAGGTATGCAGCTTTTAATGTTGCCTCCCCTGACTGTATTGTTTGCAGTGCATAAGGGGCTCAGCGTGCATCTGAAATCTCCTCATACACTTTTTCAATGGTGTGGTTGGTTTTCTAACTCCACTGGCTGTGCTGTGGTGAGAAGATTAGCAGACTCTGAATTACTCACTCAAACTCTCATCGTTTGCAACCTCCATCACTTATCACATTAACAACTAGGTTAAAACCATACATTCGTTCACGATAGACTGCACAAATGTGCATCGCTATCCCCATTTGTGCAGTTCTTTGCATCTCGAGTCTCTGTATGACAGTAGGCTTTTTCACACTACCTTTGTGAGCCATTCGAACTATAAACACTTTTGCCATTAGATTACTTGGATTTCCCTTTATACTCTCATAATTTCAAACACATTGAATCATTAAGCCTCCTTCCTGGATGGAATTTAATTAAAAAATTGTTTTATCCAGGATCCACATTTTGCACGGTCTGTCTGTTGTTGACCTTAATGATACCAATTCTCAGTGAAATACACAACAAACGCTTTCTTTTGTAACTTCCCGCCAGGGTGCTCTGTACACCAGGGGGCTCTATATTTGCCCCTTTCAAAACTTAAATGTAGTGTGATTGTTTCCTTTTTCCCTTTTTCTTTTCTTTTTTTTTTTTTTTAATGCTGTCGCTGATCCTCAAATCTTGAACAGATTCCTGCAAAGTCTCTGAGAATCCAAATCACCACCATTACTGTCCTTCCTGTTTGGTCCATGACGGCGGCATGCCGGAGATGCTACCGCTAACGTGAGTTGTCCAAAAACCTTCTTTTTAGTAAACTCTGTGTACACAAACGATGTTCTCAATGCTCATGTTCATGTGTAGAGACCCTGGTGATACAATGAGCAAAGTTTCACGTTGTGTCGAGCCTTCTCTGTCTCTTTTATCCCGCTTGTTTCTCTTGTCGTCTTCCCTATAAAGGTCACAAGTTTCTCACTTTCTACAAAACCATCAGTTCTGCTATCAGAAATACTGATGCATCATTAATAAAATGTTCTTATAATCACCGTACCCTCTTTTGTAAGTATTAATTATAATATAACAATAACGTGATGTTTCGGACAAACAGATTTTACTTCAGCTGTTGGCCCTTGGAGTTGTCTCTATGATGAGCTTATGCGATAAAACAAGTCAGACGAGGGTCCTGCCGGAGGAGGATAAACACCAACTACAACCTTGCAACCCAAATCTTGTTTTAAGAGATACTAAAAATCGTCCTGTATGATCAGAAAATGCTAGCACATATCGTTATACTGCATATCTGTGCACTAACTGCCAAAGTGAACGTGTCATCCGTCTGTAATGTTACATTACCTTTGTGGTTCACTTCAACATGAGATTCAGTGTCCGGGGCCTGTTGATGATCCCAGTTCAGCCACAGCATTAACATCTTATGGACCAGACTTACAGCGGTGACCACTACAAGCAACAGGGGTTGCTTTGTTGGTTTCAGTGCCATGTATTTCGTGCCAACTTCCAGAAAGTAGGAGAGACACAGAGTGGTCAGGCAGAGAGCGGTAATGAAAGTCCCTAAAGATTGAATCCTGCAGTCACTGTATGACAGACTGCAGTCGAGAGCTGGAGGAGAGAGTTCAGGCTGAGGCTGATCTGGGAGGGTCTGGGTGCCAGGTGGAGGTTTGACGGATGACTCTGACTGCGCAGCTGATGAGGAGGAGGAAGCGTGTGGAGGAGGCGCAGGGGAGTCTGAAGAGGAGGGAGGAGGTTTTTTCACACCTGCCTGATTAAGAGCCATGCGCATGAGGATTAAGAATGTGTGGAAACCATCCACCAGCATGATGAGCGAGTGGCAAGCCTGACTGATGGCGACCTCGCAGCACAGCAGCAGGAGGGTCACTCCCAGCATGCACCAGTGTAGCACCCTCATGCCTGCGACTGAAAGCATAGAGTGCAAGGGTGGAAAATTGCAACAAAAAGGAGTCATGACTAAGAGGAAGAAACTCAAGCAATAGCCTGAAGCATCTTTGTTAACCAAAGTAAATATGCTGTGTTGTAAGAACATTGGCATCAGACAGGCACCTAAGCTTATATTTTTCATTGACAAAGAAAAACTTTAAACAAATGGTGTAGAAATATTTTCCCATTTTATCAACTTTAGAGGGAATTCAGAACCAGTTCCAGTTAAGAACCAGTTCCAAATTAAACAGAGGAGCAAACAGTGGAGTTTTTGCACACCTGAGTCACACGCATACCCTTTTTCTTCTAATTTTTCTACACTGTGTTCAGAATCAGAGACGATAAAACAGATAATAAACCTGTGTAGGCCCACTTTGTTTCCACACAGAAAATTGATCGGGAATGGATAAAGAATTAAGTCAAAAAGTATAATCAACATTGACACTAGTATCAATAAAACATATCAATTTCCATCTTTAGTACAGTGCATTTATCATGCTAATACTTTTGTGCTTTTACTTCAGCAAAATTAGTGACTTGCAACAGAGTATCTCACTGAGGTATTACTACTTATACTTTACTTTAAAATGACCTGACTGCTTCTTTGATCACTCACTGTCAATCATGAATAAACCAGCATGCACATGAAAGACACTACAAACTATCTGCACAACTTGAAAATCCAAAATTTAAGACGGGAGCAACAACTTTAGACAATCTATGCTGTTTTAATTACCACAGAAAAGAAGACGACCCTCCAGCAGCAATGAAAGGAAAGTTGGGTTCTTGGATGTGATCTTTGCGCCGGCATCAGAAAAATGTCATTCATGGTGCTCATTTCCTCCTCTCTCTGTCCCAGCACACTCCTCCTCTGCTGTAATCGCAGTCATGTGAGCTGGGGAGGGGGTGGGTGGTATCGTCCTCTTCTCAGTTATCCCTGTTTGCATTCCCTCCTCAGCTAGCTGGTGGGAGAAAGTACCTTTAGCGGACACATCGCATGGCCCACCCACCCCTCATGCACTCTCGGAGCAGATCAAGTGAAGCTAATTTGTACTAATTAAATCCCCATTGTGATGTCAGGATTACAGATACCAGATCTGGTATTACATAATCAGATCAGCCAGAAAACTTTGCCTTACTATGCTGAAAACATCAGACTGTTTAATAAAGAATAAGTAATAATCAGAGTGATGTTATGCGGGCGGCTGTTATATTAAAGGTGCACTCTGTTGTTGTGGGGAAGACATTTTAATCAGAAGAGAAAGATCTTCATGATGTTTTTTTTTGTCAAAACAAACTCTCCTTATTATCATGAGTGAATAAACTGAAATAGACCTTAAAGGAAAACGCACTTTCATACTGTTTTACTTTGTTTACATGTGGCGGACCCTGCCACCTTTCTAGCTTCAAACAGTCCCCAGAGAAGAGTTTGTTTATTGTGATCTAATCTTCCTGTGATCCTGTGATCTTTCAAATACATGTTGGAGCTGAAGCGCGCCTCAACTGAGTTTTACCCCCCAAGCAATTAGAACATCAGAATAATCCATTAAATAAAGGTGGGAGCATAACTTGGATATGACAATGATGTCAAATAATACCGGTGCTACTGAGACACAGGCAGGGGAACGCTGTTTATTCTTGTAAGTAGCATGTCAATGAACTTTTCCTTCCTCTTTTTTCCCCCTTATTCGAAATTATTTGGGATTGTTACACATCTACATCCACATCCTTTGAATTTGGGATTAGACGCCTTACATTTCACAAAAAATATAACAGAATAAGTATATAAAAAGACTACATCTTGCGGACTTAACTAGTCGCTTGTCTTTTCGGATGTTATGTCTTGTCTTCATTGTGGGTCTTTGTATTGTATCACCATCATTTAAAAATAAAATGTATGCCTTTTTTTACTTAAAAAAAACCCTGATTGTTATGAATGCATAAAGGTATACATACAGGTATTAATAACATTAACTACCATAAACTGCTGGTCATACCAGACCAGTGGGTGTAGCACAAAACCCCCGAGTGCAGGTAACTGAAGTAAACAAGGTACACACTTATTTACTTCAGTTACCTATCTATTTCCTGTGAATCCAGCTCTTTGTATGGCAAAACATGTGTTATTCCCTATTTCAAAAGTTACCTAGACTCACTTTTAAACTACTTACAGGGAATATTAAATGAATAGTTTATGGTAAATATTTGTTTCCTTTTCTGCCAAGAGTGAGAAGTCTGACAGTCTCAAATGTGAATGGAAGTATGAAGCTAAAGCTAGGAAAACAATTAGCTTAGCAGAAATACTAGAAAAGAGTGCAAACGGCTAGCCTGGCTCTTAGGTAACAAAATCCACACAGTGGCACGTCGAAAGCTTACTAAACAAACTATATTGAGTGTTAAATGGAAGTCAGGTGAAGTTTCGTAGTCTATAACATTTCTGGAGCTTCACAGCAAAACAGAGTTGCAGCATTCTCCCAAACAACGTAAGCAGATTGGGACTTGTTTTAAAATATTAAAAGATAGAGAGAAATGTCGCCATACAACTCGTCTGCCATAATCAAAGTCTCTGGAAGCAATGAGACCCCTTTCCCATGAAAATGTCCCTTTTTAAGGCAAATTTTTCAATGTGGCTGCTAAGCTAAGCATTAGTGTACACCTCATCTGAAGTGGTAAACCAGCTGGACTGTGTGTAATGTCTATTCAAATAATCATTTTATTAAATTTTTGCATCAGCGTTTCCTTAAAAATAGTGAGCTTCTGAGGTGTTATTATGGATCTCCTTACCCGCAAAACCACAACTTATAAACTGCTCTATCAAAACTGCATGAAAAACAGACATTACCAGAGTAACTGTGTGAGTTAATTAACCCTTTAGGCGCCGGGGTTTATTTTAAAAAATACTAGATTTTGACATCTAAATTTCAGAAGGCTCTGGCTTGAAAATGGTTTGAGATAGAGACAAAGTGTAAATGAGACAAATATTGAGAATGACCTAAAGTTTATCTTGGGAGTAAATTTCCCCATCTAATTAGCATATTATGACGTCATATGGTGGCGGCCATATTGGATTATGTCATTTCCATGAAATACCTGATATTTTGAAAGAGAGTTGAACTCATTTCATCATATTCATCCCCTCCATCCATTTGTTATGTTGTCCACACATCAAGTGAACAGGGAAAAAGTAAATTCTAAGCCAACAGTTGTAAACTAGAACTATTACTACACCACAAAACTCATGTAAACAGTATGCGTTTTCTTTTTTTTACCCACCACAACCCCCCCAGGACACTTTTTCTTTTTCTTGTCTTTTTTTCTTTCCCTTTTCTTGTTTTCTCTTCTCTTCTCTTCATTGTTACTATTATCATTATTATTATTATTATTATTATTATTATTATTATTATTATTATTATTATTATTATATAACAGTAGGCATCTTTTACCTGCGGAGGCCTTATCTGTGCCCATCTACCAGATAAAAGTTTGCAGTATTTGTAGAATGTGGAGCCTGTCATGGCAAGGCACACAGACAATAAGAACTATAGCTCTGTCACCACAATATCCAATTTGCTCATCAGAGAGCTTTATCCATTCCTGATATACTTCCTCATCTCTCAAGTAAGCCCATCCACCATTACCATCATCATCATCATCATCATCATGTCCAGCCCTGTTCTGCCTTCCCCTGTTTCCCCTACGAAACTCATCAGCCCTTCTATGGACACTTAGCCCACGTCTCCCCCTGCTATCCCGTCTAGTGTTGTGAGAAGAGCTGGACTCGTGTGTGCTCGGTGCTTCGTGAACACTGCTGTGTTGCACAGCTGCACCACTGCCGTGGATGGATGCTACGTGATCGTCACGGTAGAAAGAGTGAATGCTAACGCTGGTCCCAGCGCTGTTCTCACCACCACCGCTACTTTTACCACATCCATTCACTCCCCTACTGATACGAGTTCGTGTATCATTTCCATTCCCACCTATGTTGGGCAAAGGGTCGTATGTTTGTGCTTATGCATGTTCCTCGCTCTGCGCGGCAGCGCCATTGCTATACAAAGACGCACCGCGACTAGCAAGCTTACTAATCGCCCGACCGTCATCTCCCAAAGTTAGATTTTCCATTTCAGAATCAGAATCAGCGAATGGGAGCTCAATCACTTCCCTACGTGTCAACTATTTGCTTGCTATTGTCGTTTACTTCGTCTCAATAACTTCTAAATCCACCATTGCCGCTTCAGCAGAATAGCTCCGTTGCGCGCTGTCTCCGGTCTCTCATCCAACAGTTTGCATGGGACTTCCTCGAACATTTTGCATTGAAGCATGACGTTTTTATGAGCTAAGGTCTAAGTAAGAGATGTCTGCTAGCTAGTGGTGAGGAGTATGAACGACATGTAACCCCCCGTTAGGAGAAAACAGCTGTTTTGTTGGGTACAGTGCTGTGTCGCAAATTTGCGACTTTGGCGCTTAAAGGTTTGAAACGACAAAACAAAGTGATCCCAGCAGAGTAGGGCGGGTCAGATCCATAATAACACACACTGGAAAGAGCCGGGTTGGTTGTTTCACTTGCCAACTTAGCTTCATATCAAACCAACAAAGATGAGAGTGAGTGTCAATCCTCTCATCTAACTGACAGCATCTAACTGTATTCATTTTAGTACTTATTATCTCCTTGAAGCTGTGTTGAGGTGGTGCAGCCGCCGTGTCCTCCCGTCAGCACTCACGACCCCGCAGATGGTACTGCAGTCCCATCAGCCCCTGCTCCTGTGTGCCAGGGTTGCAGGGGTTTGTTGCAGTCCACTGGTCTGCGAATCAACAGGCCAGATATGGGCTGACACCACGGATAAATCCCTACTGTTCTACCAGCATACCAGCACATTCCGGAGGCACAGCTAAGCCCAAGGAAAGGCCATGTGAGGAAGCATTTGATCACTTGCCACACAGTCCCCCTACAGTCAGAGAGGCCACAGACCTGGCAGCCTGGCCAAACCTTTGACACCTACAGAGCTGATTTTTCAGTTCTGTTGCACTACCTGCTCGCTGCTTATCTTTGACGAAATTCTGTAGAACTGTTTCTGCCACTTGGAGGCAGCGGAACAATCTGAACACAATGCTGACACACTGTCTCATGAAGAAGCTAGCCTATGTCACGTTTAACACAACATGCCTACTTACACATTTAACAGATTTGGAGCACTGGATTTGGATTTTATGTCTGGTCTGGTTTCCCTTAGTGATGCACGATATATATCGGACTAATGATTTATCGGCCTGATACTGGAACATTTACATAACAGAAAACCCCTGAGGGCAGGGAGCTGACACAGGCAGTGTAGACAAGAGCCAAACACATCGTCGCTGGAGTGGACGAAACTTGCAATACGTGTTCCGCAAGTGTCTGGAGAGGTCCGGACAGTCTATAGGTCAAACACAATAAATCTTATTTCTTCAGCTTTTTTACCATCAGGAGTGCATAAATTACAGGTCATGAAGCTATTTTTTAAATTAAAAAAATGTGACCTTATTGTCGGTATTGGCTGTAAGAAGCAGGTAATTAGAGGTTATCAGTATATTGGCTGAAAAAAAAAATCCATATCAAGCATCCCTTGTCTCCATTACCACCTGAAGTAAATATCTAAATGCCTTTAGCTGCTAACTGCTCTTGTAATTGTAGCATGCAGTGAGTAGAGCTCAATATTTAGAGCAGCTAAGATTATTATTACTTTTTTTCGATAATACAAGGGCTGATTTGCTGTATCCACAAACAATACTCTTCTTCCTCTATACTTCAATGTCTGAGGATGCTAACTTTTTACCCAGGATAGCGTGAGCCCTAGCCTTCCAATCATGTAAAATCTGTCAGCAACAGTTGGAACAGAGTGTGCTGAAACTGTTTGAGCCTCTGTTTAATTTAGAACTGGTTTAATATAGACTATTATGTACTTTAGATTCTCTTAGATAAAGTAGAAACCCTCCTGGGCCTTTCTGTGGGATGATTGACAATAGGATATTTACTCTCTGTAACCGATGTGCTGCAGGTCAAAAACAAGCCTGTGTTGCGTAAGAAGATCTTTTTACAACTAGCGCTGTTGCCACTTTCTTTGTAAAAACACGCTCTGGACTGTTTCCTCTTTCCTGCCAAAACGCTCTGGACTGTTTCCTCTTCCCTGCCAACACTCATTTGTGTTTCCATCAGCGCAGATATGACTCTGATGATCTGCAGTCCTAAATGCCAGAAACACAGAAAAAAGGAAATGAAACTGGCTCGTCTGCCTGTCTGTGAATCTAAAATAACAACCTCTTAGAGAGAAATGGCACACTGACTCTGTGAGAAATTACATAGACTTCCTGTTAATGGTAAGGACAGGAGGAGGAAGGGAGAATGTCACATTGCATTAAACGAGATTTGATTCATACGCTGAAGTCTGAGATTCTTCGGAGACTTAGCAACTCTCTACCTCACAAAGGAGAATTTCCACAACAACTCGTCAACAGTTCAACCTGAGGTGTGCAGTCACAAGTTTCATATGTACAGTATGTAGACAGAGACTGAGCCTCAGGGTGAGGAGTCACAGAAAACAGGTAACAGGAGGCCGACAGGACATCAGGAAATGTTTTATTTCCACCAGAATTCATTTTACAGGAATCCCAGAAATGCAACTCAATCAAATCCCTTTGGTTTCCCCCATGGATTCCAAAGAATCAGTCCCAATGTTTTGGTGCTAAACCCACCCTGAACAAAATACAGTCACTGCATGGCAGGTTCATATGTGTGATTCAGTGACAGGCTTAAACTTGCTGTGATATGAGATGATTCTCTTTTGCAGTATTGGATGTTTTGTCTGAGCCTGACTGCAGTTTTGCACTTTTTTTTGTCAACCAATGGATTTAAAATAACCAGTGCTCTAAAGTCTAATAGGAAAGAATATCAAAGTGAGGCTGAGAAGATCTGAGTAGAAAATAAAAGGAGCTCTAAATCAAAGTTTCTGTGGTGGTGAAACTGTGTATTAGTGACAGAAAATGGAACACTTGCACAGACAGGGAAGGTTGGGAAGAGTGAGTGCAAATGTTTAGAGGAAGAAGAAGATGATGAAAGAGAAGCAGATGGAGAATTTCGACGAAGGCCAAAACTTCAGCAGCAGATCCATTTAAAGGGTCACAGGATGATTAAAGGAATAGTTTTTAATTTTGGGAAACACACTAGTTGCTGTAATGTTGAGAGTTTGATGAAGACTGATGCCACTCTCATGTCTGCAGCCATTTAGCTTAGCATAGCATAAAGACTTGAAACAGGAGAGAAACCACTAGCCTGGCTCTACCCAAGGTAAAAAAAAAAGAACAATGAAAAAAGAATGATAAAAAAAAGAGCAGGGGGGAATGTTCTAGACTATTGACAGGGAGCAGCAACTTTCTTAAGTTTTGTTGTCACTGTGAAGTTGTAAGGCCACCAGCTGGTCCTTATGCTAAGCTAAGCCAATTGGCTGCTGGGTGTAGTGTCATATTTAAGGCAAAGTGATGAGAGTGGCATTGATCTTCTCATCAAAATCTCTGCAAGTAAATAAAATAGGTGTGATCTCATTTCACAAAATCTCTAAAACCATTGCATCAACAGGATCGGAAAGCCACACAAAAAAACAAAAACCCAAAGGACTGTGTTACATGTTAGACACATTTGAATTATGTGGGATCTGTAAGTGTTGAAGGCTTCATAAAATCCTAGTTAAATTACTTCTGACTGTCTCATAATCCCCGTGCTGTTGCAGAGGGAGTGGATTAATGCAGTCTGGAATTCCTTCAGAGAAAACTTACAGTAACACGTAGTGCACAGAGCACGGCTCCCACCCTGAACTCACCTCCCTGCCGCCACTACACTCCCTCCACTCCAGGAGACGTGAACCCACCTGCCTTGGACTAAAGGAGTGAAGGTCCTCCTGGCTGTGGGGTGCGGTGCTCGTGGTGAGACTCTTTGTTTTCTTGGAATACATTTGTAAAGGAATGAACAGATAAATTGATCCATTGAAAATTGAATGAAATTATGGACGGAGAGTCATGTTGGCAAGACGATGAAGGATTAACTTTTCTGTATTATTAGTAATTTTTAGTGAAATACATCAAGAACTGTTGAAAGGATTTTCATGAAATTTAGTTCAGACATTCACATCCACCCCAGGATACATTATTAAAACTTGGCGACTCCAGATGTTTCCTCCAGCACCAGCATAACATTTTAATTTCTAGAGCACTTCGGACCGATGTTGCAGTAAGGCCAATAATAAGAAATTTAAAAGGGTCATATTGTGCTTTTTAGGTTTTGGCCTCTCCTTTACTGTGTTATGCAGAATTTTGTGCATGTAAATGGTCTGCAAAGTGAAAAAGCCACACAAAAGGGAGTTTGCGCTCTCCCACAGAGAACACTGCGACACAGTGTGAAAAGGGTGCTGCACTCATGAAAAAAATGTGTTTTTTGAAAATTAAAGCATGTAAACCTACTCAGACTAATTCTTAAGAAATGTGAGCAAACATCTCTTTCGGAGATACTGCTCCTCTAGTTAAACACAGACGCTACAGGTCAAAACTATATCACGTTTAACAGAGAGCCGAAAATGAACGTTCAGGACTGAAAGGAAGGTTTCACGTGAATGATTTATTAGAATCATACACACATCATCATCTATGTGAGAAAATGTGTCGGACTTTATCACAGTTAATGAGTACTTACATCTGAATACATCTTTATTCTGTTTGCGTCATCCCTCATGAAAACTGACACCACCATGAGATAAACAACAAGATTAAATCATTTATGTGAAGTTCCACTCACAAAGAAAGAGCCAAAGTGATTTATAGATAAAGGTTATAATGTCTATAAGCTCTACCAACAAAACTGTTTCAGCAGATGTTTAAGATTGAGAATCAACAAATGAGCAAAACAAAGCGATGTGGATGGTAAGTTATAAATGATAAATCAGTTCTTTATGATTGTTCAAGTGCTCAAAGGTCAAACAAAGACTCAAAAACTCATAACTGTAAGACTGAAAAGCACAAAACAAAAATCCATTAAAATAATCAATTAACACGCTCACAATAATGAAGCTTCAATAAAAAACAAATACAAAACACTAAAGAACTCAAAGCAGCTGATGGTTTAATTTGTGTTGAACTACTAAAAAACCCCCCCAAAAACCCCACCATTGCTGATGAACGCTCTGATGTCAGTTGTACTGCACATTTTGAAGTCCATCTGTGGTAAGATTACAGGCTGCTGTCTAGACAGCCGCCATCATTTGCAAGACTTCCCGCGAACAAAGAGCCTCAGAGTTGAGAGAGAAGTTAAAACTCTGCCTACTTTCTCAACCCCACACAGTTGACCAATTACCAGAGTCAGGATTTACCACGATTGACCCCCATCCAACCAATCCAATGTCTATGAGCTTTATATTATATCACAATGATTATGTATTGCATGCTATTTGTTCATTTTTGATTACTCTGAATCCTGTGGGAATTTGGCTTCGACTTCGGCTTCGACTATGGCTTCAGCCTCAGCCTCGGCTGTAACTTTGACTTTGGCTTTGGCTGTGACTTTGGCTGTGATTTTGGCTTTGACTTTGACTCCACCTACAGCAACAGCTGTGCCAACTGCGGCTCCAACTACACCTCCAATGACGATCGCAACTTTGCTATATTTGACTGCGATTGCTGCTCCAGCTGCACCTCCAAGTATCAGGCCTGCTGCAATGAGGAAGATTTCATATAAATGATCGTATACGAATTTAGATAGTTGTCTGTCACTAGCTGACAGACCTGTCCCATCTGCAGCCTCACTCGTTTGAATTGTCTCAGCTGACAGGTTCCTTCCCTCATTTTTAACCCTGTCAGCCATCTTGAACCTGTCATTGGTGAAGTGCTGGCCACCATTATCGTCGACCATCACATCTATCATATTCAGAAGGTTTCTAACCTGCTCTCTGTTTTTCTTGTCTCCGTTTTCCAACACACAGAATCTATTACCACACATGGAGACCAGTTTTAACACAGGTTTAGCATTTTTGGACCCGGAATGGATAAAATCATCAATGGACCTGCCTTTCAGTTCACTTCCATGAGTGAAAAGGACCATGGAGTACTGAAGAGCACTACAAACGTCGCTGTCAAACACTTTTGGAAGATGCTCCAACATTCGGACGTCTGCTGGTGCGATTCTGCCGAGTCTGACCACAAAGACAAAGGCATGTGGTCCTGGACTGGCCTTTACCAACGACTGCCTGATCGCCGTGAACAGCTGTTCAAGGGTCAGAACCTCATCAGTGAATCCTGGAGTGTCCACCACTGTGACCTGACGACCCTCCACTATGGCTGATTTAGAGGCAGTCTCTGTGGTGACCGGATCAAAGCAGCAGTCTGATTCAAACTGATCTGACCCCAGGATGGTGTTTCCTGATGCACTTTTTCCTACTCCAGGTAGACCGAGCAGCACAATCCTCCTGACTGTCTTGGGATGTGCATCTGGAGGAAAGAAAACACAGAGAGACGTCAGATTATAGTGCTGCAGGTCGCGCAAAACCCCTTTGGAATAAGCAGACTGCAGACTACTCGAAATTGTAGACTCACAAAAAACATGAATAAACCATTTCCCACATAAACTGGTATTAATTTAAAAAAAAAAAAAAAAAAAAAAAACCTTATTTCTCTCTATTGGGAGCAGAGGGAAGTGCTTATATGCAGAGGATGTGCCTACATGTCACGATTATTGTTTAACTGCCAGAGAAGAAATTAGGCTTGTGTGTACACAATATAAATCTACATAGAGGTTTGTTTGGAGCCTGTAGCCTACTTCACTCACTGCACAGTGGGATTGTGTAGAAGTCAATAGCATAAAATTGAACTCTGGCAGACAAGCTGATGAACTGATGCACAGTCAGTCAGGTCATTCACTTACTGACCGTTTATGGGGTGGCCTGCACTTTTGCCAACTCCTGTATTTCCCGGACGGACCATGATGAGATCTGGATCCGTGTCTGGGAAGCAAAACAACCTGGTGGAGACAACAGGAAGAGGTTAGAAAGGTTGGAAAGTCTAAAAAGTGTTTTCTGGATAAAGTTTAAAAATACATTTTCATTAAAGGCATATACATACACACACACACACACACACACACACACACACACACACACACACACACACACACACACACAGACACACCAAAACTGAAAACAACTTGACATATGATCCTTATTCATTGAGCATATTGTAGATTTTGTGTTTAGGATAGCCATTCTGTTTGTTAATATGTCTTTGAATCTTGTCACACTGCACATGTATTGTTAACCTTCTGTCATATTTGCATTATTTCATACTGTATAGACTGATGCAACAGCCGGGCCTGCACCAAACAACAAACAAAGATAGAAACAGGCCTATCCAATCATATCTAAACTGAAAACTGTGTTTAAGATGACGGACGATAAAACATCATATATGGCACTTCAATAAACAAGACGGAAAAGCAGAGAGACACCGACAAGACTCACCTCTAGTGAAAGCTTTCCCTTCGTTCACATATCATCAAGTTAAACAGATTCAGCTGCACCACTTCCTGAAATAACTTTCAAAATAAAATCCCCTACTTGGTCTTTGTCCAGGTGAAAAGAAGAGACAGATTATTGATTCATCTGATTTATATTTCTGATCTCTTCTGTCGAGCTAATTTTTCTAATTTGCCTCGTCTGTCACTGAGTCTCTCCATGTTTTTGTCCCTCGCCTATACAGAAAAATTACACCTGAAAAACACTTCAGACTTACAATTTTAAACATTCTTTAATAATAAAACAACAGATTATTCGAACAATTTCTGCCTCCTGGGCTATCAGTTCAGCAATTTGTTTTTTTTTCATTCCAAGTGCCACAGAACTACTAGTCCCCACAGTCATGTATCGAAGGAAACTGCTGTATTTTGAGTTCAAAATAATGTTTTTCTACCATTTAAAATGCAACCATGTATATAATGTACATGCAGCTTGAATCAAATATCTGATTAAAATGACATTAAAAATGTCGCTGACAAAGGTCGTTTATTTTGAAATAAAAATAACTTCACTTCCTTTGATTTATTCCCTGAAGATCCATCGAGGAATAACTTCCTCTTCCGATCTCATGTGATGTTTTCAGTCGCAAATGAAATGAAATGAAATCTATTTACATAGCCCAAAATCAAACTCACAGCGCCTCAGTGGGCTTTACAGTCTGTACAGTGAACGATGTCTGTCCTGAGATTCCAGTGAAGAAAACAACAAAAAAAAAAAAAAAGGGTGAAAATGACAAAACCTGGAGTGGCCTTCTTTATTCGTAGGAATAGTGAAAAGCAGAATATAAATTGCTTGAATTACATGATTTAGTGAGTTTTACATGATTGACAACATGTCGTTTGATGCCCTGAAGCGGCCATTTTACATACAATTATACAATGCGCTCCTCGTGAATATTGTCACTAGTGTCACCTTCCCTTACTGACTCTTCAGCTGTTCACCCCGAGGTGCACACATCACACGTTTCACACCAGTGTGGACAGAGACTGAGCCTTGAAGGAGAGGAGTCATAGAAAACAGAGAACAGTATGCCGACAGGATGTCAGGAAATGTTTTATTTCAACCAGAATTTATTTTACAGGAATTCCAACACAACCATATCTCCATGATGCCTCCTGTTGAGTTATAAGAACCACAAGTCACAATGTTTCTGAGCTGACACACAAGCAAAATACAGTCACTGTATGGCAGGTTTGTGTGTGTGAAAACAGCAATGATTAAACTCACTGTGATATGAGACCCTTTTGTTTTGTAGAACGGATGTTTTGTCTAAGCCTGGCTGCAGACAAAAACCCCCTTTGTTCAAAACTCTAAACACACAAGTGTTTCAAAAGGGAAAACACATCAAAGTATGAAGAGAGAGAGAGTCCGAGCAAGTCTGAGTGAAAGAATTAAGGTAACTTTAAAGCAACAGTATGTAGGAATTGGTATTTTTGTGTGAGTTTGCACAATTTCTGAGTGCAACACCACTGTAGTGAACACAGAATCCCAGGTTAATGTGGGTACTGACTACAAGCAAAATTCATTACGTCTTAACAACGTTTTATGTTGGAAACTTGTATGTTGAAGTAAACAAATGTAACACTGATTTAGAAGCTGATATTTTAAGGTACAAAAGTTACATACTGTTGCTCCACTTGTTGAAAAGTTAAGGGACGTGAAGCATGAAACACATTTATCCAAAAGCACAATCTTTCTCTCACCTTAATCAAAGTGCTCATGCTGCCCTTCGAGAGAAGAAACCAGTTGTCAGCGATCAGAATCAGGCAGCAGTTAACAAAAAAAGGGTTTCTAGGAGACTGTTGTCTGTATAGCAGGTAGAAAATCATTTAGTATTTAACGAAACCGCATTAACCAAAGGACTCTGTTACATGATTGAGACATTTGACTCAGTGGTTGTTTGTAATGGTTGAAGGCTCCGTAAAATCCCAATTTAGAAACTCCATCTCATAATCTCTCTCCCCGTGCTGTTGCAGAGGGAGTGGATTAATGCAGTCTGGAATTCCTTCAGAGAAAACCTTACAGTAACACGTAGTGCACAGAGCACGGCTCCCACCCTGAACTCGCCTCCCTGCCGCCACTACACTCCCTCCACTCCAGGAGACATGAACCCACCTGCCCTGGTCTGAGGGAGTGAAGGTCCTACCGACTGTGCGGTGTGGTGGTTGTCTTTGCTTTAAAGGAATACGTTTTTTTAAAAGGAATGAAGATAATACATTTGTCCAAGATTCACAGATTGGAATTCGGGAGAGCAAAAACATCTTATCCTGCCTTACTCTACATTACGTATGTAGTTCTTTAGCCGTGCAAGCAGCACTTCTTTACGACAGTACTGACCGCTGCACCACTTATGGTCCGGACTGAAATATCTTAACAACTATTGCAGGAATGTCATGAATTTACTGGACGCAAATTCATGGCGGAAAGATGATAGATCCCTTTGGTGACCCACTGAGTTTTCCTGCGGTGCCACCATCAGGTTAATATTTGCAGATTTAGTTAAACTTCCTGACAGCTACTTGCTACGTCACAACGCTGTGCGAAGGATATCCCAATTCGAAGACTCCTCCAAATGCAGCCCAGAAATGCTGTTTCTTTTCCGTTTCTGGGGGATGCTCCGCTACTATCCTTCGTATCCCAAGATTCTTTGCGTGTCCGAAAAAGAAGAAAGAAAGAGAGAAAATGGTGACATCGCGTGGCGTAGATCGTCCCCTTCGCGGGACTGGGTGGCAGAAATCGTGACGTAAGGGCTAAAACATCTGGTGACGCAACCAGGAAACGCTCCAAAGGCTTAGACCGTCCCATTTAATAAAGGTTGGCGCGGTTAACAAGGTCTCTCCGAAGGACTCACCTTTGAAGGCCGCAAAGGCCGGGTCCTTCGAAGGATGCAGACCCTGAATCAAGACACAGCAAGTGAATAGACTACTATGACATTTGGTTCAGTCCTTCATATCCCCCTCAGGATAATCTGTGACAACTCTGATCGACTGATGTTGGAGCGAACAAATTAGATCTCAAACACATTCTTTGAACAAAAATTTGAAAAAGCAAAACATCTCTTTCAGTGATATTGCTCTGCTCGTTACAAACACGAACTAATGGACAAGTGCAATATTACAAGACGAGCGGGGTAAGCCTGTCACCTCAGGTTACAATCGGTCGGATAAATAAGGAAACCTAGCCCGGGTCCAAGATAAGTCACCAAAAATATGTTCTCTTTTGATTTTTATGATTCTCTTTGAGATTTTGATTTTGACATAAAATCACACAAGACGAATAATTAACAGAGAAACTACAGAGAACGACAAAACATCACCCAACTTTTCTATCAACACGGAGGGTGAGTAGATAATGATGGAATTTTCATTTTTGGGGTGAACTTATCCTTTATTCATTGCTGTAACGTTATCTTCACATCATACAAGTACTGTAAGTTTCTGACGCGCAGAATCCTGTTTTTTCAGTCCACAAGTTGGGAACCATCGGCAGGTTTTGGATTTATTACCCCATGAAGTGTCTGTTGCCTCACTGCAACTACTGAGTATCGATTACTCACTCTCACATTTATGTTTTAATCGCAGCTAATATACATCTTTCTTTGGTACAGATCAAAAGAAAATGACAATGAACGTAAATAGGAACTGAACCTTTTTCTATTGATTGTTTTCAAAGAAGTGAAATAAAGACTTGGCATCAAATTGAACATTTTCGCAGAAGTTTACAAGATCACATATTAGAAAGCGTTGCCAGCTGTGCGCAGAGTTGAGACACTTTGAAGAGCCAGACTGAGTGATGAAACATTCAGTCATGTCATTCGTCATTACATGCATTTATTTGAGAGGAACAAATTTTGCCATACATATCTTTGTGATTACCAGCACATTTCAATTAAGTTAACAAATTATTATTAAAAATTTCTAAAAATTAAAGCATAACAAACAGTGTGTGGGGGGGGGGCAAACTATCTGTTGGGTGGAGAGGAGCAGGAGGGTTGAATTCAGCTCCTTTTTAATAAGAAAAGAAAAAAAATTAAAAAAAAACAAACGAACAACACACCTGCCTGTGTCTGCTTAAGGGAGGAATTCAAAGCAGGGTAGAACAGCAAACACGTTGACATTTCATGTAAAGTTTTACCACTTGATCTGGAAAATGCAAGACAGGAGTTGGATGTGAACAGAGACACCAGCGCCTGTTGCACATGATGCTGCCCAGTTCTGTTGCCACTGGAGGAAAAATAACACAGCCACTGGCGCCCTCTTGTGTGTGTCTGTGTCTGTGGCGTTAACGCAACAAGGACTTCGATGTAAACTGTTGCTGTTTGCTGCATCCTTGTGTTTCCTGTCGTTACTACACCCCGACTGCTACCGCGGTCCAACCATTCAATCATATTTACCCTTTTCTCCCAACACAGATCACCCCCTCAAAAAAAAAAAAGAGAAAAAACTACGTATTTGCTCTAATTTGAATCTGAAATATACATCAAAAAATGGGGCTTATCGTTAAAAGCAACCCCAAATTGGAAAAGAAAAGATAAAATGAAGAAGAAACAAGGAAAAATGAATCAGAAAAGGCTCTTATAGCTATAAAATAAATACAAAATAAATGATTTCTGAAAGCAGCCAAACAAAAAGACTGAGTCCGAAGTGGTGAGTTTGAAGGCAACATGAATCATGATGAGTGTGAACAGAGCGGTGAGATGGCACAGAGTACCAGAAAAAGAGTAAGACGGAGGGAGGGGGAAAGAGACGGAGCTGCTAAACACAACAAGGACTGACTGAACAAAAGCAATAATAGTGTCTGAAGTTGCAGAAAATAAAAAGGACAAAATATATATTTTTCCCATTTAACTGTGAATAACTCAATCGAAGCAGACGTCTTGCTTTTCAACATTCGCAGAAGTGCTGGGGAGCAAATAACTGACTTTGTGACGAACAGTTGCAGCTCCTCCACGTCATATCTGAGGACCGGAGGGGGGATACCTGAGGGGCCAAAGTGAGCGGAGGAGGAGAAAACAGACGGGAGGGAGGTCACTTTGGCAGAGGTCCCTTAGAGTTTCTTTTTTATTTACCGCAGGGGGAGAATGGTCAGGAGAGTGGGGGACACAGACATGAAACGTTGACATTTAAACAGAAACGTTAACATCTTCAGCTTCCTCGGATATAAAAGCTTCTGACAGTGACCTACGTCCACCTCTAGAACAAATGCTTAAAGCCAGCAGGTCCACTCAGCAGGGTCCGTCACCGTTATTTTGTCCTCTGACTTGTGCCGTCAACCCCACGTTTATCTTTATCACCGTTAAGTCTTTGTGTGTGCGTGTGTGTTGTGACATAAACTTTAATTGCTAGTTATTTCTACACATGAGAGCAAGTAGCGCTGTGAGAAAGGTCCTTGTTCTGTCTTTGGTTAGTGTTTTATCCTCCCTCCGATGTCCCCCATCTCTCTTCTTCCTCACTCGCAGGAGGCTACTTGTTTGTAAAGACTGCAGTTTGACAAAATGTAGTGATAACAGGGTGATTTTATTTCTTCTTATGTGCATATGTAGGTCGTGTATGTCAGTGGTTGATGTAGTGTGGATGTGGAGGATTCCTTAATTGTCACAGCCGAGCTCAAGAGGATGATTTTGTCCATAATTTGCTTGTGTGAAGCTTTGACTGTAACACCACGTCCTCGGTCCTTTATGGAAAGGTTGTGTTGGTGGTAAAGTCAAAGAAACGGCAAAAACATGGTCGGGCTACCAGTCACGTAATAGAGCCAGACAAACAATCTGAGTGCTGATTTCACCCGTCCTCACAGTCCCTGTGGGAGAGGAAGAGAAGAGGGAACATTAGAAAGTAGAATCGTTGTCAGTGACATAATGTAACTGTGGTTAGTGCTTCTGAATATCTTTTACAACTGAATGATCTCTGAGTGCTGCTTGAACAGAGTGGGATCAACAAATAGTCACACTCCAGTGTCTGGAACTTCAAACAAGTCATTCGAAGACTATTTTATTTTGATATATCATCATACACCAAGTCTACACTGGTCCTGTAGCAAAAGCAGGATGCGGCAAAGCAAAATGACGGTTTATCTCGATTTGTTATCAGGTTATGGGTTGAATATTCAAGATTCAAAATCCTGAACAACTTTCTGTTAAATGATCCATAAAACTGTCGTCAACTACACACCAATTGGATATTGTTTAAGGAAAGAAAGGCAGCCTAATTATAGGAGTGAAGACAGGATTTTTATCGTTGTAATGAGGTTTTATCTGATGAAGTTCTATAGAGATCTGCTTGTTCAGCATGAAGTCAAGAACACGGATAAAGCTCTTTTGAAGACAGTAAATTGGGGATTGCAGGATGAAGTCCCTGTTTCAGTACATGATCACGACTACATCACTTTTTGATTGAATAAAATAAATGTTTACCCCTCAGCCTCATGGTGCTTCTCTTCCTGTCTCCAAACTGGCTTCTAGCAGCAGCTCCTCCAGGTCTTGTCCACAGCTGACACTCACTAAAGCACACAAGTCCAAACATGATACTCAGACCCAAAACCAACTTCTCATTTGACTAAATCAGTGATTACAGCAACTCACCGTGCTCCATCACACAGCTGCCGGGCTTGGGACCTTCAGTGTCGAGAAGATGGCGGGAGAACTCAGGTTTGAGGCCGTTGGGCAGAGCTGAACTGATGACCTCCTCCTCCTCTTCCGGAGCCTCGGCGAAACACTCGCCCTCATCTGCAGAGCTCTCGTCGGGTGAATCCTCCACTTCAGCCGAGGCAGGTTCGGGACTCTTTGAGGCTTCCTCTGCTGGAGGACTGGACTCCTGAGCTCCACCTCGAGTGACAGATGGTGCTTGTTGATCAGTCTGGACAGAGAGAACACACTCTGCTCCCTGTTCATCTGCCTCAGTTTGACATGGTTCCTCTTGGCTTGGCTGGCTATACTCGTTCTCTGTCAAACTGGGTTTTTTATTTTCTTCCTCCAGTGCCCCCTCCTCTTCTTTTTCTTCTTCTTCCTTTGTTTGTTTCTGTGACTGTTTCTCCTCTGATGCAGATTCTAGCTCATTCTGTAGCTGTCCGAGAGCTGTTGTTAACGGCTGCTGCTGCTGCGTTTCTCCCACGGGGATACTAATCTGAGTGTGACTCAGTTCGTCCAACTGTTTACACTCTCCTTCTGTGCTATCAGGGGGGATCATCTGTCCCTCAACCTCTCTAAAAACTTCGTCATCTTCTTCCTTCTTTCCTTCTACACAAGTGGGCTCATGCTGGGGGCTCTCAGTGCTCTCTGTTGCCTCCTCAGTGAGCTGCACTGATGAGGACTCTGAAGGCAGGGCTGGTGCTTGTTGACTTGGGTCCGTCACTTCTGGGTCTAAAGTGCTAGCAGTCTCATCCTCTGTGGGTTGGCTGGCAGACTGTGGCCCTAGAGTTGTATTTGGCGCTACAGTACTCTGCTCCATCAGTTTACAGTCTGTTGACGGAGCGTGCAAGCTCTCCTTCACCTCCTCCTGTGTCAGTTGTGTTTGGGATGAGGGCGGCGGCGTCTGCTGTGTCATGGGTGTGTTCGCATCTGCAGGCTTCTTTGATGCCTCTGTAACCTGGCTGGAAGCTGGAGGTTTGCTCAGCTGGAGTTGTAACAGCTGCTGCTCAGGCGGGCTCTCCACCCGCGTTACCATGAAGATCTTATGACCCCTCCCTGGACTGGAGACAGATATACAGCGACCAGGGGATGGAGGGGTGCCTGGAGGAGCTGTGGATTCCGTGACGGTGATGCTGGAAATGACACTCAGCCTGCCGTTAGGTGAGGCCGAGGTGGACGAGGACGTATGTGAGGCACTGAGGGGATGGTTCTGGGTTTGAGGAGCAGGCTGGTTTAAGCGAGTGGAAGAAGTGGACTTTGTCACCACCTCCTCCTCTTCATCCTCAGTGTCTGAATCTGACTCCAGGGTCATTTTCGGAACAACTGTCTCAGCGCTCGCTCCTGCCTGGCTGCTTGGCTGTTCTTCTTTTCCTGTTGTTTTGCCTGCTTTCCCCTCTGTGCCTCCACTCTCATCCGCTGCTGGCTGCTCCTCTTCTTCTGTGGTTCCATCCTCTGTGGCGATTTCAGCCATGGATGCCGACTGCCTCATCTTCTGCTCTGTTTCCTCCTTCTCCTTTGCCAGGATGAAGTTCCTCTTGCAGCCATTCTGGATCTCAGCCAGAAGTGCACGCTGGGTCTCAATGAAGCTCTTTACCTTCAAGACAAAAAAAAAAGTTTCAATCATCAAAAATATCAGAAAAATACAACTAAATCAGAGAAAATCCTACAATCTCTTTCGAGCCGCCAACTCTTCAGTTGGTAATGTATTTCTTTCAGAACACAATTCTCTGTAAAAAGGCTGCAGGCGCACTCGTGGCCCATCTCTCTCCCCCCTCATTTCCTGTCATCTCTCCTCTTTCAGCTATCAAATAAAGCTATACAATTCCTGGAAAAATCACTTTTCAAAATAAAGGCTATGACTGGTGTTATTCTGTATAGATGTTACACAACAGCACAATCAAATGAAACGACCAAAATTGTATTAGTCCATCCCTCAATACTTTTGGACTTTTCTACCCCATTTAAAGCCAATTTGCTCCTTCTAATGTAAATGTTATAAATCAGGTCAAAGATGGAAATTTTACTTTTAAAAAAGCCTAAATGATTTCCTAAACAGCTGGGCTTTGTAGTTTTTAGAGAAGACAGATTTCAGTGGTTTTCTTTAAGGGGGATACAATGTGCAAGCCATGTCTTTAGCCATGGTCAAAGACTAAGGCAACTCAAAATAAATCAGGAAATCAACATACGACAGTACATTGAGCTAGACTTTTTTTTCTTTTTTAGGTCATTTTTACAGCAAACCACAATAGCATATTTCATTGTCCCATTCCTTCTTGATAATAAGAAAAATACATGCTAACAAACACTCCAGTCAGCCACTGCAGGATTAATGTCCTCATCTGTTTTGGACTACATTCGCCCTTTAACCCTCCACGCTTCCTCCCCATGCTCACAGTTTCTTTCTTGGGCTCCCGGTCGAGGTCGAGACGCAGCAGAGACGTGTTGACTTTAAGGGCGAGTGACAGCGCCATCAATCCGCCTGTCTTGATCTCATTCTCTCTCAGGTCGAGACGCAGCAGTCTGGGGCTTTCTGCGATGAATTCAGCCACCGCCACAGCTCCTGTAGAAAAAATTAGAGAGAAAAAAATGCTAATAGAAATCCTCGACTTTCACTGAAGCAGATGCACACAGGCACGTGTTCCCACCTTCGCAGGACAGTTTGGTGGAAGCGAGGCCCAGTCTCAGCACAGAGCGGTTGGCAATCAGTCCGTCTTTCAGCTTGTGGACCCCTTCGTTACCCACCGAGTTATGGCCGAGGTTCAGAGTCTCCAGACTCTGGGTGCATGGCTGAAACAACAGAGGAGAATGAAAAGCTTTGAGATAGGAACTGATTGTTTAACAGACAGAAAATATTGTTTCACAAAAATAAAAAAACAAACATCCCACATTCTGCATATATTGAGTTTCACAGTGTTCATGAAATCTGTTTATTATGGTATAAGACATTTCCAGATGAGTATTTCATTTCCATCACCATGAGTTGAAGGCCATTGCTGTGTCTTCTGTAACATCTCACAAACCTCCTTAAAAACCATCGGGCAGATTTCTTGGAGAAGCTCAAAAATACTGCATTTTATAATTTACAAGGAAACCATCATGTGTCTCTAAAAATAAGAGGAATGCCTTCCCGTAAACAAACAACATGTGAGAAGTCAAAGGCCTGAGTCTCAGAGCTCAACTCTGAACTTAGAACCTACTTCAAAGACTAAAAAAGTACATTTCTTGTGTCAAATGTGAAAACTAATAAATAAAGCAGAGAACATTTTTAAAACATTTACATTTTGGGCTTTACTGGTCAGACATAGGAAAGATAAGCTATAAGTCCAGTGTTGCCCCTTTACTTTTTAAAAAATCCAGACCCTCTTAAACAGTACTTGAACAGGCTCGACCTTGATTGGCTCTATGTTATGGTGAAATATTTGATAAAAAATCACAACATTTTGTTGATAAATCTGGTTGATTATCTTGATTAATGACAACTGTGAAAAATAATATGATTAAACTAAAATATGCAGCTAAATTCGGGTTAACAGCTTGTCAAACATTTAACTGCTTATACTGTACAATAAGGAGTTTGTAGTCACAACAGTAAGCCAACAAAATTAACCTCTTTCAACAAAACAAAAGTGATAACTTGGGATTATTTTGAGTAAGAAACATGCACTAGGTGCTAAATTATAGTCATGCTTTTCCATGGGGGTATTAATATAAGAAAACTATCAACAAAAACAACTACTGCACATTAAAAACAGCAGGAAGAAGTTTAGTTTTATCACACTCTGACAATGCTGAGGCTGTAATGACAAAGCATCTTCCTGTAGAACTAAAACAAGTTTACAATGTGTGTGAAGATAATGATGCTATCACTCAACCACAGACATGAGACCAGTGACTTCAGTAATGGATTATCTGCAGCAGACTGCTGTGAAATTGACCCAAGAGGGACTGAGAGAACTGGTGCGGCACAAAGAGCAGGCTGGAGCTCACATCTGTCTACTGATACGACTGCACAAAATGTCAGGTGTATTAATGACGAGCTTACGTGAAATAGTCCGCTCGTATCAGACGTCATAACACCCATCTACACTGTATGTTAATCCCTCACTTGAACACCTGTCACTCTCCAGTTTACACAAGGAAATCAGGTCACAGGTTCTTCGGTGAAATGCAAATATGAGTCATTGATCTAAGTATGACACAGTAAACGGAACGGTTCTTAATCTCATTTGTTTAAACAAGATCTTTAAGGAGGTCAGTATGCTGCCTGTGTGACTTTTATGTTCACTTCTTGTCTTGAGGGAAAAATAATCCTCACCATGTAACGTAGAGACAAACCAACAGCAAAAAACTAAATCTGCAGTTAACAGAATTCCTTTATGCCCACAGCAACCAACGTATAATCAGGTCAGCGATCTCTCTTGTGTCTAATAAGTCACAGTTTAAGATCTCTTAATCGAGTATAATTGTGCTTGTAAACTATTTTGATTTGCGATACTTCCATTGTTTAACTGTTCTAAATGTATTTATTGCGTGATTTTCTCTTGTTGTAATGTTTGCATTGCACTTATCTCTTGTTCTCTAAACCTTTTACCTTCTTGTAAAGCACTTTGTAAGCTAGGTTTCTGAAAGGTGCTATAAATGAAATCTTTCTTGCTTACTGCACTGTCACGTTGTTAATTTTATCAGCTTTTTACATGAACTTTGTATGTTTTGATCATGATTATTTAATTCTGGTTGATTCCAGCTCCAACAAATATGACAATGGGATTGTTTTGGTTAAATGTTTAAAAGGTTTTGGGTTGCAAAGAGTGATTATTTTGATTAAACACCACATTTGTTATAAATCTCCTTAAAGATTAATCAATTTCCAATCTTTGAAGAATTTTCACAAATCCTCAACATACACTAGGTGTAAGAGAGACGACAGTAAACTGCTGCCACGTGGAGAGAGGTGAAGTTCAAACATGAGGAGAGAAGAGGTAAAACAAACAGCAGGGCTCTATTTTGATCACTTCTCTGATAGAGTAATGAGGAGAGAAAATGTAATTATCCCTGCCTGAGCTGCTATACACACACATCTGATAAGTGTGCAGACTGGCCTTACTTTATCCAAGTGTGTGTGTGTGTGTGTGTGTGTGTGTGTGTGTGTGTGTGTGTGTGTGTGTGTGTGTGTGTGTGTGTGTGTGTGTGTGTGTACCAGTGCAGCAGCGAGGTAGCCCATGCCATTGTGTGTGAGCTGGTTGTTCCATAGCACCAAAGTGACGAGGCCTTTCCTCTGCTCTTTTAGTCCTTCGCACACGTAGGCCAGACCTGTGATCACAAACAAAGACAGGCAGAGTTAGTACATCTGTATTGAACTTAAATAAATATTGATAAAATGTCTATTTCACAAGGTCTGTTTACATTGTCTTGCATTTTTCTTCCCTTTCTATTACATGTTAAGTGTGTATGAGTAAAAACAATATATATACACACTATCTAATCCCAACCACTAAAAGCTTTACTTCAGGTTATACTTTTAAATGCATGATGACAACATCATATCTTGTGTCATTTGCATACGGAAGGTCTGTTCAAAAAGGCAATACAACTGTTGCAGTCTAACTTCATTTTACAAAGCAAAGACATATGAAATGACTTACTAGTTTATATTATGGGCCGCCTCCACTCAACAATGAGAATTTCATAGTTGATAGTTTTCACGTCTGAAAAAAACGTGTTGATCTCTGCAGGTCTACGATCTCTTTTGCCAAATAATGGCTCCAGCTATTTAGTTTCTTTTCAAAAACTTTAGGGTGAAACATTATATTCTGGCCTGAGAATTTCATCCATGTAACTGGGGGTGCACGATATGGTCAATAAAAGCATATCCTACTATTCTTAACAGATATTGCGACGACTTTTAATTTTCAAAATTTGAATTTAAATTGTGTTTAAAACAACCCAGCCATCTAACGTGATGTTTCTTCCTCACAAGGATCAAAAGAGTCTGCATGTTAACTGAAATTGCATAATTGTGTTGAGGTTTTATACATGAACAGTTCTCTGTTCTTTGAGAAAACAAGACTATATAGCAATTATGCTACTGCACCAGAGTCGAGGATGTGGTTGTTGCGCAGGTCCAGGATCTGAATGTTGTAGTTGAACTTTAGCAAGTTCCCAAGTTGGGCTGAGTCCTGGAGGCCATTGAGTTTGTTGTCTGCCAGGTACAACTCCCGCAGGTTCATATTCATCTTCAGAGCTGTGGCTTTAATAGATAAAGGAAGAGGAGGGAGATGTTGAGAGTCAGGAATAGAAGACATATCGAGAGTTCTATGATAATGTAGGCAGGGCTGGAAAGAGAAACTCCTCCTCTTCCTCTTATACATCCTCTCCCATCAACCCCTTTGGCGCTTTGCCCGTCTTACCCAGTAACATGAGCGGCCTGCCAGACAAGCCAGCGTTTTCCAGGTGGAGGACTGCCAGGCTGCCACTGATCCTTAGCGCTCGAGCTACAAAGGGAGCCGAATGGTCCAGCAAGGGAGTGTTACGTGCATCGAGGTACTGCAGAGAGCTCGTCTGAGGGGGAAACACCAACGGGATACAATTAATTAGGAATGCTTGGATAAAAGTGTGCAAACTCTAAAAAAGGAAACCATGATACTTGTGACATAATTTTCTCATTATAGTGATGAAAACTGTCTTTGTTCAGGAAAATAACAATTTAAAAAGGCCAGGGACAATAAATACAGCTAGCTTGTCTTGAAGTATGCAAGTAGATTTACCCTAAAAACACATACATATTATGATTAAAGCTGCTGTAGTAAACTAATGACAACTAAGAGCTTCATCAGACTCTATATATAAAACATTATCCTCAAATGAGTAGATGTGAGTGGATGCTGTCGCCCACACAGATGCACTTTTCATTGGCTCAATCCAAGACCTCACCTCAGACATTCAACGACACACACCCGTCCACAGCAACAGTATATTAAGACCTATGGGGTTTTCCTGAAATGAGCTACTGCAATGTTTAACTGACAATACTGACAGTGACATAATCAATAAACAAGCTGCAATATGTGTGATGTCGCCAGGCAGCTCTTCATTAATCATCAGACACTTGTAGACAGGGGAATGCCTTCTGGTACGAACAGTGATCTGATGAAAAATGAGCTTCTTACACATTCATAGTTGTGATTACAGTACAACTGTGGTGCTCATACACTTCTGTAAACGTAGTTATTGTGTGATTATAAAGTGTTGTTTTTCCCTCTAGGAGAGAAAGTAATTAACCACATCTCATAAAACAAATAAATAGATCATGATGTTATTAATAAAAACTGCACAGTAATTCGTTGCTTGGCAAACAGATCATGGTGGTTCACTGCCAGGAAAGAAACTCCACGCATGAGGAACCTAATATGTAAATGAAATTAATTACTTTTTCATTAGTTTTGAAGGTACAACATTTGCTTTTATTATGTTTTTTGCATGCAACGTCTCACACTTCTTCATTCACCTTTACATTTAAAACAGTACAGAAGAATGCAGACATGACTGTATGAAATGTGTTTTTGAGGGAGTGGTTTTATTCTTCTTATCCCTCTGACAATCAACCGTTCCTTCACATGGTTTGTTTGATTAAAATAAACTGTTCAAACTGACCAGCAGCTGTTTGTATCCGTGTTCTTTCTGACAAATATTGCTTGACAGGTGATGTTAATGCGTTTGCCTGGCGACCTATTTGTATTCCTAACGGTAATAGGTGGTGACTGACGTCAAAGTGAAGCACAAAGGGCACAGGCAAGACTTTGGAAGAGCAAGCGAGGGAAAGAACAGACCCTTATGTCTGAGTGCTGACAGAAACCAGCAGCACCTCACAACACAAGCTCAGCCAGAGACATAAAAACAGGGGAAAGATCGATCTTCTCCCCTGGGCACAAAGTAGAGGAGAAGACTTGACTTCAAGTCAGTTAGTTTTTGAGACCAAACATCTTTTTTACTGGCCAAACAAAACACAATTCATGAAATATTGCACAAAGTTTAGTCTTGAGGCTGAAGAATTTTCTCACTGAAACAACTAACACTCCAGTGTAGTCCATCACTCCATGTTCATCATCTAAAAAGATATTCATTTTATTGTTTAGCCTCACAATCTTTCACTGCTATTATCCTGCTTATTCTGTCAGAATATATTAATAGTGTTAATCAATATTTAATAAAACAAGGAACATCTTTAAATATATTATGGCACTTCTCCCATTGCACTAGACTGTCTTTGTACTTGTTTCTGTCGTGCTGTTTTCTGGATGTTATCCAGTGCAGGAGAAGACAGTTTCTTACCTTTCTCATCATATGAGCGGCGGCCTGCCATCCTCGTGTGCCAATGTGCTTATTGAAGGAGATGTTAAGATGCGTGGCTGACTCGTAATACTCGATCATGTCAAACAGAGCTGATGCACCCTGAGGAACAGAGAGGAGAAAGATACTAACCTTTATGGCATTTCAGATAAAATCCAACAGTAAAATCTCACAGTTGGACACAGTGTCGAAACTCTGAAAGCGATGTCACAAGATACAGAAAGGAGCAGCTGTAGTTGCCATGGTAACATTCCCTCAGGATAGGAGACCTGCTCAGTTTCCACGAAGGCCTCAGGTAAACGGGGAAGAGACACACCTGTCAAGGCCACTGACTACAGGACTTGTGAAAGTGGTACTTTGTCCTGGAAACAAGACTGATTTAAGTTTATTTTGGATTTTTTTGGATGGCATCTGAGAATTATTACCATTTTACTACATTTCCTCATTATGTTCTAGATTAACTGAATAATTGTTTTGTCTATACAAAATACCAAAACTAAATACCAAACTTATCAGAAAAACAGTCCATAATTCAAACATAGTCAGGTTACTTGGGCTGCCCCCCTGATAGGCAACTGTTATTCCATTAGAAGCATTTTAGTCGACCATGTTTTCATTAGTCAATTAATCCTAGGGGAGAAAAGAAACCTAAACATCATTCAGATAGCTCAGTTAGCTGTGCAGCTAACTGCAGTGTTGATGTTCAGACTGCTAGCACATTTGTTTTGTAATGCTGGCATGAGGAACCAGTTTTGACAAATAAGAACCAGAAACATTGGGTGGGTAGTTTCTGTATAAAATATAAGAATACTGCAAAAAAGATTTCATAAGAGAGAGTCTTCGAGTCGTAAGTCGAACAAGTCTTCAAAAGAGACATTTCATTTGCTTGAATCATGGAAAGTTCTGCATTTTTGCTTGAAAAAATCTGAAAAAACTGAAGTATGCCAATTCTTGCGTTGTTCAACAAGTCATCAGTTACATCATGAGTAATTCCAGCTATATTCATAAGAAAATGTGAAGAACGTTATTTAATAGAGGCTGAAAAATATTCAAAATCAGCAGGGTGTTAAGATCTTAGTGCCTGAAGGAGCAGAAACAGAACTGAAGTGAAAAGTCAGGTGATGCAGCACAAGGCCAAAGTGCACTCATGTGATCGGGGTATTTTTATCTCCTTTCAGTTTTGGTGGTGCTAGATTGGTGCATCTCTTTCATCCATCACTGATATACTGACTATAAAAACGTGTTGATTACTCCAGAGTGGAGGTGGAAAGCTGGTTGTTTTGCTTCTCTGCATTTTTTCCATTTGCCTCCGTTATGCAACATATTTTTTAGCATATTTTAACAAAAAAATAGCTGCTGGGTCATTGTGTCTCTGGTGTCTTTATCTCTGCAACAATTAAAAGCAAACTCTAACAAGACAGAAATAAACAGCCAGTGATGATTTTTGGCTCCTGTGCAGCCAGCTGCAGGATGAGATTAAAATGGTAGTATGAGCGAATGAGTTTCTTCTTCTTGAAGCTGATGAGAAGTAACAAAATCTGACAGGCTGTTGCATAGTGTCTCGTAACCTTTTCCCCTTTGTATGTGTGTGTGCATACTGGGAGACATTACTGAGTATACACAAGTGTGTTTATCTACAGGGTGGAGGAAGATGAGTCACATCCAGCCCAGTAAAAGCCAGGCTGTGTTGTGCTCCCCATGCCTGCTCCTCCCTGTGCTCCCATCTCTCCAAAACTATTTTTTCTCCTTTCATCCACCCAAATCATTCCCAACAAGACGCCACTACTGCAGATACAAAGCTCTGCCAAATCAAGCTGTCTACTGTATCACACTTCAAAAGATGAACCCATCTTCTCACATCCCCTTTCAATCCCTTTTCTATTGCACCTCCTCACATCTCACCCTACTCTGTCATCACATCCACGGTATTTTCCCCTTTTGGCGTCTTATTTCATCTGAGCCCAAGGCGACACACTTGTCTCAGACTAAGATGCTGCTCGCTGGAGACTCAATCACTGACTCATTCAGTTACTTCATTCACATTTCCGGGGCAGTGTTACATGTTCTGCGAGGAGAGAGCGCACGTCACTCTACATTTGTTTGGATTATGTGAAGCTCCAGTTTGTGTGTGTGTGTGTGTCTGTCCAAGTTGTGCATTTTCTACAGCAAAAATCTGTCGGATATATACAATAATGTTTGTGGATGAAACTGCTCTTGCTCTTTTAGGTTTTCTGCTTCTCAGCACTATTTGTGATTTCATTGGACAGTTCATGCAGGATTAAAGGTCCTTGTAAATTCCATCATATCAATGGATGTAAAACCTTGTGATCTTTACCTCTGCACATTTTTGTCGACCACCTGACACATAATCCATTGTTGTAGTATGAAACTCAACCAGTTTGTGCAGTAAAATTTCTGAATGCAATGGGATAAAATCTGTTTGACTTGAGAGCAAAATGTTATAGTTCTCTTCTTGGTAGACTGGATCTGTGCAGAAACAAACACAGAAGGTCCGCCCATAACACACCTTCTTCCCCAAATTACACCTGGAATTAACATGTGAGATGCATCTGGATATTTTATCTGGCTAATGACATCCGATCTATGGGTGTTTGCATTTACACCTGGTATTAAAATGCATCCTTGTTGACTCAAGTGTCCCAACAGTGTCATCTTATCTGTCAATATGTGAATTAATTAGGGGGGGCGATTGGTGATATTCCAGGTCCACTAAGGAAAAGACAAAAGCGGACATTATTCATGTCTAAATCACTTTTTGAGAGGAAAGACCTGCTAGCTACTGCTACTACTGGTGGCTTAACTAAACCGGCAATAAGAGACAGTTAGGTGACACTGGGGGGACTTTTTTCTCTAGAATGTGGTCACCAAGTACAAACTGAATAAACTAACCATCCCCAGATGTGTTTACAGCATTAACATCAGTTAATTTTAAATTAGATTATAATTACTTAGAAAGTGGAAGAAACCCAGAGTGAAAAAAAATGACAAACACAAGAAGAAGATGGACACGCTACACAGAAAGAGCCAGGGCCACTTATCCAATTCCTTATTCTGTATAACAATGCTTTCCAGTGAGACATGGCTACTGCCTGCTAAAAAAACAAATGATCACATTTGATAGTTATTGGTAATTAAGTCTCAGGGCTTGCTTAGTTTTATGGAGTTAATATGGGTTTACTCTGTTTGAAAAAGCCTTTCTTAACATCTATCTATGTTATTTATAAGTTAACCTGTGGAGTTTTTATGTTTACCTTCACTGTTTTTCTCTGTGTGCATCTTTGAGACCTAACAAATGTTTGGAAAGCTGTCCTTCCACAACAAATATTTGTTTATATCAATGTTTACTTGCTGGAGGTCCCCTTCGACCTTGGTTCGTGAATTGCTGCACATTTTCTGGCACGCTACCACCACAAACCGGAAGGCCAGTATAAAACTATGTTTTAGTGTGCACTAAGTGTGCATACTTTTGACACAAACAACAAAGGGACATCTCTTAAAGAAATTATTCGTTAGCGTTTCTAGTGCTCCAAAACTCGACTGGATGCCTTTAATCAAACTCACTTCCATGAGAAAAGTTTAAAGCTATTTGCAAGTGTGTTGAAAAACAGCGGGAGACTGAGGCCTAAGTACATTCTGCAGTTAAAGAGTGAACTTGCCAGACAGGAATACAAAATAAAAAAAGCTGTAATTAAAGTGGCCCTTCCTACCCTAAAGAAACATATCCTGTGTGACTCTGTGGAGCTTGTGGCTGTGCCTGATACAGTGCTGGTCAGTGTATTTAGAGCTCTGCGTGACAGGAAGTGGTCAGTGCCTGTGTCCCCTCTGCTCCACACTGCAGCACTGTCTTGGTCTGTGCATGTCTGCAGCCCAAACGTCCCTAATAGTGTTTACACAAGTGGACATCTGGAGTAATCAGAAAACCCATGATAAACACTCCACGTCCCACCAGTGCAGTAAGAGTGAAGACGAGGATCAGAGTGTGACTGAAGGCACACAGTAAAAGAGGGTGAGAAAGAGACATGGGCATGAATTAAGGGTGAAAGCTGGAAATGTGCATTCTGCACTGAGAGAAATGAATAAATGGAATGTGATAGAGATACATTTTAAAAGGATCTTCTTACATCTTCATCCAGGTTTGTCTGCTCCAGGTCTATCACTTTGAACTGGACCCTTTTCAAAACCTCTTCCAGAGACTCACATGCTTTGTAGTCCAGCTTCTCACCTGAAGACATACAAACACATTGTCAAGCAGCACATTATATGTTGTTGCATGAAATAAAGTTGAAAGATTTGTAAAATGAATCACCCAGCCTGACATCTGTTGATTCCAATAGATTGAATTTATAGTTTTGACTATATGAACGTTATTCTTACCTTTTAGATCTAAGCATTCATTTCGCTGTGTCAGGTCTTTCAGTTCCTACAGAGAGAATAAGAAGCAGTGTAAGAGTTCGGTTCTCTTGCTTTTCACATTTTGAAACTTTCTTATCACACAGGAAGGAATTCAAAAAAATAGTGCTGGAGATAAAATATTCCCTCCTGCAATACTGAAAACAGATATGCTGATCAAACAGTGCAGAATATGTCCTTGCATTAATATTTTCTTCCCCATTATCAAGAACTGGCCTGCTACCGTAGCTCTGCTAACTAGGTGTCAAATACAGTGTTTCACAATAAAAGCCTCTCCTTGGTTTGCTGGTGGGAAAATTGAAGCATCAGCAGGAAATTCTAGGTCTGCATCAGCATTAACATCCCTTTTTCAGTCAGCAGCACAGACACACATGTTGAGCCATCAGTTTAGTGCACAGCACACGTTTTGAGGGGGACCGAAGTTGGCTGTGTCCGCCCCTTCTGAGGAATTGATGCAGCTAAGCACAATAAAAGTGTGCCAACTGAGGTCCATTAAACCGTAACCTAAAAGTGTCTCATTTGTTTCAACTGGTAGCCTATATTATGCACCACTTGATGCTTTCAGCTCACCTCTGCTTATAACCAATCTATACTGTATTGCAGTCCAACAAGGCAACAGCATCACAGATTAACAGGTGGACAGATATTTAACCTCCTGCCCTGGTAAAACACCCAACCACCCACTCAAACACAAAAACAGAGCGCTGCCCTTGAAACTATGTACCAGCAAATCCCTCTCTCTGGTTGACAGCCCAGCCCATTCAACATGAACTCCATAACCTCTGCCCTCGTACCATACTGCCATCACTTATGCATGTGTGTCTGAACATACTGATGGTTTAGTTGCACCGAGGGTTCCTGCATGACTCAACGGGTTCCTCAAAACATGGTGATATTACTTGACAAATGCCACATGTAAAAAGCTGTATAATCATAATACAAACAGCACTGAATAACTCACTGACGTCAGTATACAGATAATTCATTTGTGAAACCGACGAAACATTCACTTTAGGAAGCATGATGAGAAAAATATCCACAGTGTTTTCTCAGTATATTCTGGCTGTTCTTCAGCATCCAGATGGTGTTGACTATGTAAACACAAGCAGACACATTTTGACCAATTTAACAGCAAGACAATCACCACCTACAATTAACATAGACACCTGTCAGTGGGAACGACTTTATCAGTGTGAATACCTCTCTGGTAGAGCTGGTAGAACCCAAAAATAGTGCATGACGCACAATGTGCCTCTGCACAAGTGCTGGTATGGGTGTGAGTGTGTGCGTGTCTATGTGTTGTGGGTGGACTACATCAAGCTGCCGATTCCCTTTCTGATCTTGTTCGTTAATTCTGTGATTAAACGTGCTGTACCTCTGTTGCCTGTATGCCTTATCAGCCTGAAGTCTAAGAGTAAATATGATGTCTTTGTTTCTAATCAAAAGGGACAGGTGGAGATGCAAGGAAAAAGAGACTGTTGCATCCCCAATAAAAATGAAAATATGTCTGTACTTAAATGGCATTAAACAAGTAAGGCGCCATCCCAATACACGTCTTACCAATTCCACTTAGCCTATCCCCTTCATTTTGTGTGTTCACATCTAGGGTTAGTGTGTCCCAATGTTTGTAGGGCTAGAGGGGTAGAGCACAATGTTAAGACTACATGGCCCTAAAATGTGGGTTTTTCAGAGTCACACTTCAAACCAAGGGTTATGAGAGATCTTCTGTTTCAATGCATCATGGTCCTTTTCTTTACAAGAAGCATAAAACAATCACTACTTGTTTGCTGATGTTTCGGAAGCTAACTAGCTAGCTGGCTAATGTTACATTATCATAGCTGATTTGTGGTAGACAGTTGTGCATTTTGACTTATTTCAATGTTATATTCTCCGACTTTGATGTCATATGACGCCTGAAATTTAACTCAAGTCCAGCCACAAAGTGCCTGCACTTTGTTCAATTCCTCTAATATCAGTGCAGACTGGAAGGATAGGAGCATGGGTTACTATGGTTACTAATGTTAGCCTATAAAGCACCGCTAGTGGCCAGGCAAAGAGGCAGTGTTCCTTCTTATTTGATGACTTGACTGATAGTGTTAAGTTTTGTATGAGTTGCGAGTGTCCAAGCTTTTCTGTCTCCATCAGATAAATGGCATCTTTACTCCAGAAATACTAAACCAGTCTAGAAACAGTACGTTTCTGCATAATCGACTGAGTGAAATGTGAACCTTGGCTGCTTGTGAGACATTGCATAATAGGGAACCACTTGTCCCTGAGGGGATCGCAGCAGCACAAATGTGACACAAGGATACCAAGTGTCCATGTCTTAAGCCTCAGGTGGGAGTTACTGTACAGGGGGCATTCAACATGCAGCTGCTAAATAGTGACCCTAAACACACAGACACAAACACCTGGGCAGAAATGTACATAACATGTAGGGCCCCTGGCAAGCCGCCACGTGTACAGTGCAGTTGGACTTAATAAAGGAAGCATTTAGAGGGAAGGAGGAAAAAACAGTCAACGGTTGAGGTCTTCTCGCAAAACCCCCTTTCACTGATCAGCCATTTGGTCTGACCGGCCTGTTTATGTGGCTGGTTACTGCAAGGATGACTAAGCAGAAATGAGAGGGGGCGGTTGAGGACCAAAAGACTACTGAGGTAGAGGGGGATGGAAATCAGCCAGACACTGCATACATGAGGGTAAGACAAAAAGCAGAATATGACGGAGGGAAAAAGGTGAGACATCTCTGTGATGACCAGAAATCTCCCAGTGGAAATGTACCCAGACTGTAGGTCCAAATGAAGCACCCAGCAGCAAGCTTAGCACAGAGACGTGCATTTCCACAAGTAGCTGAGAAGTCAACCCAGCTTCTTTTCTCTCAGCTGACCAGGCGTGTGGGGATTTCTTTGCAGAGTCTCTCGTATCACAAATGTGTTCCCATCTGGGACTCAACATCATCACTCACACATGGAAACACACCTGCAGGTACAAATGTGCAAAGCTCCAGCGGAGAGGCCCAGTTAAGGGTTTATGAGTGTGTGCTGCAGCGACAGAACAAACAGGAGAAAGTGCTAATGTGTCCCTGCTGCAAAGGTTAACAACACCAACTCCTCCATAAGTCTCACTGGAGGAAAGTCAGTTTAGTTATGGGACATTCCCAAATAAATAGAAACAGAGAGACAGGCTCCCATTTGTTTGCATACACACCTTATCACTCATATAACAGCATAACAATTCCAGTAATGGCTGGGGCATTTACTCATTTAAACTGGCAAAAGACGTATTTTCTGCTCCAATGTATCATTATGAAGTAAATGTTGATTGCACAATGTAGAGGATATAGAATATATAAACCAGCAGCATTTACACTGGTTCCCTATAAACCTCACCATTTTTATACATTCTTGTCTACTACCAGACACACAGTCAACAGGAAAAAAGGAAGATTAACGGGTGATCCATTTCTATTATAAATGATCTGATAAAACAAACTCACATTTTGGCCCGTGTTGTTACCATTTGTGTGGAAAACTGATTAATTTGTCTTTGCAACAGCAACAAAGATATCACTTGGAAAGGCTATGGGGGAAAAGTTGTCTTTAGCCCCTTGGGCGCTCAAGGTCACTATCTGTTATTTCTTTGACACAAATTCATTAAACTAGTGACACACCCATTTACCACCACACACATCCATATTGGCTGATATTCACCTTGTTGAGTGCTTTTGGCTGAATGGTAAATAAGAGGACATCAACCAGAGGCAGTGGATGATGTTTATCTGATGTGTCACATCAATTCAACAGTGGCACAAACATGAGCTACTGAGCTCATGACATCCCTGACATCAGTTTGTAAGGCAGTTTGTAGGGCTATGCAAGTACTGAAACATTCTTATCTTTTAGTAGGTGGTTGTGTGATGGGCTAAAACGGCTTCTGAGGCCATTGCTTTTAAAAAGACAATCATTTTCATATCAAAGAAGGTGATGTTGTTTTATTAATCTGTCTGACTGAAATGTACAGCTTTTTCAAAGATAGTTAAATTTTATTTATTTTTGTTTCCCTGACACAACTGAGGGGATGAATCCACATGCAGGGGAAACAACTCCCACATGAGGATACATTTGTGTTATCAAAATAACAATTGCAATACATATCAAGCATATGCATCAATTCACATATAAAAGGCACAAGAACAACAGAAATATAAAAACAGCTCTGAGACTCCCCCCTGATTTTGAGAGACTGTTTATGCAGAGGGATTATGGGACACATGACTGTGCTGGCTAACCCACGAGAGATTGCATGAAAAAAAAGACACAAAAAGCTTGTCTGCCTGTTGGGAGTAACAACCGCCCTTGCTGAAAGAGGAAAAGGGCCCACCTCTACAGGATGCTATCATAGTGCTGGTTCAGAGTCAGGCCCTGCTGCATCACGTTGTGCCCTCAAACCACATTAACAAGTGTTTGAAGTGTTTTTCATCACCAGAAGAAAAGGTTTAGGATGTAATTCTTGGAGCTAAAATTTGTTCAACCTCACGAACAGGAACCTGCACAATTACAAAGAACTTTTGGGTGGGGTTACCAAAACTTCCTAGCCAGCTTGTCCAGCTGCACAGCACAGTACTGCCATGACTAGACTTGTTTCTGTTAGTATATATGCTTTATATCATTGAGATACATGCATGTAGTCGTATGTACCCCAGCAGTTCTGAACTTGCACTGCATGGACACTCCCACTCTCAGGTTACCTGCGGCGTGCTTCATGTGATCAACCTTTTTCAATGTTTTGCGTATATGTAAAGTAAAATGTATGGTGGTTCTGTGTGCCGGTACATCGCATATTGTACTTCCTGATGACCACGAATGAATGTGCAGTCCAGCCTTTCCCCTCAAAGGGCAGAAAACTAGTCATGACAAATGAGCACTACGCCAGTACATCTCTACTTACGTCCATTATGTACTTTCGAGCACATTACACTCTGCTGTTGCAGCTTTTACCACTAAAAAGCAGACGTTGGTGGCTTCATGACAGCCATGATTGTAGTGACAAGGACTGCAGTACTGGTGAATTGGCCACATCAAATTGGATTGAAAAAGGAGTAAAAAAGCAGGAGCTCTGCAAGCCAAGGTTGTGATGGCTTTCCACTCTGCCAAGGGATTTAAGAGGGGATTATGACGTTCCACTAGAGGTGGCAAATAACATAATTTCAAGTAGGAACAGCCCTCCTCATTCATCACCTTTTCTCTAACATTGTTTCCAGCATTTCACCACTTCCTCGTTGGATGGAATGGATATATTTCTTACCCAACAGCAGGCAAATCGAGTTACACAACAGTCAAAGCTATGAAAGAGTAGGTACACCTAATGCAGTCTAATAAAAGAGCACTGTGTTAATTCACTACCCTCATGAAGGTTATAGTGGTCCACTTTTTTTTCAGCTGTTGTATTGTTATAATAGAGGGTGCAGTATCTAGTGCTGTTGAATTAGATTGCATTATACTGACAGATGTTTCCATTTTGTCTTGGCCACCCAATTTATTTCAATGACAGTAGACAAAGTCACTGAAATACCTCCTTGTTGTATCAGACTGCATTGCTCTTAGCTAGGTGTATCTAAAAAACTGATAATGTATGTTGTCAGTGTTACAGCACTGTGTCTCAGTGTCTGTGGGATTCATCTGTTGATCTGCGTTTGTGTTGAGCTGAAACTCACCTGTATCTGTTTGAGCACTTTGGGAATGGGTTTACAGTTGAGTTTCTGACAGGCCTGTTTGTAGGAAGAGAGGATCTCCTCCACCGTCACATTTTGAGCTGCAAAATACAGAAAACAATAAAAGGTTAAGATTGCTTTTGTTGCCTTGTTTCTTTTGAGCACATCTTCCTACTAGCTGTTGTCACAATCTGCCAAATGTGAGGTACATGGCATCCCCACACACATACGAAAAATCCATCAATTACATCCCAATCATGTTTCTTTCCACACATTCTTTATTACTGTCTGCCATTTTGACTCTAATTTCATGTTGTTTATCATATTTGTATTTAATTTCTACATTCAGCTGCACAGAGTACATGTAGCAGAAAATAGTATTCCCATTAAACTCTGTGTGACAGCTTAAGTGCGTGACAGCTTTCTTTTGATGGTGAGTGAGAGAGTCAGGAGGATTGTGACAGTATTTAGACAGCCTAAATTCCATCAACACTGAAGTTCAAATGTGTCTAAGTGATTTTTCCGACAAGCACCATTTGTAAAGTAAGCCAAGCATCTCAAATGGATCTTCCCTGTACCGATCTTACATATCAGCCAAAGATATCCCTTCACAACTCGTGCAAACAACCAACATGATGAAATCTAGGACTGTGACCTGCTGGTGCATCTGCCTTGGGGAGTACTCTCTTGACAGAGAGGATCAGAAACTGTAACCCCTTTAAGGGCTCCCCTACTTAAGTCAGCAAAAAGGACGTATTGTTCTTGGTGAGTGTGTGTGGATCAGCCGCTGCTGCCTTCCCAGACTGTTGCGGGGGCTAACTCCAGTCAGATGACTGAACAACATACAAATGCACTGTTCTGGCTGAGAGATTCTGCAGAGAGATGAAGTGAGGCACTTGGGCAAAGAAATGAAAATAATGACAGAAACTAAGAAAAAAATAAATGAAAAAAATTGCAGATGTGTGCAGGAATTTGGAAAGATCAGGACATAAAACTGGATGAAGAGAAAAAATGTGAGATGCATTCTACCAGCTTTTGACTTATTTTAGACTGTGTATTAGGTTGTGTACAGACAGATACATACATTCACAGTATGCAGTGAATGCTGATACAGTCAGAAACTCTGCCTAATATACTATATAACACATGAGGCTGGTCTGTGTGTGTGTGCGAATCTGCCTGTGTGCTGCTGTCAGCATTTTCACCAAGGTGAGAATTTGTCTGCTTCATTTTTAGTTGCCTCCATCTTCTCTCCCCATCATCTCTGCCAGTGTCCCTCATCAGTTTAACTCAAGTTCACTGCCCTGCCATCTTTACACTGGACTATCTGGCATTACTAAAATGTAAAAAATAATAATAAAACTAATTTCTTCATAAATTATTTAATTATTGACCTCAGTAAGAATACCAACAACACACAGTTTGGAAGTCTATAATTGCGCAAGCAAAGGTGAGAATGAACAGCCTGCTGGTAGGACAAAGAGGAAGTTTAAAAACGTACATGGGCAGCCATGCATGTCTGAACGACTGTGTGATTCACCATCTCAATGAAAAGTACAAATTCCAGACCATGGCTGAAAATACTACAAGAGACTGTGGTGAGTTTGAAGTAATGGTGTGTGTGTGTGTGTGACACTAAATGAAAGAGCAAGTCAGTGAGTGCCACATGAATACAATGAAAGTGGCCACAACGCATCTTTCACTCGTTTTCAGACCCAGACCAGACAGCCTCTCGAACGGAGAGAAGGCTGGTGCATCTGGTGCATACTGAATGTGCATGCACAGACATAAATGCACTAAAGCTGGTTAGATGAGGATATGCTGACTGCTACATCCAGTGACAAGATATATTAAAGTCCAAGTAGGTTCAAAACAGATTTGTTGGAAGGTATGCAGTCACACTGTTCTGTCTGATAATGTTCAATCATTGTGAAACTGTGCACACAAACATTAGCCCAATTTCTTCATATACAGTTAGACATGGACAGTCATATATTTACTTTGAATCCACTGTTGTCATACATTATGTTTAAACAAAAATATTTAACAATCTCTTTTGAATTCATATCCATTGTGGGAACCTTTTCCCATTTTCTGACAATCTAGAATGTTCAATTTCCCCTGCCATGCAGGGGGTGTCACTATTAATGCTGTGCTACCTTTTGTGACGCATGTTGTAGTTTTACAGATGTTCACTCAAACCCCTCAAGTTCCACCCTTCACTTTCCAGATCCGTACAACCAGTAGGAATCACTTGTACAGCAACAAACATTAAAAATGCTCCTCTGGCTTCCAACCTGTGAACACGGCCAATTTTGTGCATTGACCATACAACCAAGCCAGTGGTTTTGCTACCGGGAAACGAACCCTGGGTTTCTGTGGTGGTAGATGGGAGCTTTGACTCTTGTCCAACCCACCACCGTTAAAAAATGTCCTCACACTAATTACTGCTGTATGATGCAGCCAAACAGAGTTCTTGTTGGTACAAGGACGGTTATTCATGACCTTCAAGTGTTCACTTCAGTCAAACCAACTTTCCTCCAAACCTCAGGTTTCCCCCCCACGAAAATGTTTACATTTTTCAATCAAAACTATGCAGTTTCACATAAATTTGGACCATTAATATATTTGTATTCAAAAGCTAGAGCAGATAATAAATAATTAACCCCCCAAGAATGATAATAAAACTTGCTATGGAGTCCACTGAGGAAAAAAAAGTCATTTATAGTGTTAATGCACTGACATTGATTTTACATTAATTTTGCTGAGGTGCTGTAACTAACCCTAACAATAATTGGGAATATGCTGAAATTATGTTCTCTAGACATATAAAAATATGCCTGTTTAGTACAGAACCCAATAAAAATCAGCAAATATTTATGTAAAGTTTCACTCAGCGCCCACAGTGTAGTCCTTTAATTAAAAGAAAAAAAGGCAGTGGTGGTTTCATTCGTGAGCCAGCTTCCAAGGTTTTGTTACCAGAAACTTAGTTATTATTAGGTACATCTCAAATAATTGCACTATATATTTGAGCTTTATCTACAAAGTATGTGCACACAGAACTGTGGGTTAAACCTAAATGCCTCTGCTGCCAGTGTGTGAGAGCCTTGTAAATGTGTACAGTACAGTGTGTGCGTTCCAGTGTACACTGTGTCCTTGGAAAAGTGTTATTGTGCAGAGTCGCTGTGGAGCAAGTGTGTGTAAACACTTCCTGAGGGAAAGGTGGGGTTTGGGGGTAGGCGGTGGAGGTGGTGAGGGTCCCATGCTTACTAACACCGTATTTTCACACATAGCTCATTAATTAGAGGAAGAAAAGGGGAGGTAAAATGGTGTCTGAGTGAAAAAAAGTACATGTTGTAGTTGTTATAAATAATCGCAACTCTCATCAACAGCAAAAAAAATAATGTAAGGAAGGTCAGATTGAAAAATTCAGCAATTACTGAGTATGTGACAGTAGGAAATGGTGACATAGAAAACCAGTAACCAAGAACAAGTAAGAAGTCAAATGCTCAGTGTTCAACAGAATTCAGAGATGTGAGCTCCAGTTCTGCAGGATCATTAAGAGCTGAGCTACAGCTGTTGCCTGCATTTCTGCTTGCTCTCTTTGTTTTATTGCACTCCCTCCAGTGCTGCTGGTACATGTACGGAGGGAGTGGTGATGAGGAGGTACGCAGAAGGGGGAGAGAAGGAGGGGATAAACTGCTCCAAACAACATCTTTGAAAAACGCGAGTAAAAGGAAGTAGAGAGGTGATGATATGTAGAAAGAAGAGACAAGACCATTCAGCTAACAATGAACACTGAATATATCACTGCCAGCCAGTTTAAGACGGTCTGACAATGACGCCCACACACACGACCGGAGAAGTCAGTCAGCCCAGGATGGTCAGAGTTCAGCTCCAATTTTCACATTTTCACACTCTACAAATTACATTATATTTCACTGAAAAAAAGAAAAGACTGCATCATCCTAACTTTGACCCAACCATCCCTATGATAGACAAAACCTGCCCTTCATGTTAGCCTGAAGAAAGGCAGCTACCTTAAAAAAAACTCCCTAGATTCAGATTTTAGGCGTGGTGGAGGACAGGAGTGGAGAGAGAGACACCAGAGTATAGAGAAGAGACCATCTCTGCTTTGACTCAGTGAATCTGCTAATTAAATAACACAAACGAGCAGCATGCCCCTTTTCTCCTTGTTATGGTTGTTGGCCACCATCCACTGTGCACACACTAAATCACTTACTGCTCCCATCCCTGGGCAAAAAAAAAAAAAAAAAAAAAAAAAAAAAGATGGACCCTGCTACAACAGCACCTAGCTTGCTGACTCAGATCAACAGAGGCAAATTTAGCACTGTGGACTTCATGGTTAGGAATGATGATGAGCTTTTGACTAATTTGCTGGTGCATAATGAGCCTTCAGTGGTGGAAATATTTTTAACAATGTGATCAAAGCTGGCTGGAATCACCAAACCACCACATCAAATTAGAAATACTGAAATGATTTAAATAGGTGTATGTGCAAATGAGGATTTGTGCAAGGCCGATGTCTGTCACTGATGATGCATCATTGAACGGACTTTGATTACTATAACATCGAGTGTTAAAAATGGCGCCCCCCCAGAGTTGCCATAAGGCAGCACTTGTTTGTGATCTCTCAACTGTGCCAGTGTTATTCACATTTTCTTAGCTTAGCTTCCTCAGTGTAGCTGACTGACTTTGTTCCGAGGTTAAACACAGCCTTGTTAGGGACATGTGGTCTGTAGACAAAGACCCCTTCACAGCAAAAGGGATGTACATCGATGGTGAAGGGGGACAGTTTTCTTCACTGGGTGAGATAGTGGGAAGTTGCCGTCAGAGCTGTCGCCTTCAGTGGTGAGCTTGTGAGCTACTCCTGTCTTATGACGACACTGAGGCCCACAACCAAACAAGAATGTTATCGTCCGTCACAGCATTTCAATGCAGACATCATTATATGCCAATTCAGAGGACATCATCCAACCCTAGCGCAAACAACAGAATAATACTGATAAATATGATTTGATAACTGCTCTCTAACTATTTTTCTCATTGCCAACTGCTCCCCCTCAAGTTTTAGATAGAGTTGAAAACAGGCCAGAGGAAATCAATGCCATAAACTCTCTGTGGTCCCAGAATATCTGGCAGTCAATTTGGTATGATCTAGTCCCCCCATAACAAATATAACAAATTAAGAAGGAAACCAGATTTGCCTTTACAAAGTTGTTCAATAAGCCTTCCCTGTTCCCACTCTGCACTAACAAACTGTGGCTCTGCTGCATCTATGCTGCAGTACACAGCCTGTTGGATTGGTATCTTGGGGCAAGGAAAACTGCGAGGCAACAAGGGAGGTGTACCTGCCATAAATTATAAATCAATTACTTAAGTTGAGCAACCGGCCGAGCTGCAACAAGTACAGGCACATATGGTGAGAGGGGGGAAGAGATCTGTATTTACAGTACATTAAAGCTTCCTAAAGAGAGCTTTTTTTAATGGTTAGGCATTGAATGCGAGCAGATGTTTTGTCAGCTAAGCCCACTAATTCCCCTCCACACCTTAATTGTCCTTGAGCCATAAAGCACAAGGTGAGGTCAAGGTTTTCAGTGAAAAATATACACGACATGCCTGAGGTAAGAATTAATCTCAATTCAAAAACAATAAAGACACCAACGTATGTATGACATTTCAACTGTGAAAAGAAAATGTGCATAACTAATTACAGATTGTATCGATTATTTTCACAACCAAACTGCTAGCCACTTAAGACTGTACATTCTGCTCAGCCAAATCAGCTTGTGATCGATCTATCAATGCACTTGCAACAGGTCGAATTGTGCTATTTGATCTTATATTGTGTCCTCCTTGGGCAACACCGTTCTGTATAATGCAATTCAATAAAACATCCATCAATTTTTTCAACTGCTGCTCAACCTGTTTTAGAATCAAGTGTCAGGGAGCTGCAGCCAATCCCAGCATGCACTAGTCAACGGGAAGGGTTCCCTCTGAACAGGTCAAAAGTCTCTGAAGGTGCCAATGCATTACATTTGAGCTGCTTGTTGGGTGAGTGAACTGATTTAAAATTCATAGACTATTATTCTTTTTTATATTCATTTGATCCTATAGTAATTATTTTGCATTTCTGAAACAGTAATATCCTTTTATATTTTTAAAAGGTCTTATACAAATACTATACAAAAACTTGCCTTACCCAGTGGAGCCATCTAGAGTGCATCCAACAGGCAAAAGAATATATTATGTGGGTAACATTAAACAAACAGGTTCAGCAGGTTTCAGTAAGTTACCAACTGACACACATTCAAATGATAAGACTTAGCTTATACAAGCCATCAAAGTCCATTAAATTCCTACAAAGCCGTGCACGTGCAAAAAAACCAAACAAACAAAAAAACATCTTGCCTGAATTTTTAATATCCGCAGGTTACCATCCCATTTTTTGTTTCCCAGATGATGTGAATTTGTTCTGTGGAAACATATCTTGATGGATCTCCTTGATGAGTGTAAAACAAAAGCTATGAAATAATTTCATTAAGCTGTTTACTTTCAATTACTTTCACATGCATCCTAATCACATGCTACCAATTCATCATGTCAACTCATCCATTCAATTGAACATTGTGTCATTTATTTTCCCTTTCAATTGATGCTACCATCAACTCTCTTGCCTTGTTAGTCTGACAACTAATCAAAAACACATATTAAACAGAGCAGCTAAAAATAAAAGACTTCTCCTCTCTTTGTAGCTGCACAACATCATAACATTGCAGTCAAAGCTTCTACCACTGCCCACAAAAGGTCAAAGCAGATCGACCCACAGAGAGTGCCCACAGTGTGAGCGTGGGCTTCACTACCAGACTCAGTTTGTGCTCATCTTGCTGGGACAGAGGAGTGGAATGGCATATGAATGCTCACTAAACATCATCACAAAAGCTGCATTAGAACAACATTTGTTCTAAGAGGTGACATTTCGAAGGTACTGCAAGAAGCTATTCATTGCATAATAAAGCAGCATGAACAGGTAACAAAGTCAAATGTAAAGGTAGCACACAAGTTGTGGCAAATCCAAGTGTTTGTATAACGGTTTAACTAACAAGGGGAGGAAGTGGGGCTGTGGGGATTGTTTAAAAAAGAGAAACATGTAAGGGCCCTACCCATTTTCTTAAGAAGTCCTTTGAAATGACTTGATGTTGAAGCCAAACCTTTAAGGCTTGTGAAAACCTGTGAGTCTCATCTTTCAAGGTGCTAAAAAGGAGCCAACACGTCACCTAACTCGGGGCTGCTGTCATGCAAAGGTGCTGAATAAATGTAGAACTCCATCATCTAAGCACAAAAAACATCCAGCCCCAGCTCTGTGCATTTGTACCACAAATTATGATATCAGAGATGATGTTTACTTCACAGTATAATGGATAAGTAAGGACTGATGTTATCTGAATTGTTGAGATGGCATTCAAGTCAAGTCTGACCCAATTTCCGTACATGTCAAAGGCTGTTTATCCTCCTTGGCCTTGCCATCTTTGCACCTTCCACTCTCACTCATATTCTTTGTTGAGCTACAAAGTGCAAACACGCAGCCTACAGGCGCTGTGCTTTCTCCCCTCACTCCAACGAGGAGGAAACAAGCAAAGACAGTGTTTGCATGTGTGCAGAAGACGACAATATTTGCAGACACGGACAGACAACTGAGAGACTTGGCAGAAAGAGAGGATTCCATTGAAACTGTATGACTTGCATCATGTCTTGAATATTCCTGTTTGACTGCTCAGCACAGGTTTCACTTGCTAATAATTACTCAGCAAACTCTGTTTGTGAAAAGCTTACGTGATGTTGTGAAGACTTTACCAGTCTCAGTGAAGCTACTGCAGATAAACACCTGCCTTGCTGCCTGCACACATCTGGAGCTGCACAAACAGTGAGGGTTTCAGCACAGAATAGTGTTCAGTTACACAACAAACTAAGAGAGAGGGCTGTGGTTGGACAAGGTAGTCAGCCTGTTGACTGACCTAGTTTGTACTTGGACAAATTATTGCGTAGCAGCTAATACTACCCTACAACTACTGACGACCAATCCTCTGAAAAGATTAGCTCACTAAGAGGGGGGATAGCTAAATTCTTGAATGACAGAAAGCGTAAGGTCTATGGAAAGTGCTTGTAACCTTGGATTGATCATTTAGATGCCATTCATCTAGACAAAATGTCTAATGAAAGGTAATGACTGGAAAACCAGTGTTGACAGCTTACATGCTTCAAGAGGAAATTATTCCTCGCCAACAGTTCAGAAGAGAAGCTCAGACAGAGAAGACTGGAACCAGAGCTATCAGCGACACATGGAGGCCATGTGTCCGACTGGGAGTGCTTAAGAGTTTGTGTTTCAGCTGATGGCAAACATCTTCAACAGTGTTTATGTGAATTATTTAAACCATTCAAGTCTGCTTATTGTTGCCGTCAGGTGAAGATCCTGCATATATAAAATGTTAAAGTTTGCTTGTTCATTAGTTTGGCAGTCATTATCAGCTTAACTGATCTTTAAGAGGGTTTCCTAAGCCTACGAATTAAGAAATGTAAACCCTTGAAGCCTTTAAATTAACAGTATATTCATACTAGGGCTGCAGGGCATTGGATTAAAATCTGTATGGCCGTATTCAAACATTTCTGCGATACATATTGTAATGTAAATTACTGGACTGTAGGGATTTTGGAGAGGTGTGCATTTTTATCAAACAACCAACGTAGGCCTGGCTTCATGTGTTAAATTGATCAAGAGCGATTGTGGTTCGCTGTGCATGAGGAGCCAGCATGTTACAAGCAACAAACTCCCACGTATTTAAGAACCCCAAAATGAGATGATGAAAAATGTGAAATGTGTAAGTTTTCCAATTGCATCAAGCAGAAAAAACTTGGCAAGTTAATTTGCCTTTCTTGTCGTTGTACATTCTGAAATATGACTATTGAGCATGTATAGATTGAGATGTTGATCCGTAAATGATTTGTTGGGCAGCCCTAATTCATACTCTTTTGGCTTAATTTGATAATGCATAATTTTTCTCTCTGTTTTATACTTATGTCCACACTATAAGCCTGTGTGTACCACACCCAAAAATTGCTATCTTAACGTGTTCTGCAGAGTGGATCTTAAAATAAAGGCCTGCTGTTTTAGCTTCAAAGGAGAATCCTGAATCTTCAGAAAACAATGTCATAGAATCATCTATTAGTTTATCAGGTACACCAAGTTAAAATTAATTCAGCCTGATACAAAAGTCTCGCAATACATCCTACCCGCATGAAGGTTGTGATGTTCAGAGAGTTGTTTCTGTTATGTATCCTTCCGTCATTGATATAAATGAGGTAGAAAATAGCAACACGTCAGTATAACGCAATACAAGTCAAGTCATTTAAAAAGCAAGAAGGACGAGCGCTTGGCAGTTCTGGCTTCTTAAATGTAATGATCTGTTGCTTTTCTTTGTTATTTATCATGGTAGAAGAAGAGTCTTTGTGTGTTGGACTATTGGTTGGACAAAAGAGTCAATGTGAAGACATCAGTTTGGGCTCTGGGAAACTATTGAACATTTAGCCCTAGCTGAAACTCAGCACAGGCAAGTCAGTCAGAGTTCAGGAGGAGGTGGAGCGGAGAACAGAGAAGAGGTTTAGTCACTGTCCAGTGTCTGCACGTAGATCCATTCACAGGCTGCTTAAAGAACAGGTGTGGATGCATGTTGTTATCACACATAAAGAAGATTTTGTGAAAATCTGAGAATCATTTAACTTTTAAGTTGCCTGTTCGTTCACAAGACAACAGCAATGTATGAAACAACATGCCAAATCTTTTGGCAAATGTCCAGAGATAGACGCGAGTACGTTGGTGGTGGAACACAGAAGTGTTGCCAGCTCCTACTTAACATGCAAGTGCCAGTGTTCAAAATAACTGGCCTCCCAGTCTCTAGTCTTCTTTCCCTGCCATTTCACACTGCTGTGCTGTGGATGATGACAGCAGCGTCATTCACACATGACAGCTGGCTGCCTGGATGGTCAGAGGTGGGGCAGAAAGGCGGGGACTGTGCTACTACTGCTGTGTGCTTCTACCAGTCTGGATGACAAGGGGAAGGAGTGGATAAACACAAGGAGGAGAAAAAAATTGCACGTTTTCGACTGGGGCTGTCCTCTGCTTTTGACGGATGAGCCCAAAAGGAATAAACCACTACCTTAACCCATTTAAATCATACCAGTGGAAGTCTGCAAGAGGGCTGTGGGTCGAAAGTAAATAAAGTACATTTTATGGCTTTGACTGATGTGGAACAAGAAATGGCAAGACTCTGCAGGAGAGTAATTATGCAAACAACCTGGAATTGACTCTGAGTAGCTGCAGATGCGTGCATATCAATAATTAAAAGACAGCAGAGACTGAGGCAAATTCTAACAAAATTACAACACCTGCAACCTCCAAAACAGCATCATCCCACACAACACCAGCCCTGAACCGGCCTTCGCATCACTGCACTCGTACAACAACACGGACCTCCAGTATTTCAGGTTTGTTTGCACATGACTGCCAACAAAGCAACTACACAAGAACAGTGTTTTATATCACAACACACTGTCTCTGTGTTGACTTCATGCCTTTAGTGTTGTAAGACATTATAACTGTGCATCAACAGTAATCTCTCTCACTCGGTATAGTGAATTATGATGAAAAAGCAGAGCAGCCATTTTAAATGGTCTCCCACATGAAACCAGGCCTGCATCTGAGAGACAGAGAGAAAGCTGCCAGAGCAGATGGAGAGTGACATTGTGAGTGAACAACAGTTGTATACGCTATTTTTAAATGAGGGGGCATTTTGTGCAACAAAGGTAATATGTCACAGTATGCTCAGAGGTGATTAAGAAAGCAGACCATTCCTGTTTGATAGGGGTGGGAAAATGTTTTGATTCTTTGATGCATTGTGATTCTCTCTAGAATGATTATGTCTCGTCGAGATAAGTTAATAATCGGAATTTTAAAACTGAAATTAGTTTGCCGTCTGCAACATTCAATTTTCCTGCTGCAGAGCGCTACAGAAAGCGCTTGCTGATTCTCTGCTGTACACACATGCGCACCGAACACACATGTGCAAGCTGTTTATGATTGAGCGGCGACAAATTGGCTGCAATGGCAAACTCTGAGAGCGAAGCAGATTACTGAATTCATTGTAAGTTTTACTGCACTGGATTTAAGCCCGTGTTCAGTTGCGGAGAACGTGGGTTTTCGGACGATGGTGTTCACTCTAGAGCCAAGATACAAAATACCATCTCAGCATTACTTCACTGACACAGCCATACCGACCATCTACAGTGAAAGTAAAACTGAAGTTTTGGACACTTTGATGAAAGCAGGTAGGTAAGTAGCCAGGTTTTAATATGAGAGCTGATACATAGGTCCATGATGTGTTGAAATGCAAGCTGCACTGATTATTGCATTGAAAGCTTTTTTAATTTTTTATATAGGCTGTAGTACACCGTTTTTCTCTCAGGGATATGCTCATTGCCTGTAACAAGAGGATTCTGTGTTTACAGAAAGTTGTGACAAAGAAAAGCCTTTTCTTATATAATACAAAACAAAATATTAGAGATGTTAATTAATCTGTTGATCTTTTTTTATGATCATCACAAAAGTAGGAAGTGATTAGCAAACTGAGTAGCAAACTCAGATTCAATTATCATCATCATTATCAAAATCGGAATTGAATTCAATCGTGAGGTGCCTAGAGATTTACACCCCTACTGTTCTGACAAGGACAGAAAGATTAAGACTGGGTCAGCTATTTCAACATTTGCTATTAATCCCCAACTTTGTTTGTAATTATCAGGGTTTGGGGCTAGAGTGCAGACAGACACAAGGTTAAAGGGCAGAATTCATCACAAAATAAACATGGCCAGACACTTTCTCACATTTCCAAGACAAACAAAGATGCCTGTGTAGTGCAGACATGCAAAAATGCATAATAGATGATGGACAAACTGGAGCAAGACCTGAGGCCCGATATTATCCGCAGGTATTATTGCATCACGGACATATCTGCCACAGAGTCTATTGTTGGGCTGAAAATAAATATGCCAACAGAAAAACCACAATATGGAAACAGTTTATCTTGCAGCTGCCAGTGTTAACAATACCTTGCAACACCTGAGTCGCTGTTTGACGGCTGAGCACATGCTCGTGCTCAGTCTGCTGATAGGAAGGGATGCACCAATCAAATTTTACTTGATCTTAATATAAAGTTATGATCAAGTCACAAACTATGCAGCTGCTCACCTCAAGAAGCACTTCACCACTGTAAAGATGGCTCTTGCATAAAACTGGGTTGTCTATGCAGCAGAAAGACGCAAATATTTCTGAAATTAGTGCTACTTGACCAGAGAAAACAGAGAAAAGGGGCTGTAGTATTCTCTTTTGCTCAAAAGGTAGAAGACTGAAAATATCCTTAGGGCACCGGACCAATAAAAACTACGACTGAGGGATCACACGAGTTGGGTGGCACTAGGTTTTGGCAATTTGTCTGTTGAAAACAGGAACTTGTTCAGCACCTGGCTGGTAACAAACAGTATTGTACTGCAGCTAAACAGTACAACAGTTCATAGTTTCTCAGCAGTGCCTTAATTAGTCAGCTTTATCTGGGTTTGTTGAGATGCACTCACTCGATGTAAAAGAGAGAGAGGGGGTAGGCTCTCTCCGACTATGCTCTCTGTGTCCGTGGATGTGGGCTCACTAAAATGCACTAATACAGTCTATGGTTGATACAACATCCCTAAAATCTTACATATGAGGAATTTTACATAATTAAGGGGACCTTTGCTTACACAAGTTTAGGTGTTTTGGATGCAGGCAAAATTGATTGCTCATTTGGCTATATTACCACCATTTTAGTGATATGAAGTTGGTTGAAAACTGGCATGAAACAGACTTTAGGTGTACTAAGCTGTTTCATATGTTAAAGTAGCTCTGCATCTAAACCTTCCTATGATTTTCATTTGTTTCTAAAAAATAAACTTAAGTCGCCTGCTACCACAAATCTTACAAAAATAACACACTGACAAAAGGTATAGAAGACTCAAAGTACAATGCAAAATGATAACATTTTCAACTTTCATTACAGACTTTTGCCTCACAACGTCTCTTGTTATCCTCCTCAGTCCGAGCGCGAACGCCCTTCACCTCCCCTCATGTTTTCATGGAAAAATGGGGTGTTAATAACACCTTCATGACAGCTGGCATTATCAGCTGACATTTCACTTGGCTGATTTAACACTCAAGTATTTGCAGCCATGTTGTTCCCAATAGGTTGAAAAAGTGTCTTTGCACACCTAAATGTAAAAGCCAGGTGTGTCAGGGGGTGTAACACTCTTGACAGGGATGGTCATCAAATGTGCTATGTTTTTGTAAGATGACTTATAAAAAATGTATTACTGTTTATTGTTTGTGCATTTTTTCTCTACTGGCCTTATTGGTCCCAGGAACAAACTGAACAAACTTCTGAGTTTTTTTAAAGCCCTTTTTCCAGTTTGTACACTGAAAGCTTTGCTTATCAGTATGTTACTTGGTCCACAGCCAGAACACATAACATTTCATGGGTCACAGAGCCTCTCACAACCTGGTGCCAAGTGGGCCTTGGGTCTGATGACACGAGACGGAGCCGCACGTAGGCCAAAGAGTTTGGTCGCTTGCAGGATAAACAGTCGTGAATGTGAAGGAAATATCTGCCGCTGCTCGAAGTAAGGTTTCACTTATTTGCACATGTAGCTGTATAAGGATAAAGTTGTAGTACTCTAGCTGTGGTACTTATTCTGTGTGGTTGGTCTGAAAAACTTGCGTCTTGCATCACGACCTAACAAAAACAATCCCTGCATTTATGAAAGTAATCAGTGACTGATAGGCCTGATAAAACAAATGACTAAGACATGCTTCCCAGTGCTTTCATAATGACATTCTTTGCTGATATAAGCACGAGCTGAACTTAGACTGAATTGGCCAGCCTGCAAGGAGGAGAACTAGGGGAGGAGAATCAAAAGCAGTAGGGGAAGCAATGCAGCATGTTGGGAAGTTCAGGAATCTCAGGATATGATGTTGTATTTGCTCAAGCCTGGAGGGAAAGAACAAGCGTTTCTCAAGTCTCGACAGGGAGAGACGGGGGAAAAAAAGTTAAAGGAATGATATTATTTAACTCAGAAGAAAATGACATAGACATGAGAGCAGCAGATTAATCAACTGTCAACTATGAATTAAACTGGCAACTATTTTGAGTAATTTTTTAAAGGAGAAACTTCTGATTATAGCATCTTAAAGTGAATTAAATAGTTTCTTTACTCTTCTGTGACAGACAACTGAGTATCTTTGGGTTGTGGACAGAAAAAGACATTTCAGGACGCCATCTTGCTTGATATTTTCACATTTTTTGACCAACATACCAATATAATCATGAAAATTATCGCTAGTTTCAGTTTTTGCTTACTGACATAATGTATTTCTTCCCTTGTGCTGTTTAAGAATATGTTGACAAAATTAAACTATTGAGAACAATATTTTAAAGATATGTCTTTTTTTTCCCAACACTGGATGACTTGAAATCTGGAAAAATTATAGTTCCAAGGAAAAAATGGAAATGTGACACCCCTGCTGCCCACTATTGTTCCCCTGTCTTTATTCCCTCCTGAACCCCAGGGGTTTATTTTGAATGGCAGCTTTTTAGGACTCTATGAAGTTAACTCCTGTTCTGAATCTCATTTTGAGTCAAAAATTAAATCAGATATATGTTGCTTACGAACATTCAATCCTATCTTACAAATTCTTCCCTCTGCTCTTGCAGCAGTAACTCATACTGTGCATGGATGAAGCTCCAGGCTCTGGGATCACTGTTTGGTTCTCTGGGTCCCTGTCTTATGTCATCTGTCAGAAATATGACACTAGTTCAGCAGATAAAGGGTCTAGATGGATCATGCAGTTATTGTGGCACGGTGCTCCTAACGAAGCATGACGGAGCTTGGAGCAGAGGTTTGGATACATTTCATTTCCTGGACTTTATCGCAGACACAGGCACACACACGTTCAGATGTCCTCCCATGCGTGAGCATCAATGTCCTCAAGATAGATCGTAGGAGCAAGGCAAAGGAAAAGATTTCCAGGTGAACATCGAGGCATTAGGAAGTTCACCATTGACACAACAATTGGGTAATTTAGTAAATTTTCTAAAAGCGGCACAAGTAATTTCCATGTTTGACACATAAGGTATATGACATCTAATTCAGGTACCAAAGAACAATTACTTATTCAAACTCAAACGAACAGTAATGATCAGGCTTTGTTAGATGTTATTAAATTATCCAAAGTGGCTGAATTCATGTTTTCCCAGCATATCAACATTTAACTTCAATGTGCTGTCAGCTTTCAGAACACGCAGTAGCCCATTCGAACAGCCAGTACCTGAATTTGCTCAATACAAAGTAGATATATCCAAAGTAAACAGGCAGCGGACAATGCAAGATAACCACAGATGTTCAGCTTTTACCAAAGCATATGAAATGCCTTTTTTTTTTTTTTACTACCTCAAGATTGTTGTGAAAAAAGACAAAACAGTTGTCACCATGATAACTCTTCAGAGTTGTAAAATCCTGTCTGTGAGTATTATAAACTGCTGTGTAGTGTTTGGCATCTGATAAATATTTAAACACATTAATCTCTTAATCCAACTGGACCCTCTGGATCAGATTTCATGTCTCACCAATACCTAAACAACTCCATTACATCCCTATGTTGTTTGAATGTAGGACAATTTTAGGATATTTTTAGGATGTTCTCCTCTAGAGCTACAACTAACTCATTAGTTGTCAACTTTTAAGTTTATTGGCAGCTATTTTGCTGATAGAATAATTGGATTTAGTATTTATGTATTTTAGTAGAAATAATTCAGCTGCTTAAAAGCAAATGTTTTCTGGTTTCTTTACTAGCTGTGAACAAAAGAAGAAATGTAAGGACGTCATCTTTGACTTAGGAAACACTTATCACTTCACCATTTTAGAGACCAAACAATTGATCAATGAATCAGAAAACTATTCATCTACAACAAAAATAATCATTCCAGCCCATGCCCCCTCTGTGGCAGACGCCACAGTAGCAGCTGCTAGCACTAGTTCATGTTTTCCATCCATCCATTATTTGTCCTGGCTCTGGTTCAGGATTATGACATCCCTTAATTCTGACAGGAAAGCAGGCTTGGTTCTTAAATCTAGTAAATGTTATCAGGGCTGAGCAGCATGGCTTTTAAATAATATCACAATACTTCTAGGCTGAATCACGATACATATCTTGATGTTTTATTTTTTTATTTTTTTATTACATGTACCAGTGTTGTCATTTTTTTCCCCTTCATCATAAACAGAACATTCTGTATGATGTGGTTAACCAACACCCCAATCAGCTTTCTGTCTATCTATCTCTATATCTACAGTACAATCAGCTGAAACTTTGGAACTTAAATAAACTACATGATAAATGTGCTGTGATAAATAATATGAGCTCACACTATGGTCATCTGGATACTTCACTGCTCCCAGTGCCAACTGTTTTATAAGGCCCCAGATTTCTTGGCTAACTGGGTTGGAGACTTTGCCCCCATAGAGTTTGGCCAAAGACATTTCATGTCCAATTTACTCTCAGACTGGCTGCTGGTATGTGCAATGTAAACTGATAGAGAAACATTTAGGAAAGCAACTGGCTTATGTGACAAGCAGTAAAGGGCATGGATGCTACAAATGCAAACATTATTTTAAGAGGGTAGAATATGATTTATAGTTACATGTACCTTAATGTGTGAAGATAAGGGGACTAAAATGGAAATCTACCTAAGTGGCTGTCTGACCTATTGTAAGGGTGTTAATAGAACAATTTGCATCCAGTTGAACACGAGGCAGTGCATATTATTAACCTTGCTGCCTTTGTTCTTTTTACACCCCCTCCCCCATCTGGACATCTCACATCAATGACCCTGGCCTTCACCTGGCCTACATTTTTGGTTTTATACATCAGGACAAAAAAAGAAAAGGAAAAAAATAGGACTCTCACTTTAACCAGACTGTATGGTGGGGAGTATATAGTATAAATACAAATTTCTTCTCTTCTTTCTGTTTGTCAGGTATACAAAAGTGCAACATGTATTTTTGTTCTTTTTTTTTTCTCATGTTCTTTTAAATGAATAAAAAGTTTAATATCAAATAAATACAAATTTGGCATTTTCTCCGACTGCAGTAAACTGTGTAACTATGTCAACTGCTGTCACAGTACTGTGAGCAAACAGCCGTGGTCATACAGTGACAGTAGACCAGTTCATTAAATGATGTCCGTTGTCTGCTCCGGATAAAAGGAGCATATGAGTCATGGTCAGAGCATACATGACTTTCCAGTTCCTCCCAAAAAGAACCCAAAACAAAACAAAACAAAAAAACATTAAACATGAAACTACTGTAAACCAAAGCTGCCTAAATTCTGCACAAGAGGAGCTACGCAGAATAATAATAGTAAAATCAGGACTGGGGCCACAAAAAGACAACAACAAAAGAGGAATAAGAGGTATACCGTGGTTTGAAAAATTACATTTATCATATTGTGTAAATGTGCTTATCTATATTACTAAATTCTATAAGGGATGGGTCAAGATTTTCAAATATTTGCTAAATTAAAAAAAGTTCATGTTAATATTGTTTTATCTGAAAACACATGTTTTTCACCGGCGCCTGGAAATCGTTATCACCGGCCTTGATAAAATTGCATTTTTATTATCAGGCTCTGGTAAAACGTGTGGAGCATGGTCTTTCCCACACAAGGTCAATATAAGCCCATTCAGCTATATGCTCTAATACATACAAACAGCAGAACTTCAAATAATTAAAAAGCTGTTAGATACATGGTATTTTTCTTGATATTGCCCGTCGACTTTAAATAGCACACATCCCAAATATTCTCCAACTACTTTGTCATTTGATCTGGATTGGCAGAAAACACTACTGGTTTTGGAAACATGTTACATTCATGCACACAGGTTTAGAGTGACGGTACATGTATTTCTTTCAAAACTGGATCTATTTTTATACCTCTAATTTTTCTACTTGTCTGCATCTTGTGCATAGTTATCCCTCTGGTCTATTGGTTATGCTGATGTAGTGCCAAGTCTACTCCTTGGTAATCAAAAAAGTTTCATCTTGTATTAAAAATTATAAAGCATTGCACTGCATGGATGATTAGCTTTAAAAGGTGAAAAAGTAACTTCTCATTTTGTCTTAACTTTTAAGACCGGGTTCTTTATATCAACCCATTTAAGGCAGTGTCGTATCCTGCATGAGCTTCCTTTGGACGTGTGTACACTGAACAAACAGGAACCTAACTGTGGTAAAATGGCACACCTCAAGGAGTGGTGGGATCTACTCACAATATGGCTTACAGCACAGGCCTTGCCCTAAACTTAGATGTGTATGTTGTTGGGAAAAATGCCAGACTAAGCTTTATGTTAGTCATTTGACTGTTCAAACTGAGAAATGGACCTCTGTTTGAAAAAGGAGCAGGGACACAGGTGCTGCCTGAGGACAAAATAGACTGCAGTGATCGTGCGATAGATGACAAGCTTTGAAGAAAGACAAAAAGAACATTCCTCACCTCTCAAAAGCCACACCTCTCATATATCAGTTTCAACATCCAGCCTCCAATCACTTTTTTACAGGCTACACTTGGAAAATGGACCATGACAGGGCATATTTTAAACCAATCTCAACATCGTGATCAGACCATGTTGATCTGGCATGTTCATACAGGCAAGTACAATTAATAGAACCTCATTCACACCTTCAGGCACAAAGAAACACACACACGCACACATACACACACACACACACACAGTTACCATGTCTCCAGGGGTCTTTGGGCTCCACTGCTCCGGAGACAATATCCTCATCTGAGGGAAACGTCACCCTTTTGCCACCTGGTTTGTGTTTATCGTCCACCTCCTCTACCGAAGGGTACAGTCCAGCCTGGTCTGTGGCAGGAGCCTCTGTGATGCATGTCTGGCCTGCATCTGACGGGCTCTCTGTCATGCTGCCAGCTAGGACATCCTGAGACTCCGAGTCTAAAGTATTGTCTATGAGCGATCTGGCATTTGTCGATTCAGCCTCCAAAACCCCACTCTCGTCGAGACTCAGATCCACACCTATGTCCATGTCCCCACCATCGTCCCCTTCTCCCACAACAAGCTTTGCAGGTTCGGCGTCCTTCTCTTCCTTCATTTCCTCCACCCCAATATTGTCCCTGTGCTGCTCTTCATTAGAAAAGATCAAGTCAGTGGGGTTCACTCCCGCAGGGGTGTCTTGGGTGCTGCTCTTTCTATTTCCATTGACCTCATCAATTTCCAGTGTGTTTTGTGCCTGGTGGTTATCCTCCTCAGCCGGCTGAAGGTTGTCAGTAAGCTGAGGCATCAGGTATGTCTCGGAGGCCTCTGTTGGAACAATGTTTTGTTTTTCCGTGTCACTGTCCGTCATCAGTTCAGAGATCCGGGGGGTGACCCCTTCTGTGTTGTTGGTAGTGTTGTGATCGACGTCGACATTGCTTTTGGTCTTGACATTGCACAAATCTAGACACTGCTCCTCGATATTCATGTTTTCATTTCCAGTGAAACTCAGTCTTTAACTGTGCCAGACAGCCTAGATATTAAGTTAAACAGTAACTAGGTGCCAACTGACATGGATAAGCCTGTCTTTGTCCTCACAATAAGATACAGACGTGCACCTATCCTGGTCGTGTATTCAAGTGCAATCAGAATACAACACCAGTATTTTTACTGAATTTGATTTAAATGATACTTTTCAAACCACAAATCACAGGTGACTTTGGCGCCAATTAAAGTGCAATTTCACACACTTATCAGTACGAGAAATGTGCGATACCTGTGTGAAACAGATACTGTTGCAGTAATTATTTATATGCCAAACTGGGCAACTTTGCTCAGCTATCACCCAGACAGCCAACCACCACTTAACAATTTCGGCCAACCGTGTCCTACTGCTGCAAATGGGAACCAACGAAAGGCTTACTGGTCGTCAGCACATTGCCAGCAATATTAATGAGCACCAGGACAGTCAATTGAAACGAATAAGTCACTCAGGGTGCCTCCATTACGCTAGCAAAGTGAGCTTACTGCCCGACACTAAACCGATTCATTTGCATGAATTTAATCGAGCTAATGTTAGCTAGCTTGCTAAAGTTGTTGCCCGACAATGACGTCCAGGCCCGTCAACGGTCGCATGCCTGCTTCTTCGCGTGAGCCCGTCCGTTTAGCCCCGACAAAGTCCATTCTCCTGTGTTAAGACAAATATTTTCCGGCTGTAGCTCCCGTCTCACCCTCTGTCGCGGTGCAAGTCAGCTCACATCACAACCCTCGACCAGCGGCAGCCAGAAAAAAAACAGGCGTCACACTCCGAGCAATGAGCATGTTTCAGGGGCTAACGTTAGCGCAGGGAGCCGGAACGAAGCTACACCTGCCGGTACAGATTGTGCCAATAATGACAGGATCATAAAAGTGTCCCGATCGCACAGGTATCGCTGGTGTCTTCCTGTCCCGGAGAAGTACGCTGGAGCTGTTTTTGTCTGGCGTTACCATTCGCTAGCTTATTGAAGTCCAACAACTGTTTGTTGTTCACACGTCCTACGTCAGCACGTCGGTGCCCGCAAGGGGACGTTCAGCACACGCAGTGTTGCAAAGGGTTGCAAACAAACAGAAAAGGGAGTAACATTTTAAAGGTTTAGAAATACTACTCAAAATGAGTCGGGGATATTGGAATATTTTTAGTGTTCCAATTCGCTGTTTACTCTATGACATATCTGATTTTTTTTTATTTTGAGTTTTGTGAGTATTTTTTTCACATATTAACACACTTCATCTGACTTTAATTTCATATCCATGTACCCACATTCCAACATCCCTAACTGATTTTGAGTAGTTAATATTTTGGTTACAGAATATAGTTACCTAACAATTATTGACGGCAGACAGTGCTGCCAGATTTAACTGTAAATCTGACACTTAAATAAAATTGACTACATTGTTACATAATAGATAAAAGAAAGAAATGTGTGTGTCAGTTATCTAATAACAAGGATTCATGAAAGCAGTAACCAGTCAAAAAGGTGAAGAATGTCTAAAACACATGCTAAATGCAAAATGTCAAATGTCACATTTACATTAACGCTTTATTATTCATCATCATATATTCAACCTTCTGCGTGGAATTCAAATTGTGATGTCTGATTGTTATACTTTTGTTCTGTTAAAGGGGAAGAAGAAGGAAGAAGAAATTCAAACTCAGAATTATTGTGATCAAAATCTCTTCCCCCAAACTACACAGTGCACCTTCAAGACAACCTTTCATCTGGGTGTTTTGAAAGTTCTTGCTTTAATGGAACCACAGTGCTTCAAATGTCCGGTCAAGTAAAAGTGGTGAACCACCAACATGCACGTTTGCTGAGGCAACATTTGAACACTGGATCTTTAAGTTTGGAGGCAGATGCTCTAAATTTTAAAATTAACTGTGCACCACTGGACTGTTTCAGGGGATACATTAAGACCTACCAAATTTGACATTTTAGGTTAAAACCTCCTCCTGATGCCCTTGATTATATACAAAGGCATGCCTGCTGAATACAATTTGTTTTGAAATCAGAATCTTAAAGACTCAAATAGGACACTTGTCTCAGAGCACCCAAAGATCCTTAGCAATGTCAGGGGCTAAGTTGAATACTTCTGAAATTATATGGTGAGTATGCAGATATTAGGCTCATGCCTGTAGACAGTTTCATTAAAACCTAATCTTAGCCAAACATGGGCAACCCTTTAGTTTGGGGAAAATAAGGAAGTGTCCAACTACATTGCCAGGTTAACATTTCTGTTCTTCTGATCCATTTATGAACATGCACCTGGTTAAGTTCCCCATCATTCCTTTATGCAAAGTGGCAGTAGGCTGCCCACCACCAGGGTAAATATTTAAACTACAGTTAAGATTTTAGTGGTTTACCAATTACAGTATCACATCTTGATTGGTATAGGTGCCCTTTCTGAACAGTGTGGATGGTTGTACAGCAACACCAGCAGAGGCCAAAAAAAGGTAGAACTGAACATGCACACTATAGGCACAGGAGCAAGAGGTAGTAGATGAACCTAGAATTCCTGATCCACTTTGTATTCCTCAAAGCATGACTGTATCTTGACTGCAGGAAGTAGGAAATGAAGCACATTTCCGTAGCATTCAGAGAAATTTGCCCTGCTCTGTGCAGCTGCCGCCACGACACAAGTGGGTCCCTAGAGGTGGAGTGGTTTCCTGGCAAGACTGCTTCCAGTGCCTTGCTCAAGTGTCAGCCAGTAAGACAACTTAAAAGAAAAAAAGTTACTTTAATGCCATATAATTTCATAAAGATTTACAAAACTTGTATATTCACATTTAAAACTCTTGGGATTCAACATGTTTCGCTGAACTGTCATCCTTTGGCATCTTGCTCTTCTTGGGGAGAAGGATTGCCTGGATATTTGGGATGACACCGCCGTCTGAGATTGTGACCCCTGCCAGAAGTTTGTTGAGCTCCTCATCGTTTTTCACTGCCAGCAAGATGTGGCGAGGAGCGATGCGCTGCTTCTTGTTGTCACGGCAGGCGTTTCCTGCCAGCTCCAGGATTTCGGCGCTGAGGTACTCCAGGACGGCTGCGAGGTACACCGCCGAGCCGTTGCCAACTCGCTCAGCGTAGTTGCCTTTCCTCAGCAGCCTGTGGATTCGGCCGACAGGGAACGTGATCCCTGCTCTGGTAGAGCGGGACACCGCAGACTTTGGTTTGGGTACAGCTTTCTTCCCTCGGCCGGACATTTTCAGTCTGAGTTGAGAGAAACACTTCAGGTTACACAGTTAATGAAAGTGACCCAAGATGTAAAGGGTCACTTAAAAAAAAAAAAAAAAAGTTAATTTCAAGATACAGGGATTTAAACATCTGCTGTTCAAAAGAAAGTCCTTCAGAGCTTGGAGCCAATTGGCTATAAAGAGCAGCTTCTATGAACACATCCAGTGCATCTTTTAATGCACAAATTAACAGACATAACATTTCTTCTCAAGGTAGAAATCACCTCAAACCTCATGCAACACTCACCAGTATTCTTCACTTCCTTCAAACTGAGACAGCAGCATTGCAGTGAAGCACAGACTGCTGTTTTTATAGGAGTCAGACAGTCATTAGGTAATTGCTGACACCTGTCTCCTCTGCCGCAGGGTCACCTTGATCACCTGCATCTGTCAACATCATGGAGTGTTTTGATATCTGTAATCAGCCCACATGTCCTTTCACAAACTCTGTTCTGAGTAACACAAAGTGTTGAGTTTTGTTTATTTTCTGCAAAAGCGCACTTGTTTCAGTGGAAAAGTCCAACTGGCAAAATGGCAAACACCTGTGTGAACTGGACAGCCTTAAAGTTCTGAGAGAGAAATTGTAATGACTGCATAAAAAGTACCACTAAACATAGTGGAGACATTCTATTTAAAAGAAGGGGGGAAGTTTATTTATTCATCGGTTTATTTGACCCAGACGATGCAAGTGATGTAATGTATAAGACTTCAAGCTGTAGCTAAATTTGCAGTCTTTGTGTTTGGGAAATAAATGCACACAAATACAACACACCAACACAGGCATAGTAACAATCAAATACAACAGATGTAGATAAGGCCCCTATTCAAAATCTTGTAAGTCAGTGTTAAGTTTGTCTTAATTAAATTTCATTTTTTCTTATTATTGAAAGCTTTGAGATCACTTAACACTTTTATTGCCTTTAGTCACAGTGGCAGTGAAAGAGACAGTGACAGTGCAACCATCACTAAAGGATTAGAGGTATACACTTGCAACTTCTGTTGTTTATATTTGAGCAATTTGAGCTAAGTCTGTATACAGGCAGCAGTGGTGTCAAGTATCAAGCACTGTACTTAATACAGTTTTAAGGTGCTTAAGGATTTCCACTTTAAGCTACTTTTTCTTCCACCCCACAACGTGTCAGACAGCACAATAATCTCTTACTTTTTACCCCACCACGCTGACAGCTTTATTAAATTACTCTTTTCATATAAACAGTATATGAGCCATAGCTCACTTTCAACCACTTACAACATCAAAAATATTATTTACATGTTGCTGCATCTGCATCTGTAAAAATGTGTCATACTTGAGCACATGACATGTTAATATTACACTAAATGAGTGGGCTGCTGCATACTGAACACTTTTACTTTTGATTCTTTAAGAACATTTTCTGTTCTTTAACTTGTAAGTATGATACGTCTGCGAAGAAACGCAAACTATTCGACTGACAACAGTTTCATTTTTCTTTATATTTTAAATAACCCAGCCTCATTCCACATGGACTTTATTAAGAAAAAAAAAGAACAAACAGATCTATCACCCACGCACACTACTACTTCACAGGATCTACGTGTGCTGACAAACATCAGCAGCAGATGGCAGCACAGACCTCATATTTAATCCATAGCCTGTTGCAGTTACTCCTCGTGTTATTTTTAAACTCAAATGACTTCTTCTTAACGATGGAGCACTTATAAAACCACACTTAGTGGTGTCATGATCCTTCACTTTATGATCAGGTGCTTGACTGTGTCTGTGTCCCCGAGCGCCTGATGTGCTTACTAACTAACTGCTTGGAGGAGTGATGACTCATCTCCTACCTCTGTGTACAACTCAGTATCAAGTGTTTCATTAAAACACACCCAGAAATCAGACAGAGATAAACAGGGATTATGCTCGTCTGGAAGTCTCAAAGGCAATTCATGACCAAACTTGGTTGCACATGTTTGCATATCAGCATTATTTGTGTTATTTCTGTCCTGATATTTAATTTTAGAGGTGAACACTGGTTAAACTGAGCATCATAGTCCACTCTTGACCTTGGAAGTAATATTTTGAATAAACAATCCTGAATCAAAGCTCACTCACTGGCTTCTTCGGGAGGTTTTAAACTATATCACTTAGTCATCTGTCTTGCTGTGAGCTTAATAGCTGTTTATATTTCATTCATAACCTTTGATCATATGCTCTTTTAGTATCACTGTTTTCAGAAAATAAACTTGCATTCCAATCGATCTTAGTACTAGTGATATGGTGGAATGTGGGTAAGTACTCTTACTTGTACTTTGCTCGAGTATTTCTATTTTCTACTACTTTATACTTCCAGTTGACTACAATTTGGAGGCAAATATGCTATTATTGATTGCTTTACTGACTAGTTAGTTTGCAGATTGCATACTACATTAGAGTCAACAGAGCAAATTTTCAAATTCAGTAAACCTTTTGGCAATCAGATGCATAAAAATGAAAAACAAAAAAAGATTCAGATAATCAAAAAAAAATGCAGAATATCAGATCAGATCATCGGCTTGGCAAATAATCAATCAGCCCATAGTACAGCACATACATACATGTATATATATATATTTGCTTTTACTTGCATTACACTTAAGCACAATTATTGCCAGAAAATGACTTCTAGCTATCAATCAAATAATGCATTCATGTGGTGTCCAAATAATCAGGAAAACATGCTGTCCAGCTGGAAAAATTCAAGTTGCAGCAACAAATCGGAAGGTCAGACAAATGAGTTGCCGACTTGACGTCATGTGATGCTGAAACATGGTGGATGAAAGTGAACATTGGGTTGATGGTAATATGTGTATATGTATTCCATTTCTTAAATTATCTGTTTCCTTTGCTCTTCCTTATCACTCAAATACTGGAAACGGCTGTCAATATGTTGTTCAAATGCAAAACATCAACCATGTTACTCCCACATTCCGACTTGAACAACATGTACACACCGAAGTCGAGTTCCAAACTCGAGAAGTGGGGAGAACACGGATGTGGCATAATGTCGCATGCTTAAAGGTGTACTATGCAACTTTTGTACAGGCTCCTAAACAAACAGAGACAGAGCTCTTGACACAAGGAATAGAGGTTTGCAAGAGCTAAAGGTGGGTTCAGACCGTTCTTTAAAGTCATATGTTTGAGGAAAACAGGTGAGTATTTTGAGCTTTGGTGGGGTGAGGTCAGAAGGAGCCAATCACCCTTCTTGAGGTCCTTGAGTTTAAGAATATAGATTGGGGGAAAAAACTACATAGTGCGCCTTTAACACAATATCTTTATTTTTACTCAAGTTTGACTCTGGGGTATGTTTTTTTTTACAACACTAAACTAATTGTTAAAGGATAAAACATATTTCTGATTGGAGAAGGTCAGTAAGTGCAACATTTCATATAAAACTTGACTGGTTTAAGAAACACTGTGTTCTCTATATATGTATTCACTATAAGCAGGTACCAGGACATTTTACCTCATTTTTACTGCACCATGAATGGAGCATAATGTATAAAGAAGACCACCACCAGCTGAGCTTAAACTAAACATTTTAACATCACACTGGAAGTACCCTAAGCCACATATTTTTAATCCAATCACTGGTAGCTCCATCATTGTCAATATCCTCTTGCCAAATTTGAAGGCAACCAGTGTTGTCCTTTGTACCGTTTCTCCCCAATGTACTGACAGTGAAAGATGGAGGAGAGACACAAAGAGAGAGGGGGAGACATTTTGACTGTTCGTATTCACTTTAAAACATGGCAAAGGGCCAATCGCAGAGCAGCGGGAAGACAAATTAAGCGGGGACCTTCCCGGCAGGTCGTCCTTGGACAGATTGGATGTGATTCTGTTCAGCCTCTCAACATCCTCCCAACACGAGGAGGACAAGACGGAACTCATGGGCTGTCACAGAGCTGTTCCCACAACACATCTCTGCGGCCAGACTCTAAAGTATGGAAGTATCAAACCAGGGCACACATTGAGCTGCTTTCTAACACAATTTATTTGCACTCAGCGGAGACTAAATCAGCGCATAAGACGGTGAGCTGCAGTTTTTCATCATGCGAGTTGTCATCATTGAAACAAACCACTTGTTTTTGCAGAGTCCTCCGGAGAGTCTGCGTCTGGATAAAGGCTAAAGGCCCTCTCTATTTATTAGCAACAGTAGCTACTAACAGTGAAGTTTGCAGTCTGCTGCCGAGTAAGGAGCGGAGATGAAAGGTAGAGCGGAGGAAGCCACAAAATGATCCAAACATGCGATTAAACTCAGAGATTGAAAGCAAAACCAGACACCAAAGAACCCGGACAAGATTTCCTTTACGTCTGTTAACTCCTGATGATTCAAATACAGTTGTAAGCACTCCCTTGTATGCCATTTTTCACAAAATTGATTGATGCGCTTACAGGTCTTTGCACCAGACAGGTGGACAGGTAAACAGCGAAGGCGGCCTCACGCACACAGACACACGGAGGCCTCTTTCTCTTTTCCCTGAGCAGTAATAAATCTGTAGATGTGGCTTTTAGGAGGATTGCGCTGCTACTTGGTCTACTACTTTTTCCCCTTTCCTCAGCTTTATGGAGATTGTGCTTGATCTCTGGGAGGCAATTTATCTTCTACATGAAACAAACTCGAGGGTCAGTGACTTCCTCTGTGCGATTACAGACATGCTTTCACAAGGAAAGAGTGGTGTTCATATTTGAATTACTGGCAGTTTTCAAAGGGCAGCAAACCCCAGCAAAGAGAACCAAATTGCAAGAAATTTTTCACTGCAAATGTTCACCTCTTTCGAAGGATAAAAGCCTATTCATCACCGACCACTTTGCCCTCATTCATAAATTCCCAGGTGACAGCGTCATTAGCCTCACATGGTGCCTTGACAGCAGAAAAAAGGTGTTGAATGCGTCTGGCCCCTCTTGTAATCTGAAGTTAATAAAGAGACAATTAATGCGAGGTGTCCACACAGCAACTGGAGAGTGACTCATTCTCTGAGTGGATCGACTTTAATTATGAAACCTTATGGACGACCACAGTGCAGCCGGGTGTTCGGAGGTCCCAGGATCCTCAGGTGCTTAAAGTCTGTCGCCTCCTGAAAAAAAGAAATGCCTGTGAGGCTGTGATTGTTTTTCCATGACTACTTCTGCATCAGCCTGGGCTCACTCCCATTAAATGGAGGAGAAACAACTTTGAGAGACTGGGCCACAAAGTTCTTCCTTGAGTGAAATCTTACAGATGACGATGATTTTATGTTTGATACGTGCATTTTCATTTCATATGGACAATAATCTCTTATACATATCTCTTATAATGCGTTTGAGCAGCTTTTAAAGGAATAGTTTGACATTTTGCTTTCAAAATAAATCCACAGTCAGCATCTGGTTCGTGTAACTTTGCATAAAGACTGGAGACTCTCTGTCGTAAGGTGACTGTAGGTGGATTGTGGTACCTTTAGGCAGAGCCAGGCAAGCTCTTTATGCTAAGGCAAGCTAACCAGCTTCTAGGGGGACAGACCATCGTTCCAATGGTCAATGACTCTGAAAATGCAGCTGTCTGAAAAGCATCCCATTGGAAAGTCCCTTTGTCTGACAGCCTGTTATCCTCTAAACCCTCCCCCAAAACCGCATGATAATTTTGAGTTAGAGTTTGGGTAAATCATTTGGTTTAAGGCAATAAAGATATTCTATTAAGAGCCAAAAAACAAAGATTCAGCACCAGTGTCATTAAAGAAACACAGGACATGCTTTCAGACCTGACTCAAGACTGTCAACAGCATTGTCCAAAAAACAAGTGTCACAAAAAAGTGCCTGGTTAAAGGGGCACTATGTACTTTTGGAGAAGAAATTCTAACTCAAACTCAACTTTTGCAACCTGCGATACATGACAGTTCTACATACTATAGAAATCTCACTCCTACAAATATATTTGGTACATCCGCTGTCCGATTCGACATTTTGTCATCAACGAATGAGCAGACCTACAGTAAGTGTACTCTCCCAGATGTGCAGGTCAACTCTCACCTTTCACAAACCTCCAGATCCACCAACGCTCCACTGGGATGTAAAGTAAAACTGGAAAATCCCTCCCTCTTATGATATTAGGGAACATTATCTCTTGCAGTTATTTTTGTCACTTTCTGTGTTACGCTCAAAATGGTTCTGTAGTCCCAAGGTTGTCATTTGGTTTTTTGATGTTGGCCTACAGTCACACCTCAACAGATTCAGGTGCTGCGCGTAAGTTGTTATCCTCCTGGTCCTTTACCCGCATGCTACCTCTCGCCTAATTCAAGAGCAGGTTTGTTACAATCTCTTATTGTTTGCTGCATGTGTGAAAGGGCAACTCCAGACAATGTTTGGTGCTGATTCTCTGAAACATGTGAAAACAGTTTTGGACTGCTGAGGTCTCATGTTAGCTTTAAACGAACTTAAGATATATTTTTTCTCTGAACGAAGGCCTCAGATTTTGACAATGATACAGCATCATGCAAGGGGTTCTCATTACGGCCAGTAAAGACAGAAGGAATGATTACATGAGTACATATGAGTGTCTGAGTGTCATTCTAAGACAGACTTGGAAATGTGAATAAATTGTTGATTGATGGAGTATATAAAAACACCACATACACATACACAAGCTCATGCTCGTACCACCTCAAGCAAGGTAGGACCTCAAACTGAACACAGTTGCTGTGCCTCAATTCAGGGTCTGCATCCTTTGAAGGACCTGGCCTTTGAGGTCTTCGAAGGTGAGTCTTTCTGTCCATCGTGTCCATCCTGCCATGGTAAAGTAATAATCTTGGGCTGGGTCTGTTTCCAAGAGTAGCCCTTCCTGTGCTGACTATTTCTGGAAATTAAGAATTCTAGAGGCAACGAATAGAAGGGTCCTCTTTAAGATCCTGTCCTCTCGTACCATCTTCTGCTCTCTTCTCCGCCCTCCTCATTTTTCGCATCAACCTACGCATCTTTCATCCTCCTTAGGTCCTAATCCAGCTGTGATGGCTACCATATGTCCATACCACATGTCACTGGTTTCTCAATAAAAAACATTTTCCTTTTAACATTATGAAAACACAGGTCGGACCTTGGGAAATATAAAATCGGGGTAGGATTTGACCTGGCAGTGAGCACCTGTGTGTGGGGATTGACCAGAAGAAGACAACCACCGCAAATCCACCGCCACGTCGTTAGAGGAGCGAAGGACAAAGAGATTTTCCATCATCCACCCGGCCCAGCCACCCATCCGTCCATCCCACCTGTGCAAAACTCCCGTTCCTCCCTGCTTTTAATTCCTCCATCTGTTTTTCTCTCTTTCCTTTCTGTCTTTCTTTTCTTTTCAGCCATAACTTGTTTTGGCTCTTGTTCATATTATTCTCCACTGTGTAACTCATTTTTTTAAAAAATGTAATTCACTTCCTGTCCTCGCTCTCTTTCTCCCTCTCTCTCTTTCTCTCTCTCTCACTCTCTCTCTCTCTCTCCTCCTTACACCCTTGGTACCTCATCATCCAACACACACACACGCACACACAATCACACACTTCATTTCTTTAAATATTCATTTCCGTCTGTCTGTGATGTGTTTTGGGGAGCTTCCTGTTCCCAGCACTCCCGCTTCCCTGAGAACCGGCATGTAGGAAGTGGCAGTCCTGGCACTGGTTCCTCCTCCCTCTCCGACTGGTCACATTCCCACCTTACGGAGGGCGACAGAGGTGGAAAGAGAGGAAAAGAGCGAGGGAGAGAGCGATGGACCGCTGCCATAGAGGTTACTGTCCATTTAATATTACTGGTTTCTGGATTCTGTTACAAAAATTGTTGTTGCAATAGCCTTTTCCCAGACAATATCACCCTCTTTACTGGACAACCCCCACAGCCCTGCTCGCTAATAAACTCAGCGTATTACTCTATTTCACAGCTGGAGGTTACTTTCTCTAATTCTTTTGACAGAAACAATTCCCCGGGTGTCACTGAGGAAGTTATGGCATGTTTTCCCCAACATAAACATGTGAACTTGAATCCGTGCATCTTACCCCAGACTGGAAAATATCTACTTTTTTATACCGACATGGAGACAAATACTTACCTTTGATTATTAGATCACATTAACAAGATTCACACACTGACGCTAGAGAATTGAAAAATGTTGGGAAGTCGTAAGTTCAGAAGAACCACAACCTCACAGCTTGTCCAGAACAGACGATGTGCTGCTGAGAGGTCAGTCAGGGTAGCAGAGGGACAACGTGAGGGTTCGTGCAACTGATTTGTCTGCTCATAGAGCGTTGTAGTTTTTCGTCCTAAAACCCAGCAATCAGTTAGCATTATTGCTAATCCGGTTCCCTTGTCTCAAAGCTCTTTAAATGTGTTTTCATTTGAATGCCTGAAAAAAAGACTGTGGTTACCACAGGCTTAAGAAATGTACTGGTTTTGTTCTACGACATTAAATACATCACCAAAAGTTCAACAATTCAATAAAAATAATTTTAAAGCAACAGTATGTGACTAGTTAGCCTTAAAATGCTGAGTTTCCTGAAAGCAACCTGTAACAGCTGCTAACGCGAGCTACAAGTTAGCTCTGTTAGCTGATTCTGCTCGGAACACTGCAACGGTTGTTGATGCTAACACCAGCACCATTTCAGTTCTTCCCTCATGAGCAAATCAAATGGTTGCCGCTTTTGCGATTGGAATAATTTTTGCCAGGAAATTTTTGACTGGGCCTCCAAGAAATATCTCCCTCCGTTTCCTTTTCTTTTTCTGCCCTTACTTTGGTTCCTCCCCTCCATTCGCCTTTCCCCGCTCTTCCACAACTTCATCCTTTCCTTCCTCTCCCTTCTGGGCCACAGTACGTCTCAGGTCCATCCTCTCTGCCTGTCAATATATATAAAAATAACCTGTTGCTGACAGCTCAAGGTCACTCCTGGAGTTGTGTTTGTTTGTGTGTTTTAGAGGGAAGAACAGATGCTCTTGTAGCTTCAGGATTGGTTTTCTCATTCTGGCTACAAGCAGACCTGTGATTGATGTTATTGTGCTGATGCTTTGGGCAAAACAAGAGTGGAAGTGGGATAAGGGGACGGATGGATGGATGAAAAGGGCCACTGGACAGAAGAAAAATGTTGATTGCTCAGTTGTGGCTTGGCAAGACCCTCAAATGTCGACTGTTGGTCCGAGCTGGTCACTGTGGGTACTCAGTGTTTATGTTGCCATGAATGTCTCACTAACACGTGCCTTCTGATAAATGAAATGTAAAGTATCATTCTCCATTCAGTTTGTTACGAAATTACACTTCAGTTCTGCCAGTTGTTGATTTAGACTGCGAATTGCCAAAACAATTAGCAGAGATGATTTATTATGCTGAGCAGCTGTTGAGCCAATTACGCGACTGTGGTAAAACACTTAAACCCTTTGATTGACATTCAAATAGTTCACAGTTGACTGATTTTTATGGATGTTGATATAAAAAGCAGCATTTTGTATTGGGTGCAGACCAGACTGACATCAATTTTCATGTCTGATTTGCTGTAATGTGTTGGGTTTCCTATTAATCTTGCTATTTGGCCTGTTACTGTCCAGTTTATCTGTTGGAGACACTCACGGTTCCTCCAGCTTGCGGTTACCATTGTCTGCCATTCAAAGGAGTTGGCCCTCTGAGCCATCGGTTCCTGAGCTGCTTCCTAAATAAATTAATTCAAATGGAGCGTGAGGGATGTTTATATAACATGTTTTTGATGTTTCCAAGCTGTGACCAAACCGCAATCAGGATGTGTCTCTTTCTCCCGATAAAACATGATACTATTTCATATTAAGTAAGAACTTTGTAACAGTTTTTCTCTCAATTCTGTCGCCAGACTTCTTCAAAAACAAGTACACCCGATAAAATGGACACCTGCTATAGTGCTCATTGTTATTACAACAGGCTTTGTTGATGTCCCGTAAGCGCCCAGATGGAAATACTCCATGGCCTCTTGCCGGCTCCTCTTCTCTTCCTTCCTACTAGCTGTTGTCACAATCTGCCAAATGTGAGGTACATAGCATCCCCACACACACATCCCTACACACACACACACACACACACACACACACACACACACACACACACACACACACACACACACACACACACACACACCTGATCTTGACTCAGGCCAGATTTTGGGAATCTGCAGGACCATGTGGCGGCTTGTTTTTGTTTAAAAAGGGTACATGCTTCCAGTAAAGCCCCGATCTCAGCTGGACATCTGCTAGATGGTGAAATTGTCTGTAGAAGCTGGATTTCGAATTAAAGCAGAATTTGTGTTTAAGTGCAGCCAGAGAAAGGTAGACATTAAAAACAGATAGGGGAAATACATCAGTTAAACAAATGAGCGGAGGTTTACAGCGGGCCATGAAGAATATTGTGTTTCAACAAAAACATTATTTTTAGAACGGTCAGACACAAACAGCCAGTTGTACCTGGAAGCTGATCATTCATTAAGCCCCGCCCACTTTATTACTGTTGCTCTGCCTGTTGTTGCTAAGCTATTATTGCTGGGGTGTAATGGTGCATGTATTCATCCTGAACGGTCACGGTATGGACATCAACGGTGCTGTTTGGTGTCCCATTTGTGACGAAGAGTGATTTGTTTTTAACTTGTGTAACAAAAATACGTTACTGTAAGTAAACACATACTTAAGTGACATCAGCTGTTTCACTTATGTTACGAGACTGAATTAAGTTATTTTCAGCCAACGTATGTATTTTTATTTTAGTTAGCTTTTGTGCCTATATCTAACAAATTCTACTTGCCTTGTCAGTAGTCCCACCTTTTACTTTGTGACTTTGTGACATCACACTACGTCACCATGTCACAAATTTGCATAATTTATGGTAAGCAGCTTGTTTGGTGCATAGGAATTGATTCAGCACAGCAGCTCTGTCGTTGTTAGCAATGCTAGCTCAGGCGTGTGTGAGCCGAACAATCAGAGGAGACTGAGTAATCAAGAGGAGAGGCCTTAAAGAGACGGGAGCTAAAACAGAGGGTTTCAGACAGAGGAGGAATACAGTGCTGCAGCAATGAACAGTATGAGAAAATTGATGTTTAAAGCATGTAAACCTTGTCGTACTAACCTAAAATAAAAGTATGAACCTGAAAATTTGCATAATGTGTCTCCTTTAAATTTATATCATGATGCACATCTTTTAGGCGTAGTATTTTTTGGATTTATAAAAACGTGCTTGTTGGACCAAAAAACCTTCCATTTTTTATCCTGTTAAAGGCCATATTTTTAGATCATTATCATACAGTGAAAACGTCCCACCATTGCAGTTGTACAGTAGGTGTCACTAATACCTTTTCTGCTTTTTCAATATTGTTCTTCTGAGGAACTGTTTACATTGTATGAACTTTTTGGGTGTGCCAGAGAAGCTGTCTCAAGATATCATGCAGTTTGTTTGATAATATACAGCATTCAATCCAAATTTGTGGTTTCAGATTGACATTCCTGTGGTCCCCCAAGAGCCTCAACTCATCTCTTCATTTTCAGACAGAATAATTGAGTCCCCAGCAGCCCACCAGTGGAGATTAGAGGGTATATATCAGTCTTTCCATCGCTTTGTCTTCATACTGTTCCCACCCTTCCTCCCTTTGGAGTTACAGTTTAATGCTGCTGGAAACAAGCTCAAAGCTGAAGGGGGAAGGAACGGAGGAAACCCTTTTCCTCCAAACCAGGCCAATGCTTTCTTCCCAATGGGTGCATAATGGTAATGTGAACAGAGTGAGGAGGTATGTTGTCCTTTACCTTCACTTGCAGAAGGTGTTTAATGTAACACACATTATCAAGCCCTAAATAAACAATGCTTCTGGGACAGTGGGAGTGTTAATGTGGCAGCGCTCTATAGGAAGCACATGTGAGTTGACATACCATGCATATGAATTCATCATCATGCTGTAATTCCTGTTTCACACAGCTGCTGTTGTCACTGAATAGAGATACCAATACATTTGATAGTCATACCACACTGGTTCCTTGATCACCGTCAAAATAGACAGTTTAATTTATTTCTTATCAAAACAGTAAAGTAGAATAAACAAGGAAACACATCCTGGAGCATTCTTACTGTGAAAAGTCCTCTTAGCCTACACCGAAATAGATGTTTTTGCCCTTACCATCTTCTGCAACTATCACAAATGACCATTTCAAACATATTTCACTTGGCAGTTTTCTGAACTGCAGTGATTATTAAAAAGGTACAAGAAATAAGAGCTCATTCGTTTCAGTTAGGACAAAGTAAAATTGACCAGTCAGCTCACCATAATCCCCTGATTCCACCAGGCACGCCTCTGTGCATCACATGTGTTGTTGACCCAAACATGCCAAGTTGTTGTCACATTGCCCAAGAACATCCAAAAACTGTTGCAAACATGAAAACATCAATCTGACATTCATTTTTACATCATGCAACAGTCTGCCACTGCTGTAATGAGGTGGGGAAGGAAAGGAACTTCTGTCTCGAGCTCCATCACCCTTCGAACAACTACTTCTTTGTACAAACTACTTACTGGCATACACTGGCCATAACCTCAGGCTGTTTCTGACAGACAACCATCAATTCTTAAACAGCTGCAAGAAGTAAACATCAGGAAGACACAAACAAAGGTTGTCATAGTGTATTTAATTACAGTGGAAAAAGATGGGTCTTGCGCTCAGTGTTGACTTAATTCTTACTGCATTCAGACCTTCTGATAGTACAACCCAGGCTTCGAGGCTAATGTTGCTAGCAGTAAATTGTTAAGCTTCAGCAACTCAAACTGTTTTTGCAACACACCTGGTGGCTGCATATGCTAATATTTCGCCAAGCAGATCAATATCTTTCTTGGTCTGGTCTTGATATGAGGCCAGTTTGTTATAGTACGGAACTGGAAATGTAGGAACATAAGTGATTTGTTTTTCTATTCATCTTTCAGTTCAAGAGCAGAACTTTTGGCACACCACTGACATCTAAGGAAAGCCATCGCAATGCACCACATACATAATGAAGGATACGAGCGCGAAAGGCTGTTTCAGACAGAGTGACTCTCCAGAAATCTTAAATGTAGTCACATGGTTTCCATTTTTAGAGGAGAGTTGGGTTCTCTGGCACGGGGACACGAGCAAATCAAGCATCACAGACAGTATTTCCTGCAAAAGATTTAGCAGATAAAACAACACTAGTCTTACTCTTCAACTGAAAAGGCCAGTATCAGAACAAACAGAGCAGACAAACCGCAAAAGGGGGGGGTGAGGGTGGAAGAAGGAGAGCTGAAGAGCAGGGGAGGGGAGGTGGAGGAAAGAAAATGTGAGATCAGGCCCAAGTCTGTAGGGAAGCGGTAGCTTGGGCCGGACGAGTTCACAGATGTTTTAAAGTGCTAATCTAATCTTTATGCCAGGCCTTCCCCCTCTCTCTCTCTCTCTCTCTCTCTCTCTCTCTCTCTTTCCCCTCACTCTGTCTCAGTTTTTCTTCTTTTCCTCCTTTTACTTTTTTGGAGGGAGGATGGAAAGGCTGCGGCCTGTGTTAATGCATCTCAGGAGCATCATGTACCACTGCCTCTCAGTGATGGGCCCTAGTTATTCATGCGCCTGTTATCAGCCCTGTTTTCAGACTCAGACACACATGCAATTGCAATGAAGGCGTCTGGGGCTGAGAGAATGAAGAGCTGCCTATAAGAAAGGATGGTGGGGAGTTAAGGAGCAATGGGGGGGGGGGATTGTCTTTTCTTTTTTAAAAATATCACCCATGGTGATCGTTCATCAAGTTCAATGGCCTTCCTTCTTTTACACTCTGACACGTTATTGGTCCGCAGGCTTTACCTGTTATTTAAGCTTGCCAAAAGTGTGTTGTGTTGACGTTATATGGCTCTGTTACAGGCCGAAGAGGGATTACACTGACCTCTCATCTTGGAGAAACTGAATTTTTGGTTCCACATTTCCTCCCCTAGTCACTCTCTTCCTCAACCTTCCCTCTCGCCTTCCTCCCTCTCGTTGCCCGATAGGAGGGAGACTTGGTGTCAGACAGTGGCTACAGTGAAATACAGCTGACGGCTCCCTCAGATTTAGGGGATGCACTCGCACAGGAGTTAATCTCGCTCCGCAGTATTTAACAGCAAACCCAAATCCTGCGGTTTGATCCTCTTCCTTGAGACACACGAGATGAGAGACAAAGAGGCCACTGCCAGCAAAATCCCTCAGGTCACAAAACCTGGAAATATAGCCAGATTAGAGCTCCATGTGGGAGTGTGAGAAGTAACAAAGCACTGAATCATTTCTTTGCATGAGGACCGGAGTTAATTACTTTAAGGTTAGCAGATCATATCCACTTTTGCTTCTGCAGGTGATATGTTGGGATGTGATTCGTCACTGTTGAACCTGGTGTTTCCTGTCTTATCCCATGACAGGGCATTCCTACCACTGACTGCCGGTTGCTGACCGCGAAGCCCTTTGAAAGTGCAAGTCATAAAACACACCATGATGAGTCCAACCTGGCAAACTCCGCCAAACCTCCAATCACTCACATCCTTCTTCGCCCCTGCCCCTCTCTCTGTCTCTCTTTCTCTCCCTCTCCCCATTTTCCTCTGTGTGCTGCTAAACATCTGGAGAAGAGGCATATCCTCGGAGTAAACAGACCAACAGCTGTCCACCAGCTCCTGTCTTTCCCTTCGCCATCTCACTCTCTCCCTTCATCATCACTTATATTTCTCTTTCATTTCTTCACGGGCTGTGTGACATTTTCCGTTTCAGTCATTCTGTTTGTTGTTTGTTGTTGTTGTGATTTCAGTGACGGGGGACGCTGGGGACACAGATTGAGTGATGGTTTCAGTTTGAAAACGTTCATGGATCTGTTACTTTTAGGGTTATTAAGAGTTAATGTGGTCTATTCTGGACTGAAACCCATCCTCCATCAAAGTTTCACGGAAGTTTGTACTGTAATCCTGCTGACAAACCAGAAAACAAAACAGACGCACGGAAGTAATAAAAATACGTTTTTGTCTGATGGGACATCCACACAATCATACAAGTTTTAATGCTCAGACAAATCAAGTGAGTACTCAGACTTAAACACAGATTGCAAGTTGTAGCAGCTTCATGTTTCACAAGTCATTTTTGCTCTGACAGGGCTTTGTCATGGAGTTTTTTTAAATCGCTAACATACGTCAAAAGCTTTACACTTCTACTTCATCACATTACAGGAGGAAGTACTACACTTTTTTCACTTAACTAGATTTATCTGACAGCTTTACAGGGAACATTTTGCCCAGCAAGAACTTTTGTTCTCATTCTTCAAGTAGATTTTGCTGTTAGTACTTTGTACCTCAAGTGGAATCTTGAATTGATACTTTTACCTGCCAAGTTGTAATGAACCAGAAAGAACCCTTAATGTTATCTGTTCCAGGGGAGTGTTAAGAGGTATACGTTGTGAGGGAGAGGGGGCCAACAGAGTCCACATCTCTGCCTCCATCCTCCGCACAGGTCTAATTAAAACCGCAGTTAAGAACATCCCCATCCCCCTTTTCGACTCCAGTGGTGTGTCTCCCTGAACGCATGCCTCGAGTGTCGAAAGCAAATCAGAGGCGGTGAGAGAAGGTCCGGATAGCAGAAACAGGGGAAGGAATGAATGCAATTTCCATTCATGCAGTGACAGCATCCGCGTTGTGAGACACCTGAAAAAACATCATTTTTCATCATTGAGCTGTGAAGGAATGGGAAGAGGGGAGATGGAGATGAAAACATGAATGAAGAGATGGACAGATGACAGAAGAGGAAGAGAAAGAACGGAGGCAAATGGTATACAGACCTGTATCACCCGTGATGTAGAAGTTAGATCTGGTGCTTGCGTACGCACATTTTTCAGGGCAGGGACGACTGACATGGATGGATTCAGGACAACAGCTGGTTCTTATGCAACATCAAACGCACATGCACACAGAGTTAGAGAAAAAGAGACATACATGTATGGAGAGACAGACGGACACGGCAGCCCTCCCTGACTTCAGGGGTCAGGGCTCTGGCTCGTGATGTGCCTGCTTCCGGTCTTTCGACGTGCTGCACCTGCCTCACTCAGCGACCCAGATGTCCAGTGTTGCTCGTTCAGTTTCAGCATGAGTCCGTCTTTGAAGCATCGAGGCGAAACCCAAGACCCTCGCTATCTGTTTTATGTGTTCCAGACTCAAAGCACCAACTCAGCAGCAGCAGCAGCAGCAGCAGCAGCAGCACACAACTGGTAGATACATTCACATCTGCTACAGTGATTTGGGACACTATCATTTTATTGTGTGACACACTATATGTATCAAACAGCAATTTAGTGCACTTAAGGGGTTAGCATGATTGAAAACTGTTTCTGATGTCCAAAAGGGAATCTTTCGCAGCCATCAAGGGTCTGTGACCCCGGCAGTATAAGTGATGCCCCTGCTCTTGCGCTGTTGGTATATCACTGTCAGCTTGGCTGTTATTTATCATGGCTGCAGGCACACACTGTTTGTAGCCGTACCTCTTTGCCAAAGCCACACATTTTTCAGAAATATATGGGAAGTGGTTTTGGACCAAAAGAGGACATTTGTCAATTTGGTTTCCATATTTCTGTCAAAATCTGCTTGTATATTTTTGATTGTACACAAATGGTCCAGATCGGAGTCAAAAATCTCTTTTAAAATGTAAAAGCTGTTACTGGTCGTGATCCAAGACATGCTTTAGACAGGTATGAATGAATGTTTCATGTGTACAGTGGGTGGGCTGCATAGTTGAACCAGCAGTGAGCAGCAGCCTGACAGGGAGGTGGGAGTCCAGGCTGTCAGCCTGCCGGAGAGACCAGGGATGAACGAGACTGCCTCAGGTATGTCAGAGCGGCAGGCTGGTCCTCATGGACTCTGTCTACACTCACTGCACTGTAGTGAACCAGGAAACCTGACAGAGCTCATGTTGAACAGTTGTAACTGGAGAATGCAGTAATAGGCTATGATAATAAAAAAGGGATATGTCCAGAAGTTCAGCTGCAGCACTGTTTGCTGACACATTTAAAAATCTTAACATGGAGAGCTGAACAATACACAAGGAGGCAGTCAGTTGTTTTTTTTAATGAAAACAAAAACGGTAAGCTTTGATAACAAAGCTAAAGTCCAAACACAAAATCCCAAAAAAAGTATAAGAGGAGGTCAACAAAAGGCTGACAACAGAAAGAAAAAACAACAGAGGAAGCAGTCAAATAAAAATAAAAAAATCAGGAAGTCTAAAACATCTAGACCTAAAAAGAAAAGGTACAAACCCAAGGAGCACTGGGAACACAAGGAACACAGAACAGGAAAGCATGACAACAGAAAGAACAATAAGAGAGAAACACAAGCTTAAATGGACAGGGACTGATTAACAAATGAAACAGGTGAACAGGACAAAAGGCCGGGAAAGGAGCGAGAGAGTTAAATGTTGCTGAAGACCAATAAATAAATAAAATTCATCTAAAGGTTTTGGATTTATGTAAAATGATAATGCTGGTTTTGTTGGGAAGGCATTGAAAAATGATTAAGCCCATAAAGAAATTAAGCAACCACATGTTAGGTGACTCACAGGTGGAGCACAACAACGATGGTGACAGAGTTTGAAATTTGCGTCAGCTACATATTTTAACCTGAGGCAAGCTTAACAAAATACTAAATAATAGCATAACAAAATACTACCATGACTCATTGGCATGGTAATATTTTATCATGGCAGATGATTTGAAAAACAAGATTCCCTCAGAAAACAAGTTAAAAAATAATTCAAATTGGTGGCCATAATTGATCTAGATAACTTTGTAATGTTGGGTAACTTTGAAGAGATCATTATAAAAAATAATTTTTCTGGACTTTTGACTTTTAAAAATGCTGTGGTATTTCTAAAAATATATGTGTCTGCTGACACATTTTCTTGAACCATCTTCTGGTTGCAATCGTTCAGAAATCCCTACTAGTTACTAGCTCCTTGTGTGAAGAACTCTTTGAAATGCAAGGCGTTTGCACTCGCTCTTGCTCTCCCGGTGCTTATCTGGTGTACATGGAAGATAAACATCTGGTCAGAAGCTCGGCCATGTGTCCGTGCGGCCCTGTCGCTGGGAGTAAGCCTCCGCAGCTCCTCTATAGCCCTCAGCATGATTTATGGACTGAGGGAAGGTGTTCCTCAGGGCTGACTGGGTCAAGGCCGCTGCTACCCAGCCTCAAACAGACTCCACACCTGACAAGATAAGCCTGGTCATATCCTGTCTTTGTGCTCAACGACCTCACCCTGAATAATTCATACCCAGAGCACCTGTGTGGGGAAGCAGAGAGGGAGAAAACGTGTTTCAGAGGTAGATATGAGAGAGAGGCAGTGTGCAGCCTTGATGGAGGGAGAGGTCAGGGTGTGATCAGCTTCTTAGACAAATATCTGATCATTGGTGTCCACGATATTGAGCATAACATATTATAAAATCAACCAATTCACCTTTTCTGTGTGCGTCACATACATTCTTTCTCAGCTTGTTTCAGCTCTTGATTTAAGCCATTTACAAAGCTATTTACACCCAACAGTCTTTTTTAAAATGGCTGCTCTTTTCAAGCCACTGCTCAAATCTATTGAGCATCTTGAGCAGGGTTTTTTACACAAGTCCACAAAACAGCAAATTTTGGCTTGCAAAGCAAGAACCTGCAACGACTGCAGGACGCCGGGATTGAAGACGGTAAATCGATTTCTGGAGAGTAGGACTGTAGTTTTGGCATTGGCATCATCATTATATATCAAAAACAAGGCAAGAAACATGAGTCAAGAGAGGCTTTGAACAATCCCACATGTGGCCAAACAAATATGATACTGTTTCAGCAGCATGCTCTTACTTGTAGTGCTTCTTTGTTTCAACTGGCTGGTATTGGTTGGCTAATCAGACAACTGTGTGGCCCAGGTGTGGTAAGGGTTCTGGGTCACAGTGTACAGAGTGGATTTTCGCACTGAATCATTGTGAATAACCATGAGCATCTCAAATCCAGGCAGTTTTTATTTCTTGGCCATGAAGATGGGAAACCTACAGCCTCCAGCTTTGTTTCATTTTGAGACCAGCCACCATCAACAAAAACACTTGAACGAGAACTGTCCAAGGACATGAGCTCTTAGGGGCTGTTTTCATGACAATGGGCAAAAGTCTTTTCCACATAGATTGCCATTAAAAAAGGCTGACAGGACATCAAGAACTACAAACCATGTCAGCCTATTAATAATCACTCAACTCCATCTTGAGGGAAAATGGACAGTTTGCCACCTGTTTCTAATCCAACACCTGAGACAACAAGAGGTCGATGGGTCAGGCTGAAAGAGGTGAAGGTTTGGAAGAGACAACGTTGCAAGGACGTGCAGGTGATTGATAAATAGGCCCAAGATGAAAGAGAAGTTGAAGACATTGATTTGCAAAAGGCGATGCTGAAGGATGAGAGTGATAGATGAGTCAGGAGAAGAGAAATAAGGAATGGATTGTAGGTTAAAGTGTGAGAGGGGGGTCATGGAGGAAGAAGGGTCAGAGGTTATCGCTCAGCCACTAAGTGAACCATGATGTGTTACAGCGCATGAGATGAAATGTACTGACACTAACCCAAAGAGTTATCTAAAAGAACTCCATCTGTGATCATGATATCATATGATACATATTTATCTGCCTCTGTTGTGCTTTCTCTCTTTGCTTTTGCTTTTTCTCCTCAAACACACACAGCGTCAAGCGTTAAGAGGTGTAATATGCAGGAGTTACATTTTCATAATAAAATGGCAGCTTACAGTCCAACTGTTTGGCAGAATATACATATATAAATGACAACATATTTGCAAACAAAAGCTTTGCATTCAATTCAACAACATAAGCAGAGCTCCATTCAACAGGTGGACACCAAGCACAAAGACAGCTAAATGTCCCAAAACAACACTCCCACTCTTCTAATCATGGAAACAAGTCGAAGTGGCTGCCTGCCATGAATTTTCCTGCAATGCCTCTCCCAATCAGGCCAGCACTGAGCGGTGAGTGTCATGACCACTGGGATGTATTAAAACTGGTTAACGCCAGGAGAACAAGTGTACAAAAAGGATCAGAGGATTTATTTTTACAGCTAGAAGATTATACGATTTTTAAGATAAATTCTTCACAAAAAAAATATGAAATAATGACATTGGAAGATGAGAATAAACAGCAGTGTATAATGTATTGTTGGCAGTTGTGTTGCAGTCAACTGAGCACCCCTCTCCCTCCCTCTAGAGCCAGTGTTTGGTTTGTTTGTCCTGGGCTTTTGTAGAAACATGCTGGTGCAAGATGGCGTACTCAATGCAAGAAACCTGTTAGCAGTGCACAAACTCTGTACTTGTGTGTTTAGGTTGAAACCAGATGACACGCTGCCCTTTCTCCAGACAGGTTGTGGGCTTCACTCACCTGTAATCTGCAGTGAGCTGGTCCATCTGGTGGCGGCAGAGAGGGCAGGGTCGGCCTCTCCAACATGCAGGAATGTGGAGGTCAGTGATGATGCTGAGTGGGTTTGACCCCTGGCTTCAGAAGAGACAAGTATGCAAAAGTTGCTCTTCTTCTTCTCTGTTTTCTCTATCTCCCTCTTTGTCCGTCTGCGCCCATGTGTGATATCTTGGATCAGAAACATGTGTGCACTCTTCACGGGTGGAAGTGTAGTGTGATACAGTGTTTCACTGGTTTTGGCAGTAAAGCTGTGCTGCAGAGATAAGACCATTCCGCCCCCATTTAAACCTAACTTTCAGTCTCACAGCTGTTTCAATGTTAGAATTTGAAGCTGTTTCCTCAGCTACAGTATCACATACACAAATCAGTTTAGATCTGTGCTCTCTGTGGGACTACTGGCTTCCTTTTTTCTTCCTGCACATGTAGGCTGAGGAGAACAATAGACATGTGAGGCTTTTTCTATCACTTAGGCCCCAGAAAAATAAACTTGAAGAGAAGACACCACAGGTGAAAACATTTTGGTTTGGTCGAAAGTAAATCCTAATTTGATCACGTCAGACGTCACATATTTCAGCTCTAATGACCACTGTAAATCGCCTCTGTAGTTTATCTCTTGTCATCAAACTTTCAACTGTACCCCATTGTCTGTGGTCATCCATCCCGGGGTTGCTGTGCAGGCAGACTCCAATCAGCTAATAGGGCCACTTAGCCCGATGACTACCTACTTACTAATGGCTGGTACTCTCTGCAGCAAAGGATGGCTACAGCAAAGCAAAACCAGTATAGAAAGCAACAATAAGCAATTTTGCTGCCCCCTATAGTTTTGTAGCTACCTTTGAATTCCTCAAAGTGGGTAATATACATTAATGATATCTACTAATTAAGATTTTGACCCTGTTCACCATTTTTTAGATGAATATATTGTAACCGGATGGATGTATGGAGCCGGATGTTTCTGTGCCAGAAATCTCTTTTTTCTCCACCAAATATTCCAGTTTCATTCCAGTCTATATTGTTAGGAGTTGTTGACATATCATTTCAAACCAAATTCATACAACATTGATTTCCCCCAAATCATGAAAATGTATTTTTTTCTGCTGTATAAAAAAAGTGATAAAGTGATTAAAAGAGATATCTAGAATCCATTCTGCAAAAACAGTGTACTCTAATATGTCAGCAAAATCAAGAACTTTAACCTGGCTTTATCCAGTGTTAACACATCTGTTCTGCAAATGTATGCAAATCAATGTATTTTTAATTAGAGAAAGCCTAATTTTCATATTAAAACATACTAATGATAATGATTGTGTAGGTAATCAACTGGGCGAGGTGGTGATATGGTGATATCCATTAGTTAAACATTTTATTTCAGTAACCTGTAGAGTCTCACTTTATTAAGAACTTAAGGGAAAATAGTTGATGCAAAAGAAAGAAGTCACGTGACAGTTGTGCTGTTTGCTTTGTTTATTAGAGGTATATTGTCAAACATTTTACAAGCTGTTGCTTAAATGTTTCCATTTAGAGAGAAAAATGCAACACTGAAAAACAATTATTAGCTCAGCGGAGAACACTTTTAAAGCCCCTGTTTGAAAAGGCACCAAAGTTTTAATATCACTCTTCCGTTTTATTTATTTATTTATTTTTTCTGAACACATGCAGACACAAAGACACCTTGTTGTTACACACTTCAGTAGCTACAATACATAGAGAGCTTTCATTTGACTTGTTAGTTGAGCTTTTTAAAGGCAACACCACTTACGTCTGCTATCACGTGTTGTAACACCGACATGTGTGCAATGATAAGGCGGGAGGTTTGAGTTAATTCAACACACTGAACATTTTGTACAGATGTAGGCTACCATAACTTACTGCATGTGGACGGCGGGCTTTCAGTTCGCTGTATGGTCCGTTGAGTGCACATATCTTAAATATTTTCAAGATTAAATACACCATATTGCTGCTATTTAAATACATAATGTGTCTTTTTTTTAAGTTAGAATTGCCATTCAGTGGAATTATGCATAATCACGACAAGACAACCATCACTTGGATTTTCTTCACGTCTGCAAAAGTAAATGTACAAAAAAGTCTCTTTTTTAAATAATAGTGATAGTAGTACATTCAAACAATAGCATAATAGTTCCTCAGCATTATTGTTGTGTGTGTTTTTTTTTTAAATAGCTTGTGATGTAGGGGTGCTTGTAAGCTAGAGTCACGTTCATAGAAACAGACGCACCCTACTTCATGGTTCAAATACTGCAGAAACAACACTGTCACACAAAGTTTAGACGCCGTGCTAGTGCCATCGTCGTATTGCTTATGATCATCAGGAAGTCCAGTCGGAAAGTTCTGCTCCAGAGCCTCAATGGAAGTCTTCTGCTGCCCGCTCCAAACCTGCTTCGGCTTCACAACAGCTAAACACGCGTGCCTGTCTGAGAGCGAGATGAGTTGCAAACACTGCAATATAGAATAGACGCCTTCTGGTGTTAAAAGCGCTGGCTTCTCATGGGAGCACAAGCAGCCCCATCAGTTGATGGTGTACACAGCTGCATCATCGCGAAATGGGGACGAGGTGAAAAGTCATTCCGGGCAGTTTACCTGCGTCGACCATATTTCCTCGTCTGCCTTTTTTGTCTAATCATTTATCTTGTCGCGTGGCAGATAATGTCTGTTTCTCTCACAATCCTTCTATGTCTTGCTCCTGATGATGATGATTTAGCTGCTATATACCTTCTTTTTTATCTCCTTCATCTCCATGCCTCTTTTTATGCTGCTACATTTGCCTGTATCAGTCTGTTTGCAGTTAGCCGCCATCTATAGTCTCTTCTTTCCCACCATATGCCTTTTCATGCTGCTATCCTTCTCCTATTCCCTTGACGCTCTACGTGAGTGCTCTGGCCCACTACCGGCAGCCGCAGCCCTCCACCACCATGTCCTGGTAGTTCTTCAGCACCACTCGGTCTTGAGGGTCCAAATAGAGCAGGGCGATGGGGCTGAGGGAGGTGGGGACGCAGCAGGCCCGAGGCACTGCTCCATTCACAGAGTTCACCAGAGTTTGCACCATGGCGTGGCTGGAGGAGTTCATGTGGTCGGCCAGAGGAAAGCGACACTCTCCCAGGCAGAAGAAGGCGTCATAGCCGCTGGGCGCAATGATCCACTTGTGCCAGCCCACGTCGTTGAAATCCACATACAGTGGATGGCGGCGGCATCTGTTGCGGGAAAGGCGTTTCAGTTTCGCAGCGCGGCCACCATTTCTTTTAACCCGTCCGCTTTCGCTCCAGCTGACCCCTCCTTTATCACGCCCCCACCCTGGAATAGTATACCCCATTTTTTTGGCCCTTCCCATGGTTTGGGCTCTACTACGGCCTTTGCTGCTGCTCCTCACTCTCTCTTTGGTCCCTTTTCTCCCTCTCATCCTCTGGCCACCACCTGGGGTCCTCCTGCCATGTTTGACTAAGGGCTCTCCACGCCCGTCATGACTGTAAGTCACCAAGAGGGGTCTCTCCTGCGCCCAGCTGTGCTCGTCCTGACCCACAGACCTGCATACCCTCAGGTGTCCGTCTTTGTGTTTCACTGCCTCCTCCCCACCTCCTGCAGAGGAGGTGCTCTGTTCAGGGAGCGAGGTGGAGCTGTTCTCAGGTCTGACCTCCAGGAAGAAGCCCAGGCTGCCAGTCCCAGCAAGGGCCTTATGGAGGAGCTCTGTATTTAGGCTGAAAGCCTCCCAGTAACCACTTGCTTTATGACTGTCGAAGCCATTGGTGAGTAACCTTGTCTCCAGCAGGGTGGGCTCAGGGTCCTCATAGTGTTCAGAGAGGTATATGTTTAGTCTGTGGGACCCAGGACCCAGGGCGGCTCTGTCACTGCGGAGGAGCCGGAGCTCAGCGGAGAGCACCCTCTCATCGTCAGGGATGGAGGAAATATTAAAGGAGATGTGCAGCTTCTTACGATCATCTGCTGTGGGACTGGCACCAAGGGGGTCTGAGAGACGGTGGAAGAAAGACAACAAATTGCAGGAGTTTAGTGTTGATTATGCTAAAATAGCATATATTTACACTCAACAAGACACAAGTCAGATTTGTCATGTGCCAGATCTTTTTTGCACACATCTCAAAAGCAGGAAAGTCCATCTGCCAAGATCAGCAAATAACTCTAACGTACACTATGTCATTTTCAGGAAGAGAGTTTAATCAAGAGAAAGATCTTCATTTACTGATGTTTTCTGATGCTTAAACAAACTGAATAAACACACTCTCTTTGTTGTCATGACTGTATAAACTGAATAAACACACTGACCTTAAAGGACAACACAGTTTCATACTGTTTTACTTTGTTTATATGTGGCGGACCCTGCCACTTTCTAACTTTAAACAGTGTTCTTGGGACCTTATTTGCTTCTGAGAACAGCTTGTTTATTCAGTTATGGGAAAAAACTAATATTTCTGAGTTTGCATTATTACACCGCATAGAAAAATTCTCAGTGTGAATTTCTACTAAAAAAATACATAGTGCCCCGTTCATTGCAGGTTTTTCCTAAAAAAATTGTCTTGATAATCCCTCTCAGTCAACATTTATAATCCACTTTGTGTCATTATTGTCATTGCCATTTGTATTATGTGGCTGCGTTCAGGAGGTTTCTGGGTGTTTGCAGTTCTTGAGAAAGACAGTTGAACGTTGAGTCACTGTCAAATACAGACGCTGTGGGTTGGTGGCTCGCCAACCCACACCTTTGGTTTTTGACAAACCTGGGAAATGAGACACAGCAATCCAAACAGATCCTGCATTGTGTGCCTTTAAGTAACCAGGTAAGAAAGTGACAGGTGACTCATGTTGAGCTACCCCATGTAAGTTCCAACATTTTGTAAACCACCACAAGTGTTCATTTGTACCTAGATGTGTTTAAAGTTAAGGAGGTAAAGGCGCACCCGTCTTGCAGTTATTTTTCCAGGCTGGATGATCAACAACATCAGGGCCTTGTGTCCCTAAATGCGTCTTGTTCACTGCAGGTCAGTTACTTTTAGTATTTTGATTCATTGCAAATTTGCTTATCTTAATATCTATTTCTACGAAAAAAGACAGTTTTGCGTGCACGTGTTGTAGAGGTCTTTTCTCTGTAACACCGGCCCTTGAGGGCTTCACGATATTTTATCCCTGACATGACCCTCCTGATAAGATTAAGAGACTGAGTGTTCAGGTGTTCTGGTCTCTCTCTGGCAATGTGGCGTCTCCCAGCTCTGACCGCAAATGAATGTGCTGCTAAGCAACAAAACCGATGGAATTAAAGCAATTAATTGACTTCGGACTTACATTTTCTTGTCAAGTACCCTTTAATTTGAGGCCTGTACGCGGTTGGTCATTCCTAAACGAGCGTCCATTCAGTAATTCAGTGATTTTAAGAGTTTTATCATTTAAGTTCTTAATGTCCCAACGTGATGCATATTCCTTAAAAAGAAAAGTAGTAGAACATGTTGCTCTGGAGTTATCGGGAATTTGGAGGCAATTGGGAAGGCCCCCTTGCACAGAGGGTGTCAGGTGGGTGATCGCTGGGGGCCCAACAGCACATGTTTGCTCGCCAATATGTTAATCCAGCCATGATCAGAACCTGCAGCGTGGAGTTTATGATCTACTGTACCTACACTCTTATACATGTTTTGACAGAAGACTTTATCATTGTTCCAACACATCTTATCTGAGACTACACAGATAGTACCCTATGGCGTCAAGGCAAACATATGCTACTGTCATAAAAAGGATCTTTATGCTTCATCTGTGACTGATAAAAAAATCAACAGCAGTGCATAAAAAGCTTTCCTGAACTGTAGTTTTTTACATCCATGTACATCATGGTTTTTCACTGAGCTTACCATTGTGGTGAAAGCTGCGTACGGTGTTAGCCTGCTGGATGTGCTGGCTGGGGAAGCTAAATGAAGGGTCCTCCACCAGATGGTACTGCTGCTGGTGGAAGCGGTAAAGATCCAGGAGGTATTGAGGCACTGGCACCCCAGGCCGAGGGTCGGGCTGCGACTGCAAACCCAGCCGGCTCAGGAGGAGACTCTGGATGGTCTGAGCCAGACTGGGCTTCAGGAGGGAACCACCAGCTGGCGTAGGCGACACGGAGGATGGCGCGGGGGACACCCTGCCATGGTCGAGCTCGCTGGTGTCTCCACCCTGGCGACCAGACGAGGCTTGAGGTAGCAGCAAGACCATGAGGAGCAGGAGGTTAGCAGGGAACATGGTGGACCTGGAGAAAGAGGTGAAAAGAGGAGAGGACGTGATAAACATCAAGACACACAAACTTGTGAAGGCGGGTTAATGCACAGTATGTGTTTTATACAGGAGCAATGTAAATCATGTGACATAACGACACAATATAAAGGTTGAGAAATCTGCAAAAGAGATAGCGCCTCTGAGATGCTGCTGGACCCTGTATATCATGCTTATGTCTTCTCCTTCCTGGACACACTAGTTTCTCATTAGTCCACAGCCTTCATGTGGGCATGTGTTCAAGAAATTTACTGTCCACATATCCACATGAAGTTGTTTGCTTGTTACTCCTGGCTGTAGAAACAGTGCCATTTTGTTTTCCCTCCGTTAATTTATGGCGAGCCTCTTACCCCCAGGGCCCATATATCTCCTAGGACACCTGAGCAGGAGTAATTAAATGGTCTCTATATGTAATTTTAATCATGCTGTGCGTGTGTTTGTGTATGAAAAGCCATCTAGCATGAATCAAAGGCTGTGGTCTCTGGTGGCATGTAATGGAGTTGCTGAGGCATGTCACAATGATAGATGTAACTAGATGTTCTCCTTCTCTCTTCCGTCTCAAATCACTGGATTTTTCATTCAGTAACATTTAAAAGAAGTGAAGTAAAGACGACATTACATTTAAAGAGCTTATTAAATTTACCCTGAAATTAGGAAGAAACAGGCCTAGCTGAATGCTGTTTAAATAACTGATAAAAACAAGCCTTAAACAAATCCTCAGAAAGCAACATTCAGATATAGTTACTGTCTATTGTTGTATCTTTGTATCTGAACACCGGCGTATTGTCTTAAATCGGTGTTAAATTCTACATTTTTAATGTTTGGAAAGACTCTTTTGTTCACATTTGGTTTAAAGGGGCACTTTGTAGTTTTGTAGAAGAAATTCAAACTCAAATGCCAACATAGAACTTTGTGGAAAACAAGGTCCCCAGAACACTGTTTGAAGCTCAAGAGGTGATTAACATTTCTTCCCTAAAACTACATACAGTAATGCACCTTTAACTATGTTCAACAGCATTTCATCCCAGCAATCATTCCTCTCTCCATTTAGACTCCCTCAGGTCAGGAGGTCTTGTTCCTCTTGAAGAATATGAACATACTCTCTAGAGTTACGTAGACAGGATGTCTTGCTTTGGAGAGATTAAAGTATATTGAGGGAAGAGAAGAGTGTTTGCCTGCACATACTATTTTCGGAAAGTCATAATATTGAATGATGTGAAAAAAGAGCTATGATGCACTAATCAAATGTAATTTCTATTAGAGATATTGATAAAACAAAGTATATTTACTTTATGTTAGTATTTCCATTTTCTGCTACTACTTCTACTCCACTATATTTATTTGACAACTTTCGTTGCTGACACAAAAAGTTGCTTTTCCAAACAGGAGCTTTAAATATGTTTAATATCAGACACTTAAAGACTTTTACTCAAGTCACTCTAGTATTCCTATGGGTGATTTTCGCCTCTCCCAAAGTAAAAGTTTACCCAAAACACTGGCCACATAATTGCATTTCCTGATCAAGCTGATAAATGATTATGGCCTGTTATTGAAAGCATTCAAGTTGAGTGTAGCTGTGAATGCAGTGATAAAAGCCATGCTCAACTCATGACATGCCCAAAGTGCAATGTTTGTTGTTTGCACATTCGGTCTTCTTGAAACTCTGTTGGGTCCCTAAAAATCTCTTCTGTGGGTTCCTCTCTGAGCGACGACTGTCTGCACCTCTGCAGGACTCTTCCGAGCTTTGCTCACCTGCTTCCTGTTGTTTACATTTCAGAAGCACTTTCATATTCTGTCTCCATCACCATCCTTTAATCTTAGTCTCCCGAGCAAACCAAAACAAATGACTTAGGAAACACGGGATCATGGGAGTTGTAGTCTTCTTTGGCAAACAATCATGACTGCTGTTGAAAATCTTTTTGACGTGACTCAGGCAGAAATGTTGATGGATGAGGTGATGTTTTAAAGTTTGAGTCATGTCAGGTTTAGTCAGCGACCTGCTTCGTCTCTTCCTGACTCTCGTCTGGAAGTTAAAGTGACCGCCGACCAAATGAAACCTACCATTATCTTAAAGTTGCAGTATGAGAGAATTGGCCACCTGTTGAACTCATACTCCAAACTAATGAGGGCAGCATGTCATCACAGTAGCTAAGTGTTGCTCACTGCGCGGCATTCTGTTTTTTTGACTGTAGCTACTGTTAACTCGTTAGCTCGGTTAGCCAAAGAGTTGGTGTTTACACAGCTAGCACAGGACCTTTGGACCACTGGGAGAAAGAGGTTTTCAGGCCCTGGTTAGCGTGCTAACTTCAGTAGATATCTTTGTAACACAATACACAGACGTCTTTGAAATTCTGTTGATAATTGTATTTACTTATTCATGTGATATTTTCAGCTGAAATTCTTCCATATTGCACCTTTTAAGTAAGTCTGGATATCTCTGCTGGATTTGGATGATGTAAGCACACAATTTAAAAATATGTAAAAAAGATCTAGTCGTTTTAAAAGCAGATATGTCCCATACTGTACTTTTGATTCTGACCAAAACCTCACAGATGCCACAACACTGCTTAGACTAAACTTGATTGTGTTTCAGCTGACTCACAACAAGTGATCATCTTATCTCCCTCTCCATGACTACCCTCTGTACGGGAACACGACACACAGCAGGCAGGGGTCACACAATTACCATCTTAGACCTGGCTAACACCCTGCGCCTCTGTAGGTGTTAATAACTGAGCGGGTAATTAGAAACCAGCAAGTTAACGGCCCTCTTGACCCGAAGAGGTCGAGGTGAGACGTTGAAGGGTCAGAGCAGAAGAGTAAAACCTGTTGACCTGTCAGACACGAGACAATTTGAGCTGCAGGTAGAATAGAATCGTGGGTCCATTGTCTCCCAGGTTGATGGACACATATAAATGCTCTTTTTCACTTACTCCCAGTGTTCGTACTTATCTCTTTCCTTGTCCGAGCTCTCCCGTATCTCCCCTCTATCTCTTTATCTCACCCCTCCAAGGGACAGAGAATTGATTAAGCCCTTCACAGCGAGATAACAGAGGAGTTTATGGCCGCACAAACGCATAATGACACTGTAATGACTGCTAATCTCAGCACGCTGTCAGAAAAAGGGTTAGAAAGAGGTCACAGGTGTGAAGGTGTGCGTATTTTTATGTGGTTGTGCATATGTGCGTTGTTCGTGTGGTACGCGGTTCAAAGGGCAGACCTGGGAAAATGAGCAACCTCCGAAAGCGTGGGATCGCTGCTAGCTATCCATTAAGCTCTCGCCGCCCCACCCAGGGCTGTTTCACCTGAGGCAATGCAGCAGAGGACAATTACAGATTAGACGCTCACACTGCACAGCCTCTCCCATATACTGTGGAAGCTTGTAAAGCTGATTAAGGACAACAACACCACCTCTCTCCTGTACTTTCCTCACCTACAAAAACCACCCAGGTGACTCTGAAGGTTCAAAGGTTCAGTCGTCATACAGCAGGGTGTGTGATGGCCAGAGAGGGGCCGAGAAACACAGAGGAGAGGAGGAAAAAAAAGCTTGCCCTACATCACTTTGACATACATACAGCCTCTCTGTTCTCCCTGGGTGTCTGTGTTGTGACTGGTTGTTTCTAATTTAGACGGAACAAAGAGGATCCAGGCCTAATTTAGCATCTTTATGTGTCATGTGCGTCCTGATGTCGACTCATTCCATTTAGCCAGAAAAACTGACATTTTTATGATTACACTTCCCCCAGTTCCTACTTTTATGTCTGTCTACTCCAGCCTCCCAGTACTCTTTTTATTTCTTTCTCCTTCTGGCATGAACGTGGACTAATCAAATGTATGATGAATGGTGAGATGAAGGATTGTAGCAGCAGGAGAAGCAGCAGCAGCAGTGTTTGTGCATCTTTTCCCCTCTCGGCCTATTAGACATATTAGATGTGACCTGACCTCCCGAGCAGACAGTAGCGTGACCCCCGGCGCGCGGCGGACGAGTGTCGTCGCCGGCCGGCCTTGTGTCTTTCTGGACTCACTGATTAAAACCTCTGACCCGACGTCCGTTTCTGACCCCCTCTGCCTCTCTTTTTATCTGTTTATTTCAAACCCTGCTCCCTTTCCCCTTCCTCCTTCCTCCTTGCATTCCTTGAACTTTGTCCCTTTGCTTTGTCCTCCGTGTTGTCGTATTGCGTTTTTCTCCTTCCTCTCTCCTGGCTCATCCATCAGTTTTTCTGACTTTCTCCTGTTCTGGCTTGTTAGAAAGATCTGTTTTCTTGCCTCTCTGCATCTCCCTCTCCCTCTCTCCTGTTAATCTTGCTCTTTTTTTCCTAGGCCCTGAATGAATGGTGTTTTTGCGGAAGAGTGCGGCGCACAGTTGCCGGGCCAGAGGGCCGGAGTGTCACCGCAGCCGGTTGATTTATCCACCGCCGCTGTCTTCATGTTACGCCTGGTCCCTCAACTTTCCCTTCCTGTTGTTCTTCCCGTGTTTCTTTTCCCAAATTCCTCCTCTCGTTCTCCCTGATCCCCCCCACCCTCCTTCCACTTCTCATTTTTCTATGCAGCCGTCTCTTTCTTGCAGAGCATAACATGTGCAGCGTTCACGCCGCAGGGTTAATTTTCTTGCTCCGAGCTCGCTCAGATACTCGAAAATATGTCGTGTCGGACGACCTCCTGAGCCCAGATGTGATGTACGGAGTACGAATGCACACCTGAGAACACTTCAGAGGATACATCTGCATTCACCCAGCATGCTTATAAACTGAGCATGCACGCAACAGTCTGTATAATTAACTGTGAGGTTATGACCGCATGCTTAACTAGTCATTAATGCACGACTTTGAGCCGTGCAGTTAACATATATAATGGAAAAATGTCCAAAACGGTTGGTAGCGGAGTCGTGGTTCTGCTCTCCGAGGCGTAACAGATGAAATCATTAGAACAATATTCCAGGTAGTGCTGCTGTGTGCTTTTATTGGACTCTAATAGAACAGCTCACTAATTCATCCCAGCTGCACCGATTAGCTAATGACCGAGACGTCAAATACATGCACACAGGGACACACACTCAGGAGTCCACGCTAACAACAGTATGGGGTTTAGGCTACGTTGCATTGTGAGCGCTAACACGTACGCAGAAAAACGCGCCAAGACATTGGCGGACTCAAAGCGTTTGAGGGGCAGGGGTGAAGAAAGCCAAAAGGGCACCAGTTGTATGAGTGCGGGGGCGGGCACCAGCGAGAAGAAAGTCATGATATATTTATAGAGAAGAGAGGGTACATCATGTTTTGTCCACCGGAAGGGCACCTTAGAGGGCACTTTATCATGTTTTATCTACGATAGAGGCATCCAAGAGGACAGTTTCTCAAACATGGGGATACCCTCCTGCACCACCCCTGAGACCACTGCGCCATGATATGTAACTGTAAACTGGGTTTAAGTTGAAATTTATTTAGACAAACACACACATACGCGCACACACACACACACACACACACACCCACACTCACTGGTTCGGGCAGAGTAGACCTGGCGCGTCCCTGCTTCCACAAATTAAGTGCAACCTGCTCTCTCCACACACACTCACACACACGCTGTGTTTTGGCTCTTGTCTCGTTTGTGTGTGATCTTGAGGATCAACAGGTTGCCATGTATTCTTCTTCATCCTCCTTTATCTCCCTCAGAATATCTCCTCTCTTCTCTCGGGGCCCCGGGATGCTCCGGAGGTCTCAGCGCCACAAGTGCACTGTGGTTACCGGGAGGCCCCCACTAAGCCACAGCGCTGCACAAGCACCCATGGAAACACTGACATGTCGAACCTGTGACTGCTGAAAGCTCCGGGGCTGCTCTCATCGCGTTTCTGACAGCTGAGCCGACGTAAAAAACAGAACAAAAACACACCTCACCTTCTCTGCTTTTCACATTAAAGCGCCTGAGCGTTCACACTGAAGACCGATTCATACTGTGTACATGGTGAGTTAAGCTCTTTGAACTCATAATGGCCACATTATTCCTGGACAAGTTGCTCACCGGACAAGAGTTTGATTGAGCAACACAGTTTGCCAGCGGTGTATGCATGTGCATGAACGTGTGTGTGTGTGTGTGTGTGTGTGTGTGTGTGTGTGTGTAGTTCCCCTGAGTGACTAATGGTTTCAGCAGCACAGTTCCTGTGGCCTGTGGCTTGACAGACTTACAGATGTGAACGCGTATGTGTGTGTGTGTGTGTGTGTGAAGGGGATGTAGTACTCACGTCCAGGTGTGGTGGGATGTATGCAGAGTCCATGGTTTATCCTTGAGCTCCAGTGTTACGATCCCTCGGCTCTCGCTCCCGCTCCTTTTGGACAGAATGGACAAAGTGGACTATTTTACCTCTTATTCTCTGTCTGTCTCCTCTCTCAAGGCAACCAGTGCCTGTCTCTCCCGTGTCTCCTACGTAAGTGGACTGTAGGTAATGCTGCTCTCTCCATGTTTTCCTCCCCTCTCTGCTCCCTTGCTCAGCTTCTCATCCTGTTGTCAGTGTCAGATAAGCAAACTCTTAAAAACATCCACCGGCTTCCCCTCTGCCTGCCTGCCTGCCTGCCTGACCTCTGCTCATGGGCAACTCCCTTTCTCTGTCGCCTGCACTTCCACCCCTGCTTGTTTGAAACACACTGGGATCGCCGCTGTGCATTGAAGCTGCAGGAAGAAAAATGAGTTGTGTCTGTCAGTCTGCCTGTCTGTCTGTCTGTACTGTATCACCGGCAACAACTCCCTCTTGCTCCTAAACCTCCTTACTATGTCTCTCTCCTTGTCTCTCCACTCTGTTCCTCCCTTTTGTATCTCCTCCCCTTTTCCTCTCTCTCTCTCTCTCTCTCTCTCTCTCTCTCTCTCTCTCTCTCTCTCCCCCACACACAGACACACTTTTTTTGTTGCTTTTTTTCTATGCAATATAAAGTACTCAGCTGGTAAACTCAGTTTAACTCTAATTGACTTTCCTGGCCACTAAGATCCTCCCAAATAGTGATGTCACAAAGACCAACCCCAGTACATTTACAGGCTGTTATCTCTCTCTTTCACACACACACACACACACACACACACACACACACACACACACACACACACACAATCACACTAAAATGAAACTAAGCGCACCTCAAACAGACAATGGTGTACACATGCACACAGTTAGGCACACGATGCATTCGACCTGTCCCAGATAACCCCCGAGGTCAGCACACACTGATTACTTTCCACATGTCCTCCTTTCACAAACTCACCTGCCGCTTCTCGTTGGCACCATTTTATGTTTCGGCCAACGTGCTCGGGGACACTGGCTCCGTCATTATAAATACGAGGCCCCATGACACTGAATAAGAGCAAACAGCCTCAAGACAAAAAGGCATGAATGGATGACTCATAACAGCTGCCGTGAAGTCACCTCAGTTGAGTTTTGTGATTGGATGGAAGTAACCGTCGAGGTAAAAAGGAAAAAAAAAAAAGAAAAAGAGGAGGCTGTACTTCTCCACTACGGGTTGAGGCAAGGTGCATGCGTCCTTCCAGCGCCGAGCGGCGGGTGGCGGGGTGAATTTGTATTCATGGGGTGGGCCCATGAGAAAACGTCTCTTTAGGATGCATCGTCTCACATATTAGATCTCATCTGGAGAATCACTTGCCCACGTCCCCCTGCTCCTCCTCTCTGTCCCCTCCACTTGCTCTTCCCGTCCACTCCCGTACAAACACACACAAAAAAAATCACCCACAGAACTCATTCATCCCGGGGCTGAGTAATTGTCTCAATGCAGAGCAACTTTGCACACAAACGCACACACACACTCTCGCAGCACACACATTTTCTTTTGGAGAATGTGTTTCTTTAATCACTGACTGTCTGGTTTTTGTCATATTCAGGATGCTTTAGTAAAAATATTTGCTGAAATTCTACATTTGTACGTTTTCACTGTCACATCAATGAATCATTGGGTCGGGTGGTGTGGTGAGGACTGAGTGTGACCTTCAGCTGGACCTCATGTCAGCAAACATCCACCACAAGTCCCCCAGTAATGATCTCACGTCCTGCAGCTCCAGCTGACCCCGACCTTTGACCTTTGAGAGTTTATGTGTAAACAATAAATAAATAATTTTTCTTTCACTTTAGATTCAAATCGAGTTTTCTGGCCTTTGTCATCACAAAACAAAGCTGTCGTGTAAGTGGCTCAGGAGAGAGGAGAAAGGAGAGAGACTGGGTCACTTGTCGAGATGATCACTCATGGGCTGTTGTAGGTTCCAGGATGGGCATAGATGCTCGTACCTGCTCAAATGAGATGTTATTATCTTTAAAGTCTTAAAGAGCCTTCTTATTTTTTGGCCGGGAGATAATTTAAAACTATTCATTGTTAGAGAGTAACTCTGTATCTTGTATTTGAGAGTCAAAACACTTGCTTGAGTTACAGTATTTTGTTCAGGAGACAAAACCCAGAGGAATAACTTTAGGCACAGTCACTGTTAGACTGTAATGTTTCTTAATATGTGTTGTTGTAGAAGTCAGAGTTCTCACAACCCCCTGAATGCACCACCAGAGAGAGTTTGACAGTAATTATGGTCCCTGTTCACAGCTGCATTGGCATGATAAAATAATAAAAGCAAAGTAATGGTGACTATAATGACTGCATAACTTCGTCCTGCATGAGCTGAAAACCAACAGCTGCCTGGAAGGTAATAAAACCTGTTTAGAACGTACTATAGTCAGTGGAAATATAAAATACACACAACTCATAAACCTCACTCACCTAAATGTGGGCTATTTATTATAAACTCATACTGAGCAACTTTATTTTAAACTTGATTTCCCACAATATCATATGTGCCAGCTTAAAGGGGCACTATGTAGTTTTGGAAAATAGATTAAAACTCAGAATTTTTATATGTACAACATTAATAAGATAATATAACAAACTCAGAAATATGAATTGTTTCCGTAACTGAATAAACAAGCTGTTCTCAGAGGAAAATGAGGTCTGCAGAACACTGTTTGAAGCTAGAATGGTGGCAGGGTCCGCCACATATAAACAAAATAAAACAGCGTGAAATTGTGTTGTCCTTTAAGATCAGTTTGTTTATTCAGTCATGAAAATAACGGGATTTTTTTTTTTTAATCAAGTTTGTTTAGTCATAAAAAGAAATCAGTCAAAGAAGATGTTTCTCTTCTGATTAAAATTTCTTTCCCAAAACTAAAAAACTACATAGTGCACCTTTTTATTTAGGGAAACTTGTATAAAAGATATATGATGTATGCATCATATAAGTGGAACATGCTGATACAGAATATATACTGTACTTTGAGACAGTAGGGTAGAATATAAAATGTATCTAACCTTCCAGCTATTTTTAAAGGGATGGAAAAGGTGACTAAAACAAAATGCAGTATTATATGTATGAGCATTTGTTCCTTAAAAATGGATAAAGGCTTATAGATATTCCTGGTTCAGACATCACTGCTGAGTTGCAACTCTGGCTTCACCTTCTTCAAATGAGCAGTAATTCCAGCCTCCAGGTTTCCCATCCTCTGGAAAAGCCGTCGGCTGCCTGTCCCGCTGACTTCCGACGGGGGTGGAGAGAAACTTTTAAAGTAATACCTCAACGCCCTCTTAACAAGCCATCCATCCGTCCTGCATCCCGGCAATCCCACCTCCATACCGCTCCGTCCCTCCACGGACACAGACGGCGAGGCCTCGTCAGGTCAGGAGGGGGAGGAAGGTGTTTGGACTTCTTCCCTGTTCATCTTTCTTTCCTTTTCCCTCCTTCAGCAAATTGTCGCACATATTTAGCGCCACTGATCAACGCGGTCGTCAGTCATTCAGCGATGGTGGGAAGGAGGGCAGTAAAACTGGATAGAAAGGTGACTGGGCCTCATCGCAAGAGCAGTAAGAGCAGCTGGAGCAACACACACACACAGGCCCACACACACACACACTCGTGTGTGTGCTCGTGTGTTAAGTAAACACTTCCAAGGTGATAATAAGGGAATTTATGAGGCTCTTATCCCTTCAATAAATGGCTCAACAGTCCACATTGTCTAAACTCTACACTTCACTAAACTGACCGTTGATTGTCTCTCAAAGGTAAATAAGTGATGAAATTATGTGTCAAGTTCACAATTAACTATGTGTACAACGTGCATCCATAGTCTTTTAGAATAAAGACTTTTTACTGCTGAGCTTAATAAAGCTGTCCTCATATCCTTAGTAAATTGTTTTTCGGCTACATGGGTTGCTGTTAAAATTGACAATAATAATGTGCCACACCTTAAACCTAGACAGAGTGATCTTTAGAGGGCTGTATTGCAATGACTGAATCATTATCACCAAGCAGATAAAGCTGTCTCTGTGATAATCATTTCACACACAATATCATTATATCATCATATATATCGTCTGTCCACCCAAAGTACCCAAAACTTTTAGTCGTAGGAACTTCTTTCCCAAGGAGCTCAAAGCCTGTTATACGTTGCTTTCTGTTTTCCATTGTGAAGATTTGCTGCATGAAAAAGCAACAGCTTTTTTGCATGTGTCTAACTTTGTCATCTGTTTGTCTGCTCTATCCTTTCCTCTGTAACTCCGAATTGATGTGTTGAAGCACAGTTTTCAAAATGACTGAAATAAAATCCTGCAAGTTCTTGACCAATCATAAATGTTCAGTGCTGCAAGCCCCACCCCTCATGAAGCTGATTTGAGAGGTGAGGGGCACTCGAAGAGAGAGTAGGGTCCTGCTTGCTGCATGCTAACAAAGACTTGTATCAAGCATGAATTGACTAATGGGAATGAAAATGGCGACTTATTACATTGTTACACAACACAAACACAGGACACACTGAAAAATAATGAAAAGATGAAAGGTATTTGTACACTACGTACGCCACCATACTGCTGTGATCTGTGTTCATATTCGAAAAATCGGGCTGACTGGACCTTGAGCCTGAGTCCAAAGTGTCCAGATTTTCTGAGATTGTAATTCTGGTTGTGTCTGAGCACTGTGTGAAGCATTAGCTCATTGTTTACAGTTTTAGTTCACTCTCATCGCTTAGTGTCATTTTCAATCACAAAAGCGCCACATGTCCACCGTGCGCTACCTGCCCAGAACCAATGACTGACAGATACAGTTAACGGCTTGGTAACTTTAGAAGAGGAACATTAAGCTGCTAAACTAGACAGATATTTCCATCAGGTGTTGAAGAAAACCAAAGCAGAGCTAAAAGGACATTTGTCAGGTGGCGAGAAGCACAACTGATGCTCTGCTGAAAACAATTGTTTGCCAACACGTTTGCCGCATCAACATCTATTCACTCAAAAACGGACGGGCTTTAGTGCAACTGTTTATGTTCCTCTCAGAGAGAAGCTGCTGGGCTCAGTTTGAATTCATGTTGGCGTGACAATGGATTTCATTTGTGTACTCCAGTCAGTGCACAACTCTTTCCTCTTTCCTTTCAACCGAGGAGACAGTTCAGATTAATGAATCTGATTATTCACTGCATCGCGACTAAAAGTTTCATTGTGTTGCAGATGAGTCGGAGAACAACAAACACTCAGCAGCCAGTGTTGGCGCTGTTATAAAAACGAAACCAGTGGAGTGACGCTGATAAACATCAACATAATGTGAAGTTTTGTTTTGGCATTTATAGAAACAGTTGAGCTTAATGACTCGGTCGGACTCTTTCCAAAATCAAATCTTCCTGAGAAGAGCACGTCACGGAACAGAGTGAGTCATGACACAGAAGCCTCACGGCCCCCAAAATAAGCAAAGATTGATGTGCAAACACTTAACGTGATCGATGCCTCACCGGGAAACAGCCTGAATGACAAACATGAAGCGTCATTTCTGTGATGACCTTACATTTACCTTTGTTCTTTACGTGTAATGAAGTTGTTTGTCTTCATAAAGACTTTGTAGGATTCACAGAATTACTTCACTTCTAACAGTCAAATTTCAAAATGTTGTGTGCTGATATTCTGTCCTTTATTTTATCTTCATCACTCGTGTACATGTTTACTACTGTTTGCACTATATATGTTCAGCTTTGTTGTATTGGTAAAAATGACAGTTAAGTTCAAAATCAAATCCCATCAAAAATGCCACAACAATCAACCAGAATAATTAACTAAGTATGTTTCTGAAAAACCACAGATAAGTTAAAACTTAAAACACATCTTAGGTTCAATTTTCCATTTCTTTTCTTGAGGTTTAGGTCCAATAACCACTTGGTTAGGTTGAGGAAAACATCATGGTTTAACTTGAAATACCTGTCGACACAAACACGGCCGGAGAAGGCTCGGCTTTCCATGAAAAAGTCTCAATTTTGGTCGCCACTATGCCGGCTGCAAACTGTCCCGAGTTCTAGTGAAAAATATCCAGTGGTGTCACGCTTAGAAATGTTGACACACAGACTCAAACTGCAAGCATATTTAGTACAAATGTCAGTACGGTACATATTACTATATATGGATATTTTTAAGGACACTTAAAAACAGCTGTTTTGTGTTGACAAAGCTGGGTGTCTTTTGAAAGACCTGCAGACATCTCCAGCCTTGATGGTGGCAACCAAAACAGGTATTATAAGCCAAAGCGTGTTGTTTTCCTAAACCCTAACCAAATGTTCTTTGTGCTTAAATCTAAGCAAAGCATTGTAGCAGGGGAGAGATAGAAAATGAAACCTTAAAAAACTTAAAGTTTCGATATTAAGAAACTTTTCTATCTAACATTTATTCTGGCAGCTGGGCTAATCATCCTGTTACCACATGACTAATACATAAAGACATGCTGTTAAACCGTATCCACTCGGTGGAGGAAATTATCATGTATATACTTGTACACCAGGACTGCCCTGAGAGAAAGATTTCAATCGAAGAAACTGTCCAAATTAGATAAAGAATCAACTCAAAATCAATTAAAATGTCTCAACTGGGTTTAGCGACATGCATTTTTACAATGACTGACATCAAGCATAGGTAGTCCCACTACATTTCCTTCGACATGCACTGTCAAACACAATAGTTCGTAGTAATGAGATGAACACAGTCTGATAATATAGAATATAAACAGATACAGTATATGTCCTGGAGCTGATCCAGTCAGCATTAAGTGAGAGACACAGCAGAATGATGAGAAAAGTGTTTAGATTGCCAGCTAGATGCTTCCAGTAAATACTTGGACACTGTTTTTAGACACTGAGCGGACCTCAGAGGGGAATGACGCTGCAAAAAAAAATAAATAAATAAAAGACGAAGAAGGAGAAGAAGAAGAAGAAGTAGGATGATTTGTGAGCGTTGCGTGCTGGGAAGGGCAAATGAATGTCAGAACGAGGAGAGCAGAGAGAGGAGAGTGGGAGACAAAGACGAGATGCCATCAGATGTTTGCATGTTCGAGTCTGCTCCACTGAAATGACCACGCACCCCACACATGAATGTACACACACACACACACACACACACACACACACACACACACACACACTGACAGACTATACGCAGACATAGTCACACAAACAGAGACTGACGTTTTTCATTCACCGGCGAGGAATTCCAGTGAGCTTTTGCAGCGATAAGATTTCATTCCTTTGTCCTGAGGTCACTGTTTCTGGAGAGCAAGACATGGCCAGCCAATGTGTGTGTGTGTGTGTGTGTGTGTGTGTGTGTGTTTCTCATGCCATCATCTCATGCCCCTTCTGCTGCCCACTGAGTCACACCCCTCCTACCATTTCACAGAAAGATAACAGGAACTGTGCTTATCAAAAGGGAAATTTTGGACTTAATTTCTCAGAAACCAAAGAAATATGAACCCTTTTAATAGAAAGTCAATTAATAGTAGCCTGTTGGGGTCTTCGATGGCTGTAGTGCCGAGTCAGAGGTGAGCATACACTTTCTGGCAACTGTTTTTGAAAGGACAATAAAGCATCGATTATGTTATCTGAAGTAATATGTAGAACCGAAAATAAGGAAGCATTGGTATCGCTTGCAATTAGCTCTTCACAGCATCTTCACAGTGCGTCATGTTGGAATGTGGGAGCAACATGGACACCAAAAAGAAGTTACTTTGCATTTAATCACTGAAAGAGACTAAACAAGATGTTGACAGCTGTTTCAAATACTTGTTTTAGTGTGATTTAATGTGAACTTGGCAGCTTGTATTCCAAGATTTGTATACACATATACACAAATACATATATTTGTATCTTGCAAATGTGAGTAATTCTTAGATTTTTACAAACAAGGTTTATCAAACGTTCAGGTTGAATCCTCTGCTCCTTTTCTTTTCACGGACTAATACTAAACGTATTAACACTCAAAGTAGACTTGCTTTTTTGTACTCATTATGCTGCAAAACAATGTTTTCTTTCATCATAACGCTTTATTTCACTGGTCCATTAATTATGAGTGATCTCCCGGAAAGAGATACATAATTTGGTTTTAATTTTGAGTGCTGAGTCAGTTCACAGCAGGTAAAACGAACATCATGGCAGCTTTCTTTACATTTCATACTAAATTACATAACCATTAAAGTAAACATTACTAAAAAAGCATTGGGGGAGACCAGAATCTGTAATATTATGGAAGGATAAGGGAATATTAAAGGCGCAATACATAGGAAACTAAAAAAGTTTAAAATATTATCAATGTTATAATGTTATGTTGAAGATGTGTATGTGTGGTTTTGTAGCGACATCTGCTGAAGTTAGCGTGCTAACCAGCAAGCTCCAAGGGACAATGTACCTCAAGAGGTGATAGTCTGATTGTGAACTACACCAACACTCCCCAGTGCTCTGAGGTTCAACTACAGGCAGAATCGACAATACAACTGCTAGCTGCACGGACAACTGAGCTTACTAGCTAATCTACAGTTAGCATCAGTTAGCATCAGTTAGCATCAGTTAGCGGTCTCGCTGGGGATACACATGTGTCTGCCAATAATTACACACAGCGTGGATCAAGTAATTTTCGTATTTTTTTATGCTGTCCAGTGATCTATCTGCCAGTGGGCTACGATGATAAGAGTAGGCGTAATAATATCTTAAATCCACTGCAGATGAAACTTGATGTTATACATGTGCACATATTGGAACTGGTATCTGCAACTGTCTAAAATAAGTTGTAAAATATTGGCAAAAAATCCCCACAGCATCGTCAAGCTTATCGTAAACTATGATTGTGGTGGAAAATATGTTTAAACAAATAAATGCGGAATGAAAAGCAAAGGGAAACAGGAAGTTTCATGGTCGTCGTCGTCCTCCTCCGCACATCTCAGTCATATCGTGTTCTGCAGATGCTAAAGACAAGGTCATTGACGAGGCAGAGATAGAACCTTTGTGTGTGTGTGTGTGTGTGTGTGTGTGTGAGAGAGAGAGAGAGAGAGAGAAAGAGAGAGAGAGAGAAAGAGAGAGAAACCATCTTGTAAGGTGGTGTGCATTCATTATCTGGCTCAAGGACACTTAAACCGGGATGGACTCGTCTTTCATTCAAAAAGCCTCCTACACACTCCAGAAACTACTACTGCTGCTGCACGAATTCATTCAGTAATTCAGTGACCAGAGGGAATGTATGCGCGCGCACACACACGCACACACACGCACACACACACACGCGCGCACACACACACACACACACACACACACACACACACACACACACACACACACACACACACACACACACACACACACACACTCCCATCTAAAAAATACCTTTCTTTATTGGTGCACACTGTAAAAACGTCACCTTGTGGGTTCATAGGAGGTGGGCTGTGTTCTCCCCTCCGTCTCGGGCTCCTTATTAACTTCCTTTAATTCATCTAGAAGAAACCTGCTGTTCACTAAACATCAACCAAGTCTGTGTCGTGTGTAAAAGCTGTTGCAGCGGTGGATGCTGTGATTAAGGAAAACATTTAATTAGGGTGTAACATTTATAATTTCAGTTCAGAGTCGTACTCTCTTGTGCAGTCTAACCCACATGCATCAGCTGCACTGGTTTGTAGTGTATCATTTACAAAGTTATACTATATCCAGCTGTCAAAACACAGTCTTGCAGGTCATGTACCAAATAACACGGAGTAACCACTGTAACCTACATATACATAACATGTTTTGTAATTTCCATAAATACTGAAAATTGACAAATGTTTATCAGCAGCAGACTAAACTGTTTTTCTGTTAACACAACATAAATGTTTGCATCTCTGAGATTAAAAGCATAGCAGCAACTCTCTCTCTTTCTCTCTTTAAATGAAAAGGAAACTCTCTTTCTAAAATTGACAACACTGAATAAAAATGTCAAAGCGATCGGCTGTTTCTCCAGATTGACCCCATGATCAAGTCCATTGGTTTTTCGGAGCTGTGGCAGGATATCCTGATTGGATCTGACACGTTTTGGTAGAGTCTTGTCAGTCACAAGGTAGCCATGGCCTAAAGCAAATTCCTGCTTCTATGCATCTATTGCAGAAGACAATTTACAAAATGAACAACACGCTGTGGTGAGGAGGACTTGAAACAAGCGACTGAGACCATGAGCTCATTAAGAAACTGTTTACTGACTTCATAAATCAACTTAGAAGTAGAGTCATTTTCTCATAAGCTGACATACAATTGGATTTCTTTTTGAAACCAGCAGAGACGCCCCTGTTAAAGTGTGTTGTTTTCCTAATAAAGTAAATGAAGGTAGTGACTTCATTTTTGAGACCCAGAATCTTTGTCCATACTTTATACAGTCGGTGTTAACGTCATGCTCTTCTGAATCTCTGTGACGTTAAAGGAGGAGTTCAGAGATTGTGGATTAACCATCTCACGACTCAGATTATTTTACTGTTTACATTTGTCATCTGCGAAGCACTTTGAAATGCACCGACCAGTTTGAACGGTGCTCTACAAATAAAGATTGATTTGATATGCGATCAGTTCATCTCACTTTCTGTGGGTCAGTTTGTTTTGAACTTTATTTCTGACTTTCTATTCAGCAGCCTCTATGAGTTTTTGTCACTCGAGAAAAATAATTATATTAATACTTAAATTCAACAGAAGGAGAGCACGTTTGCGGACGTGTCTTGCAGCCTGTCCACCGCTTTGCTTCACGGGGCACATGTGTCTGTCTCCGTACTCGCATACAATTACAGCACATATATTACAGGTTTGTATATGCATGTGTGTGTGGTCAGTAATAACAGGAAGCTGGCCCTCCATGTTGACTCAAACCTGCCCTGCTGATTGGCCACTTGAAATAAATAAACAAACAAAGCGAGTGGCCCACACAGCCCACATGCAGCAGAGTTCTCTGTGAGGCTAAAAATAAGAAACACTGCACGCTCCGAGCCCTCAAACCCAAACAGGAACACCTGCAGCTGGATTCCCGGCCCGCCCCGGCCCGTCGTCATGACAATCGATTGCACTGCGCGCAAACAGTTTATAGTGGGACAAGGATGGCTGGGAGATATCTGCTTGGAGGGCTTGAGGATGAGCTGCAGCTGAACTGACAGACAGACCATAAAACCAGAAGACAGCAAAGGTTGAAGAAAAGTCAAAGAGGAGTGAAGCCATCACGGAGATAAAAGGAGACGACAGATGTGATGACAGACTGAGACAGGGGGACCCAGTCTGGGATGTGGTCTGAGTAGGAGTTGGTTCCAGAGTCAGCTGGTGGCTGTGGAGCACCGAGGCCACGAGACTGTCGAAAGGAATGTGCGTGAATAACAATCCTGCCTGTAACGTCAATAAATAGCTGTGAGCTAAACGATGACGCCCACTCTTGTCTGAGCGATGGAGTGATGAAGGAGATGATTAACAGGAGGTTTTAAGAAGACCAGTGTGAATGTTTAACGATAATGTTGGGGAAAAAAAGGAGCGGACCAGTCGCTACAAGTATGAGACGTGCAGCTTTTTGTGTGATTAATCTAAGAATCAGCAGACTGTTGCTGAAAAAGAGACGGATGGTGACGACAGAATCATCCAATCATAGCAACATTTAACAAGAACCCTAATTCTAATCCTAAACTTTTCGGGTAGGATGACAGGAATATCGGGTCGCTGATTAAATGCAAATGTTTCCATTGTCATCCTAGGAAAAAAATGTGCTTCCTTAACAACTGTCCAGTCACATCTTAACAGTTGTGACTAAGCACTGCAAACTGTCAAGCTTTGGATTTCTCAACATGTCACTCCGATGGCATCTATTAAGAGCAATAGTCTGTAACCAGAGTCGGGAGGATTCTGTCTGTTTTTTTTGTTTTTTGTTTTTTTTTCATTTCCAAAACCCAAAATACAAGAAGTGTTTATCTGCTTGAATGTACCGCTAAGCTGAAAACACTAAAATACCTGGATAACCAGCCTCTTAGCTGAGGCAAGGGACATTTTTATACAAACTGTATTCATTTGTAGGGTTACAGGTTCTGTCCCCACTTCAGGACATACACATCCGCTGTGTAGGAGTCAGTCCTGGATGTTATCACACTTTACGCGAACATTAGTGGACCTGTCTCACTCTTTATTTGGCTCGAGGAAGTCGACGCTCCAGCAACTTTATTAGCTCATGCTAGCCAGCTAGAGCTCATATAATCTGCTTGCAAGAGATGTCGTTTCAGTAGACAAAATGCACCAACCAATCTATTTTTTACATTATCATGGTTGCTGGGGATTCACTTCACTAATGTAGCCCATTGCACACATGTAAAAGTCAAAAACATCAATATAGTTATTGTACTTGCATGTTTGGATGTGCAACTGGTAGAGAGGATATCTGGGTGCCTCTTTTTAAAAGGATTATTTTTCACAGTTGGTTTGATAAAAAAAGAAAAACAGTGGACAAACGTGACAAGCAGTAGATTTATGCTTTATCTAAGAACAAATATGGATCACTTGATGTGCTTTACGTTATTGATTCTACTCAATCATTTAAGAGGGAAATATTGTATCTTTGCATTCCATTTAGTTGATATCGTTAGTAACTTGTACATGATGAAGACAACATTTTCAGTTGATACACTGAGTAGTTGATTGACAGAAACAGAAACATTTTAATGCAAAAATGTCAAACGTTTCATGGTTCCTGCTGCTTAAATGTGAATTTAAAATTTGCTGCTTGATTTTTTTTTCCTTACAGTAATATTATTATTCATTTTTTTTTATAACTTGGAGGTTTTGGTTATTATTTGATACATTGTGAAGGTGTTGACTTGGGCTTTGGTTAACTGTGACAGCATTTATATATTGAAGTTTTACAGGAAATAATTAAATGAAAACAATCACCAGTTGCAGTCTGATACAAAACATCAAATGCATAGGCATCAATATGCCTTCTAAATATTAATCACAGGGGGCATTTATTACACACCAAGTATCAAGTTCATTTTTGTAGTTATACTTACTTTCGTTTAAGTGAGCAATGCAGTGAGCAATGCAAGACTTTTATTTGTAAAAGAGAATTTTCCAGTACTTTTATCAGTACGTTTACTTGAGTATACACTCTTCTGGGAGGTTGAAATGCTCCTCAAACAGCTGCAGCGCCTGCTCTTATTTCTGTCTGAGGCAGTGTGATAAAACACAAACCTCCTTTCATGCATGAAATAAAAATGCAGGCTCACAACTCGGCAGGACAGTCCAGCTGTATCGCGTCTAAGTGTGCGTGTGATTACGTGCATGTGCATTTAAACACAGACACAGACACAGACACACACACACACACACACACACACACACACACACACACACACACACACACACACACACACACACACATACACACGCGCACACACACACACACGCACACACACACACACACACACACACACACACACACACACACACACACACACACACTACACATGTATGGCATTGTATGTTTGTTCTTTGGTGCAGGAGTGCATGCCTGTCTGCGTTTGTGTACTTCCCATGAAGAACATACTGTACATATGTGTGAGTGTTATTTATGGACCCCCTCACTGTCTCTAAGTGTGTCAGCTCCAGATGTGCTGAGGTCATAGCAGGGCTACCCTCGACCGGTCCAGATGTGTCCAGGTGTGGCCTGTGGTGTCACGCATGCATGCAGCCCTGACTCTCCTCAGGCCCTGGAACAGGTTGTAGGGTTGGACATGTTTCCAGATTCTCGGGATGAGGAGAACGAAACGTGAAAGAAAAATATTTCAAACAAGCAACTGCATGAATGTCTGCATGTCCAGTAAATGAATATGTCCTGTTGATGTACTGCTCTGTGGTAGTTTGTACTCAAATGAATGAACATCGCTGGCTTGAATAAAATAATTAAGCGATTCATCTCTCTGTTACTATCTTTGGCAGGACATGGCTGTCTGTCCAGTCAGGACAGCTGTGTCCGTTGATATCCTCAGCAAGGAGAACAGGACTGAGCTTAAGGACAGAGATCTGGCAGTTTTACAACAGGAAAAGGGCACTCAAGTCTTACATTCTCTGGCACGGAGACAGAAACAGATAGAGAGGGGTCTACGGGTTGAAAGAGATTTTGAATAAAGATTTTGCACGGGGGGAAGATGTGAAAGGGGGCGGAGGGGTGAGGAGAGTTTATTCTCTTTAAGGATTTGCGTTATGGGGGGAACTGGAAGTTTGCGGGGGAGAGCGAAACGAGAGAGCGAAGATCTCCCTGTTATCAAGCCTCAGTGTTTACTCAGATTCCTACTCACAGATAGCATCAGCAAATAAGCTGCGGCCAAGTCGACGTGCCGTTGGACCAAGCCAAAACTGACCTTTTGCCTCCTTGAACACGCACACGCACACATGCATGCATAACATATACACACACAATCCTGCTGTTCTCTACGTTCTGCCCAGTTATAAACACTGAGCACTGGTGGGGTCAAAGTAAAACAAGAGGCCGGTTCTCAGAAAGTTTAGTTCGATTGAGGAGCATAAACTATGTATCTATCTTGGTTCTTCTTCAATCTGTTGCTCTCTGGTCCTGGACCTGAATTAAGGTTTTAATCTGATGTTACAAATAAGACGAGCGGTACCGATAGTTAAGACACCAGCTGCATTTCCCTGTCTGTCCTCCGTGTTACATGCAGTGCATCAGTTCTAATTGAGTGACTGTATTATAAGACCACAATGGCCGTTTGATGAGGCAAGAGAAAGGTGGCGAGCTTTGATATTACTATATCTTTCACAAGTCCATGCTGCCTTTAAACGCCGTGCCCTCATTCATATTCCGCCTCTCCCTCTATTTCTTTCCTCCTCTCTTTGTGCGACAGAGTGATGTGACAGTAGAGAGCAGACAATGTCGGGTTACCCTGGTAATTTGGGAAGGAGGACGGAAGTATCCTGGGCGGGCGGCGTCCCTCCCTCTGGTGCGACGTGAGTCCCACTGATGATTCACCAGCCTGTACGATGAAGGTTGGTGACCCCAATTTGAGTAAGGCAGGAGGAGGAGGAGGAGCAGGGGGAAGAAGGCGGATGAGGAAGGGGGATAATAAGGAGGAGGGGATGGCGATGCCTACGTCAGTGGCACTTGCTAATAGGCAGATGTCCTTGTCCCTGACACAAGTAAATCATGTCTCATGGGGGGAAGAGTAAAAGAAAGAGAGGAGGAGAGGAAGGGAGGAAACAAGCAAGGCAGAGATTGAGATTGGCGTCTGGAGGAGCGAGGCGCTGGGTTGGATGTGAGTGCGTGTCTAAATGAAATTATGAGCAATTACTTCAGCCTCCGAGTCCACTGTGGAAATGCTGTTTTGATGAAGACAGAAAACAAGAAGGAATGGAAGCCGGAGAAGGTGAAATGACTCAGTATAAGTGTTTTAAGCTGTTGAGGGTGAGTGGGCTGAGATGTGTTTAAAGCAGAGAGGGAAACAGGTGATCTGAAGAGAGGGAGAAGGAGTGGAAGCAGATGGAAGAGAGGGTGAGGCAGGAGGAGGGAGGGTCAGCACTGGTGGAAAAACTACTCAGAGTCTTTACTAAAATAAAAGTAGTGATACCACACTATTAGAAGAATCGCTTGGGACGTTCTGCTGGAGCACCACCAGGTCTAATTCTATCCTAGGCCCTTTGCTGCCTGTCATCCTATACCTCTCCCCATTTTCCAGTCACATAAAAACAGAAAAGCTTTAAACACTAATCTATAAAAAAGAAGAAGAGTTGTTAAATCACAAGCAGAAAATAATAAGCATAATTCAATGTGTAAAGTGGCAAATATCAAAAAACGTCCGCTACATTTTTTTTTTTTATTATTTTTTTTACAAAACTGGCCATTAAAAACTAAAAAACAAAAGAAATATATAAAAGGCTCATTCTAAGAGAATAAGAATGCAACAAAAATAGCCTTAATTCCCCCTTTATCCAGCACACTGGACTTTTGAATGTATGAATAGCATTTATATTGCTGGAAAGCAATTCTTTACACAATGCTGGGCAGTTTAATCTCAAACAATATACAATATTTTATAAGCTCATTATATGTTTAGTATTCTAAAAAAAAGCACAGCTTTCAGATAAACATAAAGGAGTAGAAGTACAAAGCAGAAGAAGATGACAATGTTCAAAATACCACACTAATGCAGTTAAGTACAGAATTTGAGCAACATTCCACCACCGGCGTGCAGCGCTCCTTTCATCACTGTGGGAAGCACCTAAAGTTCTGTGCAGTTGCTCTGTCCGACAGACTCAGCTAACGGCCACAGGAAGATAAACTTTCACAAGTATGTGATCTTCCTCCTGATTAAATAGCTCCACAGCAGACAACCGCCCCCTCTGCCAGGGCAGCTTCCCCTCCACAAACACCATCATCCAGCCTCCCTCACAAAACACCAGGGGCACAAATCTTTAGAAGCAATGTAGTCATTTAAGGTCACCAAAACATTTCTGCAGGCATCTCTGCTCTCTGGAGTGCTACCATATGTTTTCCCACATAAGATGCTGATAATAATAATACGATCCGTTTTGAGAGTGGGCACACACAGCAGAAGTCAGGATTTTGGTCTGTGCCTGCAGCCAACTCCAACGGGAAACCACTTCTCAAATACCGCACGACTACTTCCTATTTTTGTCTAATTAAAGGATTGTTGCGCTGAAATGGAAACTGCTTCGATGGCAGGCACTGGCTGACCGGTTTCAGCGCAACCTGTGATTCAAATCATGTCTGGGAGGTGAAACAGCGAATGATTGGTAGCTGCTGCCTGGTTATTCAACGTGTGAAGTGGGTTTTCGGGAACATCACGCACTATGAGACTTCAGACAGAATTAGATTTCAATTCAAATCTTTAGGCAAATGCAAATTTGCAAACATTAACAGTGGACAGAATATAAATAAATGTAAGCAGTGGCAGACTCAGTATGTTTGAGGGGCAGGGGCGAGAAGCTAAGATAGTCGTGATATATTTATAGTGAAGACAGAGCACTTTAACATGTTTTGTCCACTGGAAGGTCAACCTCGAAGGAACTTTATCATGTTTCATCTACCGTAGGAGCATCCCCGAGGGCAATTTCTCAGCATTTTTCCAAACATGAGGGCAGCAGGGATATCATTTGCTACTTGCTCTAAACATAAAAAGCACAGCTGAAGCTGCAGCACAAGTGCTAATATTAGCCTCTGAAAAAGGGCGATTTTCTGGGGTATCTGTAAATAGCAGATCAATAGAATAAATACCAGGACGTTAAGATAAAGAGACTTTTCATTAGCCTTCAATTCATTGCTCAGGAAGGATAAAATGATGCAGGAACGCAAGAGGACGAGGAGGCTGCTGTCAATAAAGCGGAAAGTCAGCATCAAGTTGAAAAACTTTGAAAGCATATTGTCTTGTCTTTCATACATTTTCAGAGGCAAACTGAAAGCTTGAGTGAGCGCAGTGTTGAAACACACACCAGGTAGGGTTGTTTGCATGTGACATGCTCCCACCTGTCTTTGGGTTTGGTTGCCAGGTATTATAACAGATTTCAAACATGAACTAAGAAACACCCTTTTGATGTGTATCACTATTAAATCAGGAGATACGAACAACTTAAAAATGGGGAGACTCCCGTGAAAAGTTGGAGTGTTGGCGGGTGTGCTACAGGACAGCTGATGTCATTGTTATTACACATGATGATGGTGCTAGATTCAAAGTTAAGGGATCATAAGAGTGATTACTATTTATCCTGCAATGGAACATGGATATGAAGGTGTTTCATCTGATAGTTGGATAGTTGGACATAAATATCAACCTTGATGGTGCTAGAGGAAAGTTCAGGGGCTCACCAAAGTCAGTGCTGCCTATCCTCTGGGGACCGTGAATGTTTGTCTAAAATGTCCTGGCAGTAGTCATGACATGTGTCAGCAGAGCCACACTGCTCACCCGACTTAAAACAAACTATATTATTCAGTGATTTGGCATGTGTGTTTAAAACAGAACATCTTAAAGATAAACATTTGCTGCCTTTTTCTCACGGTGAGAATCACAAACCAGTCAGCAAACCACCAGCACTGCCACTTCTGATTGGTCGGGATTAATGATATAATTACTGACATCAGTGGGTCTTCAGCATCACAGACACTAATTAGCAGCATCTTCCTGTGTTTACTCCTGCGGGAAAGGGAGTGGACCACGATGGAGTCTACAGACTTATAGATAAATGAAGATAACTTTAATCTCGCTCTAATGAGCACTTCCTCTTCCTCCCACCTCCTCATATGTCTTCCTGTCTAGACTTGAGTTGTGCATCTGTGTCCCTTCTTCCTTACCAGCCTGTGGCAACATCTCATCAACCCCTGTGTCTCATCTTATAGAATATTTACAGAAGCATTCACTGACTTTACATGACTGCAGGTCACGGCTAATGCTTATCTGAGTTTCCTACAAAACCATCAAACCAATTTTCTTTTATTTTGGCTGCTTCATAAAGCAAACCAGCTGAATATGCCCCACATTCGCATTATCACTGTAAACACTGTGAAATGAAATGAAAATGTTTTACAATCTGAGGGTTTGTTTATGTTTTGCTGCTCAGTGGGGTCCAGCTGGCATCTCTCCCCCTGCCAGCCTCTTTATCTCCCAGGCCACTTGAGTCGGGGAAGTGAGGCTGCCTCACAGCGCCTGGCCTTCACAATCACTGGAGCTCCTCCAACATTCCCCCCCGGTGGCAACTCAAACAAACCTGGGGACCGACTGTGACTCAGCCATTCCTGCCATGTCTGCCTGTCTGGCTGCTTCGACAACACCTCCTGCGAGCACTTAACAGCAAATACCACCGTGTAGTCGCACTTGAAGGAATTTATGCATCAGCGAATGTATTGCACACGCTAAAGCAGACGGGTTTGTTGTCATTATGGTAACTGTTGGCTATGAATCTACACCATACATCTGATAATAATAATAATTATAGCAGTGATGATTTCTGAGTAGAGTTACTTGAAGCACCCCAAATAATGATAACAGTGATTTGAATAGATGTAAGAAGTTACTTGGTGGAAGAAAACATAATGTGATTTAAGACAAACATGAAATGTCTCCTAAGCACAAGTGAATGTTTAGGGGCAACTTAAAGCACCATAAATGTTCATTATTATTATTATAATTAAAACATTGCGTACACTAAAACAAATATATATTCTTTAGGTGGGACTGGGAAAAAAACCATCTTGCAGCTGGTTCAATGGTCATCTGCTGCAGGTAGAAGACAGCCTAGGGATAAGCACTTCATACAACCCCACATCAAAAGAAACTATCCCTTTATCATCACTTCTGAAACTGCTGAAAGAAAAAACACAATGAAACAGTAAAATACAGCAGATATCTGTAAGTATTGACAGGGACACTGGAGAGTGACTACATTTCAAACCACAGAGATTCAGTAAGAAGCAAAGAGCTGAACACAGACACTTCTATGACACATGTTGGGTCCTTACGACACATGCTTGTTGGATGGAGCCCTCAGTGGTTGGCCTCGGTGGCAAGATGTCACCACAAGATGCTCAACTCAACGCGGTAAAACTGGTGATGGAGATGCGATTGGGCACAGCTCAGTTTTACTTGCTGCAGTGGAAAAGCCCCTCTTGTACCTCGGACCCATGAATGTCTGTATTAAATCTTGTACCAATCTATGTTGAGATATCTTACAGGATGATTAATGACTTTGGCATGTGACTGGTGCTATAGGATCACCAAAGAGTTAACAGGTTACATCGTCTTGGGACCAGAAGCATGACCAGAACCTACCAACATTTGTTGAACTGAAGCCCGGGCCAAGGTGGAGGATCATCCAACTGACAGTGCAATCCCTAAAGCCACGGTGCCAGTAAAGCTCAACAATAAGAAGCCTCAGAAAAGAAAAGACCAAGTGATATTAAATTAAAGAAAGAGTACAAAACAGCTGTTTAGACATGACATTATAAGGTCAAATTATCCGCAGATAATCACAAAGAGCTTTTCTGTTACTGTTTCACTGTGTTTTTAATGAGTCAGCTGCCTGTATAAATCCCCTTTCTTGCCTCTTGTCTCATATTTACAGATCAATGTGGCCTTCTTATCCTCTATGTGATGACTCAGCTGGAAGCTTTTTAAATCAGCGTCATCTTTTGTGCTAACAGGTGTCAAATAAGTCTGATATAATAACACCCAAGCTGACACTTCTTTCACCAAAAATGAATGTTATCACGTGAATCACCACCATCTCCCCTCCTAAAAATACATGATCATGAGGTCACTGCCCAATTATTTTAGTCTGCTGGCAGCCGTTTGGGGCAAAAGGGTGATTAAGTGGCTCGGTGAGTTATCAGACACTTCACCAGGAAGTGAGAGAGGGCCACAAACAGGAAGGAGCGGAATGTGCTTCCTGTTGGCCAGCGGTGTTATACAGGGCAGATTCCTTGCACCATCATGACTGACACACACAGACACAGACACAGACACAGACACAGACACAGACACAGACACACACACACACACACACACACACACACACACACAGAGAGAAATACACATGGCAGGAATGTTTTTCCACTGAAATCAGGGAGAAGCAGACGGTAAGGAAAGAGAAACATTAAGAGCAGATAACATTGAGACAGTGTGTCCCCCTGCACTGCAACAAACTAGAGAGCATGAATCCAACGTCTTCAGATGAGATTATCCACTCACTTAAAAAAAAAAAAAAAAACTCCACATATCCTCACTGAATCATGTAGTTTGTTCGTCAGTATTTGTGTAAAGAAATTTCCATGTAGCACACGGATCCAGCCCTCATGTACATCCCCAAACTTCATCTTATCTTTTGGCCACTTGAGGGCAGCGGACACAAACTGTAAACACAGCACTGACATAATGCTGCTTTAAAAAAAATGTGCATGTTGTGTCCGAAAACAGGCAGGAAAATCAATACAATGATCTGCGAGATGCTAAGACCCACAGCAAGAGTCAGTTGGTAATGCTTGATGGAGTTATCGACAAAGGCACACATGACAGGAGCCTTTAAGTGATGGTCTGACGTTCCATTGTAACATTTCTAAATCTAGATCAGCACAAACATGCACATCTTGGAGACATAAATTGATTCAGTGTGGTAAATGCTGACAGTCAAAACAATTTGTGGTGAAGACATTCTTCTAGCATGTTTTTTATGTTTCCTGTGTCTGTTTGCAGTTGGTTTCTCAGCAGGATCACACAAAAACTACTGACACAGAAGGGTCACAGCCAAGAATAGACCCCATCAACTTCTGGTGTGAAATCACACATTTTCTTCTCATATTCTTTAACATCGTTTAACGGGGTGTTATTCAACATTTTGTTAATTTCTAAAGGAATAATGCCTGGATCTTGATGGGAAGGTCAGATGTATTTCAGAGGCTGGTATCTGTGAGTTAGTTCAAGTGGATTTAAATGTTTTATTTGATAATGGATCAAGTTTGATCTCTCTACTGAGTGCTATTCTAGTTTAGTTTATAGAGCTGTCAGCAGCATTTCTAAAACAGTTGAAAAATCAGATCAAGAATAACGAACTTAAAGCCAAACTTCATATTTTGTCTTAAAACTTAAATACTTTCAGAGCACACACTGGAAACAGTACATAAGATTCCCTACCCTACATGCAACTTAGTGGGAAATGTAAATTAAATATAAGGTATAAAGCCAAACTGTAAGTGATTCTTCAAACCCACTGAGTCAATTGATTTTAACTGATGCTCCTAAACAGCTGGAAACATTTCTCAATATAGTCTGATGCATAAACATGTGATCAGCATTGTAATGGTGTACCTGGTTTCATAAAAAAAAATTCTAACTACTTTATATAAGGTCGGAAAGTTTAATCTTTGTAATTCAGCATATTTTCCTTGATGGCAGTATGTTCTGTATGTGGATGTAGGCTGTAGCGCCCCCCACACACACACACACAAATGTAAGGAGTTAAAAGGTAGGTAGAAAAGGCAGTGAAAGAAATGTTTATATTGTGTTAATGTTCCAGCTGATGTGATGGACGCTCATCACAGAGGTGAGAGTGAGAACTGAGGGAGTTGAGGGCTGCTGGACATAGAACTGCACGCCTGTGTATATGAAATTAACATTGGTTGTCCTTGAGGGCTTCCTGATTGAATCACACAGGCTCGATGACGTCATGCAAGGTTTAAGTCATATTTCGGATTAGGGAGGGCGAGAGAGAGAGGGAGGGAGGGAGGGAGGGAGGATGAGTCACTGCCTCATTGATGACTGTCTCCATTGAGTGGTCAGATAATTCAGGTACAAAAAGAGACACAGGCACAGCACGACCGCCTAATGGCACTCAAATAAAATGACTTATTGAGAACTCGCAAAATACACCTTTTAGGGAGATTAAATAGTATTGATGCCCCCTCCCCTCGCTTCCCCCGTGAGGCTGTTGCTAAACAATGTTAAATCCTTCTCCATTCTATCTATGTGTGAGGATTTAGGTAACTAATCGTTGTGTGCACTGCCATCAGAGCTGGCTGTGGTAGAGAACTGAACCATTCATGAAAAATGATCCCTTGTTCACCTGATCCATCTGAGACCTCAATATATTTAAGGGCCCATCACTTAATTCAGGTTTATATCCTACGATATAAATGATTTGGGTCTGTGGCTGAAAACAAAACTAATTTATTGTTCATTATGATCTGTTTACTGGTTCCTCTATTAATGGATGGATTGCTGAACAAGCCAACTGGGCACATGCCCAAGTAGTCATGGGGCCCCTGGAGCTTAAAACTCTGTCTGAAGTGACTTTAATATTTCCTGTTGAAAGTCACTCAAATGGCTGCAGGAGATGCAAAATGACCGTAAAGAAGCATGAGACGGCCACAAGAAGACACCATCGTAAAAAGATGCAAAATTACCACACAGAGACACAAAACAATTACAAAGAGTAACAAAACGACCTCAGACAAAAACTGACACATGGACACAAGACGAATACACAGACATAACTATGACTAGAGACGAAACTACTACAAAGAAACAGAAAGCAACCACAGCTACAAAAAACACTAATGAAATATAGTAATACTGTTTTTCAAATGATAATGTAATATATGATAAAGATTTGATGGATGTAGTAATGTCGAGGTAACACACATCAATTAACCTTCTTTTCTTAGCAACATCAGTATTTATCTGAAATAAATCTTTTCAGGTCTTATTTGCAAAAAAAACAACTTTAGTTTATTTGTAACAAAGTCATAATTTTTGTAAACAGAATACAAAATAAACATTCAATTACAAAAGCAGTTAACCAAAAACAACATTTTAAGTGCAACATTTCACTCTCTTCACTTGAACAATTAAATCAAGCAGCAGAACAGATGGTACCTCTTTTTGCCTCATGGAGTAGAGCATGTAGATATAATGATAAATTTGACTTCATGGACTTTAACATGCCTTTCAGAACTAATCAGGCTGTAACAGCAGAAGGAAAACAAACAGGGAATGCCTCTACATTTAAGGATTTTCTTGACAGCATACATATTCTCAAAGCATGAGTGATCATCTGCAGATTATCATCACAGCTATACTTTTTTGGTCAAAATTCTTTCAATGGTATCAACCAATTCCACTGCAGACCTGAACAACCCTCTTCTCAGGGTTTTGCATCGCTCTTAAAACACAGGCATACAGCTCCCTCTAGTGCTGAAAATGAGGACTGCTTGTCAGAATTGGATCGTTGACTACAGTCACACAGTGCTAACAGGACTGGAAACAGCAACGTACAAACTTTTTCAGTATTGAAATTAGAACTCACTTGCAACAACAACAAATGAGACTCAAAGTGCTGCTTATCCCAAACAACAAGTCCCAGGTGTTCATAGATCAAAAGTGAATGAAATCACATCCTGACACCTGATCAGTGCCTCTTTTTGCACCCCAATGGGAGTGTGAAGGTCTGACACCTGAAAGTTCAGCACATCGATGTCAGATGCTCCGAACGTGGCCTCCACCTTCACCTTCTCATGCATGTGAAACTGAACCTTCTTGCTGTTCATGGAGAGGAGACATCGGAGGAAACTCTCCCTCAGCACAGATCTTGCATGCTGCTCTCGCTGCAGCTGCTCGGGATCTGCCTCTGACGCAGCAGAAGTGGGGATGGATGTGCGACAGAGGGCGATGAAGCGGGGAGATTTGGGATCAAATCCTCGGCTGTTGGGATCGGGTCCTTTTGGCAGGCGGAGCACAGACACCGGTGTTGCCATGTTGAGTGTTTCTGCCAAGAAAAACAAATATCATTAATACTAGACGGGCAATACCATTTCTAAAAAGAAAGAAGTACTCTTTTGAAGACACGCACTTGACATTCATTCTCAGAGATAATAGAAAATACGGATTTTTTTGTTTTCTGTGATTTTCATTAACAACAAATCAAGTACTTTGACAGAGACGGATGCCTGCACGCTGCTCACAGACACACAAATGTACAGTAGTATTTCAGTTAACTAATAATCATATTTATGAGCTACATCATTGTACAGAGGTAAGCATTTGATTGCACCAGAGTGATATATGAAATTGATTTTAATTTCACATTGTAAGTAGTGTGTGCATACTGACATAGGTAATGACTACCTGAGCTCCACACCTGACTTTAATCGTAATGCTGAAACATCTTTGTTGTACTCTTTAGTGTTAATTTCTTATTTTAAAATGATTTTGCATTTTCACCTACGCATTTGAAATGATGTTGGCATGAGCATACAGTACCCTGAAGCACTCAATTCAGTTACACATAGACAGATGTGTTGATCCACAAAAAAATTGATATACACACACACACAACAATGTTATATACTTAATAAGCATCAGTATGTTTCCAGCTTCTCCAATGTGATTATTTATGTGATGTGAATGTGATACTTTCTCTGTTTTGTATCACGGTCACATAAATTAAATAACTTTGAAATTGAACTGTTCTGACAAAGCAAGCAGCTTGAATATTTCATCTTGTGTATTTGGTAAACTTGTGATGGACATTTTTAACATGTTAAACATTTAAATGATACGCATGAAACAGGGCTGTGAATGAAAAACACATTACTGTTAGATCTGTTTTTGGAAGATTACGGATATAGACACACGTTTAACAACAGCATAAACATTGACAGCTAAGATCAAGCTTCGATATGATAGTGTACGTCTTGAGTGCCAATAACACCAGCTAACTGTAGGTGATAAGTTACGTTAAGTATCAACAACATCCAGTTATTTGGGCTATAGCTTAAACCGCTGTTACAGTCTGTAGGAACAGCTAACATCCGATGTGTTTGACACTGTAGTTAACTATTATCAAACATATCTGCCTACAAAGCATCTGGAAAGGTCGTCCAACAATGCAGACACACAACAACAGTAACTTGGCTAAAAGTTAGCAACTTTCTGAGAGCGCTTTGCTATAGCTAACTCGGATGAAAGCTAATAACATTTGATTTGGCTGCATAAAAAGTATTCTCCCTCGCAGCAGTAGCTCAAAAATTGAGGAAGTCTCACTGAAGATGCCCTGAAGTTTAAATTAAACCCACTGGTGCTTAATTACACACTCACATACCTCCTGCTAGCAGCATTAGCAGTTTGTCGCTCAGTCCTCCTGTTCCTCGTTGGATTCACTGTTGTTAACTGCTCAGTAAGGAAAGTCGCTATTGGCTGTCCTAAAAATAGCTAAATGACGTCATCACTCACTTTGCATAATTGGCCATGCCTATATGGGCGCGGTAAGAGAGAGGAATGACGTCATGGGAGAGACGAAAAGTGAGTAAAAAAAAAACATGTTCAGTAGAACTATGAACTAATTTTAGTGCAATGATTTATTTTAGACCAAGACAATTTTATATTTATATCAGGGCGGGATCAGCCATCCCCAGCATCGCGCATGCGCGATTCATTTGCAGTCTGGACATGGAGGGGTGAACATCTCCTGCACTGGCTGCAGTTGGGAGGGGCTGCTGCACAAGGACTTATTACATTCAAAACAATTAGTTGATTAATCTATTAGTTGATTTATTGAAGAATAATCTACAACTATTGTAAATGTCTGTGTCATTTTTTGCATGGCATATCTGTGTGATGTGTAAAGATTGGCAGATTTTTCTTTAAACATTTTAATAATAATAATAATAATAATAATAATAATAATAATAATAATAATATTATTAATAATAATAATAATAATAATAATAATAGTTCATTATCAGAATCAGCTTTATTAGCCATGTATGTATCAAAAGAATAAGAATAGTTTGTGTTGAAAGAAGAATAGTATGTACAATAATGTACTGTGACTGTGACTCAGTGGGTAGAGCAGGTTGGTTAGTGATTGCAAAAGTTGCTGGCTCAAATCCTGGCTCCCCCGGGATGAACTGAGCTGCATGTCGATGTGTCATTGAGCAAGATACTGAACCCCAAATTGCTCCTGATGTGCAGCTGCCATCAGTGAGGGCCCTGCGATGAGCTGGCGACTTGGCCAGGGTGTCCTGCCTTCGCCCAGAGACAGCTGGGATTGGCTACAGCAACAACGCCCTTGAAAAACCGCTTGAAAATAAAGTGGTTACAGTTGACGACATGTACAATCATTTTCAGAGGCATTTACATTTATACACAAAAAAAGAGCAGGGGGTTATTGTGCAGTGTTTTTTCTGATACCGTAAAGTATCAAGTGACTGTCACAGTGGCAGCCTGGGGTAAAAATAACTGTCTCTATGTCTGGTTGTTTTGGTGTACAGCGCACTGTACCACATACCTGAGTGGAGGAGCTTGAGCACTTTCCCTCCAGGTTGTGAGGGGTCACTGATGTAACCTGCCTGTTTCCTGACCCTGAACCGGAACAGACCCGTTTGGAGGGCAGGCCAGTTTAATGACAAACAAACAGTGTGAAGGTGTCAACCAAACAACATAATGATCTGTGACTGATTCCAATCCTATACAAAACAGCTCAAAATTAGCTCCACCTCAACCAACTCCATAAGCATGGATGCACAAGTAATGATAATCTATTGATATAATCTATATGAAGAGGACAGTGTGTGTGAGTGTTCATGTTTCTGTTGTTCATTAATATGCTTTACTAGAAAAACTCTCTGTGGTTTAAATGACTGTAAGGCCAGTCTAGCCACACATGCATAGCCACCCACATGTCACAAATGCTGAACCCCAAAGAAATTACTCAGAGTCTCCTTGTGCAGACTGTATGTCATGTCATGTCATTATCCGTAACCGCTTATCCCTTTCCATGGGGTCACGGAGTGTTGCTGCTGGAGCCAATCCCAGCCTTGTCTCAGGGCGAGGGCAGGGTACTCCCTGGACAAGTCGCCAGCTCATCGCAGGGCCCTCGCAGACTGTATGAAAACAAACTATAATCATTGCGGTTTTGTGGGCTCACACAATATCTAATGTGCCACAGCCATTGAGACACGAGATCCAGGAAGTCGTTCCAACATCTTATTGTAGTCACAGGTGGTTTGAGAGGGTTATGATGGATTGTGGCTCCAACAAGGCATACAAACAGAATATCTGCCCCTACATGATGATTTTCCACACTAAATCTGAAGAGGCATCTAAAATGAGGCTACTATCACTCTATTTTGTGGTTCTTAACAGCCAGCTGTGAGCAGATGGTATCTACAGGCTGCAGCTCTCTGTGTGATAATGACGTAAATCAAATACCAGGAATATAAGCATGTAAGTGCAGGTGTTGTAAATGTGGGTGAAACCTAGATAAACTATTTGACTCATTTCCCAATGCCAAGAGAGGATTTTTCTCTTTTCTATGTTTTTTTTTATTTCCTGTTGTGTCATTACAAATGTGCTGGAAAATCCGGGAACAGTTTAGATTAGATCAGATGAGAAATGTTAATTGTCCCTGACAGGCACTTTGGTTTGCAATAGTTGTCAACCAAAACCAGTACACATCATCCTAAACAGATACAATACATGGTGACATAACATACACTACCAGTCAAAAGTTTGGACACACCTTCTCATTTAATGGTTTTTCTTTATTTTCATGACTATATACATTGTAGATTCTCACTGAAGGCATCAGAACTATGAATGAACACAGGAATTATGTAGTAAACAAAAAAGTGTGAAATAACTTTAAATATGTTTCATATTTTAGATTCCTCAATGTAGCAACCCTTTGCTTTTACAGCGCCGCAAACCCTTGGCCTTCCCTCATTGAGCTTCATGATGTAGTCACCTGAAATGGTTTTCACTTCACAGGTGTGCCTTGTCAGGGTTCATTTGTAGAATTTCTTGCCTTCTTAATGGGGTTGGGACCATCAGTTGTGTTGTGCAGAAGTCGGGTTGGTACCCAGCTGATAGCCCTATTTGACAACTGTTAGAATTCATATTATTTTACTTTAAGAACTGAAGGACAGTCAGTCCAGAAAATTGAAAAAACTTTTCCCCCCGTCCCCAAGTCCAGTCGCAAAAACCATCAAGAGTGAAACTGTGATGAAACTGGCTCACATGGGGACCGCCCCAGGAGAGGGAGACCAAGAATCACCTCTGCTGCTGAGGAGAAGTTCATCCGAGTCACCAGCCTCAGAAATCACAAGTTAATAGCACCTCAGATTAGAGCCCAGATGAATGCCACACAGAGTTCTAGTAGCAGACACATCTCTACATCAATGGATAGAGGAGACTGCACAAATCAGGCCTTTATGGTCAAATAGCTGCTGAAAGAAACACTACTAAGGAAAAGCAACAAGCACACGAGATTTGTTTGGGCCAAGAAACACAAAGAATGGACATTAGATCAGTGGACATTTGTGCTTTGGTCTGATGAGTCTAAATTTGAGATCCTTGGTTCCACCCCCCGTGTCTCTACATGCATGGTTCCCACTGTGAAGAATGGAAGAGGAGGTGTGATGGTGTGGGGATGATCTGCTGGTGACACCGTTGGGGATTTATTCAAAACGGAAGGCACACTGAACCAGCATGGCTACCACAGCATCCTGCAGCAGTAAGGGCTCTTTGACCAAGAAGGAGAGTGATGGAGTGCTGGGCCAGATAACCTGGCCTCCACAGTCACCTGACATAAACCCAATTGAGATGGACTGGGATGAGATGGACCGCAGAATGAAGGCAAAAGGGCCAACAAGTGCCCAGCATCTCTGGGAACTCCTTCAAGACTGTTGGAAAACCATTTCAGGTGGCGAAGCTCATCTTGAAGCTCATTGAGAGAATGCCAAGAGTGTGCAAAGCAGTAATCAAAGCACAGGGTGGCTATTTTGAAGAATCTGAAATATAAAACATGTTTTGAGTTATTTTACACTTTTTTGTTTACTACATAATTCCACATGTGTTCATTCATAGTTTTGATGCATTCAGTGAGAATCTACAATGTAAATAGTCACGAAAATAAAGAAAAAAAAACATGAAATGAGAACGTGAGTCCAAACTTTTGACTGGTAGTGTATAATATATAACATAGATCAAGAAAATATACAGTGAAAAATAAAAAGCTCTAAGAATGCATCTGTCCTTTGTTAAGTGCAATTGCAGCTAATCCTACAGCTTGTTGGGGAACCTAACAGCTGATGGAACACCTGATCTCAGTTGTCTCCAACAGCTGTTATCAACTGATGGTGATGAGGGTCTGTCAAAATGGCCTTTGCACTATGAATGGCTCTGATTCAATAAACATGGCCAAGATCATTCAAATAAGTACCTTTTTTGGGGGGCTGAAAAACTGTGGAAAGCATCAGATCATATATCTCGTCAGAACTGATCCAGAACACTTTAACACTTGTTTTAAAAAAAATCTTATTCACTACAATTCTAAATTAGGCACATTGTTTTTCCAGAGCTGATCATGGACGTTGCCAAGGAGTGAGGCGTCTGGCTTCATTCCTGTCACTGCTGAGAACTGTCCACGTGCAGTATCAATCAGGCTGCTGGCAGGTTTCATGTTGAGACATGGCAGCCAGTGAAAATGCAACGGTGCAACTTTTTCTCTCTTTCAGAGTCAGCATTTACTGGCTGTTGCGTTTGCATGGAAATTGAACGGGAGCCTGTAATTACCTGTGACTACTTGTGAATGAATACTGCTTAGTCCAGCATGAAAGGGGGACAAGCTGTCTTTCATCCACATCTCACATCCACACACACTGTTTGTTATATCTGCTGTTCAATTTCTCTCAATGAAAACTAGACAAGACACATATGTAGGGTTGGATCATGGGAGTCAGACGATCCCTTTCCTGTCTATGGGCAGCTTAAGCCTGGGCAAACACTAAACTGGCCAGAGAAGACAGATGGTGTGACAGTAAAACAATCAATTTATGTCATGTTCATTTAAAGATGTGTCCAGTCCAGTCACCAGAGTAACCGCTGCAACATTTCTTCTTCAGACCATTCAGAGGCACTCCAGTGATGTCATGTTTATTGTAATAACAAAAACATAAAAAAGTGAATCAGTTAACATGCTGTTTATTTTTTTGATGACACAATAAATGAAGGACAACTGCAAAATGAGTTGTTTACAGAGCAAACGATCGTTTTCCTCCCTGTGGGAAAACACTGTGGCTAATCCCAGACTTGTTGTGTTTGGTTATTGGCGACCTGCCTCGGACCTTTCACCTTTTATCTTCAGGATCCAAATGCTGGTTATACACAAAATACTGTATATGCCAACATATACACAACTTTCTACAGGCCTGTGAGCAGTAAATCATATTATATTACAGGTTTTAAAACTCCTTGTTCATGTACTGTTTTAAAAATTGAAAATGAAAATACGGTAAATCTTAAAAGTGCCTTTTTTGTCGTAATTATGCTTCTACACAAAAGTCTGACTCATATACAACCACAAAAAAAAGCCTAGGTTGCATTTTGGCGAGAGTTTCGCTTGAATTGTTTTCACATGTTCCTCACTTCCTTTCCTTGCGTCACTGTCCCACCCACAAAGGGGTTCGTGGAGAGACGTGCAGAGACCACACAGCTTTCAAAGCTGTAGAGATGTCAGAGGAATAAGAACTAATGCCCAAAATGCCATTATCTATATATATTCAATATCTAATACACAACTAATACGTGTGGAGGGACTTAAGAAAGTTAAGCTGATGCTCTGTTAACGGACACGCTTGTATGTTATGGGATTAAAGTTATAGCGAGTAGAGTTTAGACCTACACTTGGAAATTAGATTGTGATGAACACAAATTCATGGATGGCTTAAAATAAAGATGAGATATCTTTTGCAGTTATAGTGCTCTGCATTATTCCAGCTGATGTCTGTGTCCTACATCATAACCAATCCTGCCATTTATATCTGTTTAAAAATCTTTGAGCTGACAGCAAAAAGTTCTGCTGGATGATCACTTAATTTTATTTTTTTTATAAAGGCTGATCTCTGGAGAAATGCCAACAGCTGGATGTGTATCCTTTGATGTCTGGTTTTGTGGTTTGAGTTCAGTTCCTGTGTCATTCTCACAGTTTTATCTCTCATTGGACATGTCGGGATGTGACGCTTCTGCTGATATCATGATTATTTATTTCCGTTCAAAGTCACCCTCTGTTATACTCATTAAACTTCTGTTTTTTTTTTGGTTTTTTTTGTGATTCCTCAATCCCACTAAAGTTCAAACTGTGTCTGGGATTTTCTGTCTGTCGCCTGTTTGACAAAAAGCTGAGCATGAAGAAGAAACTGCAGTCTGTATTTATACTGTGAACTGAGTATTCATTGATATTCTGATTGTGGAATCATCATTTAATAACTCAGATTGTAATTATGGTGTCCCCTGGACACTGAAAGCTATTTTTAGGCCAAATGTCCCTGAGAAAACTGAAACTGATGAAAAATGAAACTGCTCAGGAATAATCAGTCTCACATGTTTTCAATTTCGTCATGGAAGGACTGGGGGAGGACAATTACTGCGGCAGGGCGAAACGCAGATGGAGGAAGGGATCTGATAGATAAAAATAGGACTGAAGCAGAATAGCATGAAATTAAGATGATGAAACATCTTGAAATCCCCCACTGCATCTGGCATTTTATCTTTTGTGTTTGATCAGCTCTTCTTTCACACTTTATATTAAAAGCAAACTTGTGGCAACAGAGAAACATACGTCACCATGCACAGCTGGCAAGACGATAGGCATGAACAGAAAACAATGCCTCTGCAACTGCACTGATTAAAATGATGTCATATTGGAGTAATGGTTTCCTACTGTTGCATTTCAAGTTTCAAGTGTGAGCCCATGGACCCGTGGATTCATGTTGTAACTCTCTGTGTGAAGGAATGCTGATAAACTTGACGCCCTGTGCCTGCCCACATACATTCATAAAATGATTTCCCAGAAAACAGGACTTGTGTATAAAAAGGTGGCCTGAAAATGCCTGAATATGGAGTTTTTATTTATGTTGCTGGTCACCGGTGCTTTTCATGTTGCCTTTAACTGACAGCTTAAAGTTGTTTTTAAACGATTATCAACTTAACTATCCTACTTTGGAATATATTACCAAAAGAGTAGCCAATAATGTCACTATTCTGAGTTAATTACATGCATGTTTAAACACAGGACAGGTTTTAATAATGAAGGAATGCTCATGGATCACTGCACGTATGCTCTCAACAGAAGCAGAGATGCAAACATTCCAGAAAGGTTGTTCACGTGCCTAGGATGTCATTAACATGTGAAGGAGGAACTTCTCTGGTAGCATTAGTACCTTGGGGATTGTAGTATCTGCACACATCCTTGGGCAGTGAATGGCCTGAGTGCTCCAGACAGATTAATGATGTTAGAAAGTTAGTGTTGCCACAGCATGTGTGTTGGATGAGTGGGTTTTGCTGCTCAGTCACAACACTTGAATCACAAATATCCCTTGAAAAAAAAAAAATCCCTTGAATAATGAGAGATGATGTAGCAAATTAAGCAGTCTCGTCTGTCGCCTGATTTTCTTAGACAATATTTTTTGGACTGGTGATGTGAGGAGCCAAGACTGGGAAACCACAAGGACAATTGAAGTCGGCATAGTTTGGTCAAGTTTAGGTCAAGGGAAATTGCCAAATATAGATTAACATAGAGTTAACACAGTTAAAGAGCTTGGTAGATGGGTGGATGGATGGTTGGATAGATAAATCTTTTTAAATAAAGAGACTAAACAAATTACTCAGGAGGTCCAACTCTGTCCTGGAATGTCCACTGGATTCCATAGAGGTGGTGGGTGAGAGGAAGATGTTAGACAAGCTGACAACAGTCATGGAAAATACCTCCCACCAGACTGTGACCGCAGATCATTCATCCCCACAGCATCCGACTCAAGCACTTCCTGACCTTAATTTGTGTTCAGCTGTATGCATATTTGTCTGATGCCTTTTTCCTTCAACTTGTTGTATCTTGCGCTGTTGTAACAAATGAAGTTCCCCCATTGGGAGATAAATAAAGTCTTTCTAATATTCATAATGTATATAATGTTGAAAATTGTCAAGCATTTTTTTCAGTTTAATTTGTATCTGGTTCGATATCACATGTTTGCACCTATTCTTTTTTTCAATTCGTGCTCTTAACATCATTGAAAATAATGATGATGATTGGTTGAATGAATGAATGAATAAATGACTCGACTATTAAGATATTTGCCTCAATATGGAATTGATTATTTTGATTAATTATAAATAAATAAAAGGCAGCTTCCAACTTATTTGTTATATTGCCCTATTTCCCTGCCTGTTCCCTGAGATCCTTTAATGCATCATTCCTTGTTGTTTCAAGCCCCAGATTGATAGGCTGACACAAAGGTGATAGAGCATTAGCCGTTTGGGCTCTTGGACTTTTAGAACAACCTGCCAGATGAGATCCAAGTGGCAAACTTGATCTCATGCTCATTTCTTTTCTGTGCTTTTATTTGCTTCATAATGGTCTGTTTTATTCGCTATGTGTTTTATTTGCTTTGGTGAAGCACTTTGTGTTCTGAAGAGTGCATCATACATTTTTTATTTCATTATTCTTAAAAGAAGATGTCTGATGCACTTACAAAGCTACAAGCATATGGACGCTTGAATGGAAAAAATGCTGACATGCCTGGTTGGTTAAACATACATCCAAAGTTTTTACACATTAGAATGTGTTTACAGGTTGTGGGGAGTACTGCTGTGTATGAGTAAAAAGTAGCATGAAGCCTTTTGTGGAACCTGGTGTCTACATTACCCACAATGCATCTTATCCACCAAGTAGCATCACTCAAGGTAATTTATCAGATTACAAGTGGCTTCCTCTGGAGCCAAAAAAGGCTTTACACTGCTGCCTTTCCACGTATGCAGTAGTACTCCCAAAGACTTGTAAAAACACTTTAATGCATAAAATTGGCGGAATTTCCCTTTAAATGTACATTTAGCCATTTAACACCATAGCTCCAGGGATGACAATGGAGGTCTGTTGGGCCACAGCTTTGTCCCAGGCATAAATATCATATAAACATACATAATATATATATATATATATATATATATATATATATATATATATATATATATATATATATATATATATATATATATATATATATATATATATACATATAACATATATAACATTATTGGGTTTTTTTTTGTTTTTTTTTTAATACTTTATTTATAGTTTACACGTTTTTAAGACAATGACAGGACATACAAGAGAGGAAACAAACAACACAGACACCAAAAAAAAAAAAAGAGAGGGGGGCTGCCAGACCATTCACAAATCAAAAATCGCAATATCCATATATCCCTGTCTCAAGAGCAAGGTAAAGTGCCTGAATAAGTTACTCCAGACCAACACTGTACTACATAGTTATATAGCCAGATAAGTCCCTGTGGTTGTCAGGTGATGTGACAGTGTGCCAAAAAAGGTCCCCATGTTTTCTGAAATCGATTTTGTGCGTTGGGTTTATGCATACAAAGTTTTTCCATCTGTATAACAGACAGCATTTCTCTCAACCAGTGGGCAAAACAAGGTGGAGTGGTGGACTTCCAGGTCAGGAGAATAAGCTTCCTAGCCACCACCATTCCTGTCCGCCAAGCCATCTGCACATTGCGTGGTAGATGAGTAGTTGTTACAGAGCATCCAAAGATGGCCAGGTCGTGGTTAGGCTGAATGTCCGTGGAATACGCTAGTGACAGCCACTCAAAGATTGCAGTCCAAAAACTATGCAGAGTTGGGCAGAACCAGAATAAATGCGCTAGTGATCCCTCAGCTGAAGAACACTTGTCACATACAGGAGACACCGATGGGAAGATGCGGTTTAGCTTTGTTTTTGAATAGTGTAATCTATGAATCACCTTATATTGAATTAGCCTGTAGCGGGAATTGATAGAGCAAGAATGGACCTGAGACATTGCCTCCTCCCAGAACTCTTGTGATATCTCTGAGTTCAGGTCGCTGGCCCAAGCATCCCTAATATGATCTGAGGGAATTGCAGTGGTAAAGCATGTCACAAACTTCGACACCAGCTGCTTTGAGTCCGGAGGGAGCAAGAGATTTTCAAGAAAGGGATGAGTGGTAGGAGTGGATTCAAACTGTGGGCAATTTTCCTTAACATAGTGTCTGACTTGGAGGTATCGAAAAAAATGGGAATTTGGAAGATTGAACTTAGTCCGTAAATCAGTAAAAGATGCAAATTTGCCGTCAATGTACAGATCTAAAAATGTTTTAATACCCCTCTCCCTCCAGACCCCAAACACCCTGTCCAGCAGTCCAGGCTTGAATGAATGATTCTGACATATTGGAGCATGAATGGAAACATTGGGAATCTGGCAGGCCACCTTTATCTGATCCAATATTCGCAGAGAATGCTTTAGGGTAAAATTTTGTCTAATTGACTTGTCTACCGGGGCAGAACCAGAAAAGAGAAGGGCAGGAAGTGAGAAGTCTCTGGCCGCAGAGGCTTCCAGTTGTAACCACAAGGGGCTCCCATCAATCAGTCCCCCCCCACCTTTCCAATAGGTAAGAGCCCTGGAGTTAGCCGCCCAATAGTAGTGTTTAAAAATAGGGAGACCAAGGCCACCCTTGTCAAGAGGTTTGTGTAGGTGAGCCTTGGCTATCCTGTGTGATTTGTAGCCCCACACAAAGGGCAGTATAATAGACTCAAGCTTCTTAAAAAAAGACGCGTTTAGGTACACCGGCAGATTCTGAAAAAGATAAAGAAACCTAGGTAGGCTCACCATTTTAACAGCATTAACCCGTCCAATCATGGATAAGGGCAGTGTCCTCCAGGACTCAATATTCGCACTGAGTTTCTCTAATGCTTCGGTGAAGTTCAATCTGAAAAGGTGCTCTGAGTTCCTGGTCAGTTTCAGTCCTAGATAAGAAAAACGATCCTTCACTACTCTGAAAGGCAACCTACCCAGGAAGTCCTCGGTAAAATGATCCACTAGGGGCATAAATTCACTCTTTTGCCAATTAATGGTGTAACCAGAAATCTTCCCAAAGGAATTTATGTAATCCAGTAGGGTGGGGATAGAAACGGCCGGGTCGGTCAAACAAATAAGGAGGTCGTCCGCATAAAGGGTCACTCGAGTCTCAATGTCGCCTAACCTGATGCCCTTTATGCCTGGATGACCTCTAATACCAAGTGCCAGCGGCTCCAGTGCGATATCAAACAGCAAGGGAGACAGTGGGTCCCCCTGGCGCACACCACATTGCAAGGAGAACGGACTAGATTTTTTTTTTAAAGTATTTTTTTGGCCTTTCTGGCTTTATTTGATAGTACAGCTGAAGAGATAGACAGGAAACAGGGTAAGAGACGGGGAGTGACACACAGCAAAGGGACCCGGGCCGGGAGTCGAACCCGGGTCCGCTGCAGAGCCTCAGCACATGGGTCGCGCGCGCTACCGACTGAGCTATGCGGCGCCCCAGAACGGACTAGATTTATCTCCATTTGTAAGAATGAAGGATTTTGGATCAGAGTATAATATTTTAACCCATTCTATGAATGTTTCGCCAAATCCAAACCTCCTTAATGTCGCGATTAGATAGGGCCACTCTATCATATCAAACGCTTTATGAGCATCTAAGGATAACATGGCAGCTCTGTCGTTTTTGCCATAGGTGGCATATAAAATATTGAGGATTTTGCGGACATTACAGAAGGAGTACCTGCCTGGGATAAAACCAGTTTGGTCTGGGTGGATAATACTAGCTATATGCTTGCCCAAGCGGTTTGCTAGCACTTTTGTGATTATTTTTAAGTCATAGTTTAAGAGAGCAATGGGCCTGTAACTGCCAGGATCTGTTTCATCTTTATCTTTTTTTAATAGAACACAGATGTTTGCTTCACTAAGAGTGGATGGGAGCCTCTTGTTTTTAAATGTGTCCTGGATCATTCGCAGCAAGATAGGAGCAAGGAGATCATAGAAAGCTTTGTAAAACTCTGGCCCAAACCCGTCTGGTCCAGCCGCCCTACCAGTAGGAAATGCTTTGATGGCATCCTGTAACTCAGGCAATGTAAAATCCAAGTCTAGATTTTCCTTGAAAGCATCATCCAGCTGTGGGAACTGAAGCGAATCAAAAAACTGGTCAAAATCTGCCTGAGTAGCTGTTGATTTTGAAGTGTAAATTTCAGAGTAAAACTCTCTAAATCGTCTGTTGATATCCTTTAAGTCAGTTAGCATCAGACCAGATTTAGATTTAATTTTATAGATGGCTCGTTTTGCCTGCTCTCCCTTTAGCTGCCTAGCCAATAACCTCTGTGGTTTGTCACCAAGCTCAAAGTGTCTATGTTTAAGTTGTATTCGTATTTTAACTTGAGGATGTTGTTATAATCTGTTTGAAGCAAAGAGGTTTTATAAGCCTGTTCTGCAGCCAGCAACTCCTTCTCAATCATATCCAACCTGCCCCGCCTAGACCTTTTCAATGTTGCTTCATAAGCAATAATTTGACCCCTAATATATACTTTGAGTGTCTCCCATAGTATTGAATCATTCACCTCCCCATTGTCATTAATTTCAAGGAACTGAGAAATATGCAATGTGATGTATTCCTTAAACGCCTGATCTGTGAGCAAAATAGGGTTAAAACGCCAACTGTAGGCCTGCCTAGGAAGAGACAGTTGAAGTTTAAGGGTGATCGGGCTGTGATCCGATATTATTATGCTGTGATACTTGGTGTGGTCAATATTTGAGATTAATCTAGAATCCACTAAAAAGTAATCAATTCGTGTATATGATCTGTGTACGTGAGAATAGAAAGAATAATCACGATCGGATGGATGTTGTAATCTCCAAACATCCACCACCTTCTTTGACTTCATCAAATTGTTAAGAGTTTGTACAGCAAGAATTTTAGGTGGGGGAGCGGAGGAGAACCTATCCAGATACGGATCTAAATAACAATTAAAGTCACCTCCAATCAGTATATGACTCGAATCATCATCCGGGATAAGGTCAAACACCTTGCGAAAAAAAGCTGGGTCATCCGTGTTCGGTCCGTAGATGTTTACGAGTATAATGGGAAATGAATTGATATCGCCAGATAAAATTATGAACCTGCCATTCGGATCAGTTATACAAGAGTGAAAATGGAAGGGCACAGATTTACGGAAAAGGATAGCCACACCTCTAGCTTTGGATGTGAAAGGTGACTGGTAGACCTGTGAAATCCAGTTAGCTCTAAGCATTCTATGCTGAGTGGCTTGAACATGTGTTTCTTGCAGGAATATTATGTCAGACTTCAGTGACCTCAAATGAGCAAAAACTTTACCTCGCTTTATCGGGTGGCCTAAACCACGGACGTTCCAAGAAACCAAGGATAACGAATCAAGCGTGTTATTCATTCATGGTGCCTAAGGAACGACAGGATTAAACAGTAGGCAATAAAAGACATTGTAATAAAACATAAAATCAACATTGAGTCTGGCAGCCCACCGCAAACAAAACAAAACAAAAAAAGTCAGGTAAACAGTTAACACATAAATGAACAAACCCCCTAACCAGTGCTTCCCCAAACGAAGCAAAGTTACCCTCATCCACTTCAGGGACCACCGGGCGACGAAAGAAAAAATTGGAGAAAAAAACCCCCCCTCCAACTCACAGCCCCTCTATGGCACACACGTTGCAGAACATAAGTGGGGGAAAAAAAAACGGCACAATAAAAGTTCACTCAGTACTTGTTTAGACTCTCAGAATGTAGCGTTTCAAAGTTTTTGGTTGACAAAGTTCTTAGCTTCTACCGGGTTGCTGAATACCTTCACTTGATCCTGGTAATGAACATGGAGCCTGGCCGGGAAGCGCAGCGAGTGGCGAATCTCCTTTTCCCTCAGCAGCTGAAGCACCTCACGAAAGCTCCGCCGTTGCTCCATCACCTCCGCCGTGTAGTCTGGAAAGATGAGAATACGATGACCGCCGTAATCCAACGACTGCTGTCTCCCGAGCCGCAGAATCTTTTCTTTATCCTGTGCGAGGTGCACCCGTGCAATTATCGTGCGGGGTCTGGAGCCTTCCGGTGGTTTGGGCTGTTGCGTGCGGTGCGCCCGGTCGATGACTACCGGCTTAGGAAAGATGTCATCCCCCAACAGCTTGGGAATTAAACTGGAGACGAACTCGGTCGGCCTCCCTTTCTCCTCGCCTTCGGGAATGCCGACAATCTTTTTGTTGTTCCGCCTGGATCTCCCTTCCAGGTCCGAAAGCTTGGCCCGGAGCTTTTTGTTTTCCTGCTGCAGCTCGGCGACTGAAGTTTCCACAGCATTGATGCGCTGTTCGTGGTCCGCGGTCTGGTTCTCGTTGACGGACAACCTCTCCGTGAGTGCCTTCTGGGCGGACAAAAGATTCTGGAAACTCAGCTCAAACTTATCGAACCTCTCGTTAAATGACTGCAGCAACTTGTTCGAAATTTTCTGCCACATAAGTGGAAGCTCGTCATCCTCCTCGGCTGACGACATGCCCGCATGTTTCGTGCTAGCTTGGTCGCGGCTAGTAGCAGCTTCTGCTAGCGAGCGAGTAGCTCCCTTTCCGCCTCGTAAGGTTTTGGTCGACATATTCGTGTTACCCTTCTCGATAGACTCAAAGATGAACGCAGGGCAAATACTTTAAAACCAAAATGGAGAGTCTGGCATGCAAAATTGCGCCTTAAATTAGTATAATTTGATGTGCCACGAGGAGCTCGAAAAAAGCGCGTCTACTCTGTCCGCATCTCACAGCGCCCCCCCCCCCCATTATTGGTTTTTGAATTGCCATGACACATTCAGGTTCTTTTTAGGACAAACTGTATTCTCTTTGGTAATCTCTTAATTTTCATTTAGTCTCAATCCTCCTTAATCGTAATTCATCATCAGGTCAAAATTTTGAACTGCTCAAAAAGTATGACCCGGAATGTAATTGCATATTATAAGCCTTCACTGGTGCCTGTTTAGTGTCTACATGGTACTATTCCCTATTCCCTAGATGTTAAGCACAAAGCACAGCTGTGCAGCACAGAACAGTCTCACAGAGCTTCAAGCTTCCAGTTGTCTGTTGATCAGGACAAACAGGGCAGAGTCAGTGACTCCTTTTTGCCTCTTTCATGTTTGGCCTGATTGAAATGCTTTGGCAAAACCAGATAATCAAACAGGAGAAGTCCTTCAGACGGCGTCTGCTTGTCTCTGTGCTCACTGTCAATCTAAATATTTGCTCTATATTACATAATTAAATAATCAACATCAGGTTGGGAGGGTGGAAGCTTTTGCACGTATAACTGCAGCATTTTTTCCCTCATACAAGTTGCCAGTTACTAGACAGTTACAGTTACAAAGTTACTTTTGTTTGGCCATGTAACGTTGCTTTGTGGGAGATTTCTCTTTCTGTTCTTGAGTGAATCCTATGTTTAATGTGAACACTATCAGACCGACATGCCCCCACTCCGTGCCGTAGGCTTATCTATTCACACTGGTTGGGTTCGCCAATACTGTGATACTACCTCCAGAGGCGTATCAGTGCTGCAGTGCCCCCCTTGCCACCTCTGAGACTTTCACACAGAGGAGGAGGCGGGGAATTTGTGCTGGATCCCCACATCCAAACAACATTGTGAATGGGGCTAGTAACTGGCTGTTGCCTCAGTCATGTTTGGCTTGACTAAAATATGTTGGCAACATCTGGAAATCTAATGGGAAAAATTACTTTTGAACTTTAAACATCTCCTCACAGGGAGGCTACTGAACACCTCAAATGAAGTCCTACAGATGGGGTCTGTTCGCCTGTGTGCTGACTGGGTGGGTTCCTGGAGAGGTCGCTACAATTTGATGTCCAAATAAAATTTCATGTCTCCAGTTTGACATCTCAGTGTTTCTTTTACTACACTGAAAGTCATTAAGGAGAGCCAGCTGCCCACCCACCTATGATTTCACTGAACTACTCTTTACACACTGGTAGGTCATAAATCACAACATAAAACATTGAAAAATAGAATGGAAAATAGAAAACCAAGAATGAACCATTCATGCTTCTCATGGTGACTAAAAATACACACGGGAATCTGACCATCGCCATAATTTGTGATTTTACATCAAATCCTTGTTGGCAAAAACCCTACTGCTGATTATCCAGACACACTGAACACAGTATCTTCAGCCAGAGATGAAGTATTAGTATCCTATAATACAGTGTAATAGATGAGTTTTTAGTTGAATGATTTCAAATAACTTGCTACTTCTAATATGCCAGTGTTAACACTTATTCTTTGTTCTTCGTTTTTCGCAGATTATTCTGGACTCAATGATAGCAGTGCTCAGGAGTGGTGCTGGTTAAAACATAAACCCTGATAGCACTGGATCAACCAGCTGATAAAGTTCCTAAAGTTCTGCTGTTTAGACAATTAAACACTGAGCAGAAACACTGACAGACAAATAACAATGGAGACAAAGATAGAGAGACACACACTGTGTTGCTATAGTTAGGGAGCTATTTACAGATTTTTAAAAAAAATAAACTTGAATAACTAAACTTCAGTAAGCTACTGCACACAATGAGGATTTTCCTCCAAAATGAGAATAAATTGGCACATTTTACCTTTGTTGTGGTGCGTGCCATGGCAGATGGTGTTTTTGTTTTTTCAAAATTGTACAAAAACTCTGAGGCACTCATGGCTGTTGAATCACAACAATAGGGAAAACATGCCTCTGCATTTCAGTCATTAAAGCCCTCATCAAAGCAGTACAAAATGGCCACCTTTGGGCCCTTACAGGTATAAGTAAGCAGCATGATCAGTATAGCCATGTAAGTAGTAACATGATTGGTCCAGACAGTTAGTCACATGCTCAATGAAGACAGGTGAGCAGTCACATGGTTGGTCTAGAAAACCACATGACGGACTATGCCGGTAGGTCAGTTGTCACATGATCAGTATGAGAAGGTTGTTTGTCACATAATTAGCAGTTGAAATCAAAAAACGAGCATGTTTAGCAGAAAAATATCGAAACCATCAGGTAAGATAAGAGAAAAACACACAAAATCTTATAACTTTGCAATACACTCAGAAAATCATCAATAACTCATTTCTCAGATGCCTGAAGTAACTTTTTCAGACTTTTAAGACCTTGGTAGAAAAAAAGTTATACAAAAAAGTACAAGTCTATTTCCCTGTTCAAACTTGGGTATTAGGTAGCTTTCAGTGTATATATCCAGAACAATTCTCTCTGGAAGAATCTCTTTTAATCTGTCCCCTTACTGTGTTTTCTACACGTTTAGGGTTTTTGTTTGTGTGTCTCCCCCCTCCTTTCTCCTTTCATCTGCTCCTTCCTGTCTGCAGTCAATTAAAGCACATTGCCCTCAAAGGAACTGTTGTGCCAGTGTTCAGTGCAGGATGAGCACTTATATTTGGAGTGTAAACTTGGAATTTCTTTTAGTTTTCATTTCCTCACAAACATTCCTGAGGGATCAAGTATTTTGGATGAAGCTCAAACTTCATAGTCAGAAGGGTGTTTGGTCTTAGAAGAACAAATAAACACTGACTTCAGTGCGGGAAACACCAACATACCTGAGACGTAATTTTGGATGACATCATGATACCACTTTGAATCTGGCCGATCTAGATAGTCACAGTTCAACCAGCCACAAGTGCTGTCATGACAGTTGCCTATTGTATATGTTAACTGGTGATAAAGCTGACACTGTTTGAGTATAGAGTGTCATCATTATTGGTGAGCAGCTAAATTAATTATAAAACAGACCTGTCACAGCAGATATGCCTCCTGTTCATAAGAAAAGCACAGTTGTTGCCAGTAACAGTGTCCCAGTACGAGCCAGCAGGCACAATGTGACAAGTCATTACAGGCCATAGTATCATACACATGCGCTCAGATGATGCTGGAGATGGATCTGTAATATGCTTGTATGACTATATTCATCCATTTCGATTGCACTGGCGTGAGTTGCAGAGTTTTGAAGATATCTGCCGTCTAGATGTTGGACTTTTCTAGGATGTAATGGAACTAGATGGCACACACTTGTTGCACTCAGAACTTGTACATTTGTGGAGATGGAAGTATGGATCTGAGTAACGGGGTCACGATTTCTGGAAAGAAACATTGCTGTTGAGGTTTTCAAACATGCTTTATTGGAACTTTGATCACCACAGTCCGAGCGCCATCTAGTTCCATTAAACTCAAGAGAAAGGCCGACATAACTCAATATCGTCAATATCTCCAAAACCTGGCAGCAGACACCTAAGCAGTCTAAATGGAGAAATGGCAAAAATGAAATCTGACATATTTCTAATCATGTTTTTATTAGTGTAGAAATGTCACCTTAGAATGAGCCTTTTGTATCAACAGAGGGAGTGGATTGTTTTTCAAGGCGTTTCCCATGTTTCTGTTGCCAAGAACAGAGAAACGAAGCGCAGTTCTAAAGAGGGCATTTCACATTTTAAGTCAGCGCTGTAAGGGAGAGAGATCTATCTTCAATCTGCAACCATTAGATGCCACTAAATCCTACACACTGGTCCTTTAAAACAAGCTAAACATCTAATGTTTGTGAAAATTTAAAATTTTAACATAATGTGTTGTGGAAAAAAAAACAATAAACAACTGAACAAATTATGGACAATGTGACTTTATGACATGTTTTTTTAAGACATACGAGCTGACCTGCTCATTTTTCTTCACAGTTTCCTCCCTGGCAGCATTCATCTTCTCACTCTGGTGTTTGTGGGCTTTGCTTGTGCTTTTCTAGTGGTTGGTTTTTAAAACAGTCGGCCAGCCTCTGACACACTCTTCTGTTGTTGCTAGTCACATGACGATGGTGCAACTGACTCATTACGTTTTTGAAATGTCATAGCTGAGTGATTTGGCAAAAAAAGACAAAATAATCTTTGCTCTTTCACTCAGTTTAAGTTGAAATGATGGTCCTGGAACATTAACTGTGCTGTCTTGGAACAGCATCAACATGATGCACAATATCATAAACACCTTTGCTGCCACATAAGATGTATAAGGGTATAGTATAGCAGAGCTTGTCTGTCAGCTTGTCTTAGAATCAATCAATGCAGTTGGCCCAAAATAAATAAGCGTTTCTTTAATTATTTTGCAGAAGTGGCGGCAGTGAGTATTTTTTTGTAATATGATTCACATTGTTGGTCTTAGCTTTGGTTCTAGAGCTATAAGTGGCCACAACATTAACAGCCTTCATATTTGGTTACTTGGTCATGATTAAATTACTACTTTCATGCACTAGTCCTTCTGCTGTTTGTTCTGTTTTATTATCTAGATTATAAAGTGCAATTTTCCTTTTTATCTTACTGTGGTGGTAATGTAAGCAGTCACACTGTACATGAAAGGCATCCCTCTTAGTATTTTGCTTTTCTTGGAAAACAATGCAATTATGTCTCCAGTTTTTCAATGAGAACCAAGCTTTCCTTGGAAAATCCTCTCAGGGCTGCCAAGTCACATCCAGTGAACTGAAAACAACTTTTTGATCAACGGAAAACCTTAAGACCGACTGAAAAGAAAGTTCATGACCGACTGAAAATGTTGCTGATGACATTTAAGTGGTTTCTTGGTTTCATCCTTCCACAACTCCCATTAAATTTAAACTTGTTCAGTCTCTTTCTGATTGTAGAGGCATGCACTTTCACGTCAACTGTAGCAAGAGCCTGCTGTATAGGATCTTGCATCTTGCTCTCAGGGTGAACTTACTTGGACGGTCAGCCCTGGGCATGTTGGCATTTGTTTTGAATGTCCTCCACTTGTAGACTATTTTCCAGACAGTGGATGTCTGATTTCAAATTCTTTTGAGATCATTTAAAATCCCTTACCAGACTCATAAGCTGCTACAATCTTCTTCTTCAGGAGTCTGAAGTTTCCTTACCAGAAATGGCATTTTTTGAAAATGTTTTATAGAAAGTGTTATTTTCAGTGGGCAGCGTGGGTGTCTGTCCTGTGACATCCTGCTTGTAAAAGCCATCTGAGCAGTAAATTTAGTGTGTACGGCTTATAATTTCAATATCAATACTTCCTGTAGTCTACTATTACCATGATGTTATGATGCAGATTCAATTATGTATTGCCAAAATATATGCCCCAAGCCATCCTGGCTGACTGCCTCTAATCTAAGCAACATATGAATATAAGTTTAAACCATCATTAAACAGTATTAGTCAGTTGTGCAGTCTGGACTGACATCACCCATAAACCTGCTTATAACATATTATATCAAGCCATAATATGATACACACTTTTATCAAGATTCCTTTTTTTGAAAAAGACTTGTAGAAGATCAAAACTTTTGTTCATGGAGGAAAAAAAATCTGACCAGATCATGCCTGTTAACAGTAATACATTGTGAAAAACAAGGTAAGCTTTAAGAAGTCATATGTTATCAAAAAAAGTATTCACCATTAACCTAAAATGTTTATATATTTCAAATTGATTGAACTTTCTAGTTTGACCACTTATCAATGTGACGGCTTCTAACTTGAAGTTCTGTGACTCTGAATGAGTTGGATTAATGCACAGTACAGACTTCAATCGAGTGATTAGCTTTCTAAAGAAACATGATCAGCATATTAGCAGTCTTCCCAGCATGCATTGTTTGAGAGGTGAAACTCTCCTCTCCTTTGTTCATTTCATAGCAACAGTTGTTTGTTTCAAAATGATAATGATAAAAAATGCCAACTCTGAAGAAGGTTGGCTGAATTCAGTCACTTGTATGCTTCGAGAGATAAACTGGGAGGTATTTTGTCAACGTACCAGTGCATGAACAAATTGACTCCAACAGGAGAAGCTCCATCTGTTATTAACAGTACTAAAGTTGACACAAGATTGATAGGTGAGATTAGGTAACCTAAACTGTAGATGAAGTGCTTTCAGCTTTTTGAGCTCCAGCTGAAAAAAGTAAGGATTGTGGAATATCTGTGAAGGCTATTTTGATTATGTTTACATGATTGGATCTAACAGAGTTGTTTATGTATTTATTAGTCCAAAAACCAAGTGGGAAAAAAAGCTGTATTCCAACACTTTGGTTCCTTGGCCTTTCTTTCCTCTCCCCTCCTGAAAACCACCCTGTTTATCCTAGCAAAGACAAGACCCGTATATGAGTCAGCAGTAGCAACAGCAGCAGTTGGCACGATCAGCTATGAGAATATCTAGTGTTGGCCAACACAGGTGCCTTTTGTAAGTGGTGAGAGTCTCCACTCTCTGCCTCTCAGTGTCTCTGCCAAATTCAGTGCAGTTATGATACAGATTACTAAAAACCAAACTTTTAACCCTTCAGTTCCATTTTTTCCTCAAGTCAAGTATTTGATGACCTTTCCATAACCCTGGGCTGGTTCCGCATGACAACAGACAACAGAGAGAAGGGCTGTTATATTCCACTTTGCTCAAGAGGAAGAAGACCTTCAAAAAACCGATTCCATGAGATAATATTTTCCCAGGATGACAAAGGAAAATCCCACTTGTTGAAGTGACATGACAATCGGTGTGATGATTTTTATATTTATCTTTTTATCTTATCTTTAAAAAACATGCAGCATGGAGAGGAGAAGCAGAATATCCAGTAACAACACAACCACAGATTCATAAATCATGCCTTTCTGAGAACAGCAAACCTCAAGGCAATGACTTGTCGATGTTTTGCCAGACAATAATTTTTATCTGACATACTGACAACACCTCAGGCGAAGATATTCCCTGTTCATTTGGATTACTGACATGTTCTTACCTGTAAATTGTTTTCTGGATCTAAACATTTTTTAATTCCCACACATGACCAGCCCCACTCTGCCTCTGACTGGCGTACCCTGATATTCTTGGCCAGAGCTCTTGAGTAAAGAGAGTCACATCGTCTCTATTTACGCCAGAGGACCATTTTTTTTTAAAGCAATGGCAGATTGTGGAGCCTCTCAGTTGTACCCGGATGTTAGTGTCAAATACTAGCAGCCCAGTACTGAAAATCAATCAATCAGTAAATCAAGTATAAACTGCATACATTGTACTTCTGTCTATCTGTGTTCCTGCCTCGAACTTCAGCCGGAACAATCTGAAGTCTCCGTAAATCTCTAGATAGTTGGTACTTAATGAATCTCACTTCCTAACCTTAACACACCCAAACAACAAAGGCAATCATAATTAGCCAATCAGTGGCAGAGTAAGATGGGTCATGGCTTCACCACCGTGGGTCCACTCAATTCTTCATCTGCTGGTTGATGTAAAGCGAGTTGGCCGATGCTTTTGTTTTGTCTCATAGCATTTCCTACTACCTTTCTTTGAAACATACTTTTTTAAGGCAAAGTATTCACTGTGCTGATATGGCCAGGGCTAGTGTGGCGGGTGCCATCACTAGGCATCCTACCCACGTGCTGATTCAACCATGCTGAACATCTGTCTCTCGCAATCTGACATCTCTATATCCAACTTCTATACCCTTTGTGTCCATGGAGGCGGGAAAACTAGTGTGGAGTTCTGTGTGTAGGCAAGTTGTTCATTTAACCGCATTGTATAGATACAAGTGTGATTAAAAAGAGTTGTTGCTTCACATTACATGATGAAGAGATTCTATCATGTGGGATTCAATAAAAGCTAAATGTAAACAAATTAAGATGCTATCAGCACCGTGAATCAACAGTGATGCAAGGGCCTTCCTGATTAACATACCTCTTACCACGGTCTGGGTGGCAATTAACTTTTGAGCTCCTGAATCTCCTCGAGTAGTTCAAGTGAAACTGTGTCCATCGTTCATCGTTAGCATTTCATGCCTTCTATTCTTTGTTCTGTGTTATCCCAATCCCAGTGGTGTTGTGCTATTTCAGTCATTGGTTTTCTTGACCACCCAACTGTCAACTGTACCTTTGTCCTGATTTTTGGTTGAAGATTATTCACAAACAAATGTTGCATGTAACCAGTTGAAAATCTGACAGTTTGACTTGGTGACAGACCACAATTGTCCTTTGCAGTTGTCATCATTTTTACATACTGTTCCCTGGGACTGTCATCTTTTCCCAGTTTTTGTGAAAGGATTAAAGTCAACTTTTTGTATTATCTCCAGTTCAGCTGCTAAGTCTTTCACACTGTAACATGTTTAGCTTCCTCTGGTGTGATTCTGGCAAACTCTGTGGGATCACCGGGGATATCACAGACATTGATCACCCTTGTTCTTCTACCTGATTATTTATCTCAGGTCTTGGGTATTCAAAAACCCAGTCATCACCAGCGTTATCAACACTGGATTCTTTTAACTCTCTCTTACAGGATAACAGCTTTTTTGTTTGATCATATTTGCTTTTGTTTTAGTGTTTCTACAGGACATGTCTAATTGACTGTCCCGCTTAATCTTAGTCTGCGTCATGTTTTTTTCTTCTTCTTCTTCTAAGTGAGCTATTAGCTTTTTATTTTGATCTGTAAGAGAAACTATTTCAGATTCTGCATTATGGCATCTGCCCAAAGTTTGAGGGAGGCGAAATGCTTATTTCTATCTGGGAGAGTACTCAATTTCTCCCTTAAATTTCTTATAAAATCTTATAATCTAACTTAACCCAAATTAAACAAATGTTGCAAAAAATTACAAACAAACGCCAAACAAAAGCTAGCTTCACCATAATTATCATGCATGTACTTCACTGGACCAGTAAATCTCTTTCAGACCTTCTAGTGAAACAACTTTTCATTTTTCTTTTGTAAGATCCCTCTATAAATGAAAACACAAATAACCTTCATACTCTCTTACTTTAACCAACAGTTCACTTACAAATCTTTTCAAACAAATTTCTAATCAATATATAGAAGTCATCCTTTTATTTCTGTAACGAGAATAAATCAGATTGTTACGTAATGAGAATAAATCAGATCGTTACGTAATGAGAATAAATCAGATTGTTACATAATGAAACGTACAAGTATTGGGATCTCTCATCCCTGGGATAATGAATTATCCCTCCTACTTCCTACTGGTCCTACATAGGCCTATTTTCTCAGTGGGCAAACCTCATTTCGTTCCCCAAATCAGAGCTCTATATCACCATGTTGATGTTAAACAGGATGTTAACCACTAGATGCTTGGCCTTTAGGAGACTGAATCAACCTAAGACAAGGAAAACACATGCAATTCCACAACCAAATCAAAAGCTATGAAAACAAGCTTTCCTGTACATCTAAAAACTAACTTCCCAATAACAATCAGTTTTGAAACCATGCAACAACAAAAAGAATTTCCACAAAACACACAGCAAACTTACTTAAAATGTTGGATGGTGTCACCACAGTAACAGGAATTCGCTTTTTACCTCTGCAATTTGCTTCTCAGGTCACTGGCATGTCACTGGTCTGGAAAAAGGAGTCTCTGTAGAGGGTTTGTTGCCATCATGGCACCAAATTGTTGAAGAAATCATTCAAGTCCAGTTGAGCAGTTTGCTGTGGTGATGTGTTTATTCAAAGAATACCGGTAAACTGGTGGACTGACAGGCACAGAGCGGATCTGAGCCGGTGAGTGGACCAAATGACCAAACCAGAGCAAATGAAACTACAGCATTTTACACAGTAAGAACAAAGAAGACAAAATGGCAGGCTCAAACAATAGGAAAACAAAGGACATAACATAACATAGTGATCAAAACGGCCCTAGATGTCTTTTGATTAAGGTGATAGGAGACAGACAGGAATCACCATTTAAGGACTGGAGGTCAAAGGGCTCTGTCACTCCAAATGTGTATTTTCTTCCTCAGCAGATATGACGATGATCAGGTGATCAGGTGATCAGGGGAGCGGCTTGGTGAAAAACAAGCAGCGGAAAATTTTGAATCCATTCTTGGCAACACAAACAATGAGTCATGCTTTGCATTGCATCTCTAAATACACACAAGCTGACACCTTGCTATCATGGCAGGATTTGACTAACCTGGGGATCGCACCTGCATGTGCAGCCAAAATACAGACAACAATAAAGTTCTGTTCTGAGGCAGGATGCCTTGTGAAACACTCACTTCCCCGTCTCTTTAGTATTGAGCAATTCTATCATGCTTGTTGAAAGATCACTGGCAGACATTTCACCATACATATGGATACAATGAATGTACAGTATATTCTAGTCATTGGTGACACACAGATAAACCCAGGACTCCGTAACAATTCAGTTTAAGATGCACCTGTATATTCTCTTGCATAATGTACTCAAGTGATACTTCACCCACCTCCATCTTCCACAGGCATGTTGTCTTTAACCTGGATTACATGTCTACATGAATCTGACCATATGAAGTATCTGTGTGGGAAATCAAACAATCTCTTTCTGTAATATGATTTCCGCTCAAATTCTAGCACAAATTATGGATTTTATGCAAATCATGTCACTTATGGGAACCACTGTGATTTTTACAGTGTACCATTCATTCATGTAGATCTATTTATCTAATAAATACCACTAAAACAGCTATTATTGCATAGCCCAACTAGTTAACGCTTAGAAAATCTTGAGAGTGTCACAGTTGAGTCAGCTTTCATGTTACTTTGTTACTCATGCTAGAAAAAGTAGCACGGTGGTTTCCAGTCACTAACCTTGACCAAGGCACCGGCTAAGATTCAGATTCGGGATGGGTGGGATGCAGAGAACCAGAGTCATCGTGTTGTCCATTTTCTGACAATAAAGACTCCTCCTCTTCTTCTTCTTTTTGACAAACACCAGAAGTATCAGATGCAGATTTCGGTCTGATGAATAGATGTTACACTGGAATGAGGTACAGGGAAGACGTATGGCAGCTCCAAGTCCTGAACATGTGAGGCTACATTGTCCTTGTTTGAGTGCATAAGGCTTCTACTGTTTACCTGAACGATTGTTGTGATGAAGATAAAATAGTTGCTGCTGTGATAACTTTACACAGCCGCCTGTCTGTGTCATGAACTGTATTTAAACATTGTTTTAGTGCACAGCTGATTTTGATCTGATTCACCGACCCAGGTCATTCCCAGGCCGTCCAATGCATTTTGTTGTACCCCTCAGCATCTCATATACACACACGGCACCTTTTACAGTCTGTATCAGCAGGGCCGTAGCCAGAGTTTAGAAATTAATGACGTATAGAATTTCCTTTTTCTTATTTTATGGATCTGTTGCAGTATCTGTTAATACCTGACTCTGTTGTCTTATTCTTTAGAGAAAAAAAACTTCTCCTTCTCTCTGGTTTTCAGTTAGCTGTATTTTTTGAGAGCTGCCGGTTTAATATGCAGAGACAGAGGGGGAAGAGGTGGGTAGAGAAGCAGTTATAAATACTGTTACTCTGCAAAAACAAGTCGGCCTTGAGTAGAGGTAAAGGCAGAGATCAAATACCTACTTGAGGTGGAGCACAAAAGTACTAAAAAGGAAGGAAAAACACCAGCACACTACTGTATTTTCTTTGATTTCTTTGATTTTCTTTGATCTGGTTATTTCATCCACAGATGGTCTTCTTCAAGTAAAGGCAGAGTAGCTGAACACACATCTATATTTATTTGTAGTGAAAGGATCAAATCATCATCTCCTAATGAGACAAAATTCCTGTTTTTCTTGTAAACCAAATGACTGGCAGGGACCAGACAAGGCAGGTGTCCAAGTATCGCTGATTACACAGCAGTTACATTGCAAATAGACGCCTTTGCCAAACGAAATCGAGATAAACAACATAACAAATCGAAAAATAATCTACTCTCTGAAGTGTGCTCTTTCCTTTTTTTTTTTTTTTTTGAGGTATATCTTCATTAGAAGTCACATGATGTGGATATGTTGGGTTTTAGTGTTTCTGCCATAGACTGCCACAGTGTGACTGTGACTTTCCCACGCAAGGAACCTGAAAAAAAGGGAAGGGTTATTAGTTCATTGACAGACTGTGGGAGCTGTACGCAGAAATGTACTAAAACATATCTGACTGTCATGTGACTTCTAATGAAGAAAAAAAAAACACTTGAGAGTAAGTGTTTTGCCCCAGATCAACTATTTGAAGATGTTAAAAGCTGAAAGTACAGAAATTGATTCACCGTCTAAATTATAAAAGCTTTGTGGCACAGGCCAAACATTCAACATTTCAAATAGCAAATAACTTAAAACCCAAAATCAATTGAAATATCTAAATGAATGTGACGCTAAAATACGGTCCATTAAACCATTATTACTTGTGGAGTTGAGCTATATGAGCAAACACAAAGAACAGCGGGTGCTCACTCGGAGGACAGTCCGAATGGAAATCTGCAGTATTTAACGTGGGGCATGCTGCTGTTGTTGCTTTATAAATGATGCAACCTTGAGGTTCCAGGGTGCTTTCCAATGGTTTGTCTGAACATAGCTCAAAGGACGTTCAAAGGAAACATCCACTCCACCCACGGTCTGTTCACACTGAAGTATCTGCTCCTGAACCACCAGACTCCTAGAGGCTTCTGTCCTCAGACTCCTCAATTCATCCTCCCTAATCCATTATATAAAATGGTTTGTTCTGCCTGTTATTTAACAGCAACAGCAACTTGACTGGTAGGCATACAGCTGCGATGGGTGATTCTAGTTTTCTTACTTAGCATATAAGGGACTTACTCAAATTTGGTTCAACCATCGTGGTGTTGTAAAGCGACTTTTTATTTAACCTTGATATTTTAAATTATCATTTTATTTTTTCATGGAAAATAACAACAAATATAAGCCCTGTTGTACATTTGAGTGAAAGCACACCGCATGAATATTAAAATCAAAATGTAATTCAGGTGTCATATAAGCACTTCTTCTGCAGGCAGCATTTGTGATTTACGGTTCATCAAAGTTGATGATTTATAGCTGATGAATGAAGAAAGTGTCAGAAGGGTAGTTGCAGGATCTGAGGCAACAGCAGAGTGAGTGCGTAGGAGGGCAATAAATCAGACAATGCGTCACACAAGGACAATGCAACATCAGTAGCACATGACATTTCACACACACGCAATCACCACCCTACACTTGCCCTCCAGGTGAAGGCACATGGCATTTGGGTGCAGAAGGGCTTGCTCTGGGAGAAAAAACCTGCACTGGTGACTGTGTAGCTGTGTGGTGGTGTGTCAGTCACAGTAACGTGCGGTGAGGTCCACGGCTGGGTAGGCAGCAAGACCTTAAATCGCATAGTGCATACAAAAATATATACTAGGTAGAGCTCAGTATTAAAACTGCAAAGCCAATTAAGTTGCCGCTGTCAAAACTGTAGTTATTTACGTCGGCGGATTATAGCACGCACACAATTACTGCCAATTAATTTCAGAGACATACATTCACCTGTATTTCTACAGGATTTACATCATCCAAAGACAAACGCACAAAAACACCTGTATCTCAATACAGGACTTACAGCTCCGATACACTATATTAACAAAGCAACAACATCACCGTCCGCTCTTGGTCACATAACATTACAACTAAAAATCAAAACGTCACTCACAACGTTAATATTATTATTACCACAGAGAGAGAGAGAGAGAGAGAGAGAGAGAGAGAGAGAGAGAGAGAGAGAGAGAGAGAGAGAGAGACTGCGGCGCTGTCCGTGGTACGGACTGAGAAAAAGAGAGTTTGGTGTCGGCGCACCATACAGCGTGTGTGTCTGTGTGGGGGGGCTTACTTTATTTGTAGATGAAGTCCATGCGCCTGTCCCTCTGCACGAACTTGTTGATGACTTTGTTGTAGAAGTCATCCTTGTTTGCAGCGTTCTGTAATGTCATGAGTCTCTCCTTTTCAATGGAGATCAGCGCCAATGCTGAAAGTCTATCCTGGTGCATCCTATTACGGTTATACGTCTTGATGCGCTTTAAAGCTGAAAACGTCCTCTCCACGGATGCCGTTGTAGCAGGTATCGTTAAGACCAGCTTTAATAACTTTGTGGCCTCTGGTACAGTCTCCTGGAGGTCATTGTCTTTCAAGAATGAGAGCAGCTGTGCAGGTGACATTCCCTGGACCAGTTGTGAGCAATATAATCCCACCAAATCAGACTGTAATCGAACTTGATCAAAGAATCTTGCGTATTTTGACAAGCTATTGAGTTTCTCAGTGTCAAAATTAGCTGACATCTCAGAAAATTTCTTGCTGTCAACCAAGCCGAGGAAAGCAAGTTCATTTAAATTGTCAAATCTGGCCTTCAGTTGCTCAGTTATGTTATCAAGTACACTCGTGTAGATCATTCTCCTCTCGTCTCTTGGAGATTGGGTCCGGCGACTGTTGTCCGTCAGTTTCAGTTCATTTTTTTTCTGTTCGAAACGATCATATAAACTGTCAAACTGGTCGCGCTGATTGCTCAGAGCACACATAGTGTCTCTGACGCGTGCACAGCACACGCCGATGTCCATTGCCTTGTTTTGAAGAACACGGAATAATGCGTCTGTCACATTAAATATGCCATCATAGACCATCAGGAGAAAATAGGTGGATGCTTTTGACAGCCAGAGATCAAATCCAGAGGCCATAGCGATGGTCTCACCGTCCCATTCATCGGAGTTATCCATCATTGTCCGGAACAACTGGTGGAGATCTGGTAAGTGTTGGAGGATAGTTTGTACCAGTCTGGAGTTTGAATTCCACCTAACAGATGATGCTCGAGGGATGCGGCATTTCACTATTTCATCTAGCAGGTGTGTGCGTTTGGTGGACTTCGTGAAAAATGCTGAGAGCCCTTCAGCACTTTTGAAAAAAACTTTACACTCCGGGATGGATTTGGCTGATTGTGACAGAACCAAATTCAATTTATGTGCATAGCAGTGCAAAAATGTAGCTTCTGGCACTTTTTCTTTAACTTTGGCTTGTACGCCGTTGAGCTCCGAGGCCATCACAGCAGCGCCATCGTATGTTTGTGCGATCAATTTCTCAGCGCATTCATATTTCTCCAATACATCCAAGACGTATTTTGAAATTCCCTGTGCCCTTCTGTCATTGCTGACATCATCAAATCCCAAAAAGGCCTCCTTCACTTCACAGTCGCTGTTGACATATCGCAAAACGGCAGATATTTGGGCTTTGTTGTTTGCATCAGTTGTCTCATCCACTTCGACTGCAACGAAAGATGCAGCGTCTACGTCACTTTTAATACTAGACCTCACAACGTCACTGATGGCTTCGATGAGGTCATTCTGAATTCTATTTGATGTGCCCACAAATACAGTTGACTCTTTCAAATGTTTGGCTAATTTGTCGTCCTTTTCTGCCATCAAATGCAAAAGTTCAACATAATTTCCACGGTTGATTGAGTTATTTCCCTCGTCATTCCCCCGAAAGGCAAGCTCTTGTTTGGCAAGAAATGATGTGGCATCAATGAGGCTTTTTAAAATTTCTCTATTAGCCTTCACCTTTTCATTATGTGCAGTGACATGGAGCCTGTGCTGCTCATCCAGGGCTGTGTCAATGCGACTCTTACCAAACGTTTTCAGGGCGATCTGAGAGTGGATGTGGGCTGTGGATTTCTCATGTTTGAGCAACGCCCTTGGCAGGTTGTTCAGGTCACCATAACCCTCCTTCACCCACACGCTCTCACTTCCCACCGAGAACAGTAGACAGGGAAAGCAGAACAGCCTGCTAGCTTGGCTGCATCCACACAACCACTCTTTCTTTTTGTACCATTCTGTCTGAAAAGTCCTCACAATTTTCTGTCCCTTCCTTTGCGTTAAATTCTCCAGGTCAGGTGTTGGTCTCCCGGTTAATATTATTTTTTTTTTTTCCACAAATGTCAGACTAGACATTTTTTTTAGCGAAGTAATCTCCATAGCTAGCAGCAGAAATCAAATCACTGCGCGCCACAACAGCAGCGCGAAACCTTGGGGGGGAGGAGGGGGGTGACCCGCGAAACCCACGAAACCCACAGAAGCAGAGAAGCACTGTGCCTCAGGGATGCCCATTAGAGACAGTGTGAGAACAGACTACGCATGCGCAAACCTCCTAAACCGTTTGCGTTCATTTCACACGGCACAGAGAGGCAGAGGCAGAGTCTGCCTCCGTCCCCTGTGTTCACTTCAGGCAAGCCTGGAAAGCGCGCTTTTCTTTATGGGCATTCCTTATATCGTTAAAACAACACATTATACCTTTTTATTTTTCATTTTTAAAGCAAAAAATCAACAATCAAAACACAATAAAAAAAAAATTAGGGTTAAAAAAATTATTAAAAAAAAAATTATTTCGTTCTTTTTTCTCATTGGTCTAGGTGAGGCACTGCCTACCCTGCCTCACCTGACTGCACGTCACTGGAAGTGGAATGTAACTAAATACACTTATTTGCATTGGTAGCATCTTCAGTGGTCTTTTATCTTTTAGTATGAGATTTCACATTGTCCTGCTGACCGCTCTCTTTACCTTCCTCCTCCTCTCTTTTCATTCTGGCACCCTTCTGTTGGACCACGCGCCCTTGGGAACATCTACCTCTCCTGGCTCCTGCTGCCTTATGTATTGATTGTCCCTGGGCTTCGCTTGGTCATTGCTCTCCTCTGTTTTACTGTCTCCTTATATCTGTATTTCTGTAAAATTTGACTCCTCTTCACTCCGATGTTTTCTTTTTTACTGCTGATTATCTTGTACAGCCCGCCCTATTCCAGGTCAGCGTGGTTGAGAGAAGGTCGTGTGGCTCGGGCACCAGCTGGCGATGTCTGGACCAGCTCAGCCGTCCTCCTTGATCCACACACTTTTATATTGACCTCAGTCACAACACTGAGAGGCCATCCACATGGAAAAGCTTTTCTGCGAAAACGCACATGCTTTGCATCATCTTGTGGACGGCGCATACTTTCGATGATGCCAATTTCCCATCCCTCTACTTCTAGCCTTCAACCTCTGAACCCCGCAACATCTCATAACATCAACAACAAAAATGGCGGACTACATACTTGTGTTCGTGCTGCAGAAGATATTGAGTCTTTCTTGCAACTTACTGGCATTGTAGTCGAGTATGATCACAGCAGCAGTTCGACCTTGTTATCGGTCCACACAAACGCTTCTGGTTTCCTCGCACTAGCCATTTTCATCTTCTTCTTGTTGTGTTTGGTTTCGCTGTCTACTGTCTGTTTGTATACCACCCAAGTTTTATGCGCATCCTCCATCTCTTCTTCTACGTTTTTGGTGAATTTCAAGCACCACTTATAGGCCTGGAATGTGAACTACAGCGTTTTGAGTCATTGTCAATGGATCCGTTTGGACGCAAATATTCTTGAAACGATCTTTGCACATCTTGACACTGCAATTTTACTCCATTCTTCTTTCCAAAACTGCTCAAGCTCTGTCAGGCCGTGAACAGCCCTTTTCAAGTACAAAAAAAAAAACATTTTTAGTGGACTGAGGTCTGGACTTTGACTCGGTCACTGCAGAGCATTCACCTCGTTGTCCTTCAACCATTTCTGTGCAGCTTTCACTGCATGCTTCAAATCAAGGATTTCCCTATAATTAGCTGCATTCGTTTACCCCTCCATGTTTCCAAACCTTCCAGGCCCTGCTGCTGAGAAGCATCCCCACAGCATGATGCTGCCACCGCCATGCTTCACAGTGAGGATGGTGTGTTTGTGGTGATGTGCAGTGTTTGGTATCTGCCATACAGCGTCTTCCTTCTTCCAGTTGACCTTGGAGTCTCCCACATGCCTTTGGAATACTTTTTTATAGGCACTGTATATATGGCAACACGTATAATATCTGTTATATCATCAAAATGAGCAATTATTTATAATAAAAAGTGGCAAATGTATAGTTAATTAAGCTGTTATTTCACTGTTAAGAAGTAAAGAAAAGCTTTACAAACTATTTATTAGCATTTTTTCAGTGGAAAGTTGTAATTGAAGCTCTTAATACCTTGTGAATGGTTGATAGATATTGTGTAATAATCTATAAACATTATTTGGATGGCCATTACAGAGTTTTAATCTTCACAATACCCATGTCAGTGAGTTCTTTTTAGCAAATAAATAAGTGTAATACATCTAAGTCAAAATTGGCCATATGCGTTTATTTCTTTTGGTTTCTTCTGCTGGATTCAAGTCCAATTTTTATGAAATTGCTGGCACTGATATTATTTTCTCAATCATTATTAATACAGAGGAATACACAGATTGATACCACAGTCACACATTCTCCATGGATGTAATGGGGGTCGGGTCATGTCCTCAGTGTTTTCTATAATCCTGGCTCCAGGTCCTGCCTTTAAGACAGAGTTGTCATCTCTTCCTATCTCCATCTCCTCAACAGCATTAAAAAATCCTTTAGCCGGAATTACTGCTGATGCGAACAGTACCTATAGATGGGTTATTCAGAATTGTAATCAGAATTCCTTTATTTGTCCCGCAAACGGGGAAAGTTCTTCATCACAGCAGCCGAAGGACAGTAAAAATATTAATACACAATGTGGAAAATGAAACCAGTCACTCAGATGACTACAATATGACTATGGATGATGACATGATCAGACTTTCCTCTCCTGGCTCCTGCTGCCTCTCATATTGATTGTCATACACTGGGCTTCACTTGGTCATTGCTCTCCTCTCTTTTACTGTCTCCCCTTATCTGTAATTCTGTAAAATTTGACGCCTCGTCACTCTATTTTTTTCTTTTTTACTACCAATTATCTTGTACAGCCTGCCCTATTCCAGGTCAGCGTGGTAGAGAGAAGGTTGTGTGGCTCGGGCACCAGCTGGCGATGCCTATGCCTGCTCATCCATCCTCCTGGATCCACACACTACATATATTGTCCTCAGTCACCGCACTGAGTCTGTGTGGATCGGTCTCAATCAGGTTTGCACATGTTGACACTGCAATTTTACTCTATTCTTCTTTGCAAAATTGCTCAACCTCTGTCAGGCTGTGAACAATCCTTTTCAAGTACAGCAAAACATTTTTAGTGGACTGAGGTCTGGACTTTGACTCGGTCACTGTAGAGCATTCACCTTGTTGTCCTTCAACCATTTCTGTGCAGCTTTCACTGTACGCTTCGGGTTTTTGTCTCACTGTAAAATAAATCTTCTCCCACGTCATAGTTCTCTGGCAGACTGACTCAGGTTGTCCTCAAGGATTTCCCTATAATTAGCTGTATTCGTTTACCCCTCCATGTTTCCAAACCTTCCAGGCCCTGCTGCTGAGAAGCATCCCCACAGCATGATGCTGCCACCGCCATGCTTCACAGTGAGGATGGTGTGTTTGTGGTGATGTGCAGTGTTTGGTATCTGCCATACAGCGTCTTCCTTCTTCCAGTTGACCTTGGAGTCTCCCACATACCTTTGGAATACTTTTTATAGGCACTGTATATATGGCAACACGTATAATATCTGTTATATCATCAAAATGAGCAATTATTTATAATAAAAAATGGCAAATGTATAGTTAATTAAGCTGTTATTTCACTGTTAAGAAGTAAAGAAAAGCTTTACAAACTATTTATTAGCATTTTTTCAGTGGAAAGTTGTGATTGAAGCTCTTAATACCTTGTGAATGGTTGATAGATATTGTGTAATAATCTATAAACATTATTTGGATGGCCATTACAGAGTTTTAATCTTCACAATACCCATGTCAGTGAGTTCTTTTTAGCAAATAAATAAGTGTAATACATCTAAGTCAAAATTGGCCATATGCGTTTATTTCTTTTGGTTTCTTCTGTTGGATTCAAGTCCAATTTTTATGAAATTGCTGGCACTGATATTATTTTCTCAATCATTATTAATACAGAGGAATACACAGATTGATACCACAGTCACACATTCTCCATGGATGTAATGGGGGTCGGGTCATGTCCTCAGTGTTTTCTATAATCCTGGCTCCAGGTCCTGCCTTTAAGACAGAGTTGTCATCTCTTCCTATCTCCATCTCCTCAACAGCATTAAAAAATCCTTTAGCCGGAATTATTGCTGATGCGAACAGTACCTATAGATGGGTTATTCAGAATTGTAATCAGAATTCCTTTATTTGTCCCGCAAATGGGGAAAGTTCTTCATCACAGCAGCCGAAGGACAGTAAAAATATTAATACACAATGTGGAAAATGAAACCAGTCACTCAGATGACTACAATATGACTATGGATGATGACATGATCAGACTTTCCTCTCCTGGCTCCTGCTGCCTCTCATATTGATTGTCATACACTGGGCTTCACTTGGTCATTACTCTCCTCTCTTTTACTGTCTCCCCTTATCTGTAATTCTGTAAAATTTGACGCCTCGTCACTCTATTTTTTTCTTTTTTACTACCAATTATCTTGTACAGCCTGCCCTATTCCAGGTCAGCGTGGTAGAGAGAAGGTTGTGTGGCTCGGGCACCAGCTGGCGATGCCTATGCCTGCTCATCCATCCTCCTGGATCCACACACTACATATATTGTCCTCAGTCACCGCACTGAGTCTGTGTGGATCAGTCTCAATCAGGTTTGCACATGTTGACCCTGCAATTTTACTCTATTCTTCTTTGCAAAATTGCTCAACCTCTGTCAGGCTGTGAACAATCCTTTTCAAGTACAGCAAAACATTTTTAGTGGACTGAGGTCTGGACTTTGACTCGGTCACTGTAGAGCATTCACCTTGTTGTCCTTCAACCATTTCTGTGCAGCTTTCACTGTACGCTTCGGGTTTTTGTCTCACTGTAAAATAAATCTTCTCCCACGTCATAGTTCTCTGGCAGACTGACTCAGGTTGTCCTCAAGGATTTCCCTATAATTAGCTGCATTCGTTTACCCCTCCATGTTTCCAAACCTTCCAGGCCCTGCTGCTGAGAAGCATCCCCACAGCATGATGCTGCCACCGCCATGCTTCACAGTGAGGATGGTGTGTTTGTGGTGATGTGCAGTGTTTGGTATCTGCCATACAGCGTCTTCCTTCTTCCAGTTGACCTTGGAGTCTCCCACATGCCTTTGGAATACTTTTTATAGGCACTGTATATATGGCAACACGTATAATATCTGTTATATCATCAAAATGAGCAATTATTTATAATAAAAAATGGCAAATGTATAGTTAATTAAGCTGTTATTTCACTGTTAAGAAGTAAAGAAAAGCTTTACAAACTATTTATTAGCATTTTTTCAGTGGAAAGTTGTAATTGAAGCTCTTAATACCTTGTGAATGGTTGATAGATATTGTGTAATAATCTATAAACATTATTTGGATGGCCATTACAGAGTTTTAATCTTCACAATACCCATGTCAGTGAGTTCTTTTTCGCAAATAAATAAGTGTAATACATCTATGTCAAAATTGGCCATATGCGTTTATTTCTTTTGGTTTCTTCTGTTGGATTCAAGTCCAATTTTTATGAAATTGCTGGCACTGATATTATTTTCTCAATCATTATTAATACAGAGGAATACACAGATTGATACCACAGTCACACATTCTCCATGGATGTAATGGGGGTCGGGTCATGTCCTCAGTGTTTTCTATAATCCTGGCTCCAGGTCCTGCCTTTAAGACAGAGTTGTCATCTCTTCCTATCTCCATCTCCTCAACAGCATTAAAAAATCCTTTAGCCGGAATTACTGCTGATGCGAACAGTACCTATAGATGGGTTATTCAGAATTGTAATCAGAATTCCTTTATTTGTCCCGCAAACGGGGAAAGTTCTTCATCACAGCAGCCGAAGGACAGTAAAAATATTAATACACAATGTGGAAAATGAAACCAGTCACTCAGATGACTACAATATGACTATGGATGATGACATGATCAGACTTTCCTCTCCTGGCTCCTGCTGCCTCTCATATTGATTGTCATACACTGGGCTTCACTTGGTCATTGCTCTCCTCTCTTTTACTGTCTCCCCTTTTCTGTAATTCTGTAAAATTTGACGCCTCGTCACTCTATTTTTTTCTTTTTTACTACCAATTATCTTGTACAGCCTGCCCTATTCCAGGTCAGCGTGGTAGAGAGAAGGTTGTGTGGCTCGGGCACCAGCTGGCGATGCCTATGCCTGCTCATCCATCCTCCTGGATCCACACACTACATATATTGTCCTCAGTCACCGCACTGAGTCTGTGTGGATCAGTCTCAATCAGGTTTGCACATGTTGACCCTGCAATTTTACTCTATTCTTCTTTGCAAAATTGCTCAACCTCTGTCAGGCTGTGAACAATCCTTTTCAAGTACAGCAAAACATTTTTAGTGGACTGAGGTCTGGACTTTGACTCGGTCACTGTAGAGCATTCACCTTGTTGTCCTTCAACCATTTCTGTGCAGCTTTCACTGTACGCTTCGGGTTTTTGTCTCACTGTAAAATAAATCTTCTCCCACGTCATAGTTCTCTGGCAGACTGACTCAGGTTGTCCTCAAGGATTCATTTAACCACAGTCACACATTCTCCATGGATGTGATGGGGGTTGGGTCATGTCCTCAGTGTTTTCTATAATCCTGGCTCCAGGTCCTGCTTTTAAGACAGAGTTGTCATCTCTTCCTATCTCCATTACCTCAACATCATTAAAAAAAATCCGTTAGCCGGAATTACCGCTGATGCGAACAGTATAGATGTGTTGTCATGTGGAAAATGAAACAAGTCACTGAGATGACTACCACCAGTCACTCAGACGACTACAATATGACTACAGGTGGCAACTATATCAGATTTGCCTGGAACACTGCTGAGTGAGGACAGCCGTTCCTAGTTTGGTGTGGTGGAGGTGGAAGGTGGCCCTCGACCAGCAGAGCCACTGACCATGACAGAAGCGTGATTAAGCTATCATGATGTCGAACTGACCTTTTATAGACATAAGAGCGAGGTGAGTAAGGCTTTGAGCAACACTGTGACTTTTATTGTGTAGTCTTGTTTCTTTTAAACCTCTTCTGCTTTAGCCTGCTTTCTCTTAACTTGTTTTAATGTTTTGTTTCTTGAAGTCTTTTTAAATGCAATCTTTAATTTCTTTTAACGTTATTTGTATGTATACACTGTAAAGCACTTAGAGTTGCTGTGTGTCTGAATTGTGCTATTTAAATAAACTTGCCTTGCCTAAAACGTTATTATTATTATTATTATTATTATTATTATTATCATTATTATCATTATTATCATTATTATCATTATTATTATTATTATTATTATTATTATTAGCTTAAAAAGTAGACACAAGTACTAATTGAGTATAAAAAAACAAAGATTTGGTGTTAAAACATGAATTCGGTATTTGATATTAAATGTGGGACTGGTTCAACATCAAAAGAAATTCTTCTGGCATTAAATGAATTAATTGGAATAACTGAGGATGGAGGCAAATAAAACAAAGTCTGTGTTAACATGTATGCAGGCTGAATGGGTCGATCTCATATTCAGCATTTACAATGATTGTAGTCATTTTTGCCTTTTTTAAAATCTGATTTCCGATCAAATAAATTGATTTGATGAATAATAATAATCATTTGACGGGTCTGCTGCAGATGTATGCAGGCAGGCTCAAGTTCTCGCGTAAATGTAGGCCTCGTAGAGTAACAACAACAACAACAACAACAACAAAAAGTACAGGCCCTGTGTAGCTACAATATCTGTCTCCAAAATGCGTAAAGCAGCAGAAGATTTTCACATTGTACTTGAGTAAAGTACTGTAATAAATTAAATCAGTTACATTCTACATTTTAGGTCCAAAGGACGGCAGGTTTCCATATAACCGAGTCATAAAATGCGACGGCAAACTTTCTTCGCCCGATACAAAACACCGACTTTCGATAAGTCCTTCACCAGTCATCACCAAAATGTTCTTCTCTGCTGCTCATATTTCATTCGTTGAAATACATTTTATAAAACCTCTCCGTGACTCATTCCGTGGCTGAAACATGGACACAGTTGTGGCAGCGGCTAGAGGAGAGTCCGCTGCGTCTCACCGGAGCAGTTCAACATACATAAAACATACAACTCTCCCGGATCGAGCTGTGTGTTGATTAAAAACACTATTTACAGCCTTAACTGTGATTCAAATCTGCATCCTGTTTGTCTGCTGTTTATGTTGTCGAGGGCGACATCGAGTCTCAACCTGCCCCAGCAGATCGGAGATCGGAGAGAAGTCGGAGCTGAATCACCGGTGGTGCAGTGATGATTTTATCTGCGATGCGTTCATCCGTAAAAACTCAGTTGCTGTGTGTGTGGAAAAAAATGGTTTTAACAATCCAAGATATTTTATTTCCTTTGAAAAAAAAAAAAATCTTTTTAGAGAGGGGAAATAAAGACTGCAGGATGTCGGGCCTTTTCTTTCCCCCCTTATCTCCTTTTCTTTTCTCTTTTCTTTTTTCTTTTCTTTTCTTGTCATTTCTTTTTTTTTCCTCATAAACGTTCTCTTTTCTTTTCTTTTCTTTTCTTGTTGTTTCTACTTTTCTTTTCTTTTCTTTTCTTTCCTCATTTTAATTTGATTAGACCACACGTCCTTAGCTAATCTCCTTTTTATCAGTAAAAGTGAATTTTTACAGTTACATTGTTGACATTTTCTAGTTGCGTGTTATCGTACTGAAGAAATATTATTGTTTCTACGCACACACGCGCACACAAACACACACTCTCTCGCGCGCGCGCGCGCACACACACACACACACACACACACACACACACACACACACACACACACACACACACACACACACACACACACTTACTTAATGATGACGCCCGTAGTGATCTCCCACCACAACCCCATGAACACCCGAGTTACTTTCGCTCCTCCTCGCTGACTCACCAGGTAGATCCCACACATGGGACGTGTAAATGTGCAAATCCCTTATTTTCTGTCAACTGATGGCATTTCTCGCACATCACTTCAGGGACCAGCTGTGAGACGCCGGGATTAACAGGACGGGAAACATTAACTATCCTACCCTGTGAGCAGTTTGCGTGGTGGTGGTGGTGGCCTGTGTTCTACAGGCCATTAGTTGATATCAGTTCGTGATCCGGTGACTTCCTTTGCGTCGCTTTCACTGGAGAAAAATCACGAGCAGGGAAACTCCGATTTGTAAGGATGCAGTGACGTTTGGCGTGAGAGGAGATCACCAGATCTTTGGGGAAGAAACGTGACGGCTGCTGAGCACATCATGGTGGGCTGGCATTTTTATTCATTTATTTTTTTCTCCAAGACTGAACGTTTCAAGGAACTGCACATGTAGAGCAGCTGAGACTGAGTCACCCACTGAAACAAAAGCACCCAGGAGCAGCCTGCAGGCAGCTTTCATCACCTGCCGTAGTCTGTGATCCCCTGATCGGGTAATCCCACTTATAATTTTAACCTCAGAGGAGAACATCATATGATCACATCTGATCCCATTCTGCATTACCCTATTTGTTACTGTGACATTTTGGGTCTCTTTAGTCACATTCCAAACAAAGCTCGCACACACACACACACACACACACACACACACACACATCTGACTGCTCTCTGGTGTGTGTGATCTGAGTGGCGCCCCTCACGCGTCAGGCGACGTTGACTCGACAGGTTTATATATGTGATATTTTTAGGTGATATCACGAAGTAGGTGGGGCTAATTTGTCTTGTTTAAATCGGAATGAATCTCATCTCATCCTCGTTCTGGTGCAGCAGACTGTCGGGTGAGCCAAAGATGTTGCGGTTTGGACTGGGTAGGATTATTGCGCATCTTTGCACACATGGATTTTGGTCAGTTTGAGTGATGGTTTGTGACCCGTGTAACAATGTCTCTGGTTCCACTGTTTCAGTTTGGCTGGTTTGTAGCCTCAGCGCAGTTTTTGGTAAGTATTAATGATTTATTTCCCTTTTCTTGACTAAACTCTTGCATGATGCGCTGGGTCAGTTGTTAATTGAGTCCTCCCCTGAGCTCGGGTGATGCTGCTGCTCTCTCCTTTGGATCTGCTCAGAAATGTCCTCGTCCGAGATATGTATGCTAGATTGTAACTTTTAGATAGAAGATCCATGCATGACATATGGTGTGAGAGCCTCTGTGTCTCTTTGTGTGCGTGTGCTCGTGTGTAGGTGTGTGTGATTCCAGGGAGACACAAATAAAGGCGGGGGACTGGAGTATGTGGCAAATAGCCGCCGTAAAAGAAAAAAAAAGAAAAAGAAAAAGAAAAAAAAGAAAGATCTTGCCTCGTTGGTTAAGAGAAAAGAAAGCATGTATTTTTATTTTTTACTTTTACTTTTTAGAAACTTTGGTAACTTGAGTTGGACGCCAGAATCCCCAGATACGCAGATAAAACCTTCTTTACGCATTTTGCACTGCATGCCCGAAGTTCTTGTGAACCAGAAAAAGCTGATGATTCTTTTGATTTTACTGTCTTTCCTTCATGATCTGCACTTGCTCTGATTTTGATTTGATTCGGATTTTTTTTTTCTCCCTCGCTTTCCTTGAGTGGGCAGAAGCCTCGGAGGTGGGATGCGTAATGTGCGCTCCTCGCAGTACTGCTGGAATTTTCCCCTTAGCACTGTTGCAAACAAGGGTGATGAAACAGGCGGGATGCTGTTAAGTGAGAGTGGGGGCGACGCAATGTGCCTCTGGTTTGACCCTGAGCGCATTTGGCTGGGAACCGCACTTCCCATAGCTTATTTTAAGCTTGTGTTAATTTGCATAATATGTCCCCTTTAAGTCATTGTGGGTAACCACTAAGTGCTGTATCGTTATCAGCTGGACAAATTTCAGCATCTTGAAGACGTTTTGCCGCTCAGCCGAGGAGCTTTTTAGGTTCCAACTAAACTGGAGGGGAGTCTGAAGGCTTATAAACTCTTTGTGTGTCTTAGGGCCACTTGTGGGTCTTTGACTTAACCAGCCCTCATGGGGGTTGCTATGGGGCTAGGTGAGGCCAGGTGTGAATGGTTGTCAAGCTGTCTGGGAAGAGAACTCAGTACAGCATTGTATATGGGTGATAAGTAGTGTCTTAGTCCACCTCCTCTGTTCGGAGATGGTCCTTCCAGTTTAACAAAGATGGATTCTTTTACTCCTCTTTCACAGCATCTGTCTTCTCTGTCCAAGATGTTTAAAATGTTGTTCTCAGTGGAATGATTTTTCTCCTTCGGATGTAAGTGGACAGCAGAGTCTTGACCTGAGGAGTTGGTCCTCCTGTGCTGTGCCATTCGTTTATGGAAAGGTTGTTCTGTAATCCCCAGTGTACAAATCGGTGCCGGGCTGTGTTGAACAGGATTAACTACATTACTCTGTTTATGCCTCAGCTTTTGTCTTTGGGAAGGGCAAGTGTCTGCCTCCGTGTGTTGGTGGGTTTAAAGTAAACCGGGATATGATGTTTGTTGAAGACCTTCTCGAGTTTCTCAGATTTTCCTACAACACAGAGAGTGATTGTGTTGTTTTTGACGAAGGTCCAAGGTTTTAAGTGCTCCCCTGATGTGCCTCTGATGACCCTCAGCTTGTGAGAGGTGAAACACCTTTGAAAAACTGAAACACGTCCAGTTTCCTATGATACAGCACACAAATTTACCATGACCTGGATGACTGAGAACCCTCATCAACATAAGGGTAACTTCTTAACCCATTAACCAGTTATCACCAATGACTCAACTTGGATCTTGTGTGTGTGTTGGCAGAGACTACTGTGGGGCCGCATGCAGCTGCTATAAATGGGTGTGACAGGTGAGTGTTGCCGTTCTTCCCTCTCTGTGTTTAGAGATTAGGCATGGTGCCAGTCAGTTTCCTCAGATGCAGCCTGCAAGCTGTGGGCACAGTACTGATCTCAACCATGGTTGTGATCCAGCAACAGAATTTATCAGACAAGCATGTCTCGCCAGCGACTACATTTTAACAGCATTGTAACAAGTATCCAGAAGTCACAGGTGAAGATAAAAAATGTAGGAAGTCTGCATTAGAAATTCTAGAAATGACCAGATGTTTGTTATATATTTTGCTGAGCTGTGTACTTGCAATATCCCTGACCTTTCCAACAATGTTTAAACTCAGAGAAGTCAACACATTTAGTGTCCAGGGTCAGCAAATGAGAATACAACTTTCAAAGGTTATCGGATCTATCTGGTGAGTCTCATCAGAGAGATTTTGATCGGAAGGCGTAATCGTGTTGTTATTTCAGGTTACTTAATGTTCACCGTCACTGAGACAGCTGCGGGATTAGTCAGGTGTACATCACTGAGTCAACACTCCACAGAGGGTTTTGCAACTTGCGTCAGGATAGTTAAACATGTCCAACGAAAATGGACAGCAGCTAATATTGTGTAATGCAGGTTACTCCCTGCACCTTAACCACCAAGACACCGATGTCAAGTCCCCACTGATTGGCAGCTTCCAGCAAACAAGGCCGAGCCGGGATGGAGCCACAGAGGGAAAGCCAGAAAATATTTTCCCCATGACACATGACCAGTTATTGAAGTCAAAGCCAAATCACCATCCATGGCAGTGTTGTAAAATGAAGTGTTTAGTGGACAAAAATGTAGTATACACCCACGAGGGTAGGATGAGTCATCAACATTTTTCATTATTCTCCAGGAAGACTTTAAAATACTATTAAAAAAAACTAAAATGGCTTTTTTGGCCACTATGGGGCCTGATACTGGCATTTAGGTGTGATATGGATCAAGCCATATGAACTTTAAATATCAAAAGTAAGTAAAGTAAAATTAAACATGCCTTCCCATTTACAGTGGAGTCCAAAAATTCTGAAACCAGACTTAAAACCTCTAAAATTGTCACATAAACCTGTGAATAATCAGAAAGTTTGAGGATTAAGAAAGTAAATGAAAGTTTCAGAAGCCATATTGTTGTTCTAAGCAGAGACGAGCTGCATCTATGTGAAAACATGGCTTGTTTTGAAGGGGGCAGTGCATGTAACTTTAAAATGTGGATTTTCAGAAGCTGGATCAGCTGCTTCCAAAGCACAAACAGGCAGATCCAAAGTGACCACACACTCTGAAGATAAATACATCAAGTTCATTTTAGATAGAAAAACAACATCATCACAGATACAGAATTTATTAAATAAAGAAGGCTGCTGTCACGCAGAGTCTCAGAGGAAGAGTCTCACTCTTTAAAGCACTTCTCAGAAATGCTTTTGCAGAAATCTCACAGTGGATGTCTGGAAAAATGTCTGGATGGACAGAATGGTGTGTGTAAGGGCGAAAACAGGAAAGAGGAAGATGCCAAGTGTTTCAGACTCACTCAGTGGAACATGTGATGGGAAGGTACGACTCGGGGGCTGTGTTGGCCTCTGTGGAGTTGGAGACATGACCAGAGAGGACATTCTTCAGACACACACTCCACCCTCTGGTTTGATCACTGTGGAAAAGGATTCATACTGCAGCAGGATAATGAGCCCAAACCCGCCTCGCAGCGTTGGTAGAACTACTTGAAGACCAAGGAGGAGACTGTCAGGCGCCCCAACACTGCCCTTTGAGTGCGCCCATTCTCCGCATCCTCCTCTCTGTGAAAGTTACAGATGCGGCCAGGGGAGACATTTTGCCGTGGCTCTGATACGCCTCCGCCTCTCCCGGCAAGAAACTTTAACCAAGTGTTTGTTTCGGGAAAAAAAATCTCTGTGACGGTCAGCCATCCTGACCGAGATCTCAGTGGACTTTCCCCCAGAAAACAGCCTCCTTCTCTGTGAGTGAGAGAGTCAGACAGCATCCTGTTTACTGATGTCGATTATTTAATTATGTCATTTAGAGGGAAAAACATAACTTTGTCCCTTTCCAGGATGTTTGGTGGGTCGGGATCTCAATCACAACACCTAACAGCAGCTGTATGATTACAAACAGTCAGCGGGTACACGTTTAGATCAACAGGAGGACACCTGGGGTAATACCTTGAAAAAACCCCCACAGATGTCAACATCATGACGTGTGCTGTCAGGCCTCTTTGGACCCACAGTGCAGGCTTACTGTATGAATTGCACACTGGTGCGTCTTCACGCCGGAGCTGCTTGGCTCTGTGTGAGTGAACAACGCTTCGGTGATAATACGGCAACTCTGTGTGAAACGGGCTAGGCCTGTTTGAAACTGAAAAAGTCATAAAGAATAAAGCAACCAAGTGTTTCGATGATGTTATTAAATTAATAACACTCAGGATGCGTTCAAAGTCTCTTCAAAAAAACGTGGCTGTCACTTGCGACCCATCTCTTATCCAGCTCGGCTCCGTCTGTTTGAAAACACCTTCAAGATGTCCAGTTGCCTGCGATATTTCACTGAGCCAAGAAGCCAAGTATTCTTTGACATTCCAATATGCTCTTTGGATCACTGTCAAATCAGGCTGGTGTAACATGAGTCAGCAGTGAGTCCATGCCAGATCGAGTGCATACTTTAAATCAAAAGGAGGACATAACAATTACTAAGATAGGCTGAAATTTACGGATATTTTTAAAAAGTTTCAACTTTTCACTCAAACTGTTAGTTGATACTATCATATGTAATAAATATTTTCAAAGAAGATCAGAAGAAATGCAAAAGTGTTTTGATGCTGTATACTATGGATCCACCAATTATTGACCTGGCTGACTCTGAGACCCAATATTCAACATCTCTGTGATTACTTGAATAGCGTTTCTCTGTTGTATCATCAAAGTGAAATATCCACTCAGGCTAAATAAATCACCCTGTAATGGGCAACTTGCCATATTATTTACTGACCGCATTCATGGTCTGAGGATGAATAATTCATAGTTAATGTAAAATTAAGGTGTAAGTAAGGATTGAAATATGTGGGTGTGAGTGTTTTCACCAAAGTCCATTAGAGGGCAGTATTACAAAGGACAAGGGTTCATATAATGCACATAGGCATGACAGGAGGCTAGTTCATCTGTAAAATACTTGTACATATATGTTGTAGTCAACCCTGATGACTGTCAGTGGTAATAATGTGGATTACGGTGTCTGTGCGTTGCAGAGAAATCCACCAGAAAACCAAGCCCAAGCACTGTGAGAATCAGATTCATCCAGGCGCAGGTCTCTCATGTTGTGGAAAGGAGGCTTACAACCCTGCAGCCGCCACATGCTGTAGAGAAAAACATGGACCCAACGTGACAGGTAAGACATTTGTGTAACGGGAAGTGAGAGGACGCGACAGCCAACATTATATCTTCAACATCTTCAACCAGCATTGAGAAGTTTGTGCTGACTTGTGTCGAGAAGTAGTGAAAGAAAGCAGGAAACATGATGATTGCATCGTAACGAAAGTATCACGAGGAATCCACCTGATGGGCTGAGAGAAGAAGAAAAATATCAATCTTAAGTCCTCCCAAAAATGAAAACTCAGTCATTATCTTCTCATTTCCTGTCAATAGAAAATCAGGTGAAGTTTCAAAGTCCACAAAACATTTCTGTATTAAAACATAAGAAAACAACACAAAAAAACCCATGAGATGGATCCAAACCACCGATCCAGTGCGTTAAAACCAAAAATTCATGTGAAATCACAACTTGAGCACCCTCGAGCTTGTGTACCCACTCAAGATGCTGCTTCAGTGAACATTTTAGTTTATAAATTACGTGTTAATAATGTCTTTATAAATCAATTTGGGATCTCTGGGTTTCCAGAGACTTGGATTACAGAGCGTGAGCTCTAGGGAGCCACGTTTTTTTATGTCCATTTGAGTTGTTTTGAAGAATGCTGAACATGAAAATGACTAAATTATCATTTATGGGTGAACCTGTCCTTTAAACACTGCCTCTCGAAGACAGACTTTGTATGATCGCTGACCCATGTGGCCCCCCACTTCCTTTGGAGTTTCATAATTTTGTTTCAAATGAAAGTGTTATGTGTCCCTTAAATGTACCCACGAGGAAGTCAGAAAATCGAAAGCACATCAAAGTTATCTGTGCATCCCCATGATTGACTCAGGAACATTGTCAAAGGTCTAAACAAAATGAATTCTATTTACTTTTTAAAGAGGTTCATCAACTATCACTGCTAACTACTCCATATAATTTACTCTTAATCACCAGCATATTACACCTAGCTAAAACTTCTCTAATACTGTAGTCCTGCAGTTTCTTCCCTTGGTTTCTCAACAAATAGCTGCAGTTTGTAGGGCTCAAATAAAAATCAGAACTGTTGCTCGTTCTTTTTTTTCAGCTTCATGAATTTTTGTGTTTCACTCGTCCTTGCATATTATACTTCCCCCAATGATACGTTGGCACTCATCCCTAATATTGTGTTTTAAGATCCTGAGTCATCGTCTAAGATCTCCACTTCTTCAGGGCTCCAGTTGTTTAGGAGAATCAGACACAACGTGATTGTTGGAATTTGGGCAGCCTCTGAGTTTGAGAGCTTCTCGACAATAGTAGCAGCAAATTGTCTGGAGTCTTCCTACTGTCTGCGGTCGATTATAAACCAGACCTTTTGCACATTTGGCCAATGCTGGTGTGGATCTGGTTTTCCCATCTGGACCGGCACTGGGCCAGCTCCAGCACAGATGCATTTTATGAGGCAGGGACAGTCAAGGCTGCTGTTGTATCACTTATCGCACCCAGAATTCCAACAGAAGGTGGCAGAACTAGAGACGCAACATGTTACAAGTCACACTTGCGACCTGCTTCCTTAACATAACATTCCACCTAAGCACCTACTTATATTCAATGTTAAAAATGTTATGTTAAAATCACCGTTTCCAAAATCCAAGGCATTGTCTTCAAATTATTCATACAGTTGAACCAAAGGTCCCCAGCCTAAGGATATTAAATCAGCAATGATAAAAAAAAAATGTAGCAAAGTAGGAATTCCTCACACATAAGAAGGAGGCATTACAGAATATCAGCAGCGATGATTGACTATGGCATCCACAAAACATTCCAACAGGTTGCTTTAGTGGTGGAAAACAAAAATCACCAAGCAAAATTTAACTCTTACAACTGCTACGTCTGTGCTTGCCTTCTAACACTTTTTGAAGTACTCCTGAGTGCGGCAAGCCAGACGTTCTCCCCGAAATAGTCTGTTATGATAGAATTGCGCGTGCGCAGTGTGGAGCACTTATTTTTTCTTGAAAACCGTAGCCGCTGCTTGAAGCCCGTATTAACTGAGGTGGCACAGGAATATTTAAAACGCAACAGATGACTCTCTGATATGTCACGCATGCCTTCATTTCAGGAAGGGATTAAAGAAAGGGGGATTACCTGACTGAATTGGGCAATGAACGATCAACAGATGGATTGGTTTGTAGTGAACAATCACCAACAAAAATATGTAACATGGAAATTCCCCAACGAGCTGTTTCACAATGGCTGCACTCAGTCATTACACCACAGAGTTCCACTGTTCTGCGAGAATGCCCAAGCGGTTGTGGTTGTGGCATCCACTATAATTACCAATTAGCAGAATGTGAGCAGTTTAAACACAGTTGTGCACAGTTAATCAGTGGATGTGGCCCACGAGGCCAATATGCAGTACTGTAAATAGATGACAACGTGGGACATGTTTTTGACTGATTTATGCAACAAATGACAAGGTAGCATGATTGGTAAAAACTCCCGCCACCAGTTACACCATATGCTGCTTTACAACAGCTATAGTTCTTTCCTTAGATGGCCTCTGATGATAATTATTTCACAGTTACTGCAAGTAACTGACTTAATTGTAGCATATTGTGGTGCTGGTGTTAGTATCTGGACTTGATCTCTGTCTGTATATTGACTTGATCTCTGTTTCTACAGCTGTTGTCACAGAGGGTCTCAGTGAAATGGTGTCAGCTTGCTGCGGACTGAGTGCCTACAGTCCGGTCAATGAAATATGCTGTAACTCAACTGTCGTAACCAAATCTGTGGCATTCGCCCAGTGCTGTGACGAAGGTGGGTAAAGCTGGACACAACCGATGGATCCTAAAACCGCACAGAAACAAACAATCACTTACGGTCCTTTGATTTTCAGTAAGTGGACAGTATAGTCAGATACCTGTGATGCAGATGTGTGTTAGCAGGAGAGAAGCCATCACATCACGCTGCACTCGTGATCAAGCAGAGGCTTCATTTGAGTTGTGTGTGAGGTAAAAATATTGTACCATTGTGTTTGTTTCCACAGTGGCTTATGATGAGGACACACAACTCTGCTGTGGTCCGCTGAATAAGAGGATGGTCCAGGATAGAAAATCCAGGGATCACCAGTGTTGTGAATACAAGCAGTTCAATACTACGAGTCAGTGCTGCTGTTCGACCAATGTATCTCTTGAAATACATGAAAAACGCCACGAGTGCTGCAAAAGAATGTCAGGTACATCTGAATGTCAGCTCTTGAAGGAGACCTATTATGCTTTTTTTCCCTTTCCTACAGTGTTTTGTATATGTTCATGTGCATGTAAAAGATCTTAAAAGTTATTATCAAGGAACTTAACAAAGAAGCTAGGGTCAGTAATACTGACTATTTTTCCAAATGTTTGATCAGTTGTAACCCGCTCTCTGGAGTGTGGTCTTTAATTTTCTGGGGAAATTTCTTCATCAGAAGTCATACAAAGTAAATATGTTGGGTTTTAGCATGTTTCTCCACACATCTCCCATTGACTTTAATGTAATGACCCTTCTTTCTTCTTAAATTTCCTTGGTTATCATCCACTGTCATCCACCAAATCAGACGTCGGGGCTGGAATAGTTTCATTACTTGATCTATGGACTCTGTGTGAATGACGCCCTGTTTCTGGAGAGACAGGCTTCCTCCTCCTGCAGAAACTTTGCATTTTGGGTATTTCTTTTCCCCGTCTGGTGCAGTTTCCTAGCAGAGTGAAGTTGTTTCAGGCACCACGCAACATATAAACTGAGAGCACTTTGTCTGACCACTGAATGTTTGTGTGTGTGTCTGTGTTTGTTTTGGCCTATATGACAGTATCTGTTTCACCTTGACACCAAATGTGCCACAAGATTGCTGATGAGTCTGCAGGTCTACTGCGAACAGGAGAAGTTTTCCAACTAAGTTGAAGGACGAACACCATGTTGATTAAAAAATCAGTTGTAACCCACTCTCTGGAGTGTGGTCTTTAATTTTCTGGGGAAATTTCTTCATCAGAAGTCATACAAAGTAAATATGTTGGGTTTTAGCATGTTTCTCCACACATCTCCCATTGACTTTAATGTAATGACCCTTCTTTCTTCTTAAATTTCCTTGGTTATCATCCACTGTTAACAAGAAAGTTGCTATTTAATGTTTGTGGTGTGGTGACTGTATGTTGACTTGATCTTTGCCTTTACAGCTGTCTGTGGAAACGAGACCTACAACGAAAACATGGAACTCTGCTGTCAGTTAACTGTTGTAAAAAAACCCGAATCAGTGCTCAACGCTCAGTGCTGTGGTAAAGGTGAGCAGAGCTGAAACAAAAATCCTGAGACTTTACATTTCAGCCAAACAAAGCAGCATTTTAAAGAAGTCTGCATAAAAGTATCTTGGTGAAAAGCGGTGTTGTTCCAGAAGTTAACGTTATAAAGTTTGAAGTATCATTGTGTTTGTTTCCACAGTGGCTTATGATGAGAACACGCAGCTCTGCTGTGGTCCGCTGGATAACAGGAGAGTCCTGGAAAGAAAATCCGAGCATCACCAATGTTGTGGACAAGAGCAGTTCAACACTACGAGTCATTGCTGCTGTTTTATGAATGGATCTCTTGAAATACTTACTAAACACTCCAAGTGCTGCGTAGAGGAGACAGGTGCGTCTGAATGTCAACTCTTTAAGGTTTATTATGCTTTTTTTTATTTTTCTCTTTTCTTTCAGTGTTATATGTCCTTGTGCATGTAAACGAATTAGAAAATTACTGGACCAAATCAGACGTCGGGGCTGGAATAGTTTCATTACTTGATCTATGGACTCTGTGTGAATGACGCCCTGTTTCTGGAGAGACAGGCTTCCTCCTCCTGCAGAAACTTTGCATTTTGGGTATTTCTTTTCCCCGTCTGGTGCAGTTTCCTAGCAGAGTGAAGTTGTTTCAGGCACCACGCAACATATAAACTGAGAGCACTTTGTCTGACCACTGAATGTTTGTGTGTGTGTCTGTATTTGTTTTGGCCTATATGACAGTATCTGTTTCACCTTGACACCAAATGTGCCACAAGATTGCTGATGAGTCTGCAGGTCTACTGCGAACAGGAGAAGTTTTCCAACTAAGTTGAAGGACGAACACCATGTTGATTAAAAAATCAGTTGTAACCCACTCTCTGGAGTGTGGTCTTTAATTTTCTGGGGAAATTTCTTCATCAGAAGTCATACAAAGTAAATATGTTGGGTTTTAGCATGTTTCTCCACACATCTCCCATTGACTTTAATGTAATGACCCTTCTTTCTTCTTAAATTTCCTTGGTTATCATCCACTGTTAACAAGAAAGTTGCTATTTAATGTTTGTGGTGTGGTGACTGTATGTTGACTTGATCTTTGCCTTTACAGCTGTCTGTGGAAACGAGACCTACAACGAAAACATGGAACTCTGCTGTCAGTTAACTGTTGTAAAAAAACCCGAATCAGTGCTCAACGCTCAGTGCTGTGGTAAAGGTGAGCAGAGCTGAAACAAAAATCCTGAGACTTTACATTTCAGCCAAACAAAGCAGCATTTTAAAGAAGTCTGCATAAAAGTATCTTGGTGAAAAGCGGTGTTGTTCCAGAAGTTAACGTTATAAAGTTTGAAGTATCATTGTGTTTGTTTCCACAGTGGCTTATGATGAGAACACGCAGCTCTGCTGTGGTCCGCTGGATAACAGGAGAGTCCTGGATGGAAAATCCGAGCATCACCAATGTTGTGGACAAGAGCAGTTCAACACTACGAGTCATTGCTGCTGTTTTATGAATGGGTCTCTTGAAATACTTGCCAAACACTCCAAGTGCTGCGTAGAGGAGACAGGTGCGTTTCAATGTCAACTCTTAAAGGACACCTACTCTGCTTTTCATTTGTTTCCTTCAGTGTTTTATATATGTACTTGAGCATGTAAAAGATCTAGAAAGTTAAAAAGGTCATTTGGACCAAATCAGACGTCGGGGCTGGAATAGTTTCATTACTTGATCTATGGACTCTGTGTGAATGACGCCCCGTTTCTGGAGAGACAGGCTTCCTCCTCCTGCAGAAACTTTGCATTTTGGGTATTTCTTTTCCCCTTCTGGTGCAGTTTCCTAGCAGAGTGAAGTTGTTTCAGGCACCACGCAACATATAAACTGAGAGCACTTTGTCTGACCACTGAATGTTTGTGTGTGTGTCTGTGTTTGTTTTGGCCTATATGACCGGGTCATAGGTGACTTTATGTCAAGGTCCTTGACATAAAGTCACACAAGTTACTAATTTTAAAATTCCCGATCGTCTTTATGTAGCCTGGCAGTAGACTAGTTTTGCTAGAGCCAACCTAAGCATTTAGATTGCTTGCCTATAAAAAATGCTGTCACCTAGTCGGTCTGCCACTAGACAGCTGAGTGTTGATCCAGTCAGACTGGCAACATTTCAGTCTACTTTCAAATCTCCATTGGAGACTAGAAGAAACAAATAAAAGTTTTATTGTGTGCTGTCGCCAGCTACAGTAAAATGGTAAACGGTGCCAGCAGTAATAAATAATTGGTCTTGGTTTAATAATTTGAGATATACTTAGCCGCAGAGTTGACATGGCTCATAAGTCTGAACATGCATGATGAGTCAGATGAACTCGCTCCACGGTTGATGTCTAGATGGAAATGCACACAGCTGTTGTTCTTCTGTTTTCACCGCTGTGCACTCAAAATACTTCCTGCTTTGTGTCCACAGGTGTGCAGCCTCTGGTAAGAGACAACTTACTGTCTTCAACAGACCATTGCTGTGTCAGAGCTGTTTAAAGTTACATGCACTCACCTAAACAGCATATCTACTGTCTGAAATAACACAGACACCTGAAATGCTTCAGTAATGTTGTTGATCAGTGAAGATTTATGCATATCAACGTTCTATTTCTCTTTTTCTTTTTTAAAGATACCTGGACCTCAACCCACCTGGTAAGTCAACCAAACAGTTCAGCCATCACACTGAAATCAACCAAACTTTTGCCACACAGTGGTGGGACAGTGGTGACACGTGGTTTTACATCAGCCCAGTTTGAGTCAGTAGAGCTCTAGATCTGTAAAGAATACAAATTTATCAATATTTAGAAACAAATATTGACCTGTTTGAAGAGATTAGATATAGAATTTATTAAAACAGTTCAATAACAGTAAAAAACTCAATAGTACTACAAAAAATAATACTGTTTAAAAGACAAACAGATTAGAGCGTTTCACCATAATAACGGCCAACTGCCTGGACTGCTTGAGGCACCGCAGGAGTGTGTATCCAATCAGTAAGCATTGTTGAGAAGTTTTGGCCAAGACATATCGATACTAAACTCATGTCTGTGCAGGAAACCTGAGAGAAAGACGTTTTTAAAAGTCTGTGTGTACTTTTGTAGCCTCTAAGCAAATCTCTTTAGTTTCTCTCTTCATTTTCACTTTCAGCTGTTTCAGTAGTCATGTTTAGTCACCACTGGTGAAAACGCAACGTCACCTGTAATGCTGCTTCATAATAAAAGCTTTTGAACGAGAAGTAGTTACAGTAAATGAAGCATGTCTGTAACTTTGTGAGTGGTGATTCTTCGATTGTATACAGATTGAGACAAATATGTCATTGGTTACGACACAACTTCAAGTGGGCAGCCTAGCTATGGTGGAAAGCAAAACCCCTGCCAAGGCGAGGCAGTTGAACCAAGAACTGCATCCTTGCTTTATGTTGTATCATAGTGATAATCTGTGTTTTTGTTTGTTTTTTGCTGTTCCCTGCACATCTAAAGCTCTGGTCCAGAAAAAAGCATCTGTGGGTCATCTTGTTACAACCCAAAGAAGTTACGCTGCTGTGAAAAGAAGCAGTCTAACCGGTGCTGCACCACAGGTATGACAGTGGCCGTGATGATCCGTGTGTGTGTGGGCGTTTTGTGTTGGTTAACATGCAGGTGCTGGTTGAGACAGGGCGGTTAGAGCTGTGTTGGCAGTTTTGCTTAATGTCGGTTATACATAATGAGCAACAGTGTGGATGTACAAACTGCTTCGCCAAAACTTTCTCCTTCAGGGAACGTGATGTCACCACCACTTCCTTTCTAACTGAAGAGGCTTGTGAAGGGATAGACTAATAACTGCTGGGTGCAGTGCCGGCCCTGAGTAATTTGGTGCCCTAGGCAAGATCTTAGCCGGCACCCTGTTGCATCACAGTCAATTTCACAATCAAGTGTCATACACTCACAGAAACTGCGTGTATGTATTCAAGATTTTAGTCAAAGTCAAAAATATCACACCAAATAAAAACTGAAAAAAGAAACAATATAAATAAGGCACTGTGCAAACATATCATCTCTCAGGCTCAGAGTGCCGTCCCTCTCTTATCTATTGTTAGCTTCTTTGCAAAATGACCTCCAACTCCTTCCATGTTGCCATGTGGGTATTGTGCTCCTGGCTATCCTCATGAACCTTCAACAAGTGGCTTGCATTGTTCCAGTCCTTTAGTCTTTCCTTATTAAGTCTGTATTCTTTTGGAGAAAACATTTAGCAGCAGAAGCAGTGCAAGCTATCATTTCTGTTTGGGTACATCAGCCAGCTTCTTTTAATTTTTTTCAGCATTGACACAAAGACTCGGTTACAAAAGTCATGTTGACACTCTCCCATCTTTGTCTTTGGGAAATGTGTAACTGCTTTTTTATTTGATGTGGTCCTCTGTGAACTAACTCTCATCTTACTTTGTCAGTTAGAAAAGATGGCCAGTCAGCAGGTCTGTTGGTGCAGCCTGTAGTCCTGATGCTGTGTCACTCTGCTGTGCTGAGGTAGAGGGACAGGAGCACCTGTTGCTGTGTCGCTGAGCTGGTGCTGAAATATTTTAAAAGTGCATCTGAAGAGAGAAAAGAAGTATATGTGACCATGTGCCCAAAATATGAACGAGTTCATGAACGATCATTCACTGAACGCGTTCAATCAATGCATACAGCACCAAAACTGTATCATATCAAAAAACATCTAAACTAAACACAGAAAATAGAAGCTGCTAAAATTTACAGCACATGATTGTGAAAGCTTAACATGATGATAATCTACTTGGTTTCCATCTAGGGTGGAGAACATATGGTACAGGTGGAAGGATTAAAGATGGTTAGGTTGCAAATAGGCTTCACTGGAGTTCATCACATTCATTTTTAATTTACCAATATGGCCAGCAGCATATGGCACAATTCTACCAAATGTATATGCAAATATATGTACAGTCCCGAGTTCAAAATTATTGTTTCATAATTCTAATTTATTTTTCAAGTTGAAATGTGTATGAAAATACACATTAACATGAATCCAACACATCATTAAGGATACATTTGTTATACAATCTACCCACGATCCCTTGTGCAGTCATGTGAGCAGTCTAGGTTAACGACTGCCTAAAGGGCTAGGGCAGCACTGTCAGCTGCTCTTGGACATCTCTCATTGGTTATTGTGAAAGCTAACTTCAGTTTCAGGGACATGGTTGAGGTAACGAAAGGAGATGGTTGTCATGGTTAAAAGAAACAATGGTGATAGCTGGTTTTCAACAGTGAACGAGCCCATTGTCACTGTTGTTTTTCTTCTGAGGGCAGTACCAAGTATGTGTCTCCAACCCCTCATTCACTAAACTATTGAGAGGTGAAGATTATTATTCAGAGACACATTTCCAAGAAGACAGCGGATGGGAGGGAGCCACACTGAAAGACTGTCACGAGGTGCATGTACAGATCATATTTAACACCCAAGGGATGAACCCTGAAGCTGAAATAAAGAGATAAAGCACTTCACTAACATTTAGTTAAAACAACACCCTGAACATGGGAGTGTGCACCTCCTCTAGGCTGACACCCTTCTTGTCCTTCTGCAGTCAGAGAAGTTTCCAGTTATTATTGCTGGCAAGCGCGTAACCATAGTAAAGATATTGGGGGGGTCCAAATGAGAGCCCTTCCCCTGATTTTTATTTTTTTTTCTCCGGGGGAAACTGATACAAAATACCAACAGTACCAACACATACCAACAGTTGTCCTGGTTCAAAGTAATATCACACAAAGCGATTATAAGATCCAGAAAGAAGCTCTGTGCGACTCTTTGTGCTGTTCTTCCCTGCTAGCGAGGGTCCCTAATCCGGCATGCTCCATTGGCGACACACGGCTGGTAAAAATTTTGTGTTTATTCGTTTCGCTTTTGGTGTGAACACAGCAGAGTGATGTTGTTTCACAGCTCTTAACTAGTCAGCTGTACAACCTGAATCTATTTTATCACTGCTTAAATATCTCCAGATAAACGTTAACAAGCACCCCAATCTTTAACGTTAAGTTTCACCTGAGTCTGTGTTGTTGCATCTGTGTGTTGCTTAGCAACCATTCTGTTGAATGTTGCTGAAGAACTAGCATTACATTGCTTGGCGGAAGAATGATTATTTGTTATCAATAAATTATTGTTACTGTGAGTTTATTTTATAAATCCTTGCCAGGTATATGTAGTAACCATTTTATAAAAGCAATAAGCCCTGTGAGGCCGAGGTTTACAGTGATTTTAGAACAGCTAAGGCATGACGCGCGCCTCTCAGGGCTTATTGCTATAATCTACTAAGCTAACGTTACCTATTTAGGTTACTTACGTTATCTAGTTACTTACTGTCTGAAAAACCCTCTTATGTCCAGCTGTCGGTCTTGCTTTCTCCGCTTTGTGGGAACTTCCATTTTATCCCACCTTCTCTCTTCAACAGCAACTGCTAAATCCGAATAGAGATGGGTGCAACCAAGTTTACAATTGGGCGGAGGGGGTTCACACACTTATGTTTTCCTTAAAAACGGAAATAAATTGAACATAAATAAGAAATAACGAGACAGATCTGTTGACAGAGTTTATAAAACAGTGCATATTTAACATATTTTCTACTGTATATTGGGGGGGACAGATTGCCATTTTCTCAATATTGGGGGGGGCACGACCCCCACAAAGAATGTGTGGTTGCGCCCATGATTGTTGGGTCAATATCAGGGATGATCAGTGGTGTGAGTTGGAAAGGTAGCCCCTGTGCTGTACGGGATGGATGCAAGTAACTACCAATTATTAAGCAGTAAACCATCTTGGGGTGTTTGTTGAAATTCCCATCCATGGGGCGGTTCTTCCAGAGTGGGAAAAGCCCTGAAAACATCACAGTGGCGTATGAGAGTGTCTCAGAGATGTGGAATGTATTTACCCCTCCTAACTAATAACTCTCTGCTGCCCTGGAAACCTGAAATACAGATTCCCACCCATTGCCCTGTGGACATTAGAGCTCAGTCTGTCACGTGTGTGTGTGTCACAGAGGGCATTATGCTGAGAAACAAGATAGCAGGTGGTGTAAACAGAAATGTGGCAACTATTCTGACATGTTTTTCACATCCACCTGATACACCCACACTTGTTTTTCTTGTTCCACATTAACTGACAGTTTCCCTGATCCCACTCCCATCCCTCCCTCATTCCCACCTCCCTCTGTTTAGGTCAGTGTAACGCTGCGGCTGCAGTGTATAACCCAGAAACAGATGTCTGCTGTGACGGCCACGTGAGGAAGCTTCAGCAAGATCAAGTAGGGAACTTACTGACTTGTTCACCTGGGTGGAGACTTTCAACAGTGCTTCTTTGTGTTTTTATGCTGTGAAAAGGAAAACCAACTTTTCCAGTGACATTTGTAGTTTTAATGTAATTAAATATTAGCCAACACCACCATCACAGAGAGATTGTTTTTCTAAGTTGCTCCATTCTGTACCCGCTGATAAGATTTCTTAAAGGGCCAGTTCACCCCAAAATCAAATATACACAATTTATCTCTTAACTGTAGGGCTATTTATTTATGTAGATTGTTTTGGTGTGATAGCAAGTACTTTATTCTACTAAACTACACACTCTAACATTGTCACTACGGTGTAGGGCACATGTCAGAGCGGGAAGGAGAAAATGAAAGGCATTTTTGTCGGCTGAGCTGTGACGTCCGCTAGCTCAGAACACTTTGTGAGCTAACCTGATGTCTTTGAGTAAATGTACACTTCTTCTGCACAGCGATACAGAAGGAAAACAGTGCCAAATTAATCTTCTCACAACAACCTCTGAGGCTTATTTTGAGTAACTTGGTCGTGGCTTCTGAAAAGACACATTGCTGTTGAGTTTTTAAATGTATCTTCTTGAGCACCATAAGCCAATTGCCATCTAGTTCCATTACATTCAAGAGGAGGCCAACAGCTCCAAAACTCAGCAGCTCACACCAAAACAACAGCAGGTCGATGAGGTTGGAGGGGAGAAGGACTTTGAAGGTGGTCCATCATGGGCTGGGGAGCCAGATAGGGGTGGTGTGGTTGCCGGGTGAGCAGGCAAGAAGCAGACAGAATTCTGGATGTACTGGAGTTCGTTGAGGACATTAGGAAAACGCTGTTGCAGTAGTCACTTCACAACGTGATGGAGGCATGGATCAAAGTTTCAGCAGCAGAGAAGGAGAGAGATGGACGGAGACGAGCTATGTTTTTTAGGTGGGAAAAAGGCACTTCTAGTGATTTGCTTTGCATGGTGTTCAATTAGAGGTTACTGTTCTGAAATGCAATTGCTGCAAAGAATGGTTAACAAGTCTGAGAGCTGACAGCAGTGCTTAACCATTGGATAAAAATACTCTGCTGTAAAATCAAAGCTTCGTAGAGAGAGCTCGGAGCTCCACCCATGTCCTTTTATACAGTGAGCGAGGATGCTTGTGCCATATGCACAGAAATCTGTGTTGTCATTGACGTAGTCACCAGTAACTGCTTGTGCAAAAGGATAATACATATCAATGCTGTGGTAAGACTCCTGCAATGTTAGAATCTATGCTTTATATGTGTTCCTGTGTGCTCCTTTACTGTATTTTTTCCTGAGTCTTTTAAGTGCTGCAGATAGATGTTTTAGGGCTTGGCCCAATCCAGACACCTCTGTTATACAGTGGCAGGGGAGACAGAGAGGATTTTTTAGAGATTAGTTTTCCTATATTGCTGTAAACTGCTGTTGTTTTTCAGCGCCGTGGCTCACCGGAACACTGCTGTGGGACTGAAGTCTATCGGCCTCTTACTGAGATCTGCTGCGACGGACACAGGTGATTATGCCTCATGTGGATTTACAAGTCTAGGAAAGTACTGATGAAACTCAGTGAAATTGAAAGGCTTTTTTAATCAGCTTTTGCGATGTCTGGTATGTGTTTTGTGAGCTTGTATGTTTCCCACAGTCAAGGGAGGAGGCTGTGTGGGAAACACTTGATTTTTGTGCCTAAGTGAGCGTGTGAGGTTACAGACAGTTCCATACAGACATTCCAGCAGCAACACTTACCTGGCATCTTTGGTTTGTTTTCCTGGCAAGCTTTAAAAAATGCACCGAGCCACTGAGCCAAGGAATGTCTGTCATCTGGGTCTGCTGCTGCTTCAAATTTGCACCTCTTCAAACACGTCTGTGTCTACGCCCGTCTCATGCTTGATTTAGTGTGTGTGTTATGTCTCTCACAGTCATGCCTGCCTTCCAAGTTTAAATTACAGTATGTTGTAAGAGGGCTCTGATATTTACAAATCACAGGATGTTTGGGTCTGGCTGTCACAGTGAAGCTGCATTAATCAGTATTTTTAAATAGTTGAATGACTGTGTGATACAAAATATGTTGTTGGTGAGAATTATCACTCTCAGCTTTGAGCCTTTAGGGAACAGTTTTGGTGTTATGTTTATCCCTGTATTGGATAAGATGAATATTTACTTCAGATAGAAAGTTACTCGCACTGGCAATCATTGCTATGGAAACATTTGTGTTGCATTTGTGTGACCTGGCAGCTCTTCAGATCATTGCAGACCAGCACATTGCAAGTAGTAGTCAGTTTCAACTCTCTTGTTGCCAATATTTGACCTTAACTGTTTTTAACAAAATGCCACGATGAATCCAAAAAAGTTGGGATGCTTTGTAAAACACAAGTAAACTAACCATTAGATCTATGGTAATTTTGAAAACAAAAACAATATATTTAATGTTTTACTTCATTAACATGATAGATTTATTGTAAATGTATGCTTTTTCTGAATTAGATGCCAGCAGGACAGGAGCACCAAAATACTGGGAAAGTTGTGAAATGTTGAAAAACAAACAAAATAAACACCTGTGTGGGACTTTTCACAGGAACAGGTTTATTGGTAACAGGTGATAGTATCATGATTAAGGAGCACCCTCAAGCAAGGAGGGCGTGACATTCTCCACTTAGTGAAACTTATGTATATTACAGCACAGGTTGAGGAACGCTTCATCAAACTGTTGTCAGTAAACACAGTTCATCTGCAACTGATTCATTCTGTTTATGCTTACGTTTTACATAGTGTCCCAACCTCTTCTGAATCGTGTTGTAGTAATAATATCTCCCTCTCCTGATTTGAAGCTCGCTCTGTTTCTCCACCCAGACATGGCAGAGAAAAAAACGTGCACTGCTGTGGAGCTCAAGCCTACCACATTAAGGACGCACACATGAAGTGCTGCGCTGGGACACTGTACAACCTGACACTGCTGGGATATAAGGGGCGGTGCTGTGGGTCCATACTGCAAAAAACAGAGGTATTGTTATTATTATTATTATTATTATTATTATTATTATTATTATTATTATTATTATTATTATTATTATTGTTATTATTACTGTCCAATGCATATCATTTGTGCCCATTTCAAAATATATTGATGATCATAAATGTACTTAAAAAGATTTAAAAATCCTGAGATTTGAGAATTCTATTTTTAATTTTTTCTGTCTTTACACTTTGTGTTTTCCACACCTTTATTTTAATATGGCAGTCCTCTCGAGTTGAGAGTCATATTTCCTCTTTTTTTTGGCTATTATATTTTGTTTTACATACACCATATGTTGATTTATTGAACACTGAGTGAAATGAGTTGCTAAAGTTACTTTTTTTAGCAGTAGTTTTACAAACAACATTTCTCCAGGGGTAGAAATGTAGTTTGTTCAAACTACTGCCAGGCTGAGCTACATGTAGTTTTACAAGTTACACTCGCAAAGTAGTTTCCCCAACACTGATCATCAATGTGTCTAGCAAATTTCAGACTGTTACTAAATATAGGGTGAGAGAGATGAAGTCAAATAGCAAAAAAAAACATCTCTAATGTGAACACAAACACCATTTGTTAACTCTGTATGCAAATGTAACAAGAAACATGCCAAAAGCTTTTAACCATTTTTGATATTAAACTGAAACTCAGCTATTGAGTTTGATGCTCCAGTCTCACGAATTCTGATCCTAACCCTGGTAAGATCCAAACCAGAGTGTCCCGGATCTACAGTAGTGGCAAACAAGCATATGTACAGTATACTGGCCATCCAGTGTTGACCAATGTTCATAATATGCGCCTTATAATTAGGATGTTTGCTGCTCACATGAGGACAAGAAGGTGCCCTGGTCTTTCAAGGTGGGATTCAGATGCTGCGGTCACCTCTACTACAACACCTCTCTGTGGGACTGCTGTGCGGGGAAACTGAGTCCAATCCACGGACCAGGACACCATCAGAACAAGACAATTGAGGGTCAGATGTGCGATGATGAATCTTTACCACATGATTTATATTCTAGTTCCTACATCTTAGCAATAACGTGTGTGATGCTCATTTTCAGAAGAAAGCCTTCAGTCACTGAACAATCTGAGTGAAGAGGAACTCTGTGAAGAACGTAAGATATCACTTTAGAACTGTTATAGATATTGTTTATGAATGGATTCTTAAAGAGGTCAAATAATGCGTTGGGGTTTTTTGACTTTCCTATATCGTCTTATGTAACATTTTTGTGCATGTAGAAAATCTGCAAAGTGAAAAAGCCCAAAGTCCACACCAAAGGGAGTTACTCTCTCCCACAGAAAACACCTGGTTTGGTGTTGAGCCTTTACTTCCATAACTTATGTTCGTCACTATGTAACAGGTGTTATATAAATATATATTTTTACATATTTATTATAGAATATTTACACTCAAGCAGCTGTTGCATTAGCTACATCCTGCCTGTTAAAGTAATGCGCATGTGCAAGTCTCACCAAAGATTGAGCAGAGGCGAGATGTCTCACTGCAATGCACCATATGAGAAGAATTATGTGTTTTCTGAAAATTAAAATATGTAAATGTATTCTAGACAAAAGCTTGAACCTGAAAATTAGCATAGTATGACCCCTTTAAATTGTGTTTGTTTGTGTCCCTGTTTAGTGCTAGTCGGGATTGTGGAAAGCGTGTCCCCGCACAGCATCATATTCAGCAGCATTGTGAAAGTCTGTGGAAAAACAGGAGTTGTGGAAGTTCTGCCCTCGCTTCAGACCCTGAACACATCGGATCACTGCAACTTCCCTACACTGATTCATGGAATGACCTATTTCTTCAACAGATCCAATATCTTCACTGATCCCAACCATGACTCCGTTCTCCAGTCAATCCATTTCATATTTTGCAAGTGTGGTAATTGTTTGTTCACAGCTGGTTAACATGTTTGCTTGGGTTGGATAGATCACTTGGGTGTCAGCCATTACTCATCACTTATTGGAAAAGTAGTTACATTACTGTACTAATCACTCACCAGCAGCAGTTATCACTTACATAATCTGTTACATTACTCTGTCACTCTGTCCATTTCCTCTGAAGGTGCCTTTCAACAACTCCGAAGCCTGCTATGAGCTATGGGCCAGTCCTTACTGCGTAATGTGGAGTTGATGAAGCAATTTTACATTGTGAAGTACACTTGCAGATCTGTTTGGCTGACTCAAGAAGGACCTAATACCCCCACAAACGGCAGCTCTTACCGTTTACACTGAGGAGATGACAGTGGTGACTCAGGGCAATCCTTGCACACAGCTAGATCCAGAGAGATAGCATCTTCTTGACAACTCTGGCATAGGGCAAAGCTGAAGTTTACAGTTAAAATGATATTAGGTTAGAGAGATGATAATTTAGACGTTACTAGTACACCATTAAATTAACTGAAATCATTACAGAATCATTTATATTTAAAGAATGACAGCAAAAATGTGGCTGACTCAAGACGCAGTGATGATCATTATCAGTCAGAGCCATAAAATTTGTCATACATTGTAGCACTTTTAGAATTATTGATTGTAAATTGTACAGGGGGCAAAATTATCGTACAAATACGATAATTCTCATTGAAACACATTGAAATACTATTTAGAAAATTAGTCAAAATTAGCCAATTACTCTGTGGAAGTTTGACAATTTATAGTATTTAATGTAATATTTATGATAAATGAAAAAAAACAAAAAGATTACAAAGTCTTAACAAAACCTGGTGATTCCTTTATGAACTTTTACCAAAGGTTTATCAGTTAACTTAGCTAATTATTATTTATTGAAAATAATAATATATTATTTAACCAGTTAAAAGCCTAGTTGAGATTAAACTCTTTCAAGAGTTAGCTGACCAAGGAAGCAGCATTTTTTGTACAACAGTAACCACAATAGAAACAGACATATAAAACTGTCAGCACACTATCAGGCAAACAAACAACTTGTAAACAGGAACAATTTACCAAAACTGTTTCAGCTGAGATTGAAGAACAATCCCACTGACAAAGACCACCATTCTTGTGATCTTTTGAAATATACTTAATGTTGGGAAAGCCATCTCTGAATCTCTGAGTTGTTGTCCTGACGATAATTCCGACAGCACATGAATGCACAGCAAGTTAACACGTCCTAAACAGTCAAATAAGCCAACATGCTGAAGTATATTAGACATACACTTTACACTGTCCTACTTGGTGCACAGTGACATATTTGCATGTGTACCATGAAGCATCATGCTAGGATGCACTCCCAAAGATTGACAGCAGCAGTACAAGCTGTAGAGGCTGAGATGAGGAGAAGACGACAGTCCAAAAAGTGTCTGATTTCTTCTTTGCTGTCATGACAGCTGGTAGCATGCTAGATGTATGTATATCTCATTTTTCACATAAGCTAAACAGCTATCAGCTAACAGGTATGTCTTTCATTCTTGGGCTGAATGACAAAATTGCAGCTGATTACTCACTTGAACAGCTGTACTGTATGTTATTAACATGATTTAATAAAGCCAGTGATCGATAATCATTTGTTAAAAATATCAGGGATACAAATATGCTATAAAGAACCAAAACCCAGGTATTGTAATTATCAGTCCTGTTCTCCTTATTTGCCATATTTCAAGTAATCGTAATTTCTGTACTGTTATACACAATTGAGGAAATGGTGGCTCATATGCATTTGTTGTACTGTACTGTACTATAATTTCATTTAAGCTAGAAATCACATTTTCATTACGCAAAAAATATTTTCAGTAGAAGTAACAGAAACTCATGAGATTGCATGTTTAAGTGTCTTTAATGGCAAAGCTGGTATACACATTTTTAAATTGCATGTTTATTTTTTTGATATATGAGAGAAGATGACTTCTATGTTTTGAAATAAAGTTTTAACCAAATAAAAGCAGTTTAAAGGAAGAAGGTTGTGTCTTATCTCACTTATTCATGGGCTTCTTGCCATTAGCAGAAGCTTTTCAGTGGTACTTTGACATAGCAGAGTGACTGTATGTCAGTTCAAGTCTTATCTTGCCTGAAAAAAAAACAGTTATGCATGGGAAAAAATGGTTAAGCTTTGTCCCAGGATGGACAAATGTCCAACGGATGTACAATTTGAATAGTCTGGATCCAGAAGGTCAAGCAGGCAGTTGACTTACGTCAACGAGCCTGAGATGAAAGAGGGGGGAAGACAGGAGAACTAGGGAGAGACTAGGAAAAGAGAGAGGAACTTTTTTCAGCTGAAAGGAAACAGGGTGTAGTCTCTTATTCTCCAGACTGTTGGCAGATTTTATTGTGTGGGCCTTTCTGGCTCCATTTCATTCAACAACAAGCCAGGTTTCTATCCACATGATATCCAAATTCTAAACCAGTTTTATCAGGCACAAACCAAGGTCAGCTTTTAGTTTACATAAATCTATTTTGCAGCACATTCAGGAATAGGAGGAACGAGGAAGCAGAATATGTTAATGCCCTTTTTACAATAACCCTGAACTTGCACTTAATTCAGTCAGCAACGATTTGGGAAAAAAAAAAAAAAAATGTACAGATTTTTTCATGTTTGTCTTTAAATGCCAATATAGTAAAGAAGAATGAATACAGCCACCTCAAACTCTGCCAAGGTACATATCGTATTGCATTAAAGGAACAGTTCACAGCTAGATCATTTAACCATAATGTAAAACCCCATGAATCTGAAAAATAAAAACACAATTACAGTACAATTAAAAGCCACAGAGTGTTTGTGTCAGTTTTTCCCTTCATTACCACTCCTGTCCTTTTCCCTCCTCACTCACCTCAGCTGTTCCTGTTCACCTTGTTAGTGTCTCAGTGATGTTCACTAGCGTTTCCACCCGTCTCTCCTCCCGTCTCCACCATTGGTATATTTGAATTTCTTGTTTCTCATTTGATTTAAACTTTGCTTTGTTTTGCACTTTAAGCCTTTTAGAGCTATGTCATTATGACATTGTTGTGTAAACCCCCCCACTACAACAAATGATACAGAACCATAGAAAAGTTTAACACTGTTTTTACAGAACCACGGACATAAATAACATGGAGAATATGACACACAGGTTTTGAGAATGTTCAAAAAATGAAAGCTTAGAAATAAAATACATGATACATGTGCAACATATTGACACAGCTACACCAACAGACTTTAATCTATTCATTCAGGACTCATGGTCTGCTTCTGTGGAGGGCAAGATAGATCTAGCTTTTTTGACCTTAAGAAAGATCTGGTTAATAGGCTCTCGTTGAGGAAGGATCCGGGCATCGCAAGACTCTTTTTAGAGGCTAAGAGACAGAAGGGGCTGGTGGACAAGTGTCATGGGCAAGAAGGAGACGTCCCCAACAAGCTCCTGTCTCCCCTGACACCTGGCGTCCTGATCTGCTGTTCCTCACTGCAGCCCAGCGCCCTGGAGCCAAGCCTGCCCAGTGTTCCAGGTCCATCGTCGGCTCCCAGCCCGACCACTGCCAGTGTCCCTCCATCAGCTCCCAGGCCAACTGCTGCCAGCAATCTTCCGTTAATGGTTCTGCTGACATCCAGGAGTGTTTCCTTGTTGGTGGTTCGGCCTCCAGAGGGTCTCAGTCTTCATCTTCGCCATCGGCCTCCAGGAGGTCTCAGCCTTGGGCTTCACTGCCATCCTCCAGGGGTCTCAGCCTCCACTCCCGCCATCCGCCTCCAGAGGGTCTCAGCTTTCGCCTCCACAGCCGGCCTGCAGAGCATCTCAGCCTTCACCTTCGCTTCTGGCCTCCAGTGAGTTCCAGCCATCGCCACCAACCCCCAATGAGTTCCAGCTGTCACCTACGGCCTCCAACCAAACCTCAGCCACTGCCCCTCACCCCGACCTCCTGGTCTCCCCCTGACCTGACTCAACTAGTTTCCCCCCCTTAAACTGTAACAGACCTGTACCTCGTTCGAAATTAAACATATTAAAATAAAACTGATGGCCATGATTTTCCATATGTTTAAGAGTACAGACATGCATTAAAAAACTTAAATTACTTTGCAATTTAATAATCCCTGCATGAAAGGGTTAACATTTAAACATCTAGAGCAGAAATCAAAATATAGACATAATGATAAACTTGTAAAGTATTAAAACATGTGAGGTAATAGAACACAATACACATAATCTGTAATCCGTTGTGCAACTTGACAGAGTGTTTTGTGTTGATTCATAATATGGTCATCTTCTATTTATGGTTATGAGCTGGCCATGATGAATGGGCTTGTCAAAGTTTGGGTAGGTGTTGTGTTTATTAGCATTTAATCAGCTGTTCTCCTTTGGGTTGAAGGCCTCCAGGTGCAATTGATTGTTGGGCTTTCCCAGGTGGTTTTGCAGGAATCAAGGGGTAACACTTGGGTGAGTTGATCTGTCCTTGTTTCTTTTGAACATGCTGAAGAGCATGGTGGGAGTGTGGGTTTGACAGCTTGCTTGTCCAAAGGAGAATATTGACATGCTGGTTTATAATCATGCTGGAGCTAAGGCTGTTTTTCCCTGGTAGGCAGAGCATCATTGCTCCTTTGAGCTTTGCTGTATTAAAATAAAATGTTGTAGCATTGGGGTGAACGTGGTTAGAGACATTGTCTCTGGAGCATGTCCATGGCTGTGGGGGATTTGCCAGACTCTGGTTGCTTCTTCATACCAGTGGTCATGCATGCATAAATACCCGCCACAACTAACCACATGAAGACTAGGGGTGAGTTATTTTAGTTTTGGTTTGGCAGATAGAGGCAACACTCTGTTTGCATTTGTTACAGTTTATTTTTTGAGACTCCAGACGGGTTTTGGAGAGCTGCACAAAGGAGCAGTTATTGTTGTTGGAGCTCAGAGCACTGCTTTGTCCTTTAAAGAGCAGAAGTCGTTGCTGTTGTTACTCCCTTACAAACAATGCTGTTGACTGTAGGTAGCTACCAGTATCTTGGGACGGTCATAGCAATGAATTCTGAGGTAAAAGTCTGTAAAAAATAAATGACTTAAAGAGTGTTAGCACTTGTTTCTTCTCAGAAAACTGTCATTTTCACATAGTTTAGACCAGAATGATCCTCTTTTATCAGTAATCCTCTTTTTGGACCAATCTTCTCTCTCTCCGGTGTGTTATGGGATGAACTGTCTTTAAAAAACTCAAATTCTACAAAGAAAGAAATCTTGTCCTTCTCCCTTGTACCAACATATTTACCTTGTTATAGGTACTTGGTACATTTATTGCTGCCCTGTATGCGTTCAACAATTAACTTCCTCATCCACATTCTCGACAGACATGGTGGATAGCTGAATTGTTGATTAATTACTTGCAGTAAAGCAAGATAAAAAAAACTTCAATGAAGTCTTAATAGATGACCTTTTGTTCTTTATCTGCACTTGTTTTAGTCTGTGCAGTTCCCAACAACCACATATTCCCAGTGGAGCACATTGTCCTGATGCAGACTGGAATGTCTGGATAAAACGGGTGTGCCTCTACAAGAGAAAATGCCACACATATTTGCAGCCTGTTAGGGAAAGTCTGAAATCCTCATGTTATTACTTAATAGGTCATTTCAAGTTACCACATTTGGTGGCTGACACATGGTCTGCTTGTCGTTGGCAGAAAGCACCCTGAACTGACTGTAGATGAAGTCCTGCTAAAAAAATTAAGTGTAAACTTGCCATCCACCCATAAGACAACACACTTTTTGGTATAAGCCAGAGATTTCTGGGTGACTCATCTTCCGATACAGTGAACAATACGTGAGAAAGTTTACTCTAGACTATCCTCTCAGTGGGCAAAACCTGATAAAGTGACCTTTTGAGACCATTCTACTGTACCAAACATGATAAAGTGTCCACTAGGGTGCAAACAAACACGTTCTTAATGTATATAGGTAACACCTTGCAGTACAGTACAAAACAATGTGAGTAGATAAGGAATGAATCAGGAATGACATTGTAAATTATGAAATATGGATTAACTGTGTTACACAGGGATTACTCAATGCTTTATTTATTTTAAAAGGTAAATTCTGAATCATTCCTCACTGTTTTATAAAGTGTAACCAAATAACTTGCCTCTGTGGTTAAAGTAAGAGTGGCCCTTAAAGCATAAGGATCAGTATCTCTGAAACAAACAGTCAGTAGATGCACAAGTAGTCCGTTTTATCTTGGTCTGCTTTTGCTGACAGAAAAAAAAGAGTGGAGAGCAGGAGTGCATATGTTTGTGTAGGTTTGTTGCTCATAAAAGAAGAGTAAAGATGGATTATTGAGTTGGTGATAAGCGGTAACCATACACAGATCATTGAAGCCACCTGCAGTCCCAAAGGCCACAGTTACCTGCACACTTTCAGATGGAGAATCTGTTTTGTAAGTAGTGTGAAATTAACTGAATTGCATAGATTAACTAGATATAAACAGACCGGGAGAAGAGCGAACTGGACTTACAAAGGTCTCTCCAGTTGCACCTATATAGTGATGGTATCAGATTCTGTCTTACAGCACACAAAGAAGAAAAATCCATTTGCCACCTTTACAAGTGACAATGAAGACGGATTTATCCTCCTGCTGCTCATCCCTCATCCCCAGCCGGGACACTGCTCGTTGCTACCTGCTCTTTGTGCTCATTGCTTTTTACATGCTGGCTGGTGCTGCCATATTTTCTTCCTTGGAGAGACCGGCAGAGCTACAGGCCCACCAGCTCTGGGAAAAGAGGCTGAGGGACTTTGGTCAGGAGCATAACATTAGTCATGAAGACCTGAAATCTCTGTTGCTCCACTATGAGGAGGCTAGGACTGCTGGCATCCGGACAGAACCTGGCAGAGCCCTCTGGGACATCCCAGGTGCTTTCTACTTTGTGGGAACTGTAGTCTCCACCATTGGTGAGTAAAGAAGAATGGTATACTGGGAATACTGTAGATACTATAGCATGTTCTGATTCACCTACAAATCACAAAGTAACAGCTGTAAAACAGCTATTCTGCACAGAGACCGAAACCATGTTTTTACCATAGTCATAGTAAACTTATTGATATTCACATAGCCACAGATAGATAAGTTATCCCATCACCGCGCATCCCACGAACAGCTGTGCTTAAAAGAAGAAAAATAGTTTGTAAGATACATTGCCATTTCTTTCACTTGCTTCCATACCACTTTTCTTTACAGGTGCAGCTAAAAACAAGAAAATTAAAGTTCCCAGTAGCAGCTTTAATTCACACCTCACAAATGAACAAATAAACACAGATTTTATGATTTTTTAAAACTTAAATGTAATTGCCAGAAGGGAAAAGCCAATGTTAGGCTAAACAAACTGTGGCCAACAACCTAAAAGTCGCCATGTTTGCTTTGATGACATACATATAATGTCCCCACCCACCTCTGTAGTCTCATTTAGCTACTTGTTCAGAACCACTTTACACATAAACGCTTTAAATCACTTGAGCTTGTGTCAACCACAGACCTTATTCCTGGCATTCAACCTCCAATAGGCTGTTTATAGACCCCCATTTTAAACACAACAGGCTGAGCAATTCTTTTATACATCAGTCTATCCTGCTGCTTAACCAAAATCAGTGTGCTCCTAAACAAGATCTGGATCTGAAGATAATATAGGTTGTGTGTAATACAAAAGTGCACAAGTGCTAGCTCATCTCTGGGTTTTAGGACTCATTCCTGCGGCGCTCAGTTACCCATTGAGGGCTGTATCACACTGCTGGCGCCGTGCATTATGCCCGATAGAAAATTATGAAATAGAAAAATATGAAATAGAGGCTGCAACAGTTGTTCTACATGCCATATTGATTTGAGGAGGTTTACGAGAGAGGTGTTCTCAAACTATACAACAATCCATCAAATTCAATATTACACTAGAGCCCATAGAGGATAAACAAGTCTCCAAGATAAGCTTCATGACTGAGAATCAATTTACAGCCTCCCTGTCATACCTACTATCTTTAAACTCTCTGTCACTGTGGAAACTCCAGGACATACAGCACTGAGCCCAGATCAATTTCCCTTTTACAGCAACTTCCGTATTGACTGACTGTTATCTTTTCATGACGCAACTACACATCTGGAGAGACTTCCTGATGTACTTTTATGTTTCCCAGCAACGCACATTTGAGATGACTCATGACAACTCACAGATTTATATACTCTGTCATAAAGGAGCTGCCTTTCCTTCCTTCCGTTCAAAATAAACAAGTTTTAGTCATAGGATATGCAGCATCAAATGCATATCCTTTTACTTCATGTTTCTGCGTAAGCAAGCCTGATCTCCATGGCTCTGTGTTCACTTTAATGAAGCAGGCAATTAATTATTTCAGCATCTACCAATACTATAAAAGAAGGTATGTGTATACTTAAATGTAACTGATTGTAAATTATCATTGCAAATTACCTACAATTATATTTTATTAGTTTTTGTCAGACTTGGGACAAGAGAGAGGACTAAGATGCAGTTTGGACAGAAGTAGAATCAAGCTTTTATTTTTCTGATTCGCGACTCTTCAGAGGAGGTGATAAATGAAAAGCTATGAAACTCTATGAGGACAGACAAGACAAACAAACACAGAACACTTCTGAGATATGAAACTTACAAAAGAAAAGTCACTCCGAAGAGGATGGCACAAGGCTATGAAAAATTCTCTATTCTATCAAATAACAAAATTACAACAAAAGGCGCTCCCGAGGGAGGAAAAGAAACAGCTACAAAACGGTCTAAACTGAAACACAAATTCTGACCAGAAAATTTACAAACTCAAAATCACTCTCTCAAGAGTTCAAAAAACAGAAAAATAAAACAAGACAATACTTAACAATACATGAATTCAAGGGCTGTGAGTCATGGCTTGGGTACACGACGAGACAACGAAATACTTAGGCGACGCAGACAGGGGAAGACACAGACTTTATACACATGAGGGAGGGGAACACAGGTGCAAACAATCAGAGATTAGGGATGACGTCAGACCAGGAACACGGGAGGAAGGGCATGTGATCTGAAACGAGAGGAGAGTTACTTTCAAAATAAAACAAGAATTCACAAGATCCCGAAGACAAGACAACCTCACCGCGATGTGACAGTTTTTTGCAACGGTACCACTTGTTTAAACTGTTATTTCACTTCTGTTTTGTCTGACTTCTCTGACAATAGGGTACTTTTAAATGACTTTTAAAAGTCTTCAGTAATTAAAATCAGTCTCTGTAGCAGGCTGAACATGGCCTAATTCAAACCAAATCAGGCGCTGGAGTGGGAAGGAAAAGTTGGGAGAGTCTCACCACAAGTCCATGGAATCCAGCTGGATTGCCCAGTTTCTGATTCTCAGCCTGGGAGTAAGAACTCTTCCAGAAAGGCTTACTCCAACCACAAGCCACAAAGTTGGTGAGTTGGAGAGTGATGTAAAAAAAAAAAAAAAAAGATCAGTATTGATATAGTAGAACCAGAGATGTCACCCTGTTCCATGTATTCATCTTCCTTTCCAAACCTGGTGCCAACATTAATTTAGCCACTGAGTGACATCACTGGAAGTAAATTATCAGATTACATGCAGCCTCCTCTGGAACCACAAAAGGCTTCATTCTGCTTTGTCACGCATGCAGCAGTTCTCCCCTAGGAACGGTAAACTTTGAAAAAAATCAGCTTAAACACAAAGATGACTGATTGGATTTTCAGAAATTTGCTGATAAATTTTGATTTGATGGAGCCACATGAAGAGTGAGAGTACATAAACTCTCTCCTATTAAACATGTGTATGTACTTAAATGATCCTGGCCCCCACCACAGACAGTAACATGAGCTGTCAACATAAATAACATGGAACTGACTTCATGCATGTCATGAAGGAAGTAATTTGTCTTTTCTTGGATAAATTTCAACTTCCCTTGACCCTTCATACACATGAAAATCCAATGTGGGTGTGCAGGAAGATGACAGAGGATGGGTGGCCCACTCATGTAAGGAAAAGGAACACTTAAAGTAGGAAATGCTCATGAGTCTTTAAATTTATGACAATGAATGAAACTGTGAGAAATGTAAAATAATGGAACAGTAATTTCACTGTCAATAGCTGACTGGCTGCAGTCCAGAGAAAATAAGGTCAACATGAATAGATTTCCATCTGCTGGGAAGGTGCATATTTGAATCCAATCCGGTCATTAACTCATACAAAATAAACCAAAGGAAGGAAGGAAGCAAAACCTCCGGTACTTGGCAGAGAGAATTTCCACATACTTTGTCACAAAATAATTTCAGAAACACGTAGTCTCACAATCTCACACTCACAGTAACTACACATCTGTTCCAAGTTTCACTGACCTTCATCATTGACCAGAAAATACAGAATAATATATGTCTGATCACTTTTCTATAATCTATTGATAGCTTTTCTTAACATTTCATAGATATTATCTTTTGTTTTGCATCTGTTTTCTGTCTCATTTGCACAGTACACAGTTAAACTTTATTTGGAAGGTATTTAAAATATGCTTACTTGTCATATGCTATAAGACATTATGATACGCCTCATTTCCACACAGCTTTGTTTGTTGATGTATGCACTTGACTTCAAGAAATGCATTTCCTTATGAAAGGATAGAAACACCACTGCAAGCATGACAGAGCAGCCCAGTTGCCAGGATATTATGTAAGCAGTTTAATGTTTCTGCAAACACACAGTAACATCCAAGGTTGACGTGCTCCAAACATGATGTGGACATGAATATCGTGTCCACATTATAAGCTGATTAGCTACATGTCAAATCATCAGGCATGGGGGAAGGAGGTGGCAACAGGGATGCCCAAGGTGTGACTGGCGTTTGAGTCACACAACTGGATATTTTTAATGTCACCTGGAGACATTCCAAGCAGGTTCAGAGACACCAGAACAGCTGAAAAAAAAAATCCAATCAGCCACAAAGACTATGATCCATTTTTGAGGCATCAAAACTGACTATTTTTAATAGAAAGTCGTGCTCCATCCATGAGCATAAGCAATAGGTATTTTAAGACAAACCATGATGTTTTCCTAACCCTAACCAAGTGGTTGTTGTGCCTAAAACTAACCAGAGCATAGGCACAGCCTTGTGACAAAAGAAAAATAGGAAATTCAAAGTGACTCGCAAAAATGTATTTGGCTAACCTTTATTCCTCACAGGTTCTATGAGAACACATGCATGGCAACATTTAGCAACGTTTTCTATGTGCTCTTCAGTTACTTGGTATAAGCATGTTTAAGTAAATTATGAAGCCTGCCACAAAAAAATACCTCGCACTGTGCTTGCACTTCAGAGAGAGAGCGCACACTAATTTTTAAAATAAATCTGCAATGATTTAGAACTGGAGGGAGGCGATCGGAGTCAGTGCAAAGTTCAAACAAAGTTTAATCTTGTACAAGAGGAGCATTCACAGAGCAACACACAGATCTGTTACAAAGTGAAGACTCAGTTTCTTAGGAGGAAAGCTTGGTTTTTATCTGTCTCTGTGGATGTGTTTTCACTCTGACAGCTACTAATGTATGACCTCCTTCACTTAAAGAAATAATTCACAGAAAAGGAAATGATAACCTTCAGTGATTACTCAATACCTTACATGGGTCATAAAACAACATAAAACAAGTCATAAAACAAGGTCACAGGTCACATTAAACAATTACATTGAACATGACTGTGTAAGACTTCATGTCTCTTCATGAAGTGCAAAATTTCCATCCCACTAACTTCCACTGTTCCTAAATAATCTTCTGACCAGAGGAGGGGGGGATGTTAGCCACTGTTGCCCTGATACAAACTTTCCTAAGAGTCCTAAAGACATCCCTGTTACACATGCACTCCAAGTTACAGTACATCTGTAACACAGCTTAGCAGGCTACCATTGTTAACTGATTATGCTCTAATGTCTTCCTGTTGTGTTTTTCGGGTATCGAATCCCGTAAATGTAGTGAATCTGACAAATAGTTATCACGTCATTGCTTCCTAAGTGATGGATAGTGAAAATCCAGGGGGACGTTAGTCCATGTTTTAAGGTGAAACACATACTATATATTACACCATACTATAGGGTAAATACATATTTATCAAACCTTTGAGTAAAACACACATAATCATATAATCAAATGGAAATGAAAGCTAGGAAGTGGTTGCATGCTAACTGTAGCTGATAGGTTACCAAATATGTTGCTTTACCTTGAAATATGGCCCAGTGTCTCTCCTGATTGTCTAGCCATCATTATTTTCAGTTGGTAATCAATCAGGAAGTGGCAAAATTATATTTATTTGTCAGATCCCTACCTTTATATAACTTACAACCTGAAACACAGCAGTATAACATTATCCCAGCGTTTGAGCTTCCCACTGCAGAGGAAAATGGCTGGTCTATGTTCACGGACCCATGTGGACTAAGCGTTAAATACATTTCACAGTGGTAGCAATAAAATACTCTGTGGAATGACTGATCTTAAGATAGTGTGTGTAATCACAGATGTGACCTTTAACCTTTTTTATTTCTCACAGGATTTGGAGTGACGGCCCCATCCACTGTTACCGGGAAGGTCTTGCTTGTATTGTATGGATTGCTGGGTTGCTCGGCTACCATTCTCTTCTTCAATCTCTTCTTGGAGAGAATCATAACATTACTGAGCCTCCTGATATTCCGGTGCAACAGATGGAGAACTGGATCCGGCGAAGGGGAGGGACGAGGCAGCGAAGGCGAGGCAAATGAAGACTGGAAACCATCTGTGTACCAAATCACACTCATCCTTTTTGTTGCAGTCCTGCTGGTTGCATGTGGGGCTGCCACCCTCTATTCAGCCATGGAGGGCTGGACTTTCCTGGAATCGCTCTACTTCTGCTTTGTGGCATTCAGCACAGTGGGTTTCGGGGATTTTGTCAGTGGCCAGAGAGAGCACCATGAGGACACCTGGGCCTACCAGGTTGCAAACTGTCTCCTGATGCTCTTGGGTGTGTGCTGCACTTACTCCCTCTTTAACACCATCTCTGTGATCATCAAACAGGGACTGAACTGGATGTTGAGGACACTGGATTGGATGTATAGCAGCATCTGTCTCTATAGGCTGCGACTCAGACCACTGTTACAACTCTGTTTCTCTGAATCTGAGCCGCCTGTATGTGATTGTGAAAAAAGCTGCCTTTGTGGTAAAGCTCAAGTGGAAACAGTGTGTAACACAGATGGGGGATTCTCTGCAAAACACAAACAAGAAAACTACTCATCCAAAAAGAATGTTATCTGTGCTAGACAAATTCCCTCATGGCAGCAGTAAAATATGAAAGTAGGTGGTTGTTTTCTCTTCTCAGAATGGGTTGAAATGTTGTTTTTTTTAGATGGCACAGCTTCAAGATGTGATATAATCTGCTCTGTGTTTTCTTCAACAGCAAACAAAAGGTGTACAACTTATTTTATTGGAAGCACTTTCTGTGCCAAGTGGACAATCCAATGATAATGAGAATGTCAACCCTGAAGGAGGCAGGCAATAAAAACAAAGATCAAGGAAACAACTTAGGAAACACATGGTTTCCTAAATTGCTGCATTAGTAATACAGTGTTGGGCCCTTCAAAAATCAGACAATAACATTTGTGAATGAGTTAAAGATTGTGCAACAGACGTTATGTAATAGTCTAACTTCGTCTCTATGAGTGGGTCACTTGTAATTGTCTCGTCATGGTGTGCACTAGTGTCGTGACTGATAATGCTGGTGATAAGCTGCTGAAATGTTTGTGTGCGATGCCTGAGCGGTGATGGCAGGGTGGAGGGTGGTGCAAAACAATTAGAATTAGATGTTTACTTGATGCTTGTCCATTCTGCTTTGATCGTTATATTTTCAGCACACTTATTTTATCCATTTTTACCACACACTGATTTAACAGGATCTATACTCTGTGTTTTTTTCTTTCTTTCTACACTGTTTTATCAGGTCTTATCTTCTGTTTTATTCATGTGTTTGTGGCGTGTGTGCATTATTTTATCAGCACTTTTTCTAACTGCTTTTGAAAAGAGCTATACAAAAAGTTTATTATCATTATTATTAACACCGACCCATTACTTGGAACACTGGATTCATCATTAGTGATTATATGAAGTTGTAGTGCAAGTTCAGTCAGCAAGACTTTTTCTTTTGCATGTTTAGGCCGTAGTTTCCTTCTCATACTGTCGGGTCATACACTCCTCATACACCTGCTCACTCATAATTTCCTGCTGTCACTGTGTGGGGCTGTCAATCCAGCTAGATATCAGCTGTTCTCACCAGCTTGTCACATCTATCCAGTAGCAAAGCAGCAAATCCATGTTGTTCCCATTCGATCTGCAAGTTTTATGTCATGGATTTTCTTCAGAGGCTGAAACCACTGACAACCAATGACCATATATTAACTTGTGTTGGTCTGCTGTTCACAGTGGGGTGTCTGTAAAAGTGGATGACAAACATCCCTGTATGAACACTGATGTCATTTATTTTAAGGACAACTTGGATGCGGATGAGGATTTTATTTTGAAATAAATGGAAGAAGATTAAGAGGGCTAAAAAACTACATGCATCCATATCCTGAGCCTTGCTCCTCTATGGGACATTGTTGCTCTTTTGTTCTCTTAGTTTGCTTATCTGCCCATCTGTCTTTTCTTTTGTATTCCCCAACTTACAGCATAGTGGTGATTAATTTTCCTTGTGGTTAGTAAAATAAAAAAAAACAAACAAAACAAATCAGATTCTCAGCAGACTCACTAGGCACCAGCACCACCACTTTTATATGCTGACGTCTTTCTCTAGAGTCTAAGTGCCAAAGACTTTTTGACCACAGTTAACTAACGCATAACATCTGTTGAAATGTTTTTAATTATTTAAAATTCTTTCCTGAGGGAACTACCTCCGGCAACATGTTTATTCGGAAAAATCCTTTACAGTCAACAGAAATGAGTAAGGAATGAATCGGGAAATACCTGATTATTAAAGATCCCCTTAAGTCCCACAAGTTATTGAATATGCCTGAAATGGTTTTTGCACAAAAAACATATAGTTAGCACATAAGTTCCTTATAACAGCACCTATTCATTCTCCCTCATTCAAATGTCACAATATAGGAACGGTATGTTCCCTGGAGGCTTCAGTTTTACACATCAGACATGTTTATGCTGAATATCAGACCAGGCTTGGCTTCCAAATGATTAGTGATCAAAATGAAATCAGCCCTCAAGTGACAAACCCTGCAGATATATCATTCTTTAAAGTGAAGCTCAAACATTCAACTGTGAGAACAAGAATAGGACAGCCTTCAGTTTGCCTACCGGGGAGAGGTCGGTGTGGAGGATGCCATCCTCGACCTCCTACACCGAGCCCACTCGCATCTGGACAAGGCAAGTGGCACAGTCAGGATCCTCTTCCTGGACTTTTCGAGTACCGTCAATACTATCCAGCCCCTTTTACTCTGGGAAAAACTCATCAGAATGCAAGCGGACCCCTGTCTGGTTGCTTGGATTTCCAGCTCCCTCACCGACAGATCACAATATGTCAGGCTGAAGGACATCACGTCTGACACTGTCATCAGCAGCACAGGAGCTCCGCAGGGGACTGTGCTGTCCCCCCTCCTCTTCACTCTGTACACAGTGGACTTCTGCTACAACTCTGATACGTGTCACATCCAGAAGTTCGCAGATGACATGGCCATCGTGGGGTGTATCAGAGACAATGAAGAGGAGGAATACAGGAGCCTGGTGAGGAACTTTGTTGTCTGGTACCACACAAACAACCTGCAGCTCAACACCTCAAAGACTGAAGAACTGGTCACTGACTTCGGGAGGGACAGACCCAGAGGAGGTGGAGGTTGTGGAGGTTGTGGAGACCTACATGTATCTTGGGCACAGTGGCCCAGTGGCTAGCACTGCTGCCTCACAGCTAGAAGATCGCCGGTTCGCGTCCCGGTTGGGACGCCTGGGATCTTTCTGTGTGGAGTTTGTATGTTCTCCCTGTGCAAGCGTGGGTTTTCACCGGGTACTCCGGCTTCCTCCCACAGTCCAAAAACATACTGAGGTTAATTGATCATTCTAAATTGTCCGTAGGTGTGAATGAGAGTGTGGTTGTTCGTCTCTATGTGTAGCGATAGACTGGCGACCTGTCCAGGGTGTCCCCTGGTGCCCCCTGCCTTCGCCCTAAGTCAGCTGGGATAGGCTCCAGCCCCCCCGCGACCCTGCAGAGGATTAAGCGGCGTACATATAATGTGTACAGATGATGGATGGATGGATCTTTATATGGGTGTCGGGTACTTTGGTGTCTCTTCTTCCTTGATCCTCTATATGTGTCAAACAGTGCTGTGTGTGACGTGGAGCTTCAATTTCCTTGAGGGAACCTCCCAAGAGGATGAATAAAATTGTCAAAGTCTATGTCTAAGAATAACCACTGGTCTCTCAACCAGACTCAAACCAGAAAAGCATGATTTTCCTGGATGTGACTCTCATTCTCGTGTTCTGCTCTGGGTTGGAGACGAGGAAAAAAGGCGTACAGTCTGCAGCTGTGTAAGAAAAGACGACTGACAGTCAGCCAAACTGCTTACGACAGAGTAACCATTTAAATTAATAGATGCTTAACGCCCCCGGGTGTGACTGTTTGGACGTAGGCTGAGACAGAGTGTGTCTCCATGTAGTTATGTTGATCATCTTCAAGTACGTCAGCTTCAGCGTCAGGCACATGAGAGTTTTATGGCTGGTGCTGCTACCAGACAAAAGGTATGCAGAGTGAGTCATATAAGACTTCTGATTTATTAAAGTCCTATTGTTTGAACGTTTGAAGTGTGTCTACATGTGTGCAAACAAACAAGGTGCAGAGGGCAACAATTATCAAGGCGTCACTTGATCTGTCCAGACACACTATGGTGTGGCCGGATCAAGCTGTGCCTTGATAATTAAAACAGTGTTGGCTTTGAGTTCCCTCTGCACATCTGAGGTTTTAAGAAAAACCTGCATTGGGTTCTCATCATTGTGTTCCCACTTGAACGGGGGAGAAGCAGGGATGCACTTTCTTACCCTCAGGTGTGCATAAACTAGGGGTCAGGAACTTTTTTTCTAAAATGAAAATGTGAAATTATTGGTTATTGGCAATCAAAATGTTGACATGCTCAGCTCTAGTGGATTATATCTGTGATATCCTGTGTCACTCCCTGTAGCTTACACCAGGACAGGAGCGTGAAAGCAAAATGCTGCAGAAAAACTGCAGAGTCTCTGGACTGTAAAGTAGACAATACTAGAGCAATGTCTCCCTCTGCTGGAGTGCTTTGCAACGCACATGAAAAACAAGACAAGAACAGCACCAGTATACTGAAACCTTAGCCTGTACAAATAAATAAAATCAGCCCATCTTTGCCCCAGTAATTGCATTGTCATCAAGGCAATGTTGTCATGTTTTTAGAGTAAATTGCTGCTGATGCAAGAAGTTGTGAGATCTTCATTCCCATTTGATTAGTTGGGAATGGGACTCAGAAATCAATTGTCTTGATCTTTGAAAGCACATTATTATTAGCCACTGCTCTGACATTGTCAGTGAAGATACTATGCCCAGAGCTTTGCAGCGATAAATCATTTTAATACTAGTCTAGGACACTAGACCTAAGAAAACTGGCCTTGAGATACTATTTTCCACTCAAGAAGAACAATCTTCATAAGCTTGTAAATTGTGTTTGAATATAAAGGTTGTAATATACAGAAGCCGAGAACGGCCATGGATTTTTCTTTTTTTTATGCACTGTTATCTCGTGATAACGACTTATTATCTGGTTATCTCAATATAATTTATATTATTTAATATTACAAACACATCATTAATTAATTCGTTATCATGAAAAAACAACCTTTATTATATCGAGATAATGAGATAAGTCGTTATCACGAGATAACAGCATATCAAAAAAAAAAAAAGGAAGGCCATTCACAGATTCCATAGTAATAACAACAACAACAACAACAACAATAATAATAATAATAATAATAATAATAATAATAATAATAATATAGAAACATTGTAGACTCACGCATGAGGTGAAAGTAAGTGAAATGAGTTTTCTGCTGGTGCATGCAAGCCTAAATTAGATCCAGAGGCATGAATTCCACGGTTTGGGTTATAACTATATATATATATATATAACTAACACCAGACCTGCAGCCGATGTGAACCTTTCTTTGTAAACTGACTGGTACAAAGCTTCTACGAAGGTTGAAGGTTGAAGATCAGAAAACTTCTGTTATCCACTCTTAAACCAAACAAGTTCCGTTATTCGTAAACAGACACATGACCGGCAAAGGATATTACTGTGGCACACATGATTTCTTAAACTTTTTCTGTGACAAAGTAGGTTAGGTTAAATACAAAATTATTCTAATCTTCGGCTACCTTTACAAAATTTCTACAGCAAAAATCATGTATTCAGTCTTAGTTTAAACTATCACTCTTGTGACATCGTGCAAACTGGTTTTAGCTTCGAGATCAACTCTGGCCTGGACCCCAATCCAGCTAAAGTTTTTACAGATCGCTGACCATCTGCTGGACTTTTCTTCTTTCTTTTTTTCATATTCTGAGAAGAAGAGGATTCAGAAGATAATTTGTTTTAACTTCTCAGTCAGCCTTTGTAGTGGCAAACATAAACAGGGTCATGATCATGCATATAAACTGATTAGAGAATACACCTTGCAGTTCTGTGTTAACAGGGTATTTGAGCCTGATGTAAGACCAAGGTTTAATGCTCCCTATATAATAACAAGGCTGGAGTGGGGGAGCAGCAGGTGCAGCCACAGCTCACCCAAGGCCACAGCCTGGGTGAGACACTTTGTAGGCCTTAAGGAAGACAGACAAAAATGAGAATAGTAAGATGACAGTCTTGCGTGATCATGACGAAGGGGGGTGGTCCAAGTGGGCGTTGGTGACCTTGACCCCAGGTATAAAAGTGGGTGATCCGGGGAGATTTCTCAGTGGCCCCGGGGTACATCATGGATTTAAACATTTCTCTTGGAATAAACACCTTTTTGGACTGAAGACTTGCTGCCTCGCCTCTAATTTGGACTTAGTCTCTGATGTGTATCTACAGAATAAATGTCCAATGATATGCTGATGATACTCAGCTGTAATTGCTCATAAAGGCTGAAGATCATGCTCAAATGATTAATTTGGATACCTGTTTACACTGCGAAATCCTGGATGTCAAGTAAAATCCAGCTCCTAAACTCTGATCAAATTCAGATGTTGTTCATTGCCATTTCTCGGCATTGACACCAGTTTAATCAAATAACAGAAAACTGTGTGATTCCTCCAAGTTTCACTTTGAAACAATCTTAGTGTGACATTTAATCCTTGCCTCTCCTTTGATCGGCACATTAAAGAAACCACAAGGATAATCTTTTTCCACTTACACAGCATGGCTAAAATGAGGTGTTTCTGTCCATGGCTGATGTATAAACCTTAATTCACCCCATTGTTTCATTCAGACTGTATTACTGTGGTACTCTGGTAAAATGAAGTCAACTGGTTTTATGTGGCACCTCTCTGCTGGACCATCCCAGCCTTCCTAGAAACTTTCTCTCTCTCCTGTCTATGACTACTAACTCTATCTCTACTATCTGTGTGGATGCTGTGCTGCCCCTAGGGCAGGAACAACTATTACATCAAAATTGAAAATGATTTTGGCAGTGATTCCTAAGGTGGATGGGCGAGCCATCCAATTCCACATCTTGTGTAGCTCACTGCTGAATTACAGGAAATGATTCCAAGTTCTGATTGAAAAATAAACAAACAAAAGCCAATGCTCCTGATCAAGCTATTCTAAGGTAGACACTTGAAAAGCTAATGCCCCTGATAATATCAGGGGCATCCCCAGGAACAGCACTGGGCTATGAAGACAATTTGTGGATGTACTGGGTTATAACAATGTCTAATGATGGACAACGGGATAAAAAGATTACATTACAAGTCACAACCCTTCCAAAATGTATGTCATCCAGTCTCTTAACATTTGGAAAGTCCAGGAGAGCAGAGCTACATAATTGTTTTACTGTATTTCCATCCAAGTTAGGGTAAGGGTTAGGATGGCAAGCTAATAGTTAGCCGCTGTTTGTGAAAAGGCAGGCACTTGGCAGGTGACTGGATGAACCATCAGAGCCTGCTGGTAGTTCAACTCTTGCCAAAGCCAGAAGAGAAGGGCAAAAACTTCAGTGCCTTTCTTTGCTCTTCAGTCGAACACTGGCTTCTCATTGATACTCTCCAGTTTGACATAATGCAACAGCAGCGTCTACACTTATAACCTTGAGGATCGTTATTGCTGTTTGCAAAAGAGCAGTCTCATTGACAGTGGTTGCCTGTAGTTCCAGGACGCTGATTAGTGTAACTACAGCCATTAAGGTGTAGAGCTTGAAGCCTGACAAGACAGATTTGTAAGATCACATGATGATCAGCATACGTGGCCTCACAAGTGTCTTGCAGGGTAAAAATAATACAGCCTCTGTGCTTTTGACTGACACAGTGAGGTTAACTCAATCTTTACAAATCTTTCTGATTGCTCAACACCAGGCACCCACTCAACATACCGTATATATGGTTTGGAGAAGCGATCATGACCACTGATCATAGCAGCTCAGGAGTGATTGAATTCCTACCACTGATAATGCATTACACATCAAGAAGCAATTAATACTCCAAGTTGCATTTGAGAGTAATACTCTCTATTACGCAATATTACTTAAGGGGTAACCTCCACCAGTTTTACACTTAGAAGTGTGTTTACATGTCTTGATGAGTACTATCTTATATGTGTAAAAGTTGCATAAAGCTTTTTGTGGCTCCAGAGCAAGCTGTGTATGATCTAAAAGGATCAAGGTTAAAAGGTAAATTCACTGTCAGTTTTTAAAGAAGTGTTTAAAAAAACAAATTAATGTTTAAAGTCCTTGAGTCCTGCGAGTGTTGAGGATGAGTTCAAGAGTCTCATAGCTTGGGGAATGAAGCTGCTCCGTGGTCTTGTTTTACAGCAGCAGATACATATACTCCTGTATCTTTTGCCAGATGGTAGCTGAGTGGATGGACTGAGGCTTGACTGGGTGTTGTCTTTTAGTAGCATGTACGGACTACATTTCCACAGATATGCAGATGATACTCAGCTGTATGTACCTGTAAAGGCTGAAGATCATTCTCAAATCCAGCTTGTTAACTCTGATCAAACTCAGATGTTGTTCATTGCGCCGTCTTTGCATTGACACCAGTTTAATTAAATAACAGAAAACTGCATGATTTCTCAAAGTTTCACTTGAAACAATCTTGGTGTGACGTTAAATTGGTCCCTTGCCTTTGATCAGCACATTGCAGAAACCACCAAGATCATCTTTTTCCACTTACACAGCATAGCTACAGTGAGGTGGTTCTGTCCATGTCTGACGATCCTTTGTTGCTCTGTACATACATCTATCTTCACCACCGTCACTGATGCTGTGTGGATGGTATCAGTGATTTTCTGAGCGCCTTCTTGTCCTGGGTTGTGCATGAACCGTGCCAGTTTGTGATGTTTCCAGTCAGGATGCTTTTTTATAGCTCCTCTGTGAAAGTTAAGGGGAATATTCCTGTGGAATTAAGCCCTCCTAAGTTTCCATATGAAGTAGAGCCTTTCCTGTGCTTTTTAAACTGAGGTGATGATTTGTGAAGACCAAGATGAAAGGGTTCTCAGTGATAATTCCAAGGAACCTATAAGTTTTCACCTGCTCCACCTCAGCTCCACTGATGTAGACAGGAGCGTGTGTCTTGACCTCCTTTTCTTCTGAAATCAACTATCAGCTCTTTACAGAGCCCTGGAGGTGAAATGGATGTTTTTTGTTTTAATCTTGCAAATGTGACTTACTATCTCCCACACGCCAGTTACTATCTCGCCTGACTTACTATCTCGCACGCCCAACTTACTATCACACACGTGTGACTTACTGTATCTCGCGCCTGCAAGATAGTAAGTCGAGATAGTAAGTAAGATGCAGTGGCACTCTGGCTCAAATGATTGAATGAAGTGAACGTTGTGGTGTTAACTCAAAGATGATGGGACGCTGGAATCATGAACAAGTGCCGTTTACTTCAATAACTTATACTGAAAAATAATTCTCAGTTGGGGTGTCATATCGTACATAGTCGCCATCCTCCTGCACTCTGACCTCTCTACATGCAGTGGATTAACTATGACCTGTCTTTTACAACAGCGCTCCCCTTGTGGTATAAAAGCAGTAGCGTATCTGTTGTTTATAATAACAGAACACAACAAACATGTTAAGTGTCACTGTAGCCCCATTCACACAGGAGAAGACACATAAAAGCCACAGCTGTGGTTCACCAATTCTCCGGCGATGGGGATTCACACAGAGCGAAGCATCTCTGCCTTAAAGACGAACCGCTGGGAATTCACCCAGAGAGCCGCCGCTGCGGCTCCTAAAGAGTTGTGGCGGCACACGTCATGATGATGACATTCAAGGTGTTTCCTAGTGTCCTTCCTGTCAATCTGACTCCCTCACTCGCGGGACAGAGGCTGTTTTCTGGGGGAAAGTTCACTTAAAGTAGAACTTCGGTCGATTTCGGCCGAACTAGTCAATCCGTTGAGCGTGTGCTCAACAGGCTTAACAGGCTATTGTAAGGCTCATGGCTCATTACAGGCTGTAACATGGACATGTACATTATGAACAGAAAAACGAAAATGTTGGAATACGTTTCTGTCTCCGCCAGTGAGGGAGTAAGCGCACGCTCGACGTATTGACTAGTTTGGTCTAGCTGCCGGAAGACACGGATGTCAACAAACTGGTATGTAGCTCCTTGCACAAACACACTGTTTTAACTACTTTTTTAATAATTTTCAGTCACACTACAGTGCTGTGTTGTAAGGTGTCTGCTGATGTTGCATAACTTTTGGGGTGAGATGTGGAGCATGTTAAGAAGCTTAAAACACAGTGTAAAGTTCTGACCCCATGCTGTTATCTGTCAATGCTAACTCTCCATTCACGGAGCCCTGTAATGGTTGGACCAAATGTATTCGCATCTTCAGTACTGGCAAGCCGAGGGTAGCTTGAGCAATGAAGCTGCATGATTAAATCGACCGAAGTTCTCCTTTAAGTCTCGGTCGTGAGGGCTGATCATTGCAGTGATTTATTTTCATCAACACTCGGTCAGTAAACATTTTTTTGCCGACAGACGCTGTTTTCAGGCAGAAATGTGACAGTTACCACGTTACTTTTGTTGGGTCTTGTAACATTGCTTTGTGGGACATTTCTCTGAATTAAGTTGAGTGAAGGACCCCTTAAGTTAACTTACCGTCCGATCGACATGCCCTCTATACGCGAATACGGCTTATCCATTCGCACTGGTTCACTTCACCAATAATACGGCCCTGATACTCCTCCAGAGGCGTATCAGCGCCAGAGCAAAATTTCACCCCTCATCGCCTCCAAGAGATTCACACTGAGACGAAGGCGGAGAATTGGCGTACTGAGGACTCATCCAAATGGCAGTGTGAATGGGGCTTGTGAAAGCCGAGAGAATGTGGTCTGTGTGAGAATGTTGTGGAAAACTGAAGGTATTTTAGTAAAGGTTAGGTTAAGAATATGATTCTATATGCACCGGCATCCATTGTTAATCGTTTGTCCTGATTGCCAGTACTCACTGCTGCAACATTATTTCATAAATTAATTATAACCAAACTACTATTACCTTGACAACTCCTCCATCATCATGGCTAGCATAATAGCTATTAAAACGTATGCCTGGACACTCATCATGGATCATCAAAATACCTATTACATGTACCTCTCACCATTACACAATAACAATGACACTTTGTTAACTTTTATTAATTAATTAATCAATTAAAATTCTGAGATGGTCTGATCCATGTTAATAAGCCTGCATTTAACCGACTGCACTGTTTAATTACGTCAAAATGCGCATTAATTAATATCTTAATATATCTATGACATCATTGGAGACAATTTATCAGATTACATGTAGCTTCCTCTGGAGCCACAAAAAGCCATATACATTTTTTTTGTTTGTTTGTTTTGACATACAATCTAGTACTCTTCAAGACCTGTAATCACACTTTAATGTGTACAACAGGTGGAATTATCTTATAATGCCAGTAGTTTTATTTGTGATTGAGTAATATTCTTGTAATGTAACTGTACTCTTACTGGAGTACATACGTTCAGTACTCTTCTCACATGTGTTCAATACTCAGCGCTCTGAGGAGGAGGACCGAAGGTGCACCCGGCGGAGGGATATGGCACTCTAAACAGGCACAGCACGCACGCGTCTGGATTTGGATTGAGATTTTTACCGGACTACTCCACTGCAGCACCGCTGGGACACAGACCGCACAGATTTGACGAAACATACATTTTAAATCAAGTATTTAAGTACTTCATTTTGGGGTTACTGCCTCCTGAGTACTGTGAATACAACACCTTCCAGCGGTTGTTTTGTCATCTTCACGGAGCTTGAGAAGTCTACGGGACAATGGTGAGAGCGGGCTTGCTAACGTTAACGTGCGGAGCGGTGTAGCGTTAGCTAGCTTTAGCTAGGGTCGTTAACATCGATTGAATTGCTTTGCGGTGGTTTTGACATAAAATCCATCCAAGTAATGTTTATACCCGCGGTTTAGCTAATAACAAAGATTAAAGGGTCATAGCAGCCGATGGTGGCTTTCTAAATGATTTCAGCAGCTATAGTAACGTTAATGCTGGGAAAAACCTGCAATGGTACGTTAATAATAATAATAATAATAATAAATAAACAGTCGTCAATTTTTTACAATGTTTATGGCGGTTGTTGTTTTTTTACAGTCAGGCTGTTCAGGTTTTGATGAGAAGAAATCATTTTATATGTGTGAACTGCGCAGCATAGCGTTACACACGTCGTGGGTTGAGGGTGAAGCAGGCGGTCTGCTTCCTGTTTTAATTTTATCTCCGTAATCGTTCGCTCAAGTATTTGCAAATGTTGTGGTTTAACCTTCCTGCTCGCGCTTATCGAGGCTTTGCAGCGTTTTTTAGTAGTTTGCTTTGAGTCGAGAGTGGGCGTGGTGGTGGTGGTGGAGGAGAAGAGAAGAGGAGAGGAGAGGGTGCTGTTTAAAAATAGATCCCATCTCGTTAATCTTGCAAGTCAGTTATCAAAACTCCGGCTCAGCATGCTGCTAACAACCATTTCGACATCCGCACACGACACGTTGCTGTAACATGGGTAGCACCTCTCTCTTCAGCAAGGGAGGATGTGAGTGTAGTGTGACATGCGCAACAAGCGAGGAAAAAAAAAAAAGGTTGTAATCGCCCCCGATTGTGATTACATAAGAACATAGCTCACAGGTAGTAGTAGCATGATGCTCCCTGTTAGCAACAATTGTTTGTTTTAATGGCGTGGAGGCTACGAGGGCGATGGTGCAACGTCTTGTACTGTGTGTTCTCGCAGAGCCACCATGACAGCATCTCCTCTGATACGTATTGCGCCATAGCGTTGAACCGCATTCTGCTCCTGCTGAATGATCCTCTTTGCCACCCCTCCTTCCTCGCCTCCCTTCCCCCCGCATTGAACCAAACCATGCTTGGTGCAGTAAGACTGTCAGGACCCGCAGTGCACCCTCCAAAATGGGAACTAAGTGTGTGTATGTGTGTGTGTGTCTATATAGATATAGATATATATATATATATATATATATATATATATATATATATATATATATATATATATATATATATATATATATATATATAAACAGCCTTATTGTGGATCTACAAATGAATCCTTGCCTTTGTGTGTCAGTCTCTCTGTCACTGCTGTTGTTCTCTGCACTGTGAAAGAACAAACACATGGTCTGTGATAGATATTGTGGACTGCCAAGTAAGGAAACTTGGATCATGCCACAGTATCAGTCACCAAACACAATATGCGTGTCTTGACTGCACCCCTTGTAGTTTTATTGTACTCGACATGAGAATATGTGATATGCGGTGCTGTTTTGCAGTGCCGTACAAATCCTCTAACAATCGCCTGTATTGTGCTGTGCTCTGATCCAGACACTGCTTGCTTCAGCACCACCGAATCGCTTGGCAATGGGCAGAATGGATACTCTGCAGTCTGTCTTGTTCCCCTCTTTTTTTACCCCTCCCTCCCTCCCTCCCTCCACCACCTCCCCCAACCAACATGGTGACTCATTGAAATTGACTCGAAGAACACATGGCGTTACCACCACCTCCAGATACAGACATGTTGGCTCTAATCTCTCTGGGTTTGAAAAGGCAAGGGTTTGTTACCATTCATCTGCAGTGCAAGGAAAGAAGATTTTGTCCCTTATATACATTAAATCCCCACCAATAGTTTAATTGATTAAATTAATCAATTACAACTTGTGTGTAATGTAAAGGCCGTGAGACAATATAGCATTATCAGCTTATCTTAATCTCTTCACAGACTTCAGTACTGTGTTACTTTAGATTTATAAGTTTTATTCTGTACAGCAGTTAAGTTCTTGTTGTGCCGATCATCCCAGTTGTTTCTGAAAGTCATATCCTGACAGTATGAAGGATTGCACATAGACACACAGCAGCAAGCACGGTCAGGCAACAGTTGGCACACAGGGGTTGGTCTATGGTAATAATTCAAGCCTAACATCTGTTCAGTAAAAAAGACACAACGAGGTGGTTAGTTGCGGTGATATTCAGTGTGCTACATTGGCGACCCTGTTCGTGTCTCACTAATTATAGCAGGCGTGTGTATTTCGGGCTGTGGAGTATTTATACCCGTCCCTCATCACACTTTCTCAGCCTGAAGTGGGCATGTTGACTGACTTAGACAGGCCTGGTAAGACCTCATGAGGATGACAGGGTGACGTTTCAGACAGAGTTGAAAAATGAATTGGGTGTATGAGTGCAAACTTACTAAGTGGTTAAAAATCTGTTTTAAGGCAGCAGGTGGGGAAAACTAAGATCAGTGTGGCACACTGATCTTAGTATTGTGGTTTGAGAAAAATGGCAATAGTCAAGTAACGCAACAAGGTTTTATTAGACTACAAGAGGCCAATTCTCAGTAATATAATATACAAGGCCAAGCTATTAATTTATCGTTTATGTGTCCACCAAAAAAAGGACACTGAGGTTAAACATTACTTTAGCTGTTGCTTTGCATCTGTACAAATAGCCTTTTGCTAGGTCATAGGCACTGTTTGGGTCCAGCTCTCAGATAATATCACACTCTGTTTTGAATTAGTTTGTTTAGAGTGCATTTGCATCAGCATAGATCTGTGCAGGTTGTTTACATAGTGGAGCCTGCTGCAGGTGCTCCTCATTAGACCCACCCAAAGCCTTCATCTCTGTCATCATTGTGCTAGAGTCACATTCACCAAATGACTCTGTGTCAAACACTCGTCCTCTGTGGGGATGAAAGGTGGCTGTTGAAAGTTTGTGGGTTTCTTCTTCGACAAGAACAGCAGCTATGACATGTTGATCTGCGATTACAACGGTCAAAAATGATTAAATCATCTGTGGCAGACGTTTTATCAAATTATTCCTGCACCAATTGTCCTTATTATTTGGAACAAATCAAGTCTATTCGAGTTTAGGATTTTGCTTTTTAATCACAACAGTGATTGCACAGCTTGTACAGACTATGCTAGAACTGTGAGTTGTCCTCTAATGTGTTGAGTTGATTTCATAAAGACAGTTTAAAAAATACAACTGAAAATTCTGGATCATGTGTAACATACTATGCACATCATTTTGTATGGGTTATTTTTTATATGTGATGCTGGCTGCTTATGCTATGGTCTGCTGCCGAGCAGGGTTTCATGGATAACTAAAATATGTCTAACTAAAGTATCTATATAACTACAATTTAAAAGGTGAGTTGTGAAGCTTTGCCAGTCAGTCAGCTGTTGTCTGTTCAAAGACTGCAGCAAGGTTATTCCAACATATGTAGCTACTGTTGTCGTGGTTTTGGAGAATTCAAATGAAAGCACAGGGACCAGAGACATAAAAACTGTGTCAGAGTTTTATTTGTGAATCAGTGTACACAAAGACAGAAAGATGCACACACTTTATTTTCCTCAGGTTTATAAACCTGTGCATACAATTCTGTTTTATAAATCCCAGTTGCCTGTGCGCAAGCTTCATTTTCCCTCCCACAAATATCCATAAATTGGTGTAAAAAAAAAAAAGAGTAATAATGTGTTTGCGAATTGATACATGTGCCCTTTTCCTTCATTCTTAAGACATAGAAGATGGAAAATAAGAAGCTTAATTCAATTTAACTGATTGTGTTTCATCCACGAGGTTCTCCAACACAGACAGTTTTCATTACGTGGACTGCTATGCACAGCTGTGGCTATTTAGGGCACCCACACATGTACCCGTAAATCATCATTCTATTGGAGCTCATAATAAAACACACTTTACAAAGTGCTTTGTAATTTGGGATCAAATATAAACATCATTAATGGTGAATTAATGGCTCCACTGTATATTCATAGAACAATAAAATTCATCACTTATGAATAATTAAAATGTAAGATTGTAAATGCTCCTCTGACATTTTACTGAACGCTGCATAACTTGCAAAATAATGACAAAATCGATGAAATAAGCAAACAATGTTTCACTCTAAGATTGCACACTTAATGTGCGGGGAAAGACTGTACACATCGTTGATACATTGTTGATACAGCTGGCCCCAGGTCTTGAACACGCTCTAACATCATCTCTTGTTTGGGAGCTCTCAGGAAAGTAATGGCTAGACTGGACGAGTCGAGGGCTAGATTGGATGGAAGCTGTTGATTTTTTTGTCTAAGATTGGTAATGTTAGGCCAGTTTTTAAAAACACAGATTTGGGTACCCTGAGAGCAATGGTCTACATACATTTATGTAATATGTGTTGAAAAAATGCCTCAGTCATTTTCAGTACTTCAGGCATTGGGTTGCTGGTAGTTGGGCTTATTCCAACAATGGGCAGTTGTGGGTTGCTGCTTCAGAACAAATGCAGTAAAAAAGACTATATTGTACTCTGCTACATTTATTTATTGCAGTTTAATTGTTGTCAGTGTGGCATTTTTAGTTTGTTGACTGTATAATGTTCCCAGACTTGCACCTCCTTCATTTTATTTACATCAACGACCCCAGTAAAATTAGGTCTATGACTCTTTGTGCCATCTCTTTGTGTGTATCCCATCATTATGTGAAATTAAATCAAATGCATTTTTATATATGAAGAATGCAATCTGTATACAATAGTCTGTCTTAAATACATTTAAATCAGAGAAGAAATGACTACCATTAACTGGATTGCCCAAAATATTATTTTATCACACACTATTAATGTTTTATGATTTTTGTGTCTTCAACAGGCTGATCAGCTGACTGAGGAGCAGATTGCTGGTGAGTGCATACCTTAACCATGTTTGGTTCAGTAGCTCCTTCATTCCCAACCAAACCTAAGAAATCAAAGTGTCTAAGAGGAAGCAGAGGTCTGTGAGGATAGGAGGTGGAGGTTCAGGTCCTGATTATGGTCCTACTAACTCATTAATTGCATTCATGTGGCTTTCGTAAGCGTGAATCAGACCCTTATGAGCAGGCTATAAAGAAAATCAGCAGGTTTTGAGTCAGAAGTCCCAAAATGAAAAGTTCAAATATGCACATTTATTTTAGAAATTCTGCAACAGATGCATCGGTGCTTTTATTTAGATTGTACTCTCAATGCCAGTGTCCCACATGTTTCGTTCCTTCGGCGCATTGAATTAGTCATGCACAGACCCTGTTAATGCTGAGAATTTGTCTTCTTCTCAGACCACTTTAAAAACTGAAAGTGAAGTGCCTGTATCAACATGAATGATCATGGCAAACTAACAGTGTTTTTTCTGTAAATGCACAGAGTTCAAGGAGGCATTCTCGCTGTTTGACAAGGATGGCGACGGTACAATCACTACCAAGGAGCTCGGCACTGTCATGCGTTCGCTGGGACAGAACCCCACTGAGGCTGAACTGCAGGACATGATCAATGAGGTGGATGCTGATGGTGAGGACGGCAATATAATTGTATTTATTAAACTTACAATTAAAGCTGTTTTCCTTTCATCTCAAATACAGTTACTGTAAAGTTTCATCAGTACATGCAGTGTGGAGATATATAGGGCATCAGTGCAAACATATGGCTTTACCATCAGGCCATTTTTGTCTGCCTGTAAACTTGTCAGTCCTCTGTGGTGGACAAGATGTGTAATATGTATGTTCTTGATTTAAATGCTGTGTACTTCAAATATATATAGGGAATGGCTAGCCTATATTTGGATAATATCTGAGATAAGCTGAAACCTGCCAGCGGTATTGTCTTGGATTGACTGCTCAGTTTTTTCTGTAAAATGATTTGGTGACCAAAGCAAAGCAATTGCCCCAACCTCTCTCTGTTTGTATGACTGTGTAGGTAACGGTACAATTGACTTTCCTGAGTTCCTGACCATGATGGCCAGGAAGATGAAAGACACCGACAGTGAGGAGGAGATCAGAGAAGCCTTTAGAGTCTTTGACAAGGTATGTTAGGATCACGTATACTGAGAATAATAACTAGCAACACAGCATGTACGGCTAAATACAAATATACTTTCAAACCTTGAGAGAGATGTAGTTTAGAAATGATATTGCTGATGATCAAATTAGCGATGCATTGCAGCCACCATATGACTAAATCGTGTTGCTCTTGCAAGGCAGCTGGATTTGTAAGATCAGCAACAATATCACGCTCACACGAGAATGCAGCCCTCATGTTCTACTTAGCAGATAAATTTAGATAAGCTCCAATGGTGGAAATGGAATTATTTCTACCATTCACAGTATCTGCTGTCATATTACCCCACCCTAATCTTTAGCAGGCCAACACTTAGCATTCAGTTTCAAGAACAGGCGAGGCTAAAAGTAAAGTACATTTCAGACAAATTGTAAATGTAATTGACCTTAAGAGAATAAGAAAGTCTTGTTTTAGGCACCAACACATCCACTGAGATTAGCAAGTATTACACCTCGCTGTGCTCGGACATCGCAGTAGAGATACTGAAACTAACTTCAATGATATTCAATGTTTAGCTACTTTGAAAAATCCTGAATATATACAATAACACTAGTTGTTCTGCTGCTGTTTGCAGGATGGTAACGGCTACATCAGTGCAGCAGAGCTACGGCACGTCATGACCAACTTAGGAGAGAAGCTCACTGATGAAGAGGTGGACGAAATGATCCGCGAGGCTGACATTGATGGTGATGGTCAGGTCAACTATGAGGGTAAGATGATGTTTGCTTGCTGTGTTTGCCACTTAGCACTACAACCCAATCATTGTCTTTTTACTAAATTCTTTATAGAACAAGGATCACATTTATTTAACACAACCTTTGAAATAGGCCTTAACGTTTTGTCACAAAAGCCTTAATAGCTGCCAACATTTACCATTTGCTCCATCATTAAAGCGTTGCTTTCTGTTCTTGTTTACAGAGTTTGTCCAGATGATGACTGCCAAGTGAAGAGAAGACTGAAATTTCTCTCAATGTTGCTTGTCCTCCTAAGATCACTGTCTTTAAGAACCAAAAAAGGAACAATAATCAAATGATGAACAAACTTGCCCCCTAAAATTACTTATCTGTAAAATTTAGCAATTTGCGCTTTAGTGTATCCAACTACTTCTAAGGTATCTGTTTAGCGACCACCAACAGAATAATCCCTAGAGAAGTTAATGGACCAAGCTTTAAGTGGGCCGACGCCCTGAACTTCAGACCAAGATTCTGCTGAGTCACCCAGCTCCTGATTAATTAAGAGGAAAGAGCAACACTGAAAAGGCAGAGGGATAGGAACCGATGCCACAGTTGGTATAGAGAAGTTGGCTATTTAATTCTTTCCGCTATTCGACAAAGAAAATTGGCTGTCTTGCACCAGTGGTGATCCCCTAAATACTGAATTGAGTACTCTTCTTGCATGCACCCTTTCTGTGGCGGTCTCTTGTCACAACAAGGAGGCTCTGATCCCAAAAGAGGTAGTGGTCAGATTGTGTACACACTGGAGGTATATACATAACTATATAGCTATATATCTGTAAAATTTGTGTCACTATTGATTATTGCAAGAGCAAATAGTTGCAATGTAGGGTGTTCATTGGTGCTCGGTTGGAGATGAGCATTCTTTTACCTTGAAGAGTTCGGACAAGAGCGAGAGACTGAAAGTGCTGATGGTTTTCTCCCGTTGGGGTTGTTATATTGTCTTGTTTTGAATTGTGGGCTTTACATTGCCTGCAGCACTGACTGGAGACAGTAGTATGTTGTATTGTTTCAGGATGATTATTGTAAAAACACACTTGAGGTATGCAGTTGATACATTTGTTCTGCAAACAGATATCCTGATGATACAATATTGATGTAATGCTTTATAAATGTGTTCTCAAATATTAATGTATTGATGACAAACTTTGGTCACCAAATATATCGATTATATATTAGTGTGTCGTAAAGTTTGCATTGCCTATTGTTGTAGTAAATGACCTGTGACATGTTTTCTCTTCGGTTTTGAAATGTGCCATAATACTCTAAAGACGCCTCAACCTTCTTGCAAGACTTGTAGTTCATTAGAATATAATAAATCTACTACATAATATACTATAAAAATACATGCAGTTGAACATATTTGCACTTTGGTATAAACCATATGGATATTTACAAGGTTTTGTTCTAAAAAGAAGAAAAATAAACCAAATGTCACTGTTGCTGCTGCTATAACAACTCATATGTTACACTCATTTCTTGTCCTTGTTGTCGTCTGAGCTTCGATTTGTAGTCCAGTGATTCAAACTTCAATCTGCTTGCCGTTTTACTGAACAGATTTACATATACTGTATATTCACAAACTTCTCGTGGTGGGGGTCATGTGTTTAATTTGGGCTACTAGAATGGGACTTTCAGATGGGATGAAACGGGGTTGTAGCAAAGAGTTCAGCTTTAGATTTGAGGTCAGTTTTGGTGTTAGGTTTATGAAGAGCAAGCTAAATTTAAGAAGCAGGTTAGCTGAGGTGTCCTATGATTTCCTCAAAGCACGAAATGTTAAAAAAAAACTAAAAAAAAAACTGCTCTGCTAGAGGCGTTTTATTTGGCTAGCTTTGACGCAGATGTTGGGAAGTAAATGGTAAATGGACTGTTAACTTCTGAAGGTATCTCAAAAATGTAAAGATGTGATATATTTTCCATAAATCAATAAATTGACTGAGCTTTACTTCACCTGCTGTCCTTTTGTCATATTTAATCCGACACAAATCTCTAGATCTTGTTGACTAAAGAGAAAGAAGTGTGACTGATACTGTTCACAAATGCCTCTCTTCATATTGCACTATTTCTTCTCCGTGCCAGCGTCCCTGTGCCAGAAAGGAGCTCTAATCCCAGACAGTCTCAGATTGGGTGAGAGCAGGTCACCCTAGCCCTTCACTGGAGCAACTATCCCAGGCACAGGCTATATTTAGTGGCTCATGAGATTGCTACAGGAGCCTGTGGTAATCCAGGTCAGCTGGGGTCGCGACCTCTCACCCTCGCACTCTAAATGCAAACAAGGAGCGCTCGCCTTCCCGCTGACAGGCAAAATCCAGAGCCAATGGGGCGAGGCTTTATCTGGAGCAGGTAGAGGCGATTGGATGCGTGCTGTCCGCATGCTAATCGTGTTGTTAAGTAGATAAATGAATTAGGAAAACAGGAGCAACCTCAGCAGGACAATAAGAACTGCAACATCACGGGCACAGGCAGGTGTGATTATCCCTCTCTGGTTGTGTAATGGCAGACTGGAGAGGCTCACTGGTGCTGCTCACACTGTTGTGCAATAATATAGTTCTCACAGAGCACAGTGAGAATCAGACTTAATTTAAATGATGGGCTGGATTCATCAACTGCAATTCCACCATAATTGGGGTGTTAAAGTGGACATCATATTCATAAATCGTCATATATACAGCATTATCGGAGTACATATATTGAATATGTTCAATATGTTGAATATTTGAGGTTTTTGTATTTTGTTGGAGCAGCTGACATTGGGGCGAGCAGGTCTGTCGACATACAGAGACATTGACACACATACGACCAATATTTAGTGTCATCATACCTTACCTGTATGTCTTTGTTCTGTGGGAGGAATCCGGAATACCCAGAGGAAGCCCAAGCAGACATAGGAAGAACATGACGGGCCCTGACCCAGCTGAGAGTTGACCCTATGAAAGCAATCAATTTTCATTACTCTTATTAACAATTACTTTTTAACAGGTAATTAGTAGCAGTGTATTAGAATACATGTTTGATGTAAACCTCCAACCCTGCTTTTGGATTATGCCTATTCCAAACATGCAAATAACAACTACAGAAAATAAATGCCAATAAGCTAAGATGTAAATGAGCTTTTAGATAAAGCTGGTACAGATAAGAAGCTGTCTAACAAAACAGTCAAATAAATAAAATCATTTTAGTCCTAATAATGGGTGGATTTCACTCAAGACCAGAGTGACCCTGTGTGAGACTTAGTATATCAAACTTGTATATCAAATTGTAATCCTGTCAGTAATCCCCTTTTTACTGAGGGTGTCTGTAATCTAATTACAATTTTTTTTCTAATCTACTTGACTTGATGGACTTGATGGACTGCAAGTAGCATTTTACTGTTGTAGTTGATCAAGGTAGTGCCTGACTCATTCCATGAATGAAGGTCAATTTCCCACCATGAACGTGGTGTAGTGGCAGTGGATTTCACCTGAACTTCAACACAAGGTGGTGCTGTTGAAACATCTTCTAACCAGACTCCCAGCCTCCAACTCTGAACAAGTGCAGCGCATGCAGTGTGGCCAAGACAGGAAGGAGAAAAGAGACACAACTGAAACCAGCTGTAGGAACTGATGATTTCAAACCAGTTTTCAGTGAACGGTGATTGAATGCAGCTTGTTTCCCTTCAAGATGCAGAAATGTGTTTGTGTGCATGAACGTGTGTGTGTGTGTGTGTGTGTGCACACGTGTGTGTGCGCGGTGTTATTGTGTGTTTGCTCGGCTGCACCACGCCCACCACTCATGGCTGTGTATTTATTCTCCTTTTTCCATTCAGCCTGGGATATAGAATTATGTAGTATTATGTCAACTGTACTGAACAATGCAGACTCCTGAACACTGTTACTATTTTAGGAATAATACTTGTTGCTGTGTTTATTTAATGTATACAAACAATCCCTCCCCTTCCAGGAACATATACTACATACATCAGAATCTCCCTCTTCGTCATCATCCCACATGAGTTTTGTTGTGATTCATCATCACATGCTTCTTCCTACTCCTTCTCACTTAGCCTGTGAACAAACCAACCCACATGACTTTCTCCTGCACACTCTTGTCTCAGATGACCTTCTACAACTGCTGTTCCTTTTTCACATGCTCTCTGGCCGCAACTGTTCAGACAGTGAAAACAGGAAGCACATTTTGAATGCACAGCTTGAAATGCTGTCAGCACACCCAAATAGAAGACAGACACAGCATTGCCTCGGCTCATCAGGCCAGATGTTGTGGTGAAGTACTCACCAGCTGCTATAGATAAGAACACGATTCTTTTAACATCTATAACTTGATCTCACGTATACCTTCGTACACCAAAACGGAGCTGTTCTTAAAAAAAAAACAGAAAACTAATGTCCTACAAAACGATTTCCATCTTGTTTGTCTCATAACCACTTTAAACAAAGCTATACTACTCAAATCTTGTTCCACCATTTTATTTCCCTTTTATTTGAATATTTGAGAGGCTGGAAAATGCAAAGATAAGAAATATGTCCTGTTGATCCTCTCGTAACTCGTCTGTTTCATCTTGAGACGCAGTGGTATCCTGAACCCAAGTTTAGGAGCCACTACTCGATAAGACTTTTTGTTTAGAGACTGTTGATTACCGCTCCAGCGTATTAAGGGCGGCTGCAAGAGCTTGTAACTCTTTGAAGCCCTTTTTTCTGGTTCTATGTGTACACAACTCAATCGCTAGAATAAATGTTGGCAAAAATGTTAGCAAAGCCACAGATAAGTAAAAACTGGATGTTTCTTTATGTTGCAACTTTATGTCTGTCTTCCTCTCTCGTCATGCTCTGCTTAGGCTTAGACACTAAAGAGATCACAGATGGAGATGGTCCGACTTTTTGGAAAAAAACTGCAGATTGTGGTTCAAACAAAGTCAGCTGACCATGTCCCCATGTCTCCTGAAAGACACAGTGACATGCCACGTTTGGTACAAATGTCAACCTTTGATGTATCTGTGGTTTGCAGAAATGTAAACCGCTACTGCTTTATTCCCAGTTGATAGATGTGTCAGAGGTAAAAAACAACATATCCATTGTGAGAGCATACCTAAACCCTTTTGTTTTATTTATTTTTGTTACTGGTGGACCACCCGGTGACTCATGTCTGAAGAGACGCAGTAAAAGTACCTCTTTGATACCCCGAAGGTTGATAAAGTTCTCTCTACAGTGGTCTAAATGTTTTCAAATGTTTGAGGCTCAAGCTAATTTAACCTTTTGAGTCTAACAGAGATAAAACACACATCCAGTGGTTTACAGTTTCTGTACTACAGAACATGACATACAGTAACAGCTTCTCCACAGAATACATTGGAATTGTTCTGTATGTTCTTGTAATGATTATCACATTGTTAAGAGGGTATTAAAGTAACATCCTGACCCTGAGGTTGATACAATTCTCTCTACAGTCTACGTAACCCAAGACTGTGACGGCTTTCAATAATTTCTTCCTTTCCTTTCCTTTTTAAAACATTTTTATTTATTTATTTTTTTTAACGTTTCCGTCTTTGTCTGTTGATGACGAAAAGAGATGGCTGGGATTAAATCGGGAATACTGCGGTGACGTGGTATCCATCCTGACAATTGAGGCTTTTAAGTGTCTCTGGAAATTTCTCGAGAAGGACTCACAAAGTTGAATTCATTTACCACATTTACCACTGCATCTAAACCAGATGTTGGCCTGATGCATTTACAGGACACATGTTTCTAGCAAATATACACAGGAATATCTGTAATCTACAATGTGGTCAAGTGATTTTATGAGTTGGTGAGAAAGATGAGAGTTTACAGCATCAACTACACGTCATTGTTGTGGGGGAAGATAACAGAAAATATTCTCAAGAGAGATTCCTGAAGGCCTGCAGTTATATTCTCTTCCGGTCTAAGGCTACATATTGTGTTTACACTTCCACAAAACGTGTCATACCATGTTCGCAATACACGTTCAGGAACTGAATTTGGAATTGGAAATTTCTGAGAGGGGCCATGGTGTTTCATCACGGATATTTTTAAGGACAGCTTCTGAAATGTTCCTGCCGTGCTTGTGGCGCCAAAACCAGGTGTTTCTGTTCAGACCTCAGGATGTCATTCAGCAAAACCCGGAGCTATTTTAAGCCAACACACTGTGCTTCTAACCCAAACCAGGTGTTTTTTTTTCTGCATAAACCTGAAACTTTGTGACAAGGAAAAAATAGCAACTTTCTCTTAAGTTAACTTTTGCTAAATATCTACTTACTATGGCCCGCCTGGCGCCTGCACCACCAGCACCATCTTCAGAGACCGCTCCACTCCAGACACAGGGCTGTGAGGTGCAGGTTGATTGGCAGTGGACCAAACCACTGTGAGGCACATGGAGGGGGGGACCAATCTTTAAGAAACTTAGAAACAATTCTGCATGTAATTGGCACACATGTTTTCATTGCATATAATTATATACTATGAAAGTACATGTTTTTACTGATAAGTGTTCCAACCCACCTGATCAAGTACAAGATTCAAAATATACAGTATCAAAGGAGACCTAATATTCATTTTCCTATAGTGTTTTATTCTTGTGCATGTCAAAAGTCTTGAAGGTTAAAATGGCCAATGGCCAGTATGACAGTATAGTCATGTCATGTCATTTCCCTTTTTTCTTTCCTTTTTTTTACTTTCAAGCATATTCTACCTTTTGAGTCAGATCATAGAGGTTTACAGTTTTCATCCTACTGCACATAACATACAGTGACTACAGAATACAAGGTAAACGATCAGTCTGTGCTCTTCATGATTATCTCGTTCTTGAGAAAGTATCCGTGTTACAACTTGACTGAGACGATGTGTAATATCAACATTAAGTCTCTTATTTTGTGTTGCCTGCTTACATTACATACACTGTCTCTTACACATCGTTTCAGTCATTGTTGTGCTATCACAGCCTGACTGTGGTGTGTGACTGTAGATCACCACCATGCAGACAAATGCTCAAAGAACATTTTTAATAAACAACAATCTGACGAAGTAATCTCCCTTCAGCTTTCAAAACTGAAATGGCTGTGGTTCATTAAAATGACGATAGCCACTGTTTAGAAAAAAAGACAATGGCATTTCAAATGAGATTATGGATGATTCATCTCTGGAAGGCTGTGAGCGTGGATCAATAAAAGACAATGATGGACAAAAGTGTTATTATTGGGAAAACCGTACTTCGATTTTAAATGATTAATTCTCAGAACATAATTCATCCTTCAATACATTAGTGAAGTGTTTTTTGCTGGGATATTCCCACCAGGATCCTTCACTAATTATAGACCACAGGGCTTCATGCTTCCCTTTTCTTGACTAAACTGAACTGAGATGCAAACTTAAAACCAAAATATTGTAATGGCTTATGAAAACTGCTGAAATAGAATTTGATGCTCAGTACTGAACCCCTTGAGATAGATCCTCAGGGGTCCTCAGGCACCGAAACATGGAAATGACCAAATCAACAAAGCAACAAGCAGCATCTGCACTAAATGAATGAGAAAAATAACACTGCCAGAGAAAAATAACAACATGTCAAAGTACTGCGTCAAAATACAAACCACAAAAAAAGAATATAAATTAGATCAATAACAAGAACGAGTACATTTTAGGTGGTAGAAGTCATGAAAAGAAGCGATTCATCTGGGTGAAGCAGGCAGATCATTCCAGTCTGGTTGTGCTTGAACTTAAAGGTATGCCTCCCAGTTTTTCTTCAAAGATCCTGACCTGATCACTTGATGATGATTTGTTGCACAGAACCATCTGGGAATGAGTCACTGGAAACAGTTCAGAACAGTGTTTTGTCAGTCCTGCTTCTCTGGGCCCCATGTACTGCATGTGTTAGATGTCTTAGAAGAACACACCTGATCCAAATGAGTGTGTCATTATCAGAGTTCTGCAGAGCTTGATGACAAGCTGATCATCTCCTGAACCTCACTCCATCTGTGTTTGGGTAAAGTGAAACGGAATGGAAAGAGAAGTAAAAATGTTCTTTCCTGAAATGCAACTAGAAAGGGGAACTACAACTTTTGTAATTTTCTTCTTCTCGTGTTAAATAGCAAGAGAGGGCTGGAGCGATATGTTACTTTCATGAAGTGTGTCATTCACCACTCAACCCAGCTGAAGCATTTTCGGTAATGTACATCAGCTCAACAGTTCAGCAGAACCACTCTGGATTTTTTTCTGGGTATCCTCTGTGGTGTTTCATTTTTCCTATTTGTCATAACATTAATGTACCTCAGACAAGCTGATGGAAGTGGTTGTGTGAGAGATGAAGAAGAGAAAATGGTGAAAGATGTCTCTGCCCTTCTATCCCACCTCTAAACATCTGGACAGGCGCTGCAGTGAAGTTGCCTTGCTTGGCTTAGTGCTGGTTAAGGAATGTTACAAAAACCATCAGATATCCCTTGCAGAGGGTTTGGGTGAGATGCTGTCAGCTGATTTGTCGAGCATTTTGACTGAGGCATCCTGAGGCTTTACACCTGCCAAATGAGCTTCAAAGTATGGATCTTAAGCACAGAGCAAAATAAAGGCTTGGCTGTGCTCCTCAGTATTTAAATCTAAAATATGATTTTGATAATAGTATTTTTTGTTCATCCATGAGTGTTCTGTTTGGACGTGTGCTCTGATGAAGGAGAGTTCGTACATTACTGAATATGTTGTTGACTGAGTTTGGCATCATCACTTTCGGGTGGTATGTGGAAAAGCTCAGTCAGAGCCGTCTGAGGCGACGTCCGTGCCAGCTGAGGCCTGTTCTAACATAGGCTGCAACCAGAGAAGCTCCTGAACAAAAACCTCTGTTAACACAGAAGGCATCTTCATACTCCATTATGGTTTGAATTACATCAAACAAGGTAAGCCAACACAGGCCTGGCCCATTACTTCTGTATTATAGGTGCCTGTGTATTGTCTGCAGGATTGGGAAAGCCCTGTCTCTGTTTCTGTGTAACTTTCCACTGTACCATGTGTGTGTGTGTGTGTGTGTGTGTGTGTGTGTGTGTGTGTGTGTGCGTGCGTGCGTGTGCGTGCGTGTGTGTGTGTGTGCGTGCGTGCATGTGTGTGTGTGTGTGTGTGTGTGTGTTGCTTAACCTGTGACCTGTGAAATGTTTTTCAGCATTATACATTTGACAAAAAAAAAAAACGCTCCAGCAATAGCACTGAGAAGTTATTTCATTTTACTTTAAAATTATTTTAAATCAAATAAAATGTAAATAAATAAAAACAATAGCTAATTTTGTTTCAGTCAAACCAACAAATTCAGTTTACAGAGTCTAAAGATATATTATGTAACGTTTCCATGTTAAAATGTCTAAAAACGCCTAGTCCTACTGTCTCTTACATGATTGTATTTGATTGAAGTGTAAACATACCTTATTCTGAAGAGAAATCCTTAAGCTTATGGTAACAATGTGTTTTGTTTATTCCTGTCAATGGCGTCTCATCTTGTTTGCTTCCATTAACTAGAACTTCGTCTGAAACACCAGATGATATGGCATGAGTGAGCAAGGAACTTTAATAAATGACCTCCTCCGTGAGCTATCATTGGCATTGGTTGTTTGACAATGTAGAGAAACAGCTCCCATAATCCCATGCTATGTCTTTTGTCATTATATACTGTGCATTCAAAACATTAATATGCATCTTAATGAAATTACATAATATGTACAGAAGCATCTATGAGACCATGTGTACCAATAAAAAATAGCTTTTAATATGTGGCTTCAGTGTCTTATTTTTTATCTGTGTAAATGTTTTTGTTTTTTTTATCATACGCAGAAATGTGATCAAAGTCAAATTTCCACTAGAGATGACTAAATAGATTATACCAAATGTTGCAATCTTGTCACAGTAGAGCACTCATTTTCAGGTTTTTACCTGTTTTACCATCAGTTGGTGGTTTCAAACATGTTGGGACAGCTGCTACAGACACACAAAATCCACCACTACCATCACCTCATTTCAGTGTTACAATTGCACAACCAGTGTGCGGTAATACACGACTTAATGTACTGTGGAAACCAGAGATAGACAAATTATTGGCCTGGATGATTATAAAGAGCCATTTTCTGCATTTATAGTTATCATTGTTTTACAATAAAACATTAAAAAATGATTTACTTTGGCTCTGATGCAGCATCATCTTTCTGTCTTTAGTCATCACTTGAGAAAAATATTCACAGCCATCTGAATGGTAAACTCTTTATGTATCTCGTATTAAACGTATTCAGGTATCAAAAGTACAGGTAAAATTAAATCATACACAATATATGTTATCATACACCGTATATTCCCGTATACGGTGGGTTGACTTATCATTGGCCTAGCTCTTTATAGGATTAGATATTCTATAATTTTCAGTTCCTTGAAATCTGTTTTGTTGCTGTTGTTGCTTGTTTTTTAAAATCTGATTGCCGATAGAGTGCATTAACTCAAATATGCTCCATGGCTCTGACGAAGCATGCAATCTGCAAGAGCTACTAAAGCTAAAGTTATCAAATAGATGACCACAAGAAAAAAAAAGGTGGTATGGAGTGGAAGGATAAAGTAGCAGAAAATGGAAATACTCGTTCCGTTGCTCAGTGCAGATCTTTGAATCTCTTCTAGCATGCGCTCATATTCTGGTGGAACTCTTAATTTCATGCTTAATTAAATGCAGGTGCTCTAGAGAGGTCATCCAGAGCGAGCCTAATCGTAGTGACATTGCAAATAAATAGAGAGAGATTAAATGAAGCGATGTGTTAACTGCCCTAGTGTGGTCTCGATGTTCGCATCAGCAGCATCTCCGTCACTGCCTCCAGCTCCTCGGAGTCGGTTCCGGTTCACTAGACCGTGTTTACTGTTACGGATCCTCAAACCTGATTTGAATCGCTGGTTTCCTGAACGTGAAAGCAAACACAAAGACGGACTTAAAGTCCTGGAGGGCCAAGAACACGAAACGAACTCTCAGACATCATGTCATGCACAGCTGAAAACATGTGCTGGCTAATTCAGCGATCTGGTGATTAACATTTCCATGACACACAGACTTGATACTTATCAATCACACCGTAATACAGCAGATCAGACTGCATTATTACAAAAAAGAAACCTTACATACATATTGAAATCTTTTTGATCTTTCTTACGTTTTCTCTCGTTCACTTCCTGATGTTGGACCTGTGACAGTATAGTGCTGTCGGCATTACACACTCACACACGATGTTATACACGCACATATGCTTCAATGTTTTCTGAATGCTCTGCTTTCAATTATGGATGAAAGGGTCGGACAAAACAATGGCCAAGACCAAAACTCCCTGGGCTCCACATGCCTCGTAATTGTGGTCAAGACAAAATAAATGCAATGTCTCACCGTCATCTAGAGACACATGAGTTATGATAAATGCTTCTTTTACTGATACTGGTTCTTTTTCCTGAAAACTGTGACCTCCATTGTTCATTTTCTCACTATAAAAGCGAACCCTGATGTTGCTTATGCTAACAGAGGTTAACATGTGACGCCTCGTTCATTTGATAGTTTGTGGACAGACGGCCGGTTTTCTTTCAGCGAAGGCGAAAATGATGCTAAGCAGACCAAGCATATCCATCTTTTAGAGTGCCAGACAGAACACACGTAATACGCACTTGTCTGTGCCTCATGTTACTGGCCACACTTATTTTGTACAGAATATGTATGTTTTGTCTTTTTTAGCTGACCTTTTTTATTCATATTCAGTCGTCTAAGAAAAACAGCCACAATAATGAGATTTTACTCCTTAATTTGTCTTTTATGACAGTGTGCAGACAGATGTAAGACAGATTCAAGGGTTTTTTTAGCATTATGTAACATGTTTTTGTGTTTTTCATCCATCCATCCATCCATCCATCCATCCATTTATTCATCCATCTCATCCATCCATCTATCCATCCATCCATCCATCCATCCATCCATCAATTTATTCATCCATCTCATCCATCCATCCATCCATCCATCAATTTATTCATCCATCTCATCCATCCATCTATCCATCCTTCCATCCATCCATCCATCCATCCATCCATCCATCCATCTATTCATCCATCAACCCATCAACCCACCATCCCATCCATCCATCTATCCATCAATTTCACCTGGACTGCTTCTTTGATCTGTGTGAAATCTGAGAGTCACCACATCCACGTCCATCCATTCATCAGCGTACCTTCCATCCTTCTATTTGTCTTTTCATCCATCCATCGGTGTGAAACCTGAGAGTTGCCGCACCTTCCAACTCTTTGAATAACAAACACACATGCAGCCCGACACCGGCAGCTTCTATAGCAAATGGATGCTTCACTGCACTCACCTTAAACTGCTTCTGTGCTATAATAAGAGCTTGTGTAAATGGATGACCTTTGCACAAGTGTTATGATCTCTGTGTCTCAGCTGGTATGTTCACAGAGTCACCAGCCTGTTTGGGAAAAAGTGTACCGATACATCTACATTTGTTCTCCATCAATGTCCTCTGTTTATTTAAAGGTGCCACCATGGTTTGTTTTATCTGCGATGCAGCTGTAAACACCCTGCGTGCCATCCAGGTCTTGAGGCGGCCTGCGGTCGTTAAAAGTAAATTAGAGCTTTTGTTTGTCCTGGAGGGAGTGAGGCTTGGAGATATGGAGAAGAAGAAGAAGAGGAAGAAGAAGAAGAGGAAGAAGAAGAAGAAGATTAAAAACAAATATCACAGTGGTCCATGCCAGCAAACTACCGCCCACCACCAGCTGCGCAAATGTGCATCGACACTTTCATTTACAGTGCAAAACAAGGAGAAACCTGATCTCTATTCCTGAACACTGGCACTACGCTGTTATCATCATGTTCAGTCAATTAAAGGAACAGCAACAGGAAGCAAGCAAGTGTAATTATCGAGAGTGTACCGAGAGCTGAAATGAAATTACTATGGAGCAGTTTGTATTTCTTTGGTTGCGATGATTTTATTGGTGCTTATTTTAGGTGTCGTGAACATAAAACCATTAAGGAGCACAGCGATGGCTCCTCGGGAACGGCGTCATTATTACATCCTGCGTCCGCGGAAATGGTGATGTATTCATTATCTGCGTTTGTGTCACATCGTGTCCACCGACCGACGCATCAATGCGGCAGTTTGCTTTAGCTGTTGATTCGTTCCGTGTTGCTCGGTAATTTGACCTCCAGCGCTGACTTGGCTTCTTACAGTTTGGCCCGCAATTGATTCAATTTGTCCTTGAAAGCTCTGCAAACACACGCAGAAGGGTTTTTGCTTTCTCTGTATGTTTAGACTGCGGCTCTGATCGAGGCTGGCCGATACGCTCTTGGAAATCAGGTGGCATGTTAAACTACAAAAGGACAATAAAAGGTGAGATTAATATTAAGAGTGATTATAAAGGTGTAAGTTGAAACTGGGGGGACTGTACAGCCTGACGAGGTCTTATCGGGAACACTGAGTTAAAACACATGTGTACTGCAGGCTTTTTAAAAACGAACAAAGCGACTGTGGCATTCTTCCTGCGTTAATCAGATCTATTAAAACAAGCTTCAGGAAGATCAATCAGCAGGGATTCAGACATCGAACAATGAGCGGGCAAATGAATGAGGTCACACTCTCTTGAGACCCGAGACTTTAATCTGGATAATGGTACAAGGAGCCTTCTCGAGAAGACAGTCGTAGTGATGGAAAATCACAAAGTACTGTACTTTGCTTGATTAATTCCATTTAGGCAACTTTTTTTTTCTTTTTACCACACCTGATTTCAGAGGGAAACTGACTTCTTACTTCAAAATGTCCTGCAACATGTATGATGATCTGCACAATGTGAGGCGTTCTTGTAAGATCTCCAAACAATGTGTAGTCGAAAGTATCTAAAGAGAAGGTTCAGACACAGTTTGCCTGTAGGTCTTTTTGTCCATCAGAATTGTTTTGGTGTGAGTTGTACCGATGTCTGCCTTCTGTCGAACATACTGGAACTAGAAGGCACCTGGCAAGCACAAAAAGAAAACATAAATGTGAACAACTCAACAATGCCTTTTTCCAGGACCGATGAATAGGCTTCTCAAGACAGATGCTGTTATTATCAACTGTTTTTTCTTCCCGTAAAACACTTCCCTATGCGTTGAGTTACGCAGTTGGCGTTGTTACCTGTAAGCACTTGTGCAGTTTGTTCTTGTGTCATTTTTTTCTTCCACAGAGAGATTTCATGCTTGTCTGCAAGACTGCAGAGAGAAACAGCGACGACATTTGTTTGTTTGTTTGTAATTGTTTTACTTGTAAATGAGTCATTTTATATTTTTCTCAGGGCTTTTCATTTATCAAAGATGAAGGGATCCCAGGATATCTGTCTAGCACTAACTGTTTTCTGGACAGCGCTCGCCGTGGTTCCACTTCTGTCAAACACTTTTCAAAAACATGAAAGCATGCTCAGAGTAAAGAGAGTGATCTCAGCCCTCGGGGCTGTCAATCGCAGCCTGCTGTCTTTCTCAAAACACTTACATGCTGTCAGAGGATTTACCTCTGACTCCCCTCAGGTATTTCACTGAAGGCGGCAGCACAGCAAAGGACCCTGAGATGAAGAATGAACCAGAGGGGGAAACAAGAAGCAAAAACAAGCTGTGAGAACCACTACACCGGTTTCACCCTGTTCTCAGCTGAGACGCGCCAAATGAAATGTAAACTAGCCGAGAGTGAGGCTATTCAAGACACCTTTTTAGTGGCACTGCCAAAGCAAATGCTTACACAAAGACTGACTGGATAACAGCTCACATGGGGAACAATCCAATAATGACGAGATGTTCTGCATCAGTGCAACTGGGTCCTTGGGACTTAATCATTTCAATCTGTCTGTGTTTTCATTGTTGATTTAAGTGTATACAGCAGTACCAGTCAACTACAGGTCAGTCTCGTGTATTAGGTTTTGAGGCTACGTATAAACTTGTGGGTTAAGATATTTATAACCATGGTGCTCACAGTGCAGCTCTACCTGCTTCTGTCTCTGGATAGAAACGTACATAACATCTTGAAACAGGGAGGAAAAGGGCAAATGACATTTTACCTACCATTTAAATTTAAATTCAAAGTGACTACAGGGACCTTTTTAGTGTTTATGAAATTGCCTTTCACAGCAAACAAGACCGTCAGTGAAAAGACTGCAATTCTTATATAGATATTATCAATGCCTGTGGTAAAGAAATTGAAATTGTGGAATGTACCTTTAAGAGATATGTCACTAGAGGCCGCCTTGTTTATCCTTGAGCACATACCAGTAAACAAGCTCCTGTCTTCATCCGCCTTTCAACTCAGGGTTTTTGGGACTTCTGTTTTGCCCGCCTATGGCAACACAGTAGACGTGCAACCAGGCTTTGTAAACTTGATGTGTGGTTAATAGACAACAAGCACTGCGGAAACCCCAAACATGCGTAACTTTCTTGTCTCTGACACTCTCAAAAAGCCTCGTTCATCAAGAAGCACAGACTCAAGCGGTTCCATGATCACATTTCTCACGTGCAAAATCACATATAAACACATTAGCTCACGGTCATCCATCCTGCGGTCCCTCTGTCACCCGCTCACGGGAAAAAAAAAATGCTTTTTTTTTTTTTCAGCGAAAACCGAAAGTTCCTTGTAGATGCTTTGAAGGGGCGCTGTGTAGTGTTGGGGGAAGAAATTCAAACTCTGAACTTTAACATTTACAGTATTAATGATGTGATAATACAAATGTATACAAAAGTTATTTCCATAACTGAATAAACACGCTGCTCTCAGAGGAAAACAGGGTCCCCAGAACACTGTTTGAAGCAACAGAAAGGTGGCAGGGTCCGCCACATATATACAAAGTAAAACAATATGAGCTTGTGCTGTCCTTTAATGTTAGTTTGTTTATCAAGTTATGAAAGCAAAGAGAGATTGTTTATTTGGTTTGTTTAAAAAAAAAAAAAAAATCAGTGGAGAGCTTTCTCTTCTGCTTCCTAAAACTACATATTGCTCCTTTACTTGTGCTCCAGAGAATGACCTGTCAGCGTCAGTACCAGCAGCACAGTGCTGCACCAGCACAGTGGGAGGGACTTCATAGATCCGACCGAGAGACTGGGAGGTACAGAGAGAGTCACAGAGAGAAAAAAGCGGAGGAGAGTCGGAGCTGGTGCAGTCTGTCTCTGTCTCTCTCCGTCTCACCACACAGCGCCACTTTTGAACTGCGCGCCGGCTCAAGAGACGCCTCATAAATATTTAACGAAAACCTGGAGTCTGATATCGCGGAGAAAGCAGAAGAAACAGAAGAAGGAAGTATTTAACAGTCGCTCAAGTGTTGCTGTTTCCCGGCTGAGTCAGTGAAAGGTGAGTGATCATTAATCACCACGATCAGAGGAGGTTCAGAGTGAGATCACAGCAGCGGCAGCAGCAGGGAGACTTTAACAAAGTGTGTGAGAGGAAAACGCTTCAGCGGATGGAGAGTTGTTGATGTTGCAGTGTGAAGTTTCAGCACTCAGTTTGTGATTGTGTCATCTCTTCTTCCACAGAGAGATTTCTAAACTCTGCGCAAGACGGAGGAAGGGGAAAGTCGACGAGTGGCGCTCTGAGTCAGCTCGGGGCTGATGGGTCTCTCCGTACATCCCCGCCGTCTCTGCTTCCAGGCGATGGTGTCAAGAGGTCAGGGTCTGTGTCTGCTGTCCGGGAGCTCCTCACCAACCCCCCTCTGAGCAGGCACACCTCTCCTCGGCAGCTTCACCATGAACGACAGCGAGTTCTCGCGTCAGTCGTGCTTCAACGTCTCCTGCAACGAAACTCCCACCGTCAACTGGGAAGGCAAGCCGGTAACGAGCATCGTCATGTTCCTGGCCGGCGTGGTGGGGAACCTGCTGGCCCTCTTCATCCTCGGGGTGCACCAGAAGGAGCATCGCTCCAGGTCGTCCGTCTTCTGCATCCTGGTGACCGGCCTGGCGCTCACCGACCTGCTGGGCACCTGCCTCCTCAGCCCGTCCGTGTTCATCTGCTACGCCCGCAACATGTCCCTGATCAGTCTGGGCGGTGACGGCCTGTGCAACCTCTTCGGCTTCGCCATGAGTTTCTTCGGCCTGGCGCCCACGCTCATCCTGTGCGCCATGGCCGTGGAGCGCTGCCTGGCCATCAGCCACCCGTACTTTTACTCCGTCAACATCCGCCGCAGCTTCGCCAAATTCACCCTTTTCTTCATTTACCTCTTTTCTCTGGTCTTCTGCCTCCTGCCGTACACCGGCTACGGCAAGTTCAGGCAGTACTGCCCCGGGACGTGGTGCTTCATCGACATGGACGCCACACATGACGACCACCCCAGCCTGGTGCGGGCCTTCTCTCTGTCCTACTCGTCCCTCATGGCGCTGCTCATCTTGGCGGTGTTCGTGTGCAACGGCTCGGTCATCGTCAGCCTGTGCAAGATGCACCGGAGCCAGATGATGCGGCGCGGCTCGGTCGGGTCGACGGGGAGGAGGAAGAAGCTGAGCCTGGCCTGGTTCGGACAGGGGGAGGAGGAGATGGACCACCTGGTGCTGCTGGCGCTCATCACTGTCATCTTCGTGGTCTGCTCCCTGCCGCTCACTGTGAGTTCACCTCTGACCTTCCATCAGTGTGTGTGTGTGTGTGTGTGTGTGTGTGTGTGTGTGTGTGTGTGTGTGTGTGAACCACAGATTGATAGCAGGTCTATTAAAGGTGCACTATGTCGTTTTTTCCCTTCAATTTCTAATCACAAGAGGAAGATCTTCATTGACTGATTTTTTTTTTTTTTAAATAAACAATAAACTGAATAAACAAACCAACACAGTTTCAAACTGTTTAAGTTTGTTTATTCTGTGGCAGACCCTGCCACTTTTCCAGCTTTAAACAGTGTTCTGGGGACTTTATTTTCCTCTTGAGAGCAGCTGGTTTAGTCAGTTATAAAAAAAAAAAAAGTGTGATTGCCCAAAGAAAATCAGAGTTTTAATTTCCCCTCCAAAATAACATAGTGCCCCTTTAAATTTCCCCTCTGTGTGACTTCGGTGACACATGTTGTGGTTTCAGCGTCATGATCATTTTGTTCAGGTTTTCGGCCTCTGAATCGTAAATCTGAATCTGATGGATTTATTGGACTGGAAAAAAGGAGGAGAGAGCTGCTGATGCTCTCATGTGTCATTTGTTCAGTTGTCGAGACATGAACCAAACCGCTCCATCGGAATTAAAAGAGGTTCAAAGAAGTTTTGCACTGAAAAGGGAGCAGAACAGTGAGTCTTGCACAGGCTGTTGCTGTTTTATTTATTAACTGTGGTCGGGAAAGTGAAACTCATTTTAGCTTTTACAATATATATGAGGTAATAACAGAAACATGCTGATAATTTGTCTACCATAACTGAGTAAAGGAGCTTATTATCAGAGGAAAATATGGTCCAGAAAACTGTTTGAAGGTTTACTCCGTTTTTCAGCCGTCTTCTGATTGAAATTTCGTCCCCATAACTACATCAAGCTCCTGGACCATGTGTCCAGCTGGATGTATGTCTGCACACTGACAACAGAGGGGGTTCTCCAGCATGGAGTAGGTTTACATTAGCAGTATAGACTTCCCGGCCTCCTATGCGTCCGTCTTAATAAAATAATTCCTTCCACTCTCTCTGTGATCATCGTGTACATTGAAAGCTCAGCTGGCATGGCGACCGTTGATGTTTTTGTTGCTGTGGTATGTGTTTGTCTCCTTCACGGTTGCGCCTAGCTCGGCTGGCTCCACTCATAAAAAAGGTGTGCCTGAGAGCGCAGCCCTCGCCACACAAAGCACTGTGCGTGTTCGTGTGCTGGTGCATTTTGTCTACACGGCCCCATATCGGCCCCTGTTCGAGAGCGCCAAACCTGACAACCCTGGAGGACTGGTCCGGGCCCTGCCTTTCCCACGGGGCAAAGCTCCTCCTGGCAGGAGTCTGTGGTGGAGCAGCCTCTTTGATATAGGCAAGAGGTCCTGAGGAAAGTCAAGGCTGGGGTGTAAAATAAAAACAGCTGGAGGATGTGAGTCGTGATATAAAAGGCATCTTTTTATATGTCCGCATTTTCTTTTGTAACAGCACCGGTGTGATGATTGAGTGGTGTACAGGAAGCGGTAAGAAGTGCCGTCTACTCATCGTCTGCATTCGAAGGGTTTGTGGTCACGGTTGGCACAAATGTTTAACGAACCCGCAGGCTTCCAGAAGTATTTACCCAGAGCTGTGGCTGAGGAGTGAACCGTGACGATGGCGGTGAACGCTTGTCAAGACCTTGTGACTGAGACTTCAGGAAACTGAAACCCCCAGCTTCACCACTGGCAAAGCTCGCCTTCTGTTCCGTAGAGTAATTGGGTCGTGTTTGTTTCAGTTGTCAAACAACATCGGAGAACTTGCTCATTCATCAAGATCTGTGTTGCCTCCGCGGTTCAGTAAGATTAACTGTAAATGGAACGGCAGCTTTGCTTTGCCCAAATACATAATTGATTTGATTACATTACAGCTCTAAATTTAGATTTTAACATGTCAAACAATCTAGACTAACAAAGACTGATCAGCAGTACATCATTCCGAACAATTCAGGACTGTCCGCGTCATCTGCGCAGACGTGTGTGTATATTTATTTTGGCCTGTTTGCTCGTGTGTGTGTGTGTGTGTGTGTGTGTGTGTATGCATCCTTGTGGTTGTAACCGAAAGAAGTGAGACGGCGGTGATGAAGTGTGCTTCCAGACCTCTGCGTCCTCATGATTAATACCAGTTATTTTGCCCGAAGCGCAACAGATGTTGGCGAGAAACTCTTTGACTCCGTTTACTGCAATGAAAATATTGTAAAGCACATGTTTTTATATGACTCACCTCAGACTGACACGGTCCAGTACAAGTGTGCTCCTCCACCTACACAAGCTGCATTCAGTCATTAGTCTTGCATCGAAACAACAACATGCCAACACAAACCATGTGTTCCTGCTCCGGCATGTGTTTCCAGTCAGTATTTCTTGACTCCAAGCATTTTGATGGAACTGACTATACCTTGGAGGACGATTGCTCTCAATCTCCGTCTGCAGCTGGACTTCATAAGCAGCGACTGCACGCTGGTGGCTGAGATGGAAATCAGGTGCTGGAAGAATGAATGCTTCCTTTTTTTAAATACAAGTTAAGCAGAAGAGATGAAAGATTATAGGTTCAGAAAGATTTTATTATTACTAGTGTCCATTGCGTCACATGCATGAATAATGTTGCAGACCAGCTGGTAAGAATTGCGTCATCCTGTCACTTTGGACAAAAACAAACGAGGTGGCAATCGCTCTGCATATTTCGGAGCTGTGATTGTCTCTTCACCCCAGCAAGGTTGTTCACTTTCAGACGGCAGAGGTTTACATGATTTTGGTGCGGTGATCAGGGAAGTGATAAAAGGTGCATGGGAATTTCTCAGAAAAGCGCAGTCTCTTTGGAAGTACGGGGGGTGTGCGGTGAGCTGTCAGAGATGCTCTAAAGCTAACCCATTGTCTCTGAATGTTTGTCTTGTTCGCGTTTACCTGAATCACACAGGCTTCCCAGGCTTGTCACTCCACAGCCCTGACCCTGGATGATATATATCACCTCCCACGCATTTAAACCTACAGAACATACTGTCCAATTACAGCAGGCAGCTCCGCAAAAAAGATAAGGTGTCATTAACCAGCTGAACTTGATGTGCTGAGTGTTATCACTGCAGCTGCTGTGTGAAAGCACGTTGGATTTGTTTGATGAAGCGTGAAACACGAGCTCTTCTCGGTTTGTTCTAGGAGAGACTGTTGACATATCGTCAGACGTTCCGCCATATGGAGTACATGGTCACTGCTTGTTAAACATGTTTAAATACAGCTACAAAATGCCATTGATGCAAAGTCTCCCCTCCCAGGATAATAAAACACATAAAACACGGGTAGTGCTGCATTGTGTAAGTTTACACTAGAGCTAACATATGTTAAAGGAGCTTAGGAACTCTCATGTTGATTCCGGCGGCTCCTGTGGAAAAACACGGTACAAGCACCACCTCCGGCTGTAATAAAGATCTTGAACATAGAAATTCATGGAATTGTAAGACTAATAACTGTAACGTGATGAACTTTTTGTTTTAGTGCCATTCAAACACCTCGGTCAGGTTACATTTAGTCTGCAGCTGCAACTGTAATGTTGCTTAGTAATAATAATATAGTTGAGAAAGTTAAAGTAATCACTGTAGTCACATTTTTTTTTTCAAGATCACTGGCTCACGATCAAAGATCAAAATGTTAATGGTGCGTTAAAGCTGATCACCCTCAATTGCGGCCTCATTACTTCCCTCTCAGTCCGTACGATGTCATCATTCTCCTGCGAGTATTTAAAGTCAGTATTTCAGGAGTATTGACAGAAGGGCTTCCCTCTGAAAGGGAAATCAGCACTTTGACCTGTCTTTGTCCAGGCATCTTCAGTTTATAAATGACAGTAGCTGTCTCCTGCTGGAAGCGACAGGTACAGACTGATAGCCTTGTCGTGACCGCTGTGACCCCGTCCTTAATATTCCCATGGGAACCACAGAGGCTGCCAGGTGAGTTATGTGTTTCCAGTCAATATCCGGATCAATAAAGTGGCGCACTCATATCACAAGCTGTACGCACGACTCTAAGTGCTTTCAGCTCTAAATGTCACCTTTTATCATAGCAATCAATGGTTTGGAACAAAAAATGTTAGCTTTCGTTTTGAGGTGCAACTCGCTGTTTGAATCTCTGATGAGAGTTTCCATTTGTGTTCTGAGTCTTTGTCAGCAGACTAATATTGTCCACGTTAGACGACGGGGAGTGCGACAAAGGTCCAGAAACTGAATTATGCCTCACTGCTGTGCTCATTAAAGTCCTAAATGATAGAGTAGAGGTCAGGAAGTTGGGAAAGAAGTGAAGAATTGCATTTTCCTAACAGAGAGTTTTGTTTACGTTCAGAGTTGCTAACCAGAGCACACTGTGAAAGCCTGAATGCATTTCCTTCCTTGCAGAGTTTTGTAATAATTTAAAACCTGCCAGGTGCACATCCATATCTGCTTGCCAGGAGCCTTTCTGCCTCATTTCTGCCGTTGGCACACCTCTACATTTCTCAGCGCATTACCCTCACCTGTAGCTCGCTCGAATAGCCTGAAAACATTGGCGTGACTGTGTGTTGTGTCACGATGTGCACAAGCATAGGCAATCCCTCCGTCTCGCCCCCTGTGGCTACCAAATAAAACGTTTCATGCAAATTTGAAAAAAAAAAAAAAAGTCTCAGTGGTTCACATGAGCACAGAACATCATGTGATTTGGAAAGAAAACAAAAGAAAAATGGAAATACCAAACTCTTTCCAATAACTCTAAGCGATGTGTCAGGAAGAAGATAAACAACTGCTCTCACACATTTACGGTCACAGGGCATCGTGCCTCCGGGAATCAGTACAGCACCTCATAAATCCGGGGCTGCATCTCACAGTAAGCCAAAAGAGAAGCGCTCTGAAACAAAAGCACGTGTGGAGTAAAGTTTGTGACGGTGTGGAGCAAAAGACTCTTTTGTGTTAAGATGCAAAAGCTTCATTGTTCACCTGTTCAGGAGCTCCGACTCTTGAGAAAGATTGAGTAACCAGCTAAAAGGGCCAACTGAAGGCCAATTACAGATGAGATGCTGCTTTAAAACAACAAAAACTTTGGATAAATGAGAAATTGTACTCCCACCCGTAGGACTTTAACCTTAAGCATTCAACTAAATCAACAGCCAGCAGCTCTTACATCCCTCAACATGCCCAGTCAAAGGCCGGACTCGTATGCCATCAGAAATATGCGGAATGACAGGATCGTAGTTATTGCCAGACACTCTCCTCCTCCTCCTCCAACTGGATATGATTGAGTTAATCAGCGTGGAGGAAGACGGGAAGTCCCAGAATCCAGACGATTCCAAGATGACTCAAAGCTGAAATGTCCTCCTGTCCCAGAGGTGGTATCGGATTAGTCTAGTTTTGCAACAGCACAAAACGGGAAAAAATGCTGGAAGTCTCTGTGACGACAGTGTGGTATAGCATGATGTTTGAGGTGTCGGATGCATGCACATGGCGCTGGGCGTGTAAAGGCATACGTGCTGTGACAGAGTTAAGAACACAGACAGCTTTGTCTCCCGACCTGTTATTATGCTCGAGAGGCTCGAGGTGCTGCTGGGAGATAATGCCATTGTGGGCTTCGTCCGGGTTTCTATAAAGGAAAGATGATGCTCTGCAATCAGCAGCAGGCTCAGTAAAATAAACAATGGGAGTTCTTTTCCTTGGTGGATGGACGCTTAATCCCACGTTCAACATATACAGAACACACACACACACTGGGACATTGACATATATAGCACAAATATACTCTATTACAGTTACCAGAGGGCCGCAGGCTTGCTAGTCCTTCCCTGGTTTGTTGCACGCCGTCATGTTTCCGTCATGTTTGGAAAAATCTGGTACAACGAATGATAGCGATGTCGATCCTCAAGGCTGTAAGGCGTAGATATTGAGCCCCTTTAATGTGTCATTAAAGTGCCTGGATGATCGAAACTATGGCCTCGGGCTTCAGTCACAGTGCAATAAGAGGTGAGCAGGTGCCAGACATTTTAAAGGGTTGAGGCACAGAATGACGAACAGAGGCTAAAGACAGATGTGGAGAGCAGATGTGAGATAAAAAGGAACAGTGGAAGTCATGGTTATTGCATGGCGTGCTATTTCACGGTGTGTTTTCACTTGTGGGAATGAATAAAATATTCATGAGTCAGTGGCCCAGTGATGTTATATGTTAACCTGAGCCTTCAAGCAGTTTGCATGAATTTTTATAAGCCAAACAGATCGTCTTCTGTTGTCTCTGAGCTTTTACCATTTTACCCAGTTACATCTGGCTTTTATCTTCAACCTGAATGTGTACAGTAAATGACAGTAGTCTGCGGTAGTCACAGGTGTTTATCAGCTCAAGCGCTGATGGGCTGTGATGGAAACGCCTCACTGGGGGGACACGCCCATTTTCACCCCTTTTTTAGACACAATGCTGTGATGCATGTTGAAGTTAAGAACGCTGGCTTTCTTACTTTAATACTTTTTGTATCCTTCTCTGTTTAAGAGGCATTCAAACAGTGGGTGTTGAGTTTGAAACAGAATCAGAAGTTAAAGATATTTTAAAAAATGGAACCACTGTTAGTGGCAAAGCTTGCGCATGCGCATCTCTCAACTGAGATGAGAAAAGAAGTGAGATGTCTCACTCCTTAGCAGCTTCTTTTACCAGGTCGGTCCAGAAAAAATGTTATTGATTAAGACTTCTGGATGTAGTTCAGTGGGGTTCATGATTTGCTGATTTTCTACTGTTCCCTGTTTCTCTGGTGCATTTGTGATGACACAAGGACAACAAAAAAAAACATCGTCTCAGATTTTGGGTGTCGTTATATAATGTCTCATGGCTCAAGTGTCGTCTCCTCCTGGTTTTAACGGCTGCATTACAGTAAAGTAAACTTACCAGACAGTTGTTACTACTTGTTCTAATGCTTGCGTTTATCTACTTAAGACTACTTAGTCATTATACCCACGCTTATTTCCCTCTCCGCTGTTGTGTTACCCTGAGAATTTCTCCCAGGGGGGGATCACTAAAAGAACATCTTATATTATCTCACTTAGTCATCTGTGCAGTATTGTCACAATATCAATATTGAGGTATTTGGTTTTGTTACCTAGTCCTGAAGTGTCTTTGAGAAGATTTCAAAATATGAAGACATACTGTAAGCTGATGAGAGCTGTAAGAGTGATTTAAAAACAATGAACTTGTGGGCTGAAAAAAACAGCTTAAAAATGCTAAAACATCTCAGTAGCTGAGGGTGATAATCCTCTGTGAGTTCATCACTACAGTATACTACAGTGGCCCATTTTTTCATGTTTTTGTAAATGCTTGAGTTGCCACATTTTTCTGTGGAAGTGGAAATGGTCAAACTTGCCTTTTTTTGGATTAGTCAGAATGTGTCACAGCATCAAAGCATTCAGCCTGCGGTGAAACCGTTGTGGATTTGAAGTCAGTACAATGTTAATTCGAATGGTGAAACAGCAACAATGAACAATGTCCTGTTTGGGTGTTCATGTGTTTCATGTGTTCTTGTTATTTATCCCTTGAACGATCTCCATCTACTTCCAGACAGACTGGTTACCACACACTTTTCTCTGCAGGCATATTGAAGACATAACTACGTTGGTAAATCTGGTCTGAATCAATACCATCAGATACAGTTGCTCCCCCGTACTGCTGAACTCTCAGCGATAATATGTCAGGTTGAAAAGTATGACGTGTTCCTTGACAAAGACATTTTGAGCAATTGAGTGTTGGCAACACGTGTAGTTTGCAACAGAGGATGTGTCAAAATGTGTTATTATTTGTGAGATGTTAGAAGTGTTCACATGTTCTGCATTTAGGGTTTTGATTAATGTGGTGACGCATGTAAACACATATCTTAGTGTATATTAGTAAGTACCCATTTTCCACCAGTCATGACCGTGTCATTAGTAGACTTTTTAACAATGGGCTGACATTTAAATGTTTAAGTGAGTGGTTTGTCATTTGAATTCCCATGTTGTACTGTTATGGTGTCAACTGGGATAGACTTAAAGTTAAAGTTAAACCATTAAACCGTTAAACCACCATTTTTACACATTAAAGTGTGTTCAGAGGTCCTGTGGAAAAAGTCGTTAGAAGCCTTTTGTGGCCCCAGAGGAAGCTATGTGTGGCTATGGTGCATTGTGGGTAATGTAGGCGCCAGGTTTGGAAAAAGAAGAAGTATGCGTGGAATAAAAATATTCCTTAGCCACTGAATGCATGCATCTACTTTTTTCACATATGCATTAGAACTATGTAAGATCAGTAAACACACTTTTAATGTGTCAAACTGGGCGTAACCCTTTAAAACGGAAAGATGTCGCTGTAGTAAAAACAACACTGTAAAACATCAGTGTCACATTTTCGCTGAGAGGAAATTGAAGAGTACAGAGGTAAACACATCTGGATAAGACAAAAGGAGATTCTGCACACTGGCTGAGGTGCGTCATTGTTACAATTAGTAGTAGGAAACGCCTGTGGAAACGTGTCATTAATTACAGTTGTTTTTCGCGTTTTTTTAATGAGGTTTGCTTTGCGGTGGTTTTGTGGCTCACATGTCATTTCAACAGATAATTAAAGTTTACACTGGAGTGTGATATCCATGCTCACATTCTACCTCTCCCTGTAGAATCGCCACAAGGCCCACGCATGTCTTACAGTTTATGACATTGACTAAATAATAAAGAGGTTATTGATCTGGGTGAATGGTATTAGTTGTGGGCCTAGCTGACGTCTTCAGGAGCTGCAGAGGCGTCAGCCCAGATTAAAGCAGTCTCCTCTTATCGATCGCTGCCTCCAGACTCATTTGTTTAGTTGCTCACGCTCTAATTGAGCAGAGGGCCTCCTGACAGCAGCCGTCGTTTGTCGGTGTTATTTCAGAGACGTGTATGTTGTCCTCCTGCAAGTTGCTGCTATTCTAAAAATACAGATATCTTGACTGAGCTTTTTGTTCCAGGCAAACTACTGAAAATTCTTAACCCATCATCCTGTATTTTTCTAATCAATCAGAAGGAAGAATGTAACCTGAGCTGATCTACCTCCAGTGTGTTCAGCTGTGTGTGAAGTGACACACACTTTCACTTTGAGTATCTCTTTTCAGAAAACATCACCCGGCTGATGAAGTGATAGACGTGGTTTGATGATTGCCATCAATATCGCAGCGTAAAGAACAGCGAGACAAGCTACAGACAGTAATGATGAATGAAAGAAGCTTTATTGTAGGAGGTGAAAACAAACACGAACACTGAGGATGCTTGTTACTTGTGTCAAAAGTAGAGGGGCATCAACAGGGGAAGTTCTTCACCTTCACTTGAAAACCACATCCTGGAACATGAATTAATGGATAATGGATTAAGCAGTAACGCACAGTGTATATTAGAATCAAGCTCAGCGTTACAAATGATCACAACTACAAATAGTGAGAAGAGATCAACAGACTTTAGTTCTGGGTAGTGAATCCACCAACAATGAGTTTCATCTCATGTTTCTGCAATTTGATTTTGTTATCTGATCGGTTAGGCTTCTTCATCACCCATAAACACCGCTTTTCGATTCCTCTCGCATCATTGCATTTGCCTCCCACCAGGGGATCTGCTCTTATGTTTTCCACATTGTGTTTTCTGAAATTTTGGCTCTTCCTTCTTTTTTCCGCTCGTATGCGCTGAGGAAGACCACCCGAGCTGTAAACATGTTTTCCCGCTGATCTGCGCTCTGAAGCGAAAAGGACAAAGATGTCCCGCTGATACGTTGGCGTGCAAGGTCATTGGTTGTGGTTGCAGGTTGTGTTCATGTGTTGTCAGAGAGGTTGTTTGAAAGACTTCCCAGCTGATGCCAAGACACACAAAAATATCAGTAAATCTTTCTCACACAGTCATTAAGGGTACACACATTATTCATATCTCCATGAGTGTCTGTTTGGCCTCTTGTGGTGTGTGCACAGTTATTTATCTATCCATCAGCTCCTCTATTGTTCACAATTATTGTGTGAAATGTGCTCCACGCCCAAGTGTAGAGTGTCTCAGCCTCAGGGGCGGGACACCTCGCGGGAACACTTGATATGCCGCAGGCTGATATATTGATATTCATGTTGCCGGCGTATTTATTCAGCATTTTTATCTCAGTTTTGTGTATCTAGCTATTTTAAGCTCCATTCCTTGTTTCTGTAAACTTACTTTAAAAACTATATCAAATTAAAGCGGAACGTGACAACTCCTCATATATATTTCAGGATGAAGAGACACTTTTATTAGACACTTTTAATGGCTTGATAACTTTTATTCTGAAGAATTATCAATGACTTGTATGTTGATGTTAACAAGGGGAGGAGTTTGATACCTTTTTTTCTGTGTGTATTTCACATTCAAATGACAAAATCCACTTATTTATCCTACTGTGTTTAACTATCAACATTAGCAAGTGACCAAAAACAAAGATATCAACAGGTTGTTGTTGTCTCATGACCTTTTGTAAGCTGAGAGAGCAGAAACACAATGTTTTTTATTTGGCACATAATTAATGTTCACAAACAGGTAATCGCAACCTGAAACCTAGATGAGTAGCATCATGTGAATTAAATCAGACAATATAAAAGATGTATCCTCATGTACTTCATGAGCTACCTATTCCACATTCAAAACTATGGAGTGGATTAACAGAGATTAGCGTTAACATCGCCTGTGGAGATTTTTAAATCAGCGATAACTTTTTGCCATTGCCGAAAAAAACATTTATCGCAAACTCGTTTACAAGCAGTTGCTTATTTACACATGTAGTCGTTATGAACAACATTATCAGTAATGTGGAGCCTTAATTCTGTCTTCTTTGAATATTTGTTCTCTTTTTGATCTATCTTTGGTCTCTGCCTCTTCAGCTGCTACGTGCTCCCCTATGTCCACTGGCAGGGCTGTGAAAAATGATTTACAACAAAACAACACAATTATTGAGATATCTGTTGAAATTTGAAAAAAAAAAAAAAAAGTTAGCAACTAACTTTGTTTACTGTGTAGCAAATACATTTCCCTAAAAATACAAGTGTAGGGAGCCGGAGGTAGGCTCTGTAATGATTACTGTCAGTGTGAAAAAAACAACAAATACACTCAGTTACTATTAGCAAAGCAATGGCGTTAATGATTTAATGTGCAATCAATGATGGGCAGGCCTGACAGGCAACCGGATCCAAAATGGTGCTGCCATCCAAACCCATCCCAGGTGCTAACTTAATAATTAAATCATCACGGAAATGTATTTGCACAGAGAACAATGGGATTCTTGTTTCACTCTCCACATCGGCAGCATTCTCAGGGGACATATGATCTATTAAAACACACTGCGGTGAAATAAAACACCCTCACATCAAACAAACCCATGTGGCGATCATCTGTTGTCGTGCGGAGGGAGGTGTGAAAAAGGGAAACCGCGCACATAATTAAACAAAAGCCTGATATTACTTTACACACAATGAGATGAGATGAGATGGACACGTTCCAGTTCATCCCAGGTCCTTCATCAGAAGAAGACAAAGTCAAATAACAATTCAGCTGCGTGATTCCATTCAGAAAATAATTCTTTTGGCCTGACGGAATCGCTGAGGAAGGGAAGTATTGATGTTATTGTGGTTTTGTTTTCTGTCCTTGACATCAGCTGGCATCAGATCGGCTGTGATTCACAGCATTCACCTCCAAAAACAGATCCACGCTGTGCTGTTGCCTGGCCTGGGTGTTCCCTTTTCTCTCACAACCAGTCGGTGATCAAAAACTGATTATGATGCCTGCGTGTGCATGAATCACTCTGATTTCAATAACTGATTATTCATGCGTGTCAAAACAGCAGAAAACAATGAGTTTCCCAGTTGAATACATTTCTTTTTTAATTTTTGGGAGCAGGCCTCATTACGTTTGTCTTTGTGAACTTTCCAAACATTTTTTTTTTTTTTTTTTCTGCTGCATACGGAACAAGTTCTGCCTTCAAGGAGTGTCTGAGCCAGACTATGCAGACAACAGGGACTAAACAAATTCAACAAGATAATTGCAACCAGGCAGCCAGTGCAGATTCTGTGGTTTGGGATTTTAGGGCCCACTGATCCCTCGCTGATGTTTACTGGTGCACAGAACCTGAAAAAATATGTGATGGGAATAAGTTCCCCCTCACTCTCTGCTGCTCCCAGAGACTTCCTCCCAGTCCTAAAAATACATTCAGTAAAACACTGTCAATGTCACAGAACAATTACTCCGCGACGGGCTTTGTACTATGATGCTGACAAACGGTTGATCCTCGGATCAGTTTTGAGACGCTTTATATTGTTTGAAATGTGCAGCTCAGAAAAGATCCCTATTTATAAAGACAAAGAATGTTTATGTGAAGAGCTCTTCTATAAAACAGTCAGTGTTGCAACTGGACAGATCATCTGTGAAATGCAGATTTGCTGGTTTCGCTTGAGTTCTTATCATCCTTCTTTTCTGTTTTACTTTGCTTGGGAAGATTCTGGTATGATATTGACCAATCAAATTATTGATTTATCGAGAAAAGAAATCAAACTTGTTATTCGACTACGGCAGTAATCAGCAGTTGTAGCCCTAACTCTCATACAAAACACTGAGAAGAAAACAGTTTGACATTAAGTTCACTCACAGTCCTTTTTTTACAGAGCCAGGCTTGTTGTTTTCCCCCCTGCTTTTTCTGCTAAGCGAAGCTAAATCATACACATGATAGTGGAATCAATCTACGAGCGGACCAGAAAGGCAAATGAGCCCATTTCTCAAAACCTTTAGCTGTCCCTTTAAGTTTTTTTTTTTCCTTTAAGCCAGTTGCTTAATCAAGATAAACTTCAGGGTTGTTGCATTTCCTGTGCTATCCAGGGCACGATTCATGCACATACCATGCGGTAATCGAAAGTATATAGAAGCATGCGTTATGTTACCTTTCATGTTTTATTCTTTCGGTTTCACACTAGCTCACTGTCACAATGTCACTGTCAGGTGTTTTTTTTGTTTAAAGGTTGTTTGCCTGACAGTGCTGTGGTGTCTGAATGGGCTGAACTCAAACAAGATTTTTAATTAAAGCCCAGGGCCACACATTTGCCCCAGATGGCTTCAATCTGTGTCAGGTGTAATTGTATATCAGGGTGCTGAGGAAGTCTTCACACAGCCTCTCCTTGTGATTATCTACTGTTTAAGAGTTTGCCTCAGATGCCCTTTTCAGTGCTGCTGCCCAGCCGACACCCTCCCCAGACCAGCGGCCCCCGGCACACAGATTAATGCTCCCAGAAGCCCAGAAGGAAAAATAAAAAAAACTTGATGTTGACAGAAAGGAATTCTGGATGCTGTTCTGACAGAGAGATCGTTTTTACGAGAGAAATGAGCTTGCCAACTTTCCCAGGACAACTGAAGATCAGAATAAACATGGAAGCACAGCTGCACGTGTGTTTATTTGTCCGCATCACTTACCCGGACGATCAAGAGGACGTTTGACGAGCACTTTCTGAATTCTGCTGAGCTGCACAGTGACTGCAGGATGAATTTGTTTCTTTTCATCGTGTTCTAACATTTAAACCCATGACGCAACAGGTGGTCTAACCGAAGTGCCTGCCAGGTGGATTATGAATCAATCTTCTTTTGTTTAACCAAAAACAACAGTGTGATTTCTTTTCCATTATATTAGTGCATTTGAGTTCAATGAAGTGCATTATGTGATGTTTGGTGTTCAAGCCCCGAAACAAAAACACGGATAGACTGCGTGTTGAAACGACTCTGACAGCACCACTGTCAGATTCAGTCTGAGTAAGTCATAAATCTGCAGGCCGAAACCAGCGATTCCTCTTTGTGTCTGATGCTGACTGTCCTGTCCTGTTACAGTGTTACTCAGTAAAGCAGCGAGCCGCTAACCAGAGCAGTAACACTGAATAGCAGCACATAGACAGCAGGTAGAGCCACAGTAAAAGTCCCAGTCTTATCTTGTTACAACACTACACTATTGTTAGGATATCTTTAGCTCTAAGCAGCCAAAACAGAAATCTAAGCTCACAGATTATGTACCCTGAATAGTGACTGGAAGGAGAATGACAGGAAAAGAGTAAAAAAAAAACAAAAAAACTCAGCTCGTATTTACGTTGCTTGTTGTTTTTGGCTATAATCACTTTGTGTCCACGATTTTCAAAGTCCGAGATGTGGACCCCCCTCCGGCAAAGCTTGGGAAAAGGCGCCCCCTCATCCGAGCATGGTTTGCTTTCTTAGTTTCACACAATTCCCAAATGCCTCTTTGATCGGAATACGTTATTTGATTGAAGGAAGAGCAGAAATTGAGATAGGCAAATACTGCAGTTTGGCATAACTTCAGATGAAACCAAATCCAGAAAAGATCAGTCAGAAGAATACTACAAGTCCCCAAAACTTCAATGTCTCTGAACTCGTGATCTCTCTGGGATGTTGTTTTGTTTTGGTTTTTTTTTAAGTAATTTTTTCCACTTCCATTCACCAAACCTCCACTGAAACTGTTCGGAGCCCCCTCGGGGAGGCCGGCTTTGAAAACCTCAGCTGTGTGTTATGATCATATCCATACAGTCCTGGATGACAAATACTAGCAGTCAGACATTAAGCTAGACCATTTAGTATGGCTGGATCACCAGTTCAGCCCTGTACACAAACTATCTTTCTAGAGTTGAAAAGAAAACCTTGGTATTCCTATGCAGTGGACAGGGATGATGGACATTTTGTGTACATCCACTTTTGTTTTCACCTCCAAAAAAAGTGGTTTAAAGCAATAGTTGTCTGATGCCTTTGCCCTCGCAATAATGTTATTGCAGATGTTATCACAACTCAAGACCTCCGTAATGAAGTTGTTGTCCTAACGGATAAAAATGATGAATAAACCCACAGAAATAGAACCCAGATTTCAAAACAACAGAAAGCTTTCAAGCGGATGTCGCTCACTGCCAACAAAAAAAAAAATAAAAAATAAAATAAACGCTATAATGCTGAGTTTTGCTCAACTCTTGGCAAATGAGATGATGAAGTGTGCACAGGAATTCAAAAAAAAAAAAAGGGACGTGGCTGCCGTCCAGGTGGCTCTCCGTGTCAGGAAGTGCACCGCAAACTTGACATTAAGATAACTGATCGGCTCCAAGAGTGAAATTAAACACAAGTGTGAGTCAACAATAATCACATAAATTCAAGCTGTTGGGTTCAATTTGAGATTGCGACTTCCTTTTCCCGCGAAGGAACAGGGCAAAGGACGTGACTTCGCCCGATGATTTTCGTTGGTCCTCGCGTTCATTGGTCCTGCCACTGATCTCAAAGCGCTGACGCTGCCATGCATCACCAGACATCAGCAACATTGAGTAGGTACAGTACAGCACAGGGCTCGGGCATGTTTATCTCTGTTGAGGAGGAACTGTGGTTAACGCCTCTGGAGTGTCTGTTGCAAGAGCTACACGGTTTTGCAGCACAGACTAAGTAAAGCTATTCTTATCTTATACTGACACATATCAGCCCACCGCGTGTATTTTGCCCTATTTCTAAGATGGCAAGTTTTCACAGTTGATTTCCACTTCTTCTTTACTGTCATGCATGCACTGTCATGCAAAAGTGCAGTGACAGCTGTAGATTCACACTACTTGTGAGAAAAATTGCGTAAAAATAAAGACTGTATCTGTACGTGCTGTACTGTATTATGTTATTTTTTTCACAAACTGACGATGTGAGCCCCAATAACAAACTGAATCCAAAAAAAGCAAACAAAAGGCGGGCAACAAAAGCAAGAAACCAAAGGAAAATAATAAAATTCAGCACAAACCAGGATTAGACGAGGAACAGAAGCAGCAAAGACAGTGAAGAAAAGAGCAAAACAGGATCGGGAACAAACTGACAACACATGAAGGAACACACGTGGATTAATGATGAGTTCAGGTAACGTCAGAGGTCGGAATTTCCTTGTTGAAATTTCCAACTTCCTACTGCTCCAAGCGTTCCAGGTGCATGACAGCAAAAGTTAACAAAAAACATGGACGACTGTAACAAAATAATGTCTCACACACGCAATTGAACCCTTAGCAGTGCAGCCTGTGTGCGCAGCAAAACAGAGGAGGAAAATCATTACAACATTGTAAACGTATGTAAATATTCTATTTCATCAGCCTAATGCAAATACTGCCGCCAGTCAGACAGCTGCTTCCCCATGAAGTCGAGGTAGACGGATCTGCCCTAAGTTTGCAAGTAGGAATTACAACTTCAAGTGCCGCTCCGCTGAAGCTTTTTTAAGGAGGTGATCGAACATTTTCAAGTTCCAAGTTATCTGGAATGCAGGATAAATCAACTAAACCCAAAACCATGAGAAATTAAGTGCAAAACAACATGCTTGATTTATAGCAGAATGGAATGAATTGTGTTTGTGTGTGTGTGTGTGTGTGTGTGTGTGTGTGTGTGTGTGTGTGTGTGTGTGTGTGTGTGTGTGTGCGTGTGTGTTTGTTTGTGTGCATGTGAAACAATTTGTTCTCTGCGTGCTCTGTGGTCATGTTTCCTCCCAGATTGGAGGAATAATGACTGTTCTCTGCTTTTCTCACAGTCCATTGTGCACACTGCTGATAAAGCTCTAATAGCTCCAGGTAACTCACCCGCAGCCTCGGGGGGAACTTCTTAAAAAGGAAAGTCACTAATGGACGTCCAGACAGGGTAACTCCCCTGATGGAACTTGTCTTTAGACAGACAGATCGTCTTTACTCCCTCATCAACATTTGATGCTTTCTTGCTCCTGAAACAGAACACATTTACATTTATATGAGGTCTGCGACGCTTTCTAGATCAACAGCTTAACAGTGGTTGACTTAAATGTCTTCAGGATACATTAGATTCCTGAGGAGGAATTACCATAAATGAACAAATTGATCAAATGCACCAGATGCATGTAAACGCTCTTGACACCCACTCATTCTTCCTTTCTGTATCTTGTTCTGTATCTCAGATGAAACAAACCTCCTCCTCATCAACTTTTCAAACTGCAGATTATGGATCAGTAAAATTTTCCCCCAGCTTAGAAACGCTCTGACCTTTACATTAATGTCTGCACGGTATGACTCACCGCAAGCGTTTCTATCGGTCCGTCGAGGACTGAGCGTGGGGTGGAGGTTAGCGTGGTCAGACCGCCCGAGGACAAACGTATCTGATTTTGTGCTTCCACTCGGCACCCAATGCTGCACCCGTTGATGGAGCTTGTGGGAGAAAAGGTTCAAATTGTTCATTTCTCACAAATCCAGTCAATTTCAGTGAATTCTGGATCAATGTGCTAAATTGGACAGCTCCTTGTCACAAGCAGCAACAATGCTGCACAGACATGAAGTGAATGTAAAGAGGCTTCACTTTCTCTGAACTGTACCTTCAGACTGAGTTGCAAAAAATGAGGAGAGGAAAATGGCTTTTGAGATTTTGTCGTGGAGAAAAATTTAAAACATTGTGAAACGCTGTCTACAACAAATTCTTAACTGTTTGGGCCTTCTTGTTAATTCGGCACAGTGTTAAACATGAAGATGTGTCTTTCTTCGCGTAGAAAATGTTGTATCTTGGGAAGCAAGATCTGATCACAAGCGGTCACTGGAGACGTTTATAATGCCAGGGGTGAACTGACGGGCCCGGGGCTGTCCACCTGAGATCGGAGCACTCAGGCCGGATGGTAAAACCAAACTGAACAGCCTCTGAATGTACTGTAAGACACCTCCTGCAGTCCTGTTGAAGAAGGGCGTAGATTTGGTTAAGGGAGGTCCACAATGAAGTCAAACAAAAAAATTCCAAAGTAAATTCCTGCATTATTAATGCCCTTATCCCTGATATTTGGCTGTAATACATGATATCATAAAACTAATCCAACATAAACAGAGAACCATTAAGTTCAATGGATAATTTCCCCATATACTACAAAGAGCACTGTTCTCTCTTTCAAGTGTTTCCTCATGAGGATTACCTGTAAACTAAAACAAATACACTATGCAGAGGCGGTAAAGGACTTTTTATCCCTGATTAGTGTCAGCAGGTCTCATGGGTTGCCTGGGAGGGAGCACAACAGGCAACACAAATTGCAAAATGAGGTGCTATTGCTTGTAAAACTTAATAGCTGTGAGCACATTATGACATATTGAAGCCAGAGTAAATTAACATTTTTATCATCTGAACCATTAGACCACACTGAATGGTGAAGGTTTTTTGGTCAATGAATCATCGTGAAACAGTAAAAATGGGTGGGGTGGGTTGTGGGGGGCCAAATTCACGATTCTTCACCCACGGCGGAAACTGCGACATTGCATCACAGTGCAGATGCCAGGTTTGATATCATCCTGGCTTTACGGAGAACAAAACCAAACCCTTTACCAACCAACAGTGTCTGGAAACCCGAGCTGTTAGCAGTGACAGGAGTATCGGGTGGAATCAAGGATGGATGAAGAATTTTGTCCCTCAAGAACCAGCAACTCCCTCTAAAACCAGAGTTTATTGCGAAAAAAAAAACCTCCTGACACCATCCCCTGACTTAAAGCTGACATAACCAATTTTTGTGTTAGTAATACATCATATTAATGTGTAATGTGGTGTTTGCTCTTACTATCCCACACAGAATTACCGCCTCATGCTGCACTTCCTTTCTCCTCGGCTCAGCTTTTTTTCAGACTTAATTTGACAGGACAGCTGAAGGGTTGAACACTGGACTCTAAACAAATGCAGCGTGTGTAAATAAGGAACCGTTTGTGAACAAATTGACAATAAATCCATTATCACAGGTTTAACACACAAGATGTAGATATCAGTCTTCCTAGTGTTACTCGTGGAGGAATTGCACTTAAGCGTAAAACTTTGAACTACTCCTTTTACACACTCGCGCAACACTGCAGCATTTCTCTCTCTCTCCCTTGTTACTCACGGCTGTCGGCAGTCCTTTGCGCTGCCTCCTCTCATCCCCGTGTAATGATCCCAAAGTGAAACAGGATCAGGAAGAAGGGAAGTTGGGAGAGTCCTTAAGGACCAACAAGATGGAAAATAATGGCTGGTAGAGTGTAGACATCCATTATGTGGTCTGTTTCCTGAAAGACACGGCAGTCATCAGCCCTAAATAGCATCTTATGTGTCTCTGCCAGGATGTACCCATTTACACCAGCTGAGTCCAGGTACATGAGGAGAGTCAGGCACCAGGACGTGATGTTAAATATGAAGCGAAAATGCTTTGAGATGTGAAACAAGATTAGAGAGTTGTGTGATAACAAACTGAATATCTATTTTTCGCGATTTCCTAGCATTTTTAGAGCAAATCAGACGGCACATTTTGCTTTTTTGTAGATGTTTTGTGATGAGTGATAAATGATGAAAGGCGAAATGTCTCCGCAACTAAAACACAGTTCCGTTTGACATTCAGTTTCAGATGCGAGGCGGGTACAGACGGAGGAGTAGACAGCGATGGATGAATGTGTTTGCATGAGACGCAGCAGTGTATCCATCTGTCTGTGAGCGCACTGTGTGCATCTGTTTATACTGTGCAGGTGTGAACAGATCGGCCTCTGCTCTCTTCGTTCTACAAGCAATCTCACGATATGTTCTTTCAGAGCTTTCCGCAACGGAGTAATATCTCTGTCCTCCTAAACGATTGCGCCGATCCTCGCCTGCTGTGAACCCTTTCTGGCCTGCTCTTCATCCACACGCTGATACATTAATATGCTCCTGTTTAAGGAGAGCCTGACATCCCATCAGTTTTGGCCCCACAGCCTGCGGTGCTTGTGGACGACAGCCTGTGATTAGTGTCCCTCTCTGCGGGGCTCGAGGTCTGCTGAGAGGACCATAAGAGGCAGGGTGGCATGCAGGAACAGAAGCAAGGGCGAGGGGTGGTAATGTGGAGCAGGACAAAGAGAATGCGGGTGATGGCAGTGTGTCTGAGGATGTGCGTCTGTTTGAAATGTTTCTGGCAACACCGCAAGATGAATAAAGTGTAAGATCGCGGCAGGCCGAGCACAGGAGACATTTGTTGCCGTGCTTGTAAGTGCTTTTAATGCCAGTAGGCCTCAGTTTAATTTCTGACTCGAGTATTAATTCAAATAACAGATTTGTGCCAGGCTAAGTTCTTTTTCTTGGTCAGAAGCCGAGACAGTTGATAGTGCCGTGAAGTCTTGTCGTGAGAGAGGCTGCGGTCAAAAAAGGACATCTGTCGTTGTTTTTGAGGCTTTTAACATCAGTGTGCAAATATCTGGCAAAAACTCCAATTTCATTTTAGTTGGAACTTAGTCCTGTCATAATTAAAGTGAAGATTTATGCATCACTTAAGTAAAACAGGCTGCAATCCATTGAGGAATGATCATTTATTTGCATAACAGCTTTCATTTTCACTGAAAAAGCTATAAAATTTTGACATTCGTTGGGGTCTGAACCAAACAAACATGTTTTCTTACATCATGAGAAAAATATTTTTTAGGTCAGGGCATCTTTACCTTTATCACCTTCTGTGGTTTGGATGTTATCTTCAACCACATTGCAATTTTGATAATATAACTGTATAACCGTGCAGCCCTACACCCAGTATTTACCAGATGCAGCTGCTGCACAGCCACCAGAAGCTTCTGACAAAGCTAATGTTAGCTAATATTGTATCCTAGACTGAGCCGCTTAGATCGAGGCATAGCAGAGGTGGTATGAAAAAGGTACATTTGATGATAAGCATCTTGCATGAGGTAAATTGGGAAGATTTTAGTTGCATTTCAACATGATTTACCTGCAGTAACAAACATCACACCAACTGAGTTTGGCAAAGGCTAGGTTAGCATGATGTGATTTTTCCTACACTTTCTAAACTGCATCAACACTTCCAACTGACACTTTCCCCCCATGTGTGCATATATAAATAATACAAAGTAATACATATTTACAAAAGATTAGTAGATTGACAGCCTAAAAACTGTCATTTTCAGATGTTATGTTACAGCCCGCTAGCCTGATGCTACAGTGACTTCCTGTTTATATAGATGGTTAAGTTTTTATTGGACAGTGCCACAAATTTACAGATTATCAGCACGTTGCTAACAAAAAAGCTTGGTCACTTCTTAAAGCTGCAAATGCCTCTTCCAAATATTTCCTATGGTGAAAAATACCATCAAATGTCTGCAGTACTTGTACTTCATGTTCCTGTTGTACTGTACTACATTTAGTGAATTCCTGTGGTAATAAGAGGCTTGTACGGTATTTTGGGGTGTTTACCGCAGTGATTGTACCTCAGGCTGTGTGGTAATGTACCATACATTGTGTACAACATTTTGGTAAGGCCACAATGGCCACCGAAAACTTGAAAGGTCCTCTCTAGTGCCAGCGTTTGGTTGGACCGCTCTGGGCTTCTGTAGAAACATGACAAGCTCGTAAGAGGAGGACCTGCTTGATCTAATTATATACATGAATAAAAACTTAATTATGAATATTTTATTCTGTTTCTGCTCATGGATCCTTTCCAACTTCTACACACAGGACCTTTAAGTCTTAACTGGATCTAATGAGTCATTCCTTTAAGACTCACCATAACCATAACCCTAACCCTGAGATATTTTTAGTTCAGTGCCAGTCATACAGATACACATAATAACTGATGATGGAGAAGGTTGACTGACAGTTTGACAAAGAAGTGGGTCCAGTCAGATTGTGAAACGTGTCATTGGTTTCTCATCGCAGTCAACAGTTTCTTGGGGGACAGTGTGTTTGGGGGAAACTGAGGCCACGCTGTCCCGATCTGGGTACGTGTTCATTATGAGTGTCCCTGCGTGTGTTTGTGTGTGAGAAAACATTTTTTACGATGCATAAATACTTTGCGGATCAAGCCTCTGGAAGCAGCGAGAATTAGTCATGTTTCATTCTGACATCGGTTGTGTAATCCAAGACATTTCACACAGCCTCAAATAACGTGATTACTTCCCTAAAAAGCCAAGAACATCTGGGCAGAGTTATGTTCGAGCTCTCTGACAGTTTGTGACACATCACAGATGACAACACTGTTCCGGGGTTTCACTGTTACTGTGCCAGTGAGCTCAATGTGTCCTAGGAACAAGTTGTTGTAGTTGTCATTTTGGGATTGTCTCTGTCTCCCTCGTGGGCGTATCTGCAGATCAATACGTGAGCGACCACATCCGTGTGAGTGTAGCCCGTTAATGAGCGTGGAGCGGACGTAGCCAGCCCCGTGTCTGCTCCCCAGCGGCAGTCTAGTTTGGCCTGGCTCTGGTCGCGCTCCCTCTGGCCACAGCTCGCTCCTTCTCCTGCTTATTAGTTTTCAGTCCAGACCCTAGCAACAAGGAAACATTTACACCAATGCACTAAAGCTTTCAATCAGCACGAGCCATTAATTAGTCCACTGTTTGTTGGATATTTCATGGAGGAAATGGAGAATTGTTGATAGAGAAGAGGAGCGAGGTGACAGAGAGGCTTCCTGGGCCAGCTGCTGCCTCTCTCTCGCTCTCTCTCTCTGCACAGGACGGATGAGTCGCCAGCTGTGGCTGTCTCGACCGCCTGTCTGCGGCCTGTCATACCTTATAGGTCGATGCAGGAGAAGGCTGTGGTTTTGTCGCGTAGCTTCGTCTGCATCTGTATTCAGGATTCTTCTGCAATATCAAAGGCGTGCTTCCCCCAGAGCGTGTCTTACTGGTACAAAGAGACGGATGTTGACTCTCGTTAGAGCCAAGCATAACATGATGAACCACAGTCTCAACTGACACTGATACTAAACACACAGTCATGTGTTCTCATCTGGTTTTAACACCAAAGTGCCGACAACTCCATCACGATGTTTCAGAGGCTTGAATCGGGTTTGATGTGACTCTGTCCAGCAGATGAGATGTTTCATCTTGTCGGACGACCGGTTACCAAAACCCTGTCCAGTAAACAAGCTACCTTTTGAAGATTTGATTAATACATTGATTCTTTCATTGATCATTTTGTCTATAAAAGGACAAAAATAATATCAAGAATCATTTACCATTTACCAGAGACTGCCAGTTGTCTGAAAAGTCAAATGTCATCTATAAGTGTTTCTTATTTTGGAGCTGATGAGCTGATGACTGGCCGTTTCATTTAAGTCCACGTAACATTTCAATCTGTGTCCATTTATCTGTTTGGGTGTGAGTCACATGGGGTTACTCATTTTGTTATCGATCCCCAAAAACACACATAGTTCCTTTAATGTCATGTAACTAACCAAGGATGTTGCAACATGTGAACAGCAACCTCAAACTTTGACATTTCAGAGTCAACATTAAACAAAGTGAAGCTGCTTTTGGCTTCATTGCTACTCAAACATTAAACAAATTGCCAGAAGAGCTAAAACCTGCCGCCTAGCCGTGTTACTCTGCCTGCTTCTGCTGTTTGGTTTCATTGTTTGGTCCTATATGCATGTTATGATTTTTTAATAATGTCTTCCTTGTGCTTTCGGCTGCAACACTTTGGGTTCCCTGTGGGTGTACAATGCCTTGCTTTGCCTAATAGCTTTGACTTTAAGTGCTGTAAAGTAAATAATCAGATTCCCTATGGGCTTTAATGTGTTGAATAACATTATGCTGAGAGGCTTTCCATATGTATCGGTGTCAGACGAGAGTCAGATAGCATATAGCACAAAACGTTTACTACACTGCACTCTAAAGGTACCATACTTTACGACAACACTCCAGCAAAGCTTAAGCTGAGGAAAGAAAGAAATGTGGAAAAACAAGGTGGGTAGAGAAGTTGAAGACATGACGGCATTATTCTAGATGAGTCGCAAAGGCTGAGGTCAGATGGTGACGAGAGAGGATGGATGTTGAGACAAAGCTTCACAGGATGTGTGCGTGTGAAGCAGGTAATTTATGTTACCAGACCTGCTCTGGCTAAGAAGAGGTCAATGAAGGCCACGAATGTGTCTGCAACATGATCGTCAGACTGTCCTGCCTGCAGAAGACACAGCCCTTAACCATTTATAGGCTTCTTTACATTCATAACCAAGGACCTTGTGTCTAACCTTCACTTCTGTTTCTTTAGATTGCAGGTTTCATCAACGCCATCCACCCGTTTTGTGGCGACAAAGAGAACCTGACAGCCTTCCGCTTCTACGCCCTCAACCCCATCGTGGATCCTTGGGTCTTCATCATCTGCCGCAAGTCCGTGTTTCGCCACCTCTGCTCCCTGCTGAGCTGCCGCTTCAGCCGAGGAGCGGTGAAGACGACGGCACACTGTGCTCTGTCTTTACCGCTTGACAATCACATACAGCGCAACCCCCCGGTTGTGACGGTTCAGCAGAGCAGCATGTACGCCAGTTTACCTCTGTGACCCAGCAGACACCCTCAGCTGTGCAGAGAGCTGGGAGACTTTCGCGTCGGATAAAACGGTGGAGGAAAGCTGTCAAATGAAACTTGAACATTTGCATACCGGATCTCTCCACTCACCAAGACTTTGACAACAAAGTGTCACAGTGGAAATCGTTGCCGTTACAGTTTCCCTATGAGCTCGCTTTGGGGGGAAAATGATTGCACTAAGTCTTTAAACTTCATCGACTGATGGAAACTGTTTCAAAGTTACCAGGAGAGTTGTGCCATAAAGCAAACAGCACTGTAACGTAGCACTAAGAAACGCATCAAACCATATCATGCCTATGATTCATATCCTGTCAAATCAGAATATATGCACTCGGGTAAAGCTATACGCATCAATGTATACTGTCTGTTTCTCTAAGACACTGCCAGGTATCTGTTGATTTATAGATTGTCCACAGCTACAGCGATGAAGTTCACGTTCAACATGAAGATGACGGTTTATTTCGTTGTTAAACTATTTCCCTTGTCCATGATAATAATACATCTGAGACACATTTTATTCAGGGACAGGTTGTCACTTGAATAAGGTAACAAGGTGCAGCATGAATCTAAATATAAACCACTCGCAGGTCACGATTTAGAATAGTCGATCACGTCTGAACACGATGTCACGCTAACCTTCCTTCTAAGGCTTAACTCTGGCACAGAGGTGCTTTGAGCTACAGGCCAAAGTCATGTGCTCACAATGACAAGCAGCACCAAAGATTAGTAGATCAGTTGTCCACTGTTTACTCAACCAAACATTTTGCTAATCATATAATGATTCTGTGTATTTGATTTGATTTCTTTGATTCCAGCTTCTTAAATGTGAATATTTTCTGGTTTCTTTACTTCTCGATAACTGAATATCTTTGGGTTGGGGAAACAAAACAAGACACTTGAGTACGTCCTCTTTTGTTTTAGGAAACAATGATCAGCATTTTTTCATTTTGCATAAATTATTTGACATTTTATAGACCAAACAACGAGTTGATTAATTGAGAGCATAATATATAGCGTGATCAACAATGACATCATCATTAGTTGCAGCTCTAATGCCAATGCTGACATGAGGATATTAAGCAGATACAATGTTTACCATATTCACCATCAGATAAAACACAAAGTACAGCTGAGGTGAATGTCATCGGTTTTGCGGATGTTTAGTCATGAATTAAAGTTTTGGACCGATTCAAATGTTGACTTCGGGATGTCGATGAAAGAAAAAAGTGAAAGTTGATACTAATCATCCCTCTTGGCACCATAGATAACTATGACACGTGGAAATCTATCCTCTCCTGCTCTTAAACAATTGAAGATATCCTGTGAGGACCAGAGAATTAATATTCTATCACGCACATTATTGACAGTATTTTATGGACACTTAAGTTGTATAAGTGGATCTACATGTTTGGCATGTTGCTTCATTGGGATTACCTTACGCAACATGTACTGCGCTCCTCCACTCCTCCACTCCTCCACTGCTGTTTTTAATGTTGGTCATAAAACTTGCTTGAATATTCGTTTTTTGGTCCATCCAGTTCATGTTGAGACATTTCAGTCGGGACCAGAGTGGTGGACTGACAGACCAGAATTGGCTTCTCTAGAACAGCACCAGTAGCGTTATTGAAACAATGTTTTTTTTTTTGTTTTTTTTTTTTTTTTAAAGACAAGTCTTGAATTTATTATTTACTTCTCTATTATAAAGTGCAAGTCTGGTGTCCGGATGCATTGTATTTACATTGTACCTGTGATAATCATCGGACTCATACTGCAGTGCTGTATGTTGACATAGCTCAAATATTTGAGGCGTGTTCCCTGCACACAGCACGGTTTACCTGCAGCACAGACTGCTGGTAGAATGAAATATGAATATGAACATATTGTATAGACACTAATCGATTAGAATCTCATCTTTCTGGGTGTTCAAGCAGGAACGACCTGTTGTAAAATTAAAACTCTCAATGTATTGCATGAATGTGTTCCCCTCCCCTCCTTCTCCTTCTCACTGATTTCTAAGCTACCTATGATGATGATTGTCTGTGAATGTGTCTTTCTATTCGAAAAAACTCTGCTGCTGCATAATGCACTGTGAGAAATAGTCTTTTGCTGTTGTTGCTGTGACTTTTTAATGCTGTAACTGCGTTTTAAATATAGTGTATTTATGCCTTTTAAACTGCACTGTAATGTTGTGTATCCTTACACTCGAGTTAGTTTGGTTCATGCTGTGTCGTGCCGATGTTAAAGGGTTTTAACAGAGACGGGGATTTGAGTTCAGTTTTTCTTGTTTTGCACATTCACGTTGATTCGCTTTACTGTCCTTAAACGCTCAGTCATGCGTGACCCGAGGTAAGTCACATTACGACTCGCACATTTGGTCTTTTTTTTGGTGTTCAAAGTATTTGAGTTGTTCAGTAAAATGAATGAAAGAGTACATTTTTAGACTAAAAAGATGGTATTCATTATATGGCACACATTTTGTTCATGTGAGTTAAAGTATTAATAAATGCAACGATCTCTCACGATGTGTGTCTGTGTATGATGTTTAAAAACTCTGCGCTCCATCTCAGCCTATGTGAGGTTCTTGAGTGCCATGAGACCCGGTGTACATTTACAGTGTATGCACTGGAAGCAGAGACAAGATAAACAGAAGACGATTGTGTTTAAGTTAGATAATCATGTGTTTTTGTCTTGTTACAGCCATAATGTCAGTGCTGACTGCAGGCGGAACATCTGCTTCACATGCAGTATTACTGTAGCCCCCTTAGAGATGCTGGAAAACGTCATCAAGTTACAAATTATAAAATATGTTCTGGTATTTTCAGTTACGTTGGAGGAAAAAGAGGAACAGCAACATTGAGATTTAGAGCTCAAACTCTGTGTTGCATGTCATTTAAGAGGGCTTAGGCCACATTCACACAGCAGCCATTTTCCTCTGATGTCATGCTCAGGGTGGGAAGTTGGGAAAATGCTATTCTGCCATGGTGGATGGGGAAGTTCTGGAGGGACATCAGGCCATACTTCAAGGTTACGCAACACATTTGGAAACCATTAGCGACTGTCAAACAACAACTAACGTTAGCATTCAAACGCTTCCTAGCTAACATTACTTACGAGCTGAAAATAAATGTTCATATTTCAGAATTCATCTACACTTTTAACATGTCATGTAGCTTTATCAAACAGTAAGGTCAGCTAGGAATGAAGTATTGTAATTGTATTGTATTGTAAGTAATGTCCCTCCAGAACTTCACTATCCAGCATGATTTCATCCACATTATATTGATATTAACATTTATTTAAGCCTGACAGTGAAAATCTCGCTGGGTGTGATGAAACAGTAGTGTTATATCAGAAGTTCTCAATGGTAGCGTTAGTTGTTGTTAGGGTAGCTTATGGTTGTCATTTTTTTTTTGTTTTTCCTTGAAATTTGGCCTGATCTCCCTCCAGAATTTCACTACCAATTGTCACTTGAGCTGCTGATCAATCAACGATACAAGTATGATAATGGACTTACAACCAGGAACACAGCAGAGCAGTATTTGACCGTGACGTCCGTGAAAATGGCCGCCATGTGAATATGTTCTATAGCCTTTTTTTTTTTTTTTTGCAATGAATTAACTATCCATTTGCAACCTCACAATTAGAAGTAATGATGCAGACTTTGACCTGACAGCACAAAACTGTAAATCGCATGTGTGAGAAAGAGAGAGAGAGATATTTCTAACTATTTCTAACTTGTGATCGCTTCAAAGATGTGTCACAGATGTGTGATTCAGAGTGATTGAAAGCCAACGTGTTCCTACTGACAGATAAATATTTACAGCTGAACGTGCTGGCGTATTTGGGCACAAAAGAGGCTCAAGCAAACCACAATGACATTTAACATAAACAACACTGAATTCAAGAGGTGAATGATGGAAGCTTGTAAACAATCTCATTTATGTGTATTGATATCAGTTTCCCGTCTCTTATATTGGAGTTGCCAAAGCCTGAGGTCGTGGGTCTCCCCCCGCCAACACACGATTCAAATGAACAGCTCCTCACGAAGATCTGCTGAAGCCTGATGACGTCTCGTTCATTTGCATCAGGCGCGTTGGAGCAGGAAAACATCTAAAAACATGAGGTACAGGATTTGCCAAAGCGTGAAGGAGGAGCCCCCACACCCACCAGTTCACTTTCTTAGTTTTTCTTGATTCCCAGATACATTCAGGGTCTTTACTGCATGTTATCTGATGGATAAATACTCTAAATATAAATAAATAGTAATAGATAAATAGTCTAATGTTGCAATTTGAGAGATATTTAGACTACAAAAAATACATTTAAAAAGGGTCTGTTCTCAGGCATTTATTAGTTTCTGACTATGGAAATGTGGGAACAAGTTGTATAAATGTTACAAACCTGCTTAACTATCTTTTGAAACAATTAACACCACCTTGCACTTTGAGAATCCTGGATTTACATTCTGAAGAGCAGCAAAGCAGTGATGGCACTGCGGCACCACCATGTGGTTAACAAACGTAAGCTTCCAGAGCTGTCACAGTTTCTCATCAGGCCGCCACTCTTCAGCGACAGCATAGTGGCAAAAGGGATTACGGCAATATGCTATAAATCAAAGCAGTCGCAAACTTGAATGTGCTTTCCAGACATCAGTTGCTCAACAAAAGGCTTTGAGAGTGCATGATTACTCATACAAGACCAATTAGGATGTGGCTCACAGTGTGGTTTGTTATTTCACATGCTCAGACAACCTGATTAATTGCAACACCACTGCAGAGAGGCTTCATTTTGTTCATAACAGAGGCCACATGTTTGGAAGAATTACTGGAAAAGAACCGTGACATTTCGAATGCTTCTTTTGTTATATGACCGCTTTGACATCATTGAAGAGAGGTCGGTAATAATCAAACATTTTCTAGTGAATCCAGCTGCCCCGCAAGGTGATATACAAGTACTGCAGAGAAATTTCAGCTATAAAAGTGCAATGCAATGTCTGTCATCTATTATTCCAGCTTTTCTCTGAAGATTTATGCATTCCTGTAAATCACCAAAAATATTAAAAAGGTGCACTGTGGAGCTTTCTTAACAGTTCTAGTAACTCAGCGATGCCCTCTTTGTTCTCACCCTGCCATAAATCAAATACAAGACTGTTTTACTCAATTGTTTGCAAACTCAAAATATTTAAGAAAATAAAAACTGATGTTAGAGACAGTTTGCAAAACCATCTGTTTAGAGGCCCAGAAAAAGTAACATTGTGCACCTTTAAATAAACTCTCAGTATTATGTATGAAGAAAAAAAGAGAGAAGTCATTCAAGTGTGGTGATGTAGAGCAGATGGAGGGGATTGCTGACAGTTATCTCAAATGACAACAATCACAGCGGATTCATTTGCGTTTCTTTCAAAATTCTACATATCTGAAGTTATGTCACTCCAACTAAAACATGCTTAGTGACAACAAATGATGCCAGACATTACCATCATTTTATTTTCTGTGACCTCTGAGCACATACCAATCACAACTTTAAAAAAAAAAGTTTTAGACATTTGTCAACCTGTGAGAGGAAAACTCAAATCTCAATGTTATCTTAATCTTAATGTCCACACAACCGCTAACAGAAGAAGCTCTACGAGTAGCTTCCCGCCTTAAACAGTTTGATGACGATGGCTTCGTGGGGCCGTAGCTCCAGTTTGTCCAGAGTCATGGACCCCAGTCGGTCCATCTCTGTGCTGGTGACAAACACTCCAGCCACGGGCAGGCTCGGGGCCCAGGCAGGGTCCAGTCTGTTCATCTCTGGGCCAACGTTGAGAAGGATGAGGAAGTGGACGCAACCCCAGGAGCGCAGGAAGGCCAGGATCGGCGGGGATGAAGGAGAGGCCAGAGTGGAGTTCGAGGAGGACGAGGAAGAGGAGTTGGTGGAGGAGTTGAAGGGGAGGAAAGTGAAGCTGCCGTACAGGAGAGCTTCTTCTCTGCCTCTGGAGCGACTGAGGGAGGTGAAGAGGGCGACAGCTAAACGCTTCGTCTTCTCCCTGTCCTGAGGGAGGGATGGTGGGACAAGTGTCAGACCAGACTCATGTACTTTTACTTTTTTTGTAGATTTACATGAATAGAGAATAGTCATTCATCTTATCTGTAGGGCATCCATTACTCACTGTACTAGTGTCTGGTTCTGTGGCCTCTCCATGTGACCAGCCGACCTTCATAGACACGTTCTGTGTGGAAGACAGGTTTCATTTGGCAACATGTCAATTGAAACAGGCGGCTAATAAACTCCAAGGCCTCAGGCAGGACTTCACCTGTGTTTGGTCGAGGTCTTCGTCATATCGGACTGCAGGTGATCCTGGCAGCGTCATCATCAGCACAAGGAGTAATTTCTTCAAGTCGCGTGATACTTGTCCTCCAACCTGTAAAAGAGCATGTTGCAGTTGGATGAGGACAAACTCGTCTAAAACAAAGCGCGATAAAACTGCAACCGTTTTCCGATTCAGGTTCCTCCAGCGTGAGGTCACATCACTGTAAACCGTCATGTGGTCCGTTAGTCAACTAGATATCTCAATAGTCACCATTTGTCCCCAACTGTTCATCCCATCCTCAGAATAAGTTGTTACTTGTTACCCACATTCATTATTATTCAACTAATGGGTGCAAAATGTCACAAAACTAATCGGATGAGGAAACACTTTGCCTTTCCATTCCACATTCTGACAAACAAGAGCATATTGTGTTTCCAATGAGTCATGGCACTTTTATTTTGGCCCCGTCTGTTACAAGCTGTTTTTTATTTGGGTATGCCAATGAGGAATTAATCAGACGCACTTTAATCATCAGACCAAGTTCATGGTGTTCAGGGTCTTACTGTCCAGCTGGGCCATATGACGTCTTCTCTTGTTTGCAGGTGCGTCTCTATGGCATCTGCGACTTCGTTGGCAGACAGGAGGTGTCGTGAAGACGGCAGAATCGACCTCATGACCACATCCACCAGCGTGATGTTGTTCAGAGGACGCAGAACTTCTCTTGTCTGTTTCACCACCAGTATCCTGCAGACACACACAGATTCACAACCACCTCTGAACTTCATTTCAAAATGAACAGAAATGTCTGTCCACAATTGCCTACGGTACCTTTCCTTGTCCTCCTCAGTGCTGAATTCTTTGAAGACACCTCTCCACTCCACCAGAGTCTGAAATATAAATACATCTTTAGACATGGGTCTGTGGAAGCGGCTTGCATTGTTGGGTATCATTTTACCTTTTCTGAATACGCTGCGTCTGTGTCACAGATGGCAAACCCTGCCACCCCCTGCTCCAACCAGAACCGCAGTGTATGCTGTGGAAGAAATCAGAAATCCAGCGTCACTGAGAGCTCAGGTTCAGTAGCACGAGCAGAGAAGCAGGTTTATATGCGTACTGTGGCTGAGAGGTTCGAACGCCGGTTTCCTGCGACTTCCTGTTCACAGAAGTCCAACACCACTTTGAGACCTGCAGGACCAACGGAGCACTCATTAATCATCAGATCACGCAGCAGAAAGAGTTTACTCAGGCCTTCACTCACCTGCTCTGTTGCTCTCTGCTAGCAGATGCTGGATCTCAGCCACAGTCTTCAACCTTTCGCCAGTGACGTTTAAAGGAGACGCCTCTTTGTCAAACAGACCCGCCAGGATTAGGGCCCCGAAACCCAGAGACCTGAAGTATGGAAGCTGCTCACACAGAGCTGCAGAGATTAAAACATTAGACTAGGCCAGTAACATGACTCATTTTTTTTTTTCCTGTAGTGACTCAATTTTTCATGCATGACATCAAGGAACAGTTTATTTTCTTGGGCAGCGTTCTTCATAGTTTGTTGCAATCATGTGGCAGCCCGCAACACGATCCGTGTGCTGCTGACACAGAGGCATTGTGATGAGATATGAAGTATTTTTCCGCCCTGCCATGTGCAGCTCTTTCGTGAGAGTACAAAAAAAATTAAAAAAAAAATATTAACCTCAGATTGATATTCTCATGGTCATCAAAGAGCCTAATTGAGCATCGTCAAAGGTTGTGGTCGAATGAAACGTTCCCATACATTGTGAACACGACTAATCAGTTTTTACATCAGCCGTGTGGTTTTGCAGCTCAAAAAAAAAAAAAAAAAAAAAAAAACCTGCAATGAACAGCCTCTGAGCGGGGCTTCGCTACCAACCAGGCAATAAACAGAGACAAGACTGACAAAAGGTCACTGTACGTCGACATGTTTGTGCGGGTTTAACTGGAATTTTTTAGAGAAATAAAGACTCTGCGTTACAGAACAGATTCACTAAACAATGAAAATTCAGTCACAGTCTACTCCCCCTCTTGTTGATGGAAGTCTGGTGAAGTTTCAAAGTCCACAAAACATTTCAGCTTTGTAGCATTCTCCTCAACATCTGAAGTAAATGGGGACAAAACTAAAATGGCTCCATAAAACTCATCCAGCATAATCCAAGTCTCTGGAAGCTCCAAGATCGGAAATTCATTTGAAGAAATGTTATTTACAGCTTGTTATTTCGAGCTTGTGCACCCACTTCAGAAGTGTAAATAACATCTTTCCAAATCACTTCAGGATCCCAGGGCTTGTAGACTTGTAGCAGGCAGGACACGCTGTATGGATCCATTTTACTTTTTTTTTTTTTTTACTCAGTTGTTTAATGTTTTAACACAAAGTCTCCATCTACTTCAGTTGTTTGGGAGAACAGCAACAATGCTGTTTTAGCTGTGAAGCTCCGGAAATGATCTGTGGACCATAAATCATTATGGTATTGTTTTTGGTTCAGCAACAGACATAACTAATAAATGTGCTTATTTGCCTACAAAGGAAATGATCAGAGGGCCGGGATGAGCTTGTCAGAGGGCCACATCTGGCCCCCTGACCACCTGTTGAACAGGTGTGCTCGGACCACCAGGAGGCAGACAGACACACTTCTAAAGAAATGCAGTTGCACATGAACTTCAACTAAAAGAGATGGTTTTATAAGAGACCTAGACACAGCTCTCATATAAAAACGTCGTCTTTTCTTTAATGACGGCAGTGTGTCCTCACCTTGGACCCCTCCTGGCCCCTCACTGTCGGGCTGCAGCTGGTAGAACTGCGTCTTCTGCCACCACCGGAGCGGGGTCACGTCCGGCCGGGGGCTCATCACCACGATGGCGATGGAGATGGCGAGCATGGCCAGCCAGGCCAGCCAGAAGAGCAGCACCAGGTAGCAGCGCACCTTCCTCCACCCCGGACCCCCCGCGGCGGCCTCCAGCTGCTCCCTGGACAGGGGCTTCCAGCGGTGGACCGCCCCGGGCTCCGGCTCCCCCTCCGGGATGAGCAGCGGGGAGGACTCGGAGGCCGCCACGCTGCTCGACAGCACTGAGCCTCGCACGCTGCCGTACCCGGTGTCTCCCGCGTTCAGAGGCATCCTGCCCGGCTGCAGGTGTGGGGGCACAGAGAACAGCTTTCATTAAGATAAACATAGAAAAAGGTTTTTGTTTGTGTGTTTGTCCGCTCGGTCTTCATACCGTGCTGCCTCTCTCCTCAGTTCGTTCCATGTAAACCACAGGGACGCTACAGGTGTTCACACTCAGCGTGCAGCTCCACCATGACCTGCAGCACCCACCTGACCCCTGCTACTTCCTGTCTCACACAGGTGTTTTAACTCATTTCATCTACTGCAGGCCATCTCTGGCATCTGATTGGTGTTTAACACCGAAGAAGAGGAGGAGTAATACAAGTTACTGTGAGTCTCTAAAACCTGAGAGGGCCTTAATGACCTGTTGTGTTATCTAATATATGAGAATATGAGCTCTAGATCTGCATGTTCATGTGCACACTGGAAGAATTAACGATCCCACGTTTCTCCTGCGATCCCTCCATAAACCAACTATAATGTAAAGTAAAATGTAATATAACAATGTTTTAAAGTTCAAAGCAGATCCATTTATATTTATATCGGGCTTTACTATCTGTACAGTGTCTGACATCCTCTTGCCTTAGACCCCCACTTTGACTGGCGAAAAACTTTTAACAGTGGAAAACAATTTGGCATTTGGCAAAGTGGAAAAGTGTGTCACAACATGCCGTTATGAATAAAGCCTTGTGGTGCTACAGAAATGCTCCCGCCTGTAAATCATATTTTTTTTTTCAGACATAAAAGAACCTGCCTGTTTGGTACAGACAAAATAAGATACCACTCGCTTCCAAACCTGTGACTTTTATAACAATATCTATACTATTTATGATTTTTTTCACTACATCGTTCAGCCCCTATGATCTCTTTATTTAATACATTTTACGGTTAGCATCTATGATTGTAACCTCTGTGTGCTAAAGGCTGCAGATATCTTGGCCTGGACACTCGTGTGATAATCATTCAGTCCTGGTCAAATAAAGTTAAAGTCTGGATTGAGATATTTTCAGATCGCTAAGGACCATAAAACCCAGAAAAACCCTTTAGACAATAATGACAAATATTCATTGAAGATGATACAAGCTTCACCTGACAGCAGTGGCTGGTTCAGGGGCCCTCTGGTGGCCATTAGGATCTAAAGCGCTGCTTAGTTCACCAGTAGGCCCGGATCATACTGAGACTCAAGCTGCCCAGGTCAGGTTCAAACCCAGGACCATCCTGCTGTGAGGCCGCTTTGCCATCGCGCTACATATCCAAACACAATGACTACTCACATTTTCTCGCTGAGGTTTCTTGCCTTTCTTCCCAGGTTGTTTCTTCTTGTCCTTCTATTCTCCTCTCTCCTCTTTATCTTTGTGTCGACAAGTGTTTCCCAGCTGAGCAGCACCGACCTGAGTGGAATACTGGAGTGATCAGACTTGTCAGGAGTGAGGAGGTGAGAAGGACGCTCTGTCCAATATAAGCGCTGCTCCGTCAATTAATACAGAGGTGCTGAGCCTCACCACACCCTCTCAACACATTCTGGAGAACCCATGACTGCCAGGGAGAGAGCGAGGGAGAGGGAGAGCCCCCTGAAGACCCTCTTGTCAGAGTCAGGACAGTTCTTTTTATAACTTCTTAGTCTGTGCGCTGAACGTCTTACATACCTTTATTTTGGTTGGGAGACATTGTCATACAGTCACTACTATGCTTGCACTTGTGTTTTTGACATCTAGATCTTCTGATGTCATTGAGATTTACAGTAACTTAGGGCTCTAACAACACAGTTATCAATTAGTTGCATGATGAATTTCTCTGTTAATAGCATTGTCGATTAAAGATGTCAAATATAGTGAAAAAGGGAAACTTGATGTAAATTTTCAAGTTTTTGGAAGCTAAAACAAACAAATGTTTGACATTTTTCACTTGAAAATAGACTCAGATGATTCATCTTTTATCAGATTAATTTCCACTTACACTTGACACTTTTTCTGTCAATAATTAGTTGGTTGTTGTTCAGTAGATTTCCTGTTTTCCTACACAGATAAAGCAGTTCAGACATGGTGGTTTTACGTGAAATAAAATGCCCTATTTCAGTAACCATTTTGCGAGTATTTCAGCTCCCAAAAACTTGAAAATGTATTGCTTGTCTTATTTGATATGGTCTAATAACTTATTTTCACTGTAGACTGTAACTAAACTCATGATTTTATAGTATCTTTGTAGAATAACAACACACTATACTATCAGTCAGCTCAGTCTTTTTCTGCTCAATCTGCTTCCTGGAGAACAACAGGACGACTTTTGAATCACACTGTGACGAAACACATGACACGTCCCCTCTAAAGTGCTGCAGGCGTCCATGTTTAATGAGGTATGTGTGCTAATTCCTGGGAACATCTCATCCTCTTACCCTCGTATTGGCCCTCCACCCTCCCTCCGTCTCTCCCCGGTGTTTCCTTATCCCTTTGTGTGTCCCCCCATCTCGCTATCCAATGTCACCTCTGCTACCTGACAGCATTGTGCAAACTGCTTATTTAGTGAGAGTCGCTGCGTATCCTCACGAGACGCCCGGACACACATGCAGCTCACGTGTGGAGCACATAGAAGAAGCCGAAGCTGTTGTTTTTTTTGTCCAGCGCAGTGCTATTTTTTGGGGGGGGTTTGTGTGATTAATTGCTTTATAATAAAGAATGTCAGATCATTTGTTTCCACACGTACAGTTTGTATATAGTATCGGCTACACAGTGAAGAAAAATGAGCAGCCCTACACAGAAGCCTCCAGCATGTGCAGATAATTCATCTTTCAGACACTTTACTGTTAAGTGTTATTAAATACTCCAGTCTGTCGATAACAAGTAACGTAAACAGAGAATGCACTGTAGCATCAGTATTGCAAAAGAAATGACACAGCGGGTGTTTGATTTGAAATGTCGCTTTAATGCACCTGAAAACAAACATGGAGAATATGTCACACAAACTCTTCCTTCGCTTGGTGCTCATCTAAAATGTAAAGTTTCCCTTTGAGCTGGTCTCAGTGGAGCCGGTGATGAGTCCCCCTCTCTTTTAGTTTGAGTCCTCCTCCGATCCTTCGATGTCCTGAAATGCAAATGTGATTATTTCCTTGATGTGTTGACAGCCACACCTGACGTGACGTCACGTGACTCATATGTCTTACCATTGGCTCCTGAGATTTGATAGTGGAGACGTGTTTCTGGTATGCAGAAATGATACAGTCTCGTCTGAAAAGAGAGAAAAAACAGTGGCATTGTCAAAAGGAGTTGAAAATGTTTTCTTTCTTGCTTTTTTGTTTGTTTGCTTGTGCTTGGACTCACTTGCTGGTGATGCCTCCTCCTGGTGGAAGTCCTGGCATCTCCTCCGCAGCCAGGAATTTGATGACGTACAAAAGATCGGGGTCCTCCTCTCTGGACCTCATCATCTGGATGATTTCTGTGAGGTGAGAATCAAAATGGTTGTAAATGAAGAAGTAAACAGGAGACAAGAGTGGAGAGTGTTGTCTGGAGCGACTCTTTACCTTCCACTTTCGTATCGATCAGTTGTTCCAGCTCTGCCTCCTTCTGCAGGGCCTCTGGAGTCACCTGGGGGGCGCCGGGGAAGCAGACGATGATGATGCTGATGTTATCCAGGCTGCCCTGCAGAGGGAGACAGAGCACAGACAGGTCAGAGTTTGACGTATTTACTCAAACTGACTTTTACTCTATTACATTTCAGAGGGAAATTATGTACTTATGTATCATGTATTGTAATTATGTTTATTTCATTATTTCTTGCTTTTAATTAATTTATTTGACATATATAGTAACTGATTAGTTACTTTGAAGATTAATATTTGGTAAACCACTGAACACACACAGTAAGTGATCTGTAATGAAATGTTATACAGTACATTTAGCTACATTTGCCTGCATTAAAACTGCTTTTACTTTAGATACTTTGAGTACATTTTTGCTAATACTTTTTTTTAAAAATTGTTTTCTGGATTATCACTTAGTTATTTGGTTTATCAAATGTCAGTGTTTCCCAAGATGAATCCACAAATGTCCTCTTTTGTCCAAGCCCAAACATATTCAGTTTATTATCATGGAGAAAGAAACCAGAAAACAATCACATTTAAGAAGCTGGAATCAGATAATTTAGATTTTTCTTTCCTTACAACATTGCTCAAACCAATTCATTGATTATTATAATAGTTGGTGACCGATTTAATAGTTGACAACTGTTTAATCATTGCAGCTCTGAGTAGTCAGTACCAGTACTTTAACTTAAATTAAGGAACTTAAACCTCTTCAGACCCTTGAAATAGACCCGTCTACTAGGAAAATAACACTGAGGTCTGGGTCAGGTTGGATGGAGATATATTTTGGTTTGTACATAATATTAATCCCCTTATTATGTCACAGTTAAGTGCCTAAAGAAGTTGATTTTTTTATCATTACTTTAGTGTAGGCTTTGGAGAAATGCACCTGATGATTAGAGCTTGACAGAAAAATCAGCTGATATCAGCTGTTACAAATATATTGATATCAGTGTTAGTGTTGGCTCATAACTGACACAAAATTGCAGAAATGCCAAACTTCTTGAAAGTTTGAGGTCATTACAGACAATCTGTAACATGACTGCTTGTTTATGTTGTGTATTCATCTTAAAAACAGCTAATGAATAGTTATCAGATTATTTTTAATATCCGCTGTTGGCTGGGCTATACTGTGAAGTCACTGCAGTTTTTTTCCAACCATCAGCTGCGCTGGTTATGACGTCAGAGGTGCGAGACTCAGTGCGTCCCAGAACATAGTAGTCTACAACAGTGCAGGACAGTAATAAGCCTTTTCAGGTGAAATAAATAGCAGCCCGTCCAGCCAGGATAAAGACTCTGAGCCTGACAGATGCACATTCAGTCTTAATCTGAGCCGTGTGTAGCATTCCTCCCCTCCTATCCCGTGTCCCCGGGATGCTCTAATACAGCTATTTATAGGGCGAGCTGAGGACTCGTCAGTGTTCAGACTGGCAGCTACTAACAAGCGCTAAGAAGACCTGCAGGAGAAATCCCCTTATGTAATTCGTCCTCGCAGAGACCCTCCCCACTGTCAGGATGGAACACCTGTCAGGATCTTATAATGTAAAGCTTCCCATTCATAAACCCCCCCCGCTGCGACGCCGCGTGTCGAAGTCAAAAACAGTGAATTGATTTTGCAGAAATGCATAGAGGTTCACTGCTACTAAAGTAGATTAATTACTTTTTTCCATACATTTTATTTTACTTGCCGCACTCTAATCTGTGGTTTTAGTGATCACGGAGATTAGAACAATTCTTGAAAATATGGAATGACTGCTCTGACGAATAATTAATAAAACACAAGTTGTATGTTTTGACTTTATTGCCCTCACTGCCAAATAGTGAACCTCAACCGTATGCTGGAATTTACAAGGTGCAATATGTAAGGAATTTAGTTTAAAAAAAAACTAACAAGAATTTTCTAAATAATCTGAAGAAATAACAGTTTTGACATTATGACTGCTACTTATTGTGTTGGAGAGATATCCACTGAGGTTAGCATGCTAACCAGCTAGCCCCAGCCCATCTGGTTGTAAAGCTCCCACGCTAGATGTGTTAACACCAACACTGCCATGGGGCTCCGAGCTGCCAGCCTGGACCGCTTGCTGCATGGCTAACTAAGATAATCTAGCTAAGGGCAGCTACAGCTAGCAGCAGTTAGCTGTTACTCTGCCCGGTATTTTCTTTTTTGAGAATGACTTTGACAGGTGGCCAATATTTACAAAGTTCCTGTTTGTGTTTTAACATTGAGAACTTTTCTTGAAGCCTCTCATTTTACAGTGTGATCTTCCTCTGCAGGTAGAGTTTCGTGCAGTTTGGTGACATTTTCAGATGTTTGTATTTTCAATTTTTGGAGCATTATTTTGAAAGCGTTAATTCTCATCCGTTAAAAACTGAGATTTAAAATGTCATTCTTGACCTTGTACACAGGAGAAAACAATCTCACCACAACTTTGCACTTTCAGACACTACTCATTACTGTCGTTGGTCAGTTGAAACGTTAAATCCCAGAGATTAGCCCCCTCTCCTTGACCTCCATGCGTTCGTCCGCAGTGCAGTGCGTCATGGTAAATATTGCTTGGTCAGTGACCATCGGTTGTACACTACTCTTGCGATGCATTGTGGGATACTTTGTGTCCACTATATAGGGTATAATAATTCCCACTAGACATTCGGACAGCACCACAACATGGCGTAGTCACTACGTAGTGCACTATATAGGGAGTAATAGTGAGTAAGCTGTAGTATTCCAGTCTGCTTGCCGTTGCTCCCTGGTGTAATATTTGAATGCCAAATCTAAAAGATCAACCTTGCAAGGGTTGAAAAATGCGTCTGTGGGTGTCAGAATCTTTTATTAAAGTCAAACTGTATTATTGTGCTGTTGATTTCTCACCTTATAGAGACAGAGGTCTATGACCTGGGCGCAAATCTCTCTCAGGTCATCGCACACCTGCAGCCGACTGCGCACAAAGGCACACAGTTCCTCGTTACCGATGGCGTCCCACACACCATCACACGCTAGAATCAGGAACTCATCTTCGGGCGTCCTCTCCAGCTCGTACACCTCGGGCTCTGGCGACACTAGCTGCTCCGTCTGCGGCCTCCAGTCCACCTCCTTGAAGTCAAAGTCCCCCAGAGCTCTGGAAACGGCCAGCGAGCCATTGACCCTCTGCAGGGTCACCGAGCCTCCAGCGTTCTGGATGCGCTCTTTTTCTCTAGGGTTGAACGGCTTGTGGTCCTCCGTGTAGAAGACCACCTGGCCTTTGTGGCAGAGCAGGGTGCGGGAGTCCCCACAGTTAATAAAGTAAATGTAGCGAGGTGAGATCATGACAGCTGCCGCGGTGGAGCCACTACGGTCCCAGTTGTGCTGGCGAGTCAGTTTGTGCATGTGGGTATCAATGTCCAGGAAGCCTTTACGTATGCCTTCCTTTACCTGCTCGGGGTCCTCGTTTGCTTTAACTCCACCTGTGCGAAATGAGGGGGAAACATTGTGATTTTTAAGACGTAAACCATACTGTTTATTTTCTGACGCTGCCATATTTGTTCAGAGGCCAACACACATGAAACTTGATGCCATACTGAAGGGTAACATTGAAGCATATGTGAAAATCAGTAGTAAAAAGTGTTCAATGGCTCCAGGGGAAGCTGCATGTAATCTGATAGATTGCATCAATTGATGTCATCGCTGCGGGCAAGTTGCATTGTGGGTAATGTAGGCACCAAGTTTTGAAAAGGAAGAAGAATAAGTGAAATAATAAAGGCTATGGGAACCATACTAGGTCCAACACTGTTACAGGAGTGTAATGCAGACCAAGGCACTGGTATGCTTATAACACCTGTTTTGTTGAAGAGCAATCTGGCCTTGATAGGTCGCAGAGTTACAGACTAAAGACTAACAGACTAACTATGTAACGTGTAATTATCAATCATAATGTTAAGTATAAAAATTTATATCTGCATGAATGTCAGCAGCTATGTTTTGTTTTGATCACCAAAATGTATTTCAGACCAGTGAAGAAAAACTCCACAATATCCAGAATTCATGTTTTGAAAAATGTCTATCAAGTGCGTTTCATAAACTTTCATGACTGTTCTAATCCGTAGTATGTTATATTTCCAAGGCAATCTCACCCTTTAACCGATTGTTAGAATATTCTGATTTAGCAACATCCAAAGGCTTTATTGTCACATGCGGAGATAAACAAATTAGAACTGCAATGAAATTCTTTGTTCACAATATCTTTACCTATTTAAAATATACCTGAAACATTAAGTTTGACAAGGAATTGTTAAAATATTACAACCTAATTTACAGTGAGTGTATTTAAACTCTGTTTGAAGAGCTAGATGTCCTTATATATAATTGCATAGACATCCAATGATCCAATTATCAACTGAAAGTGTGTTCGATGCCATAGTGCAAGTGCTTAGAGACACGGATCGGCCTTTATTTTTAACCATCCTGGATTCCTAGATTAATCGTATTAGCCTCTGCTTGTTCTGTACCTGTTGCCAGGATATGATCCAGCAGGTTTTTGGAGCAGTACTGTGCCACCGTGGTCCCTGCGTGTCCATCAAACACTGCAAAGTATCCCCACTCTCTCAGCTCTCCTTTCAGCTGGGGCATGCAGGTGTGGGCGTCCTCCATCTGAGCCCTCCAGCCCTGCATGCTCGCCACAGCATAGTTCAACCCCAAATCAGAACTCCCCTCCGACACCTGCTTCTCCAGGATGGGACGGTCCAGGTACGGGCTCGGCATCGAGTCGTCCTCGTCCAAACTGTCATCCTCGTCGGGCCCTGCTTCCCTGGTCCCCCCTTTGAAAAAGAAGGTGACCATCTTCTCTGTCTCTCTGACAAGCTGCCGGAGAAAAGAGGGCACCTCCACATTACTGGCCCGCCTGGCCGTCCTCATGACCCCGCGGAGCCTGCGCTCAAGCTTCTTGCTCGACCTGGCAGCGGCTCGTCTCCTCCTGGTGGCCCTCCTCCGACCCTGTGTTTTCCGCAACAGGTCCAGCGCAACAGTTAAGTCGTGGCAGACCAAGCAGGTAAACAAAAAGTGACGTTAGATAAAAGAATGATCCCTTTAAATGGAAAACAAAATTGTTTTTCTGTTGAAAAAATTTAGGGCCATTTTTGCATTCTTCAGCCTGCAGGTTGAGTCTGTAAATCCTTCTTCTGTCCTTTTTACTTTGACAATAAGACCACAGGATGTTTTCCTCCCCACGCCTCTCTGTTTTCTGTTTCTACATCACCCTCCTCCTCCTGTTTACCCGTCCTGTATCAGCGCTGCGCCTCGATTGGCCAGTCTATTTTAATTCTGTTGATTTATCCCTCTGCTCTGACCCCACCTACTGCCTCTCTTCCTCTGTCCGTGTTACACTGTGGGATAATCACCTGGCCTGTGTCTGCGCACATGCGTGGATTTACAAGTACAAACACTTTACACAACACGGAGTGCTCTCATAATCAGTCAGGATTTTATGTCTGAAACAAGGAATTGTGAATCCAAATTGTTGTGAAATCCAAATGTTTAATTGAGCTTTTTAGTTTGGGGTGATCACAGTAGTGAAGTCAAAAACACTGCACACCTCTGTCAGTATAATGTCTGTTCTGAAGCTCTCCATCATATCACACGGTCTTCATGAGCACACTTTACATGGCTTTTACGCTATCGTAAAGCTTTGTATAACCTCTGTATTACTATCACCATGGTAATCTGCTCCAGAGCCTAAAGGATCCAGACATGGACTCAGAGCTCACATGAACTGAGAAATTTTAATGAGCAATAAAGAAAGTAGAAACCAAATTGATGTTTAAAGCTTGAACTTTGTGTCAGTTTTCTTCTCGATGAGCAATTTTGAGCAACAGCTTTTAAGTCAGTGTGGATGAGAATCCTTAAGTTAAAGTTTGAAGATCATTGAAGCCCCCCCTTGTGGCCCAATTGTTGAAAAATGTGCACTAAAGTGCCCTCTTGGGAGCCAAAACACACGCTAAAGTGCCCTCTTGGGAGCCAAAACGTGCACTAAAGTGCCCTTCTTTTTGCCCCTGCCCTTCAAAAAGTCTGCGCACACCACTGTTGAAGACCCAATTTCACTGAAAGCTTGGCATTGCATCACCATGATTACTCATGCTGTGTTGCTACGCAGCTCTGGAGACTGAAAGTTCCTGACATGGAGACAGTTTACAATAAATTGAGAGCTAATCAAAAGCAATGGCGATCATTTATGGGAGAAACCGCCAAACTGATGTGGGAAAAACCTGAAGTGAATTTTTCCTCGATGAGTATACAGAATAAACTTGATGAGTCTCAGTTGTTCTTACAGGGATTTATGAGTTTAATTCAAACACAGATCTGTCACCAAAGAAAATCATAGTACGTCATTTATACGTGGATATTGTCTCTCTGAAAGCTTAAAGTAACATTACGCTCAATTAGCGTTACACACTCTGTCCTACGTCATGCAGATTCTTGTGCCATCGCGTCACCCGACAGGAAGGTCCGTGTCGTCTCCGGCTCAGTATTATTAAGGTTGTCTGGAGACTTCAAGGCTAATCTCATCTGTACGTCCAGACACCCAGAGCCTGCTCACAAAAGTGTGAAACGTGATGAGTAACCATGTAAACAAGGGTTAGCATTGCATCTTCACTTTAACCTGCCTAAACTGATCAACCTAAAGAAACAGCACCTACGATTGTGATTATAAAATGAATTCATATTCATATAGTTTGTTAAAGAGACAAAAGTTCGCCAACGTGTCACAGTTTATTTGTTTGTCAGGTTTTCTTCCACCGTGTGCTCTCTGTTGGAGGGTCAAATAGCACCTCAACTTATTTGAGTTTCTGTCGTTTTCCAATGTTTTTTTTTGTTTTTTGTTTTTTTAATTAAGAAGCACTCTGTAATAAACATGTAACAAATTAAATAAACTAGAGGACTGAAACAAGGTAAAATGTATGATGACACACCTGCTCTGTGTGTGACTTGCTGATTCCTTGTTGTCCCTGCATGACTGCTGTGTGCCTTAATCTCATTACCTGCGCTGTATTTACAGATCCTGACCCCGTTTTCCATGTTTGACCCTCTGACGTTCAGTGACGTTAAAGACTCTATATGTGTGATTATCCAGCTAAACCTCGCTGTCAGCTGATGTTGGTCTGTGATGGCAGTGTTTCAGGTAAGCGTGTGTCCACCTTTACTATCCAGAAAAGATAATTCGGGAAGTTTATCCTCCTGTGGCTGTTATTTTCAAATCCTCTCAATTTGGCATCAATTGATGATGCTGATGATGCCATTTCTTAAAGGTTCAGGACCACAACACCATTTATCATTTACCTGTCAGCCTGTCAAGTCATTTGTCAGTCTCATGTATGTCATGTCATGTCATGTCACTGCTTATCCCTTTCCATGGGGTCACGGGGTGTTGCTGCTGGAGCCAATCCCAGCCTTGTCTCAGGGCAAGGGCAGGGTACTCCCTGGATAAGTCGCCAGCTCATCGCAGGGCCCTCACTGATGAGCAATGTGGGGTTCAGTATCTTGCTCAAAGACACTTCGACATGCAGCTCAGCCTTGTCTGAGCCGGGATTTGAACTAGCCGCTCCAGTCTCATGTATGTTATTCCCAAATTAAACATGTCGAGGTACGAGTTGAGTTATTATGATAAACTGGGACAACATATGTCTTCAACGTATCTAACTCACTCCAACGCCAGCGACCTTTGAATCAAGTTTTAAACTTTAATATTGTAAACAGAGAAACATTGTGTTGTTTTAGTTAAGAGTTGGAACAACACCCACCTCCTTCAAGGCCAATAGTCCACCCATGTGATGTGCAAAAATCTGCAAGAGCAACCACTATCTGGACATATTTCCAATACGAGAATAATGTCAGGATATGGTTGTGATGCCTCATTCTCATCCTCTCATCTGGGCTTTTATCATGTACAAATATCAAAGCTAAAAAAAAATAGTTGTTGTGAAAAACTGCATGTTTGTAAGGACAACGGTTTTATTTGAGTTAAGTTTGCATCTAGAACAGCCAAATTAGTGTAATTATTTCAATGATGTGCGTGTATTTACACTCGCATAGCCTCACATTAGTTTGAGAAAAAAGTTGTTGTTGCAGTTGTGGTGATTTGTGCGAGTTCTCTCGTGAATCCACTTTATATTTGAATGTAAACACTGATACTCTTCTCTGGTTAAATAGGCCAAACCACATTATTTAGCTAGATGTTTTTCATCTAAAATTAAAACTGAAAACTTCATGCATACAACTGACTTACACCATCGCTCAGCATTCAGTTATATCCCACTCTCTCTCTTTATAAAAGAAATATCTTTTTTATCCCATCTATCAAAAGTTACATCGCTTTATCGCTTATCGCTTTAAATGTCTTATGCTGTATTTGTTACTGATGCCTTTAAGGCCTTGTTGAAGATGAAGTGTGTTTCACAGTATAGTATAAATCAAAGCAAAGAGGCCAGTGTGCCGAGGCATCAGCTACACAATGCTGCCCCCTGCTTTTCACAGCTGCACAGGCCTCAATTCCCTTTATAGAAAAAAGCTTTTAGTTGAGCCTGTACATTATTTATACTCCAGCTTTAAGGACGATTTAGGTGTGGTTTGTTTTTACGGGTATGATTTTTAAAACAGTCACACATCTTAAATGTGAAACAGGGATGTGATATATATTATCAAGACGCAGCAAAGCTGACAAACCTTACAGTTCATGCTGTTAAGCTACGCTCCTGACCGTCCTGCACATCCTCAAATGCATCCTTCTATGTGCATGTGCCGTATAGGCTCATGTTGTGCATTATTAATCACTCATTACTCCTTCTCTTACAGGCTGCTCCTATGAGATCCTCAGATGAAATCACATGGCGAGGGAGAGAGAGAGGGAGCGTCAGATCATCATCAATGAATGGGAGATGAGAGCGAGCTCAGACAGACGCAGGGACACACTCGTGCTTCTCTCCCTCTGCTGTAGTGTGCGTTGCTCCCGCTGCGGTCATAACGATGCGAGAGGAGGTGAGGGGAGGAGGACGAGGAGGAGGAGGAAGAGGAGGAGGGAGGATGGTGGTGTGAGGCAGGCAGGGCGGGGCTGAGCAAGAGAGAGAGAGAGAGAGAGAGAGAGGGCGAAAGGAGGCTGCTCAACAGACGACCAAGAAACAGAGGGAGGAGGAGGAGGAAGAGAGGGAGTGTATCCACAGGACGTGAGTGCCGGCAGCTGAGGAGGAGGAGGAGGGGGGCTTCCAGACTGGATGGGCCCAGCAATGCCTTGATGGAGTATGGGCCAGGTTTTAGGATTCTCCCACTGCCGTGAGTCTGCTTTTGTTCTGCTCTTTCCGTCTGTGTGGGAGGCGTGCATGTGTTCCTCTCACTATACCATCGTCACGTATTCCAGCTCAGCATCTTTTTCTCCTCCCTGCTAACTGCTGTGAGCATCATATGCATCGGCTCCACTCCTCTTCCTCCCCTCACTCTCCATTCCTCTCTGCTGTGCACACCCTCTATAAACACATGGCCGAACGGCCGGATGCAGAGGGAGAGCCGTTTGTGTTATTGTTGTTGTTGTTGTTGTTGTTGTTGTTGCCTCCCTTTGATTTGTGGGTGTTTATGTGGTTGTGTGCGAGGAGGGCTCTGCAGGCAGGGATACAAGTTATTTCTCCCTGAAAAGCTTCTGTTGTGATGTCACGTCTCTCTCACAAGATATCCTCTGCAGTTAAATTAAAGTGGTTTGTGGTGATTTGCATGCGTTCATACCGGCACAGGAGGGATGATATGATGCGTTCTGTGCTCAGCCTGGGGGTTGATTTATTGGCTAATGTCATGCTGGCTATCTAATGTAGTGAAGGCCTTTCACTGCTACCAGTTTAGCTCTGTGGGGAGATGAGTCTGTATTCACTGACCTATAGAACGCAACTAAAACTGTCACGCTCCTCGATCTGGAATTGATGTAAACCTAGTCTTGTGTCCTTTTGCGTAGCAGTCGGTATGTATTGATTAGCTTTCGCGACAAATACTTCAGTGTGAGATATAATGGAGGAGTGTGTGGCTGTTGCTGCTTTAAGAATGAATCATAACAAGGTACTGCAGGGTATTTGTGTGGGGCTTTTCATGCTCTTAGTCATTTCACATCGGTACACTGGCATTCAGTGTTTGGAGATGCACATGTGAAATGGTGGAAGAGATGGTTTAAACGTGCAGTATGTAGTTTTAGGGGAAGACATTTGAATCAGAAGAGAAAAGATCTTTGCTGACTGATTTTCTGTGCCTGAATAAATGTAATAAACAAACTGAACTTGCAGGACGACAGAACTTCCTGCTGTTTTACCTTGTTTATATGTGGCGGACCCTGCCACCTTTCTATCTTCAAACAGTGTTCTGGTGACCTTGGTGATTATTATTAAAAACCTGAGTTTGAATTTCTTTTACAAAACTACATAGGGCCCCTTCAACAGCATGTAAAAACTACATGTTTATGTCTCTGAACATGTTTTGCTACTGCATGGTTTTAAAGCAACAATAACAATAAATTCTAACCGCATGTTCACTGGTAGAATAAACTAAACTTGTGACTGTTTTCTTCCAGAGGAATATGGCTCTGTGGCGTCCACTCCAGACTCAACGCCTCCATGCACCGATGGTAACGAAGCCGACACTTCCACTTGAAATCCATCCACTGAGAGATTCTGTCACACAATTAGCATTACTTGTATGTCCGGAGACAGATGAGTTAGGTTAACTGTGGGCTTTAGATTGCATTTGAATATTAACCTGAATGGTTGATGAATGGCCTACAACCCTCCAAAGGATAAGCAATGATAGAGATTATATAATAGTTACAGAGATTCCTGCTTCCTGTCAGCCTTTCTTTTGAACCCAACATTAGAAGAATACAGCTGTGCGCCTCCCTCACCTAAAAAAACACAAGCGCTGAGGATCCACGGGCAAACACACCGGAAGGTTTTGATTTTGATCACAGCCACGTTTTGGAAGCAGAGACATTTATGTATTTATCAAAGAGGATTTCATTCTTTTTAGAAGTCACACCTTTTTTTCTCCCAGACATCAAGTGACACACCTGGCTGCTTGCATACGACAAAATCACTGTCCCTGTTTGACACTGAGCTAATAAACACACTGTTAGCTGCTCTATAGATGAATAAACTGATGAGTTTTGTAAAAATTGCTCCTCTGCTATTTTCTATCTTTGTCTGATGTCTGCACGTCGCTCTCTGCGTTCTGGTGACCACACTTGTTTGTTTTTGCCTCCATTCAGGCGGAAACGAGGAGTCCGAGATGTGCGAGCTGCAAACCGCCAGGGAATGGTCTGACGACGAGGAGGGGGGAGACGGGGATCCAGATGATGACGAGGGACTGGCGTCGTCCCCGTCCATCTGGGGCACGCCGCGTCAGAACTCCTTTGAGCTGACTTTCTCTTACATCGCCATCGCCGAGCCCGAGGCGGTGGGAGCCTCGCGTCACCTCCGTGACCGACGCAGGGCCGGCTCTCGGGGAAGCCGCACTCCTCTGATCCGCACGGACACCCTGGAGACACTGTTGGACTCCCCCGATGTGGACTGGGACCCTCAAGCCTTTCTCAGTCGAGAGGAGGAATCGGAGAGGAGTGAGCAGGAGAGGATGGCGAGTGCAGCGGTGAGGAGGGAGCAGCACAGACAAACTGAGACTATCACGATCCAGCCCTCTCCCCAAAATCTGGACCCGGACACTCAGGAGAGCGACGCAGGAACCCAAAGAGAGGAGACGCCGAGCAGTCTGGCTGTCCAGCCTCCCTCTCCGTCCCCATCTTCCCAGCATCAGAGCCCCTCACAGATACTTCAGGGTGAGAAACTGGAGGAATGTGTGAAGAGATTGATTTATTTCATAGAGAAAGATGCCCCAACACAAAGACTACTTATTGACCTAGTGATAGCTCACAGCAAATTAAATCTCACTTGGCCATTTGCTCAAGAGGCACGCAAATCTCAAGAAGGCTACAAAGTTCAGTAGATGATTTACAGCTCTGTACTTCCCTCAGACATCAGCATGAACCTTTCTTACTATTAACTACTTGGATGAACCTCTTAGCTGAGCTGCCATCGATTCTGGCTGTCGGCTGTCACCTGCTTAAATTTGAAATAATAGGCTGTGTACTTGTAGGATTGTCCTTCATCTTATGTGCTCACATGGCTGTTTGCAGTCTTCATTGTTACTGTGAGGTTTACACATTTGAACACATTTGATAGTTCACCGAGGTGTGTGGTTGTGCTCAGTTAAGTCAGGCGATACTTAAAGATTGATCACTATAAAACGTGTGTCCGCCCTTCTTCTTACCGCTTGTACCTCTTCCTCATTCCACCTCCCTGTCTGCGATGTGCCAGCAGCTGGTTAATTAGTCTGACTCATGACGATCTGAAATGTCTTTTTCTTGAGGCAGAGTCAACCAAGGTCAGTTATCTTTTGTATCACAATGCCTCAGGGGTCTTTGGAATCTCACCACACCCTCTGTCCTTCAACCATCACATTAGGAAAAAGCCCCCTGCAAAAAAGGAAGAAACCTCAGGAACAGTAGAGTCATCCGGCATCCAACAGGCCAACAAAACTGCAGAATATACAGATTACTATGACATTTCTGATACATGTAAAGTTTAAGATGTATGTGAGGAATGTGGCTCCAGAAGGAGAAGTAGGGCAGCTTGAGTTACGACCTCTCTGCCGTGGTTTCAAAAAGAACATTCACCAGATTTGACAAGAAATTACTTCATATCGGTGGCCAAAAGTAAGTGGTCCTCTATTCTGAAAATGGCCCAGAGGCAGTTTATGATCTTTCTGTGTAGCAACGTAATAAATATTGAGCTGTTAAATCCTAAACAAATGTTCATATTTGAACTAGACGTGTGATTTTTTTTGGAAACATGAAAATAAAAAGCAGTCCGCCTTTTCCTACAGTCCATACTTATGAAAAGATATGATAAATAATGCTGTCTGCTAATTTTAGAGCAGTTACAGCTGCATCGTTAGAATAATGGAAGGAGCCCAGCCTACTAATTATCAGCCTCGTCAGAGTGGAAGACTTAATTTTGACAGATTATTATACTCCAATATGATGCAGCCAAAAATGCTGACATACTCCTAATATCTTCCCCGACCAATTTCCTCCACACCAACATCCAACTCATGAAAATAATGAAAAGTAAAAAAAAACAGAGCATTACAATATATAGCTGTATTTCCCAGGATGCTTCATCCTGGAGAGTTTCTGTAAGAGAAGTGCTAAACATGCTAAAACATGTTCTCTGCTGTCTGTCCAGCAAAGTCAGCGGTGATGTCACCTTGGTAGTGACATCATCTTCTCTTTCCCAGCAGCAACTTCACCGACCCCTGAGCCAGAGTCTCCCGTCGCCATGGAAACCATTTCAGTCAAGCTGCTCACATCTGTGCGACCTAGAGGCCCGGCTGCCATCGGTCTAAACTCTCAGGAACAGCTGGTCAGCGATCACTGGTTTTCGGCACTCAACCTGTCAGAGGACCCGGCAGTTTGCACCCACATCGCAGGTACAGGACTCGAGTCTCCTTCTGCCTCCCTCATGTCTCTATGTCTTTGTCTCACTGCTCAGCCAGATTCTTTCCATGAGCTCGTTAATCGATGCTTTGAATGAAGAAAATATCAGATTTCAGCATGAACGTCCGCGAGCAGGCGGACAAAGATAGTCCCCCCCCCCCTCCCATTGTTACCCTCTCTTGGGGATTTCAGGAATGATTGGCTAATTGTGGGGAGAGCATTCCTGGCAGTCGCTCAGATTTTGGACACCATCACCAGCTGATGTCAGAACGTGTCACCGTTTGACACACACACAGACAGGCAAAGACAGGTGCACGTGTGTGAGTGCCGTTTATTTTATAAGCCGGTTTGTTAGCACTTAAGGAGCGAAAGAGAGAAAGAGTGAGCACAAGATAACATCCTGTCTTCCAACTTGATGGCATTTTAAGTGGACCTCCAGTCAGAGTAGAGCTCAGTCTTATTTTAGTGGTAGGCGGGGGGGGGGTGCTGAAACCACTGATTAATGGTTGGTCGGGCTGATGACAGAGTTTAGGGTGTCCTGAATAAATAGCACACATGCATGAATTGGAGCTTCATGTTTCTCCTGGTTTTATTACATGTTTTAGGGGCCGCACATCGAACCCCATTCCTTTTTTTTTGGCAACTGAAATGTGTCTCTCGAAAACTATTAAAAAAAAATGTAATTGTATTAAATTTGTGGTTATATTTTACACTTTGATCAAACTGTTTCTGGATATTTCAAGGTGTTGTACAGCCGGTTGTGTTTCAGCAGCATTTAACATTTGAAACCCTTCCAGTGTGATGCAAATGTTTGGCAAAACAACATGTAAGATATCCTGAAGTGTATTATTTCCATTGGTAATGTAACTCATATATCATATCTGCACCATGATAACAAAACTAATTTGTTGGACATGCAAAGGATTTAAATTTTTTTTTAGATTATGTGTTTTTAGGGGATTAACACATGCACACATATTGCAACTTGTTTAGGTAAACTGATCGAGTGAGTCTTGTCCAAATCTGCACATGAAAAACTTTATTTAACCGGACTCCAGACGTTTCAATCACTACCCGCGTAAGTTTTGCGGCATTTCAAACATTCTGTCAGATTATCATTGTATTGCTTTATTATCAAGCATACACACACCCCTTTTTTGAAGATTTTACAATAAAATACTATTTATTTTCCGCCGCTTCACTCGAAAAAGTGAGAAAATCAAGCCCTAACCCCTTCATTATTAGTCGTGGTTGCACAGAAAGGTTTGGCGTGGTTACATAACAGAAATCAAACCCTGACTCTCCTGTTTCAGGTGCTGGATTGCACACGAATGCAAACTCTTCCTGACCTTTACCAAGGAATCCCATGAATTCATTATGTGCCACAATGAACTGTTGCTTAAATCAAGACGTTTTAAGAGTTTTGTGTGATTGTTTTGTGAATCATCCCTTTACGTGTGAAGCTCTCGGGAGTCTTGAAGAGCGGTGGGCGGTGCTGTGAACGAGATTATTTTGGGCTGTCAGGCCTTTGGACTGCTGAGCGAGCAGGGGGGAGGCCAAAAACAGCTCAGAGGGGCGAGGGGGAGCACAGCGGGACAGAGACAGGGTGACAGAGGGTGTGAGGGCAAATACTGGAGCAGACACCAAAATGGCCAGCAAAGGTGAGACCATCGGCTTAGAGAGAAAAGGGGATGATTCAGGCAGCCCATCTATGCAGACAATGTTTAGGTATTCGTTTACAGCTGTGACCTGAATGTATAGAGTCATGTTTGATTTCACTGAGAGGAGAGACGCTGTAGATTCAAGTCTGAATGGGTGGAGACCATTTGTAGCCTCTAGTAGTTGACTGACGAGCTTTGTGACTTCGTTGTGTTGGTGAGAGAGGCGGACTATCGAGGGACTGAAGGTGGGAATTTAGCAGATTTTTCTGCTAATATTTTTCTTTGATCATTTTAAAAGAGGAGCCTCCGGAGGCGGCAGCTCCTGTCAGCTAGAGGTGTGTCTGTCTTTGAACTGATGAGCTGTTCAGATGTAGCAGGGTAGCCTCCGTATCCGTGGTCTGTGTTTGAATTAGAGACAGCCATTCAAATGAGTATTTACTGTCCTGTTGCGGGATGCTTTTTGCAGATAATAATTCTGTCGGTTGGTTTCACTTACCTCTGACGGTTTCCTCTTCGCAGCTGCCAACAGCAGAGACATTTCACACTTAGTGCGATGAGATTTCCTGGACACATGTGATTAAGCTTACAGGACCCGAGTCACATGAAATGGATGTTGATGGTAAAACGAGATGACGTTGAGCCAAAGCATGAATGAGTCATGTGATATATGTTCTTATCGGTTGACTGGCCGGGTTGCTTGATTGGATCATGGTCACCTTCATACAATCGCTCACTCGCTGCTAATTTATAAAAAAGGTAACTGGCTGTAGTCGAACATATGGCGGAGAGTAAATGCTACTGAGTAATGATTGCCTCCTAATTCAGGGCAATTATTACTCACTGATTGCTGTTGAAGTATGTTTATGTCAATACAGTTGATGGCAATTAAAAGATAAATATCAGAGCCTCCCCCCAAGGGCTCCTAAAGGCTGAAATATTTACCACATCCAATAAAAAAATGTTAGTGTGTAAAGTGTTAGAACATACAGCATGTTTTCTCCCTCATTTTGCAGGTAGCGGAAGTTTATGATACGTATATGTTGGGTTTAGTTTAGTTAGTTAAACAAATGCCTTATTACAACCGTACACTCATGTGTCTCCATTTAATGCAAAACTGGAGTGAGCTGCCAGTTAGCTTAGCTTAGCATAAAGACTGGAAACAGGGGCAAACTACTTGCCTGGCTCTGTCTGCCGGTGACCAAAGTCCTCCTACTAGCACTGATGAAGCTCACTCATTATTTTCTCATCATGTTTATTTGATGTCACCGTAAATATGTCAAGAAATGCCTGACAACCAGTGGGCACTCCAGGAAGTCACTGCACCCGGCCAAGAAACATTCCTCAATGCGATAGAATGTCTCAATTTATGAGCTTAAAAGCTGCCGGCTGACAGATTTGACTACCTAAAGGAGAGCGCTAGGCTAGCTGGTTCCCACTTCTAAAGTATGTAAGCTAAGCTAACCTAAGCTAAGCTAACTAACTTCCACATTAATAATAAGAGAGTGCAGTGCTTGGTGCTGCTGCATATTTGCTCCTCCTCAGTCTGTTTGGAAAATCCTAAACGGGTATTCCCAGATTAAATGCCTTCCATACTCTAGTGTTGGTTTCTTTCTGTTGTTCTGTGAAATGAGCCTTTTACCCTGACACCATGTCCCAGGATGACAGCAACACAAACAAACACCTTGCACAGGTGTGTTCCAGGGGCATCATGGGTATTAATTGTTTGCAGTAATGCTTATAAATAACCCACCTGCTGTGAGTGCACTCTATTCAAAGAGGATTTTCCATTATTCTAACGCTGCGGCTTAGCACTGAATGACAAGCACAAAGCCCGTCTGACAGTGCTCTCACCGCACAACATAACCCTGTAATTACACAGCACTATGGACTGTCTGCTGTAGTTTTTAGATATGTGGTTGTCCACAGGTTTTACATTAAACTGTACATTGGAAGTCGTCCACTCTTGTGACTCTTTGGACGCCTCAGTCTCCACAGCAGCTGTTGCTGGGTGACAGAGAGAGACACCACCGGGGCGTGGACGAAGGGCTGCTGACGGCCTGACGTGTGCCGGCAGGTGTTGCGAAAGGGCTGCGTTTAAATTCTGCCCGACCGCTCGCCTCCCTCTTTCATCTGAGGGGCTAAATTTAGCCCGAGCCGGAGTCTGACGTGTCCTCGTCGCTGCTGCATGTGTGCTCGCTCATGCTGGAGGCTGGAGGTCCTTCTTCTCTGCCTCATGTCGCCCCCTTTCCACTCCTCTGGGCTCCCTTCCCTTTCCCTATCGCCATGTCGGAACTGCTGTCTCTTCCTGCCACTCTTCCTCTCTCCAGTTCCCTTTGAAAAATTGAAAGGGCTTTTGGAGGGGCTGGAGGTGGAGTGAGGATGCTGCAGCTGCTGTGTGAAAAGCAGAGGGACGCAGCAACTCATAATGATGTCAGCTGAAAATGATAAACCAGCTTGCAGCCAGCGTTTCTGATACTTGTATATGCATTTGGGGATTTATATGGTACTGTCCGTACATAAATAATTCTCTAGATAAGTTCAGGTCTCTAAATCCTCAATCATATCCCATTTCAAATGTCTGATAATCAGTCTATATTGTCTCAACCGTCCCCTGCACATTTCTCCAGCTGGTTTCCTATTCTGCACCTTGTTATTTCTCCATCCTTTCTACTTTCTTCTCCTTGCATTTCAGTGATGGACCTGATCTACTGGAAGGAGACGGAGCGGACGGGCATGGTGCTGACGGGGTTAGTGGTCGGCCTGCTGTCCCTGTTCCAGCTCAGCATCATCACCGTGATCTCCACGGTCTCCCTCGCCGTCATGTGCTTCACCATCTCAGTGCGCATCTACTACCAACTCCTCTACGTCCTCAGCTGGGGCGACGGAGAGCACCCCTTCAAGTAAGAGCGAGGACAGCGGGCGAGACAGGGGGAAAAAAGGCGAAAGGCCACAACAGGGAGATGACGATTCGCCCCATTCTGTCACAGTGTATAAACACCTGCAGTGAATTCAGCCGGAGGCTTTTTCAGTCCTATTTCAATTTTCTCTGTTTCATCAAGAATATTTGTCTCTGTTAACATAATGGGGGTCAAATTGAGGTTCAGGCAGGTAGACTGTCGAAACATTAACATGCTGTTGACAGTTACATTAAAAGAGTCATGGTAAGCCTCTGGACACTGATGTAAAATGTAAATGACAGTGATTTAAAAAGTGTTTAAATCAAAGACCTTAAAGTTAAAAAATCAAATCAAAATGTGGATCTACAGAGTAAGTAAGTAACTAAATAAAACTTGATTCATTCAGCATCTTTTTTGAACACTGGTCACCAAGTGCATCACATCAACATCCATACAGAAGAAGAAAATTCAAATACTGAGTGGAAGATGCATGTGAAAACTAAATAAATCAGAAGTCCAAACAAATGCACATGAACACAGAAAACATACATCACCCAGAGCAGTCCTTGAAATCATAGAAAAGCCTACTTGTTTTTCCAAACACTCAACGGACTCAGCTAATGAGGATGGAGGTCGTTTCGAAGTCTGGGTGGTGTCCAGCAGCGTCGGGCTTTGGGAGTACAGAAATACAGGCAGGTGCTAAGCCATGTAGCGCTCTTACGGTGATTAAAAGAATCTTAAAATCAGTCCTGAAGTTCACTGGCAGCAGATGCAGCGGGGCTAAATTAAGACTGACATGAGATCTGTGCTCAGCCTCACTGCTGCATTTTGGACAAGAAGTCGTGCAATGGCAGATTGACCAAACTGACTGAATGACGTATTTGAGTCCTGTAACTTGACTAAAGTTTGACTTCTAAATACAAAGCTAATAATAAGGGTTTGACTTTTGAAATGTTCTGTATTGAACTAAACACGGAAACACCACGCAGTATTGAGATTAAATGGCTCCATCTTTTCTTTCTGTTTCAGCCTCCTATTCTCTGCACCTCATGTCCTCTGTTTGTTGTGTCACTCCCTCTCAGGTCGTACATGGACCTGGATATCAGTCTCAGTGGAGAGGAGGTCGACCGCTACATGCGGAGAGCCATCGTCATGTTTCTGTCTGCTGTTGACACACTGAAGGAACTCCTTTTTGTCAAAAACGTTGTCGAGTCACTTAAGGTGAGCTAAGCTAGCTAATGAAGTCTTACAGTGTGTGTGTGTGTGTGTGTGTGTGTGTGTGTGTGTGTGTGTGTGGTCTTCAGTCTCTCATCCCCTTAATGACCTTATCTGAAAGGTTTTGCTTTTCCCTACATTCTTACATTTTGCTCCATCATTTGTCATTCGTCATCTCGCTCCATCCATCATTGGAGATGACATCGCCATGCCAACCATCTCATCTCATTATGCTAACTCAGAGCTGAAGTCCCTTCTCCCTAAATTAGAGGCAATCTCACAGATGGCGACTGTCAGCCCCAGTGACATATTTTTGGTAATAATGTGGGGATGAATCAGTCCCTTTGGAAAAAAAAATAAATTGAATTGAAACTAACAGCATAAAAATGAGGCAATCTGCCTCGCTCCTCTTATGTATGCTTTTTATCCGGCCTCTGCGTACGCCTTGCTTGCTAACACATCCAGAGCATCATGTTATCTGTGATACAGACATATAGACATCCCACACTTTTCACTTAAACGGTGCTAACATGCAGAAGTTTTTAACCCAGACTTGTTATGAAACAGTCTGGATTTAATACTGAAACCTCTGTGTGACCAAATGAGACCATCAGTAAGAAGATTGGCTATTTTTATTATTGTTATTATAGTTATTCTTAATGCCTGTCCCAGGGTCAGATTCTGCATCCTTAACTGTGTCGGGCAAGCCATAAAAAACTGTTTCCAGAGCGCTGAGGATTAAATGAGGGGTCTCTGACGCTGCTCTGTAGTTTGGTGATACAGGACTGCGACAAAGTTTTATTTGTTTCACCATCATCACATTACAGTTATTAATCATGCATAGCCACAAACAGATACATCACCTCATCACCGTGCATCCCACAAACAGCTGTGCTTAAAAAAGGAAAACAGTGTTAAAAATATGAGTCTTTCTTTTTCATCGCTTCTAAACAAATCCATGTGCCATCACAGGATTGGTTGTTCAGTCTCTGACTCCTCATGTTTAAGTACACAAAGTGAACAGAAGGAGTATTATAGGACTTTGAACACATTTTAATATACTACACAGAAATATGAATGGTCAAAGCGATGCTTATACAATTAAGTTAAGCACGGTCAAAAAATGAACAAACCTCATACAAAGTGTATGGAAATGTCATATCATCTTATCAATACCAGCATCCAAAGAAAGAATATATCGAACAGTAGTCACCAAAAAAAGTAAGGACCAGTATCAAATGACCAGTGTACTTTACATTCTTTGTTACATCATGTCAGATATCCTGTTAACAATGTGATCAATGTAAATGCAGCAATTACTGACAACTTTTTTATAAAAAAAAAAAGAAAAAATCTTTGGAGGTGTTTAAAAAACTTTTTTTTTTCTGTTAATTATAAAAACTAGTTTTCAGCTGACGACACAAGTGATAAAAAAAGATCCTACAAGTTAACTTGAGCCAGAAAACCTGCAAAATCAATACATATTCCATGACAAATGAAAAATAAATATGACAAACTACTAAATATGACATGATACTGTAGAATTCAGTTGAATTAATCAATAATCGTGCACATTTCTGTCAGCGACTACAGATACTTGCTCCGTGTGATCATTACTATATTAGGACAGGTGGTACTGATGCAGCACTGACCACGCGTCGGTACCAACCATCACTTTTTCAGCGCGGTACGTAATCCTCTCAGATGTCAGTGTAAACTGTTGTGGATCAGACCCCGGCAGGACTCCGTGCGGTTCATCCCTAATGTAATTTTGGCATTTCACTAATTAACAGCAGCCGTTTGTGAGCAGACAGAGTTAACACGTTTACAGTAAATGTTGAGTCAGTGTGAGCTGAGCCCCGGAGACCTCCAAAGGTTCAACCCTGACCTGGCCGGTATGTGACATGACACACAGGAGGAGGTATGTACGCAGAGACGCCCCGAGATTCTCTTTCCAGTACGAGACAGGGGTGTCCCATATCAGGGCAGCTGTGGATGTGACACTGTGAGATATAAGAGGAAGCGGCGACGGCCATATTGGGAGTCTCACGCTTGGAGCTATTTCTTTTTCTCTTGGAGGAGGAAGTGACGTCAGTGTGGGTCGTTTCATGGAGTCACGTGATTGATATCCATGCAGGGTATTGTGCAGCACTGCAGCGGGATCTACTGCTTTGTACAAGAATGAAATTCAAACCACGCGGAGCACTGCTGATGGATTTTGCTTGACATCTGCACAAATCATTGACGGGTGGTAAACTGACTCTCTCTCTGCTGCTGTTCCTCTTAGCTCCTGGTTCTGATGTACCTTGTGACGTACCTGGGACAACTGTGCAATGGCCTTACTCTGCTCATCATAAGTAAGAAACACACATTTCCTGTTTCCTGTTGGAAATCTATTAAAATGCTGTACGGCTGTCATGTTAACTGCCTTCCCTTGTTTCTTTCTCCTCCAGGTGTGATCGCTGTCTTTTCTCTGCCTCTTTTATACCAACGGCGCCAGGTAAGTCTCCAAATGTGTTCTTTGTACTGCCACTGCCTTCAACACTTCCATTTATCCTGTAACTCTTCCTGTATTCCTGTCATTTTGCAGGAGGAGGTGGACAGCTTTGTTGAGAAAATCCAGGCCAAAATTGACAACATCAAGGACATGTGAGTATGGCGCCATCTTCTGGCATAATGTTGCAATCGGCACAGGTTTACTGGTATTTTGTTACTGACGCAGTTAAGTATGGCGGCCCTGCGAGTTGAATGTACAGCAACCGAAGAAAACACACGGAAATAAAGACAGGCAGAGTAAGGAGAGTTAAGATTTGCCTTATCATAGTGATTATTTTGCAGACAAACCATATATACTGGTGAAATTGATGATGATGCAACAAATAGGTGCCAGTTGTGGAAAATAAACATCTATCTGAGCAAAAAATGTGGGAAAAAAGAGCTTGGATTTCTAGTCCTTAGTGCTGTTGGACAGCTGCTTTTGTTTTCCGGCTCATATCAGACTTTAAATGAGCATTTGTTCATCTTAAGTTTCTTTGACAGTTAATCATCATCTAAAATGTCATCTTCCTGGTATCAACTATTCTTCTGTTTCTCTCTCCACAGCTTTAAAAGACTTGCCCAGGGTGGTGGCCCTCCCCCTGACCCAACTCCCGGCGGCGCCAAACCCAAAAACCAGTAAACACTGATGGACAAGGACTTGTAGAGAAGCTCCCGGAGTCACAGGCTGTCACTCAGATGTCTTACCCCAGCAGTCTGTGCTCGAAAACTCCAGAGAAGTTGAGCCCCAGAGACTGGGGAAGGGAAGGGGAGATTATTTAAACGGACAATGACGAGGATCACGCATGGTACTTTATACTCTAACTGTATCTAGGTTACGGGGTTGGAGGTTGGGGTTTGGGTTCAAATGTAATCGAGGTTTATGAATCGCAGATGAGACTCTCGCTGCTCACGTCACGGATGGGAAGATTCGACGACGCGGCGTCACGTGTGTGACCATTTTTGGAAGTAATCACTGTTTTTATTGTGTAAAAAATGACTCAAGAAGTGTCTTTGGCGGTTGAGAGCTGTAGTCCAAATGAGATGAGATGCTGCAGCCAGGAGAAGTTCCCACACCGACAGGGGAGCGAGGTGTTAAGGTGACTGAAGTGAGGAGACAAAAAAACAGGGCTGATCATCGATTCATGGCAGCATAATACTGGCAATTAAGGATGCATGTGTCAGCACATGCTCTTCTCTGAATGCATATTCATTCTCATGACGGTTTATCTGTGTGTATGCAAGTGTGTGAGACTGAGTGTGTGTGCTTGTGTGTGTGTGTGTGTGTGTGTGTGTGTGTGTGCGTGTGTGTGTAATTGCTGACATACATCTCACTGGAACGAAAAACTAAAAGCAATTAAAGTCACGTTTCTTCTTTATTTTCTACAACGTTCTGTTTCTTTTCTCATCCACCCGGCTGCACACTTTCATTCACACAGATCGTTCATTTGATTTTTACATTTCTGGTCACATTTTTTCATTCCACTTCATCGCTTACATGCGGTCGAGGATTATGGCCACTGGGGGAAAAAAGGTTTTAATTAAAGTCAGAAGAAAAAGAATTATGCCTTTTTTTGTCAAGATTCTGATTTTTGAGAAAAAAGTCAAAATCCTGAGAGATATTTTCTCACATCACTTAATTGTTTACACTCAGAAGGGAATTGATTGGGTTCCGACTTTTTTTTTTATTCACAGTTCTGACTTTGAGAAAGGCAAAACTTACATTTTTGTCTTTTTGTTTTTATTTTCGACAGTGGCCCTAATCGTCCTCTGTACTTTCACCACTAGGTGTCATTCATTGATGCAAGTGCGAAGCATCATAATGAGAACGATTACGATAGATTCTTCTGCTGGGAGTTCAGTAATTACGAGGTATCATAAAACGAATGAAATCACTCAACAGGAAGCTGACGGGAGGTGTCCGTGTTCGCTTCAGCTTTGGGTGGACTGATGATACGAAAAGACGCTTTCGGACTGACGTCACCTCTCAGTGTGATGTGAGGGGACGCGAGAGTGAAATACAGCAGGTGCCTTTTCTAACTGCAGGTTACAGTGCATGATCTGATTCACAGTACTCACATATGCTGACGACAGCTCACTTCTCCTCTCTTGACAAACCACGTGTCATTTCCCCCCCACGACCATCGCCTTCCTGAGAGTTGGAGAGTTTTTGTACGTGTACAGTACTCGTGTGATCGTACGTGTGTGCCATGATCAAGGTATCTTATACAGAATTGTAAGTAGAACAACTTTAGGAATAATAAAAATCATTCAGGATGCTCTCTGCAGCTCGCAAGTCCACAGCTCCCTTTAGCGCTCGCTCTTAAAGCTCTCACCAAAACGTGTCTGTTTCTATGCCTTACCGCCGCATTATGTACCTGTGCGAGTGTGTGTGTGTGTGTGTTGCACTGAGAGGTTTGTTATGTTGACAGACACCATCCATGACACCTGTTAGCCTTAGACATCATGTGCCGCTTCGCCTCGGACGCACGCCGGCCTCCTGTAGCAGTTTTCTTTCTTTCGTCCTGGGATTCTTCCGAGGGTAACGACTAAATGGCGATGACAGTGAAATTAAAGGCGCTAATTTTCTTACCCATCCACACGGCATGGCATCTACGAAAACGTTTCATTCTCTGAGATCTGTCCCGTCGAACTGTATCTGTAGTCGAACTGTTCATTTTCGTAGAACTGTCTCACTAAGTCTAGCCTCCCCACATGCTTAGGTTTTTATATACTCGCTGCGTGGATGACAGCTACATGAAATCCCAAACAGGAAAGTTAACTTTTAGTTTAGATCGTTACATGCATTACAGTAGTACACTGATCATTTTGTATTCTTGAAAATAACTAGAGTTTTAATCTTGGAAAAATAAAACACACTGAAAAGATAAAAACGAGCGTAGTGTGGCTTTCTCAGACGGATGTACAGTGTGTTAGAGTCTGGACAGACGTGACACAGACTGATTTTTGTGTTGTTGAAGGGAATGAAATACAAATTTATACAAATTGTACACAGCGGATCTTCAACCTTGACCCTCAGAGATGTCTGAAGTTGATGGAGACTGATAGTCTACATTAGATTTAAGGATATTCTGCAGAAATTAAGGTTGTGTTCCAGGTTAAGTGTGTTTCTGTAACTTATATTTACTCAAGTACACAAGTTTTAGGTTCTTGCAACTTACTTGGGTGTTTTATTTTCATGCACACACATCAGAAGGAAATATTGAACTTTATACTTAACTACATTTATGATATCACTACTTTGCAGATAGTGCAGCAAGACGATTCATTTTATAATGAGTTGATTAATTTCTTTACATTTGCATTTAGGTGCATTGAGCAGGTGCTTTTGTCCAAAGCAAGTTAGAGTAATTCATGCATACATTCATACACTGATGGTGGTGGCTGCCACGCAAGGTGCCGACCGGCACATCAGGAGCAGTTTGGGGTTCAGTATCTTGCCAAAGGACACTTCGACATGCAGACCAGGGGAATCGAACAAGCGACCTGACTCTCTGCCCCTGTGCCACAGACATTGAAGTAAAAAACATTTCCATGGTTCAAGCTTTTCAGATTTGATGATTTGCTGCTTTTACCTGCATTCATTTTAATCATTTAATTTTTTTTCTGATAATGTTTGGACTTGCAGGTTAAACAAAACAAACACTGTGAAAGTGTCACTAATTTCTGAGATTTTGCAAACAAAACAATCAGCTGAATGGATTACTTGAGAAACTTGCTTTTGCATTAATGCACGAGTAAGAATAGCAGAATGATTTGATGATATAAAACAGGACTTTTTTTATTGAGTTCTTTTACTTTAAATACCTTAAGTACATTTCTCTTTCCTCACCACTTGCAAACTTCTATATAGATTAACACGTTCAGTATTTCTACAGTCTGAAGCGTCTGAATATTCCCTCCAACATGTAAATTGGGTCTTCGGTAAGCATCTCTTCACGTTCACGCTACTTGATGTCTCCCGTGGCAGGAACATGTGTTGGATTAAAGGAAGTTTCCCTTTAAGAAGTTTAACTGATTTGGGGATAAATTAATGTTTATAATGATTGTCTCTACACACTGTACCTCCTTCAGCTCATACTTTCATGCCCTGTGAGTGTTCCGGTGTCGACCACAAGGAGGCGACAACAGTCCAGACATCGCTTCCTTTCTATTTTCCCCCAAGCATTGTGTGATAAGACGAGGGGAGACTTCTCACCTCAACCACTGGGCAGTTTGAAAAAAACACCCAATCAGAAGCAAAGTTGGTTTTTGAATTTCTGTGCGTTTTCCTCGCACAAACATCTGGACCACTGACTGTCTCCTTTGGTCGGAGCTGTGCATTCTCCAGCAGCTACAGACCGTCTGTGGCCACTGGCTGCTCCTTCTTAAAGTAGGTCAGGGGGGTCTGAGTAGTGGGTTTGAAATTTCAGCTCTTTATGCGTCATGTTTCAAAATGGACATCAAGGTTGTCCCCTCGCTACTGGCGAGGAGGACAAGCCCGGACTTGTCTGCACCTTCGCAGGAGATAATAACAGAGTTGGGCGCACTGTGCTTCTAATTACAGATGTATGAAAAATAAATGAGGAGAATTTATTCAGGGGACTCTTCTGTTCTATTTCATGACCCTAGAGAGGCCAGAAAGAAGAAATCTTTTGATTTTCTCACAGATGAAACATTTTCCATCCACCTGTGTGCGCTCAGCCCAGCGCTGCTGGGAGGTGGGAGTGGGTGGGATCAAGCAAATCAATCCGAGGATATAACGCCTTAGACCCGCCCCCTCGTTGGAAACTGCAGGCTCCCAGTCTGGAGCGCCCGTGGTAACGTGCCACAGTTGGATTCTGGCAGCGCGCAGGGCAGGAGGAGACGCTTTACGCACGGCCTCCCCTCCAACACACCCCGCTCGCGTCTATGAGCGTTTGGACGAGAGAGAGGAGCAACCTGTGTTCTCATGGTGGGTCCTTTCCTCAGCTGCCCGTCGAGGAGAGCGCGGTGAAGTGCTGACCGATTGAATGTCACCTCCAGTCACCATGGATTACGGACGGACCATGGCCCCTCCGGTGCCCCCACACAATCCCAAACCCGCCCGGCCAGGCGAGGCGCAGGAGCGGCTGCTGAAGTGCATCCTGCTCGGAGACGGAGCGGTGGGCAAGACCAGCCTGGTGGTCAGCTACACAACGAACGGCTACCCAACCAAATATGTTCCCACTGCGTTCGACGACTTCTCAGGTGAGCAGAGGACAAATATTGATCTTATACTTGTTACTTCCCCTCATTTTTATAGATCAGTGCTTCTCACAGACTCTTCTGCATTTGCAGTGATGATGATATAATAGTATAACAGCACAAATGCAGTGTAAATGAGTGTGTAGATTGTGGAGCGTGTGATTAAATGGGTGTAAATGAATTAATCTCTCCAATTTCTCTGAACTCCTCTTCAAGTTTGCTTGTTTGCAAAGCAGCCCCCTGTCTTCTTGTCCCACTGCTGTGATGGATGAGTTTGTGTTTCCTATTTATCTGTGCCCCATCAGTGTTGATGCACACCAGTTATCCTCCCTGATGTTTCCACTTGGCACAGTTCCACTCTCCAAACTGTCTCGCTTGTCCCAGCAAGCTTCGTGTCCTGGAAAATCAGCATAGACAAACGAAATCCCAAAAGAAGGGGGAACTTTTACTAGACTGATCAGAAAAAAAAATGCACCTGTGACCTGTTGATCAAGTCCCCTGTTAGCTCTCCTTGATAAAAAATAAATGAGTAATCGAACATGAAAACATTTGTATCCTCATTCTGACTGCAGAACATTGACCTGACTTGCATTTTTGCATTTTCGTGCCTTACGCTCATGAGCAGCACAGTCAATAACCCGGGGCCAACACAAACCCATAAAACGCTCGCAGTGAAGAACACACACCCGCCCTGGGGACGTTGCCACAGAGCACAGAGCGTCTCTGGTTCAGGGGGTTTTGGATTGCACAACTCTGCCTATTGTTGTCAGCCTTGACCCACGAGCCCTCTCCTCTATAGTGGAATGGGCACATCTGTTGCAAGTGGCTCAGAGGCAGAGATTGTCTTTCGCCCCGGTCCTGACAGAGACTGATTGTGCAGTCGAGGGGGCCCTCGATGGTGATGTCATTTCTCGGTGCCCAGAGTTTGAAGAGCTGACTTCTGAGCAGTTACGCAATGCCACAGGTGGCAGAGGACGCAGGGGGAGAAGGGACGATAAGAGGGAGTTTTGGGCCAGAAAATCAAAGGCGTATCATATGTCAGGGATTAGGAAATTATCACACAATGGCGGCTCTCTTATTCACTCTCCGCTCTTTCTCTGGTCCCGCTCTTTCTTCTCGGGGCCTGGTGCTGCGATGCCTTGCCCCGCTACTTGAATAGTCCCGGCAAACTCTTTGATCAGGTGGTACACACACTCCAGGCGTATTGTAAATGTTTCCATGTGCCTGCTGCTCTGCATTGTGTCCGCTTCTCCCGAAAAGAATAAATGGCCCTGTAATGTAGCTCGCTGTAAGATGACTCATCCACTTTTTTTTCCCAATACTTGAAGTGAGGCCTATTGGAAGAGAGTCACTGAACAAACAAAATCTGCTCTGTTTTTAACCCCCCCACCCCACTCCACCCCGGCCCCCTATTAGACAACCTTGGAACGGCCTCTGTCAAAACACAAGGGAGAGAACAAAGCTCACAGAGTGGTCGGAGCAACAGTAAAGTGTTGTGGTCTCAACAGTAACTGGCAGAGTGGGTGGGCGAGACGGAGCAGGCCGTCTGTGATCCGGGAGAGCAGAGCAGGGGGTCTTTGTGTTTTCAACTGGCAGGCTTTTGTTTATGCCACACTTTATTCTGTGTGTGTGTGTTAACCTCTGAAGCGTGAGGTGTGGGCTGTATATTGCACGCAGTCTTTAAAGTAATGTTGACAGCTGTGACTTATTCTCTGTGTGTGTCTGTTTTTCTGTGTCCGCAGCCGTGGTTCAGGTGGACGGAAGCCCGGTCAGACTACAGTTGTGCGACACTGCGGGACAGGTGAGTCGTGTTCGCTCTCAGACGCATGTTGCACGACCGTTCAGCCGAAACATTCCACTACATACGTATAGCCGTGTCAGTGGCGTGGCTCCGTGGATGCCGACGCCACTTGGTCAGTCGCTCCGATTTTTTGTGCAAACTGAGCTTTCTCCACAACTGTTGAAAGGAATGGCAGGGAATTTCATGTCGGACATTCATGATCCCCAGAGGTTGAAGCCTACTGACTTTGCTGATGCTCTGAGTTTTCACAGAGTGACAATGCAAGGCTCACGTTTATGGTTGTTGGACAGATTGTCATGTGATTCGATTCAAGTGGCAGCAATTTTCAAGGTTCACCGTAATATGAAATTTGATGATTTATCACAACTTGCTTATCTATGGCATTATTATTTACTCTTCTCAAATTTGGCCCTTCAAAAAAACTAGTTTAAGAGGACCGCCATATATGTTGATACTTGAAATGTACTACATATACTTAAGTTAACATGCTAATATATGATTGTGAGCCCTAAACATCAGCATGTCAGCATTGTCCTTCTGAGAACGATAGCATTCTGGTGTTAGCTTTTAACTCAAAAGTTCTTTGCTTGCCAAAAAATTGGTTACAACCATGCTGTTTTTTTGCGGGCCCCTTATCTGCTATTACAGGTAGCTCACTTGTATAGAAATGGCAAAATTCCTGAGCTCAGCTGTCAGTCTCCATCTGCAATGATAATAGTGTTGCTTCACACGATGGGCAACAGTGACAGGGTGCTGAAGGAGAGGGGAAAACACGTGAACTGGAGGTGATCGTGCAAAGCCTTAAATTCCTCCTCCCTGTCTCTCCGCTTTTAAGGACATGGGTCCTGGCACAGAGACGGAGAAAGACAGGGAGCTTGCAAAAGTTATTGACTCATTATTCTGTTGGCACCGCAGGGCAATCTTAGAAGGAACATGTTGTGAAAGAGTGTTTTTATTTTCCCCCGGAGCGTGTGTGGTTGTTTCATAATCCCGCTCAATAGAACCCTGCCCTGGGAGCAGCATATTTGAAATTCACAAACGCTGCGAGGGCACTGCCAGTTCTGCACAGAATCAAAGAGAACTTGGCTGTAAAGTGGAGCGAGGCATTTCAACAAGCCCATAATACGTGTTACACCCCACAGCGTGTTGCAAGCGGCATACATTCGTTCAAACTATACACACACGCAGACAAGCTCGGGCAAATGTGGGCAGATGAAAGTCAGGACACACTTACTGTACTCATGCAATTTCATAACAGGGGAGCTTGTGCTAGAAGCAGGTTGGGGTGTGCCAATAAATAGGGATGAGGGGGAGAGTGAGTGAGGTGGAGAGAGTCGAGACAGACAGAAAGAAAAGGTCTGGAGAAAAAAAATGATAACAGCTGCCGCCAGAGCCGATAAACAGAGTTTGCTCCTTAGGCCAAGATGTTGATGTCTGTGTACTTTGCAGATGGACCTACGTCATGAGATCGCAAAGCACAGCCAAAGCTTGTGCTGGGAAAAGTTTGATAAGTGTCCACTGCTGTATGATGGTTTCTGCAGCTTTTAAAGTCTGAAGGAGCCGACGCGGATTAGGAGATACCGTATGTGCTGGAAAGGAGACGGTTAAGAGGAAGACGGAGAGGTTTGCGTTTGGCTTCAACCTTAATCTGTGTACACAAGGGTGTGGGAGGCCCTTGTTAGTCAGCTGCGTGGCTCCAAAGTGTTAATTTAAAAGATTAACTGTAGGTGATATAAGTGAGTGGGCAGGGCTTGTGTATACTGTACATCAACAGAATATAAACACTGTTTAGACTTCGCACAATTTCCTTTCCTGCGAGTGTGTTGACCACTGAAGAGGTAACTGAAAGTGCATTAGTCTGTGGTCGTCCTGAGTAAAAGGTGGAGGGTGATGATTAATCAAAAAGTAAAGATAACGAGACAAGTTTTGGTCATTTTCAGGTGCATAACTTAGCACTAGAATAGGTTTACGTGCTTTTAATGCTCGAAAACCACATCAGACTTCTCATACTGTCCAGTGCTGCAGCTCTTTATTCCCACTCTGTCTATTTTAGCTCCTGTCTCTTTAAGGCCCCTCCCCCCAAACAACTGGTCTCCTGATTGGTCAGCTCACACACGTCTGAGCCAGCACGGCTACCGAGAGAGCAGCTTTGTTAAATTAATTGATATATGCCAAACTAGCAGCCATGCATAAAATAGTGTGATGTCACAAAGTCACATGATTAAAGGCGGGACTCCTGAAAAGGCGATTGTGTTTTCTGTGCGAGAGAGGAACTCCTGTCGGTGCTATCGACTTTCTTAGCCTTCAAGATGCTTAACATGTGCAAGATCCAATATAAAACGCTAAAGAAAAGGAAGAAAAAGAAAAAAGCGTAACAGGTCCGCTTGAGATTTGTACATCATGGTCATCACCACACTGCTAACCATCTGTTTCTGTCTACATCACCAGGATGAGTTTGACAAACTCCGCCACTTCTGCTACAGCCGCACCGACGCCTTGCTGCTCTGCTTCAGTGTGGTCAGCCCAGCCTCCTTTCAAAACGTCTGGGAGAAGTGGGTCCCGGAAATCCGCCGCCGCTGCCCTCTCACGCCCGTCCTCCTGGTGGGCACGCAGTGCGACCTGCGGCAGGACGTCAAAGTGCTCATCGAGCTGGCGAGGCGGCGGGAGAGGCCCGTGCCGGAGGAGGATGCCAGAGCGCTGTCGGAAAAAATCGGGGCTGTGACGTACATCGAGTGCTCGGCGCTGACACAAAAGAATCTGAAGGAGGTGTTTGACGCAGCCATCGCCGTGGGGCTGCGTCACTCTGACAGGAGAGTGAGGCGGGAGAGGAAGGTCCGCAGCACAGCTGATAAGATGAAGATGCTCTCCAAGTCCTGGTGGAAGAAGTATGTGTGTGTCCAGTAGAGAGGGAGGAGAGGATTGTCCTGTGACCGACAAATAAACTGGAACTGCTGACTTATTGGTGGGGACTGAGTTGGATGTAAGGACTGTTTTTACGTTCACCTGGACGGCTCCAGACATGGCGGCCAGAATGACTTTGATTCAGTGGAGCAGCAGCTCAACAGAGGCGGAGTGTGTCTGGCTGAGCTTGGATGTTTTTGACCAGAAAAGATACCTTTGGTGATGCCTAAAAGACAGAGAGCGTAATAAGACTGTAACTTCCGTGTGCTCCTCTGAACTCCTAAACGAGACTGTGACCAGCGTTCAACCAAAAGTAATGGAGCTAATAAAGTTTTATGGCACATGGACTGCGTATCATGCTGGACACGTCCAAAGGAAGTGTGAGCTGAGTTGTTCAGATGGTGTTATGTACTGAAAGTATACTCCTCCTGTGTCTCTAATCTGATTCCCTTCTTTTACAAAGTATATTATTTTATGTGTTATACACTGTAATTCAGTCCCTCAACACTTCTGATAGATCCTTTTTTATTTCACTGAAATCAGAACATGAAGTTAAAGGTCCAGTTTGTAAGATACTTGATTTTTGAATCTCATTCTCGTTGAATAGTGACGAGTTGGGTTGGTGGTCTACCAAGATCTGGTACATTGCGTTGGGAATGACTCTCAGCAATCAATTTTCTTAGAAACAGGAAGTTTAAGGAACTTTAATGCAAGCTGCTCAGCTTAAATCCCAAATTTTAAAAATGCAATATTTGTGCTGTTGAAAATCGAGGCCAGACATGCACCTTGTCTCAGAACTAACTCATGCTCTTTTGGATTACAATCACATGTAAATGAGTATAAATTAGGGCTGCAACTAAAAATTATATTCATTTTTTTGACGATGAATCGTTTAGGCCATAAGTCAAACATTTGTGAGAGAGGTTTTGTCTTCAGATTACTTCTTATGTCCAGCCAACAGTCCAAAATCCAAACACTTTCATTTACTATCATGAATGACAAAGAAAACCAAAAAAATCCTGTGACTTTTTGTAAATGTTTTGCTTGGAAAATGACTGAAACAATGAATCGATCACCAACATAGTTGGCTGTTAATTTTTCTTTAAATCGACTAATCGATTAATCAACTAATCATTGCAGCTCTGGGAAAGTATTCTTTAAATAATCTCTGAGCTCTTTGGGGATGTGACGCTGTGGTTTGAACATGTTGTAATCCAGCCGTTCACTTCTGTGAGATCGTGTTGGGATTTCTCTACGCCGGCTTGTGTCTGTACTACTTTCTGTAGCGCTGACACAGCTGTCACACTGTCAGGGTTCTGTGTGTTACCCACCTACCACATCAGACTGATGCCACAAATCATTTACAGAGTACACCGAATGCCTCTTGGTGCTGATGGTTACCCGACCAAGCTTCAGTTGACCGAAAAGTGTGACCTTAAGTCAGTTTGTTAGTTTTTTATACTGTTACAAGGTTGCAGCAATAAGTTGGGTGGTGCCACTGTACATTGCACTTATCACACACAGTCTAAACTCATCACCGAGGTCTTGCCATGCAATGGCCTTTGGACCAGTGGTGTGAGATGTAGTGGTCGATCTGCATGTTCCCTGCACTCCCCTCTGGTTCAGATGATCCCTGAGTCTTTCCTTGTCATCGTCGTCAGGGCCTTGAACAGATTATTGTCCGTCTTTGTCTGTCCGTGCGTTGGAGCTCTCTCCTCATCTGAAACGATGACCGTAAATGAGGTGAAATCAATGAAGAGACTGATTCTACGTTTGCTTCTTATTTTTCAGAAGCCCTGTCTTTCAGCTCTGTCTCTATTTATCTGTTCCTTCTGGGCCAATAACTGATCAACAGCAAAGCAACATAGAGCAGATGTATGAATTGTTGTGTGTCATTATGTATGTTACATAGTAATCATTTATGATGTTTGTAATGTCATCAGGATAAATCTCTGTGTACATATGTAAGTGACTCCAGTCATTGGCTGTCCAACTCTAAATGGTACTTAACAGTGTGAGTGTTTCAGATGGTGTCTGAGAGCAGTTTGTTGAGCTGTGTGCGCGAACCACAATAAAATGTGAAATATTTAACTTGTTTTTGCTGTTGACTCTTCCATGGAGATACGTTATCTCCACTGTCACACTGTAGAGACAATTATGTGATGATAAGAGTGGAGGAGTGTTTGTTACAAGCTCGCTCTCTGATGTCAAGAACAGGTGTCTTGACAGATTTGACATGTCGTGTATGTTCTACAGTAAGGAGATATGCCAAAAAGACGGACACACCTGGACTAAAATTGAGTTGGGTGCTCTTGGAAATCAGGGAAAAAAATATTTCATTCACCAGAAGATAATCCAGGCACTCCAAATATGAGAAACTGAGTCAAACGAGAGGAAATATTAAAAAGACTTTACTATAGTGGATTAAAAAGGAACAAAAGAGGCACCTGGTCTAAATATAAAGTTTCAACCAAAATGTAGGTTAGTCGTCTATTGCCAAAGGTGAACATGCTGTCTTACAAAACTTTAACATGCCTTAACTGGAAAAACACACTGACCTTTGTGAATAAACTACACTAGTAGTAGATTGAGAGTGGTGTTGAAAGGTGCAATGTTTGAAATGGATCTGAAAACATAAAACAAAAACAAAAATTACTAAAATCATCGACATATTGTGGAGAAATGACAGTTTGGATATCTATATTGTGTTGCAGAGCTATCACCTGAAGTTAGCATGCTAAAGGTCAAATGCTCCTGTTCTAGAAGTGGATACACCAACACTCCTGCTAGCTGCATGGCTAAATGAGCTAACTAGCTAACATCTACATATAGCAGCAGTTAACAGTTTCTCTGCTGATCTGCTGCCCCCCTATTAGTTTTGAGGATGAATTCGACAGGAAGCCAATTCTTACACATTGCACCTTTATTCTAGAGGCCTGAAAACTTACATTATTAAATATAAAAAACACTGACTGTCCAAAATAATTCACTGTTGAGCTTAGTTTTGTTTACATTAAGCTAAATATAGACAACTGCTCTATGAAATTAAATGAAATCTAAATAGTTTTATAACTTTTCATAACATATTCCCCCACACAGTGATTTGTGAACAAGCAGTCTCTAGAATAAACCAAACACTTTATTTTTACACAGTTGTGAAAGGGTTAAGTACGACTTCAAAGATTTAGCCTCAGAGGTTTTGTCGGCACCAAGACTTCTAACTATGCGGGATCAGATGATTATAATTGCCTGAAATAGACTTTTCCTCTTATTCATAGCTGCACGTCTGCACCACAGTATACAACAATAGGCAGAGAGTGACAGTTAGCAAGGTATCTCGTACTTGTTTAGAAGCACTAATGATAGGGTAGGCAGCTAAAAGTGAGTTTGTGTCGTCTGGCAGACTGCAGATGAGTACGTTGTCCGGCCTCAGAGTGGGTGAAACTAAGGTAAGAGTCGTGCCTAGTGGTCTAATTATGATCGTCAAGATGGCTCCACTTTCCACCAATAGTTTAGCAGGAAACCCCATTGTTGTGCCCCAACGAGGCAGCCATCTTGCGAAACGTGTTGTGATTTAGCCTTGCGGCTTGCGTGCTTGACTGTAATACCTACCTGTCTGCTAGAAGTAAAGGTTATCGTCTGTGGGGGGAATCTTCAGCTGTCAATCATGAGACCATCAGACAGGAAACACATCAGGGTCGAGGTCTACATGTCTCTAAAGTTTCACGGTGAGATCGTAAGACTGTGTATCTATGTGCAAGAGCTCCACTAATTTAGTCTGCTCTGCTGAATCCAAATACAGAAACTGTACCCGAGGGAGGAAGAGTGAATAAAGACTCCACAGAGCTCATTGTTAAGCAAACATGCGTGGGGGTATTTGAGTGACCATATGTAAACTTAAAACACGTCACTGTGCCAACATCAAGACCGAGGGCACTTGTGGAACTGTACAAATATTATCATCCAGTGGTAGTCTAATGTATGCACTGGAGCATTTCATGGTCACAGGTTCAGGGAGGCAAAAGCAACACTTGAATGGCCTTTGTATTTTCCACTGTGAGAGACAATAGGTTCAATAGAGCGGCTCAATTTCTCTCCAAACAGAGCTGGAGGTCCAGTATCTAGTATTGTTGGTTTAAAGAGGATAACTACAGCTGATGAGGGGCGCAAATTGCCAGTACATGAGGTCATGAGTCCAAATTCCTTTGCCACAGTCCAACCAACCTAAGAAATTCTTTAACTTGCACCCTCCAAACTCTGAAGAATTTTCTGAGTATTTAATAACATATAATTTATTCAACCATGTATGTTCTGTACATATTGTCCAAATATACATCACTGTGGTGACGAATAGGGGTACTGAAATACTACTGGGTTTGAATAATTCAGCACTTGGGTAAGTACCCTAAATACAGTATTTACACGACCGACATTTTTCTCTGACATCACACTCAAGGTTGGAATCTCAAATTCTGTGATAATATTTTGCTGCTGTGTTCCAGGTTGCAAGTCACATAAACACAGAGAAGCTGACATAATGTTATCAAGTCACCAGTTCCCAATAATGGATTGTGAAAGTCTGTGAGGGATATCGGGACATAGTTCAAGTAAAACAATCCCATTAGCTTCTGTTAGACAACAGCAAACATTAGCATTTGACCAGTTTGTAGCTAACATCACCATTTGATAGTGTAACATTAAAGGTAACATTGCCTAATGTTCCTCCAGATCTTCCATCTCTCCATTGTAATCTTAGCTGTCTATCAATCAGGAAGTTGGGAAATTAAAAACGCAGCATCTACCTACATCATTTGAGCTTCCCATCTTCCCTGAATAAGTTAGGAAGATTGATACCAGTTTTAGATTCTTATCGTCAACATGAGCTAGCAGCCGGTCAGCTTAGCTTAGCATAAAGACTGCAAACTGGGGGGGAGCAGCTAGCCCGACTCTATACAGCACATAATCCCTGTTAACTGCCAATTCTCATTTTTACACATTTTGCGTGGATCAAAAAATACATGTCATGTCAAGTGGCCATCTTTAAGGGCAATGGTCTGTGGATTTAGGTACTTTTGGGGAGAGCCAAGGTAGCTGTTTACCCCTGTTTCCAGCTTTTATGCTAAAAAGAAGAAATGCCACAAACCTATTCCCTGAAATGTGTCTTTCTTTAAGATATAATATAGCTATGTTGGAATCAGCCTGAATAAAGGCATATTTTTGTGTGAAAAATGTAAACTCGTGTTCATGTCATCAAAGCCGTCACATCTCTGAAGTGTAACGGTTATCTACGGCCTTGGATGGAAACTATTACATATCTCTTAATTAATGTTTGGTGAGATAAATGTGTGAACTGGGTGGCCCAGTCAGCTATAGACTTCCTCAGTTGTAAAAACCGACGGTCATTGAACTTTTCAGTCCTGATAAACCCACTTTCTTACATAACCTCTGGGAATCATTTAGGTAACAACTGAACTCTGACTCCACATGAAAGAGCAGCTCTGTAATCAGTTTTGATGTCTTAAAGTTGGCGAGGGATTTCTCCGGCACCCCTCAGATAATTGCCAGTGTAATGACTGGAGCTCAGCTCATGGGGCAGGATTACTGAGGGACATTAACAATGTCGATCAGGTCTGAGAGGTGGGAAGGGATCCAACCCGTAGACTGTGGTCCACTTTGTACATTGTCTTTAGGATTAACTGTTGCCCAAGCTCTTGTAATGCGATGCAATATGTCTGGGGCACCGATTAAAAGACACCCACACATAGACTTTCCCACCGACTGAGTACAGTTCATTATTCTTGACAGAAATTTGCTTTAAAAGTGTGTTAGAGACCTCAGACTCGCTCTTGTAAGTTACTTTAGTGACTCATTCTCATGTTGTCATATGTTCACAGGACTGTGTTAAGTGCTGGGTCAATATACTGCGAGGTAAGATGGTGGGAAGGGTTCAGTGTGCGTGTATGAATCCTCCGAAATGGTCAAACTGGAACTGCTAATAGCTAATTTGGCATTCTTTTAATGGTGTCATTGTAAATGTTAATGTAAAGAAATATAGACTGAAAAAATCAGCTGTCTTGATTATTTCTGAAGGGTGACCCACACTGTCAGACTCAAAAAACATATGATGAAAACATTTGTATCATCTGTCTGATAGCTTCCTGCTGGGCTCGGCATCAGTCTCTCCAGTAAACGTTGCTGCTGAGGGACTCGAATGCTCCACATAGTGTAGGTAGTGCAGTGCCAGTTCACTGAGGTTTTAAAGTCAAGAGTTCACTCAGACGCACATTTTTGTCTGCCCACCGCTGTAGATTTTGAAACACATGGAAATCAGAGCCGGACAATAACCCCTTCAGTAGAAGAGAGTCAGAGGCCTATGTGGTGGAACAGCTTCAGTGAAGCTGCTGCGCTCATTGACGTTTTACATGAACAATGTGTCCAAGAGTTAAAGACACAACAAGATTAGACACGTTATGTAGCAGATTAGAAATAGAAAAATAATTCTTTTAAACAACCAAACTAGCCGTTATCTATATTATTACATTTTTCTCACTTTTTGGCTTGTCGCCACTCATTGAGCACATTGAAGAGAGGTACTACTGGGTGTCTGAGACAGTTTAGTGGATATTACAGACTGAGCTGCATTCACATATCTGGACACATCTTATTGAGTTTTCCTCTCAAGTTCTGAGATTCTGAATCTGAGACATCAATATTTTTTGTAGATTCACTGTTGGGGCTGAAACAGCAGGTCACTCTTTATCTTTTGTTGTTAACACAAAGAGACACGACGGAGCTACAAAAAGCCAAAAAGACTGAATTTAACATAGAGATTGTTTAACACTACTTCTGTAGTGTTAAACAATGCGCAGTAAGAGGCAAAGCAGAAAAAGTCAAACAGTCGTGAAAGGTAAGAGAATATAAATCATAGTTTAGTCCCAAAAAAAGGCTGAATCTGCTGGTATTGAAGTTTATATATGTATGAATCACAATAGTTTGTCTGAGCTCTCTACAGCCACCAGCCTGCTGTTAACTAACACTGTGGTTGCAGGAGTGGCCGGTCTGGCATGCTACAGTATGGCGTTGCTAGCAGGATTATGTTTTAATAAGCTTATATAAACACCCCCCACAGCGTGGTCTCATTATGGGAAGCTAATTGAGTCGCTCTGTCTCGGGGTCATCGGGTCCTCTTTGAACAGCTCAGTGTTTTGCTTTAAAGAGGCCCATCTCTGCCTCCAGAACATCTGTCCTGTGGTTTGGGGAGCATGTGTCTTTTCTTCAGGCAAACAGTTTTGGACCTGCACATTTTTGTATGTTTGCACTTGCACATATACAGTGTGCTCATGTATAGTTGTCGTTACTGTAGCCTACAGGTTCGTTCACATTTTATTTTTGTTTTTTTCAGTACGATACCCCGCTGCTCAGGCATATTCTCTGCAAAGCAATTAAGCCATTTTTCAACCTGACGTAGTGCTCTGTCCTTGTTTCACTCCAGTCTGTGACTGGTCCTATTGAGCCTTTGTAGGCTAAGCATAAAGACAGCTTTGTGGTCTGTCTGCATGCTTTTATGGTTAATTCCCATTGTTATCTTTAGCCATGCTAGCAGCACTGCCCTCCACACTGAAATATCTCAACAACTGAGTGGAAGTTTCTTTTTATTCTGAGATATTTATGATCTCAGAGGATAAATCTTATAGTTTGTCATGTTTTGACCAAGCAGTGCTTATGGTCTGGAATGAATGAAAAAAAATACACTTGTTCAAAAGTGTGATATTACATTTCAGGTAAGCAGGAGAGCTTCCTCACCAGGGTTAATCCAAGTTAGCCAGAGCTCTTCATGTCCTATATCTTATTCATACAGTACAGTATGTTCCACTGGACATCTGGGATAGGTTAATCAGTAAAGCCATGACACCTGTCTGACACGTCTGTCTTACATCTGAGGTACGTTTTAGTTTGAAATGGATCGATGATGCCTCCATTTGTGAATGTTGGGCATTAAACAAACATCATATGCTTGATGCATTAATTTCTTGCTTTATTCACGAACACACACACACACACACACACACACACATGGCCTTGTCTTGTTTGCCTTTACAGCATGTTGTTTTCAGAGAGATAAACACACAGGAAGATTGTTTTCGATTTCTTTGTTTATGGCTGAGCACACAGCTGAAAAGGTAATTAAGCTGTTTCAGATACAATGAGATGACAGAAGCGACTCCATATCTGTTCCTTATCTGCAGTTCTGCTACACAATGGAAATTCCTCTCCACGGAGGATTGCAGTTAATAATTGACTTGAATTGTGTCAGAATTTCACCCATTGTCTCTCCGAGGCTCAGCTGTAAACGTTTGGGATCTATATTCTGCAGAGTTCAGACACTAGCCAGATGCTGTGTGCCTCTTGATAAGGAGAACATCTGCTGTTTGCAGAGCGTCTCAAGTTGCCTGCACTGTACTTGGTTTCGGTGTTCAGAGCCAAATTGTATCTGGGGCATGAAAAGTAGTCCTTCCCTGACTCCGGAAAGTGATATTGCAGAAGAAACTGGAGCACATGAGCAAAGACTTCAGGGTTTAATTCAATAAGGTCTTGATTTCCAAGAGACCTTTGTAACGTTTCCGCAGTAGATCATATTCCCTGGTTTGAATCCAACTGTACGTCTGATGTCACGGACAGCGGTTGCGATTGGCTCACAGCTGCAGCCTGATGTTATCTGATTGGCCTCCGGGGACATACGTTGTTCTCTGTGTTGAAATGGCTCATGGGTGTAGTGACCTCATTTACTCTGGGACACATGTGAATGTCTTCTCTCTCCCCCGTCTCTTTCTCCTCTGCACTTGTTTATGTCTCCTCACCCTGTGTCTCCTATCACTTGCTCTCCCTCTTTATCAGTTTGTTTTGTTGGCGTTCCCTCATTCCCTGTTTTATCACTGTCAGCTTGTGGCGCTTTGATCCCTCATATGGGACGGATAAGGATACAGGGTGTGTGTGTGTGTGTGTGTGTGTGTGTGTGTGTGTGTGTCTATATGCGTACACACACATTTATGCCCTGTTCTCCCCCCGGCCTTGATGTCCCTCTGTGGTTTACCACTGTTTGGACTGCATATCCAACAGCCTTCGGTTTGACTGAATGACATGGGGACAAAGACACCTCAGATAACGTACGGGTGACTCACCGGTTTTAATATTGATCTCATGCCCTGACACTGTGTTTCCAAACATCCGTGCAGATTTGACATCATCAACAAGAGTGCGATTTTATTCCCAGAGTAAACAAATGCCCATGAAGTCAGTCCACAGGTTTTTTTTCGTGGCCACTGATAATGCCAGAGGTGGAAGCTGATTATTTACCCAGCCCTGTGACTCATTAGGGGCCTGACCAGCTCAACACGACCGATGGACCAAAGTGTTCCTCGCCGCAAAAGTAAACACAGATAACTTTGCTGCACACAGGCTCGATGAAATTAGTTTTTGGTCATCAGTTCCAAGGAAATGCTGAGGCTGCCCTTCCGAGAAGGAAAGCGTTGTCATTTCAGCAAATGTGAAAGTGATAAAGTCAGCTCATGGCTGTAGGAATAAGACTCTAAGTCTAAGAAAATAGAGGAAATAGTGTGACATTATTATCGACACATGAAGTCCGCAGAGGGTGGAGGTCAGGTCGAGGGATGGGTCAACAAAACGTCTGTATTTAACATGGGAGGACAATCAACATTGTTTGTTTTTGATGGTGGCCACCATTGTTCCTCAAGCACGCAGGTATTTTTAGCCACGCTGTCTGCTCTAGACAATGAGTGGGCGATGTCAGCGTGTTGGTCATTCTGTGTGTCTTTGGTCCAGACTGAAATATCTCAACAACTGTGGTCGTGACACTGATGGTCCCCAGAGGATGAGGCCCAGTGACTTTAGCGATCCCATGACATTTCCTCCAGCGCCAGCAGAGCGGCTCAGATGTGTACTGCCATGTTCCACGTTGCAGATCCTTTAAACATATAGGGAATTGCTATTGCTTCCTGCTTCCTTATTCATCAGTTTTGGCTAATGTTATTAAAGCTCGCTTTTGTTTTATAAGCTACCTGCTGTTGTGTCTGCATTTGGATCCTCGCCTTTCAGGGGACATTCCAGTTGAAACTACTGACTGGGAAGTTCCGACTTGACAGTTCAAATTGATTACAACACATTGGCATGTTAGCATTGTCACTGAGGCATGTCATCATCCTCACAGATTCTCTCCCAAGGCTGTCGATTCTTGTTCTGACCATGATGATAAAACTTCTGTTACCTTTTCAGTAAGTAGTCATTTTAACCACAGCAGAGGCAGATCAGAAAACACTCTTGTATGTGCAACAGTGATTTGTTGCACTTTTGGAAGGCAGATGATCGGAGACATCAGGTCATAAAATGCCTCCGGGACACAACTATAAATCTCATATCTTGTTATTTAATTTCGAGGACTTTTTGGAAATGTTTGTAGTAGAGACTGTAGATCAAGTGCAAACACTTATTGCCGTAAATCTGGCAGGTTTAATGTTCCAGTCCTCCCCATATCCTCATTTCGTCATCTCACAGCGATTCATCGCAGATATACAGTTTACCTCATGGTGATACGCTTTAATAACCGGTCAGTGCCTGAAGCTGGGGTGTGTTACAGTGCCTCATCGTTCATCTCAAACCGTTTGAAATGAACAAGTGGGTCAGCGTATTGAAGTGTCTATGGTTCATGGCACTTGATCAACACATATGCTCTCGCGCTCGGACTGAGGAGATGCATCTTGACAGGAAACAGAACCTCTCGTGTCCAGGGGACTCTCTGCTCTCCTCTTGGCTCTTATGTGCTTACTGATGAACGCATGAAATCTGGATCTGGACCCGTAGAGGCTTTAGTGCTGGAAGCCGGGACAGAGCCAGCTGTTGGCAGTTACGGGGGCCAGTTATGTAAGCGCGTCCCTCTCTCCCTGTGAAGCCCGGCACTTTGCCTCACGCCACGCTGCACATGAAGCTCTTTATCAGTAACTGAGATAACACCTGCAGAAGCGCTCCACTTCCCCGTCCCCGTACATCGGAGCGATTATACAGCTCAGTGGAAAACAGCAGGGTTCAACTTGTACCTCTGACGTCAGTGTAGCTCTTCCCTGCCCTTTTATTCGGCACATTTTGTTACAGGTTCCTTGATTTGTGCTCTCTTGTGCACTCTCTCTCACCCTCTTCATCTTCCTCACTCTTGGCAGTCTTTCTCTTGTCTTCTTTTGTCTCCTCCACACCCACACTCACTCCCATTTTTCCAACCCCCACTCTGCTCTCATTCTAGAGTTGCCCTTTATCCCACTTCTGAATATCAGCATTCACTTTCCCCGATCAAATGAGAAAAAAACAATGACTTATTCTTCGGGCCCCAGCCAGCAGAATGACCTTTACCTTCCCCTCTCTCCGCCCTCCCAGTCCCTTTCTTTTATTTCTCTTTTTTCCCTCTCCATTGCAAAGTTTCTTCAACTCTTTTCCACTCTTTTTTTTTGTTGTCCTACACTTCCCAGTCGAACTCCTCTATAAACTACAACATTATTTACCAATCCACCAACGCACAAGGCAGTCTTATTCCCGACAGTGAGCTCACACTGAGGCTATGTTTGTCCACTGAAGTCAAAAGCAAAGCTGCCCCCAGTGATTGATTGCTCAGTAATCCCACAGTAACAACACGCACTAAAATCACAGTTGCAGCTCCGCCACACAGCAGGTAACGAGCACCCAGAGACGGATCACACGATTGGCCGAAACAGCCTGACGATCATCGCTGTCCCCCTTCATTCACCAGAGGATATAAACGCTTCCATTTTTAGTGTTTAATTGCGGAAGCCATTACTGCGATCTCACAAAGACACAGCGGCCCTAACTAGAGCTGCGACCCGGCGACCTCGGCCCCCAGCAAGCTTTGAAACCTGAGAAAGCAGCCCTGACCTCTGACCTCCAGCCTCTCACCTCCCACGGTAAGAAGAGCCCCCGATTTCTCCCCCTTCGGACAGGATGTGACCTATGAGAGGAGCCCTGTAGGAGGGCCTTGACCCCAGACACTGTCCAGACTAAGTGTCTGGACCAAACTGATCTGAGGCTGGCAAGACCTGACAACAAGATGCAAAAGGTTAAGATAAGTGTTAAAGGAACAATCTGTGTTCATGCCCTGTTGTACTTACTATATAGTTATATTTAGTTTGTCGTGTCTAAGCTTTTTTTGAACATGTTTCTCTGATCTTTCAGGCAACCACTTGTTACAGTTCATTTCCATTATGGTACTCGAGTGAGACAAAACTCAAGTAGCACATGGGTAAAACATCATACTTGAGTAGAAGTGAAGGTATCAGGTTTAACTCGTATGGCACTCAGCAGAGCACATACCTCCACTCAGGCCCAGCATTCCCCTTCATCAAACCTTATCCAAAATCAAACTTGATAGCCCTGTTACAGTTACTGATTTTAGCAACATTAATACAGCTGATTGTTTTTTTATTTATCAATATCTATGCATTACTCTCACATCAATTAAAAAGTAAAACAGAAAACTCCCTATCACTCAATGTTAAGGAAAGTTAAAAGCATTTTTAAGTATCCAAAGTACAGATAAAAGTAAGCTATATAAAGTATATGTATATACTGTGCATACTCTGTGTACTATTATTGGCATGGCCGATTATTGGAGCCAATATTCAGCATTTGTTGATATTGTGTTTTTTGTTTTATTTATTTATTCATTTTTAATCTGATTGACTGCTAAAAACATGCTACTCTGGGTCTCATGCAACATTCAGTCTGCAAAGTAACAAATAGCTAAAGTTTTCAAATAAAAGTAAAAAGTACAATATGTGCCTCTAAAGTGCAAAAATGCAGTGCAATGGAAGAACATGGAAATACTAAGGTAAAGTACAAATCCCTTGTTGTTTTACATAAATACAGTATTTGAATGAATGTACTTAGTTACATTACATCGCTGGAGTGAGGTTGGTTAGGTAACCTATCCCAAAGAAACCTCATATGTCCGTTTATTTAGTAGTTCTGTCATCATTAGTTCAGTGGTTGACGGTGATGGATGTGAGGTCTCTGCTGCACTGTATTACCAGGCAATGATAACATATCTTTGACAACAGACAGACGTGATGTTAACTAAGATGGATTGTTGATCTCGAGCAAAGCTCGGGCAACTGCAACTTGATTTTCCCGACTTACTGACATGAATGGAAACTAATGACTAACTGCCCTGCACCCATTTAAAACACTGTGTCATGTGGAAAAGTGGTTTTAATCATACTTTATTCCCCTTAATCCAGCATTGATTAAGTTTGGCTTTTTTCCCCCCACATCATCCTCTTTGTGTACTAAAACATAAAGTCACATTCATCTTTTCCGTGTCCTCCTCGAGCCATCCTTTCCCATTCACCTCTCGACATAATAAATGTATCCAGTCACTGCCGCTAAAGTTTATAAGAACAAACTCACTTTGTGATGCCACTGAGCAATGTGAATCCACATCACTCATTTACTTTTGTGGCTGTATTTAGCTGAGGCTTTTCTCCTCGGCGCAGCCCTGAAAGGTAGCCCAACCACCATCTAAGCTTCTCTATTCATTTCAGAAAACGGCTTTGATGCTTTGGACGGAGGTGTTTTTGTGCGATTCCCTTTCAGTTTGGACTGGTGATTCTTTCCTTTGTTGGCCTGCACAGCGTCAGCCAACAAAACATCAGGAAGAGCTGAGTTGTTAAGAACAGGGAGAGGGTTTGGACGCGTTGGGAGCGGGGTCATGACGTCTGGTGTGTGTCAGCAACAAAGCTGCTTTCACCAACAGAAGAATGGGAACAAAGACCTGCTGCAGGATTTCACTGGGTCTAAGTACTTACAGTTTAATATGATGTGTTGTTCTGGTAAATGGGAAACAGTTCGCGTTGTGAAACTTCTTCAAAGTTCACTGTGTTCAGTATTTCTTTCATACGTGTGCAGTTTGCAAACATTCAGACTTTTAATGTTCGGCAGATAATCAACCAGATGAGTGGAAAGTAAGTTAAGTACATCTACTCAAGTACTTTCCTTAAGTCATTTGCTGATGTGCGTGTACTGCACTGTAACTTTACACCACTTCACACTGCTCCTACACTACTTTTTACTTCTGTATAGCATTTGACAGTTCGAGCAGCAAAGGCACAAGTAAACATGAATGCAGAAGCTTGATGGAGACTGTGGTGTTGACCCCATCAATTAGATAAATGTATAAGGATAGAGCCTTAAATCAGCAGAGATCCACCCAGCTGAGACAAAATGAATATGGTGGATAAATATTCTAAATGCCAACTCCTCCAAAATGTTGTTTTAACTTGGGATGCAGGATACAGTGTGTGATTTTGTTATGATTAAAAATTACTTTGATGGGCGATAAAAATATAAATATTGATATATTGATATAGAGCATTGCTTAAATGAGTGCTGTTGTGTGTACACAACATGGTCACAGAAGGCAGATTGAAATGAAAGAAACTGTTCAGAATCAAAGCAGAAGAGTCTGTGATGTCTCTGATATGCTTCAAGCTCCAAATAATCTGCATCCTCCACACAGTAGCATCGATCATTAAAACCTCACAGTGCCTCCTTTATACCCAAATATTTAACATACCACATGTAGACCTTTTGTAAAAAAGAGAGCAAGTGAGAGCCACAGAAGATATCTGAACAACTAAATCGATGAAGCAGCCTTTTAAATGTTAATGCATTAGAAATAATGATCAAACAGTCTTTTGTAGGCATGGAAACATAACCACAACAGGGCCTAATCCACTGTATAATAGATTCTTTTAAGACGAAATGCTTTTGTTGATAATATTGTACTGCTGTCCTGCCAGTATTTTACTTTTTTTCACCGCTGGATGATGAAGTGAGCACAGAGGTTCATTGTCTCAGTCAAGGTTGAACAGCACACATGGTTGTTAATGGACACATGCTGGCCGCTGTGGGAATCAAACCTGTGTTTGTGTGTGTGTGTGTGTGTGTGTGCGTGTGTGATCGCTCATATGGGACACTGGGCTGATGGGAGTGAACCACACGGAGACAAGAAGGGAGGGAGGGAAGGACAAAATGAGATACAGAGGGTCTGGGAGAGACAGAGGGAGGGAGAGACAGAGCAGAGCAGACAGTGAGGGAGGGTGATGTGAGTGGAAATGAGAGGGTGAATCGAAAGCGGTGCCATTTTGCCCGGCTGTGGGAAAAGAGTCACGTGACAGCTGCAGCCGACAGCTAAATTCAAGGAGAGGCCGTATTTATTGTTTTTAAGGTTTTTCGTAAAAATGTGGATCATTTCCGAGGACAAAGTGAGGCTTTTATTCCTGGTGGGATTTGAGAGAGGGATGGAGACAGACAGAGAAAGAGATTGAATACCTCCTTGCGGCAGCCTCCTAATTGGTCTCATTACTGTGTAACTTCCTGGTGAATGCCTGCCGCTCTGACCTTGGCCTTTGAAATATAGACCCATGGCGTCTCAGAAGCTGCGAGCAAGGGAGGACTTGGAGGAACAACCACTCTCTCTGTCAACCACTGCATGCCTGTGTGTGTGTGTGTGTGTGTGTGTGTGTGTGTGTGTGTGTGTGTGTGTGTGTGTGTGTGTGTGTGTGTGTGTGGATACATGTGAATGAATGAGCGTAATGTGTGTGTTCATGGCTGCTTCTGTGTGCTCAAGAAAGACTGGGCATGTTTGTTCAGAGTAAATCTAGTTCACTGACATAGAAACTTATTTTTCACGTCCAGTCTGCCACTGAATACGAGGAGGACCGAACCCTCCACAAATTCTTATATGTGAAAAGAAAAGCCAATCACATGAGAATGTCTGTAATTCTTGTCAAAGTCCGGAAATTCATGTCCACATGAGGCATGAGGAAATTTTCGATCACATGTGAAAAAAAAGCCAGTCACTTGCGGGAATGTTCACTTGACATTATTTGATTTTCACGTGTTCAAATTTGAGTTAACATGTGAAAACTTTTGAAAATATGCAACTCAAATGTCGGTGGATTTCACCTGCCATCCAGATGTGGGAATTCTAATCCACATGTGGAGAAAAGCCGCATGTGAAAAAAAGTATATAACTTGTGAAAATGTGTAATTTATTTGGAAATTCTAATCCACATGTGAAAACAGTCAGTCACATATGAAAGGATGTAGTTCACATGTGGAAATGTAAATTTCATATGTGGACATTTTCATTTGTAAAAAAGTAAAAGAGAAGGAAAAAGCCACTTCATGAAATGTCACAAAAAGTTCACGTTAAAATGGCCAATAGCGTGTAAAAATGTGTAATTCACTTCCTGAAGAAGCAAATTTCACATGATTTTAATTGACATTATCTTATTTTCACGTGGAAACTTTTTAGTTCACCTAAAAACAGCCAAGTACACATGAAAACTCGTTGGGTTAGATTAGCCAGCAGCCGCAGTAATCTGTCTCTTAGTTCCCCAGATGGACTGAGGCTGTGTCTGTTAACCTATAAAACTCACATTCCTCCTCAGATATATTTTCGCTGCAGCAGCTCATACATGCTAAGTGTGTACACGGGGCAGTTTTACTGTCTGTTTCTCTGCTGTCACACACAGTGGAGGCTTGTTAGTAGCCTGAGTGAAGAGCAGGAAGAAACTGGTCCCTTAGGCCAGTCGGTGCCACAGCTCGTACGCAACTCTGCCATCATCAGCCCAGCGTGAACAACATGCTGCTCTGTAATCATACATCATTCAGGACATTCTTCCAGATCACAACATCTATCCATCATTTTCAATCTTTAGGGTTCTCTGTCTTTCGCTTTCCTTCATGTTCTGTCTTCTCTGCCAATTATCTCCATCCTTTGGCGTAAGTTTGAAGTGATGACTGATGACTTTACAGGACTGACAATGAAGCTGCATGTTCTTGCAGTGTACATGTGAGCTTTTTCAGATTCTTTCTCTTATTTTTTTGATATTATGATATTTTGAGAGAAACAAAACACGGATGTGGAAAACACGGTTCCTGAGCAGGAGCCAGACGTGGCTCTTCTGTTGTATTCATAACAAAGAAGATGTTCAACAAGTGTTTCCTGACATGTTAAAATACTCTTATAAGAGAGTAAAATCTTAAGGTTTATTACTTTAAAACTGTTGCCAGAAACATAATTCACATGTCTGTACCTTCATTCAAAATGCTGTTTCAAATTAGTAGTATGTAAATGTGATTTCAAATACAGTCTGTCATGTCTGCCCACTGCACTGCTTCAGCTCTCTTTAATTTAGATATCTTTTATGTCTCGCAGTGCATTTTTTTTTTTTTTTTTTTTTTTTTTTACAAACAGGTTAACAGACCTCCTGTCATTGTGGACAGCCTGTTGAGTTTGTTTAACCATAACGCAGCTCATTCTGTGTCTCATCAAACACTCATTTCCCAGTTGGCCTTAATAGCAGGTTATCCTTCTGCGTGTATCTCATATCTCCCCTGTCATTCGCTCAGAAGAGCACACTTATTCCGTCTATTCCTTCTCTCTCATTTGGCAATCCTGCCATTCTGTGTGGCCGACTGTTGCCTAAAATGAGCCCGGTGACTGCGTCGGCCAGCTGCTGCAGATGTCTCAGTGGGTCTATAGATAGAACGACTCTAGACTGGCAGGCCAATCTCCATGCTGAAATCAGCTCATCTAAGCACACGCGCACGCACGCTCGCAAGCACGCACACACAGTGTAAATGTGGCACACTCAAGCAGCAAAATCCAGACAGATTTAGGGCAGCGATACATATCACGCTACCCAAAAAACCTGCACGAGTGCGTGCGTACAAAGCCTGACACTTGATATTTTATGACTCCACAGCACAATGCGATGCATAAAATCACTTTTTACATCGTAGTACATCGAATGCCACAGCAACCTGATTGTTGTCAGAGTATCACATTGTCGGTGAGTGAGTTACAGTTGAGCTGCCAGCCGTGGAAAACCTGAGTCCAAGTGACACCTGACATCTGTTTAAACAGTGCTGTCATCAGGACATCTGTCTGCTCCTCCACCTAGGTCTGTGTGAACAACACTGTGTCTTATTGTACCAAAATGATTCATATTCTCTTGTCTATAATGATACAAACCCTGAGCATGCTGCTGACTGTTGTGACAACAGACATGTAACAGTGAAGATACCCTGAGGCTGATCCATACTTGAACAAGCACTTGTAGAAGTAAAGCCAGCAAGTACTTTAAAAGGAGGTAAGTAGAAGCACAAAGCAAAAGGAAAGGAATAGAGCGAGACTTTATGATATTAACATATATTTTATATATTCTATCTACTTATGTGCATGTTCTTTTGTGTGTTTTGTTACAATTTGCAACTGCCCGCCCTTCTTTGCCCGCCCTGTGGCTTTCAACAGCCAACAAGTGTTCAGTAAGACAGGAGACCCTCTCTCTCCTCTGAGCCACTTACACGCCAGCTTCTTAATGACTAGCAAATGAGATTTTAAATATGCAAATGTGTAATACTAATGAGTTTTAAAGCCCTAACATCAGAAATTATGCAAATTATGACATTTTCAGCAATTTGCCCCTCATGAAGGCTGTTTTTCCTCCTGAGCACTTGTTATTGTGACTATTTTATGTGCACACAAACAAATAAGGTGATAATGAACTATAATGAGTTTAATGCTCCTGTTACTTTAAAACAGAGGTATTTTGAGGTCATAAAATGGCATTTTCTTTGCCAGTCGTCTGGATATTTCTTCAGAGAAACACGTGTTGAATTTCCATGTTTAGTCATGTTGATATTAAATTTCAACTTGGGCCATGAAAGATTATATGATGTGGGATCATTGTGTTTTCCAGCTAATAGAGGCAGTCACAGGTCATCTACAGGCATATTATTGCATCAGCATCAAGTGAGAAAAATATATAACTTGTGTTCAAACTCCTGTGGATCAGTGATAAGATAAGACACAGATCAACAATTCAGGCTGCAACCCTTCAAAAGAGCCCAACACCATTTACTTTGGGCTGGACTGAGATAGGTGTATTCAGATAATCGTACAAGCTGCACTTTTGCATGAATCGCACGCTGCAGTATCTTATCAACTGTGTTGACGTGGCAATCAAGTATTGAGGCTTGAAAAGCAGAACATGTTATTTATGAAACGTGGGTGGGGTGTTTTTTGAACGGACGTTTTGTTTTGACTTCGTGGAGGTGGGATGGAAAATAATGAAAGCGTCCGGGGGCCGTTAGGGGTCGGCTGGTGGGAGTGAGCGGCAGGTTGACGGATGATGTACAGTGTATCTGTGTGTCTGTCAAAGGGCCTTATTGATGCGTTGAGGAGTGCAGATAAACAAGAAGTGGCATTCTCTCATCCCAACATGTTGCAGCATGGAAAGACAGTGCGCTGTATGTCCGGCCCTTTGCTTTACTCTGTTCTTCCACCCACCACCCCCAAGTTACATAACCCACCCTAAACTTCACTGCAATGTACTATTCATCCACACACGCAGACACACTCCACTGAACAATAGAGTGACAGAGACGTACAACCCACTATCTTCTGCAGAAAAAAAAAAGCAGACGTGCTATACTTATTGCTCATAATTTTAAATGTGCTCAGTGCTCTGAATTTATTAAACAGTCTTTGCTCAGACATTTATCTAATAAGAGCACTCGCAGCTGCTTGCAGACCCCACTGACTAGAGAGTGAATCAGTCAGACGCTAGAAACACCCAGTAACATAAATATAGCAAGATAAACAGACCCGACAAGCAGCTGGATGAGGCTGCTGCGTTATATAAAGCCGGTGGCCTATTTGAGACACGGCGGCTAATGCAAACGCTGTCTCATAGTTTCACCTGGAAATAGACATGCAACTACTGCAACTTACTACCTACTACTACAGACAGGAGGTCAGGAAAACAGCAGAGTGACACTATGTAAGTGTCTACAGGCTGATGGAAAGTGGGAAGGGGTCGGGTGATGAGCGCCGCTTTATGGCCCGGTGACTGACAGAAGCCCCCGGGGCTGCAGACAGAGGGGGTGACATAACCAGGGGACGCAGAAGAAGTAAATGATGAGCACAATGGTGTAACTCCAGGCAAGACAAGGGGGAGAAATGGGGCCTTTTCTTGAAGGGATATAAAGGAGGATACAAGTGGGGGAGGGAAGCAGGCGAGAGGGGGCAGAGGGAACAGATAAGGAGGTGGGAGGTGAGTTTGGAGAAAGAAAAAAAAAGTCTGGAAAATCGAAAAAGAAGAAGAAGGAGAGAAGCTGAGGAGAGACGTTCTCATAAATCTTGAGTTAGTGAAACAGAGGCTGTAAAAACTGTCCCCAGGATGAATTGCCGTGGAACACAAACTTCAGCCTTGTCAGTAACTCTGCAGCACTGACGTCAGAGGCTCTCAGTGAGAGGGAGAAAAGTAAATATGAGGCCGGTTTCGAAAGAGGTTTGTGAGGATTAGGCCTAACAAAGGACACCTGCTTACCATGGCTGCTGCTGCGAAACGTTGTAAGGGCATTTACTGGAAGTCAGGCAATCACACACACGCACACGCACACACTCTCCCTCTCTCCCTCTCTCTTTGAAGGGTTATTACAGTGAAACTGGTGGACTTTGTTCTCTTATAGAACAGAGGGAGCCCCTTCCAGCGGTATAGATAACAGCAGAGAGGCCTGTGTGTCAGTGTGATCATGTGAGCGTGTAATAAAAACAGCTCTGGGTCGCCTTCGGTTGTGCTTTTGTTGACTTAAGCCCACTGACACACACGCACAACACACGCACAACACACACCTGGGCAACTGCTGAGGGCGCTCAGGTGTGGTGAAGCAAAACGAACTTTAATCACAGAAATCATTTCTTTACTGGGTGTGGATGTGTGGGAATGCGGGTACTGCTGTCAGGTACTCAGAGTGGCACTGGGATGACCTTTGGAGGTTTTAGGTGACCAGTGACTTTATCTAAGTCAGCATGAACAAATCTCCGTCTGCTTTAAACTTGCAAAAACAGATATTTTCGCTTCTTGAGGTCAGCAGAAACAGGACTTATGTTTCTTTCCTCCAGACAAAGTTACTATATGTCCAGTAATCACACCATTTTAATAGTTTGTGTTCTCTGGCAACTCCTGAAGGAAATGTCAGTCTCTCTAACTGCTTAACGTTCCACTAGCTGGATGCTAAGTGTGTCTGTCCGCTGAGCAGGTAGTGTACAGCTGGTTTATGAGCTTGTTCGCTGACGACAGCCATCTGCCACAGCAGTGCTATGAGAGTTTCGGAAAGCTAAACAGTGAACTGAAACTTACAGCTGTGGTGGACAATTCACGTAAACCTCTTTGTAGGGTCTTCAACATAAACTGAATAAAAGAGAATAGGTCTTTATTGTCATTGTCACAAGTACAGCAACATTTAAAGTGCTCTCCAGTCAGTGCATCATTCATGAGTCTAAAAAAATATTTTAAAAAATATTATTTTAATGGAACGATACAGTAAGAATGGACTCACCTCTTTACTTTGTGTTACTACAGTAACGGCAGCATCATTTTGGGTTTTAAAGGCAGGATGGGACGCCACCATTTTTTGTATATGGGGTTTTGATTGTTTGAACAAGCAGACAACCACAGGGGTGAGCAGCCGGAAGGGAGAGTCGCCAATCTTTGTCTTTGTCCCAGAGACCTCCCCAAAACAGAACTTTGTAAAGCCGAGCAGAGGCTCTAAAGAGAGAAGCATCCTTTCACAGGTGCGTTTCCATTGTGTTATTCAACTGAAAACACTGCAAAGACATGCAGAAGACAGGGAACTCTCGTGGAGGCAGTGAGACGCTGTCAGGAAGAGGCAACGATGGCAGATGAGGTTTATCTTTAGATGATCTGAGCCATTGGATGAATAAAAGCATAAATCTGAATCTGAAAATGCGGTTAAACTGAGAACACGACAGGTGTCTCTAGCCGGTCCACACAGCCAAAACACAAACACGCACACAAAATGTCTAAATCCCTTCTTATCCCATTTTGGCTTTTATCCTGTTTTTGTTGTCAGGTGACTGAACAAGCAGAAAATAGTGATTTGATGACACTTCAGCCGGTCTAAATGTGATAACAAGCGGCTGTTAATGTGAGTTATGATTGAAAAGTCATCAGATATTATCACATGATGAGACAGAGATTCCAAACCGACTGAGGTAATTATTTTAAAGTCCTGACACGCAGTGTTGGTCGCCGAGCCTTAACTTTGCTGCTATCAGCGCTGCTGGCTTTTAAAAGTTTATCTTCTCTGGAGCTCAGATTCCTGCTGTGAAAACACTGAGAGAAAGAGGCTGAGAGAAAAAAGACGGACTCGAATTTAACAATCTTAATCTGAACATAGATTATACATTTTAAAAAAAACATTTGATGAACATCCCCCTTTCAGATTGGTCACCCGACTCCCATGGGGAAGTATTGGGAAGGAGGGCTGGAGAGAGATTACACACCCCTGCCGGGCCAATGAGGGCAAACAAGGGGTATGTCACACCGCTGAGAGCAGAGCCCTTTTAAGCCCAATCTCAGGGGTTTATCTCACAGCTCAGGGCTTTAAACCACATATCAGTCTGCGTGCCAAATATAAGACTTAAGGCTATATAGGGCGTACATATTCCTGAGCACATTATTCTTATGTTTTTGGCTCTGCGTCTTATCGCTTGAAAGTCTAAGTGTCACAGCTGGGAGAGGTCATAGCAACAAGAAGGTTTTATATCTCCTTATATCTCCCGTCACGATAGTTGGCGTTTAGTAAATAATAGCACTATAATATGCCCCTATCCTCACATGGCCTTCAGTCTGGTGTTTGGCGTAAACACTGACACGTGCCTGATATGAGCCAAAACAGTGTCTCTGTTCAAATACGGTTGGAGTTCAGTAAAAATCAATAGAAGTTCATCAAACATGGTGTCATTCTCATGAGAAACACATGAAGCCTTTAATGTTTTCTAGGTGTCTTTATTCCCTGATGCAACAGAGATATATATTACATAAATGCAGATCTTATATATTAGCATTTCCTTTTTTTTTTTCCACTGCTCGTGCCACTTGAACAGTGTTATGACAATATTTTCACCTGGTAATTACATGTTACACCGACATGACGAGCAGGGCTCAATATGTTTGAGGGGCAGGGGCGAAAAAAACCCTGAAAAGTGCACCAGTGCGCAGAAAGTAGATATGTATTTCACCCTACTTGCAAGGTTATGTTTTCATCTGTGTCCGTTTGTTGGTTGATTGGTTTACAGCAGGATAATACAAATGCTATGTGAGGGATTTTCACAAACTTGGATGGAGGATGGGTCTCGGTCCAGAATAGACCTCATTAACTTTGGTGCAGATCCGGATAAAGGGACGGATCCAGGATTGTTTCTCACTTTCTTTAACATTGCGAGATGCTCTTTTTTTAAAATATTTTTCTATATGTCAACAGATGCTTTTTCCAGAGGACCCGCGCACAACTGCCCCTGCATTTCAGATTCCAGCACCACGACTCTAAGACTTCCAGTTCTTAAAACATTTTGACTATTTATTTTCTTGTTTGGTCCCAGTCCCACTGTCTCCACTACATCTTCTGAGAACAAAATACTTTCAACAGGCACAATTATTTGCTTTGTCAGTGCACTGTTTGGAAAATGAAGATTTCATCAGCTCCTTCCTGTCTGCAACGTGACCTCCTCTTACGGGACTTTGCATTCGTGGAAACACACAAACACACAGGCACGTGTTGACTGCTGCACACACAAACAAGGAGGCAGGGAGAGGCAGATGCAGGGGTGTAATTTCATGTTTGTAGTCAAGCAGTGAGCTCAGGGAAGCATGAATCAGCGTTGTTGTGGCTGTGCTTGGAGACCACCTACAGCAGCATCAGTGTGTGCCGCACGAAGTCTCTGGATCATCCTGAAATGATCATCCAGCCTTAAGTTCAAATTCCCTGACAACTGATCAGTGCTCATGACAAGACCAGACCCTTTATTAATCATTTGTGAGGCTGTCCCTCACATGTGTTGACTGGCAACTGATTCAAGGGAAGTGAAGTCTTAAACTCCATCATCGTCACAGATCTAGCGTGGGAATCCCTGACAACTGGCTATCTCTGTTTCAGGCATCTGCCCTGTGCACTATCATGTGTCACACATGTATGCAACAAACATAACATATGCACATATGTGAAACAACACACACGCACACACACACATACTATGTCCCCCCAGCTGCTGTGGGTCACTTGTTTTGGTCACTGTGACCCATGTCTTCTGTCGCTTGGGAGAAAACCTGAGCTCGTCTCCGGTTACGCGCCAACATCTGCCACTTTTGACGCACATCTTTCCCTCACACACACACACACACACACACACACACACACACACACACACACACACACACACACACACACACACACAAACTCACACACACACACAATCAGTGGGTGAAAATCTGCTCAGATCTTTCTTAGAAAGCCAAAACACTGAAGTTATATATAAATATATAACCTCAGCCTATATATATATATATATATATATATATATATATATATATATATATATATATATATATATATATATATATATATATATATATAGGCTGTCAAAGTAGCCTTAACTGTCAAAGTGTTGACATCTAAACATTTTGTAGCAGAATAGAAAAATAAACATGGAAAATGTTCATGTCTGAGCAGAGGGTAACTAAGTACATTTACCAAGTACTTTTATGTTGTTTGAGTATTTCCGTATCCACTAATACTTTGGCAACAAATATTGTACTTTTACTAGTTACATACCACTTTGTAGGTTACAGGCTGCATCAAAGCCAAAGCAGCACATTTTTCAGTTGATTTATGTTATCGGGGCATCATATAAAAAGAAGAGACAGATTCCAGTAATGTGAAAAAGGCTACTTATTAAATCCAATAACTAGTGACAAGTATTCAAACCTGTAATGTACCAGTATGAACACTTTTAAATGTATGATACATTTAGTTCTATTCCTACCAATGTCTTTCACTTTTACCAAAGTAATGTTTGAAGTCTGACTGTTGGAGTCTCAGTGTGGTCGTGAGGATGAAATCGTTGCTTTCTGTATCTCTTTTTTTTTTTTTTTATTGCAAGTTTGAGACTTTGAGAGCAAAAGACACAAAGGGCCAAACCGTTTGCTTAGGGGGATTTTTCAGACTTGGTGTGTTTATACAGCACAAGCCGGCCTTATATGGGAAAATCTAAATCAACTCTGCGTTAAATTCGAGAGGGACAAATATTACAAACACAGTATCTCACACCGCTGTCAGACTTCTTCACCGAAATCCCCCCTTGTTTATTCAAGGAATCCCCGTCGCGTTGATTCCCTGAGACAACCCCCGACTCCTCCTCTTTATCTGCTGAAAAAGCAAATGTTTGGCTCACAGGGATTCATGTGATACAAGCCTTTTAGCATCGCACACAGTCACCATTACCCACACATCTAAATGAGATGTTTGTGTGTAATGTAATAAATTAAAAACTCCCATACGCCGCCTCTTAATCTTCTCTCTGTATGAGTGCCAGAAAATTTGTTAATCCACTCTGTGATTTGGTCTAATTAAAGGGCAGCTTTTTTTTTTTTTTTTTTTTTTACCCAGAATTCATAGAAACCACACAGGTAATTCAAACACCGGTGTTTATTTTAGAATGCAGCTGACAGAAGTCTGAAAGATTTCCTCCCCGCCTTATCTTTGTGTCAATTAATCAACAGCTCGCGTCTGTTGCAGACACTCGCGCGCACATCGACGCACACACGCTCGCACACATTCATGGGCTGATATGAATAGCAGCCATTGATGCGTTTCCCTTTGAGGCCTGCTCCCAGTGTGAGTGCTGTGCCGAGCAGGTAAGTGGTGGTGGGTAAACCGATCTCCCCCTGGGCTGCACTGCCCCCCAACCACACACACACACACACATACACACACACACACACACACATACACACGGTCGCTATTGTTCCCTCCTCCATGTTTTCCCATGTCTTCCTGCTTCCTGGGCCCCTGCACTACCTGCCGGCACATTCCTGCCACGGCCCTGTCAAATCTCTTTGTATTCGTGCTCTTTGTTGCTCTGTTTCCACTGTCACTCTTTCTTTATTACCTTTCTTCCTCTGTGTGTCTGTGTGTGTGTGTGTGTGTGTGTGTGTGTGTAATCCGTAATGCTCCTGTCCACCGCTGACCCGCCACGCTGCACCAAGCACAACATGACACACGGTCGGGGCAACGTGGCGGCAGCTTTGTGGCAGGCTCTGGTCAAATAGGATCACCGCAGTGCATCGTACAATTATAACTCATCCGTGAGTAGCTGTGACAAATACTTCACTTTCAGCAGGAATATTTTCTTTATATACTTTTTTTTTTATTATTTTCAACTAAATCAGACAAACAAATGATTTTGTTGGGAAAAGTATGATTTGACTAACAGATACAGTCATAACTCAGTCTATTCCTCTGTGTCATACAGCTAATAGTGTTAAATTAGTCACATCATCGTTTTACCATAAAAGTTATTGCTGCTCTAAACTCACTAAAGCACCAAATCTGTGTTAATCTGCAGCTGAAAAATAGTCTCCAAAGAATACACTTTTGCCTTTTGGAATAACATTTGCTGAACACTACTGTGCCCGGCGTCTCTGGGAAATGACAGAGCCTTTTAGAAAAATGAAACCTTATTTCTGTGACCCATTTAAAAGATTTACTTCTGCAGTATGAGCCAATAGGCTTAGGGCTGGCTGAGAGCAGCAGATGGAGTACAGAAGTCAGAAAGAATCGAGAGACAGACAAACACATTGTTGGTCTTTTCACGAGATTTGTTCACAATGAGAGGAACTGTGGCCTCCTTCTTTGAGTGCCAAAAGCTGTTGTTGGTGTTTTGTCCGTGATGTTTCTGCAAGGGAAACAGTGTGTTCAAGTTGTTACACATCATACCTACATCACTGACATTTGTACAATGTGCATCATATCATGGAATTACATGTGTAAGGTGACTTTCATGTCATTAGCTGGAGGGGATAGAGGCAGCTATCCAGCCACTGGATAAGAATGTAACCACTGGGTATTCTTAATGAGACGTCGGGACGTGTCCAGCCTTGTTTGTGGGAACAAAACCGGGCATTTTAAGCCAAAACATGATCTTTTTACTGAAACTTACCAAGTGTTTTTCATGCCATCAGGGGCGCCCTGGTAGCTTAGTAGCTTAGGCTGTGTCCTCACCGCAGCAGCCCCAGGTTTGAATCCAACCTTAAGCTCTCTCTCTTTCCTGTCGTCCCTTCAAAGAAAGATTTTTGAAAATTGAAGAAAATGAAAGTTACAGTATAATGAAACCTAAAGTGTCAACGGTGCGCAGAGACATGCATCGCCAGCTCCATTTCTGGTGACTGGGTTTCGTTTGAATATTTTACAAATTGTGTTCCTTTACATTTAGTCACGTTACAATGTACGTTTTCTACATTCCGGGCTTCCCTTCGTTTTCGCAAGGCATGATGATTTTTCGAAAATTAATAGAAAGGGCCTATTTCTTAAAGTCACGTTGGTGTTCTTATTATTAATTCTTGCTGCCTATTGTCACAAAGAGATGATCGCAACGTCAACACGCCCCTGACAGAAAAAGGAAAGGTGACGTGTGGCTGACGGCGGCTACAGTAACCGCTCAGTAACACCAGCGAGGCGTCACAGCCTGATGATGTGTTGGTACAATCTGGCAGCTTTATTGAGGCGCCTTTCCTGCGTGAGTGAATGCCCGGGGACTATTATTTGGAAGGTGATAAAGAGAGATTTACAACCGAGGGACAGAATCAGTCTATCTTCACTCCATCAATCCCGCTCACTCCCGCTCTAATGTTATCATTTCCCCCTCCAGCACCAACCTTGATTGACTTCAATCAGTGAGGTTCTTTATCAGTCTGATACAGATCGGCAAAATGACGTGCGTTTCACAAGGAGTAGCAGTGGTTATTAGCATCAAGATACATATAAAGTACTTGTAAAGGTAAAGGAGGTTTTCCCTTGGGAATTATCAGTAAAGTTTAATATTACATCACAATGTATTTGTTGACTATAATTTTGTTTTATGAAACTAAATCTGCAACATACATTCAATACATTTAGTGGAGTAGGAATGCTCAAGTAAAACATGAGTAAATAGACCGGAGCTGGTGAGGTGAGGTGAGAGACGTGAGGTAAGAGAGATACAAGCTTCTGACGAGCTTTTTCCCAGATGTGAGTGTTTAGAGTTTCTCTGTCTGTCCTCTGGTCATTCAGTGAAGTACTTAGTGACCCCGACACCCATTCACCAACTTTAAAGCCCCTTTAACCCCTCCTTCACTGTCCTTTCCCATCCTCAGCAACTACATGTCTCTGATCTACTTCTGCCCCCCCTCAGTGCTGTCCCCCGAAGTCTTCCCCCACACTCCTCAGCCGTCCCATCCCCAGGGGGCCCCCTAAGAGCCTGAGTGGGTGGTCCCCACCCCTCGCACAATCCAACCCCACCCCCCCAACCCCCTGCAGGGTCAGAAGTCAGAGGTGAGCCCCGACAGTGTGTGGGAAACGTGCTGTGCCGTGTGCTGCACTGAGCCGGGCAGGGGGAAGAGAGGAAGGAGCTCGGGCTGTCCCGCTTCCTCCCTGGACCCCGCTAGCCGGTTAATGGGGCTCCTGAGGTCAGAGAGACGCAGGCGTGGTGCTGGTGTTGGTTACAGTTTTGATTTATTGGACCAATTTCTTCTCCAAACGTGAGCTTGTTTTGGTTGAGAGGGAGGCAGAACAGACTGGCTTAGGCTGAGGGGATCAAGAGCGACGCCGTGCAGGATGACGGGGGAAGACTGTGTGTGTACTCGCCTCAGCTCACGCGCGTATGTGTAGAAATGTGTCTGGTGTGTGTATATATGTGTGTGGCAACCTAGATCCCTCGCTGAGTGTGCGTTACTCTGAGGCATTTATTAGGGACCGTCTAGCCAGTGCCGTGTCAGAGGAGCTTAAAGTGATTTATTTGAATAGCGAGCAGAAGCTGGTTATTTTACTGGCAAATTGCTGTGTATTTTAGAAATGATGGCCTTGATTCTGTCCAGTGGAGGATAAGAAGCCCGGCTGGCAGGCGATACCTGGGCTGCACGGGAAAATCTGTGATAATAACAGCTTCAGACGGCTGACTGGGATGATATGAGGTTACCTTTAAATATTTCTAAAAAACACAAATCAATGCATGTGCACATCCATGCATGTGGGTGTCAAATCTGTTGTTTTAGAGTTTTTTTGTTTGTTTGTTTATATTAATACGATATGAAACAGTCTTAATTTACTACTGATCCCTCTGTATGAGCTAGCATGTCCGTAATTTGTGACTTACAAGCAAAATCATAAAATTACAAGGTGATGCTGAAAACTCCAGCTTTTTCTCCATAAAATTACGTTTACACCTGTTAGCTGTGGGCTAACCTGGTGGTGTAAATTGCACTAAAACAGCTTTGTTTCCCCGTCGCCAAATTACAGTTATTAATGTCACATAACCACAAACACGTCACCTTATTGGGATGCATCCTGCAAACAGCTGTTGTAAACAGAAAGACAGTATCAAAGATACCTCCTTCGTTCACTCGCGCTCAAAACAGATGCACACACGTGCAGGTCGAGAGCTTTAGACACAACCTGGTGGTGCTCAAACTGCTTTTGTCCACAGGGGCCGCCAGATCAACTCACTACGAATATTTCGTGTAGCTGCTTTAGCAGTAGCATTTATAATATTGATATTAATACATGATGAAGACACTTAATGTCCCTGTCACTTTTCATCACAAAGTGGCACCCTTGCTATGATAGAGCAGAAAAATGTAACACATAAGCAGTAAACAGGACACTGTGCAAGAGGAGAAGTCTGTGAGATCCTATGATAAATCTGTAATGCTGAAAAAAACTTTGACCAGGATTGTGTTAAAAACGGCCCTCTGCCTGCTGCGTACTTACGCTGTGACTTTCAAGTGCGGTATGTTTGAATTAAATCGCTGATCTAAACAAAGGCCCATTATATACACTTGCAACACATCGTACAGAAAGATATATATATATACAGTATATATATATATATATAATGTGTCAAATATGCAGATTCGAAGTATGAATTTCATAATGTCAGGGGGTTTATTGTACCCCCAATCCCTGTGAAAACTCTTTTAAAGCTCCAGGTTGCCTTCAGCCCTTTTTAGATCATCGCTTTGTTTTTTAGGTCCGTAAAGTTGGTTGAACTGAGTTACTTGGCCAAAGTGGACTGATGGAAGGCCCACCAGATGTTTCCAGTAAAAGTGACAAAAACACAACTTTCAATGTGTAGGCTAATCATGAATTTTTTTATTTTTCATAATTTGAACACAGCAGACAGACGGACACAGACACAGGAAGTCGGTCAACTGAGGAGATTGAGCTTAGAACTACTTAACATCTTTACAATACAGTTCATCTCAGATACTCTGGGAGTATATATGGACCACATGCAGCTTCAGCCAGAGCAAATAACAAACTTGTTTTTGGCACAAAGTAAGATGGGGAACTCTGACACTAACAAACAAGCAGCGACGTGCAGGTTTTTAACCAGCATATCACCTATAAAATGTGATAGGCTGTGTATGTAGGAACACTATTGTGTTTGTGTGGGAGTCGCCTTTCTGCCCTCCAGCAGCTGATGAAACTTCAGGACACTGTTTCTCTGTGTCAGTGTGTGTGTGTGTGTGTGTGTGTGTGTGTGTGTGTGTGTGCATGCTTCCTGAACTACACACACAAAGTAAACCTATAAACATACTTATTATTGCAAAACACACACCCTCATTCACAATCCATATGTGCTGATAGATTTGTGTTTCGGTTTTCTCTCTCTCCCACACACACACATAAAAAGGAGCATTTATGGCAGAGAAGCTGCTCTCCTCCTGTTCTCCAGGTTTGTTTACAGCCCTCCGGTGAAACGTTTCTCTCATTGTATTTCATCACTTCATCTCCACGTGTATGGAATATGCATCATGTTGAGGACAGAGCTGTGTTACCTCTTAATGGAACAATCTTCTGTCGATGATCTGATGTTTCCATGAAAGTATCCAAGATGTTGAAGAGATGGATGGATGAAGTAAAATAGGTGTCGCAGTGAGAATGAAAACAGACTTTCTGATCATTTCACCTAGGAATTAATAATATGTGGGGAGCACTGAATGATTCGCTTCAGCAGTTTGGTCTCTGAAATGAATCTGTATAGGAGCAGCCATAAAGCCACATGGTTCTCATGCTATACCCAATCACAGTTGTGCCCATCAATTAATGAATGGATTTCTAATATTTCTGATGGCTCTTAGGCCTTCCATAGTTCTCCACTGCAAGTGATCAATTGTCCAAAGCCTTAGAGACGAACACAATGTGTGGAAGCCCGGAGTAAACTTCCTGAGTTGCTGAAAGTCACAACAACAAACATTTAAAAATAGAGACATGTTATTGAAACCCTGGCAGCCATCCTCGGTCACGTGTGCAGTGTTGTCTTGGGGGCGTGAACCTTAGTCATGTCAACAAAAGTGTATATAGTAATTCCCTTTACTCTTTCACACTACATGTAAACACACGTTATAACATCCTTACCTACTGATTACTGGGAGATGAAGTGCATTGAATAATCACCAAACACAAAGACAAGACATTTTTAATGTGGAAGGAGAGCGTATGAGTGGGGCTTTTTCACAAAGATTTGTCTGTATATGTGAGAAATAGTTTTTAGGTGTGTGTGTGTGTGTGTGTGTGTGTGTGTGTGTGTGTGTGTGTGTGTGTGTGTGTGTGTGTGTGTGTGTGTGTGTGTGTGTGTGTGTCGGGGGGGTGGGGCTTTCTGAGAGGGGAAGTGACATCATGGAAAGTGATTGCTGTGCAAACAGAGGCTACAGCCCCCAGGAGGGGTGTATGATTAAGAGATTACAGAGGAAATGAAAGAGCTGCACACTCACACACACATGCATGCATACCCATGTGCACATGCAATAACTAATCCAAACCTTAAGTGTGTGTGGATGTATAGAAAGTAGTGGAAGTAAGTGTGTGTGTGTGTGTGTGTGTGTGTGTGTGTGTGTGTGTGTGTGTGTGTGTGTGTGTGTGTGTGTGTGTGTGTGTGTCAGTCTACATGAGTCAGTGTGTGTGACAAGCAGGTAAAGGAAGTGAGGTCACAGGGGTTGCCTGTCCTGTCCTGGCTGGTAGCCACTCGCAGCTTTGACTCAATAATGGAGGGAGCTGATTCAGCATGGCTACAGGGAAACAAACCCTAAATAAGCCTCCTCCTACATCCATTCATCCACATACCAAGAGAGGTGCCGTCTCCACCTGACTCCCCAAAGACTTTTAAGTAATTATTCATCCTTGACAGCTGAAAATCACGTGAGATCTCCACCCAGATGTTGGCATTTTCCACCTGGGCGACTATGTTCCATTGTCTGAAGATGAATTAGCTTTCATATGCTGTGCACCCCGTTGCTATTAGTTACATGTGTTGTGATCAAAGGGAGAGAGCTTACACGGTTTGCACTGCAATCACAACACGAGGGCGATATTTGGCTTGGCTAATCAATGCCACATTTGCAAGGGAAAGTAATTGAATTCTTTTTTTCATGTGAGGCAAAGAAAGCAGGCGTCCTGTGAGGTAGACTTCCACATGTTGTCCATATGTTCTCATACGTGTTTACTGTAAGATAAAGTCACACGTTAGAGCGGAGAAACACCAAAAGGTTCTCATCTCTTCAGCTGCTGGACACGGGAACGTGATCAGCAGCTCTGCACTGCCGAAGCCTCCTGCTGAGAAATCCCAGTGGAGGTTATTTGTTTCTGCCTTGAGGGGCGACTGGGTGTGTGTGTGTGTGTGTGTGTGTGTGTGTTTGAGGAGGGGAGGTCCCTGTGGAGGGGCTGTCATAGCCTGAAGGTCTGCTTTTGTCTCAAGTGATGAGCAGGTTATTAAAAAATAAAGTGTGCGAAAGTCCGTAGGAGACGAGGATGAAGGTGGAGCAGAGTGGTAAAATCACGACAGGACTGAGAGGATTATAACGTGATGCATGTTTACACTCGTGTGTGTGTGTGTGTGTGTGTGCATGTGTGAGACAGAGACATTGTTGCCATAGTAACTAAGGAGGGGATCGACTAAATTGCCACTTTCCCATGTGAGCTCCGATGGACTCCTGACCCCCCAACTCAGCCTCAAACCTTGTCACTTCCACAAAAGATAATCCCTGTTCTCCATTGTGTCCTGCTCAGCCACCGTTCAGGCCAGCGGAGGCGAGCCTCTCAGAGCAGTGCAGCCAGCTAATCTAACCCCTGGCTTCTAAAGGCCTGGTGTTGGACCGGGATTTGACTTTATTAACTGAGAGTCCCTCGAGGCGGTCAAGTCGGCGCTGACCCTCCAAGGAAACGATGAAATGATTCAGGATGCTGACAGGGGGGTTAAGTTTGGCCTTTTAATTAAGCCAAGATGACATGTGAGTGGGTAAAGTGTGCAGCGCAGACTTGAGGCAGAAAGAGAGACAATTAAAGGTGGTTAAAGAGAAGAGGCTGGGCAAACACACAGAGGCACACTCCTGGTGGAAATAAGAGACCATTTTGTTTGCAGAGACCCTGTCATTTGAGGTGAGCAGCCACTGGAAGTGAGAGGACGTGAGGACAGAGCTGCAGCTGGACTCATCATCACCACCTCGCCATAATGAGGTGTTTGTATCCTCAGCCGACCTTGGACATGTGATCCATGCTATTATATCATTTTGTTTAGTCTGTTTTTTATTCCTTAGACCATCTGCTGTCAGTCCCAGTCAGAAGTCATATTCACTGTTACAAAACAGTGAAATCTGCAGAAGTCACAACCATATAATAAAACCTTTAGTCTCAGTGCACTGTTTCACTGTTCGTTTGATTCATTTTCAGATTTCTTCTGATCACCACATTCAGGTCAAATGTTGACTGAACTGACTTTCAGACAACAGGCCAATAGAGTTAAAGCAGCTTCAGTCGATATTTCCCTAAAACCAATCAATCATTTCACCACTTGTCTGCAGAAGAATTATCACCCAACTCCACAGTTACTCTTAAAGATGCAATATGTAAAAATTTTGAACTCGTACACCAGGGAGCTTTTGACCGGCATGATCTGGGCCTAGTTGGCTAGCATGCTAACCTCATTAGATATTCATGCAACAAAATACATTAAAGTCATGATTTAATGATTGTTTTAGTTCATCTTTTAATATTTTCATCTAGAATTCTTCCGTATTGTACCTTCTAAAACCTTTCACCGATCATTTTGGTTTTCCAGCCCACAACTTCCACAACTTCTCACCGCCCTCACGGCTTAATTTTTCAGCAAAATATGACAAAAAAAAACCCACTGTACACTATCATGCTCAGTACCAAATGACAGTTAATGATTAGCTGATGAACGCAGTGGAGCATTTAGCAGCTAAATAGACAAATATTTCCATTAGGAGTTGGTGGAGACCAAAAACAGAGCTAAAAGAGAGTGAATGTATGAATTTGATTCATCAGGTGGCAAAAACACATATCATGCTTACCTTGCCCTGTATCTGATATCGATAACTTTGTTTGATTCCTTTACTGTTCTGTATAAAAAGGCTGATCATGTTTCCCCAGGTTCTTTCATGTGAGATTGTTCCTGCCTATCAAGGGAGATAGATGGGTACATAAAAGCCAAGCACATCATTTATAATAGAAAACATAAAGCATATAGACCCGCACTCCATTGTACTTCAACATCTATTCATCTGATGGGTCTATTGGCAAGAATATTACACAGTCTGTCATATACCAGACACAGTAAACATTCCTCTCTGTGAGAAGAAAGGAAAAGAGCAGAAAAAAAAAAAAAACGTCAGACCGGCAGCGTGAGGCGGGGCTGAGGTTGTGTTTGAAGGCTTTTCGAGGGGATGTGGGATGAGAACACAATTAGAGGAGCTTAAGGGAGGGCAGCGAGAGGAGAAAAGCGGTGAGGAGGGGATGGGGGTGAGCCACACTCACCTGCAAAAGCGGTCTGACCAAAGCACAGGTGTTGCACACCTGGGCCTTTGGGTATCCCCATTAGCCAAATAGATTAACCCACCTAACTGAGGTCAATGACTGTCTCTCCTGTTACAAGTAGACAGGGGCTTTTGTGAGGTGGAATTAGGACACATTAGCAGGTTCAGGCCATTGACAGCACCTCTTCTAAGTTTACAGACACGTTATATGGAAGGATGAATCTATTGACAACTGTTCTGACTTTTTTGAAAAAATTTATCTAATAATCTATTTGTGCTTTAGCCTGTCAAAATTGTCTTTTTTTTATCTATTATTCTCCATTATTCTTTTTTTCAACTATTTGTTGTTTAATCTGTAAGATGTAGTCTTTTTTGTTTATTTTTATGATTATTATTTTCATTTAGCCTGCAAATTGTATAAAAATGTGAAAAATGCCCATCAAAATGTCACAGACCCGGGATGGTGTTTCTAAATTGTTGATTTTTTTCTGAAGAAGTCTTAGTAATCAAGAATCCATCCAAAAACCAAAAATAAGCATTTCAGCATCAAACAAAACGGATGACAGCAGCAAATACTCAAACCACTATTTAGTCTGTATTTTATCTCATTGATCAACTAATCTAGTCACACTAATTACATGTCTGAAGGATTATCAAAACATTACTATACCACACGGCTGTATGTACTACTATTTGTGCACTGGTTTAGTTTAAATTGGACGTAGAATACTTCTATGGTGAGCAACTCCAGAACAGTTATTCCAAACTTTTGAGACACAAAGCGGATGTGTGCAGACGTCTCTTTGATTTGTGGATACATGGGTGTTGTGGTCAGTGATGTCATCCATCAGGGCCCCTGACTTCATCCTTAGGGGGATGTTTTCTCTCACCAGACAATTTGCAGCAGGGCCGGCCAAGGGCATGCATGAACTTGCACACAACCTGAAGAGATGGCTCCACTCTCGTTCACAATTTGGACTTCATTACAGACAAGTTCCACTGACCTGATTGTGCCTGTTGTCCTGGGAATTATCATTTTTCCATCAGCTATGAGTTTGGGCTCTGTTTTAGCAACGTGATAGCAACAAAACCTCTCTACGTAATTATCCTAAGACTAAAATAAGCGATGCAAGTTGTCTTTACATAACAAAGTTAGGAAATCAAATACTTATGGGATTATATCTGTGAGGAGATGATACATTCTCAGGCTTTCTGACAGGTGTGAGAGGAATGGGAAAGGTAGAGAAGGGGTTTGGCATAATGTTTGTGCCTGAGGGAGATATATGAGCCCACCGAGACAACATGAGAGATAACCTCTGAGATGGGAGAGTTAGTGGCAAAGAAGGCGATTCAGGAAAGAGGAAGATAACATCAAAAGCACAGATTGAGAAGCTCATAATGAGGCCGTGGTGTTTTTAAGTGTGTGTTTGTTCTGCATAGATCCTTTATATGTATTCAGGAGAGATTGTAGGGCAGCAGGGATTTCCTCCCTCCTCTGCACACACACGCAGATACAATGTAAAGCAAAGGGCCTTTTCTTCGCAGCGTTTGTATACGTGCAGTCTGGCGTGCCCCTTGATGTCCTCTGGAGGGGAGTTTTCAGCTAAGCATGTGCTGAAAGATCAACTGACACTCACATTTGCAGAATACCCCTAAATGAAGAAATATGAGTTCTCCTTGTTTGCGGGGCCGGAGACTGAAAAGAGGGAAAACAAGCACTGACAGAGAGCAGCAGGAGAGAGGAGAGATGTGGCGCCTCTGGCTACCGCTTCGCTTTTTCTACCCCTTGGGGACCTGCAGGATGATCTTTACGGCAGATCTGTTTGAAATCCACACATCGCGAATGACATCATGCAAAGATTCCTTAACAAGTTACATCCAGCATGCAGTGAAAGCAGACGATAAGACCTTCCATATGTCGTTATGTGTCATATGAGGCAAAAAGACTGTGATTGATTATCTTAATGGGGCCAAGAAGAAGGCAGGAACACATCAGGGCACGTTGCTGATTGAAATGTTATGTGGTAATGTTTTTATTTCCTCCTATGATTTCAGCAATAATCTTCCGATGATGAGTCCAAGCTTTTCACGCAACGGACTGATGCAACATGTGAGAGAAGACAATTCAGTGTTGGCTGAAACCTGATGTTTTGAACAACAGGAACTTCCAGCAGTGACATCCTGAGGAACAACAATGTTGTATTGTCTTCTCACAGGATGTATGCTACGTTCACTTTTCTTCATTCTTCCCTTTTCCCACCTCCGGCAAATAATTCTCTCACCACAGCGAAAGTCATCTATTGTTCTCCTTTTAGTTCTTTTAGGTTTTATTTTGACATGAAAAACAAAACAAAGATGCATTCTCCAGATATAGAATGAAACGTTTTCATGAGAGAACAAATAAGAAAAGATGTCAGATACTTTAAAGGAACAATGAAGTCTTTTCTGATCAAAAAGTCCCCATCTATTTCAGTTGTTCAGGAGAATGCTGCAGCACTGTTTTGCTGTGAAGGTCCAGATATGCGAACGTCAAAACGTCACGTGACTTTCCATCAGCATTGCAGTGAATAGATAATGACTAAACTATTATTTTTGGTGAACTTATCCTTTAACAGAGCATCACAGGCTGGTCCCAAAACTAAGAACTGTCTTTCCAAAATGTAGGCCAATTTCCCAGCACATACTTTGACCTGTAACAGCAGGTGTTATCAAGAACATTAGTAATGTCTCTGTTCTCGTCTGGTAGTAATTCATGAGCGTGTGACAGTGAGCCAGCATGTACAACACCAGGACTGAACACTGAAGCAGCTAAATGGAATCAAGCCATCGATCACATTATTATTTACACCTGTGCTTTTTCTTCTGTGATATATGAAAATATTTTCTGCTAAGAAAAGGCCTATTATTTCAGTCGTATTTGTCGACATATTTGACTTCCACGTGAAAAAACAAAAAAGCTTGGTGCAGCACAAAAACAAACAACCATGAAACCTTCTTTCCGGCTCCAAAGCACCTGACCACAAACAATATTTGGCTGCTGCTCCCTTTTCCTCCTCCAGGCTGTGGTGTGACAGTGTGAAAGGCGGAAAGGGGAGCAGATTTGGTGTTAGGGAGGTGAAGAGAGGTGAGTCTGAGCACTGATTGGAGAAGATATATGGGAGGAGGCTGCTGGGCTTTAGATAGAGATCTGCTCACTGGAGAGGTCAGCAGGATTCTTTCCACTAACACAGACGCTTCAGTCCACACTCTTAACCTCTGATCTCCTCCTGATCACATCTTAAATGACCAATTTCTCACTGAAAATGCAACTTGTTAAAGAGCCTTTCTAACCTTGAAATAAATAGCATGGACACAAAGCGAGCCTCAAAAATGACTTTATTTTTAAAAACAAAAAGCTGAGCATTACTCTTCAAGAGAACTCTTGCCGCAGGGCTAATGTATTATACTGCTTATATTAGTTTTAGTTAGGTTTAGTTAAGGTTTCTTAATTAGCAGGATAGTTATATCTGCTTTTGATGTTCTTCTGATATTCGTTTGCATTCTGAATGCATGAAATGAAGTGATGGGAGTTTTATGGTTTCAGCTTCACTGTCATTTTGCCAGCAGAACGGAGTAAATAAGGAATAATATGGTCGTAAATCCTTAGTTTAGTCAGCCAGCTCATGTGGAATGGATTTATATCGAGTATGCACAGAGTTGACTTTTGGCATCGAGGCTCTGACCTCGTCACTTCCCTCATGAACATGGCGAACTCAAAAGAGATTTGGAGGGACGGTAATTAGTGATTATGCCAAGCACAAAAACGCATACTAAACCGGGCCAAGAGATCAACTCATAACCCAAGTAACAAACATTGGGCTTGTTGGCGGGATCCTTGAAGAGGATGGTTCAACCCCAGTTCAAAAATACATATGTTTCCTCTTACCCATTGGCGGACTCAGGATGTTTGAGGGGCAGGGCGAAAAGAGATATTTTTGCAAATATGTCTACCTCATCTTCATGGAACTGGATGGCTTTTGCTCATGACAGTGCTGGATGTAAACATTAATGTTATCCCAGCTCGAAGAGTATTCCGGCTTAGCTAGCCTCTTGTCCATGAGTAGATGCACGCATCCTTCGGAGCAGTAATACGGTTGATTGGTGTAGTTTGGGACAAAGAAAGTAGTGTGGATTATCTTCATTAACCAGGTCATGTTGGGTTTTTCAAATTAATTTTTTGGTGCTTCAATCACCACAAGTCGAGTGGCATCTAGTTCCATTATATTAGAGAGAAGGCAGATATCTCTATCGCTGACATCTATAAAACTTGAAAACGTACACCAAAACAGTTTAGATGGATCAATAGCATTATAGGTCAGAACTAAACACGTATTTTTGAGTTTTGTTTGAACCGTCACTTTAACTTTTGTGCAGCAAGTCAACACAGATACTTGCTGCCAACAAGACTGACTGAATGGTGGTAGTGAAGGTAGCAGTGCGACTTGCCCGCCTGATCCAGTTCGCGTGCTTTGCTCCATTAGATTTAACCTTTCAGCATCACCTCAGCTTACAGGGCTGTGGTTGTCATGAGATGCCTGGGTTGTTGCTGTTTTGGGTTTACTTGGACCCTTGAACTCATCAGCATTCTTTGTTTCTCTGGAACTTGGTCTCACGTCAGTACCCCTTCATGACCACCTACAGAGTCAACTTGCAATAAGTGGACAAGCAGATAGGCTGAATGCTTCTCTGGATCTTCCACTGAGTCCGTAGTTGTGTTCAATGTGAAGTCTCATAAGTTTCAATGTATGTTTCATAAGTGAGGTAAAAGCTAAATGAATGTCAAGTGAAAACCAATAGGTCTGTGGGTCTCCGGGTAGACTGTGATGCCTTCGTTCTATTTTAGATCATCCATCAGCAGCTCCCTGTCGGCTGTGGCCTTAGGCTAAGTCCATTTTTAGTCCAAAAAGTATCACTTGAGTAAAGTAAAGATATCATGATAAAATAATACTTTGTTAAAGCAAAAGTGAGACAGAAAAATAGTACTTGGCACATGCCGCAATGCAGCATGTATTCTGCAGAGTAACTAGTAACTTAAGTTATAATATGAATGCTGCAGAGCATAAAGTACAATATTTGCCTCCAAAGTGCAGTGAAGTGGACGCATAAAGTGGCAGAAAATGGAAAACTCAAGTAAAACAAACATAATAAGTTAATTAAAAATAACTAATGCACTGTCAGCTGGGATTAGCTCCAGGCTCATTTGTGACAAAATGGTTGGGTGGAAATTAAATACCACAATGAAACTATATTGCCAGCATAATGTGGGCATGACGGATAAGATAGCCATCCCATTATCTCACTTTGTTATTTTCATAGATAACATGCAGGCTATAGTCTATTTATAGTTGACTGCAGGGTATCTACAGCATTACATCTCTCTTGATAATGGGCCGATGAACGTGACTTGAACTATGAATTGCTAAAAGAAAGTCGATATGACAGACCTTTCTCTTTTATGTGTGACTTAAAGAGATGCTCTCTTTTTCTTGCCATTCTTTTCAGAGACTGCAGTTGTCCTTTGTTAACATGTGGCTCCCTTTACAAATGTTATGACAAATAGCCTGAGGATTCAGCTCTAATGTAGGGCAACCTACAAGGGGTTTACTGATTTCGTCAGTGCAGAGTGAGGTACAGTACTGAGGTGGATTTGTCAAGCACAACTCTACAGACTAGGTATGCTCATAAATATACGCCTGCAGTCTGCATCAGAGCTGCACTGTTCATTCTCCACTCCAACACACACAACCGCCTGTCTGTGAGTCTGTGACAGTTTCAGACTGGTGATTTTTCAAACCTCAGTTGCTGCAACCACAGAGCCTCCAGAGGAGACGTCTGCTCTGCCTTTACGGAATTCTTGTACTTGTTTCAACTCATTATTGCATTCGCACCTTTCGGCTATGATTACACCACCCTTGTGTTTTAATAGCCCTTACTTCACAGAATGCCTTTGAGTCTGTATATAAAACAGCTGGTCATCAGGCATCACACAGCTTTACTGTATGGCCTATGACTCATGGTGTGACAGACACCTTTTTGTGTTTACAGTGATGCCAGCCAGCCGCAGAGCTCACCTGTCATGAGAAGTGATTCACTCAAATTATCCTCTGGAAAATGACTCATTGTTTGTTGTAAAACATAATGTTGTTGGGGTTTTTTATGAGGGGCTTCCCCGATGTGCTGATCATGAGTGCATTTGTTTTGATCTTGGACTAAAACTGCCTGTGGCGTATGAAAGGGTCTGTTTCTATGTCATGGCTATTTTCTGCTTGACATGTCTTTCTAAAAGCACGTGAATGCAGCGTGCCTCTCTTGCTGTTTGTCTGAGCAGTGAGTGACGGGGGAGAGTCCAAGGTCAAAATCCCCAATCAACCTGCACACAGACACACACAAGAAGCTTCTTCGCTCCCGCAGTTCGAACAAATATCTACTCTGATGGAGGACGAGAAAGAGGACAAGAGAGACAAAGACACAATGAGACACCCTCAAAGGTAAGCAGAGCGCCTAACGGAAGCAAAAACCTCCCTCTTTTCTTTCTGCCTGGTGCACACCTTTGAGGCCAGCCTTTCTTGTAGCCCACCTTAGGAAAACATCCGTGCCCCCACACGACGCTGAGCCTTGTGTTTCCTTCTGTCTTTAATCTTAGTGAAAAGAGCTTTTAACAAGGCTGGGGAGGATGAGTGGATCTGCCAAACCAGAACAAAGGCAGGGAGGAACTAGGGGAGATAGTAGCAGAGTGGAGGGCTCTGTAATTTATCACCTGTTGCCCTTGGGCGGCCCAGCACTCCACGCCCTGGGCTCTGCTTGAATGTGTACAAGTATGTGTTTGTGTATAAGTGTGTGTGCAGGTATGGAAAGGTGATGAATGAATAAGCAAAGAACAAGAAAACAGACATTCCTCATTCCTCTAAAACCTCAAAAGACATTACTATGAGCAATTATTTCCAGGGGAAAGTAGTCATCTGCTTGCCAAAGACACCACAGTCATGCATAACGCCCTTTACCACAGACATAACATGTTCATGCATTGATTCTTTTTTTTTTTTTTGCAGCAAAGTAAGAGTAAGAACAGTCAGAATAGACATAAAATAAACCAAAATGAACCAAAAATGCCAGATCATGTTATATCATGTCATGGTAATGCTTCTCTATCAAACCAGGTCAGACTGCACCTTACTGTCTCTAGAAGATTCAGTCCTGGAGTACCTTTATCTTTGCCTGCCACCTTGTGGCTAGTTGTTGCACCTGCAGAGATATATAACAGCATAACTACAGTATCATTAATGTTTGATTTTACTATTGTAATGTTATAAAAAAAAAAATTAACCACGTTAAACTATTTGGAAAACGCCTGCATTACATGAAAAAAAGTGCTTCAAAAAAAGAGAGAGAGAGAGAGAGAGAGAGCAAGTTAAAGTGAGACTGGTGATTTAATGCTGCATTCACGTTCTGTACGTGTGCAGTTTCTTCTCAAAACTGAACGGATATGCAAGTAAATTAACGACAAAGCAAAACGGAAACTATGATATAATATACTTCTGGTATATTTAGCTTTATTATGAAATTAATGGGAACACAATTATTAACAAAAGAAGATTACAAGTGGAAATTTCATGATAAATTAGCCAATGTGGTCAGTTTATCCACTGATTTATGGGGGGATTGTGGATTATGAACTCATAATCAACATATAAGGCATTTACAAACAACAACTCAACAATAAATCCAAACCAAACACAGTATTTTCGACCGCCTTGTAGGTTGTTCGTGTTCGGGCTTGTTCGTGTCGAAATTCCCACAGAGCCATTAGTATCCGAAGGCAACACGACGACGGATGACGTAGCACGCAGCTGCCGTGTTTGGTTGTGGTCGGAGCGAGTAAGCTAGGAAGGGATCGAGAAAACCTCTAGCATCGTTAGATAAACACCCCCAAGAGGTGTTAACCCAGCGAGTACACGACTGTCACAATACCGAGGGAGCGGTAGAAAAAAAGGCCCGACTGAGTCCCTTCATACAGCGAGGGTCAACATGTCAGAGACATACGGTATGTTTGACTCATTTCATGCTTGCTAGCTGGGACATACACACTGCTCTGTGGTGTGATGTGACAGACGCTGCTAGTCAGCTAACTGGCTACATGGTTAGCTTAGTTTAGCAGCCACCTCAGCGGGTCAGCGGGTCTTGATAGTGATAATTGAGGTTTGGCTGCTGACGGTTCACTCAGAGCTTCTGTCGTAGTCGATGTCTTTGCGTGATTAAAGTGACACCTCTGTTCTACAATGGCGGAGAGAGTTGCTTCCTCAAACGGTCAGTAACATGAAAACAGATGGCGAGACATTTCCAGGTACAAAGAAAAAAAAGTTGGCCAAACTTGAGACACAAAGCAAGCAGGAGCGTGTCGGTACACGATGAACCTTCCCCCAGACGCCGAGGTAACCTGAGCCGTGAATTTCAGGCAGATTGAGTGACCTTGCAACCAGATTCAGCCCCAGTAGGTACTGTGTATTTCCACTTCGAAGGTAACAATCAGCTACTAGGCCTGTAATGAGGAAGTGGGATAGCTGTGGCTTATCGGCTGGTCACCTGTGGAGCGGTAGCTGTCAGGTGTCTTCGTGGTTTCTTCCACATCTGCTCCCATCCTGAATCCAAGTTTCTTCACTTCTGTTTGTACTTCAGACAGTCTACATCTCAAGTAGTACAGACAAGAAGACGTGGCTGCAGCTGTCTGTGGTCACTGACACAACCAACTGACAGACAGAAAGACATTACTATTCTGCATGAATTCTTTCAACATGACTCTGCCTGATAGTATCAGTGGCACAATGGGCCTGACACTGTAGACCCAGTTGTTTTGAAATGGCACACCATCATCTTCTCCTGTTGCACACTCTCTCTCTCTCTCTCTCTCTCACACACTCACACACTCTCTCCATCTATTTCTACTTGTATCCTCTCTCCTTCATTCCTTGTATGAAACTTCATCTCAGTGGGCAGTATTTATATAAAGTGCCAGCGCTAATGGTAGCTGTAATAGCCTTTTATTGATTTCTGTCTCAGTCTCCGGTGCTGTCTCCCCTCCTGGAGCGCGAGTATTGGAACTGGCAAGAAGCATTATGAATACAATAAGCACACGGCCAGGTTGAACAGTCCCAGATGGAATTCATGAACATGTTTAATTCATTCCTTGGTTCAGTATAAGGCAGTATTTCATCCATTTATTTGTATAGCTACAGAATGTAGTTTAGGTAAGACAATAGATGAAATACAAAATGGTAGTTTTTCAGTCGCAATGGACTGGGAGGGATTTTTCTGAGTAATTTTAAATTTGACTGATACTACTTCTAAAAGTCAAAATATACTAGTTACTTTGGTTGGTGTTAATAGATAGCTGAGTTTATCTATTTATGAAGTCTATATTGCTTCATGTAGGCAAAATGTCAATAGGTACTGGAGCTGCCATGAACCATTTAATTGAAAACACTGAATTTTCATTTTTTCCTCAGTTGTCATTATTGATAAATCAGTCAGTATTGAGCATTTTTCACAATCTTTTGACATTTCATAGGCTAAACCATTAATCTTGAGAATAATCAACAATTAATGTAATCATTAATTACAGCCTCAATTTTGTGGTTAATTGATTAGTCCATAAAATGTCATCAGATTGTGAAAAATTACCTTTAGTTGGGTAAAAAAAGAAAAATTAATGACCCTTTGCTTGGCATTGATTTTGGCCTTTCCTACACGGGTCTTTTTGGATAATAATTTATGACTGCTTGACTTCAATCTTATCTCTCTACTTTCCATATTTTTTCTTCTGTCTTATTGTGCAGCATTCCAGGAGTGCACAGATAAATAGAGCGAACATCTCATGCAATTTCAAATGCAAAAGCCTTGTGTACTTTGTCAGTAGATCAGAGGCCAGATCACACGTAGACCGTAGGTAGATCTTGGCCTGGGTGTGTTAAGTGTTGTCATAGTCTAAGTGAATGCAGATAAGAGTGTTTGTCTGTTCCCTCGGGTTATTTAATATTGATGTGTAAAGAATACAATAGCCTGAGAGGCTGCTGTTGAGAGGGCAGCACTGCTTCCCTCCCTCCCCATTGCTTTGACATATTGACAGCTTGATTGTTGTATGCAGATCTCGCATGGGGATATATGAAGTCTGGGAAGCCTTTGAAAAGCTGAGGCAAGCGTTTTGAACGGAGCTGTTAGCTTTTCATTCTGTCACGGCCGCTGTCATGGCCGCTGACAACGTGTGGTTGAGATGTAACACTGGCTGCTGTTGCTGAAGAAAACTAAGTGCTTGTGGGCACCTTTGGTTTGCTTGAGCACTTCTGTTACCATGAATTTTGACCTCTAGCTTGTGTTCCTTGGGAAAACACCCGCTTCAACAAAAAAAAGTGCACTGTAAACTGAGCTGGCGGGTGGCAAGTGTCGGCAGATAAAGGTGGCTCCAAGAGCATTATCATAATAAGTCTAAATGTCACCCAGGAATTAAAGATCAGTCTCATCCGTGCCTCTTTTCTCTTTTTTTTCTAAATGACTGTTTCTGTTGACCTTGAATGGAGCTGAATACTGGCGGCAAGTTTACCTGGCTGTTAATCTCAACAGTAGTCACTAATCATTTGCCAGGGCAGCACTTCATCCAGCAGAGCCAGCGCTTAAGCTTGAACCAAAATTGCACACTGTCTTCAAATTCCAAGTGAAGCAGGCTCTCAGGAGGAAAGGTGCAGTTTGCAATCATGACCTGCTCTTGCAGTCATAGGAAAACAGCGTCACTCTCAGATTTCCTGTTTTTCTTTCACCGGCTCTCTATGTATTACTCACAAACACACGCTCACGTATGAGTCACACACATAAACGGAAGAGATGAAACAGTATGACCATGACAACATGATAAGGACCTAAATTTAAAGAACTGGTACACACTGAAATCATTTCATCAAGTTTTGAATTGTAAATCAACATCAATCAATCAACATTAGAATGATAACATAGCCAATGGATAGACTCTGCAGACACACACGATGCACACATTCATTGTAAATCGTTGCATCAGATTGAGGAATAGTTTTTACATTGCATTGCGTATGTCATTTGATTTAAGATATATTTCATTGAGTGTTTTTGTGAGAGTCAAAGTGTTACACACTTTAAAAATATTATTTATTTATTTATTTATTTATTTCATTTTGACCATTTCAGGATGTTGTGGGGGAGGGGGCAGCGGGATGTGAACACCAGCCTGATTGCAATTTGAAAAGGTGTATAACCACTGAAGTAGGTGGCGGTCTGATTTTCCCTCTGCAGGCTCTGCAGACAAAATGACAGTCCTCAGTCAAGTGTCTCTCAGCACTCCAAAGAAAACAACATAAAACCGCTCCTCTAGAGTCTTAGAAAGCTGAAAAATCTCTGGAGTCGGTCACTGCCTTCTGCAATGATTTTACTGACAAAACAAACCCATGTTGCTCACAGTGCCTACACACCTGCATCTGGGAGACTGCTATTGACTGTATGTACTGTGAGTTTTTTTTAAGCTGCAGTAATGACAACATGATTTTAATGTCAGTTCAGATGTGAAATAGTAAAATGAACCATTGGGGATTTTATGTTAGTTTATTATGAAACCGTTTCCTCACTGATCTACACACACTTTCATACTCCTCCGACATCATTACATAGTTTCATTTTATCTCATGGATCTAGTAGGAATTGCAGCACAGCCAATGTATGTAAATGACCCCTGCAGTGTCACAGCACACAATGGTTGCCTGTCCAATGGATGGCTTTGCATGTCAGTGGCCCTAGTCGTTTGGGCTGTGGATCATCTGCGTGGGTTGGGTTGTACTTTCCAGAGCAAGAGACAACAACAACAACAACATCTGCACAACCAGCTGGCTGTATTCATTAAATCCCTTAGCAAGTCAGTTAACCTTAGCCATGTTCAATAACTCTAAAGCTTTGGCTTTGCTGTAATGACATGTCCTATTAAGTGCTGGTGTCATTTTCCACCTCAGACAAACAAGCATATTAAATTAGAATCATAAGTAGCAGGTTATGCTGATTACATGCCAGGCTTTGTGATTAGCAGGCTAATTTGAGGTTGTTGGATGCTGTGTAAGTAGGAGCTCAATAGGATTAGGAGGGAATCTGAGGATTGTTTCTGGGGATTCTCCTCTCACGACAGTTTGTTGCATTGATCTCTGCCTCCTCTCCTCTGCTTTCAGACTTCCTGTTCAAGTTTCTGGTGATTGGCAGCGCCGGGACGGGGAAATCCTGCCTCCTCCACCAATTCATCGAGAACAAGTGTAAGTTTCTCCCCATTAAAGGCCATTAGTCACATCGGGTTTGCATAAGTGAAGACATAATTGTACCATTACACAGACACACAGAAATCGACATGGTCATGAAATTAGTGCTGCGGATTTCCTGAGGTGTTTCATGGCACATGCTTCAAAGCAGCCCTGAAGCCTCTGTGAGGGTGCAGAGTTATTCATTGACTTCCATGTGGAATCACACTGAAATTACTGCATAAATTGTGTCCGTCCAGATTCCTGACATTCACGTTAGGTAATTATTGAGCCAGCAATGTCTAGCACAATGCAGGCTTTCTGCATAGAGCAGTCCTGTGGTGGCAGAAGTATTAAAATTCAGAATGGAGGAAAATAATCCGAGGCATGCTTCTGACAAAATGTTAAAAAGACTTTGATTTAGATGCCTATTTCATGCTGAACTTAAAAACATGATTTAAAAACATTGACAATGCATGTTAAAAATGAGCTGATTAGAAACCCATGTGTGGTATTACCACCAAAATGTGCTTCAGTTTCAAATGGAGACTCACTTCCTGTGCAAAATGGTCCTTATCAAGACTTCAGTGTCCTGAAAGATTATATTTTTTATTGTCTTGTAAACAATCCTGATTATTTTTAAATGCTTCTGGACTTTAGGGGATCTCCTGTTAGTTTTGTTGCAGGGCATTTTACTATTTTATTATTATTACAAGTACGTGATGACCTTGCTTCAATTCCAGCACAACTTTGCAAGACACTGCACAACCTGAGTTGTTCCAATCAGCAACAATCCTGAACTGACTAATGAGCATGGCACCTCTAATCTATAACAACACTTCATATTTGTTGAGATGATCGCACAGTATGGCTAAGTCTGGTTAAGTAGAAGTATAAAGTAGGATGAAGTGGGTGTAACTCAAAATTGTATCAAAGTACAATCCTTGAGTTAATGTACTTTGTTACATTCCACCACCAGTGCAATCACAACACCCCACCCCCAGATTCAATAAAACATCATGAGCTTCACAGAGTCAGGAAATACATCAGGGCTGTTGAATTGAGCCTGATAAACGTATTATTTAGTTTATTACCTCCTACCGAACATTATAAATAAGAACTTGATGAGTAAGCTAGTTCATAGCAAAACAAGTCATTAATTTTGGAGGATTTCTCATAAATTTCTCTAAAATCAAAAAGTCAGGATTTTAATGTTTGCTGTTAATTGTCAAATGGTAATGTCTAATCGTGTGACAAATCATCTGAAATCTCAGCCACATGCACACACTCACCCACATGCTTGTATTAATTTGATTAAAGACGTGTTAGGTCCCTGTGCTGCACTGGAGAAAGAAAGGGAGGGCAGGTTGACAGTGTTAATCTCATCTCGACTCCCTCTAGTCTCTTATGTGGATATGAGCCGCGGGAAGATAACAACAAAGCAAAGATGTATGATTCTGGGAGCAGAGTTGAAAGTCTTGTCTCCATTATGGCAGTGGATATCTGTTGGAAAGGCTTATCTTCAGAATTGTTATTGCAGAAAAAAATAGAAAATGGCCATGAACTAAGCCAAAGTAAGTTACTCTGCTTCATTCTTCTCTCTGCGTCCTTGTTGCAGTCAAACAGGACTCCAACCACACCATCGGCGTGGAATTTGGTTCCCGAGTGGTCAATGTTGGTGGAAAGACGGTCAAACTGCAGATCTGGGACACCGCTGGGCAAGAGCGTTTCCGGTACAGCCTGCAATATTTTACTGCTAAGGGTCTGGCAAAAAGAATTACAAGGTTAACAGGAATTACAGGGCGCATGTGCTGTCTTTGGGCAACATCCAGCTTCAGACAGTCCCATGCGGAGATGCCACTGTCTTGTTTATCAGAGCAGCAGGAGTAATTACTTGCCTGAATGATGATAATAGCTCAAAGCAAGGGACAGTTTCGCATTCACCCTCAGCAGCCATGTTTCACCAGCTGTGTTGATTTTGTAAATTTATTATTTTAACCAAAGATTTCTTCATTCACTCCACAGTTCTGTTACACGCAGCTACTACAGAGGAGCAGCTGGAGCGCTCCTCGTCTATGATATTACCAGGTGAAACAATCACTGCACTCACTGTAGCTCTAATTCTCTACAATATCTGCGACAAAATAAACATTTACATTTATCATTCTCCGTATTTTGCGACATGACAAAAGCCCATTACTTAAATTGTCCTACCAGTGTGGGAAATGTCTCCCAAACCTGGGAATGTTCTCAATTAAATGAGAAATCATCACAAAGTACCCCCCCCCAAAAAACCCTCACAACATTGCGGTCAGAGGTGCACCTTACCATGCATTCGCAGCAATGATATTCAAACTGTTGAAATTGGATCTGGCTGGATTTGAAATTGAAATTTACTGACCCATGAGGCTTATCTGTAAATAGCATTTCGCTTCACTCTCAGTTTATTTTCATGTGCACATATATTGTTGCGTTCAGTCTTTGTGGCACAAGAAAATCATAGTGTGTCCATACCACCTCCAGAAATTGTGCAATTTAATGAGCACACACCGGGATCCATACTTTTGATATGATATGAGTGTGTGGGCTGTATTTCATAAGCTTTGGGTTGTGAAATCAAGATGGAGTGAATGCGGTAATGCAAAGAGACAGGGATGTGATATAGTTTGTGTTTGTAAGAATGTATAGGCTTTTGTGGCAGAAGAGGTGGAGTGCAGAGTGGCAGGAGCTGTAATGTAGAGGCATCCTCTGGCAGGAAAGCAGAAGTTCATCACAGAATGTGTCACCTGAGGGAAAAAAACAGAAAGAGTGAAGGGAGATGGAAACCATGAAAGAGAAGAGAAGGGGAGATGGAGACATTTATCACGTTACACAGGTGGAAAGGTTAGCAGGATGGATGAATGTATCTGAATCAGATCGCAGCTGAGCTGCTCTGTCTCATCAGCGTGGGGATGAGGACTGATGACGCCATTCATTGGCTTATTGTGAAAGCAGCTGTTAAACATTATTCTGCTGACCCACGCCCTTCTGCTCACTTCACTGGCCCCTTGTTACCATGGACACCAGGGTCCTGTGTCCTTGGCTTTAACCCAAAGAAGTTCATTACAAAAGTTCTTCATTATCCAACAGATCAACCTGTCTGTGTTATAGTTAATCTGATCCAGTGAGTTGAGGTGAAAATATGTATCCAACTTAAAGTCTCAGAAGGGCTGCTGTTTTCACTAATGAGTAGTAACTATAATAATCATGATAGAAGGTTGGTATTTATTACTAGGTGTTAATTGATACAGCTTTTTCAGGGCTGACACTGATATAAGAAATCCAGGAGACCGATAACCATATGGAACTGAATTGCAGTAAAAATGACTTAAATGTTTCCTTTTTCTGCAACTTCATACTTCCTCTCCACTACATTTATTGATCAATTTAGTTACCAGCTACTTTGCATATTCATACTATTTCATTGTTTATAGGGTATTCATTGTGATGTTCTACCAATCAGATATTGTTGTGGGCGGCACACCGTGTGAGGGGAATTTTGCATCAGAGCCAAAGCAGCACAAAGTTTATTTTATCGGTTTATTTATTAGTCATCTACACATGAGAGTTCCTCTGTGTCAGCCACCAACCAAACATGAAAAATGTGTTTCATTTTGGCGATTCTAAATTTAGACTGACTGTTTTCTTTTTAGAAAAAAAAGTAACCCTCTGAAGACTCTGTCCTTAGATACTGAAATTTAGTACCAAGGTTATACTATTGAGTCCTTGAATTGAAATAATCAGCTGGATGTAAGTTTTCATGTGATTATATAAGAGCAGCTCAGGTGTTTATATAAAGGAAGAAGTCACAGTACAGGCATTTATGAGAATTTATTCACATCATCATTTAATAGGTGAATTCAACACATGGCAATCAAAATTAATTTATTACCACACATGTCAAGAGCACTTTAAGGGTCTATATATACTCCTAAACAGACGCAGACCGCAGATGTGTATGTAAATCTGTATAGGTAGACATGTTCACACACATGCACTTGTAGTCCTTGCTGACAACAACGTGAGACAGAATTTGCATGTCACTTGCACCTTGAGGCTATGCAAAACCATTTGAGCTGAACATGTTTCATGTTGATCTTTTACAGCCAGATGATAAACTAGCCATCATGTTCCACTAAGTGTCCATCTGCCTCATCCTGTCTTATAGTCGGGAGACATACAACGCCCTCACCAACTGGCTGACAGATGCACGGACTCTGGCAAGCCCCAATATTGTTATTATCCTGTGTGGCAACAAGAAAGACCTGGATGCAGACAGAGAGGTGACCTTCCTGGAGGCGTCGCGCTTTGCTCAGGAGAACGGTGACTGATGTTAAATCTACATCATCCTGCATTTCAATTCCTTTAGTCTGGTTTATTCTGTATCCTTGCTCTTCATGATTAATGCCACCACATCCTGTCCTTTGTAGCTCCTCCAGTCTTTTACACTCTTTTCTTTTTTTTTCACTCCACCTTGAATGTGTGCTCTTTATATGCACATTAGAGCTGATGTTTCTGGAGACGAGCGCTCTGACTGGGGAGAATGTGGAGGAGGGTTTCCTGAAGTGCGCTCGCACCATCCTCAATAAGATAGACTCAGGTACTCATTTCATTGTTTGTTTTAGATTGGGCGTTCCTGTCAGATTACTCACACTTGTGTTTGGTTTTATTCATGGTCTTGAGTACATGCAGCCCTGTGGACCCTCCTTTAATCTAGTGTGTCTGACATTTCTTGTTCTGTTTTTGTTTCAAAGGCGAGTTGGACCCGGAGAGGATGGGTTCAGGTATCCAGTATGGAGATGCTTCGTTGAGGCAGCTGCGACAGCCCAGAGGCACCACCACACAGAATAAACAGCAGTGTAATTGCTAGGGATCGGGGGGCACCACCCTCACCTCAGCCCACAGGCCCACACAGACAGGACGCCCACTACAGGTCAGTGACATGTCATCAACTCCGGCTGTAACATCACAACTTGACATGAAGTCCACCTCTAACCTGTTTTAGTGTTGACAAGTCAGTGATCGTCTTTTCCCGTCTCCTTTCTTTTCCCACGTCTCAGCTCCAGGTGTTTTTTGGTGTGTGGGACCCTTCCCTCTTCAGTCTCACACACCTTGGATCACCTGGATGAGTGGTCATGGAGATCACTGCAACCCCTTTGGCCCTGCGTCTGGCCAGGGAAACCCCTCAGTGTGAACATGCTGGGATCACAAAGAAGAGGACTCCTCTTCTTCTTCTAAAAAAAAAAGGCAGTTTCTCGGCTACTTACCAGACAATGACGCGTCAAGGGTTGTGTGTATGGGCTGTCCTACTGTTGTTTTATCGCTGTGCTTTTTCATTCTGGTTTTAGTAACACAATCCCGCTTTCTATGTTTGCACATCACTGTTTATAAATTATTATTGGTAAACTATTTCCGCGTATTCATCGCTCAACCTATCTGGATATGATTCATGATTACTTTGGTCAGAGCTTTTGAGTTGTTACTTTCATGAAGACACCTGTTGATAACTTGCTTTTTCTTATCAGTTATTTTAATCCAGTGTTGTTGTTTTTTTTTCACAAATTCAGCCCATCAGTCATAGTGATAAAAGTATCCTCCTGTAAGTCAGATGGAGAAAACAGATTTTGGTTCTGAAATAACTGTATATAAATTGAGATCCAGATACAATGCAAATCTTTGTAACGGTTTCTGCAGTTGTGATCCAGTACATTTTCCCAGTAATGGAAGCAGCTAATTAGTGAGTTAAAGGTGCAATATATACAAATTACACCTGTCAAAATTATAATCAAAACAAATAAGGAGCAGCATGGGACCAAAGTAGCATCTAATTGCTGCTAACCTCAGTTGCTGTTAGCTAGTTAGCTTGCTGGCTCGGTTAGTTGTGAGTCTGGTGGTGCAGATCTCGGAGCACCGGGGGAGTGTTGGTGTTTTACACCGGCAGCACAGGAACTTTGGATGGCTTACTGGTTTGCATGGTAAATTCAGTAGATATCTCTCCAACATAATGTAGACTTCATAACATCAAAACTGTTTTTTCTTCAGATTTTGTTGATCATTGAGTTAATTTTTGAAGGTTTTCAACTAAAGTTAATATTACACCTTTTTAGAAGTGTGTTTAAGATTTTAAAAGTCAAACAGGTCCAAAATGTTCATTTTCGCACTCTGAGATGTGTGTTATGTTCAGTCATTTGCCATTTTTGGCTTGCATTAACATGCACTATTATGCCATAGAGTGTTGGCCTTAGTAATATACTTGTTATTGTTGATCTACAGTATATTATTTTCTTTGTGAACCTGTCTCTATCAAAGGAATAGTCCAGTCACCCCACTCTACATCCACATAGAGGAGCCTGTGGGTCAGGTTTAAAGCACAAAAAAAAGAGATGTTGCTCTTTATTTTACTCCAAAGTTTCCAAAGTCTGTACATTTTGCATTATCAGATTTAGCCCCAAGTGTCTCTGGTCCTATCACAGTGTAATGTTAGGAAAGGGTCATCAGTTTTCGCAAAACAATGTCTCTGACTCCTCCTGCTGGCACTTTCTCCATTTTCTTGACCTCCCTTTATTTCATGCTGCACATACTGTACAAGGGACGTCACAGGAAACCACAGTTGGTTTTGCTTCGGTGCCATGTTTGGGAGACTTTTCAAACTGCCCACTCAGTTCCCTCATAGAGGCTCGACACTGTTTAATCCTGCGAGGTTGTCAGTGCGCCTTGATGAGAATCAGGATTCTGTTCAAGTAGATTTCAGTCCTCCTCGTCAAGCTCTGTAACACCTCTGCTCTGTGTCATTGAGTTTGCCGAGCCGACCCAGATGTTTGCTCCTCAGAACAGACCCTGAGCTGCCCCTGGAGAGAAACAGGGAATTTCCATTGAAACATGGTTTCCTCTTTCCGCGTAAAACACACAGCGTGGTTCGTGGTGCGGCGGGAGGAGAATGAGGTTGTGAGTTAATAACTCAAAAACATCCCCTCCCTACTGTCGAGTCAAAGGCACTGCTTCTGTCTTAACCACTGAGAGCAGGTCACACTGACCCAGCCCAGAGGATATTAAAAAACAAACCTGTCTCTCATGTCTCCTCCTCAAGTGTAAGCATATGTCCTCCCAGACAAACCATATGCGTTTTAAGCTTGAGTGAGCCAGCACACTGAAGGGAAAAGAGATGGTGAGCACACATGAGATGGTATAGGATATCAAGAGACAGATGGTCAACAAAAAGTCGTTTTCAAAATATATTGGCATCGTGTGATAGTTCGACTCCTTCTGCAAGTGCACTTTTACTTTTGAATTTTCATGTATGTTTTTTTGTTTTGTTTATATGCTGCAACTATAGAAATGTACATTTTATTTTACATGAACAGTATCCTGTAATAAAGATTTTAATTGTAGATGTTTTCATTTCTTACTAAATAACAACTGAGGCTCTCGATTTGATGTCCTCGTTTGTGACTGTAGTGGTGGCAAACGCCTGCTGCGTCTGAGGTTTGACCTGTTTGGATGCCTCCTGCTGACGTGGAGGTGACGATGAAAGGGCGTCGACTTCCTGAGCTGTAGGAGGCCGTCAGTGGCAGCGGCTCTGATCACTCATTCACAAGCAGTCGTATATGTTCAAACTGTCAAAAATCATCGAAATGGTCGAAGCAATAGTTGGCTTTCATTTACCTGTGTGTATTCATTGTACAGTTCAAAATAAGATTCAAAATAGCCATTCAAAAAAACATTGATTAAATTGTGACGAACACAATCTGACTCAGTTGTTGCTTAGTAACTAATGTTATATAATCACCCTAAATTCTACTGTACATCTCAAGTAACCTATGCTGTAAATAAGATTTGTCTATTGTCAGTTGAGGGTGAGTGTTGCTCATTGATTGTATTGATTATGCAATTCCCAGTAAACTGCTTGTTTTTTTCAGTTAATAACTTTGGCCTGTCTCCTGGATGTGAATGTAAATCCTTGTCTACTGTAGGTTCCTGTGGATTTGCGACTACAGATGGTCTTAGAAATGGTGGCTGAAACACTTGCTGCAACACTGAACCAACTCAAAAGTTCCTCTACTCGGAAAATACTAACAGTGGGCGTACTGTGGGAACTGAAGTGTAAGGGGGGCAGGTGTAAAATTACCTGCAACATGCATATGGCTTCTGCATTATCCAGAAGGTGCCACGACCAACCCAAAGATGTTCAGTGGCCCCTTCTGGCCCCCCCATGAAAAATGTCTGGGTTCTGCCTCCTCCCTGTCCCTTACATAGACCCCAGTCCCTGCGATGGACCTGCACTGAGGTCCTCTAAAGGTTCCAAGTCCCTTGTGAAAATCCCTGCCATGGAAATGTGGCTACAGTTGAAGTATGTCACATCCTGAACATAGGTAAATCTTACTTTCTTCCCTCTCCCCTGTGAGCAGCAAGCCATAACACATCAGCTTTATAGGCAGCCGACTTAACAGACCCTGAAATTCAACAATGGAATCCATGCACATGATTCATTTGGACCATCTTCCATTCTTCAGTCGACTCATTTCTCTCAGAGGCAGTCAGGGTGAGGTTAGGATATCAGAGGACTCATATGATGAAGAGTAAATGCCCTCCGTGTCCAATTGTCTGGATTTATGTTCTCGGGTCGATGGAGCAACGGCTAGAGTGGTTTAATGTAGCTGAAGTGGATATATTGACTGATTTATTGATCCGAGGCAGGCTGTCGGGATGACCTCATGATAAATTGAGAAGCTTGATCTGTTACCACTAGATGGTGCTAAAATACTGGACAGGAAAACCTGGATTTGCTGTTTGTGAAGAGGTTCAGTTGAACTATATACCTGTCAAACTGACAAATATACAAAGGAAGGCTGTCAACTACGTGTTAAGACATATCAGAGTCTAGATCATAGTGTCTGCACGTATCAGTTAAATAGAATGCTTTTTAATGAAAAATTCAAATTTAAGACCATTTAATAACTTACAATGCCGAATATTACATTAAATGTTAAAGTTTTTAAGGACCTGCTGACTCCCTAGTATAGATGAGAAAATATCAAAGATTGCATTTAATAATAAAATTTCCTTTTCGTACACATCGATTAGGAATCAGAAGCAGAGACGGTTGATGTTGATGTATCACTTCATCTGTTTATTTTATTATTTACATATAATGGGACGTATTGATGCGGGTAGCAGAGTCGTAGACAGAAACACATACACACACACACACGTCTTCCATCAACAGACTCACACAGGTGGACAATAAGGGAAGCAGTACATATTTCACAATTGCCTAATCATTAAAAAAAAAGAAAGAAAGAAAATACAAAAGTTGAACAACAGTAACATTGTGAAACCACCTTTGACACCACTGTGACTGGATATGGTTAAAATTAGAGTATAACGAGCGACCTCATAAACATAAAAGTCCAGCAAAGGGACATTTGTTTTTGCCAAAGTTCATGAAGCTTGCAGGAGGAATTTAAAAGCCAATTTATTCTAACTGCTCAGACCGTACAGTGAGCAAGAAGCACTCGTTTTGGAATGAATGTGTTAATTTCACAATATTCAACAAGATACACTGTATGTACACACCATACGAAGCAAACTTCACAGTACTGCCCTATGTAAAACACACTCTCCAAAGTCTGAGTCTATCTGAGTGCGTTTGTGTCTTAAGTGTTTTTAAGCGTGACCAACAAGCACCATTTAACGTACTGAGTTGCATTGAATGATCTCGACAGTCTGAAACATAATGAGAACGATTACAACATCCACAGAGCTGCTAACATAACCTACACTGTTTATCATCATCAGCCACGTCTGACACGGCGCACAGGTCGCAATAACACCCTGTCAGAATGGCACTCATCCTGAGTACACTCCATTCAATAATGAACCTGCCATGGCGGGTCAATTGCTCTAAAGGGCTTTCTAGTTGTAGTTTGCTTGTACTGCGATCCAGATACAAAACAAGCAGAAGGCGTGACGAGTCTGCTGCCACATCATAGGCGAGGGCTGTCTTCTGGTGGATTTATAGGACTGGCTGCAGGGCTGTTGTAAGTGCTCAATGAACGCACACGTATCATTACAGGCGGTCTCTCTTTATACATGGTGCTTGTTAGTTACAGTAGTGCCATTGAATGAATGTTGAGAGTAATGAGGGGAGGAGAGGAGGAACGCAGGAGACTGATCTACATCAGTGTTTCCACACTGCACAGCGATATAAATGCACATACTAACTGGTTGCCACATGAAATAAATCATTTTCTGCAGCTTTGGGGAAAGTGAACAGAATATAAAGTTGATTGTGACTAAAGCCGCATTTCCACCCCAGGGACTAGAAACCTTGAGGAACTCGGTGCGTTTCCACTGCAGGAACAGGGTCTAAATTAAGTTCCAGGGACAAATTTCCCTAAAGCTTTGTGGCGTAAACGCAACAAACAGGTTGAAGAAACCTTTTGGTTTTATCGAAAAGTAGTTCCTGACACGAAAAGTTCCTGGTACTTTGGGTGGTAACAAGGCTTTATGAGATGTTAACATGTTGAAATGTACAGCCTTCATGCTGCATGACTTCATTAGAAGTACAACAGATAGACTGCTATGACAAACAGGTTAATTGAACTTCCATATTATATATCCATATGTAAACAATATTCTGTATTTCTATTTCTAAAAACACCCCGCCCCTTAAGTTCTCTAAGGAGTGAAGTCTGCTCTGTAGAGGCAGGCCAATGATAGGGGGTCCTTTTTCCAGAGTTAAGGGGAGGTTGATTTCGGTGCCGAGGCGGGCAGGAAGGATGGGTGTCCGGTTTCTACTCAAGCGACTGGAGCATGAGGAGCTGTTTGAGGACCTTGGTTTGACTGGTCTCCCTGATCTCTCCTGCCAGGAACATCTCATCCACCACCGTGTACACCTTGAAGTGTGGACACAAGAAGTGCATTAGTGAGCAGGAAATGCACAAACACCACAAACCACATGCAACACTGTTGAAAGCAAAGTGACATTATCTTCTTAAAAGGGGTTGGGTTTCCAGGAAAATTGTCCTATGACAAGACATCATCCAGCCTGTGGTCATCACTACCCAACCCCACCTCTGTGTCATCAAAATGTAAAAATAACCGCCGGATGACTAAATACTCCTGGCAAACATGACCACATGTGAAATGGATGTATAATGGGATGAATCAGCCTTTCTTGCCACACACCTGAGAAAAGAGGGCGACTGAGTGTGTGAAATAGTTTTGGCTGAGGAGCAGCGGGATGTTGTTGGATGGGAAGGACAGGGAGGTTCTGATGAAAGCGGACGGTTCGTGTCGCTTGGCAAACACACCACTGCACGACCAACATTACTGATGATACACTGACGTGACTCAGGCGCAAATGTTCACAGAAAAGGCAACGTTTTAAAGTTGTTGGCGACGTTTGGGCTAGTTTTCTTTCAACATTTTAATGCTGAATTCTTACATATTTAATCTTCAAAAGTTGAACCTGAAAACTAGAACAAACACTAGCAGCAGTCTGTGGCCACAATTTCAGAGATGTTTGTTGTTTATCATTTCTATTTATGGGAAATGTATATCCATCCTCCACTAAAAATGATTTAGATGAATCTCACTGAACGAATGCTCAAGTTGTGAATATTATATCAGTTGCCATGGCACTGTAATGAAATAATTGTTTTTTCATCTGTTTCTCCTCTGCTCCTTAATTTGATTGAGGTGTTTGGAAAAATAACTTGAAGTTTCAGAGGCAAGAACAATCTTGCAAAATCCTTACCTTGTAGAAGTTGAACACAAGGTCCAATTCACACACATTGTGGAAATACTCATTCAGCACCTTAAAATAAAGAAAGGAACAGTGAAAAAAAAAGGTCAATTTATTCAGACAGCAGCCAGGAGATAACCACATACTACTCTACTCTAAAAAGACATACAGATGTAAGGTAATTGTGTGTCTTGGTGTGATGCATTACTGCAGAAATAAACTGACATCGAAGCAGCAGCAGAATCCACTTAACAGCCATGTAATAAGCCGATTTCCACTACAAGGCCATCCACCCAAAATACACTGCATGAAAATCTATGTGGCTCTCGTCTCATCTGGTTTCCACAAGAGATCATTTTAAGTGACACAGTATCATTCTCAGTTCTCAATGGCACAACTCCTGCTTAGAGTTTGGGTGCAGTGACTAAAAAAAAAAGGTAGTAAAAAAGAAACTTCTACTGTAGTGATTTTAAATGGGTTATTTTTCCTTGAACACGTGGCTATATCCAACAACCAGGCTGGAAAGTACAACTTAAGGCCATGCTGTGCATTTCAGAATGCACTTACATGCATTCCTTCATAGTCAAACATTACATGGAATGACCTTCACTCCAGACGGCTCTGGATAGAAAATGCTCTACTGTTTGTCTTAGCCAAAAACAAACAGCAGATTGTACATTAAGCTCACAATTTCACTAGGTTCGTATTTGATTTATAAAACTGAATGTGATTAGAAAAAGTAAAAGCTGTTTCCCAGAAATAACAATCATTAAGAACAAGAAGCACTTGAGCTGTATAATGACTCAACATTTTGAGAGTAAGATATATAATAACCATAGCAACTCCTATTTGTATGTTCTATTTCAAATGAGATACCCACCATTTAAATTAAGACACCAACTACTCCATATGGACTGTTGGCATCAAGTTTTCTGAAGATAATATAAATTGTGTGACACTGTATGTTACACTTACACTGATTGCTATATTACTCCAAAATATAGTCTCTACCTTGAAATATGTCAGACATTTCTGTCTCGCAGTACATGCAAATTGTACACAGCAAGGAGCTGCAGAAACTCATTAGAGTATCACCTCCACATGGGAAACCTGTTGCGTAAGTAGGAAATTTCCATTTTGGGTTTATGGTGTTTAAAAAACTCTGCTACAAACACAAATGCCAGAATGACGATATCACATCCCACATACAGTACACTACAGTGGGAAGTAATGATAAACTGCGGATATGAGAAGAACAAATTATGATTCACGCAGTGATCAATGCAGGCCGATATGTGCTGAATTTAATGAAAGATTAACTAGCGAAATGTTGTGGATCGAAATATGGCCAGAAGCTTTGCAACAAGTCACTGAAATTTTTATTTATTTCCATGTTTTAGTTTAGGATCGATATGGTTTTTTCAGGGCCAAAATTCATTACTAGTAATCAAGGAAACCGAAAACAGATATTTACAATAAAAATAAAAGTCTTAGTATCAAAATTTAGTGATGGAATGTAACCATGATTTATTCAAGTACTGGACGTAAAAGTACAATTTTAAGGTACTTTACTTGAGTATTTCCATTTCCTGCAACTTAATCCCCTCAACTTTTGTTACTAGTAACTTTGCTGATTCCAGTTTCCAGTGTTGACAGCCCATTTCTGTCACATCACATTTCAGATAGTGTTGTGGACAGGACACTGAGCAAGACCACAGCGTGGTGAAAACAGACAGGATATATGCTGCATTAGAGCCAAAGTAGCACATTTTATAATGTATCTATAATACTGGCAGTCAGACCCAAAACAGCACTGATGCAATAATCAGCCAGCATTTTTGGTGAATATTGTCTGTGTGGGCTCTCCTTAGTAATATGTTTTCCCTTTGCTGAACTCTTCGTCCACTTCTTTGAGGATAACTTCTTTATGAAGTGAAATAATTTAGTTTTCACAATTAAATACACACTCTGACTATTCTTACTTTATAGGCATCATGCATAAACTGATTGGTATATGCAATATATACTACTAGTAAAATAGAACCATAACATTATTGGTAGATCTGCTGTGAACCAAGATCTGAAATGATGCGCAGTTTTCTGATTTAGCTGCAGTGGCACTTTATGGGCCAACATGAGTACTGAGAGGAGGTGACTGCGCAGAAAGAGGTTTTACAGTAGTGGACACAGACCTTATTATGAAACTACCAAGTTTTGTTCCAACCAAAATGCATGCACATTAAAAATAAATAAAATCTGAAATGCCTGTTTCGTTGCTTAGCAACATCTTTTTGGCCAGGCTGTTTTAAGCCAGGGTTATTATTTCATTGTGCACTGTCCGTGCTGTCAGTTACTATCAGACTTGATTTATAATTAGTGATCAATTTGTTATTCTATTGCTGAAGGCTTGTTTCCAGCATCACTTGACCTGGTATTATCTAACCCTGAGCAAAGTCAGTAACAGCAGTCCCTGAACACAAGAGTGTTAAATGAATTTGGAAACTTGTAGGAGTGTGTTTTGGAATTTGAACTGACATAGACTGTCATGCTAAATGGTTGAACGGTGACTCATCTGTTGCCTCGTGTACCAATCCGATAATCCATATTCCACTGAAGACAGAACTTCACGTGGTAATTATGGGAGTTATTTAGATACCACTGCAATATCATACAGTTAGTGTGGACTACGCCTTACATTTCTCTTATTGTAAGATGAATCACCCAGAAACTTGAACACTGACTAATAAAAAATTAATGTCTGTAAAGTAAATGTTATTTGACTGCAGTCCATACTACCTGCATGAATGCAGGTTTGAGATTAAGGAGCTGTGAGACTGTACCAAAGGGGAAATTTAGTAGGAAATCATTAACAGACATTCCTGGAAGCAGTCAGACCATAAGAATTGAATCATCATAGTTCACTTACTGAGTGTATATATAATGTGTTGTGTCAGTTACCTCTACAAAGTTGTGGATTCCCTCGAGGTATGCCAAGTTGTTATCAGTCACATCCACACAAATGCAGAAGTACAGACCAGCATAACGCCGGTAAATGATCTTGAAGTTCCTGAACTGTGAGAACAACACAGATTAAGCTTCTTGAGAACTCTCTCTCTCTCTTGTATTTTGACAACAACAGCAGCTTTACTTAGACTTAATCCTTCCATCTTTCAGATAAAACCCACCCAGTACATTTCTAAGAACTCAGAAAACATAATATAAAAAGATGAGGATTTTATATTTCTCTCGAACACCACCTAATTGTTGCATTGCTCTTTTTTCAAATTATTTCAAAAACTGACTTATGATTTGTTTAAGTAGCTGGTGGAAAATGCCTGTAACGTGGGACACATATGAGTCACCCAATTATGATACTAAAAAGAAGCCACAGAAGAAATGTTTAAGAACAGTTTGGCTTCAGTCATTATACTGTGGTCCTTGTGAGGCATTGGAAAAAAAGTGCTGGTTTAACTGAACAAAGCAACATAATTGGCAATACCAGTGAACCATCGAGAAGAGAAGAAGTTTGCAACCAATGCATGCATATGTATAATACTGATTTATCCCTTACCTCCACAAAGTTGGTGTGCTTGGCATCCCTGACAGTTACCACAGCATGCACTTCCTCAATCAACTTCTGCTTCTCATCATCATCAAACTGCATGTACCATTTGGCCAGTCGTGTCTTCCCTGCTCGGTTCTGGATGAGGATGAAGCGGATCTACGTGACAAATTATGATAAAGAGAGACAAAAATGAGATAAGAACAGACTTCGTAAATACTTGTCATGGTCAGGATGATTATCTGATGTTAGCGTATAGTTGTCATTCGTTTAACTTATATTCAACACCAGAAGTCCTTAAATATCCAGCAGTTATATCTAACAGCAGTATCTGTACGGAGATACCATCATTTAGCCAACTGTAGCGTTAGCTTGCTAAATACTGACAGCGTTAGATTAAGCTAGCGTGTAAGCTAGCTTTAGTTGAACCACACCCAATGAAATTGATAACATGATTGTGCAAAACCCTTGACAAAGTCAACATTATCACCGAGCGATCTATTGGAGTTAAGTGCTGATTTGAGTCCGCGGTAAAACATCGTGACTTCAAATCTGTGGCCTTAGACTGCTGTAGTAAGTTAGCTAACTAGCTAGCTACCGTTTTCTACTGACTGAATGAAGAAGCCATCCAGCGAACTCTCAAATGCTAAAAAGCTAACGGTAAGACGCTACTACCATACAAAAAATGTAAAACATTGTTCATCTGAGACATATTTACCATTGTCGTCTCCTAAATATGGACCCCAGGGGCTCCAGAATAGCGTTCCTGAACAATTATGCTCCGATTTCACATAAATACATCAGTAATTTCTTCGACCGCTCGTCCGCTATCTTCACAGAGCTAACAGGAAGTGAAAGACTACGCCAGTTGCGTTGCATGGTGGGGAATGTAGTTTTTGTCGCCCCATTTAGAATGCATGACATGCGGTATAGAACTTCAAGGACCAGCGTTCTTTCGTAGCGTACGCCGTTGAGTCGTACTTTGGATCACATGAGAGGCAAAAGGGCGATTACTTTTTTTTTCTTCTCCTAAACAGAAACTAAATAATGAATAGATTAAAAGAAACTGAAGAAGAGATGGATGACAAAACTTACAAACATTTTAATGTGATAGTAAATGTCAAACGTACATTATGACATACATTTTTCAATGAAATAATTTAAATTGAATTGGATTAGCCTCTGCAAGACTGTTGAGTTTGACTATCATTAAGGTTTTTAAAGAAACTAACTATTAGAATAATAAAAAAAAACACATTCATTTTCCATCTTTAAAAATAGTAGAGTGTGTATACATGTGGTTATGACCCCACACTTGTGAAACACCTCAGTATCACTTGCATACACAAAACAGAATGAAAAAGTAGCCATATATATACACACACATACATATATATATATATATATATATATCCACCCCATTGAGGTTACATCATTTGTGGTTGTTTTCTGCAGAGTCAGGGCTCAGCGTTTTGTTTACTGGCCTGGTTGGGCGGCCATTCACCACAGAACATTGCCCAGACCGCCTGGACAGCTTGCCTCTCTGTTCTGGGCGTTTAGGGAGTCAGATGGGGGATGGGGGGGAACTGTGATTGTCAGGGATTGCACAACTGTGAGTGAAGGAATGTGCCTGCCCTTGGGACCCAGAAATATTTCAGCTGCAAATACAGAGTGGGTTGAGGTGGGATGGGGAAAAGAAATAAAACGAAAGGGAAAACCAACCCGTGAGTAAACAATAAATGTAGTGTTGTTCTTCCATATAGTATTTGCAGCTGTGTTTTGATACTGCTGTGTCCAGGGTAATAACAGCACCGCAGATGTGGTAATCTGTGTGTGAAAATTAAATAGCTCAAATGGATGCATGTGTCAAATGGACAAAAGTTTTATGATAGGGCCCGGGCCCTTGTTGGATGACCTGTGGTAAGAGAAAAGGATGTAAAACATAGGCAGATTATTCAAGAGAAACTCTGACCCCTGCTAATCACGCTCTGTGTGATTGGGGTCATGCAAATATTGCTGAGATCGCAGTGACTAACATGATTGGACAGAAGCTTGTAGACTTATTCAAACTGAGGCCAGTGCACCTTGAGCCCTCCCCAGCTGTGTATTTAATGGTGGGCCACATTTCAAACTGTCTGCGCACACACAGCGCACTTTGTACATTATAATTTTACATCTCATGAAGGAATGATGATAGAACAACTGTGCATGCAAATGATTGTGTCTTATGTTTAACAGAGTATTGTTGGTGCCTCACCCTTAACCGTGATGCCACCGACATGCCAGTGTCCTTTCCACAGCCTTAAATATCTCCACACGTGTCAAACTCCATTTCAAAACCAATGAATAAGTTTCACCGCTGTGTGACGTATTTGTTTTCATATCACACACAGTTTAGATTACCAGATTGGAACTGCATGTTTGAGGAAGTTCATGGAGGGACCAACAGGGAGAGAGAGAGGAGGATTCCAGGAGAAAGCCCCAGCGCAAGACACTAAACATCTGTTTGAGCTGTTAGTACAGGCAGTTGTCTTGTACAACATTGCAGACATTTCTCAGAGTACGGGGAAGTAGTCGCATTGTCTTTCCGGGGACAACAAGCCTGAGTCTACTTTGGGGAGCTTCAATTTTTTATCGTGTAGTCGCTGAAGCCATCAAAAGGAAATGTGACGTCACTGCAGCTCTTTTACCAAGTGGATGACTCAGGGCACCATACATATAATTACAAGTGACCTTTGAAATGATTGATTTGCTCAGGAAATGCATTAGATATTTTTCCTCTGCGCTGCTGGAAAAGGCTTTAGAAATCCTCGGGTGAAGGCAGAACAAATCTATTACCTCTCGTGTAGCCACGGAACATTAAAAATCTGTTAGAGGATGACAAACGTTTGACTTTGTACATGGAAACGGGGATCAGCTGTGAAAGGAAGTGATGTGTGAGGCATGGGGCCAAGAGGGCAAATGGACCAAAATAAAGTCAATGAATTACAATCACGGTGACATGAAGACATTCCTCGTTTCTACAGCTCATAAACAGTGTTGCCACAGGACAGACTGGAACAGACAGGAATGATCTGATATCGCGTAGAAGCACATGAAAAGCAAGTAAACAACCACCGAGACAGACAACTAAACAAGGGCTTTGAGGAGGATGACTGTAAACTGTAAACATGAACCATGAAACAAATCAAACAATGTGCGCAAGTGTTATCATCAGAGGTGGAAAAAACATCATGATGAGTCATAAACAAACTGACCTTAAAGGACGACATGAGTTCACACCCTTTTACTTTGTTTATGCGTGGCGGACCCTGCCACCTCTCTAGCTTCAAACAGTGTTCTGGAGACATCAATAGAGAGCCGAAGTTCCCTAATGGGACCTTCTTTCAGAAAAACTTTGTTTGGTAGTGACCAGAGGCACTCACCAAAACCCGTAACATAGACATTGTAGAGCTGCTCCTTTATATTAACAGCTCACAAAACTGACAAACACTTCTTTCACATAACTGCCTTTGTCAATATATACCATATTTATTGTGATTTTCAACTTTTTCAGTACATTTTTCTCTGCCAAGTCGGCGGCCATGTCGGGGATGGTGACTGGCGATGTAATTCACTGGCAGGTTTAACACAAAACAAGATGATGTTTTACTTTACTTTAAAAATTATCTTTTAAACCGACAAGTCTTTATTCACTACCATGCAAAGTTTCTCCAAAATAAGGTCCCATAAGGGAAACCGGAAGGGGCGTGGCTCCATCGCTTTTATTATCCTCTGAGAACAGCTTGTTCATTCAGTTATAGGGGGGGAAAAAATAAAACATTTGCTAGGCTTGTTTTTTTCACCTCATTATTACCATAAAACGTTAAAATTACGAGTTTGAGTTTTCTTCTCCAGAACTACACAGCGCCCCCTTAATAGTTTTAGACTATAAATCCTGACTGAGTAATAATGTTCCTAAACACCGTGTGTGTGTGTTGTAATTGTGTCCATGAACCGCTGGGCGAGCCTCCCTCTCTCTCTCTCTCTCTCTCTCTCTCTCTCTCTCTCTCTCTCAGTGTCTCTTTCCCTCTGGGCTGTGAATGGGAGGGGAGATGCTGGATTCGGGAGAAAGGTCCGCCATTATTGGGGAAGCTGAAAAAAAACAGACTTCTACACACCGTCACACATTTAGCCTGTAAGGGGCTTAGCGACAGAAAGGAAAACAGAGGCGGTCGGGGACGAGCTGTTGTTCTCTGGAAAGCGGTCTTCGCCTCGTGAAGAAGAAGAAGAAGAAGAAGAAGAAGAAGAAGAAGGCACGGCTCGTGGTCGCGTCTTCTCCGGACTCTCTCCCTTTTTTTTTGACACAACAAAGGAAATAATAATTGGTCAAAACAACGTGGTGCTTGGACCAAGAAGGAGAAAAACACGCCGAAACAGCGCTCGCTTTCCCATCGCTTCCTCCCCCCACCTCCTCCACCACCTTTTCTGTTCCTTTTTTAAAATTCTCTCTTTCTCCTCGCAAGACGTTTTTTTCCCCAGCCGTGGTGAGAAGACTGGAGTTTGAAGAGCAACATTTTTGCTTCTTCTTCTTCTTTTTTCCCGACGAGAATTAAGTTGGTTTTTTTTTTCTCTCTCTCTCTCCACCACACACACACTCTCTCTCTCTCCTGAAAGAGAGAGAGAGATGTACAATCTCGTCTCTGAAAACTTCAGGCTGATGAGAACGAGCACTTAACGTGGGGGAGCGCTGCTGCTACTATAATAATTACAAAAAAACAAAAGAGCGGAAAAATAATCGATGTGAGTTTTGTTTTTTGGAGGAAGTGGGGTTTTTTTGTGCGTGTGTGTGTTGCCCTGCTTAAAGTCTTTCACCGGCTGTGAGTCGCAAAGGAGAAAAAGAAAAAGGAGCGGACCAGAGCTGGAGAGAGGGAGGAATGCTATGGTATGTAGACTACACTGGATAATCTTCTGTTTTTATCACACCACACAACACACGGTGTCGAAGAGCTGAGCCATGTTAGAGAGGCGTTTTTATTTATTTATTTTTATTATTTTTTTTATTTATTTAAAGGCGTTTACTTCTCCCCGAGCTGCAGCCTGGGTGAAATCTTGAAGTGCTGCGAATAACAAGAAACTGGGAGTCAACCCCAGTCCCCCTGAGGGCTGGTGGGATCTGAAGCCCTTCATAGTGATGATAATGATTATTCTAATGGCCTATATGTGTGTTTTTATATATATAAAACATGATAATGATAACCCTGTTCTGGTTTAGATTGGTGCTGTGCGTGTTTAAATGGGAAGTTCACAGAGGAAGAAAGGAGAGAGGTCATAAAAAAAAAAAAATGGACCTTGTCCAAACATTAAAAAATTGTTTGTACAACAACACCTGGAATGCATTGGTCATGTCAGGCCTGGAGAACTCCTCCTCCTCCTCCCTCCTGGTGTTGCCTTGAATACAAGGAGAAAATAAGGACTTTCAATTGGTTGGAGGGGGGAAATAGGATGTTTGGCTGTCAAGTCAACTGTTTGGTTCTGTGTGTGCGTTTTCTTCGTGTCCTGATCGTCTCCTGGATCGACTCAAAGCAATTAGTTGAATTATAAATGGGGTGTAAACCGCTGTTATTTGGCACGTTGCGTCAGATTTGGGTCATGACGTAAGCTCTCGAACAGGAGAAACTTTTGTCGTGGGTGATTATTTTCTCTCCCTTATTAAATGCCCCACTAACTTTGGCAAACATCAAAGCTGCATGTACAGGGCTTCCTGGTGACACACTTAGCTAATGTGCGTACGCCCTGCCGGGAGGTAACTCTGCTCTGACAGGATACACACTCAGTGTCTGGCTTGGTTTTATTTATTTTTTTTCAACCACCAATTAAACGTCTCAGGTAGGGGGTATTTAACTGCCCCTTTTGGAAGCATGTCTTGCATGTGCCCCCCCCTGTTGTCAAATAAGGATGCAGATTTTTTTTTTAGGGTGACCTGATGACAGCACAACCATTAACCTATTTATGCGCCAGAGCCAGTCAGTGCCCCTGTGAGCACGGCTTAATCTCAGTGCCAGTGCGAAGTGGTCATTGCCCTGCTGCCAGCCACTCCCTTTTACGTCAGAGTCCTTCCACTGGACTTTCATTTTAAAAAGTGATTTGCCCGCCTGCGTGTGGAGCAGTGATTCAAGATTGACCGAAGGACTTCAGGGAGGGAGATGAGTGGGCGAACTGTCAGCGGAGGTTTGTTGATAACACAGAGGTGCGTGCCGTAGCAGGGGCTGTGGCCTGCACTGCTGTGTCACCGCCACATAGAGGGACTCTGTCATCCGAGAATGGTGGCATGTGCCGGCTGTGCTTTGACTTGAGTTTTTCTCTCTTTGATCTCAATCAACCTTATTGAGAAGACCATGCTATGGAGGCAGTAAACACACACACACACACACACACACACACACACACACACACACACACACACACACTTTCCTGGGTAGGACGGTCTCTTTTGCTCTCAGGTAAACGCATTAGCAGCTGTCAGCACTTCTGTTCTCTGCTTGATTGGGCCCTTTGCAGTGCAGTCACACCTCTCCAGGAAGCCCCTTTTCCCCCCTAATAGCCGTGCCATTTGCCCAGGCAGCAGGCTGCAGCTACCAGCATATACCCACTCACTCGCTCGCTCACTCGCCCCTGTCAGTCCGTTGTGCCTCTGGGCTGCAGATCGTGTCGTGAGTCCCTGGGCTAGAACATGTTCCTGGGATTAGAGGCGGGCAGGCTTTGTTTGTCAGGATGTAGGCCAGAGATGCGGATACATCCTTTGATGAGGGCAGTGGAAGAGAGATTCTGTCCCGCGTTACGTGGACGGATAAACACAGGGTTTGGCGTGCTTAGTAACAGACACAGGAGGGGGATATCTACTCCTCATATCACGGGAGGCACCGATACTGATAAAGATGTTGTTGTTTTTTTTGTTGTTGTTTCTTTTGTTTATCATGTTATCTATTCTCCCCTTTGTGCCAGCGAAACAAAGAAATCTTTATCATGAAAAGTATCATGAAAAGTCAGTCTGCCCTTTGTTACTCTACCTTTTGGAAAAGCACATATTTGATCACGCAAAGTTATGAAACAACCCTTTTAAGGGTGCACTGTGTAGTTGTGGGGAAGAGATTTTAATCTGACAAGAAAGATTCCTGTCATTCACTTATTTTTTTTATGCCCAAACAAACCTATTAAACAATAAACTGAACAGACAAACTGACATTAAAGGACGACCCAGTCTCATACTGTTTTACCTTGTTTATGTGGCGGACCCTGTCACCTTTCTAGCTTCAGTGTTCCTGGGACCTTATTTTCCTCTGAGTGCAGCTTGTTTACCCAGTTATAGAAGATATGTATTCCTGAGCTTGTATTATTACTTCATGAATATTAATACTTCTTTGAAACTACATAGTGCTCCTTTTAAATAACACTCTTTTACATGAAAATTAACTGCTTCAAAGCCTTTTCTGTCTGCTCTACACTTCTAGCAGATTGATGAGAATGTTCCAGTGCTTACACAGCCTCACAAGCTGATGGCAGGGATGTCACACTCAGTAGATCATGAATGTGCCAGCGTAAAATTGATACGACGCAACAGATAAACATCAGCCACTGACCTTATTCGAATGTCATCTTCCTCGCCGATAGCGGTCAACAAGGCGAATATCGGCCAATGAATCGGTGCATCCCTAAATTCTGCTATTCCTTCACCTCTCAGTTCTGGACTGGTAATAAAATGAGAAAGGTAATTGGGAAAGTACTTAAGCCCTTTAGTGTGAAACATTGCCTAAATCAGTGTAGAGTAGGTTATTTAAATAAGGAACGATGTGTTACTGGCTTGTAATACCGCTCTATTTGAAAACTTGCCCGCACCATATAATTTCCACGTCAACCCAGGCTTTTATTTCCACAAACCGCCGTGGCGCTGAATGAAACGGCGGCCCCTCTCACCTGCTCATTTGCCGATTTCACAGCTAGCCTACCTGTCAACGCGGGGCCACTCCATATGCCAAGGATGTAACTTAACGTCACTAAATCTCTCCCTCTCTCTTGTATTACAGAAGAGGTTTGCTTGTGAGTCAGTGTAAGCCTGTGTTTGATGGAGAAAAGAGCTAATTATAGCGGGCAGCTTTGGAGTTTGGTGGACCAGATTACAGTCACTCTGCTCTCAATGGCCGCCTTGTTCTAGTGGCCGATTATTAGGCAGAGAGAAGTGCATTCTGGGATGATTGTATCTGAATTTCCATTAGAAAGTGTGCCTGCCTCAGTTGAACTGAGGTTCTCTTCTCTCCCCCACTGCTGCAGCTCCCTTGCTCATTACAGATTTTGCAGATGGGGACAGCTTGATATAAAGGCCTCTGTAGTGTGGCCCTATTCTGTTCCAGAGCCAGTTCTACTCTGAATCCTGAATGGACGAATTATGTTTGAGGGAAGTGATCCCAAATCAGCAAACGAGGGAACAAATTATGAAAAAAAATATCACCAGTAGTCCTGTGCATGATTCACCCAAGAACTTTTAAACTTTTTTTTTTTTTAAGAAATCAATTGGTAATAAAGATCGCATTTACTCTATATCTCAAGCCCATGTTATTATGGTATTGCTTTTCCAATACAAATGTATTATTAATAGATAATGCTAGTGGAAAGCAGGGGCATTAGGTATGATTAATGGTTTGAATGGTGACTCTGTGGGGCTCTTGCTTTAACTAGCCTTTATATTTTGAGACGGTGACACTGTTTGGAGGCCCGGTGGCCATGGAGATGAAGGACCAGGATGTAAGCCACAGAGGAATGGTGACCTCTGGACGTGAGCGGCCCCGCTTTGCTATTCCAGATACAATTACGCAACAGAGGGACAAGGGTAATGGGGCTATGGTAATTTGAAAGGGCCGTTAGAGAGGGAACACGAGGGGATCAGTGGCAGAGACGGAGAGAGAGAGTGACACGACAAAGTTGGTAGTCAGTCGGAAGAGAGAAAAGCTACAAGAAGGAGCGAGAGAGTAAAGTAAAGCCCGAGCAAACGGCTGCCAGTTTGTGCTTCAGGCTGTGTTCCTGGTATGTGCCCTTTCAGCTTCGTGCTCCGGGATCAACCAATCAATGACAGCCATAAGTAACCCTGCTGCTTGGCTATTGGCCACAGCTGAATTCCATGACTCAGCATGTCCGCAGATAAGATGTTATGATTGAGTCACTGCCAATGAAATGAGGCCACTGCCCGGAGTTCAATAGGATGGACACAGAAAGCTTGCACCACCTACGTGCACAGGTTTGAATGTTTTACCAAGTTTTGTGGAGCCTGAATGGAGAGGACTGTCATGCATTAATACATAGTCCATTATATTATCATGTTAAGGGTTTGACCGTCTCACTTGTTTTTGGGTGAGTCAGTGTTTACGCTGTCTGTTACTTGGGAAAACCTCTCACCCTTAGAGACAAAGAGACTGCCCTGAAATCCACCTACACACGTATTAAAGGATAATGCCGAGCCAGTTTGCAGTCTGCAGACTCACTTCCCACAACTAACCACGCACTTCATTTTTGTCTTAACCTGTCGAGCTGACCTGCCCCCATGTCCCAAGTCTCCAGGCTTCATTGCCTAAATTGGGCCGGAGTCGGGAGGAGAGGTCCCCGTGTGTCATTGTTTGACTGTCTCTCTGGAGATTCTCCCTCGTGGCGCCCCTCAGTTTCCTGAAGGAAGTCCACCTACGATGCCTGGTCGTGTGTGTGTGTGTGTGTGTGTGTGTGTATGCGGGAGACCAGGAGTAGAGGATAAGGGTGGAGGAGACGAGGAGAGCTGAGGGTCAAAGGTGAGGGCACGATTCAGAGGAGAGCGGCAATTTTTTTTATTCCGGTCATATTTAGGATCACAGTCAAGTCAGTATAATGCAACCACTCTGATGAGCATTAACTATCAGATGCTGTTGTAACGGTTGCAAATTATACCTCATCATATTTCTTCATAATCACATGTATTTCTGCAGATGCTGTGGTTGGTTCTTGATAAAGCTGCAACAATTAGCCCATTAATAGATTAGATGTCAACTACTTAATTAGTTGACATTCTGCAATACTTGACAATCCAGGGCTCAATAATTTATCTCACTGGTATCTAACTTTTTCATGTAGGTGTACCAGCACATAATTTCAAAGGGACAGAATAATACACGTTAACTTAGTTTCTTAACGGCATATGTTAATGATTGTAAAAAAAAAAAAAAAAAGATGTAAATACACATTTTTCTTCACTTGAATCACATGCAACAAGAAATTGCCATAATCTCAATTGCTTAAAAGTAAACCTTTTAAAGGTGCCATTTGTAAGAAAAGTTGTTTTTAAGTCTCATCCCCTGAAGCAAAATGATCGACGGATTAATGGATAATGTTGCAGCCATCGTTCAGGAGTTTATTTTTTCTACAAATAGTAAATAATTCAGTTGATGTAAGATTATCCTAATTTCATAATAAACTTCCAAATACTGACATCAATATCACCCTCCACCAGCTGTTCAACTCTCTTCAGCGAGGGCCTTGTCCTCCTGATTGCTTAAGATTCCTCAAAAGTCAGAATAATCACCAAATCAGACTAAACTTGTTCCCATTGGAACCACTTCCTCTATGCAGATAATAGTTTGGCACATAAATGCTGTCTCCATTGATCGTGCTTCCTCGTTCTGAATAGTGGCAGGTAGGGAGGCTGGCACACCTTCCGCTTCATAGCAGAGCAGTTGTTCTGTATTCTCATACAACTTGTTGGGTCAGTATGAAGCTCAGTGCACGTCAATCCGTGCCCGTCCTTTTAGAAGAGGACAGCGTTGCAGTGCAGCGGATTTTTAGCTTCTGTAAAACATGTCAATAATCCAGCTTGTGCAGACATTTTATTTATACTTAAGGCACCATCAGTAGGATTAATTTCACTCGGGGGGAGGAGGGGAAAATGGTTCTGTAACAACAACTTGTGTGTGACGGAGAGACTCGGAGGTCTGGGTGTTTATCTGTGAAGACTGGCTGCACATGTAAGCTGCTCCTTTCAGGTATAATATTACAAAAAATCAAGTAGAACAAGCACCCTCATCTCAGCTCCTCTCCTCTGCCCTCCTCCACTCCAACTGTTTTGTAAACATTGCAATAGAAAGCTTAAGTTGTGTTGCTAACTAAAGCTATTTCATTTCTACACATTAGCCATAATAAGATTAGGTGTCTAGTGAAAAGTATAACCACTTTAGGTAAGTGTATGTTCGTTTTCGCAGTTGATGCAAGTTGGCACTGCCGGAACATGATGTCTAGTGTGTGTGTGTGTGTGTGTGTGTGATCCTGCCTTGTCGTCCATCTCTTGTGATGGCTTCTGCCCAGCGCTCTGACAACTTTATTGAAAGTGTCTTGGCACACCTGCAGCACTCAGACAGAAGAGAAGAGAGAGGTGGAGAGTGGGAGGCAGAGAGGTGTTCTGCTTCTGACGTATTCTAATTAAAGCCGGCAGGTTTAATCACAGACTGATAAGCATCAGAGAGAAATAAAAAGAGAGGGACGGAAGCAGAGAGGAGAAGGAATTGAAGAAGGCCCGCAGACGACCAGAAAGTACTCCGCTTGACCCCAAGTTTTTCATACATTTCCCAAACTCCTATAAAGCCCTATTGATCGTGTTTCCCCTCCACTTCCTTTCTCTCTTTCTTGAAATTTCCACATAGTTTCTGTTTTTCAGTTTATTTCTGTTCCCCCGGCTCCCGCCGTTCCTCAGTTTTTCTGCCCTTGGAGCACAGTGCAATGTTATTGTCAGCTGTGTTTAAGGACACAGGAAGGGCACCACCTTGTCACTAGACGTTTGTCTCAGATGCCACTTCAGGGGGATCTGGCCACTGCTGTGGTGGCCTTTGGCATCTCCCGAGTCAACATGTGCCAGCGCTGTCTCTCTCCCACACACAACAAGGACACACAAAACCCCTGTTTTTTGACAGGGGACATTTTTTACAATGTTGTGATTAGGTATTCTTAACTCGGGGGCTTGCTCCAGGCATTTTAACATTTGCAAATCATTACTTGGCTCTTCTCGTTTAGTATTCATGGTTGATGCGGCTCAACTTTGTAAGTTTGGAAACTGTTGTTTTCCGTCTGAGGACACCTAAACAGCCTGAAAAAAATACACAATTCTACACACATACACACTGTGACTAATAGTGACTGACTTCTCCTCACCCTCATAACGTAACTGTCAGAGCGGCTCTGGCCGTTAGGCAGCGGTGTGACAGCAGACATCATATCCTCTTTAAGGTGAGAAGATAAGGTGGCTCTTCATAGCCATTTGTTATCACAGGCGGCGAGCCTCCGACACCTCTGCATCCCTTATCTGGCCTAGCCCCAGTTTCCCAGCCCAGGCTAGGGCTCATGCAAGCCCAGGGCTGATGAGTAAGCACTGCTCAGCCTGTGGATGGCTGCGCCTGCCGTTATCGATCGCAGCGCCACAGCCTGTCATCCAGCCACCACTTAGCTAATGATGTCCGTGCTATTGTCTCACGGCTGGGAAAACGACCATAAAACAGAGAGCGGCGACTCGCGGCGGCGTCGGAGGGAAAGATGGATCTTACCGATAGAGGAGGCACACCCAAAGCAGCTCGAGCCAACTGGTACAGTGTCGTGCTATCTTGGGATGGGAGTACTGTCATTCTGTCCTTCTCATTATTACAGTGTATACTCTTTCTGTCTTCTTTCAGTTCAGTCAGAGAAAGACAGGCCACGATTTCTGCCAGTCTGCCAGTCCCCGTGTTGGCCTGGTTTTGACCTTGTTACCCCCATTGTTACTGTCGTCAGGCACAACAGCACATTGTTTTGGCAAAATAAATACTCTGACTGATGAATCACCTGGAATCTCGAGGCAATTAGGAAAGGCTGCTATGAAGGCTGTGAAGATCTATATCCATGTGTGACATTGCAGAGGACTGTGAATGGATTTAGCTCCCGAGTTGGGTTTTCATGGGAGTGACATGGGTCATTTCTCTTCTCAGTGCCATAATTTCCCAGGATGCAGTGGGGGCCCCAAGGTCCACAGCTCTTATGTCAGAGTTCATTTCCTGTTGCAGTGCTCCAGCAGCTCCTGAAGATCCACCATTTTGTAGCATTCCTGATGAGGACTGGGGAAATGTGTCTCAATTCACAGACCATGTGTGGTGTTTGTTAACTCTACAAAACTGGTTTCATGGTTTTAAATTGTTTAGGATCAGCTGACCTCACTGGTGTTGTACAGGATGACGAAAGTAGTGGATAATGTAGACTCATTGTGTTGCAGCTTTACAGTAATAAACTGTAGGCATAGTGGAGGTCACACACACCACTTGAAGTAGCTTTTGATGATGATGTTTTAATTCTCATAACACAGTAATGATAATGTTCAAATAGTATTTTCAATGCTTCATCATTGGTCATAATTCACCTCAAACCACGAACCTGAGTCCTGCCTCCCCTTTTGTTGCTGTGCTGACTCCCGTGTACGTCCCACATTGTGAGGATAAAAGTAAGGGAAACATGGGTGAAGAATGTAAACATTTCTCCGAGTTGTTTTTCGGTCTGAGGGTTGTTCAGGGAGAGGACAGCCTCACCGCACCGCACCACGGCTCGTATTAGTCACAGTCGTCGGAGAGAAGAGAATGCAGACCTTTTTGCCCAATGAGGGAAAAGGTCGTTGGGAATGCAGTTTGTCAGGTCAGGACGAGCTGGGCCTGTTTGTAGCTTAAATCCATGTGACTGCTAGAGAGAAAATGAGGTGGAGAGAGGCGAAACTCAACCGGACACTAATATCAAAACACTAGCAGTCCATTAGCGTGTGACTTATTGGATGTTATTTTTATTTTCAGTTACAGACCATATGTCTAGTTTGGATCATTTTAGTGAAGAGCACAGGATCTATAATGCAGAGAGGGGAGGCAGAATTTCACTCTGTACATTAGGAATGACATTTGAGTTTTTCCATTTGTATAAGTGTGCGAGATATTTTAAAATTAAATGTCAAATGTCTAATTTACCATTTCTTGACAAAATGATTCACATCCACTTAATGGGTACTCCAGCTCTATATGAATTCATTTTCATAGTCTGGATAGTTTTAAGAGATAAAAGCTGTGTAACAGAAGATTTAAAAAAAAAAATAACGGAGTCCCCGCAAAACACTGGATGCTACATTTCCTATAATGCAACCCAGTAGGAGACATTCGACAACTTGTTTTTACAGGCTGTGCAGTCATTAACATGGGTAGTAAATTGACTTTTATGTAAAATTGTTGGACTTCCCCTTTTAAAAACACATGTTGATCACACTTGAAGGTGAGCAATGTAATTTTAGGGAGGACATTTTAATCAGAAGGGAGAAATATCTTTATTGACTGATTTATTTTTATTTTTATGGCTAAACTGAGGATACAGACTGACCTTAAAGGACAACACAAACTCATATGGTTTTACTTTGTGTATGTGTGGCGGACCCTGCCACCTTTTCCTAGCTTCAAACGGTGTTCCTGGGACCTGATTTTCCTCTGAGAACAGCCTGTTTATTCAGTTGTTATTAAGGGTTTGTGTTGTTAGAATTATTTCTTCTTCTGCAAAACTACGTAGCACACTTTTGACAGATCTACCAATATGTTTTTGGAAGGATGTTTCAAGAAAAGAACAGAAACATTAGCTGTATCAGTAAAGTCAACTGTGTTTTCATTTTTTTCCCCAGTGAATTAGATAAAATATTGCATGTTGTATAAGTTTATGAACTTGAGCATTTGATCAATGGAGATAAACTGTCCCTCATACCAGCGTGAATCTACTGGCACTCTGTCAGTGTTTGTTCATTCAGGCTGTTGTGGTTTCAGTCATGCAGTTACTCCGAAAAGGCAAAGTAGTTAATCACTAATGACTCTGGATGAGTAATGGCGTATTCGCCCCACAGTGATTGTGGTAAATGCTGATTAAGAATGTCTTTTGTTCTCAGTTGTTGATCACGTCTGGTCAATGAGAAGACTTCGATCCACATATATCTTTGAACAATCAAGAAAAACATTGAATAAGCTCAGACACATTTTGGTACTGTAAGTGGAATTTGGCATTTACTTAATCACATTTAACGTAGATTGTGAAGTGTTTGGCTCCACTCCTGAAATCAAATTTAAGCTTTTATGCAAAAGAAATTAATCAGAAAATTGTTGAACTTTAGCTCAGGTAGTACTTGAATCCCCAGCCGAGAGCTGCTTGCATCCAAAATACAGTTTTACCTGTTCTGGAACATGTGAACCCGGGGTTTATTCAGGCTCTAGTCCACAGTCAAGACAACACATTTTATTCCGATAAAGTTACTTGAGAAGAATGGGGTTACTAAGTGGAAATCAATTGTACTTCTCTGCGTAAGTGTTGTCTGAGAGTACTAACAGTAATGCTTTATTTTAACCATATATGTATTGAGTCTGTCGATTCTGAGACACGACTACAGTTACGTTAAACAAACTGGAGTGGCAGCATCTAACAGCCTCTATATAGCATTTTACACAAGGCATGGGATGATGTATTTCATGTCGCCATTATTCAAAACAATTCATCATCATCATCAAATGAATGTTAAAACTTATAAAATAGAACTAATGCAAATTGATCTCCCTTTTGCTCTTCACTCCTTCACCACAGTACTTCCACATTTTTTTTGTTAGGGATACAATGAGCAGCTCCCAGCCTTCAGCCGTGTGGCTCAGGATTCTGGAACAACTAGAGAGATTTGATAACTTCTTTTACTGTCCCATCCTTTTTTGGACATTGTGTGTCATGGCATGTGAAAAATGTGCAAGACTTACAGACATACCTCCTAAATTATATACAACTACAATCCAGTTCTGCTGTCGCTGCACAGTTACCTGTTACCGGCAAGGAAGTTTTCACCCATGTCCCTTTGTTGGTTGGTGAGTTGGTTGGTTTGTTACGTGGATTACACAAAAACTACTAAATGGATTTCCACAAAGCTTGGATGGAGGGTGGGTCTCAGCTGCAAAATAGACCCCATCAACTGTTTGTTGGGACAGGACGGATGCATCATGGATTCTTTTTCTCGCTTTCTCAAGGCGTTTTTAGCTCTACTGGGTACCATTAATGTTTTAACATGACATTGGCTTACATTCAGAATGCTAATTCATTGTTAACAAGTTTCAGTCCTTACATTGATTCAAAAATATGGTGATAGAATCGTAAAAAAAAAAACCCAAAAAACATCCTTTTTTTTGACAGAAAGCAGGCGTGTGATCTTGATCTGGGTTAGGGTGATATTCACAACGTAACAATAGTAATAATTTTAAACAGAGCTCGGCACGAGTCTGATCTTGTCTGGAACATGTGATTGAAAAGCCGTGATGCCTAATAAAAGTTAGAAACGAAAGCAGTTTAGCAGTAATTGGATATTACCTTGCCTTTATGAGTCTCTGCCAGAACTGACATAAAGCTATCATTATAGGGACATTGAAGCTTACATTATTTCCACCACCTGCTGTGTGTGTATGATGAAAAATATGTATGTGCTTGTCAGCAGGATCAAGAGTCAGGCAGAGGTTATTCTGAACAGCAAGAGAAAACTTGTAAGAGAAGAGTGTATCAGAGCCATCAGTTTAGGTGTTGCCATAAACATGTCAGATCATTTGAGTCATGCTAGCTTGATTGCAGGGCACTTCTTGTTTGTGTGCTATTTGGTAGAACAAACCAAACAAGTCCCTGAGACTAGTTCAACCTGCCCTTGAACCACAACTCAAGGTATTACATGTGAGCACACTTACTGTCAGACCTTAAGCAAACCCTCTTTCGACATACTCATATATTACAGAGGCTCACATCCACAATATTTCAGATTTTGCTTCTCAAGTATGTAAATATGTTCTTTCTCTTTGCCCTCGGTCGCTCAGTGTTTGGCCATAGTGGATCAGATTCTAGGAAATTGTGCAACTCTGAGAGTTTCCACGTGCAGCTTTTCAACCACAAAGCAGGGCTTACATCTTAGGGCCTTGCCGTTTCCTTTCTCTCTTCCTTTCCTTGCTCCCTCCAGAGGTCAGAGTTGACAGGAGACATGGGTGGGTGGTGTCAGGCCTCTCCTCAGGGGATCTGAGGGGGTCCTCGGGGGTCTTGTGAGGTTGGGCAGGAGCTCCAAAGGGGATGACGGGAAGGAACAGCTCGCCGTTGTTTAGCTTTGCTTGTTTTTTCACATGTCAGTGCCGAAGAGGGAGATGCAGGATGTCGATGGTTAGGGCTCGATGACCAAGAAGTGTGTGTAGCTTTAAGAGTTTGGAACCATTTTGTTTTCTTCTTCGAACTGAGATTTGTGCGTTTGATTCTGCGCCGCTCTTAAAGTGAAAAAAAATGGTGTTTTAGCCCAAGCTGGGTCATTGCCTCATTCATACGTGCTGTAATTTTCAACATCATGTGCGAGAAACACTTGTGCGAAAGTTGTTAGAGCTCGGCAAGGGTGTTGGGGCGGTGCTCCCGGGGCTCCCTGATGATGTACCATGGTAAACAGCTCCCACTGCTTGCACAGCTGGGGCACACTTGACGGGCCTCTGCAGTGCATGGAGAGAGGAGAGGAGGCAGACGTAGAAAGAGGGGGACTGGACCGATAGAACAGACAGAGGAATGCTGTGAGGGCCTTCAGGGCAGGATACAAACTTCAACAAAAAAAGGAAAAAAGGACAAGCGAGTGCAGAGGAAACAAGAGCAGAAAACTGATTATAAATGACAAATCCCCAGCTCTCGCAACCAAACAGCGTTAGCTGCCGTATCCTGAGGGTGGGAAAATGCAACAGTAATAGCTCCGACTCCAATCCAATCTCCTGTACGTACTCTGCGCTCATGTGTGTTTGTGTGTGCGCGCGACTGTGTTTGTGTATGCGGCCTCCCTAAATTCAGCAGACGGAGACAGGAAATTTTGCCCCTCCCCTCCCGCGTCCTCCCTTCATCCTCTGCCCTGTGCTCACTGCCTGGCGCTGATTGGCTGGAGGGAAAAGCGAGGGATGGGGTTTTGTCGTCTAATCTGCCAGCCGATCGCCACTGATGGGCCTCTGTAGAATGGCTTTAGTAAATTACTGTTCCAGGGAAGGGCAAATCCCTTCCATCAGATAGCAGCTCTCTCTTCATCTCTCCCTCCGTTCTGAGTCCCTTTCTCTTCTTCACTATATCACTCAGGCTTTGGCTCTATCTTGTTGTTGCTACCTTGCGCTCCCCTTCTCTCCTGTGTCGCTGTTGTTCTTTACTACCGTGTCTCTTTTATATTATCCGAATACCTCACGTCGTGCACCTATTTGGGTGTCTGCAGTAGAGCCGGCTCCCTCCGCCCAGGGGCCTTACACACACCTGGAGTGAATGAGATGAGTTGGTGTCAGAGAGAGAGACGCTCTGTGGATTTTTGCTCGAAGGCTACTCATCGACATCAGCACATTACTGCGTGTGTGTGTGTGAGTGAACAGTTCCCTCGATCCCCTGCTGTGTTTGTGCATGTTAACAAGATGGACCAGTTTTGAGGGCGGCCATCTTGCCTTGCCCAGTCTGAAACCACATGAGAGATAATGCTGTACAACCTGGAGGATTAGAGGGAATTGCTTTTTTTTTCTGTCTTTTTTTTTTTTTTAAGTTTTGCATACCTGTGTAACAAAAAATTTAACCTAACCAAGGTCTCTATCAAGATTAGAGAGGAAGATAGCTTACTGAAGAAGAAGGAAGTGTTTTTGTCTACCTGTGTGTGTGTGTGTGTGTGTGTGTGTGTGTGTGTGTGTATGTGTGTGTGTGTGTGTACCTGCATCATTCTCATAACAGTTTTCCTCCGACTCCTCCTCAATTGCGTAAAAACCACATTGTTGCTCTGCGCTGACATGTGTCGCATATGTCGCTCCGGCTCTGTAATTAACAGTTTGTGTAGAGGAAGAGGTCGAGAGGACACACACACACGCACACACTTTTCTTTGAGAGCATTTTATTGCTGTGCCTTTGTGATGAGGTGTTTCACCAAACAAGATTTACAGTTAACCAACCCGGAAGGGACATCTGTTTGTTAGGGGTTGTTGTTCTGTTTTGTAATCAGTGTGTTTACATGCACATTCCAGTTTTGAGGCTCATGCTGGTTCGGATCACAGTTGATAAGACATTTACGAGAGAGATGTGATACCTGGTTACAGATTATGACATGATAGGTTTCTAATCATCTGAGGTGGGGCTGTTTTTCTTGGACTCTGATGGTTGCAACCCTTCCAAGTGAGACACATCAGCAGCTAAGGACAGAGTCACTTTGGTTTCTGGCTGTCTGGACAGCGTTGCTGCATTTACCAGTCGGCTGGATCAGCAGTTAATGGAGGACGAGAAAAACAACACATATTAGCCTTCACATTACTGACATCAGACTTCATCTCGGTGTGTAAATCATTCTCTGTGTTCGCTGGCCAATATTATCAGCCAATACCACAGAACACAGTGCAGAAAAGGACACTGGGGCTGATTTATGTTTATTAAATTACCTGTGAAGTTTACTGTTTGAGTGCACTGCTCTCATTGTAGATGATAAAAGTTCACTGTTAATCTGTTAAATTATGTACATTCCTCACACATCTGTGACACCACTGATTCATAATGACATTTGAGGGATCACCACAAAAATGTGAGAACATCGGCCGATATGTCTTGCACATACTCCCTTACTGTACGATTGTCGTCATCGATTAATCTGAGGATTAGTTTGTTGATCTCCTTTGTGAATTAGAAATGTCAGGCCAGTAAGGCAGCATCTCTCCAGGCTTCAAGCTTATGGCTGAACACACAGGCTGATGAACTACAGGTTGCTAGAGACATCAGATAAGGGTGTGGTTTAGGTGTGATGACCAGTGAGAGCATTGACTGTTTCATTTGAAAACAACAGTGGTGACTCCTCGCGAGGTTAGCATAGCTGCTATAGCGTCATCGTATCAGAACTGGAGTGAATATTTAATCGAAAGAAGGCCAAAGAACAACACTGAAGGCCTTTCTCAATGGAAAACATGATTTCACTCTTTGGTTAGAGTTTGATTTACAGACCGTCTGGGTAGCCCTTGATAGACAGTTCGTCCTTCATCCCATTTTTTGAAGTGCCTGACCTTTTCCGAACGACTCCCCTCCAACTGATTGTGTGTAACAAACCATCTGGCACGTCAGGTTATTAGAAAACAGCAAATCTTCATTTTCATATCTTCAAACCTTCTTATCTTTAGAATTGTTTATTATAAGCAACTGACACATGCATACAATGATCAGAAACTCTCTGTAACAGTAACTTGATTTCCAAACACTTTCGAATACTCCCAAAGCCTGATCATGTTTTGTGATGCTAGTGTGCTTGTCAACCCTCTCGATATTTCTTGGGGAGCATCCCTCCTCCTTACACAGCAGTTCAACCAACCACCTGTAATTTACATATGTTACCTGGGCCACACTGTTTGGTGATGGCCTGTGGCCTGCTTGGTGATGTGTTGTTACACCGATAATGAGCAGACTGCGCAGCCTAATTCAGGCTGGTGTACTGATTCTCATTCAGACGACGGAGGACTGGTGTTCGGTGAGCCCCACCCTTCTCCATCGACTCTCTCCCCCTGCAGTCTGAAAGGAAGCATCTGCCTGCTCCTCTGCCTCCCTGCCGCTCGCCACACATGCTCTCTCCCTCTCTCTCCACGCAGCCCACACTGCTATCGCCACGGCTGCTAGCTATCCAGCTCTCGCCGATGTCAGAGCCTCTAATCTCTCCAGCATAAAGGCCATGCAAAGGGAATTTATGTTAGCCTGCCACAGGAAGAAAAGGGGAAGCGGGGAATCGTTTGAGCAGGTTGACAGATAAGGCTCTTGTGCTTTCTGTGTGGTGCTTTTTAAGCCATGTTAAGCTGCTTAATTAGACATAATCTACAGACCCCAGACTGAGGCGGAACTAATGAAGTTAAAAGACTCAAATCCCATCCTACCATCACACTCTCCTCTCCTCCACACCATCACTCGCGCCTCTTGGTTTCATCGCCACGCTCTCCTCTCTGCTGCCGAGCATCACACTCTCTCTGCCCTCTGGTGCTCCTCACCATCCCACTCTCTACTTGTAGCAACGTTAATGTAATGCCTTCCATCACACCCTGACATCCTGTCCAAACCTACATTACAAACGTATACCTTTTTTTTTTTTTTAAATAACAAAACAACCAGAACTGCCATATCATCATCAGTTTATATTTTCTACAATATGTAGTGTTACAAATGTTTATGTTGTCAGGGCTACAGCTAATGGTCATTTTCATTGTCGATTTCTCAGTTAAAGATTTCATACATAACGTTTCTGGATTAAGATGTCTACAACGACTAGTCATCATTGGAAATATGACAAACACTTACGGTAACGGTGTGTCTCACTTAGTCACTTGTCGCTTTCTTTCTGGGAAAACATCCTGATGCAGAGAATAAACATGAAGTGAATAAAAGCTATTGCGTTGCACAATCGATTAGTTTTATGGTTAAAAAAAAAGTGTTTTCCAAAGCCCAAGACTGTGTCCAAATGTTTTGTTCTGTCCACTACCTAAAGATTAATATTACAGTGGTACAGTGTAACGTGGCAGAGCCTGCTTTTCTTTTAGCACGTTTCCATATCTGCAGCAGTTCTGCTTCCACTCTCTTCCCTGCCCTTGTCCTTAAGCCTTCCCTCTGCCTCTTGTACTAAGAAGATGTCTTTCTCTTGTCACTAGCGCACCAACTGTAATCCCACAATGGGACAAATCTGTGGCCCTGGCATAGTGTAATGATCTTATCTTGGTGGGGGGTCAAGTAATCATTTTGTCAGCAGTCAACATTACAGTGCAATGGAGGTAACCTGCACGGATCGCTGCTGCAGTCAGGTTGGTAAACAGGAGTGAAGATAAATCTACACTTTAATCTCTAAATTTAAAAAGTAATCCCTGAGCTCTCCTCCTGTCTGTAATTGACCCTTGATCAGAACAGAATCCGATGTGACTCTAGGTCTTTATTCTCCAGAGGGCCTGGCTCTGCGTCTGACTTCTTACATATTGTATGTTTGAGTTGTTTTTGTTCAAGAAAAACGTCCTTGGTTCTGTTTGTTTGGACAAAAGATGCTTTTCAAAGCTTTTGGCTCGGGGAAATTACAATTGCTCAATGAATCAAGGAAATAATTGTCATGCACTAGGCGATAATGAAAATAATCGTTAGCTGCAGCCCTCCTCACAATACTCTTTGTTCATGCACCAGCTCTTCTTGATGTGGCCCCCCTGTTGTTGCTCTGCCGTGTTTACATATCTCTCCAATCTCTGCATCTTGCAGGACGAGCTTCTTTGTTGTGTTTTGAGGGTTTTTTTCCCCCCCCAAAGCCAAACAGCGGTTCTTTCTCCTTCACAGAGGAGCGGCTGGCACGCTCGCTTGTAAACGCTCATCTTCTGTCCAGGAGGAGATTGCAGCTGACCATTGTTGGGTTTCATCATCATCATGAATGCACTGCCTCGCTCGGTGATGGCCTGTCAGAGAATTTTCTTCACCCCATTATCTCTCTGCCTCTCCCTCATGCCCTCCTTTAGCCCTCCTTCTCGCCTCGCCTTTACCTGTAGCCGTTACGGCCCTTTGTGCTGTCAAACTCATTCTCTTCGCCCTGCGTTCCTGTGCATTTACATTCATTCGGATGAGGCCAATCTAAACACCGACCCAGCCTTTGCAATTATTACCCTTAGTGCTTATCTGCTACAAGACCTTAACAGGTAATGTTGTCCTGTGCATATTTATTCCCCTCAGCCCGATCGAATTCTACGCTTTCTCCGTCTCCTCGTGTGAGAAACCTCTCCCCTCCAGTGTGGCGCCGGTATCATGGTGCCGTTGAGTGGATCTGAGGGGCTGCTGAATTCTGGTCTTGCTTGATTAGCCAGTGTGTGATGCTGCAGGCAGCTTTGTTTTGTTGCTGAATGGGCTGTTCCACTGAGAGCACAGGAGACGGCGAGGAGCAGACGAGGAAGGAAGGGATGGCGAGGAGAAGGGTGGAGTGGAAAAAGGAAAAAGCGGGAGAATGCTGGAGCGGAAAAAAAAAGGCAGAAAGATGAAAGCCAAGGGGGGAAGAATGTATAAAAGGGAGAGGTGGGGTGGTAGATAAATGAGAGGGGAGAAAGAGGCTGGAGCAGAAATGAGGAGAGGAGAGGAGAACAGTGATGCAGGCGAGAAAAGAGAAAAAAGGACTGACCTCTCCTCCTGTGGAGAGGGAAGATAACTGTGAGTGTTTAGAAATGCTGAGGTGGACAGAAGCCATATCTTCCACCAACACAGCACCTGCTAGTCTGCCTGCCCCCTCCCATTCATTGACCGACTTTCTATTGTGGGTATTTGCGTGTGTGTGTGCATACACATTATTATGCATACAGTAAGTATACCATTCCTGTTTCAGCCCATAAGATAGCAGCCTGAGATTTTGTGCTTGCAACATGTTAATACTCAGACACGACAAATCCCAGAATCCCTGCACTGCAGCACTTTAATACATGCATGCTTTAATAGCTTTTCTTGTAAAATATGGAAGGAGGTCTGTGCTGTGGCTTCCCCCCTCAGTGTCTGCACATACATACAATATCAAAAAACTGTACAGCAACAGGAGCGCAAATATTTTAGCCAACCAGCTGCTGATACAAGGCACACTTGCTCGTGGGCGTGGTCGCTTATGTGGGAACAGCTATGACCATTTTGTGGGGCCGAAAAGATTTGACAAAGATATCTAATTGTGATGTCTGCTTGTTGTGATGAAATTCAAAATAAATGTGGTTACTTCCTATTAATTAATCTCAAGGCCTGAGTGTGTAGTCTACGTGACGTAACAGTATATGCAGTGCTACTTTTGACTAGGACCGGGTATTCCCTAAATACTGTCGAGTATCAAAAATGTCTTGGCATTTGATAACAAATTTCAGTAGCCGGTGCTCACCGTGTGAATGTATCTGACGTGATGAGATATGTTCACAGATGAGGTGGCGTTGTAAAGTTTCATTCACGACAAGTCACATTCGCCTACTTCCTTCATCACCCTCTGACGTATCATCTGACGATTCCCCTGAAAGTCATAGCGACAGGTGAAGCAAAGGAATCACACCATTACCTCGCGTAAAATGATGGATTTCTCCTGGTTTGAACAGTGTTAAAAACATTTGGGATATTGTAAGTACACAACGTAAAGTACACCAAAGATGTATTCAGACTTTTACATCTTATATCTTTCAACAGAAGAATCCTCGCTAGCTAATCAAATCCTCTCTCCGCCACCCGTCTGATGACGAGACTCCGTGTTTATCTGGGCGTGGACAGATGGAGCATGATCAGATGTAGCCCAGAGAATTTGGGTTATTTTTTCCTTTTAGTATGAAAAAGAAGGATTTTCGGTGCCTTTCCTCCAGAGATGTTTTTGTGTGAGTGTGTGTGTGTGTAGTTTCGTGCTCCTGTGCCGTTGTGTATGTTACGTTTTTTATGATGGCAGCCTGCAACGTAGATGGAATAAAGCCGGCTGTGAGTGTTGACAGTATTGGCTTGTTAGCACTGATGGGGTGGATGAATGCTGAGTGCAGCAGGCTTGAATGGGGAGGCAGATCTGCAGCGTTTTCTTGTACCGCGTGTCTCTGTATTCTGCAAATCTCTCTTGATAAATTCAAGGTTGTACAGTAAAATGAAAATATGACAACGATAAGCCCCGCTGAGCTCCTTCTTTACCATCCCTGAGCCTCACCTCCACTTTCATTGCTTTCCTCGCCGCACTTTCTCTCGTCCAAACAGCAATTCCTCTTTTTCTACCTCCTCTTGTTTTTCCTCGTCCCCCCCCGCGCCTTTTTTTTGGTGACTCTATATGTTTCCACTCCTCCCTTTTTAACAAATGGTCTGTTTGATAGACGACTGGAAGCATACACACTCGCGCACATTCATTCACGCACAAGTGAAGGGACTGAAATAAAGAAGCCCCTTATCTCTCCCACCAGAGACACTTCGCTCATGTGCTCATGCAGATGAATAATATATGTGGATACAAGCGTGCACACACAGTCGCACACACACATACAAGCAACCGATTGGTGGTGATGCTGACACAGGCCCTTGTATGCTTCCAACACAACTGTGTGCGTGCATGTGCGAGTGTGCGCTCTGCTGACTGTTGTCACTGTGGAGGGATGTAGAGTCTCCAGGGGCATGGTGATGAATGGGAGTGTTGTCACTAGTCAGGTCCAGCTGCCTTTGTGCTGTCTTTTTACGCTGCGTGTTCCCCTATTATACCGCAAGTGGCGCATGTTCGGTGTGTCCGCGCAGCCAGCGGGCGGGCGTGGGCGGGTTGTGTGTTAATGTGGCTTGAATGAAACGATTCTTAACATGAGAGGGTGTTAAGATGTTCACACGCCCGCATGTGCGCGAACAAGGTGTTAACACGGACAACATTTGGGTGGCGTTCATGAGCCACGCGCACGTGTGGGCATTGCACCTGTGCGGACGTCCGATTGCAACAGGCCAATGTCTCTTGCATCAGAGTAAAGAGCCGTGTCCTCTCCATTTGCACGGGTAATTACGGGAGTGTGTGTGTGGTTTTTTTTGGCTCCTGTGCCAGCATGTAGATATGTTGGTGTGCGAGCGCTGGGCCCTGAGAAAATGCTGTCAAAGCAGGAGCTGAATAATTTTCCTCCAGACACATTCATGATACGGTGACGTGTGTGCATAAATTTGCCTTCCAGTAGACGGGCTATATGGTTTAAGTGTGTGATATCAGAAAAACCCATACTTGCGCGGGGAGGTCTTTTTTTCCCTCCTGTTTTATAGATGGATACTGGTCCCACTGGGACCTCTTTTTAGAAGACGAGGAGAGTGTGCGCACCACATACTCAGACACACACACACACACACACCACATTATGCCTGTAAGCTTTATGCAGATGAATCAGGCTGTGATTTGTGTTCTGTGGGTGTGGAAGCAGGTAGTGCTGGGATGGGAAGTTACCATAGAGCCTTGTGGGATTACACCACGCAGCAATTACAAACTGCAGGTGTGACTATTTGATAACTTGATGCGTTCGCCCAGTGTGACACACATTCAAGTCAGTCTTTTACTTGAGGTGAAGCTTCAGGGATACTCTATTAAGGCTAAATGTAAATTTGACTCCTTGACTGTGTAGTAATGTGTCGTCTCGTCATCATTCATCCCAGTGTATTTTTAAACTACAAAAACCCTAATGAACATCCTTCCAAACCAATCCTTTGTTCATGCCTCTAAGTGTTTGTCAAGTCCCCAAAGCCTGTTTGATTGGCTTTGACTGATTGGTCAAATTGGACTTGGCTTATTTTATGTCTCTGTCTCAGCAGTCTTGGTGGGGTCAAATATAGATATGGCAATAAATTGTATTGCTAGGATTATTGATATACTGGTACTAAGGCTAGGCAGTATATATGATATACATCCTTATAGTGATATGAGACTACTATATATCAACTTAGATTTTGGATGTAGTTGTATTGTGATATGGCACAAGTGAGTTTTCCTGGTTTTAAAGGCTGCATTACAGTAAAGTGAAGGTGTTTTCTGAACTTACCAGACTGTTCTGCTTGTTCTAATACTTGCCTCTAGCTGCTTAGTTATTATTTGCACATAACAGATGGTCAAAAATGTCATTATGTTGGTATTTTGTGTCAGGACCAATAGCAAATTCCTTTCAATCCAACATGCAGGAAGTATTTCTGATAAGATTTATAAATATTGAAGTATTCTGTATATTGTATATTGCCATACAGCCTTAAAATATTGTGATAGAGCTTTAAGGCTACACTGTCCAGACCTAACTGGTGCCAAATATCGATATTTTGATTACAGCATATAGACGCTCTAACAGATTCCCCTGGCAGTTTGACTTCTCTATGTCACTACTTCCCTTTAGAGGCAAAATTACACGCAACTTTATTTGGGCATACGTTAGTTGTGTGTTTCCTTTAAACACTTGAACTCCAGAAGACTGGGCCAGTTCATTTCTATTTGTATTCTTCAGTTGGAAGTTTGGTGATTATCTTGCAGCGTATTGATTCTGGTAGGCCTGCTGCATCACTGACTATCGTTGCAGTGGGTTACGGATTACACTGTATTCCCACCCCCGACTCAGCAGTAAGGTGATGTGCTCAGAACCATGTGAGGAAATAAATACAGTTGTCTGTAACTCAGTATAAAACAGTATTTTCTATGGAGGCTTACCCCTGTATGGACAGCACTGAAAGAAACTCTTGCGGCGATGTTTTTTCTGGTTTGTAGGAGAGAAAATGATTGCAAAGCATGACTGGGCATAAATGGCTGGGTTTATGGTCTGGAAAGCATCACTTACACACAGGTCCCGTTCAGTAAAACTCTTTCTCGCTGTAGATTCATACCCTATATTGGAAGATGGAGGGGGGAGGAGTTTGCCAGCCACTTTTCTTTCTTGCTGTGACGGAGATGCAAGTGAGCAGCATAGACCTATAAAAAAAAAAAAAAACTGCAGTCAAATACTACTTTCACGTTTGGTGCTGTGATGCAAAGCATTCTGCTCCTTGGTCACATGGCGCGTTATGTACAGAAATGTTTTCCATCAGCATTTTCTGCAAGTAAGATCGCCGTTAAAGGTGCAATAGGTAAGAATGTTAGTTGCCAACATTCAGAACATTTACTAAAAGTTATGCTGGTGTCATCATCGTAGGTGGAGGGTAGTTTGAAAGATGTGGAGTCGGCTAATTTCCTTGTTGTAAATGGATTTTGTAATTGGTTTGAAAGCTTAAAAACCTACCTGACACGTTCATTTTATGTCACGTACGCCGCACCTTGTTAATTGACACGAAGTCCGACTGAACTTAACTCATTCTGCTGTTTATTCTACAAAGCTTGTTTTTTTCGACACGGGTGATAATAACGAAATCGCGGTGAGGCTTTAAGTTACTGTTGGACACACAGACGAGCGTCTCACCTCGCCGTGCTCCTTCAGCGATCTAAATGGGAATCTGACTGGAGGTAAACATGTCATTGTGTAGAGCAGCCCAGCAAACAGACAAACCTGACAGGGCGGTTAATGGGGAGATGAAAGGATAGGGTTTTAATAGGCAGTCGGGAAAAAGAATAGTAAATTTATTTAAACGGGGCAATATTTACCAGTCTGGACTATGTCAGATTGTGTTTAAATTGGCCTCGCCGCACCATTTGTCTTTGAATTCCTATTATTTAATTCTGCTCGTTCATTACCATACTCCCCTGATTGTGCCAAGAGTTTGATTTAGCCTCTATCATGAGTTGTTTCTACTCAGGCAAGAGCCTCACTTGAAAACCTAAACATCAGAGTGGATTGTGGGACGGGAGCCAGGAGCTGCTGCTGGTGCTCCTGCTGCTGCCACCAAAGGATTTTTAGAGGTTACTGGAGGCTATAGAAACCGATATGTAGGTTGTTTCAAATTAATGTTGTTAATAAAATGAAAAGTCGGGGACATGTTTCTGGCTGCTTGCATAGGCGATTGTGAATTATCCCTTTTCTCTTTGATAAAGTTACAAATTGCTTTTGTAACAGGTTTCGGTGTGTGACTCCGGTCGCCACTTTTCCTTTCTTTCACTTCCAAGGGCCTTTTAAAGCTTTCTCTTCCTCTCTCCGCTTTCGACTTTCCATGGCAGCAAGTCTCCAGAGTGCAATAGGAACAAGGCTTTATCTGGCTTAATTCGTTTATTCCGTTCTTTCCGGCCTTTTTTTCCCCCCTCCCCTCCCTCCTTCCACAGTAGATTGTATCACATTTGGATGTTTGGTTGCGCCCCCCTGCTATGTAGTTTGGCTTTATGAATGAGCCCCCTTCAAGGTCATTTGGTCACTGTGCCTGTCGAGGGCTTTGCACACGCAGCTCGCACATACTTCCTTTATCTCCCGTCATGAAATGGAAAATAAAAAAATTGAAACTTGTTGACTGGCTCACACCTCCTCCCCCTCCTCCCCACTCTCTCGGCTCAAATCCCCATGGAGACGGGAGCGAGAGAAAACGGAGCAAAGTGAGCCGGAGAGATTGCAGGAGAAAGGGAGAGAGAGGGAGAGATAAAGACAAAAGAAAGAGCCTTAGGTCCCCTGATGTGTGTTGAGTGGACGCGAGCAAAATAATCCCTCTTTACCTTCACACAACAATCACTGTAATGACCTCAGCCTGCACTCATCAATAGGCGGACCTCCGTCTTCAGGGGGACAGGTGGGGCGCGTGAGGCGGTGTGTCTGCGAGAGTGGCCTCCTCCTTTGTCTGAGATCAAGGATTAGAAAGGCTTAAAAGATGGTACGGCGAGCCGGGTGTGCGTATTTGTGTGTCTTTGTGAGGTTTAGCGTTATCTTCGATGACGTCAGCAGCACCCAAAGAGACTGTTGGTGCATATAAAACTCTAAAATACGAAGACTGCTGTTTATATTAATCATAAATGGGATGTTTTAGAGATATAAACCTATTCTTTGGTGCACAGCTTTAAAGACAAGACAATTGAGCTTTAATGAGCAACATATGAGTACTTGTTTATAGCACACTAACATGTAGGTTTTCAGTAGATGTAAGGGCAGTGTTGTTTAATGTATTCATCAACAGTTATATCACCTATGAATCATCCATAAATGGTTGAAAGTGCAATATGTAAGAATTTTATAAAAAGTGTATTTATTTAATGGAGTTATCTTTTGAAAAACACGATAAGAATATATTGTGAAATACTCTTAAAAGTTCAGTTTAGCCCATATGAAAAAGAGAGAAAGGCTATTAGAGTGAAAATCAGCATGAAGGATTGCACACGGTTTTCCTCCTAAGCCAGAGGTCCTTGTTTTGTCTTTCTAGGGCCTGTGATGTCAGAAATTTTGGACCCACATCAGCTAACCTGATTGGCCAGTGCGCTCATACGAGAACCCTGGGATATGAGGTAGTGAGGAGCAACAGTGCCAATCAGAGGGGGAAGAAGGGATGGGTGGAGAGAGGAAGGGAATCGTGGAAAGGAGTCTTGGCATCATCGCTAAGTAGTGGAATTTAATAGTGTGTGTGTGTGTGTGTGTGTGTGTGTTCCTGGGGTGGGAGGTAGGGGGTTAAAACTTGGGTCGGAGCCAGGAGAACTGCTTTAAAATCCAACCTGGTTGCTTTCCTGTTTCAGCAGAGAGAATGGTCTAATTCTCGCCCCCCTGCCTTTTCCTGAGACATTTCCCTCCTCCAGGCCTGGAGAGGCAACTGGGCCAACACGGCATAGAAAACTAGTCTGAGGGAGAATAAATCATACACTATACATGTAACTTTTAGAAATGAGGAGGAGGATGAGGTCAGAAAAAGTCAAGATCGATTTTTTTTTTTCTCTATAAGGATCCATCTGTGTCCATGCCCTAACGTTATATTTCTCACATTTCAACAATGGTACATTATTGCAGGGTGTAACTTCAGACTTTTCTTCTAAGCCTAGTTCACGCATGCACCACTTCCTGAAAATGTTCTGGACATTACCCAGAGGATCTGAATCCAAATGTCTGAATGAGTTTCCCCGGACATTGAATAGACTTTACGCGTCCAGCTCCCTTTCTCACAAAGTGTGCGTAATGTCAGATTTGGCCCATTTTATTGTACAGAGAATTCACCGTGAGCAAGTCTCTGTGTTAATGGCGACAATGAGCATTGCGCGGAGAATAGCTGTTTCATACTCTCTTTTGCTCTTCTGTAGTGTATATTTCTGTACATGCCCTCACTTGTATTGCCGATATGTCTGAATACAAATGTAGTAGTGCTGAATAAAACAGTCCAGTCCTCCCCCTGCACAGCTTACCCACGCGCCAACCCTTACTTTAACTAAATGCAGTATTTCCAGTGTGTGAAACTTAACGGCACGGATACTCTTTTGTTGTGTGACAGAACGCCTCCAGAAAATGTCTGGACTGAAAACAGAGTCAGAATCAGAGTTTATATTTCGGGCTCAAGTCTGCTCCACAGATTGAGACTTCTACCCCAGAATACTAGTTTGACCGCTGGTAATGTTTAGTTTTATGAGAGGGGACAGGCCCAAAGAGCATTTACATGTAACTGTTGGCTAGCTATTCATTGAATGGTTTGACATTTGGGGAAAAATGCCCTTATTTTGCTGTCTTCAGAGCTCGACATGAAGATTGGTTCTGCATTCAAATGTGTGTGCCTCTGACTGAGCTGGAGTCAGGGGGGAATTAGCTCAAATTAACATAGAGACTGGTAGCTGTGGCTATTGGAGTGAGGCCCTACTACCAATCTCTATGCTAAGCTAAGCTAACTGCCCCCATGTCTTTGACTAGCATACAGACACTCGGATGTCTTGATCCAGTTTCCGCTTTCGCCAGCTCCTCCACTTTGTATTCACATATTTCCCTATGAAGGCTTTACCATGTTAGTTTATCAACACTTGTGGGGATAACATAAAACATGTCTTTTCACTTGTATTTACAAGAACACCCTAAAGTTGTGAGAAACTAGTATATTCAGAGGATGACCACAAGAATATTAAATAGACGGAGATAAAAGAAGCTGTTCTCAACGTTGTATATGCACAAGGACACACTTACGAAACATCCTGCACCCTGCAAAGTGTTTATCTATCTGTGGCGAAAGCTGACTCGCTTACTACCCTAAAAGACTGCATTCCTCTTTGCTGTAGACGGGATCAACTGGCCAGTGGACACCGCTAAAGTGAGCCTCAGCAGGCAGAGATTGGCCTTGGGCTCCAGCTCTGCTGCTGCTGCTGCTTCTGCTGCTGCGGCTGCAGGCAGTTTGAGTGCAGAGTAGCAAAGTTTTCGCGCTGTAATGGCACTCCAGTGGTTGTCTGGAGGCTGATTTAAAATGGATGACCAAGCATAACCCCTGTAACCTCTGGACGAGTTGCCCCAGAGCCTGTCAGCTCCCTCCACTCGGACTGCAGAAGGAGCTCAGAGGTGACACTCCCACACGCTTTAACAGTGTGCAAAGGTGACGTGTTTACATATGCATTCTCCGTTAAAGCTTGCAGGGGATATATCACGTTTAAGCCAACTCACCACTTCTCCAAGCTCGTTCATTCTCTCACTGAACCTGAATCTGGCTCGCTGAAGAGAGCAGAGGCTATTTTAGCTTGGAGCTATTAAAGCATGGAAATGGTTTGTTTGTTTGGCTTTCTATTGCCCCTGCATGAATTGCACTTTGGCGGAGATTGCGGGAGGGCAGAAAGAGAGAGTGGAGCTCTTGGAAAAAATGAAAGTGATGGAGGAAGAGGGGAAGGGGAGGGAGGGGAGGAACGTTAAGGGGGGGGGGACGCCTCTGTAGCCATCTGCCTTTGTGCCAACAGTTGGTTACTGTGGCAACCAGTAAAAAGTCATTATCTTTAATTTACACTGTGGCAGGTTCAGGTGTTTTCAATTGTATCATTAGCTTTTTTCTCCCCGCAGTGACTCACCCGTCTTTGGCAGCGGTCCTTCGCTTCATTCTGGGGCTCTTGGTTTTCTTTTCTTTTTTTTTTTAATTTCCCCCCTGTGTCATCCTTTCTCTTACTGTGCTGTGTAGCTTTCTTTCAGGCGATTTAAGGTGTGTGTGTGTGTCTCAAGCACTTGTCTCCGTCTGTAAGGTTACCCCGCACTTTGGCGAGGAGCCGTATTGACGGATGACACCATGACAGACAGAGCGAAAAAAGTGACGAGAGAACAATTTAAAGAAGGAGTATGACAGGGGCATAAAAAATTGAATGGCAGCGGAAACAACTGTAAAGAAGGTGGAGGGCAAAGACGCAGAGAAAGTGGTTGTCTATCCCTCTCAGAGGGGGCTTAGGTCTTTCACGTCGAGGCTTGTCAGGGCGGCAGCGGCAAGGAGTGCAGATGAGCGATCGTAAAGTAGCCCTGTCTGTGTACCATTAGCCAACCGCAAGTGCTAAGCACTTACCAGAAGCTGCTTGTGTTAACCTCCTCCTCTCCTCCCCCAACGTCAACTCTCTCGTTCTCCCCTTCTTTCTTCACTTAGCTGGAAACTCTTCTTGTTCTCTCATAATATTTTTCATTACCTCATTTATGATTTCAGACACTCCCGTCCTCCCCCTCGCATTACATCCACATCCAACAAACTTTTTTTTTTCTTTGCCTCATTTCATCTCTCTTTTCATACCGCGGGACACACAGGTTCTTGAAAGGGTTGCATATAATGATGGAAAATAATTTATTTTTTCTTTGAGCCACTCAAAATGAAAAAGGAAAAAAAACCAACACAATTTTGCTCCGGTGTCTTCAAACAATACGAGCCCTTTCAAAAACCATTTGTAGTTCTCAAATCCATTTTGTCGTAACGAGCAGTTTTCCCGTCGCCGTCGCGCCGCTCAGTCGATTAGTTTGTGGGTACAAAAAGTGTCCAGTTCGATGAAAAAGTAATTACACAAACAAAAGCCAGGATTGGGACGTTCTGTCTCTGAAGCTTGTTTGAATCTGGTTTGTGCCTTCAGCCTGTCAAAAGCAGTTGGCAGAGCAGTGTCCAGACCGTAGCTTTTATTACTGCTGGCTGCTTTATTAGCCTTCCGCCGAGCGGGGAAGGATTGAGGGGATTGACTGGAGATGCGAGTGGAAGTGGCACCTATTGACTAGTTTGTCTTGTGCTACTGACAGGGTGCGATGATGCTATACGGATTCTGCTGCTCAGGCCGGCCCATTAGCACCTAGGCTCCACACACGAGAACATGACAAGAACAGACCGCATGCGGTGTGGCATTCGCGGCCTCACAGTGATGCACCGTAGCTGCTAACACTTACACCCGGCGTTGGTCAGAAATTGGGTTTATACTTCTTTCCACCTCCCTCTTAGCCCATCCTTGTTCCCTCATATCTGTCACTTTCAGATTTAATTGGTCTCCCGGATCAGCAACGCCTGAAAATGTCTTTGCTGAGAGGAAAAGAAAAGAAAAAAAAAAACAACTTTTAACACGCTGTTTATTAAAACTGTTTGTTATTTAAGCAGAGAGCAGACAACTGAGAGGGCGTGTGAGAGGAGAACGTGCCGTATCTACGTCGGAGCATATGGTGTAGGTGTTGGGTGGCTGCTTGTGTGATGACCATCTGTCACCTAGTAACAGTTCGGGTGATCTCTGGATGATGTAAGATCTCCCCGCAGGGATCATGAGACCTGATTATATATAAAGCAGGTTAAGAGTCCAGATGGGAAGACTTTAGCGACATCATCCCTCACTTCTGAGTGACGATCGGGAGGCAAATTATTGTGTTGCTTCAACTTCTGAGTCATAAATTTTCTGACTCCGTCGTATTTAGTGTAATACATGTTGGCTGATGAGTCTCAGCAGGTGCTGCAGTTTATTAATTGGTGTATTAATTGCTCTCTGTTTGATGTATAATAATGTAATTTGTTTGGGGAGTGTAGTGAGGGAGCATAAGTCAAGCAACATACAGAGACTTTTGTTAGCGACGAGGTGCGGCTGCAGGATTATGACAAAAATCATTATCAGTATTGAGTATTGAATCAGTAGGATTTATCCCAGCTGTTTGTAAACGCACCAGAAAAATTGTTAATTGACAAGTCTCGTTCCCGGGATGTCAAATACTGATGTTTTGGGGTTGGTAGAGTGTCGTAAATAATAAATAATCAAACCTCTCACATGCATGAAAATCAAAACTAACAAGCCTGTTTTAAAAATGTAACATATTTATGTTGAAAGTGTTTTCATAATTGATGGAAACCAAAATCTTATTTCGAAATAACTTTAATTTGTCATCTAGCCCTGCTATTGTGTACCACATCAAATCTCTGTAATATGTCTGAATATATTTCATCAGTGGGTTTGAGAAGTCAAATCAGCTGCACAGCATCTCGCACTCCCGTTCTCCCTTATTCTTCCGCCGGGTAAAGAAGGATGCAGAGGATGCTGAGCACACAGGTGAATGCAGCCCATATGCTGCACGATGAAAAGTTTCTGTCGTAGAAAAAGGCAAAAACAATGGGTGCTCTGTGGCCGCGATCACATAAGTGTTGCAATCAGAACTTGCCGTGATTTAATTCTGGCCCGTCACAATCTTCGCAGCAGTAGATAAAGTGATAAAAATTAAACTCTGGTGGCAGCAGCGGCGTCACTCTGAGAACGCACACAGCCTTCCCCCGTCTCGGGCACCATCTGGAAAACACACCCAGCACATCTATTAGGCCCCACTCTAAGCCAGGGATGAGCGCTCTGCTGAAAATGGGTTAATAATGACAATTAAATTGGAGGTAATGTCAGCAGTTGATGTGTCGCTCACAAATCATAGTATTTTATATGGATGGCTTTTCTCCGCCCAAGGAGCGCGATTGTGGCTTTGAATAAGTGCGAGTCACTGAGTCGATTTATTGGAAATCTTAAGAAATGTTGAATCTATTTGCTTTTTATTAAGATACTCTCTGACTGCACAGACCAGAGGTCAGAGAGCAGATCCATCGACTGTCAGGAAATGAAGAGGAGCGAGGTCTGGTCGAACACTGTTGGGCTGTAATGTTGCTACAGTATGAGAACACGACTCCTTTTCCTGCTTTATGGGCTCTTTTATTGAGGAAATCTATTATGCACAGTCTGATTTTATTTGTAAGCAGAGGAGAGGATGTGCTGGAAGCAATTTTCGGTTTACGCTAATGCACCGAGACGTATATTAACACTGACAAATATTCGTTTTGTTTGAAAAGCGGGCACAGGTCTGAAAATATTCCCTCAAATGATTGCCAGCCCTCGGTATTGAAAGACGGAGGGCGCCCCCAGCTCTGAAATGAGACAAACACACACGCAGACGCCGTTGCTGTCGAACCAATTACACTTGCATTTGGAATTAGAGGCTCATTCAGGTGGAAGATTAGCAGCTGGGTTTGAAGTCCCGCTGTCCAATCCCCCTCCTGCATGGAGAGAACAAAAAACGCCGTCATATTCTACCGCAAAAAAAAAAAAAAAGGCACGCGTTTGTGTGTAAAGCATCCGAGCATCCCTCCTTCTCCCGTCAAGTCTTCAGGACATATTTGCGTACGCTCTGTATCTGTCTGTGTTGCAGCTGTTTGTTTGTGCTGTTTCGTCGAGTTTGGCTTGGAGGACGGGACAGCTGTATTGGATGTCTGAGAGTGTGTATACAGTTGCGCTGATGCTGACAAGCCTTCCAGCGGGGGAGCAGGGATCAGATGTATGCTAATATCACCGGCAGACTGTCTGCACGTCTGACAGGGGCTGGGCTGCGAGGTTAGGTACGAACACGGAGCCCAGAGAGCAGAGAAACGCTAAGACGAAGGAATATAGGAGCAGGAAATATAAGGAGAATTAGACAAGGGCCAGGGGGCAGCGAAAGAAATGAGGAGCGAGGCAGTTCATGTCTGGCAGAGGGAATTAAGTGGGAGGGAGAGTAGAGGCCCACAGATGAGCTTTTGTGCCAAAGGAAAACACAGGCTCGTCTGTCTTGACGGCCGTGCATATAAAGCAACAGTTGCTGTTGTTGTTTACGTTGCGGAGCCTGTTGGACAGGGAATTTGTGGAGCAAATGTCTCCGTGTACCAAAGTGCATGTCAAAAGTACAAAGCTTTCAGCGTTCGGGTCCCCAAATCCCTGGCAGTCGCGCTGCGTTTCCCAAGTGCAACTAATGATTATTTTTCATTACTGAGGGTTCTGTCTGTTGTTCGTTTATTTTCTCTTAATTGTTCGGTCCATAAAATGCAAACAAAGCAAACCAAATTAATTATCAGTAGCACAAGATGACATCTTAGAATTGCTTGTTTTGTCTGACCAACAGTCCAAAACCCAAAGATACTCAGTTCCCCAATTATGTGAAATAGAGGAAAGGAACGAGAAGCAGAGACATTCAGCACCGAACCGCTTGATTTTCTGTTGGAAATACTGATCAATTGACTGTTTTGCTGATCGATAGAAAATTCACAATTTTTCCCGTATCACTGAGAAAGGCATGACGTCAGATGTACAGGAGTTTAAATTCCTGCCAGTTTTGGAATCAGGCTTGTGTCTTGAGACAAGGAGAAAAATAATGGCACATCCCACACTGCAGGATATTCTTAAGCTTGTTGTGCCAGAGGGAGCAATGCACCACATGATCTCACGTGATCTCATGACGAAGCAGATGTAAATGAAATGGCGATCATGTGATTGGCTGTTCAAGAAAATGACAGTGTGCGTTTTACCTAAAAGCTTGCACTTAAGTGTTGCTGTTGTGCTGATATCAAAGACGGTAGCAAGGCAACACAACAGAAAGGTCAGATAGGTCGGACAAATGTGACTATTTCTCATGTCGCCACAATACAAATCAAATGCTAGTTTTCTTCCCAGAAGTGATTGTTGCATTTAGTTTAGGAGGTTTAAGACTGGATCTGTAAACCCCTCACATTAGCAGATAATCTTTTGTATTATACATTTCAGTGACCAAAATCAGAGATAACTTTGCAGCAGATGTGTGTGAAGGTCACAGAGCTGCTGTTGCAGTTTGCTAAGTTGTGGCTCCAGAAACACTTCAGCCTCTCACTTTTTGCTTGCTGTCAGCTTGTAGAAAATATAACCTTATCAGTGAAGAAGATACCACACTGTGAGTGCTCGTGCATGTTTGTAAGCGCAGCGGATTTATTGTATGCGGTGGTAGTTCAAATATATAGCTGTCATTGTCCGTGTTTCCAGCACATTATATTTAGCCGTGCTATCTGCGAGGCCTTCTGGCACAGTTGAAGAGGTTAAACCACATTGACACACTCCTTCTCCTGCCCTTCTCGCTCGCGCCTTCCACTCTCTAAATAGTCTGTCCACTCTTTCGAGATCCCTTCTTTATCTGACTTGAACCTTGCTCTTTCTTCTGTCTCTGCTCCTAGAACTTCTCAGTTGTAGTCTTGAATTCCAGATTAGGCTCTAAATATGGTCTCCTCTGCCCTCTTCCTTCTGTCTTACTCCCGATATCCTGCATTCCCAATCGTCGACTGATGTTTGCTTACAGTCTTTGTCCCTCTCATCCTTCTTTTCTTCGGCTCTTATCCTGCATCCTTCCTCCCCCTCGCTGTATGTCCACCTCTCTCCTCAGGGGGTCGATCAGTAACTGGGCCTCTATCTCGGCCATGCCAGGCGCGGGGAGGAAGTGGAAATGAACTTTCAGCTCAGAGCCGGGCTACATGGCCGTTTAGGTTACTAACGACTATAACACACCGATAACCTCCGACATGACAGACCGGTGTGGGATAAATATGATTTACTTCACGCACATGTGTTTTTCTGGCGCTCTTGTCAGTATGCAAATTTGCAGTGTGAGGGAGCAGCAGCAGGGGGATTTTGTTATCTGTGTCTGTGGTCTGTTTTTTTTATTTATTTTTTTTATGTGGTTATATCACCGTGCCATCGGATCATGCTAATGCACAGGGCAGCGCCAACTTGTGATCCCACAAATGGAAAGATGCAAATAGCCGTGGCTAATCCAGAGTGTCCATAATCCCAGTCACAACTGACCAGCTCTCCTGGATCAGGACCTGGATATGTGATGGGCTGTTTGGGTGCTGGATTAATATATCTGTGTGTTGGTGTGCAGCAGCAGCAGACATGTATTTTGTTGTAACATAGGTCGATTGGTTCAGGCTGTGCTGAGCTGTTGTGGTAAGTGTTTTCTTCTTTTAGGAATAATTTATGACGGTTGGATTTGCTGGTGCGGTTCGGTTGTTGTGTTTTGCGCTCGTGGCCACATGTGAAATGCATTAGCGAATGGTGCGATTGCTCGTGTTTATGTTTTCTTGAAATCTCCCTCCCTCTTTTCCGTCTTACTGTACTTCCTGTTTGGCGAGTGATAGATGGATGTGTCGCATTTGCGGCGAGAGACAAATGACTTCTGTACGAGTGGATAAGCTGCACCACTGAGCACTACTTCTAAAGTGTGTTAAATATGGTGTGTGGAGGCAGATTATTATATATTTATATATATTGTTAGAGTAATTATATAACACCCATGCCTGTGCGCCAGTGATTATGTGCTGTGTATTTGCATTATGTTGTTTTGGCCCCTGTCTTCATCTGCATTCATATCATATTTATCACCCCCGCCCCCTTTATTCTGCAGATTCATCTGTGTGGTTGTGCCCCTGGTGTAATGAGAACACAGCCTGAGCAGGAAGTAGCATCGGTGTGAGGGCTGCCCCCAACCGCCCACAGCCCTTGCCCACACCCCTAGTTTCTTACTAATGGACAACAAGTCTCCAGAGAGGGGAGGGCGGAATAAAGGGGGAGGTGAGGAGTGTGGGAGAGAGTGATGGAGACAGAGCAGGAAAAATTCTTGACAGATGGAGATGGGAAATCTATATGATGAGGCTAATGTTGTGGGTGAGAGCACAAGATGGGAGGGAGGGAGGGAGGAAGAAAAAAAAAATAAAAATGGAGTGGAGAGCGGAAGTACAACTGTTTGCGGACTTACATCATGCAGAAGGAGCGAGGAGGAGAGGGAAAACATATTTTGGACGGAAGCAGAGGGAGGGCGAGCCAGACTCGTATCTTGAAGAATAAGGGAGAGAAGGAGTTTTTCCCTGCTGCCTCTCTGTCATCATCACCAGCACCAACACACCGCTTCATGACTATTTCATGACCTTTGTTTCTGTCAACTCCCAGCCTTCCTGAGTGTATAATACTGTACAACCACAGGGCATGCTGGGAAACCACGCAAGCTGGCCTCCTCGTCTATTCTCGTTTTCAATACAAACTGTGTTCGGCTGTGTTTTCCTTTGGTTTGTGGAAGACTTAGTTGCACTTATTCGGCAGAGGGTTCAGGGGTCCTCCCAGAAGAAAATTTTAAAAAATGTTTTCTAAAAAAAATATGCAATTGGATCACTATTACATGTGTGTACAGAAAGTTAGAAAACACATGCAAAAAATTCCACTTCTGACTTACAAGAACCGTTTTTAATTTTGATTTTCTGCACATTGATTTTTACATTCATCTGGCTTATTTGTGGTGCCAATAATGGCTCGGGGCAGAGAAAGCCCTGGGATTAGTATCAGAAAGTTTTGTCGTTGTGTGAGGGAATATCTTGAAGAAGATTACTGAGTAATCTCTGAGGACCTCCACTTATCCTGGAATTATATTAGCCCCTTATTTGTATGAAGAGCAACTTGTAGGTTACATTTTCTAATTCTAATTTAATTTATACATAACCTTGTCTTAAAACTGACTATATGAAAAGTAAATGCAGAACACCTTTTTCCTGCGTTTTATAATGTTACAGAATGGAGTCGGTGTCCTTGATTCTGCCTTAGGCCTTTTTTAATGGTCTTACATTAGGTTTCACTGTTTTCCATCGTGGTGAATTATTCACCTTGTGCAGATTGCACAAACTTGGCCTGTCGGGACATCCAGCCCTCTGTTTCCCAAAAGAAAACTGACTATAGCTTGTTTTGGTGGCTGGTTTGCAGCCTGGTCCTGTAGCACGTGAGGAGAGAGGACTTCACCGTGCTGCAGCTGTTATCAAAACAGCAAAATTGAAAAATCTGTCCTTCCCGTTGTCAGCACACGATGCTCTTAACGTCCACTTGATACTCGAAACATTTCCCCACGACATTCTTCAGTCTCCATACTTGGATTTGCCTCAGACGTGCACTCTCCATTTAAACCAATGCGTCAAAGAGATGAGGATTTTTCTGTGTCAAAACAAGCCTGACTGACAATGTCTTCATTCCCTGGCCCTGACTCTTCTTCCCTTTGTAATGAAAGGAATGCAGCCTTCCTGTGAAGGCTACGTGGTCTCTCCTCATGGGCAGTGAACACAGCCTGCCCTTTGTAGCACGTGTTATGATGAACTTCACGCCCTGTCGCCCTAGCATTAGCTTCAGGCTGCACTCCCAGTACCCTACAGATGCATCCCTTCTTCCTTTGCTTCTCTTGTCCTTGAGACAGTCGGTGACCTAGAAAGGTGGTGGTTCAGTCAGGGTGAGATGTTGTATGTTTTGACTCTTACATGAGATGGATTGTAAGAGAAAGGAAGGGGAAAAGGCAACGGGGTAAATTGAGATGTGGTGTTTGTGTATGTCCTGCTTGTAATGCTGTTTGTGATTAGTCAGGGGGAGAGTGATGTGACAGGTCAGACCCTGACCCTTAACTCATCCAGGCCTCGCCCCGCCCGGCCCCGGCCCCTCTTCCCTGAGGGGATTCCAATGTGCAGCTCACATGACCCAGGCCACTGACCTCTCTCCCCTTCCCCTCATCCTCATTCTTCTGCATACCCCCATCCTCTCCATTTGCACAAACTTCTCACCCTCTGCCTCCTCCCCCAAACTCCTTCCTGTCCCCCCCCCCCAGACACACACACACACACACACTCTCTCCTCCCTCTCTTTTTCTGCTTACCCTAGTGTTTCAGGGTCAGAGGCAGATGCAACGCAGGCCCTAACCTATCTCTGCCTCAGCCCTAAACAGCCCTCAGCCTCGAGACAGTGGTATGTGGCTGGACATGCGCACCAGACACCAGGCCTCAGGGTGAACTGGGAGACTGGCTGCCTCACTGCTCGACTACCGGATTGCTGCACTAGTTGTGCTCTGGCAGTGGTGTCTTTATAGGTCTGCGGAAAGAGGAAATGTATTCCCTAAATGACTGGATCTGTTGTATGTGAAATGCTGCACTGAGGCTGCCAGTCGAGAGGCTGAAGAAACTAAGAAACTAGCTGAATTGTGCAGTTGTAAAGTCATATATATTCTGTTTCCGTCAGTTCAGCGTGAGCACGGCAGTCAAGTCTCATGAGGCGTTTTATTTTCTTCCATTATGAGCTGCTGCTATCTTCTAAACTATTGCATCCGCACATCACTTAAGACTGAATTCTTAGCCGTCTGTTTGCATCTCGCACTGACATGTCGGCCTGACAGAACAGAGAAAAATGAAAGAGAACGGCATCAGGTCCCCTTTGTTTGCCATTCCTTTTGATGTCACTGCAAAAAAGCCACTGCTATGGCGCTCAAACTGTACTCTGCTGCAGCGAGCGTGTTAGTTGACTGTTGCAAAAAAAAAGAAAATGTCCAGGTTCACATAAGCTGTGCACGCATAGGAACATTCTTAGAAAAAAATAGGTGGGGTCAGGGAAGCAGATGTTCGTGAATGCATCTGTGAGAGTGTTGAGCCTGGCTAGCCTCCAGCTCCATAGGGACTCTAGCGCTTGACTTTATTTAATCCAGACACTCTCACAACCGGTCACAAACATGACCTATTTCACACATGACACGATGACCACCGGGATGTTGCGTAGGATACAGTCTGTGTATGTGTGTGCATTTTTTTTGTGTGTGAGCTCATATAGGTCTCTATTAGTGCTAATGTCGGTCTATGCCAGGGCTTCCATACTTATCTGTATGTAACACCTTCTGTCAGCTCAGTCGGCTGCGACTTCAAGCATGTCACAACAGTTCAGTCTGTGTGAAGAGATGCGGCTCACAGCAATGCTTGCCAGAGCAGAGCTCAGAAAGCTACCTGAAATCCTTTGTGGTTGACCTCTGAATAGAAACATTAACGGTGTCTGTCACACAACTGTAGCATTAAATTTAGCTTAAATCAACTGGCAAAGATTTAAAATTATTGAACGTATTTGACATTTCACCATACGTTTTTTTTTTTTTTAAATTCAGTGTGTAGCACAGACGGGAAAAAATGTAGACACAGTATACAAAAGATGAGGATTAGCAGCCTGGATGCATGTTGGGGCCAGTGGAACACATCCAGGGGCAGCAGGTCATGTTCTTTTGGAGTGATTGCAGTTGAGGCTGTCGGCTCTGTAATGTGAACATGATTAGGTCAGGACACAGGTGCACTTTCAACCTGCTGATTCGAGCTCCATAGACACCACACCTGCAGTTCTTCTCATCAGGTCAAGGCTGCATGTACAGCACATTCTCCGACTGAACGTTCCACAGACTGCGTGTACGCACAATGGGGATCTTATATAAACTGGTGCAAGCACAGACATATACAGCAAACACTTAGAAAAGAGAGTTCCGGAAAGAGAAGACCATGAATTATCCACAAACCCTAGGTCATCCGCCTATACAAGGGTATCGACCGGCAGGCCTGGTTGAGCACAACAGACACCACACCTTATTATTACATGGACTGAGTCTGTCTCTGGGTGCCTTGATACATTTTTCATGCATGTTTCCTGTATAAATATCAAAACACAAGACATTCTTTTTGATATTGATTCCTTTTTCTTCTGGCACTCACTGAAGCACCTGGTGAAGCACTTGGGAGATCTTGCCTCTGTAATGTAAATTCACCGCTGATTGGAATTTGCTCTCGTGAAACTCGAGGTTTCACGGCTTTGCCATAACTGTCAGCTTTGAACTTCGATTAGTGGCACTCAACTTTTTTGAATATAACCCAGAAATATTCAGTATATGCTGGCAGGTGTGAGGCTGGTTTTTATCTACAGTGTGTTCTAATGTATTGAGTTTCCTACTCCTCCTACTGTTTCCTTTTCATTGTCGGCGTGTTGGACTTTGAAGTTCATCTTTGCGCATCCCCAGTTCTCTGTTGTCTGACAAACTCAATTCAGCAGGAATGAAGGCTTTGTCTGCTTTTGTGCATGCTGTCAAAAGAGCTATTCATGATTAATAGTGGTTTTAATGTCTGTTTTACTACATTAACTCCTCAGTTATGACATAGAGGGGGTGGTCTTACACTGCAAGTCTGTGTGCCGGCTGTCTTGGAAGATTTTTGTTCCTTACAAATTGTGCTGTCAAACAGGGCTATTCCATAAAGAGCATCCCCGACCCTCTGTCCTCCCTCTCATTATTTTTATGTCTGATCTACTGATGGAATAAATTATACTCAGATTGGCTAGTCAAATAAGCCTCAATGTATTGTAGGTGTATGTGCTGTTTTCAAGACAGCCCTACACCAATTTGTTGGATCCACTGTAGGTAAATATGTCGAGACATTAGTGACGGTACATCAGCCAACTCTCATCCGTTTGCAGAGTGCTGTTCGGTGAGAAACATAGAAAAACATGTTTTTGATGGAGACGAGTCAGCCAACAGGCAGTGCAGCCTTTTAAAATGCAGATGGCTTTCCCTAGTTGGCCAATTAGTAACTTTAGCTCTGGAACACTTATCTGCTTTCATCTTTGTGTGTGTGTGTCTGTCGTTTGGGGTGCAGGGAGCTTAGTGAGCCTGTTTTCGCTAGTATGTGGTAGTGCATGTGTTTGTGTGTACGATTCGCGATTGTAAACCCCACATAACTTTAGTCTACTGCTGTCGGCAGTTAGACGACCAGCCATACTGTTAGATGTTAGATAATAAGCCAAAACACATACCGAGTCTCTGCAAATATAGGAGTGAAATGTTGAACGCACCCCTGTTAGCAGTGCGGCCCTGGCAGTATCCAAATTAAATGTGTTAAATCGGAAAAATTGCCTTTTACTGAGCTACAGCTGGGTTAAGTAATGTGCAGCATTCCAGCAGCTTTGCCACTGACCTCAATCTTTTCAGGAAACATTCAGTGGAGAAATAGGATCACAGATTAAACATTATTAACACCACATAGGAACACAGTAGGAATTTAGATGAGAGACACAATAGCTCTCTAATAATAAATCCTGCCATTGGAATGTTATTTTTTTGTTGTATTTTTTCCCTCTAGATTAATTATACCCCCCCCCCCCCCTTTTTTCTCTCTGTCTATTCTACAGGGCCAGACCCAAGTCCAGTGAGCTCCTCTTGCATGGAAACCCTCCTTCCTTGGCAGCCTTCTCCTCTCCCTAGAGCTAGCGGCCAGCATGGCAGGATGAGCCTCTGCCAGCGATGATGATGGCCAAAAAGCAAGATGTCCGGGCACCCACCTACAACCTGGTTGTGGTTGGCCTATCAGGCACGGAGAAGGAGAAAGGCCAATGTGGTGTGGGCAAGTCCTGCCTGTGTAACCGCTTTGTCCGGCCAAGTGCAGATGACTTCTACCTGGACCACACCTCCGTTCTCAGTACCAGTGACTTCGGAGGCCGTGTGGTGAACAATGACCACTTCCTTTTCTGGGGAGAAGCCGGGCGGACGGTGGAGGAGGGGCCAGAATGCCGTATGAATGTGGTGGAGCAGACAGAGTTCATCGATGATCAGACGTTCCAGCCACACAGAAGCACAGCACTCCAGCCTTACATCAAGAGGGCAGCTTCCACCAAGCTGGCTTCGGCTGAGAAGCTGATGTATTTTTGCACAGATCAGCTGGGGCTGGAGCAGGACTTTGAGCAGAAACAAATGCCCGAAGGCAAGCTGATGGTGGATGGCTTCTTACTCTGTGTGGATGTTAGCAGGGGTATGAACCGTAGCTTTGAGGACCAGATGAAGTTTGTGACAAACCTGTACAACCAGCTGGCCAAAACGAAGAAACCTGTGGTACTGGTTCTCACCAAATGTGATGAAGGAGTTGAGCGCTACATTAAAGACTCACATACCTTTGCCCTTGCCAAGAAGAATCTACAGGTGGTAGAAACATCAGCACGGTCTAATGTCAATGTTGATCTAGCCTTTCTTACACTGGTTCAGCTAATAGACAAGAGTAGGGGAAAGCCCAAAATTATCCCTTACTTTGAGGCACTGAAACAGCAGAGTCAACAGATTGCCTCAGCCAAAGACCGCTATGAGTGGCTGGTCAACCGAATTGTGAAGAACCACAATGAGACCTGGCCTGTTGTCAGTCGCCGTATGCAGACTGCTCCTGAGTACAAGGACTATGTTTTCCTTGAGGGGACAGCTAAAGCCAAGAAGCTCTTCCAGCAGCATGTGCATAGACTTAAACAAGATCACATAGAGAAACGTAGGAAGGCCTATTTAAGTACACTACCACAGGCCCTGTCTATACTGTTGCCAGAGTTGGACGAGATTGACCACCTGAGCTGGTCTGGAGTTCAGAAAGTCCTGGAGACAAAGCGAGATTTCTCCCAATGGTTCGTAGTGCTGGATGACACCCCTTGGGAGACCACACCACACATTGACAACATGGAGGATGATCGCATCCCCCAGGACCTCCTGGAGACTCCTGCAGCTGAAACTATCTATGAGACCCACCTGGAGCAGCTAAGGAATGAGCGCAAACGGGCTGAGATGAGATGGGAGTTCAAGGAGAAGCTAAGTGTCTCTCCTTTCATCACACCAGGAAAACCCTGGGAGGAGGCCCGAAGCTTCATCATGAACGAAGACTTCTACCAGTGGCTGGATGAGGCTGAATATCTGGATATCTACAACAAACACCAGAAGGAAATCATTGACCGAGCCAAAGAGGACTTTCAGGAACTGCTTCTTGAGTACTCTGAGCTCTTCTATGAGCTGGAAGTAGATGCAAAGCCAAGTAAAGAGAAAATGGGAGCCATTCAGGAGGTGTTGGGTGAGGAGCAAAGGTTTAAAGCTCTGCAGAAGCTGCAGGCAGAAAGGGATGCTCTGGTATTGAAACATATCCACTTCGTCTACCACCCCACAAAGGACACCTGTCCTAACAGCCCCCACTGTGTGGACAGTAAGTTAGAGCAAATACTGTCCTCCAGATTCCCTACCCGTTATCCGTCATCAGACAGTTCAAGACCGGATGGGGGGAGGGCTGAACGGATAAATCTTGTCATCTTAGGGAAAGATGGACTAGCCAGAGAGATGGCAAATGAAATAAGGGCCATGTGCACCAGTGACGACCGGTACGTGTTAGATGGCAGGATGTATGAGTTAGCCCTTCGTCCCATAGAGGGCAACGTACGTCTGCCAGTCAATTCATTCCACACACCAACCTTCACACCCCATGGTTGTCTGTGTTTGTACAACTCAAAGGAATCCCTCTCTTATGTTGTAGAAAGTTTAGAGAAGCTTAGAGAGTCAACTATAAGCAGAAGGGAAAGGGAAAACAGCTTATCCCAACTCCCGCTGTCCCTCCTTCTGGTCACCAAGCGTGGGGTGGGGTCCATAGGGGATATTGGGGGGGAGACAGCTCAGACTCTTATCCAACAAGGGCAGCAGGTGGCTGGAAAGCTGCAGTGTGCTTACCTAGACCCTGCATCTCCAGGCATGGGCTACGGGCGTAATGTCAATGAGAAGCAGATAAATCAGATGCTGAAGGGCCTCTTAGAATCACGGCGAAGCATAGGGAGCAGTTCCCCTCCCTTACCCCCGCCATCCTCTGCCTTTAGAGACTCTCAGTCCCAGCCAATGCTAGAGGCAGACCTGAGGATAGTCATGTGCCTCATGTGTGGAGACACGTATGACCTAGACCAGCTCCTCGCTCCCTTCCTGTTGCCCCAACATTGTCGTCCTGCATCCAGTCTCAGCAGTGGCACCTCAGTTTTGTTGGAAATGAGTATAGGAGGTCAGAGGCAGGTCATTGAGCTATCCCTGCTCTCCTTCCATTCCTCATTCTCCCTCCGCAAGACCAGGCTTGTCCATGGCTACATTGCAGTTTACTCTGCTCGCCGCAAGGCCTCTATGGAGACATTATGTGCTTTCCTGTGTGAGGTCCAAGACATCATCCCAGTTCAGTTGCTAGCAGTAGGGGAGAGTCAGATGGAGCTGTCAGACTCAGAGTCAGCCAAGGAGCAGGTCAGTCAGGGAGAGGAACTGGCCCATGAAATAGAGGCCAGATTTAACACAGTAATATGTGGACATGGTGGGGTGGTGGGGGGGCTTCATAAGATCGACCTTTTCCAATCTTTCCTCAAAGAGGTGGTAGAAAAGCGCACTATTGTTGAGGCCACACACATGTATGATAATGTGGCTGAGGCCTGTACCAATGAGAGCATCAGCCCTCGCTGTGGCTCCCCCAGTCCAGTTAACATTCTTATGGATTCAGAGGACGATATCGATCCTTCATCGCCTTACCCTACCCTGAGGGAGGATGGCAGTCTCGGTTCTCACCTGGGAACCTTCAAGCTGCCAGATCTGGATTCAAGTGACACCTTCTCTGTCATTTCTGAGCTGAGCACCTTTGAGAGCAAGCTGAACAACAAGGTTCCTCCACAAGTGAAGCCCAAGCCTGTCCGGAAGGTTAACCTCGGCCCCTACATGGACCAGCAGGGTGGAACCAACCGCCGTTCCCTGCCCCAAGCTGTCACCTGGGCACCAGGTAGCGATGGTGGCTATGACCCCTCAGACTACGCGGAGCCCATGGATGCTGTGAGCAAACCTCGACCCACAGAAGAGGAGAATATTTACTCTGTCCCTCACGACAGCACACAGGGCAAGATTATCACCATCCGCAATGCCAACAAAGGTCATTCCAACGGGAGTGCTGGGGGGAATGGGTCAGATAGCGAGGCTGATAGCAGTTCACTGGAACGCAGGAGAAAGTTGTCTGCCATCGGCGTAAAGCCTAAGCTCTACAGAGACAGATCCAAACGGCTTGGCAAGTTCAGCAGTTTTAGGACGAGCTTCTCTATAGGCAGTGATGATGAGATGGGGGGACCACCGAAGGCTGGCCCGGACGAGGTGGGAGCCCAAAAAGACAACTCCATTGAGGAGAGTGAGGACCCCAAAAGGAGGAATATTCTCAAGAGCCTGCGCAGAAATACAAAGGTTAGTGTTTGTGCAACTGCCTGTTTTAGTTAAATATTACTGACATATGGGTTGAATATGCAAATGTATCTATGTTGGTGCCTTAAAATAGTGTTAAATCCTAAACTGAGAACATTTGAATTTAATTAGTTGATTTTACTACTCCCAAACACAGCAGATATTATTCCAAAATGTTGCATATTTACTTTTGGAGCACATCCATTGCCAAAGTACATCACTTACATCCTTCAGTAAGTTCAGAGTTTGGTTTTCTCAACCAAAGCTGAAAATACACTAACCTCCTAACTGTAAAGCACTGTTTCTCCTAAAGGGAAGGGAAAGTGTCACTTGTTTGAATAGGGGAAATCAGAATTTGGAGCAAAACACTTACTGTAAATTGTATCTAATGACCAACTCGGCGATACACGATGTCGTGCATGTGTATTACTTTGTCTGCAGTACATATGCACATGTATTTGCTTAAGCACAAATTGGATAACATTTCCAGTATTGTAAGTTCTTGAAGATAAGATAAGATTCAACAACTGATTCACCAAATCGAAGAATGACGAATGATTTAAGTATAATGCCGCTACATTCTGCTGCTCAACTCAGTGAACGCATCAGATACTATAGAAGTTCCTCTGGAAGGCATGTCTGCAGACTTTTCCCCTGACCGCTCTGTGAGAGCTCACTAAACAAGCCAGATCATCAGAGGAAAAACAGTCAAACTCTAGTCACTGAACTTCTGTACCAGAAGGCAGAAACTCCTAATGAATAGGGACAGAGCCACAGTATATACTGCACTACGTTATCTGTTTGTCCACATGTGTATGTCTGCTTAGTTGCATCAGGTTTCCAATTATATTAGAACTGGCATAATAATGTTTGCAATTTATTTAGCAAGATTTTAAAGGGAAAAACATCCAGTTTACAATTCTCGCTATAGTAGTGTATGAAGAAGAATTAAAGCTAATGTTACATCTCAGCAAATTAGCTGTAAACATCCCTGCTATTCAGGAAACAATGGTACTAAAAAGCAATGCAAAACTGTGAGAATCTAAGCACCGGAGTCTTTTGTCCAAACATTAAACCTACACTTTAATTGCTATTTACAAAAGCGGATTGTACAGTCTGACTTGCTGTCAGCGCCACATGTAATATGGCCACACGTTGTTTACAGCTTAGCTGCCAAAGGGTGCACTGCATGTGCCATTACTGACCTAGTGATCAGCGTCATCTAGTTAAGGCGGTGTTTACTGTTGTGCTGCTGCAGTAAAGTACAGAATGTGCCTAGGCTGGTCAAGTTGTTCCCTGAGACTCTGAATTCTTCACTGTCAGCTTAGCTTTCTTTGCTTCCTTCCTTTCATTCTCTCTTATTCCCATTATTTGTCTGCTCTTCTTGCTGATTCATGCTTTCTGCGTCTTACATTTCTGCCACACTTTTTCTCTCTCACTCCCCATAATGTCCTCCTCATTTCTCCCTTTGTGTTTTTCTGCTTGAGTTTTTTCGTTGACGCAGGAACCTCGTCTCTCATTTGTGTCCTATAGAGCTGTAGCGATTAGTTGATTGACTAATCCTTAAATCTAAAGAAAATTAGCATTAGTAAATCCATATATTATGGATTTAGTATTTTGAAAATCAATTAATCATTTCATTTTTCAAGCGAAAATGTCAAACATTTGATGGTTTCAGCTTCGTAAATGTTAGATTTTTTTTGTCAGGTATGATTAGTAATTGAAGATTTGGGGCTTTATACTGTTGTTTGGACTAAAGAAACAATTTAAAGATATTATTTTCTGACTCTGGGAAGTTCTAATGGGCAGATTAATTGATAATGAAAAGTTAGCGGCTGCCCGAAACGTCTGTCTCCCCTGCTTCTGTTCTTTCAGTGCTTGTCTCTCACACGTGTTGTTACGACACTTTTGACCTGACACCGTCAGGCTTATCTGCCTGGTATGCTGTTCGTTCACACACACACACACACACACACACACACACACACACAGTGTGGTACAGAAGTGCCAGCTGAATAGAAGTTACAGCTGCTTATGTTGTGCTTGTGCATCTGTGATAATTACCATGGCTGTCAGTAAGGTGGAACAGGAGGGAGATGATTAATGTTTTCACACACTCTGCTGTGATGTCCAAGTACCTATGTGAAGGCTGTCTTCTTGCATAGTTTCTAACTGCCAGTACTACGTTCTTTCCTTTGTGCACCAGCTAACTCCATAAGCTCATCATGAACTCAATGCCATTTGTCCCTCTGAAAAAGTGTGTAAGGTCAGTCCAGTTCATGCCCCACGTTATTAAAGGATAATCCCACCAATTTAACACATCAAATTGAGTACTGATGCAGTATATGGAAACAGGGGTACGAAGCATCTGTGGCTCCAGAGGAGGCTGCGTGTAATTTGATAAATTGCCTCCATTGATGTCACTCAGTGGCTAAGTTGCATTTTGGGTAATGTAGGCTCCAGATGCAATATCACTCTTGAAGACCTGTAAACACTCTTTAATGTGTAAAAATGGTCGAGTTACCCTTTGAGTATACAAGCTCCAGTATCTCTGACTTTACCCGCCCCTAAGCTGTGACCCTGCCATCAGAGGGAGGCAAGTTGGATCAATAAGGTATCAGATAGCACATTATAAACCTACACGTTTCAAAACATATCCCCAAGCCAGCAGAACTGAGATCAATGTCGTCATCATGACTCTAATTAGTGCCTCTGATTTGCGCCCTCCAGCAGTCTGGGGTCTGGATGTCTACATTAAAGGGCAATATGGCTTAATTGTGGTTGTAACAAAGTGATCAAATTCTATCAGCTGTTTTCGAAACAGCTGTCTCAGAGATAAGAGTCATTCTCAATCTGCTGCAGCCTGAAATTCACCTCCAGATAACTGACGTATTATCGAGTTATTTGGTCATTTCAGGGAGATGTGTTGTAAAGCAGCGACTCAGAGTTGGTACAGAAGCGGCTTGTCAGGGTTAACACAAAGTCCAATTTTGGGTTTATGCAGTGTAAACACTTTCCTGGTCAAGGCCTTAGGGGCATTGTCTACCACTCTGAGTCATAACGGGTAGGAACAAATAATTGAAAGTACAGTCTTAGCCCATTTTAAAACCCCCTTTACCTCAGGCAATGACCAACTGTGTCCCCGTCCTGCCTGCCCTCCCTCAGCAAGTGGCCGGAAACGTTCTCTCTCTCTCTCTCTCTCTCTCTCTCTCTCTCGCTCTCGCTCTCTCCTGCAGCTTTTTTTTTCAAACCTCCTCAGCCAGCAAGAGGAATGCTTCAAATTCCTCAGTCACCTAGTTCCAGTCTAGTGTCCTCTCACAAGAAACAAGAGGCAGGGAAGACACAATCAAAGAACAGGAGAAAACACAACCTCAGAAAGAAAATGAAACCAAGTCAGAGAGAAAAGGGATTTATGATTGCACTTTTTTTTTTTTTTTGCATTGCGGCTTTGTGTGTGTCAGCGTGCTGTGTATGTAAACGCTCGCCATGATGTCTGTATGTTATTATTAAGGATGTGTTTTGTTTGTCTTTTGTGGTAGAGGTCTGTTTTGTCTTCTCAGCGCTGGCAACATATCCTGTCTCAGTCAGCAACTAAAAGGAGTGGCCAGAAGGCAAAACTGCAGGGGGAGAAGACAGTGAGAGAGAAAATGTGGGTGGAAGAGAGGAGGGGGAGAGCATGGAGACAGTCTGCTAAACTGAGATAGGGCACAGATATACAACACAGTCAGTGTGATAGGACACAAATAAATTATGAGCTGCTACTTGGAGCTACAAAACTCAAGCTGGCAGTGAGTTATGACAGCCGAGTTCTCCGCTGCCACCTAGACTGTTGTCCTGTAGCGTCACGTCTGTTATTACTTACCCTTTTAGTTCAGTTAAAGCCTCATGTGGGTGTTTTGTGTAGATGCATTCATATGTGACATAGCCACAAGTATAAGGATGACTCTATGTTGAGTGTCACAGAGGGATTGGGATCGGGCAGGGCTGCGTGGGAGGTAGCTGGAGTGATAAGTGAGGGAATTCCAGTTAGGATTGAAAGATAACTGGGCAGAAATTATTGTCTTGCTGGTAAAAGTCCGCAGTTACGTGTCAGCCCAGAGCCGGCATCAGCATCTCAGGAGGGGGGGCCTTTACTGAATAAAGTGCCGACTCTTCCAGTAAAGGCAGTCAGTACCACCGAGTTATCTTTGACATTTTGTTTTCCTGACACTTGAGCAGCCAGTTGACAGATGACGCAGAGACAGTGCCCTTTTTCTACAATTTATTGTATAAGAACACCCGAGATAGAAGAGCCTGAATGGTGCCAGAGCTTTGAAGCCATTACTGATCAGTATTTTTTTTTTTTTTACATAAATACTTTCAGAGAAAAGACACGAGTGAAAATATATTGCAGTTGAAGAATGAGATCTGTCACGAGGCAGATTGCAACCATTTTGAATTTTAACTATAAAGAAAAACACATTACAGCTACTGCAAGGAACTTTCATAATGTGTTGTTGTTTCCTGGCGGCCCCTGCAGGCAAAAGCCGTATGAGCAATACCACTTCCTGTCGTAAAGATCTTGATCTGTCTAGTGTGTGTTTGTTATTAAGCGGAGTGAGGAAAGAAAGAAGCAATGTTTTTTTTTTTTTTTACACTTTTCCCTTTTTTTAAACTTTGCTGTTTGCCGGATGCACAGCAATTAGGTGATCCATCTCTTTGTGGCTGTGTAAGGTCAATCACTGTAATATGGTGATGGTTGAAATGAAGTTCACTATAGTGACTACTGACTTCTTTCCTTATGCTGTGAGACCCCTCATCTCATCCTCTGCACTGCCAAGGAGATTACATTTTCACCTGTGTCTGTTTCTAGGTTGGCTTTTGGTTTGTCGGCAAGATAAGTCAAAACTGGAGAAATCTCGATGAAAGTTGGATGGAGGATGAGTCACAGCCCAGAGTAGACCCCATGAACTTTTGATGCGCATTCGACATGAAACATCTAGGAATTTTTCTCACTTTCTTTGACATTGTGAGATAGGGAATTATTCAACATTTTTGATAATTTCCCAGGGAGTAACACATCAATTGTCATGAAAAGAAATAGGCATATTTAGGTGGCTGGTACCTGTGAGTTGTATGCAGGGGACTGTTTGGCATTGGATGAAGTAGGTTCTAGTTTGATACATTCAACCTGAATAAATTATCAAGAATAATTACAATAATGTAGGAACAGCCATCTTCTTTCTGATGACCTTGTTTGCTTGCGTAGGTGATATACAGACTTCAGTATTAGATTGAGACTGTTCCATAACCAGTTAAATGTTTAATATAGGAATGCTGCAAAAACATGTATTGCTGTGGTTTACTTTTCCATCTCTTTTGTGTATCTCCCTGCATGCAGGGCCGATAATGATTCATCTATAATAACCACATATCAGCCAATAATACTGGCCTGCAGATGTACTGGTCAGGCTCTTTTAGGAGGAAGCTTAATGAATGACAATAACTTTGCAGCACTATTGAGCTGAAAACGACAGCCTAACAACTAAATAAATTCACTGAATGTTCAAACAAGAGGCAGTGCAGACGAAGTCCAGGTGACCCTTTGTTGATCTGCTCAGTCTTAATTAGTGTTGCAGCCCACCGCTGTGAGCGAGCGTGTATATACATGGTATCGAAAATGTTTGGTGGAGTGCAGCGAGGCCGGTATCTGGAGCAGAGGGTGCGCCGGGCTCCCTCTCTCTAATGAGCACTCCTCCACTCCTTCCCTGTGTCTATCTGTCAGGCCTGCACTGCTCCCACAGTCTGTATGTGCCCAGCCAACCATGCATCCCTGCCTCACCACCCTGCCTGCCAGGGCAGAGCCTCGGGGGGCTGACAGACTTACTAGAGATCCAGGCCTCAGGGGCCTTCAGAACATTCCCAATGAACACCATTAAAGCGCAGTACAATTACTGCTGATGCCTCGGCCATAAGGAGCCGAGGCGGAGGATGTTGTGGGAGTGTATTAGAGGTCTCTTAACAGGAGAATAACGGGAGTTAAAAAGTAATTAAACAATGAATAAGTGAGTTTGATTATCTGAGAGCTGCAGTGCAGTAGAGAGAAACACTGAATGCGAAAGGAAGGAGGGCGAGGACGATGGGACGAGAGCGATGAAGGAGCTGATGTATATCTGACTTTGCACAGGACAGGGTTGAAGACAGGAATGTCTGATTACTTATCAGTTTGAGGTTTGAAGGAATGTGCGGGATGGGTGTGCTCACCTTTTTGCTCCAGCAGACACAAACATGAAACACTTTGAAACAGGTCATCTTCTCTTCTACTGAAATCAAGTCATCTCAGGAACAGTGCCACTAGGCCCAGTGTCATTTTAGAAATGTTCCCCTATATCAAGTAATCTCTCTCACCAATCTCGTCTTCCTTCTCAATATTATTCCCTAGAAACCACGACCCAAACCCCGGCATTCCATCTCCAAACCCATCGAAAGCAACTACTTCGGTATGCCGCTGTCCACGGTGGTCAGTCTCGAGAGGCCGATCCCCATCTTCATTGAGAAGTGCATCCGCTTCATTGAAACAACAGGTAAGACTCTGCTCTGATTTACATAATAATGAGTACAGATGCTCAATAGGAGCAGCGCGGGCTGTTGTTTCCAGTCATTTAAGTATTAACTCTTTTTAAAATGATTTCAAAGGCTCCATTCTGCCTCTGCGAATGCTATACCTGCCTCCTTTGATCTCTCCTTTTTCCCTGCATTTCTTCCCTTATCTTAATCCTCCTCCCCACTGGGATTGTTGCGTACTGTGGTCTTCGCCTCTCAGACTGTGATTCTGTCGTCCTCCTTAAATCACACGCAGCCTTTGTGTCTGTGTGCGCGTGCAACGGTGCTGTCTATTGTGTCTCCCTTATTCTTTGTTTGATAAATGGTGGTGTTTGGCTGAGCTGTAGGCTTTAGACGCGGGCGCCTCCAGGGATGTGAACCGAGAGGGGATGTAAACGTACTTTTTTGATAACCTAGATAGCTGTCTCGTAAAATTAAAGTTGAATGAAGTGTGATAACATCCATGGGGGAAGCAGGTTACTTATCTTATATAAAATGAGTCACCAGAGCCTCAGTGAAAGCCAAGGTTCTCCTCTTGTCTCCTTTCTGGGAGTACCGGGAGCACAGATGTGACTGGATAGCCTCCTCTAACCTTGCTACCGTGGTGCCCAGATGTTAGACCCCCTGCCAGGCTGATCTGGTGCCCCACTGTCCTGTAGGACCGCCAGCAAGCCTTTCAGTCTGACACCAGCTGTTACAGTAAACCGGGGGTGACTTAGCACAGGGTCGATGTATAGATACTGGCACGCGTCTCTATTCTTGGCTGGGCAGCAACCAGGATTTTAGATACGGAAGTCATCCGTCTCCTCAAAACATCTAAACATTTTAGATAATTTAGCTTTTTTGCATATGATAATTTAGTTAATTCAACTGGACTAACTAATATGTAGCTAAAAGTAGTTCCAAAGACACGTTTTCTATTTAACAAGGAAATTTCCCTTAGAATTATTAGGAAATTGGGTTAATAAAATGAGGAGTGATAGTTTTATTTTTCAGTAAAACACTCTAAATGGTGTTCCAAAGTGCTCTCCATGCTGCCAGGTTTACAGTATTGAAGTGGTGGAGGAGGAGTAGAATTTACTTTTTTTTTTTTTGCTTCACAGCAAAACAGCGTTGCAGCATTTGCGTAAACACCTGGAGTAGCTGGGGACTTGTTTAAAAAGTTGACATGAAAAGGTGTTATTCACAACCTCGATGCACTGTTGAGCTCACGGACCCACTTCAGACGGCGTGCATGCTAACACTTCTAGCTCAGCAGCTGCAGTGAAGATTTATTCAGCATTAAATAACATGTCAATAACGCCTCTGCAAAACAATTTGGGACTTCGTTGCTTCCAGAAACTTCGATTAAAACACTGTCCTGCTGTGAAGCTCCACTGAAACTTCAACCTGACTTACCATCTGCTTATCATCTAAGGTGCATTATCGCCACCTACTTTGACAAAACCTCGAGTGCAAAGAAATGAATGTGATTTGAAGAGATGTGTATCATTTACACAGCATTATCGTAAATGTGGGATTAAAATGTCCGCACTCGTGCAAGTTGATCGTTACATTTGTTTATAAGTTGCATTTGCTCCAAGTCAGTTTTTTGTCTGTTGCTTACTAACACGCCACATCGCTCCAGTGTAATCTTTGTCCTGATTAAAGCCTGGATTACTGCGGCCTCGCCAAACATCCGCCTCCCTCCTCCGCACAGGAGTACAGGCGCAAAAAAGAAAAGCTCTAGATAACAAGGCATCACGTTAGATATCACCTCTCCCCGCTCACGTGTTAACTGGAGCAGTCACTTGCTTCTGGATGAAGGAGAGGAACTGGTTGAATATACGTGCAGACCGGTTGTGTGCACGCAGCGCTTCTCCCGAGGTGTTTTCCACTTCACGCCCTCTCACTCACTCCTTTTAGTATTTTGCCCAATCCTCCTCTCCTTCCGTGCCCTTGTTTCCCGACTTCTTTATTTGGATCCAGTCATCTTCCTCCCGCTGTACCTTCACTTGTCACATTTGATTTCTTTCATCTTCCTGCTAACCCATATTTCTATTTCTCCCCGTCGTACCGTCACCTCTCTCAATTCACCGCATTTTGTACCTCCGTCTCCTTTTTTCCCTCCTTCGCTGCTTTTCTCTCCTTCCTCTTGTCAGTATGCTGTGTGTGTGTGTGTGTGTCTGTGTGTCTGTGTGTGTGTGTGTGTGTGTGTGTTTTAGCCAGGGGGGTTGCCAGGTAATGTTCTGCCCCATCGCTCCCCCTGTCCGATCAATAACACAGGGTAGGAAATTGGACGAATGTTTGGGCTCAGCTCCTTTCTATAAATGTTTAGTTACCTCCTGTGTTATTTGCAGCGTCGTGAAGACGACTCAAAAATCATACTCGAGTAAAGATAAAGATATTCTGTTAAATGTTAAATGAAGTATTTATGAAGTAGCAAGAGATGGAAAGTAAAATCACTCAAAATTGTACTCAAATTCATTACTTCAGTAAATGTACTCAGTTACATTTCATCAGCAACAGAAAACTCGGCAAACAAGTTCTCAACTGACGCAACTGACATGATTACAAAACACTTCACCTGTGCTTTTTTTTCCACTACATTATCATCAGTTATCAGTGTTTTCTAACCTGGAAAGTAACTAAGTACATTTACTCAAATACTGTACAGGTACAAATACAAGGTGCTTCACCTGAGTATTTCCATTTTATGGAATGTTATTCTTCTGCTCCACTACATCTCAGAGGTGATATTGTACTCTTTACTCCACTAGATTTGCCAGTGAAAACAACGTATCTCCAGATGTGGTGGTGTTAAATGTTGTTGTGATAAACTGACAGTGCAGCAAAAGGTTCCCAAAAGTCAAACTCGTCTAAAGGTCTTAAAGTGCCTGATGTTTAATGCACCTCAAAGCATCAAACGTACAAGTAAAAGTAAATGATGCATATATATGTGCGTACCATGGCTCTACTGATTATTAGTTAGTATTTTGTTATTTGATTCTTAAGATTGAAATTGTTTGAAAATGTTATTCTGTGGCTCTGTTGCGGCATGTAATCTGCAAAGTAACTAAAGTAATTAAATAAATGTATTGGATTCAAAAGTACAATATTTGCCTTCAAAATGTAGTGGAGTGGAAATATAAAATGGAAAAAAATGTAAATACTAATAAATGTACTTAGTTACATTCCATCACTGTTGTTCCACACACCTCGCCATCACGACCAATAAGAATAGTTTGTTTACACACTAACACACGCAGCACAGAGTGGCGCACACCCACACAGAACGACTGCCGCTGGAGGGGAAATGAGTTACAATGTGCTACTTGGTTCTGACCGTAGCCGCCGTAAGTCTGACTTCACCCGTATCGCCCTCCACAATCTGTGGGTATAATGGCGCTTGCAGGAAATTACCGCACAGCGCTGACACTGTGTTTGACACTATAGTGTGAGCTGATAATGAGTGACGTTGTGAGGCTGACCCCGGACCTGCAGCTTTGACCTACATCCTTCCCTTTTGCCTCTTTCTTCTGACAAAAATAGTCCCAGCTAAGTTAAACCCAAACCCGGCCTTTATTCTCATCTGTTAAAATGTCATCAATAATCATCTTATAGTGTGAATCTGGAAAAAACTGACCTCAGTCTATGTGGTAAAAGATAGATTTGATTTACAGGTGGGAAATTACAACAGTTTATTTTACATTTTGATTTTTTTTAAACTAATGTCTTGCCTTTTAATTGTGCTTCATACCTCTCTCCCCTTGTCCACCAGAATAATTTGGGTGGATGTGTTATTGTGTGTTTTTTTTTTTTCTTTGCGCATTCTTGTCGAAAAGCAGCTATATAAAAATCAATCCGGAGGGTCTGCTGTTATCTCTCCTCGGCGCTGCCTTTTCTCCCAGCGTGGTGTAGCCGCAGTGTGGTCGGCTCATGGGTGCCGAGGTGATGAATGTGTGTTAGCGTTCGCGGGCATATCTGCTGGCCGTGGGAGCCTCCATAGCGACGTAAAGGGCAGCACCCAGCGACAGGCTGTTTTTTTCCATGGTGAACTATGAAATCGGCCTCTGGGCTGCTGAACCCGGAGAGACTCTTCAGTCGGGGGCTGATGTGGGATCAGCTTGAGCGTTGTCAGACAGTCGCATGCTGCAGGAGCACTCGTCATGCTCTCAGAGTTTGAGTGATTGGAGGCTCACAGGGGGATTTTGGCCACTTCAGTGCTGATAGAAGCTGCAAAGTCACCATAGAGGTTTTATGTTGTTGATGTGTGCATTGCACGAGGTCAGAAGCAGCCAATAAAAGTATTGATTTGTCCTTTCTATGTGCGCTGTAGTATAGACTGACAGTAGCTTAAAGGGACAGTTCACCCTACAATCTAAAATATGTATTTTTCCTCTTAACTGTAGTACTATTTATCCTGGAGATATCAGCCACAGATACATCTGCCTTCTCTCAAACACAAAGGAACTAGTTTGCACTCGGCTTGTGGTTCTCAGAGTGCCACGAAAATACATTTGAAAACCTCAACAGTTATGTCTCTTTGCAGAAATCATGACCTGGTTACTCAAGATAATCCACACACCTTGTTGTGAGCAGTTTCATGGAGGAGCTTCTTTTCTTTCTAGCAAACTACACCAGCTAGCTGTATCACTGGGCAGGAAGCTAAAAAACGTAGATGCTCTGGAAGAAAAGGTTCAGCAAATGAGAGGGAAAAAAACAAACACCAGGCACTCGCGAGTGGAGCAGGAACAAAATAACTTGAATGATGTTTTAAAGCCTTTATTCAGAGCATGGCTACTCACAGAACAATGAAACACTGACTGATTTCGACCTTGAAGGTCTTCCGTCAGTATACAAAATGGAGGACAAAAGATCAGCAAACATCTTTTAAATGTGGCAAACACATTTCTGTTTATTTAGTTTTAGATAATGAAAGGTATTTTGTTTTTGCTCCTGCTCCATGCATGAGTGCACTGAAGTACGTTTTTAATGAATAATTGTGGAGTGGAAATCTGATATCGAGGGAAGGCAGATGTCTCTAAAACTCGCACCAAAACAACTTGGGTTGTTGATGGATTAATAGTGCTGCAGGTGAGACAAAGATGTATTTTTTTTTTATTCGGGGTGAACTGTCCCTTTTTTTAAAAGAAGACTTTCCATAGGCCTGGAAGCACACATTGTTTCGGGATGCTGTTTGCCGCAGGAAGCGCTCGTATTTACGTTGACCCCAGGAAGTGCTGGTGCTTTGTTTGACCCCGGAGGAAGAGGATGCTGCCGTCTGTTCTGGAGCGCTCACCTTTCAGAGCGAACACTGTAAAACTCTTGTACGGACCTTCTTCATCCACTGGCTCTTCTTCCTCTCCCCTCTGCCTTGTGGTGTTCATTCTCCCAAAGCCTCCATCTTTTATGTTTTCTGTTGTTCCTAACACATTTCCTATCCCTCTATATATCCCTCCTTATCTTAATCCCTTTATTTTTCCTCCGTCTCTCTCTCTCATCAGTCTGACCCTCACTCCTAGATGTCCTCACACTCCCCCGCTATCTCTCCCATACATGGGTGCTCGTCCTATTTTGCCCCTATCTTTCGCTCTCTCTCTCTCTCTCTCTCTCTCTCTCTCTCTCTCTCTTTCTCTCCCCACCACTGCTACACCTCTTCCCCCTCTCTCCCTATCTGTCCTCCCATCCCTGTTTTCCTAGTGTCTGGCTAGAAAAGCTTTTGTGGATAATTGATTGGTAGAAGGAGGAGATCGATGCTGTATGCCTTGACTGAGAGCTCTCTCATTTCCTCCTTGCCTCTCTCTATCTCGCCTTCTTTTTCTGCCACTCCCTATCTCCCTCACTCCCTCTGGATTGCTCTTTGTCTCCCTGTATCGCCTCCAAAGTGTCGACGAACACAGAATTTCAAGGGTGGGAGGTGGAACCCTTATCTTGATAGAACAGGAAAAAAAAATATTAATGAGTTTTCTTTAAGTGTCCTCCTTTTGAGGTGGATTCATTTCTAAAATACAATAGTAAATATAAATAAATAATGAATTCCCACAATTTCGGGAGGTATTTACTCAGAGTACATACGCCTGATGTGATATGCCAATTAAGAACTGACGCTGAGCTGCTGAGGACATGTTTTGAACATGCCTGCAATGCAGCCGAGCTAAAAACAAGCACTCTCTCTCTCTCTGAACTTAAAATATTTTGAAAGGCTGACAGTTTGCAAACCGCTATTTTTTTAACCCCCGCTGGAAGAAAGTTAGACAGCTGTGAGGAAATAACTGCTTATTTAGTCAGCAGTTGTCAGCTCGACAACTAGAAAGACTGGTGATTTAATTAAAAAGGCCTGACAGAGTTACGCACAAATCGGTGAGATTTTTTTTTTTTGTCTTAAAACTTCTAGAAGACTTGATTGATTTTAAAGGATTATTGCTGTAAATGGCTTATAAAAATCCAAATAGGCCTCCTTAATAAGTATTCAATTGGCCTCTTAAGACTGCACCTGCTGTGAGCCATTAAAAGTCTGGGAAGGTACATATTCAAGCAGAAGTTGAGGGGAAAAAACACAGACAGGCAGAAATGTGTGAAAAATTGCATCCCCACTGTTTACTTTTGTTTTGTATTGTTGGAGTAATGAATGGAGCGCTCTTGTGAAGGCACCTAATGTATTCACCTGCAGTGTGCTACATTGCTGCTACCTCAGTAAACTGAATTATCAAATGCACCATAGTATATAGTATATAAAACCCATCCTAGTGCTTCTACCGTCGCAGTGTTTGCAACATGGCTGCGTCACTGGCAGCCTGGCTGATGTCCAAAGCAAAAAAACAACCGCAAGATCAACATCCCAATGTGACCTAGAAACCCTGATCTCAGTGCTATGAAAAGGCAGATTAGAACACCTGGTTTGTATTAGTAAGTAGGCAGCTCTTGTTCCTAATGCAGTAGAAAAAAAATGCTGGTGTGAACAAACTCAAGTCCCGCTGGTAAGGGGGAACCATCGACTGTATGAAATAGTGCACAGAGCCAAAGTGATGACATCCACAGGTTGGCCCTCGCCAACTCCCAGCTAATCAAACAGAGGCAAAGACGTGGAGTGTGGATGGAGCTGAAGTGAGCATAATTAAACAGGCCCACATGTCTGAAGGCACCGAGCTAGCTAAGGCTAACAAGCTATCTGTGAACAATATTAAGTGAAGGTAGTCTGTCACTGGTTCCCCACCTTGACATATATTGCGAAATACAGCAATTCAGTATTCGATATTATAAAAAAACATATCATCTGACGGCATGTACTGTACTGTATTCGATTATATCTAACATCGGCCCAAACCTCCTGCCTTTTATCTTTGCGGGACAAAGATGGGCCCTCCCGGTGGGCAGGCTGGATGGCAAAGTGTAAGAGACATTTTTTTTAGGGAACCAATCTGTGAGCAGATGGCGGCCTTGTTCTACATCTGTTAACGCTGTGCATTAAGCATTTACTTCAAAATGATAAAGAAGCAAGAAGTTGTCTGTTGCCACTTTAAGTCACACAACGCGACTGTTAAGTGTCAAACGAAATGCTGCAAATCCTCAGTAAACATCCTCCTAAGTGGGGCGTTGGATGTGAGACACGGAGCACATGGCGTCTGCAGTCCCTCAAGTCTTTTGAAAAGCGCGTGGCACTGAAGTAACCGCGGCTTGTCACAGAGCACCAGTGGGCTCTGAGCAGGCCTGCAGGAGTTCTTTATGGGTTTAATAAATAGTGCTAATAGTGTGTTTAGATGGAGCAGGACACGGGGCGAGGCCATTAGAGACGCCTGCGTTAGCTCTACTGTTTTTTCCCAGCCCTTCGGAGTGCATCTGTACCCGGCGCAGTAATGATATATCTGAGGAGATGATTGATCAGTTGCTGTAAAAAAACCTCAAATTAAACACATGAAACCAACCCTTGGCTGATAAAACTCCTCTTTTTCTCTCTCCCTCTCCAACAGGGTTGAGCACAGAGGGCATCTACAGGGTGAGCGGGAACAAGGCGGAGATGGAGAGCATGCAGCGGCAGTTTGACCAAGGTACGGTGCTTGTTCTGACTCACACATGCTTAATTCTTGATTCAGCTGTACACTTGCTTCGTGTGAAGAAAAGGCCATGAGGATGTGTGTGTGTGTGTGTGTGTGTGTGTGTGCGTGTGTGCGCGCCTCTATCTATAACAAGCCTGGATCCCCTTAATTAACCAAGGAGTATTAATTCTACTGAGGGAATTGGCCTTGGCTTCCTCCTTAGACTGCGGAGCTGCCTCCTCAATCTCCTACCTGCTCCTGCGTGTGTGTACTGTACAAGCACTCGCAACGTGTGTCTTTCCACGTGTGTGTGTCTATCTGGCGCAAGCAGTTAATTACCTCCAGATTGGTTTGGTTAATGAAGCGTGTCGCTGCCGAGATAGATAGCAGAGCAGGATGGCCTGTGCACGCATGTGTGTACGCGGAGCATCCACGCCTGGTCGAGGTTAAAAATCCAACACAGGTAATCGGAGTTGAAGCCCCCGCGTTGAATCATTCGGAGCCTCGGGGCCGACGGGACGAGACAATTACAGCCGAAAACTACGGCGAAGGTGTCTCACAGCCGTACTGAAGATGGCACTTCATCAGCTCCCTGAAGGTTCAGATAACTCATTACCACATCAGAAATGCCACGCGCTGAAAAACTCTCAAAATGGGAGACTGTTTCAAGAAGCCGCTCAGCATATCTGTGTTCCTTTATTTCTCGCCACTCTCACTTCCACACATGCTACCCTTTTGTAGTAAGTAGAAAAGTTATCAGAAAATGGCTTTTTTTTTTTTTTTTTTAATTAAGCCTCTCTCGCGCGCACACACATGCACGCTCTCTCTCCCTAGAGCACTAGAGCACCACTCTGGTGGTTTTACTGTCTGAGCTGTCTCGCTCTGCTCAAATCGACTTTATAATTGTCTACAGTTAATTCTGCTTTTATTAAAGTGTGTTTATAAACCAAAACAATGCTGTGTTACATCACCAGAGGCTGAGAGAAATTGAGAAGTCAGGGACACTATTTATTCTGATTTAATAAATTTTTGTGTAAATTCAATCACGTGACAGGAATGTCTGTTTTTGATCCTGAAAATGGAAAACCTGACAAATAAAAGCACTTCATCATATTGCTAGAAAACTAATATACAAGTCCATCATTTCCACAAAACCCTCCTGTTCATTCGTTAGTCAAGGCACCGTGAAGGGATGGGTGATCTGGTGAAATTTGATCATGATTGATGATGAAGGGATCTGCAGACTTCAGGTAGACTGTAGAGACTGCGGTATTTAATGTCCTTGTGAGTCCAAACTTCACATAACGTCACTGACAAGCAGATGAGCACTACAGGAGAGTGATGTCACCGACCAGATGGCTCTGCTGATTGGACAAATTACTTCACATGGCTTTTCCTTGGGTGGGGTATTGTAAATAAATTACGGGTGGTAACATGGCCGATGAGGAGTTACATATAGCTGTGGCACAGCTATCTGCAATGTGATATTGTGTTTTAATGGTGCAAATGTATACATTGATCGGCTAAGCCAACAAGTTGACAGACTACAGGGCATTTCAAAACTGAGTTTATCATCTGTTCATTTTGCCCACATCCCTTATTTACTGTATGTATGGATGTGAGCTGTGTGTTTTTTTTTTTTTCTCAAAATGTCTTCTTTCCATTTCACCCTTTTCCAGACCACAACCTGGACCTGGTGGAGAAAGACTTCACCATCAACACGGTAGCCGGAGCCATGAAGGCCTTCTTCTCTGAGCTGCCTGAGCCTCTGGTGCCCTACAGCATGCAGGGAGAGCTGGTGGAGGCCTTCAGTAAGTCCCGGGGCGGGTCTGGGTGTGAGGGGACACAGAGGGGGGCAGAGGGATGTCGGGCGACTTTCTGGGGTGTGTTGGATTTTGCCTTAAATCCTCTCCCTTTTCATTGTAACTTTTCTTCAACCTAACAAGCAAAACTCTCGCAATCCAAATCCATCCATGGGGAGAATTGGATTTGCCTCCTCGGTGAGGAGCCAGGCAGCAGAGGAAAAATGGATGGAGGAGAGAATATTTAAAGCTTCGGGGGGAGGGGGGGATGTGGGGATGATTGCACATGATGGAGGGATGCAGGAGCGCTGTGGATAACAGGGTCTGGATGAAGTCGTGAGAAAACAGTCATATGTTAGATAAACGAGGGTTCTCCTGTGCTCTCTGCAGCCCCTCTTTTCCTCTTTGTGTCCTGTAATCTTTCGGAATGGAGATTTAAGGCGTAGCTTAGTCTTGCATCGCGCCGGAGAGATTTACCCCAGGGCCGCAAGGCTGCTGTCACTCACTGGGCTCTGCATGTGTGCATGCAGGCGCGTGTGCGTGTCTGTGTTTGTGTGTGTGTGTGTGTGTGTGTGTGTGTGTGTGTGTGTGTGTGTGTGTGTTTTTAACGGCCCCAGCGAGACCCTTCAGCCGTGACAGAGACCTGATAAAGCTCCTGCAGTCTGTGCCACAATAGAGGAAAGAAGAAGAGAGAGTGAATGAGAAAAAGTGAGGTGGAGACGAGAGAAAATGGCAAAACTATGCTTGGCATTTTCAGAACTCTTTCGCAGAGAGGCGGAGGAGGAGAGAGACGTAGAAAAAGCAGCAGCGGTGGATGGATACTGGTGGATATTGTCATGGTGACGTTTGCCTTTACTAAGCTGTAGGAAGTCCTAGTTAAGTTTTGATTGCCGACGATGGATGTGCAGCAGGAGAAACCGAGGCTGTGTCAAGCCACTACGCCTCAAAATCTGTTTTTGATCCACGCTGACCTCATTGAGGGAATACAAACTCAGATTCTCTGATTGTAAATCACATTTTGTGATGTGGATGAGAACATCTGCTGCTCCCTCGCCTCGCTCACATTCACACAGGATGGACTGTGTTAGCCGGTGACGTCAGCTTTTTCTGACTCACTCCTTTGCTGCCATCAGGCTCAACACACCCAGTGTACATGAGTGTGTGTGTGTGTGTGTGTGTGTGTGTGTGTGTGTGTCTGTGTGTGTGTGTGTGTGTGTGTGTAGGTGATGTGATGGGTGTATGCGCAGTATGTTTCTCCTCTGGAATGTGTGTGGTCTTTGTCTGGTGAAGTGTAGTCCTGGAGTCCTTTTTGAATCGCGTGCCTGTGTGTTTTCATCACTTGGATGTGTGAAACTTGTGTTGTTGTAGGATGAAATCACTGTGTCCTGCACCGATTCTTTGAGAGCTGAATCCAATTGCTTTCACTGTGCTCTTCAAGCTCTCCTCTCCTCTATTGTACACGCCCCCCCTTCTCCTGTCCCTCCACATCCTTCTGTACTCTCACACTACCCTGACATCTTTTCCTCAGATTCCCCTAATCTTTTCTTTCAGCAACTTTCCTCCCTCCTCTAACCTCACTTCTCTCTCTGTCTCTCTCTGCCACCATTCAGAGATCAACGATAGGGAGCAGCGCTTCCAGACGATGAAGGACATTCTGCGCCGCTTCCCCAAGGAGAATTACGAGGTCTTCAAATATGTCATCAGCCACTTGAACAAGTGAGTGAGTGACGGGGTCAGAGATGGCCTCTGACAGCCGTGCTGACTACACCGCCAGTCGAGTGACCTCGTGGTGACATCACCCAAACTGACAGAATAGAGGTTCTACTCAGGTTGAGTCCTGAGCTGAGGTTATTTAATCTCTTTGTGTGTGGAAGGTAATGGATGTTGTAGTTTATTTATGTATTAGTCGCTCTGTCAGCTTAGGTAAGACAAATTGACTCCTGCATATGCTCCAAAAATGCCAGGAAGAGTTTGTAGTCTAAATCCAAATTATATTAAGGATCAGATGGGTCCCACCCTGTGTGTCAGGAGACCAGAGAGGTGCCATCATGAATCTGAAAAGGTCGCAAGATGCTTAAAGGGTAACTTTGTCAATTTTACACATTAAAGTGTGTGATAAAGGTGTTGGGGAGTACTGCTGCATTTCTGCAGTGTTGCACTCCCAGTCATTATCTTACAAACAAATCTCCTAGAACCACAGATATCATCCTTCTTTTTCCATGCATTTGTCTTCTTTTTTACAACCTGCCACCTACGTTCCCCACAATGCAACTTGTCCTCGGAGTGAATCACTGGAGGCAAATTATCCGATTGAATGCAGCTTTCACAAAAGGCTTTATACTATCTTCACATGTGCAGTAGTACTCCCCGACGTCTGCAAACACTCTTAAATGTGTAAAATTGGTGAGTGACTTTATAGAAAAAAAGAGAACAGCCACACAAATGTAGCGTTATTTTCCCAAAAAAAAATCAGACTTTTACCACCTTCAAATGAAACAAACAAAGAAGTATCAGTCACTCTCTGGTTAAAAAAGTCAGTGAACCACTGCTACAGGTGAATTACTACATAGTTTCATCTTCTGGACAGAAGTTTGAACTAGGCCTGCGTGGACACCAAGGTTAAACTAGCCCTTTGTATCTTAAGCAGTGCAAATGTTCAGCGTCACTAGTGCTTTTTTTTTGAGGACTAGTTGTATTGGTTTCAACTAGTCGCCCCCAGATGATGCAGCCTCCTGACTTTTGTGAGTTTGAACACCAAATAGCTGCAAAACTTCTTTCTCATTATCCTGATCTTGTGTTTAGTGCCAAGTTGCAAATGTTAGCATGCTACCACACTAAGCTAAGATGATACAATGATCATGGTTAGCAAACATCAGCGTGCAGATATTTTTTTTTACAGCAGGGATGTCACCGTGAACTGATCATCTCTAAACTTTGGACTGTTTGCCCAACAAAAGATGACATTTGGTGAAATAATCTAGAACTCTTGGAAAATGAGAGTCAGATTAATAAAATCAATAATGCAAAATTACTGTTAGTCACAGCCTAAAAATAAACAGTATACACTCGTGTTGGTTCTTCTTTCTGACCGTTTCAGGTAAAAGATTCATGATTCATTGGCCTATTGCATGCCATGTTATGAGCAAAAGCCTTCCATAATAGCATCAGCTTATGTGATCAGGACATGTAGAGGACACCATGAGGTTTTGATCAGCCTCAGATCATGTGAAGCATCCCTTCTGTGAAAGTTTCTGTTGAAATGAGAATCTCTGTGTGTCCCAGGGTGAGCCAGAACAACAAGCTGAACCTGATGACCAGTGAGAACCTGTCCATCTGTTTCTGGCCCACGCTGATGAGACCGGACTTCACAACCATGGACGCCCTGACTGCCACTCGCACCTACCAGACAATCATCGAGAGCTTCATCCACCAGTGCTCGTACTTCTTCTACAATCAGCCACTGGCTGACGGCCTGCCCGGCTCCCCCACCTCCACGCTCTCCTCCGGGGGAGGAACCTCGGCTTACTCCTGCATGGCTGGAGGCTACTCATCTTCGCCGACTCCGTCCCCGGCTCCCTACGTCCTTCCCGCCACCCCACCTGTCATCCCCCACTACGGCCCCCCTATCCACCACCACCACCACCACCATCACCATCTCCACCATCAACATCAACATCAGTCCCCGCCCCACTCCCCTCCTGCCACCCCTCAATCCCCGATCCCAGCCCTGCTGCCGCCCTCCCTGCACCCCCATCACCCCCCTACGGAACAACACACGCTGTGAACCAGGGATCAAGGGAAAGAAGGAAAAAAAAAAGACGGATAACAAGATTCAGAGAGATTTAAAGGTTCAGAATAAGAGATTTTGAAGTTTTGGGAAGGAATTAAAGAAGATAAATTGAGAACAGGAGGTAGGAAGAGAATTTGGGAGAGATTGAGTGAGATGCAGTATGTACAGGGAGAAACTTACATGTTTGGGAGAAGAAAGGGGCGCTCGAGCCTCCGTTTGCTTTTTTAGAAAACATGGACACACACGCAACGCAGAAAAAGGGGAACACTGAAGAGCCTCTGAACTGGCAGTATGATCTTTCTCCCTCCTCGCCACTTTATCCCTCTGTCTCTCAGTCTCGCTCCATCTAGACCTGCCCTCCTTGCCTTATAGAGAACCTAGACACAAACACACTAATGAAGAAGAGTGAGATGTTGCCAGTAACTGTTAAAGGGACTCAGGGAGGGGCCTCGGAAAGTAAAGTGCAAGGGCGATTATGATCTGTTATGTTGGGATTGCTTCACCACACAAACAGCCACACGCTTGACACAAACACCCAGTGGCCAGTGTGCCTCCGACAACCATCCTCCTCAATCCCGTAGTAGCTTCTAACTGTGCTGGGAATTTATGGTGGCCGGCTTTTTGCAAAGCGACCCACCCGCTGTACCTACCAGGAGAGCCTGTTTGTTCATTTCACCGCTGTGCAGAGGACTGGAGCAAGAAACATTTCTTACTACTCACCCGACAGAATGTTCTGTCCTCCACGACTTACACATTCCTGTCAGTCAACCCCACGCACACACACAATCAGTTTCAGTCGAGGCAGTATGCCAAGCACAGAAAAAAAAAACTTAAACTAAAAAAAAAAAAAAAAAAAAACAATCTCAACCAACCGGATCTAGCTAGGCAGCAAATTGGAGCAAAGGATTATGGGGGCTCTCACACCCTTGGCATTCTGCGAAGGCTCCTCCTCCCGGTCTCCTGTTTGCTCTCTCTCTCTCTCGCACTCTCTCACTCTCCCGGTCTGAACTTCGACCTCGTCTTTGTAAACACGTGAAGACAGCAGCTTAAAAAGTGGCCATTTTTAATTGGTCTAAATCTTGATTCCACGGTCACAATCCCACTTCTTTTTTAAATTCTGTTCTTCTTCTCACAAAAACACGGAGATCTCCTGGCCGATTGCTCAGCGAGTGGCCTCGTGTGCAAGTGTCTGTGTGACTGTGTGCGCGTGTATCCGTGCCATTTTGTGTAACCTGAATTTCCCAGTATTAGGCAGATAGTGGGAATGATTCCGGGGTTGGACCTTCACCTGTCATGTTGCTTCTGTTCACGCTCCGGTGGTTTTACGAGCGAGTCGACGCTGCAGTTTCCACAGTGAGGACCTCGTTCAAAAAAAGCACTTTTCTGAGCACTTTGAAGGCACATTTTAAATTGGAGCTGCTGTGACATGACAGCCACCTTTTCACTTTATTGTCAGTCCACCCTCTACTCTCTTTTCTCTGGGAGCACACCACTGACATCTAGAGGAAGAACTGGGTGTTGCAGCCATAAACCTCGCCTCCACTACTGCATGGGCGTAGCACCATTTTCCTACTGTTTTTTTTTTCTGTGGCGGCAGAGTCTCTTATAGGTGCAATTGTTGTGATTTTTTTTTTTTTCATCATTGTATATCAGGTGAATTTAACTCTGGAGTTCATGAAGTGTCTGAGGACAAATAAAGTTACAACAGCAGTTTTCACTCTGGTACAAATCAGTTGAGATTATTCAGATTCCGGCTCTGTAGCCAAAAAAGCAAGCGTCTATGTTGCAGTTGATTAGACATGCAGTGAATAAAATTGCCTCTCTGTCCTCTGTTGTTAGTCTCCACTTCACCAGAGCACTCAGCCCTTTGTAGAGGAGTGCGTGCCACCTCCCAGACGCCATATTTAAGTGGAAGGAAATGGAGATTTAGGAGATTGAGGCACAATGTAGCATCACAGGACAGAGAGTACGAGCTTAGACAGGTGGGAGGCTTTTTATTGTTAGAAATAATTGGTAACCACTGCTCCGGGCCTCAGCACGCTGTCCCCGCACGGCACAGCATCATTTTCTCTGGAAAGATGACTCAAACCTGCTCTGTCTCTCTGGACTTGAAATATGATTTGCAAGAGTGTAACCACTGCACCAGATTCCCCCTGCTGTCACTGTCATGCCACCACATCCCCGAGTCATCCCCTGTCCAAGAGAGACATTTGGGTCCGGGAGAGACGGAACAGACAGTCCATTCATCCGTCTGCATGACTGGAGTGGAGCATCCCAGAATTCCTCGGCCCAGTCTGCTGTTACCGTAGAAACCGGCGAGATGGGGCTCGAGAGGAACTGCTGAGCCCTGATCGAAGCAGCTTTTTGAAGTGTGTGTGTGTGCGCGCGCATGTGTGTCTCGACAAAGAGTGTGCGTATGTGAACTTACGTGTGTTAATGTTAAGCAGATGCTCAGCAAGGTCACTTATTCTGTTTGACACTGAATAGCATCTCTGCATGTTTCCCCAGACTGTCCTCTCCTCCCAAAAGGAGTTTAAAAAAAAAAAAAAAAAAAACCCAAGCCTTTTAACCAATCACTGAACTCTTACAGGAGCTTTTATCAGTCTACACTACCTATGTACCTTGTGTGTGTGTGTGTGTGTGTGTGATGGAGGAATTAAAGAGTGTGTGTTTGGGTAGGTGGATTTGAGCTAACATGCTAGCAAGCTGTGCTTGGCAGACGGCCAGACACCAGCGTGATCCAAACAAACGTGAAGGAGAGGAATGCAGTTCTCCTCGCGGTCATTACCCCGCTGTGTAACCCTGTTAGCTCGTCCAGATTACACACACTGATCCTCAGAGAAAGTGTGAGAGAGATGGGGGAGAGATCGGGGAGAGTGAGAGGGGAGAGAAGACGGACAGCGAGCTGGTGAATGGGATCATTATTTAGGAGACGGAGGGAGGAAGGAGGGGTGACCACTGGTACTTGTGTGTGAACGCCAGCCAGTGGCGTTCCCTGTGTATATCAATGTGTTAATACTGAACTGACTGTGAGGCAGCCAAAGACTGTGGAAAAAAGGGTCGAGGGAGAGATGGGAAGCAAAGTGACAGTTTAGAAGAACAATTGAATTAAAAAAAAGAAAAAAATGTGACTTTGGTTCAGCGATAACATGTGGCTGCATTGCTTTTCTTTTTCTTTTTTCTTTTTTGTTTTATTTTTGCAACAATGGTGACAGATGTCTGTTAAGTTAAAATGAGAAACAAGCAAAACTATATTCAAATGGTTGTTTATTGGTATGTTAGGGGGTCTAACACTTTGCCCTTTAGTCAGTGGTGATAGAAAAAAAATAAAGTTTCTTTTTATGTTTTATTTTAATAATTAAAAAAAATACAAAGGATTTTTTTTTTTTAACAATTTCTTTGTGAACGATTGAGAGACCAGCCCAGTATAGTGCATGATTTCTTCCCAACCAAGGAAGAGGGCTCCACCACTCTCACTATTTAAGAGATGATGATAAAAAAAAAAATATTAAGAAATAATGGGGGGAAAAGAAAATGAGAAAAAAAGAAAAAAAGAAATGAAGTACTGTAAAGAGAAAAGATAACATCAAACAAAAAACCTGTCATTATTTGCTGAGTATGGTAATTTGTCTCAATGGGAATGGTGTATACAGCAAGGCCTTATGTGATCTGTATCATAGTTAATAAATCAAATCTTGTAAAACACCTGCTTCGTGTCTCTTTGTTACACATGAGTAAGCGGCGGCACGTGGAACGGATAAGTGAGTCATTGAGTCGGAGGAGTGAGGTGAACGTCCCGGGACACGGTCTGCAGTCAGTGTAACCAATCCATCAGCTGCAGAGCCACACAAAGCTCTGAGAAGGCTTGTAAGTCAGTGTGCTGCAATCAAGAAAGAACTCGCACACAGCTGTTTATCAGCGCCACATCAAAAAAGGACATTACGTATGAGCAAACGCTTGTTCCAGATTTCCAGAACACATTTTTAAAATCGAGAAATCATGGACAGATTATGAGAGAGCATGCCGCTGGAAACATACATAAACAATTTCACTTCTTCTTTAGAGGAGCAAACCAAAATTGAAAGACACAGCATCTGTTTGTAGTCATTTTATCTCTCTTTGTAATAGCTGTGTCTTTTGTTTTGTAGTTGTATCATGTCTTTGTGGCAGGTGTGTGTCCCTTCTCAGTACCCCCGTAGTTACTTACAACTGAAGAGGCCTGTCAGATGAAATGTCTTGAAAAGAAATTGAAAGGAGTCCAGATGCCGATGTTACAGCACTTTAAAGTTACCTTGACCTGGATGATTGAACCTTCATCAGTGTCCCTTTTCAGTTGTTTTGTTTCTCAGAACAGTTGTTTTCTTTTAATCTTCTTGTGGTAGTTGTGTGTCTCTGTTGTTGTTTGCTGTGTCTTTGTGTTCATTTTGAGTTTCTACACTTCAACCAGAGGCTCTGGCCCAGGTGCCCCCGGACACATCTGGGCCCTGTGCCCAGTAGACCCGTTCGATAATCCATCCATGCAGGTAACGCAGGTCTATATCAGTGTTTCCCAACCCTTTAAACATGCGGCACCAGAAAATGAAGAGATGTCTATTCATCCTTGATTTGCCTGTTAAAAAAAAGATTTTAGATGCTTAAAGAGGTCAGTTTAACCAGTTGCTAGAACTGAAAGATCAGAGGGGGGTTCTGGTAAAATATAATTAAGAATTAGTTGTTATTGATTAAGTTCCTGTCTATCTTCTTGAATTGCAACACCTTGCCCCTGCAACACCTTATTGGATACCGACCCCCTCATGTTTAAGAACCACTGGTGTTCACTCACTAGAAAAGATGAACATGAGGGGATATGATGTGTAAAAGAAGGTGCAAACAACATGAATAAAATAGATTTAAGTTGGAATATATCACACATGGTATTTGGTGGATTTTGAGTTGAGACTTCAGAGACCACAGACCGGTTTTTCATTGTATATTCACCTGAACTCGTTGACTCACCTTGTAAGCTATATTACATTAATTTTGCAGCTGTTTGGGGCTCTATGTCTTGCTCAAGGACACTTGGACATGTGTAGGAGGAAACTGGGATCCTTACAAACCGTACGATTGATAGCCAATCTGCTCTACCAGCAGAGACACAGCTAGCCTGGATGCAGTTTTTAGGTGGAGGAGAAAAATACCACAGCAGTCCTGATCCGTTTTCACAGAAAGCAACACTACAACACCAGCTCTTCAAACACATACTGTAAGAAAAGATGGGAAACAGCAATTTCCAATGAAATAGGGCGACAAGCGCACATGAATTTCCTCTGCGGCGCTTTAAAAAAGTTTCGCTCCACACGACATATGACAGACTTTGCAGCCCAGATTATTCCTCTGTTCTTTTCTGCACGCTGCTGAGGGGACGCTGAAGCCACAGGGGGACCAAACGAGGTCATGGGGGCTCACGGGACCCTCCTGGTTCTGGTGAGGGCGGCCCCAGAGGGACTCGGGCCTGTGCCATTTTCAGGGTGATGCAAGGACTCTGGTCCCTGTGAGGGCGATGTGAAGGCCTCACTGCCATTTCGTGGTGCCCTCATCTGACCTTTTCATAGAGTCAAACCAAAGGAAATCCATGTCCATGACCTTTGTGGTGCATCCCTCCACTCTGGCACAGGAAGAAAAAAAAAAAAGGGAGTGAGAGAGAGACTGGCGGCTGATTGGGAGTGAAAAGGGCAGGACTGTGTGCACACAGGACGCGCGACCCTTGAACTCTAACCTTTAAGGAGTGTCGCGAGGGACAGAGCGGCGCGCGGTTTGATTGGAAGTCAAATATGGGCAGCGTCAACATCGCTCGGCCGAATATGGAGATGAGGGCGAGGGTGAGGGATTTTTGCGCACTTTGCAAAGTGAAACAAATGACTGCGGCTCGTGTGAGCTTTTTTTTTTTTTTTTTTTTATTTTATTTTTTTTAACACACCACTATCATCTAATATTCTCCCCTTCTGTCTTAAACGAAACGTTTTCTCCACAGGACTACTCTTAGCTCCGTGTGCGTGTACGCGAACGCACCACTAGGAGGCCGACTTGCCCCGCAGTAGCCCCTCGCACGCTGCCCGGGAAGCGGCACCGCTCTCTGCTGTATCCGGGTAAAGGAGGCAAACGCAGAGCACGGACCTAATTGATTGGGTCAAGGTTTGGGGTGTCAACAGCGAGACGACGTTTTAATCCGGCGCTCACAGCCAGATGAATGCCTGAGACGAGCATCTGAAGACTCCTCTCATTGATGTGGGAGCTGCACTTCCCCTCTCACAGTTTGAAGTTGAAGGAGGAAATAGGTTTGACTAAACTCCAGAGATGGTGCAGGGGGGAGGAGGAGGGAGGAGGAGGAAGCATAAGCCGCGGAATAAAGACAAAGAAGTTAATTTGAAGTCGTTGCTGCTGTGTGTTTGAGGTGCTTCTTTACTGAGAGGCATGACCGGGAAAGAAAAAAAAAAGTTGGAGGTAGACAGAGGAGGAGGAGGAGGAGGAGGAGGAGGGGACATGTATGTAGAAGAAGAGACCGGTCTTATGATGAGTCGAGGCACGTATCTCCGCTCAACCGTGTCTTTCTGGGCTTCGAGCTCGCAGCTGCGGCGGCGGGTATTGAATTCAGATGCGGGGCCTGTCTGCGCGCTCCGGGGCCGCTACAGGTGGAGATGCTCTTATCAATACGCACTGTCCGAGCCTGACCGCGGCCCGATCCGTCTCATTGATGATTTTAGGTGCCCCTGCCCTCCTCTCTCCTCCCCGAGGAGCCCCATTGATTAATGTCTGGGTCACACCGGTATTTCCATATTGATACCTCGATTGATGACGGCGCTCCAGGAACAGCCGTATTGAGCGGCTCGGGAAAGTGATACGTTTCAAAGTGTTGGGCGGATGTATTTACGCATAATGGGCATAATGAGGGTTATAGATACACGTGGAGGAGGCAGGCAGGCAGGTGGAGGAGGAGGTGGAGGTGAGAGCATCACTAATCCTACAGCAACAACAACAACCTGTTATTATAGCTGTAACTATTACTACTGATGGTGTGTATTAATAACATATAGTGTGATGATTAGGAGATGAGATTACATTTATTGACACATTTATTGATCACCCAGGGGAAAATAAGGTTTTAAAAAGCAGCAGTGGAATGTAACTATAAGTAAATTTACTCAAGTACTGCACTTAATTGCACTTAATTGTAATTTAATATTTCCATCTCCTGCTGCTTTGTAAGTGATAATGGCAAATATTTTACTTTTTACTCCACCACTTTAGGTGATTACTTTAATTACTAGTTACTTTGCAGATCACATGCTGCATCAAGTAGAGAATTTTTAAATGCATTTATCGGTGAAACCTAATTCTGACAATCAGTCATGTAATTATATGAATCATTAACTTTTACTCGCACTTTTGATACCTAATTACATTTAACATCGAATACCTCAAGATTTTTAGTGGAGTAAAAGTACAATATTTGCCTCCAACATGTGGTGGAGTAGCAGTCATTACATGCTGGAGGCAAATATTGTACCTTTACACCACTACATGTATTTGATAACTTATAACATTTACTAGTTACTTTGCAGATTACACGCTGCACCAGAGCCAAACATCAACATCAGCCGAGCCACAGTGCGCAGTATAGACTTACATGTAAATATATGTATAACTGACTTTGTCTTGTACTTTTGATACTTAAGTCTTTTACTTGAGTTTGGCTTTTGGGATTTTTTCTCTCAGTTTAGCACAAACATTCAACATCTGGAGATAAGTAGGTTTCACCGGCCAGGAAGGTAATCTGAAAAGCAATTAGTAACTAAAACTGAGACAAATGTAGTGGAGTCAAAGTATAACGTTCAGTAAAGTAAAGCACCTTGAATTTTACTTAATTATTTATCATGTACTAAGTTACTTTGTAGTTGAAAAACACTGATAATGTAGTGAAGAAAGAAAAATAGAATACAGGGTAATTTCCTCAGTTACACAAAGAACTTTGGCTGTTTCCGCTGATGAAATTTGACAGAGTACATTTACTCAAGTAATTCACTTACTTACAGCTTTTACTTTCATTTCCTGCTGATTTATTATTATTTGATTACTTTAGTTTCTAGTTACTTTCCAGATTACATGTTGCATGAGAGCTAAATATGGATAGAATTTACTTTTGATATTTAAGTACATTTACTGTCAAAGTACTAGTTGTCAAATAGTCAAATACTGTTGGTCTGGGTGACTTTCACTTTCACCAAAGTAATATTTTAACACAATATCTTTAAGTGAGTTTAAATTTCACCTGCAGGACTTCAAACAGCAGCTAATAGAAACCAGTCAGAGAGGAGAATCCTTAATCTTCTGTTGAACTTCTCATCATATCATCATCTACAGAAGGGGTTTAAAGGATCACAAGCCAAACATTTTGGGAACCAGCATGCAGTTTGCCAACCTTGTGAGGTTTTTGTAAAATAAATACCTTGAAAATATAAACGAGAATGAGCACAAGGGCCGGAAGGATCACACAAACTCCACATGAGAGGAAAGTGACGGTACCTGACAGTCGGCTCTCTGATAAATGAGTTTTTAAAGCAAGATAACACCCCTAACAGAGCTACAAATAAGCCAAATCATGTGTGCTCGACTTGCAGGTGCATTAATAAAGAACATGTTCAATTACTACCAGTCCTGAAAACCACGGCAAAACCAGAAAAAACAAAAAAGAGGACTCGCTTTCATAAAGATGCGGTATGATGATGTTTCAGTGCTCAGGGTTACACAAAATGACTTGTAACCTCTGTAGCTATGTTTGTAACACTGATTTTATGATGTCTTTGTATGTTTTTTTTTTTCTCAGCTCTTTACAACTATGTGATCATATTGCTGTGTTATTTCCACGCCGTCTCTCTGAACGTGGCTGTTTTTTGTTTTTTTCCCCCCCCTCGTCGGGTCAAGTGCACACGCTGCATAATGCAGAACAACTCCACAGAGAGCCCGGAGTTGTGAACCCAATTTTGCAGACACCCTAATTTAAAGGACAGGGAGACAACAACATGATTCTGTGGGACTTGTTCTGCTTGTTGTGGAGATTACTTTGGAGGCAGAGGGCATTGTGTGGAGATGATAGTCAGGGAGGAAAAAAATAAAGCGTTGAGCGGAACTGATCCCACTTTACACTTTTAGGGTCAGTGGTCGAAATGGGCTCTCGGCCTGCAGGTCCCAGCGACAGGGATCAGGGGCCCAAACGTATATCTGCTGATTACATCTCCTGAAGTGGAAAACATGCAAATAATAAATGTATGAGCAACGTGCTTGTTTTTTTGCTTGATTAATTATGCCGTTTAATTCCGGATCCACCACGCCGCTCCACCGTATAATTTCCCAGTGGTCTTGGCTGTTTCTTCTCTCACATGCGCTCTCTCCTTTTTTTTTTTCTCTTCCTCATTGCAAAATGAATCATGGATCCAACCGTCTGTACCCGGGGGAGAGCGGCGAGCTGGCGAATGGGCTGACCAATCATGAGCATCGGAGGCAGACACACAGACGGAGGGAGCCTTTTGTTGTGCGCTGCACTCATCAAGTTAGGAGACAACTACCGATTTGGCCTGAGGAAAAAATGAAAAGATGGAGTGTAAGGAGACAAAATAACCAACTTCATCTGTGTTTATCTGTTTTTTTTGTCTCTTTCTAGTTACATTAAACCTCCTCTTCCCTCCTCTTTGCCCTGCAGATTATCCAATCAGACTGGCCAGTGTGTGTTTATCCGAGTGGGTGGCAGAGTTTCAGTGCCATTCATAATGTCAAGTGGGACCATGACTGCTCTGCTATTCCCAGCCTGGCCAGCCCTCTCTCAGCCTCCTGACAGTTCCAGGTTAGCCTTCTCTCCTCCCTCCCTTGGCCCTACTCTTCTCTCTCCTCCAGCTTTCCTCTCCAGCTCTCCCAGGGGCCCCCACTGAGAATACTGCTCAGATCCAGGCCTCTGAGCCCCAAAGCCGGCCCTAATCCTCCGCATCGATCGCCCTGAGAATTTCCTCCCCCAGCACAGCAGGTCCCGCTTCCCGGCGCTCACACTCCTCAACCCTGAGCAGCCAGCACTTCTCAGTTAGAGAGACGGAGAAAAAACAGGGTCAGGCACATTACCTGTGTCATCTCAACAGATGGGTCTGGTTGATGCGATGTGTGTTATTATACGGTCATGGCAGGCGGCGTGTTGCTCGTGAGAGTGTTGGTGCTGCTGCCTCACCAAATGCAGCCACACTTGGCTGTGACGGGCTCGATGAATGTCTCTCAGTGTTTCAAACTGAGCAATCTTTTTCTAACATAAGCTGTAGTCAGATTACCGGTCTAGATCAGTTTGCCATTGTATTCCTCCACAAACAAGCTGTACTTATCCTGGGACGTACTTATGCGACTGCCACTTGGAAAGGTGGAGGTAACAGCTCGACTAATTGTTGGGTTGTAATTAAGAATGCGGGTAAAATCGTTAGCAAGCATGCTGGGAAGTCTAAACACTTGAGCTTAATGTAATGGATAAATGGTTTGAATAGTTAGCAGTTGCTAAGTGATCAAAATGGCGGAAACAGTTAGCTGGAAATAAAAGCGAAATGTAAAGATAAATGTTTGAAATAGTCAGTGAGAAGTGATGAAAAAGGCTGACATTTCTTAAAGTAATGGACAGTTCATGCTTTTAGCTAAAATGAATGTAAAGCTTCCAAAAGTCATATAGAAATGGTTAAAATCATTATCTAAAAGTTATGTAAACAGGATTATGTAAATCTGTGAGAATAATGGATGCATGTTTAAAAAGTCAGCTTTAAGTAATGGATCAAGGTATGAATATCCCGGCTTCTGCTATTTATGATGTAAACTTGAGGAATAGTAGCCTAAACACTGACGTTTCTGTTGCAGGAAGAACTGTTACATTATCCACTTTTATATTATCAATAGAGTTAAATAACCTCCATTGTGTCAGTTCAAACCTGGTGGGGTCAATAAAGGGGCACTTCGGCTTATCTAGCAGGGTTGTTGTGTATCAGACAAAAAAGATTGGTAACCCCATGATCTACTGTTTAAAGCACCAGATAAGTTTGAAATATACAGTTCATTGTTGAAAACAGCCACCCTCCGAGAGATCTAAAACACAGATCTGCTGGTATGAGGATAGGCCACATTTTCATCCATCATACTGATGAAGACGGATTAATGGAAGGTGGTGTATGGGGTACAGCTCTGCTGGAGGATGAGAAAGCATCATTACTAGAGTCCTCCTGGGAAAGCTCCCAACCAACAGTCTATCCCGTGTAACATACTTGTTCATAATTTATTAACGTGGCAAGCGTCCCCCGGACTCCGCTGTGTGCTTTACTGCAAGTGTGGAGGTATTCGAGAGGTATTTTCCTCGATCTCTGTCTGCTTGCGAACAAGACCAGCAAAGCTCTGTATCCAGTACAATGGTAGATGATTAAACCTCATACTTTATTAACACTTTGGCTGTGTGGTTGGCATGCTAAGTTCACCCCAGTCATGAATGAGACTGGGAACATTTGGCCCTGTCAGAATGCTGCTCTGTGGGCCAGTTAGAGCGTCTCCGTCTATACTGGCATTTTAAGAGCCAGTACAGATGGTAATGTATCAATACTCTCTGTTTAAACAGGGCTCGGAGCCACATTTCTAAATCAGCCCCAGAGATGTTTCTGGCAAAATCTGTTTCCAATCCTTCATCGGGTGAATTTTGCAAATTTGCTTGACTTGTGGCTCGTTGTATCGTCACGATATACTGCGGGATGCATCTTTTATATGCATTTTTACTGCTACGGACGAATTCAATACTCATGCACCTTATACTCTCTCTGCGCATCTTCTTCAGCCTCTCTATACTTCTCATTCATCAGCTTTTTTTTTTCTACCTGAGCTGACCACACACACTTAGCCTTCACACACACGCACACACACGTACACACTCCATTTTTGCAGCTTTCCCCTCCATCCCCTCCCTCCCAGCTCTCCATACTTCAGTGCGTCGCTCTCTCCTCTCATACCTCCCCTTCCCTGCCCTTACCTCACGCTTGCTTCCTTCCACCCCTCGCTCTCTCTTCCCATTTTACCCTTGCTCTGCCTGCTCTCCTCTTGTCCGCTCCCTCCCTCCCTCCCTCCCTCCTTCCCTCCCTCCTTCCTTCCCTCCCTCCCTCTTTCTCTTTATTAATTTATTGGGTTGTTATTCTCCTTGCCTGGCTCTGCTAATGAAGGCAGGATGCAGATGAGGGCGAAGGTCGTCTCCGTAGCGATCGACCCCACCGCCCCGCAGCATGGCACTCTGACTGGCACAGGTCAGTGGCAGCTGTCAATCAAAACACACACACACACACACACACACACACACACACACACACACTTACACATACACACACAAGCGCGTACACACATGCACCCACATTCACCACTGTACCACAAAAAGGATTTCACACACAATGATATGAGCTATTTTGTATTACAATTAACAAGTTATAATTAGCCGCACCAATTCAGATGCTTCGGAGCACACTGAAAGCGGTGGCTCCCAGCCTTTTTTCTTGTAATGAAGCATGCGGTGGTAATGTCTGACCACGGCGACTTTTCCCCATTAGATTTTAAAGGGGTGTAAAACTGTCCAGAATTTCACAAGAAAAAAAGCAAAGATTGGAGAAAAGTTCAACAAAAAAGAAATCTGAGTGGAGGAAATTAACTTAAGGATTGCCTTTATTTACTCTCTTTGGTGTACATATACAGAGTGGACATTGAGACAGCATGGCGTGCTATAACACACAGGACGAGCCATATATTTGCTGTACTGTTCAACAACACCGCAAACTGCAGCCTTTAAAAATGGGCATTAAGTTGCATCAACACATTTCTGAAACATCAGACCCTTCATGAATGTAGGATTTATTGCAGAGCCGTTGTGTTGGACTGGCTGGTTTTTGTGAATTGGTAACTGAGGGTGTTACGTAATGTTGGTGTGTTTTGCACAGGCCGTCATGGTGCCCAGAGAGTGAATACTGCAGACTTCAGTGATCCCCTGACCTTTCCTCAAGTGCCACCAAGAAGTTTTGATATTTTAATCAGTCCATTAATTTGGTTTTACCTACCTGCAAAACTGACTTTCCCAATAGCCTCAGCTGTACTTTGTACTAAGTAGGGATAAGGGATTTTTTTTGTATTTACTTTACTTTTTTGTATCTTGACTCTTTTTATCACGATTCCTAAGTCAAATCTGTAAGCTTGATGCTGACACACAATGGGAACTCCCATTATCATGCTATTAAAAGTAACCACTGCAATAAACTATATTTTCATATTACCTAACACAACATGTCTGCTCATATTTTCAGGAATATACAGTATTGAATTGAAGTATTGAACTGCTGACACTGAGCAGCTACGGGTACCTCAAAGGGTCTCAAAACTGAAATAAAAGTCAGAAAAACTTAGTAGAATATGTCTTTAGAAGTGTATGATTGAACTTTTTTCCATGGACTAGTATCAAAAAAGAAACCAAAATCACAATAAATTGGATCACTGGATGTAAATACCGCAATACGTATCAAATCGCCCCTCAAGTATCTTGATCATATCGCACCAACACATACGCGTATCGTCCCACCTCTAGCGTTTAGTGTTAATTAGCAGCTGTGAGCATGCTTAAATGCTTACGTTCTCAAACAGTGTTTCTTAAACACCTTGGTAATGTTTTCTTGGTCTTGTTAATCATATTACGACCCTTTAGTGCTTCCCGACCCCCAAGATGGGAACCACTCCCATAGAGAACATCTAATGTGAGTGGGAGGCATCACCCCAACACGCACACACACCCAATAAACGTGCCAGACAATCTTTCATTTAGCACATTAACATATGCCTTCCTGCATCCGCTGCTTGAAGTGTTATGGCAAAGTGTCTAACCCCTGCCATGTCGCTCATTGGCCTCGACATGGTGAAGACCTGAGGATCACTCCTCCCTACGTCCCGTATCTCAGCACTTGTAGCGTTTACAACCTCTGCTCTTCATCACAGCATGTCAAGAGATTGTGTGTGTGTGTGTGTGTGTGTGTGTGTGTGTGTGTGTGAGAGCGAGTGAGTGAGTGTGTGTGTGTATGTTTGTTGATGCACTCTGCGTTCAGACATTCTCTATGCGTGCCGATTTTGTTCATGGTTATTGTTGTGGGTTTAGTTGTGCGCTCAGCCATGTTCTTGAGTGTGTTCACCTGCATCGGAGTGTCTGTGAATGTGCACGAGCACAAACACACACGCGCACACGCACGCCACACGCGCATGCACACACATCTCTATTAGCAGTATAGTAGTGTTAACAGTGTTATGCCATGCGTGAACCTCCCCACCTTTCCCTCATATCTATGCAAAGCTGAGGTCCTGTCAATCAGTCACCTTGGTGACATAGAGCCCCACCTCCCCAATTAGAGCTGACAGGGCAGGATTAGGAGGGGGGCGGGCCCCCGCCGACCTGCCTACGTGTCAATCACGCGCCGGGCATCCACACGCCTGTTTACTGTCAGATCCCATCTCCGTCTGTCAGACTGCACGGCAACCATCGCCCAGGGAGGAGAGGGGGAGGGTGGGGGAAGGCGGAGAGGGGGGAGGAGGAGATCTGATCGGAATTAACTATGCTTCTCCCCACAGACCGGCCGTGCTTTTAATTCATGAAAGGGATGAGAGGAAAGTGGGAAGAGAGAGGGAGTGATAGAGGGAGGAGAGCATTTAAAACCCAGAGCAGGGCCTTCTTTAGAAGTTTTCAGAGTGATGTTTCTTCTCTCCCTGACAATCACTTTTCTTCTCTTGCTGACTCTCCCGCCTGTCTTTCTCTCTCACTTAGACTTCTTTTCGAAGGTGTGTCTCATGCCGCCTTAAAGCTGCGGCGATTCATCACCGGGGCCCTCCTCTCTCTGAAGTTGTTATTTGACCCTGGTTTTCTAAAGTCGCACAAATATGTATTAGTGTTTTTTTGACTTAGAGAGCTAAGGTCAATTTATTTAGTTCTGCACATGCTCATGCAAATTTGTGTTTCTGTTTCAGTTCCCGTCTGGGGATGAGGGTCCTGCCTACAGACCTACAGTATGTGAATACATAATGCAGTTATGCTCCTCAGACTGTGTGTGTGCGCTCTGAAGCAGTGTCATGTGCGCACAGTTCACGCAATGCTAATGTGTGTGTGTGTGTGTGTGTGTTTGCGTGTGTTTTCGTGGCTCTGCGGTCCCTGGTGTGTGTGCATTTCTTCTTTTTTAGGGCGCTGTGGTGCTGGCCTCACTTTGACCTCGGTGCCCTCACTCTAATCCTTTAGCAAATGAGGGCTGTGTGGGGCTGAAGGGGGTCTTTGGGGGTCTGCGCCAAGACAGAGTTTTAGGATTAGAGGACCAGCGCGAAGGTCCCGGGGTTATGAGGGATGGAGACGAGGGAAACAATAGATTGTACTGGAAGGCGAGGGAAGGATATTCTTAGCATTGTGCTGGTTATCTGTGGTCATGTGCGTCCTGCTGCCTCCACCATGTCTTGCGTCCCCTGATGTGTTTGTTTTTTAGGATCAAAATCTGCGCGACTGATTTCAGTTACATTGGTACAAAGTTAATAATTGTCACTACAGACCCATGTAGATTCCTCAAGACAAATATTTTTTGCCCATCTTTGCCTGAACAGAATACCTATACATCTCATCATCTCATCATCTCGTCATCTTTTGGCACATAATACACATTTTTTTAGACATAACTTGTGTTAAGTTCTCCGCCGTAATTCTTGAACACAGATAAAAATGTGAACATTTGTGTGTCATCCTTAGTTGGCACTTCAGGAAATTATATTTCTAATTGGACTCAACTGATTGGTCGTGGGTCTGACGTCATAGACGTTACAGAATCTGGGTAATGTGATCAAAGAGTTTCTTATACACACATCCAACACTTACAGGGGGAAATCTGTTTAGTCTCTAAGTTCACCAGCTAATTTTTAACCGTCCTGCTGTTTGGTGATAATAACCCAACGAGACAAATGTGGGACCAAGAGTCTAAATCTTCAATATATCATTTAAATGAACATTTCTGTCTTTCACCTTTGCTGTTAACAGGTGCTTTTGGCTGGTACAGTAGTCTGCTGCTTTTGTACCACCACATAACATTTCTGGTTGAGGAAAAAAATCACGAGTGCTGATTTACTCTCACATGGTTCTGACCTGGAGTGCTGCACAGCGTGTTAGATATTAGTTACTCCAGCTGCTAACTGTCCTTTTTTCTTTCATATTCAGACTAAATGCCATCGCACAGCAAAGACAGTGACCTGTATTCTTTTATCAATCCACCTGTATTTTATGTCTGTGTGGTTTGATTGACGTAAAATAAAACACGTTCCAGCGTTGACAGCCTGGTTTCTCTTGACAGACGGGGGATGAAAGCCAGATTTTAGGAAAGTGTGTCATCTATCTGTCCTGCAGTGGTTTGACAAAATACAGGTCCTCATTTCAATATGTTGGACAAGGGATAAATAGTGCCGTGTGATGTACAGTGGGACACCTGGTCAGCCTATGCTGACCAGCCTATGCTGACCAGGTATTGAACAGGGAATAAAACCCAAAACAGTCAAGTTGCAGGACAAACAGACAAACAATGAGGATAAAACTCACTTTACAGCTGGAGGGGAGCTGCAGATCTGCCTGTTCATCACTGTGAGCGGCACATCATTTTCACACCTTTTGTCCCGTTGCACTGACAATATAGATTAAAACCGATTCAGACCCAACTTAAAATCACCTTCACATTTTTCCGTTATTTAGAACGTGTCCGGGCACGAGGTGTGAGCTCTGCTTTTCAGTCTGTCTCTATTCCCTTCTTCCACATCCTCTCTTAAACATGTGTTTTGCATTCTGTCCGCATGATTGTCAAGTTGAATTAATGAATGTGAGTTTATTTTGAAAGAAGGAAAAAGAAAGCGTTTGTCAGCTATCGTGCAGTATGCGGCTGTCAGGCATACATGTACCATGTCATTTCTGCTGATAGCTGTGTGTTGCCTGTATTTGTTGGTACCAGGCATATGCGGGTCGAACATGTTTGTGTGTGTTTGCATTAGAGATGCGTTCCGGGGCTGTGTCTGAGACGCCGCTCAGGTGTCTGTTGGTGTCTGTTGAACGACCTCGCTGCAGGGAACAGGCTATCAGGCTGAGAGGGAGGCTATCATGTTAATTACTTTACACACACCCCGCCAGCCAAGCGTGTAACACAACTGCTGAGCTCACACGCTCACACACACACTCACGCATGCACCTGGGCACACACACACACACACATGCACACACGCAAAAATCCGCTGTCTTTCTTTCATTTTGTCGTTTTTTCTGTCTTCCCCACTCGCGTTTGTTTGAAGGCCTTGGACATCAATTCCCCTTTGCTTTCAAGAAAGATTGTTTTATATTCTAATCAATTCAACTCCGTCCTGTGAAATTAATTGACATTCATTCAATGATTTTTAAATTCCTCCGAGGCTGTTCTTTTGTTTCTGCCTGTCAGTGAGCTGCAAGCGAGATCGGGCTAAATGTTTTGTCATCTCACACTCCAGGGTGAGCCGGCTCCAAAGCGCGAGCCTGAGGTCAGCTTAACCTCCTCCCAATCCCGCCTCTCGTCGTCTATACCGCTTGTGAGAAGGGGGCGGGGGGACAAGACACATTCACGATCAGAAACTCGTGTGAGGCTCATTCTTTCTGTGGCAGCCTTCATGTGTCTCCTCAGGAGGATGTTTTTTTTTTTTTTCCCAGAATCATGTCAGGGGTTTGGACAGCGGGGTCCGGCGCTCTCAGGCCGGCGAAAACAGAGGAGTGGTATTGGCTGGGGCAGGTTGATGCCTTTAGTTAAATGATGCTGGCACGCAGAGGGATTGCTTTGGGAAGTTGTCATCCATCATGATTTTAGAATGACTCAAAGCAGCACTCTTGCTTTTGGGGTTATGGTCTGGGAATCCATGATTGATGTGAGGCGCATGTGTGCGTCGGAGGGAGGAGCGGAATGATGCCGTGTGCTAAACATGAGTAGTTAAACTCTTCCCCTGGAGAAGTTTGCTTAATTTTCTCTCGGCTGTGTTGTTAAGGACGCTAATGGGAGCTCCCTCTGATTAAAGTTACTCCAAATCAGATAATAATGATCCATTTAACACTTTGTGAATCCGACCATGTGGCAAAATGTCTATACCCATTTATCTTTGGGAGGACTGATTTCTCTCACGTTGCTGTGCGCGCGCCTGGTTGCACCCCCATGTGTGCGTTATTGTATTTCTTTAAGCTCAAGCATTTTGTCTCTGCCCGTCTCCGTCTTCCCTTCTTCCCAGGTTCAAGTCTCACCTAAGTTAATTCTTCAATTAGCGTGATCCCGATATTCCAGAGAGATCATGGAGAGGATCCTGCAAATCGATGTCCAATTAGCGAGGCTCCCCAGCCCAGAGAGGAGCCGGGTGGGGGGCTGGGGGTGCGGTGGCTGTGGTCATTTTAGAGAACAGGAAGTCGGGCTTGGGGTCTGGAGCTGAAGGAAGAGGTTTAGAGGAGAGGAGAGGAGGCATGAACGAGAGATGAGAAGCGGTGGAGAAGAAAGCGTCCGAGGTCTGTGTAAGTGGGCGGAGGTGAAAAGGGAGCGTCAGGGGTCTGAGGAGGTGGGGTGCAGATGTTAGATGCTCAATCAAGACGCGTGAGGACAGTGTAATTAATCCATTGAAGATGTCTGATTGCAGATGACTTTGGGAATACCAGAGTGGTAGCCGGGCCTGGTTGGGGGGTCTGGGGGAATTGGGGGGGTGACCGGGGGGGGGGGGGGGGCAAGATGGATGCAGGCATGTGGGGGAGTGGAAAAGCGGAAGGGCAAACAGAGGGAGAGAGTGAGATTAATTGAGACAAGGGAGATACAGTAGCTTTTAAATGAGAAGGATGAGTTTCAGTGACAGTGTGGAAAAAGGAAAGAAAGGGATGGCGGGGGGAAAAAAAAAAGGGAAAGAATTGATCATGTCGGGGTTAGGTCGAAGCATCACTCACAGCACTGTAGCGATAAAGACCTCCACCAGATGTCACATGTATGTAAAGAAAGAATCACGAGGCCTCGCACTGCTAAAACACTCTCCTACCAGACAAATGAGTGTCTATCCTCTTCTAATGCTAATATGCTTTTAAGGCACTATTAGCCGGCGGAGTTTTGCTTTCATTTAATGGACTATTAATTTGTTTGAATGCATTTTGTCTCTGTGGCTACAGTACAGAGTTGGCTCGGCTTTTGCTCAGCATCCTGAAACGGCACATGATTTACTTACCCACAGCTATTTTGCGGCTAAGCCTTTATAATCTAATTAAATTTGATAAAGCAGAGTAATCATCGGAGTATTATGGCGAGTACTCATCGTACTGATATGGTAATTCTGGTCTATCGTGATTGAATGTTTTCATTAAGGTTTTTTTTTCTTTCTGTGTTTTAAGCTGCATTCACTTTGTTGCGGCATGTGGTCGATGGCAGAGCTGATGTTCGTTGTTTTTTTTACGGGAAGAGACAGACAGGAAACAGTGCTGGAGAGTCACAAGGCGCCACCTTTCATGCATGCAGGTGGAGGAAGAAGAAAAAAAAAATGCTGACAAAAGTCGAATTCTCTAAATGTTTGACTTCTTTCATGGCAGAGAAGACAGACTGGATCTTGACAAGTCAAAAAGCACTTTTTCCTCTCTTGACGATTCAAGTCAAATAGGTGCAAACACCTGCACAAAAAGTAGTGGGACAGTGACACGTTTTTGTAGTTTTGGGTCTGTGCTGGTTTTTATTTTTTATTTGTTTATATTTTTATTCTTACGCTGTGGCTGTGTTGGCTCTACGTCTGTCACTTTTATCTACACACAGATATCCGCATATTATTGCAGAATCTGTACGCCAGGGACAAGACTTTGGTATTGGAAGTGTTCTGGTTCCCATCCGAGCAGGCTTTAGGTGCATGCAGGTAAACAGTGTCTGTGGAGAGCAAACGAGTACTGTTCTTAAGTATAGTTTTGAGACACATTACTCAAGTATTTTTCCTTTTTCTGTTACTTTACACTTCCTCTCCACTACATTTATTTGTTAAGTTTAGTGACCAGTCACTTTACAGATTCATATATCACATCGTGTGAGGGGATGTTGTGTCAGAGCCAAAGCAGCACATTTTTAAATGAGTTTCTTTATCGGCAATCTGACGATCACTGATACCGATAATCACAGTTTTGCTCAACAGCAGCCCGATAATCGGTCCTAAAACCTCAACTCAGGGCCCATCAGCTATTGTTGGATGATGATTTAGCTCTTTATTAGCTCTTTAAAAAAATGTATCTGTATTTAAATGCACTGACCTTGCAATAACCCTCTGTTTAAAGAGATTAGCCAAAATGTCGTTTCCCCCCTAGTCTCACTGTAAGCCCCGAAACATTGGCTACTGCACAGGCTAAATCGTTGTCCGACTATAGCCGATGGGTTTGAAGTTTTGATTATTGCGCAGGAACTTGTCCAAAAAAGGTGCTCTATCTAACTTGCTTAATCCAGCAAATTTGATCAAGAATACAATAATAACAATCTAATTAAAGCCATCACTGATGCCTACGTGACAAATGAAATCATGATGTTGGTGTCAGAGACCCTTACAGTAACTAACAACCAAGCAGACACTTGGTATGATCCCAACAGCACTCTGTGTTTGTGTCAATGCATTTTTTTGGGCTATTCAGCCAGTATTTGCCCAAAAAAGCTCCTTTTTTACTCTGTACTGTGTGTATAAAAATGGTGAAGATTCCCCAACTAGTCGCTTAATATGGACGCGAGCCACCCTTGAAAGCTCAAAGCTGAAGGTCGGCGACCTAAACAATGTTAACAGCCGTCCTCCTATTCATACGCTTACACGCTAGATTTGTCCACTTGCCATTTTCCAATAAAGATAAGGTGCTGGATGAACATCTCTTTCAGTAGCGTCTGAGAGGAGAAGGTACAGTCTCGTGTTTTGGCTGCGCTCTTCCATTTTCCATCTTGTGTTCATTTACAGAAGGAATTCCATTTAATAATTGATGCAAAAAAATGCAACCTTTTAATACATTCAATGAATTATTGAGAATGAACACGATACTATTTTAATGGATTGCTTTTTTATGTATCTGCATGCGTGGAGTGGTCAAAGCTTGTGTTTATTAAAATCCCCATGGCAACACGGAGAGAGTGTGCCTTCTGCCCATCCTGCAGCACATGACCCGTGCGTGGCCATGTTTACGTGCGTGCGACTCGATAGCGTAGAGTTGCATTTAAATTCAAATGCAGATTAACCCTCACAATTATATTTACCGATTAAATGGGAAGATCTAATGAGGCGAAATGGATTGTGACACGCCGTCTGTGCAAGCACGTGTCGTGAGTCTCGCTTGTCTGCATATGTATTTATTCGCGCCATGTTATCGATGGATAAAACTGTTACCTCAGATGCAGACGCATAGCTGCCAACATCATCGTGACACGGTGCGTGGCTTCACGACACACCTCCTGGCCATCACGGCTCAAAGTGGTTCGGTTTTGCTCAGGCGCGAAGAGTATGATTTCTAGGGGAGACTGTTTGGGGGGCACGCAAGGTCTCAAATGAAAATAAGGTGAGGAGGGGAGGGAGGGGGGGGGCCCGATATAGAAAATTTGCGGGGGGAGGCCAGATAAACATAAAGATGACAGCGTGAGACAGAGTGATAGGGAGATGCGAGAAGACTGCGGAGAAAAAAAAAATTGTCCAGAGTGGAGAAAAACAGTGACAGGCAGTGGCAGAGTGGAGGCAGAAATGTAACAGACAGACATGGCGAGAGAGAGACAGGCAGAGACAGACAGAGCGAGAGATAGACAGTGACAGAGGGAGAGATAGACGAGCTGTGTGAGGATGCAGAGAGTGTCCCCCTCTCTCGGCTGCTGCCAGAGGCAAACAGACAGCCTCTCTGCTGGTGGAATGCTAATGCAACAAGCTGCTCCTCCCTTGTCTTCCCTCCCTTCTTTACCTTTCTTCTTCTTTAACTCTCCTCTATGCAGAAAGTTTAGAGACTGTAGACAAAAGCGTAGACTTTGATAATGGAGACCGCGGCCGCTTTTGTAGCGTTTTGCACTTTCCAGAAGCGTCTGCTGCCGTCTCATCGGAAAAATAATGATTTTTAATGGGAGATTAGTTGTGTGTAAATGCGTGCGTGTGTGTGTGTCGAGGGGAATCTGAGATGAGTTATTATATGACCTCTCCTCTGCACCCCCCCACCCCCCCATCAGGTCTCATACTGACATCATGTTTGTCTGCAGCTCAGTAGCCATGGCTACCGCTGTGTCAGTGGGGGGTCGCCGTGTCAGGGGGGGCCAATCGCAGGTCAGTCAGTCGACCTTTCTCTGTCTGTGTCGCAGTCGGCTGACCTCTGACCCCCAGCCCCAACAGAGGGACACAAAGCAGTTGTTCTGGGGACGATATACGTCTCTGGGCTCTCTCGTCCTGGCAGGTTGTTAACTTCCATCATTTAAGACATTCACATCACACGGAGAAACGCCCGTGAGTGAAAGACCACGGCTATTTTTCCTCTCGGCGCATCTTCCTGCTGTGGCGACAGTCATCAGTTCTCAACTTCAGGCAGGACATAACCTTGAGTGGAGCAAGCGGGGCTGAGCCCCGTCTCCCACCCATCCACCCACCCAGTCTGTCTGCCTGTCTGTGTGTCTGTGTGTCTGCGTGGAGATGGCAGCTTCTGAGAAATGGCGGCACACTCTGAAGTGTGATCCATTTAGATAGCGGCGAGGTTCTCTCCCTTGTGCACACGCGCACATGCACGCACGCTCCCGCCAAACGCACACGCCGCGCGTGACGAACAAACGCATGCTAACACACAACCCCTGTGTGCACATGGATGCAAAGAAACAGAAACAGATCCCTCACACACAGACACACACACACACGCGGCAGTCTCTTGACATGCACTTGCTTGGTTGACAAGTCATCTCAGATAAGCTTGAGTGACAGGTAGGGAGTGTTGACTACTAGTGTGTGCAGAACTCTCTGCCAGATATCGCCACCCTGTGATTATTGTGTAGTATTTGCTTAATCAGATTTGTATTATTTACTTCTTAAATAACAGCAATCCATTCCTAACAGATATGGGTCAGATTGTTTTTTTCTTTTCTTTTTGCGGAGTTCATCTTGTGTCGTGTATTTCTTTTCCTGTGAAGACGCTGCCTCCCTCTGTTTCATTTTGGTTGTTAATTTCCCTGCCACCTTTTTCTATCTCTCTTCAAACATATTGCTCTGCCTCTGTCATCTAGAGAGAATCTTGTCAGTTTTTTGGCAGCAGATGTATGTTCACGCTATATTTTGAGGATTCAGGCCTTGTATACCCGCTCGCTTACACTCCCTCCCCTCGCTCCCTCTATCCCCAGGCCTCCCCGCGCTCCATTCCTCTATTTTCTTATCTACTTTCTTCTCCTACTTGCTCCTCTATGTCATTGCCAAATCTCTCCTGTCTGCTCTTCTCTGTCTTCTCCTCTCCCTCCCTCCTACCTCTCTCTGTTTCTTTTACACACCCTCTTCTCTCTCTATCAGTCTCTCTATTCTGTGACTGCTCTGGCTGGTCCCCCTGTGGCACACCGTGTCGTGTCCCTAATTTATTTATAATTAGTGCTCTTTGTCGGGATGTGCGGGGAATGTTAAAGTACACGCCACCTCGCTCTGGGTACAAATGGGCTGGTGTTCCTCCATTCTTTTTTCCGCCCGCCCCAACTGCCCAACCGACACGGCCACTGGGATGGACAGAGCTTATATCCCGAGCCCAGACGCGAGACCTTTAAAATTATAACGACTCCTCGGAGAAGACGGGCCGTGCACTGCGAAATTCTCCATCGTATCGAGTAGAACTGAGTCCTAAAGCACTTACTTTGTCAGAACAAGTCCGCGCAAGTTCTTTTGTATTGAATTTTGAAATCATTTTGATCGAAGTGAGCGTCTTCGAAAGGAGAAAGTGCAACTTGATTATGGAAAACACTCAAAATTCCTCCCTCACCTGCAGATTTTTTTTGAAGAGAGTAAGACTTTAAGGCAACAACAACAACTTAATAATAAGGCGAGTTTACACCCTGACTGACACCTGCTGAGATACAGATACACATTGTCAGTGCGCTCACCTGTGCAACGCCTGCATGCAAAACAGAATAACAAGATGGGACAACATGTAATCTGAAAGTGTAATTTATTAAACATCCTGTTGAATTTTAATGGCCATCACTTGTAAAGTTGAGTTGTTTGGGGGATTCGAGCCGTGGCAACAAAAAAAAAAAAAAAGATATTTCTGTATCACACCACATTAATGTCAACGCCATCTTTACACATGATGTACATGACCAGGAATGACGGCGCTGACAGGACTCGCTGTGTGTGTGTGTGTGATCAGCCAGGAAGAGCTTTTGTCCTTGGGCTGAGAGGGCACCTGGCTCCTCTTCCCGTCCTTGTGATCTCTCTGTTCCCCCTCTCTCGTGCCGCTCTATCCCCTCTCTATCTGTCTCTTCCTCTCTTCTCTCAAGCTCCGATCCCTTCATCCCCCCATCTCGCGCTCTCCCTCTCCTCTGCCCAAGGCGATGCCGTCCTGCAGGCTTTGATCAGGGGGCCAGGGAGGAGAGAGGAAGTGGGTCAGAAAGTTGTGCTGGAGACTGCAGGAGAACAAGGCTGGAATATCGAGTAGGTGAGGCTGGGAGAGGGAGCGAGGGAGAGATGGGGTAATCTAGTGAGAAAGTGATAGAATGAGAGAGAGGGTGAGATACTGGGGGGGGGGCAGGGAGGGAGAAGGTAAAGAGGAAGGGGAGGGGGGCGGGGTGAAATGGGGCAACAGCGAGAGGAAGAGGAGGGAGGGCGGGGGCAGACTGAACTAAAAGAGTGGAAGGAGATAAAAAGAAAATGAAGAGAGCAACAGGAGGAGATAGAGGAGAAGGACGTGGGAAAGGAGAGGTGTCTTCATTTACTGAGAGGGGAAAAAAAGACAACACATTTGTCTTGAACGTGACGCTCAGCATTTAAACAGCAGGTTGGAGGATAAGGCCCTGTTTTAACTAATCTGCACGGCGCAGGACAGATAGTTCAGCTCAGTGTGTGCGTTTGCATAGGCCTCTTTGTGTGTGTGTATCCTGGCAGTATAGCGCTCGACTGTGGCTCTTTGTTTCTTTCTTTTTTTTTGTAAAGATCATTAAGATGCATGGTTTATTAATATTCAGATCAAACCATTAATATTCGGCGAGTGTTTCTGCTCTCCTTGTGTCGTCAGCTCACCTGGGACTGGGGAGGGCAGAGGGGGGAAGAATGAATGGAGGAGTGATGTTGGGCAGGGGGGGATGTGGGAGGAGGGGGGCAGAATTAGGAGCAATTTAGCGGGACGAGGGGGAGCAGAAGGTACAGTGGAGGTGGTGGAGGTCCTGTGAGGGGTCGGGTGTATTGTGATGGACAATCTGGCCGTGAAGGGCTGCGGGGCGGGGCTGTGGAAGGTTGGGGTGTTTGAGGGGTCCACCGCTGGGACTGGGAGGTGAGAGGGGTGAGGGATTTTAGGGGGAAGCAGGGATGCAGAGGGGGTTTGGTTCTGGAGTAATTGGGCCAATGGGAGGCTAAACATAAACGTTGCACACACATTATAAAAATAGGAAAACTCACACGCACTTTTTATATGCACACAGTCACAAAAACATCTATATTACAAATTGTTATGAGGCAGAATAACAAACATGCACACTGACAAGATTCTCTGTTAATTCCTACACATATGCAGACACTAATTGCGTATACACAATCGTTCATTAACTCACATTTTTGGGCTGCAACTAATGATAATTTTAATTTTGGGCTGATTTGTTAATTAATTCCCCAATTAAAAATGCCAATCGCAAGGTAACGTCTAGACTGTTCGGTCCGACGGTCCTAAAACTCAAATATATTAAATGTATAGTCATGTATAAGTGATAAAAGGAGGTAATCCTCACATTTGAGATGCCGCTTGACCGACTTGATAACCGACAATGACTCAAAAATTAACTGTCAGTTCATTTTTTTATCCAATTTCGATGATCAAGTCATTGTTTCGACCTCAATGCCTTTTGTATGCATATATGTACCCCCCCAAACACACACTCGCACACACACTCACACGTGCGCACACACACACACACAGCAAGCACTTCAGTCAGCCACAGATACACTCAGGCATGCACAAAAGCGGACAGCAAATTAAAGTGGTAATTACTTTTAAGCCCAGAAAGGTGAAGGATTGTATGGCAGGGAGCAATGGGTCACTGTTGAATAGAGAATAGCGGAGCAGGCAGACAGTGTGAAAGGCAGATATGCATCTCAATGAAATATGGAGGAGCATACTCAACAAAAGGCGAAATGGCTCCTTAATGGCCACATGCCCTCAAAGAATTATTGTCTGATAGATTTGGAATATTATCTGCTCTATTGCAGTTATCTTTAAACACCCCTTTTATACTTATCATCCGTGTGAACGGCTGAGGGGAAGGTGAAGCAAATGTTTTGTTCTTACAGTCTTAAATACTACACTGACAGCTAAAGTATTTCATTTCTTGTCAGTAAAAAGATGCCAGATAAAAAATAAATTATGTTCAGTGTTGCAGAGATGACTGCTACATACCAATATCATTAATAGTTTGTTTAAAAAAAAAACTATTAATGATGATGATAATGGTATTTTTTAAACACATTTGTATCAAGTTGGGTTTCCTTCTCATTTCTGGTTATTTTAGCAGCCTGACCAGATCATACACATCACATAATGCAATTTGATTGTGTCCTCCCAAGACTACTTATTAGATTTCGATGTGGGAAATTATTTGTTCTTCCCCTCTGAGGTTGCTGCTCTGAAAATACTCCAGTTTCTAGTTGACTATCAAGAATTATCTCTTAATTATTCAAGAGTTAGAATAAGATTGGGGAAAATTGCCCTGCTTGAAATTTAGATGATGAGAACGTACAGCAGTCACGTGGTTAATCATTTCTTTAACATTCACTACTGCATGTTGAATGTTATCCAGAGAAACAGTGTTATCCAAATGAAAAAGTATTTCTAAATGCTGGCAGCACTTTTTTTTCTTGTTGGGGGTTTGTACAGTCAGATATGTTAAAATCAAATTTCAATATGTTTATGTCCGATGTTGGCTTGTTTATTTTTGGCAGTATTTCAGCGGAGCAGCTTCATTCTCATTCAGCGCACAAACGCAGTGTTTTAGCTGTAAAGAATCTGCCAGTTTTCACGATTTTATCTTGCTTTGGAAAAAGAGAGTATACTGTGGCAGTTCAGAAGACACATTTTAAATCTGATCAGTCTTTAGGTCAGAAGTTCTCAGCCTTTCTGTGTTTGAGTAAATACCAGTCACCTATGAAACCTTACAGATGGATGTGTATTATTTATTATAATTAATATTTATCACATTCATGTCTGTGCAGGAAACCAAATGGAAAGCTCAGCTCTCTGAATTTTTGTACTATTTGCTTCGAACTGAATCTCTGGTTTGAAGTTTAGTTTCTCTCTTGCTTCTTGTTTACTATTTCAAATATCTGCTTTCTTTCACTGCTCTTCACGTTCACTTTCAGCGAAACAGTTATTGCGAGTGAAAGCTAAGCATTTCCTGATTTTGAAGCTTTGTAGTAAAAGCTTTCACAGAGCTTTGTAATGGGGGACTTTTATTGTTAAGAATTCATGAAATTAAAGGAGCATGTCGCCAAAGTCCAAAGTCCACAAAAGTCCTGTTGCTTATTCAGGTTGTAGGAACAACAAATAATAACTTGACTTGTAGTTGATCATTTGGAATCAGAAATGACTTATATGAAAGGCAAAGGCCTCTAGATTATGCTTATTATAAAAAAATAAAGTTGTGTATCATTCATTGAGTTTTGTCATTTAATTAGGACAGAAAGGTCAGATTTTGCTTGGAGAAAAGTCTTGTGTCTTTAAACGATTCAACCAATCACAGATTCGAGCTCCATCTGTGACAAATACTGTAATTAACACATTCCCAGGTGTGTATAAAAAGAACCCCAGCACACCAGACCTTCATGTGAGGTGCAACCTGACCTCTAACAACATGTCAAAGATTCAACCACGGACCAAAGTGCTGATCATCAAGAGCCTGAAGACCAAGTCTGCTGCTGAGGTGGCAGACATCTTCAGTGTATCCGAATGTCAAGTGGAGAGGATAAAAAAAAGACTTGAAGAAACTGGTGACGTTCGTGACAAGCCCAGGTCAGACAGACCCCGTAAGACAACTGTCAAGAGGACCGCTTGTTGCTTCCACAGTCCACGGCCAGCCCTTTTTCAATTGCAGCAGAGCTACATGAGTACTGGTCACCAGAAACCTCTGTATCTACAAGAACAGTTTGTTGAATTCTCTCATGCAGTGGTCTCCATGGCCGAATTACTGCTCACAAACCAACATTAAACAGAAGACAACAAGACAAGACAAGACAACAAAAGAACTGTGTTGCATTTGCCAAGGCCCACAGCTTGCGGAAAGGATGGACAGTGGAAAAGTGGCAGAAGGTTGACTTTTCCCAATCGCTGCAAATACTGAAGACGGCCTGTTGGAACCTGCATGGACCCAAGATTCACCCAGAAAACAGTCGAGTTTGGTGGAAGAAAAATCATGGTTTGGGGTTACATCCAGCATGAGGGTGTGTACTTTTGGGTGGAGTAAGTACAAAATGTATTCACCTACAACTAAACTGTTGCTATCCAACATTTCGAGGATGCTCCATCTGTGGTGGTCTAGGGTTATCTTTTCACTGACAGGAAAGCTGGAGAACAGGAGGAACTGGAAAGTGAATCCGCACTTCCCATGGATCAGGAGCAGATTCCCTGATTCAGTTGGACACATCACGGCTCGGTCTGGAAGCTGTCCTTGTAGAGGCTGTGCCCTCCACAACAAGCAACAAATTAAAGGTGGCCATCTCCAGGGTACCACCCACTGACAGACTAAGGAGGGGCTTGCCAGACCCCAAAGTGTTCCAAGAGTGACTGCAGACTGCTATGAAGGATTGATAAGTTCTTTGCTTCTCTGATAGTATCTCCAGATGATGCACTTAGATCTTCCCACCAAAGGCTATAATATAAAAGCTCAGATGGGATGTATTGGAAATTGTCTTACCCACCTTGTTCTAACTCTGTTGCAGTCTCTCGCAGTTGTTGCCTTGATCACTCCAGCAAGCATCACTCTGCACCAGACTGATGCTTCCAGGTTTCTGTTTTCACGATGAAAGAGCTCGACAAACTGATGTCCACTTTGACTTGGGCCAGCGTCTAAAATGGCTTCCCCAGTCCCCCTTGTCAGAGGGGTACAGGAAGATATCTCTGCATGCTGGCCATCACTCCAGACCAGATTTTTGGGCCTACAGCCAAACAGACCTTGGAGCATAGTGCACAAGAGAATAAGGTCAGGAAATAGTTTGCTTCCTTATGCCCTGCGCCATGCAGCCAGCACTCAGAGTCGCCTCAGAGCCAGAAGCTCCCCTTGTCAGCAGCGTGACCTCTAGCAAAGTTTCACCACAGCTTTTCTTGTGGACACAAAGGGATAAGGCACCCAGAGACGACATTCCTACCAGACTGCTTTCTGTATGTCTTTCCTTCACTTCCACTACTCATGTTGATACTTCACTGCATGTTCCACTGTAGGCTTGCTACTGAGTTCTTGGAATCAGGCTGTGATCCAGAACACATGAAACATGATCGAGCATCCTAAACTAGGGTGCTGTATATCAACAGGTGGAAACTCTTCAAGTTAGTGCAAGTATCACAGCATTGCTCTGTGATGATACCACTCAAATATTTGTAGATGTTGCTGGTTAAGGGACTCTCCATCACCATTAAGGCGTACCTTGCTGCCGTCTCAACTCAACATGTTTTAGTTGACATTGGAACTGTAGGGTAACATCATCTGCTGGGCTGGTGTCTAAGAGCTGACCTCCAGCTAGGTGCCTTCTTGGGATTTGCCTTTCATCCTTGAGACTCATGTTCCCACTGTTTGAGCCCCTGTAATGAGCTGACCTTTGAAGGCTGTTTGGTAACATGGCCTTTCTGCTCGCTCTTGCATCTGCAAAGCAAGTCGGTAAGCCTAATGCCATGTTCGTTGCCAGGGACCGTTTGCGTTGGAATTCTGGGATAGCCAACTTCTCATTTCTTTCAGGTCTTGTCTGCTCCTTAAGTCCTGCAACTGAGGCACGTTGAGTCCAGGTTTCCTGTGACCTTGTCCGTTTGGGTCATCCAAGTATTACATACCATCTTTGGCAGTCAGGAAGACTGGTGCAGAACCTGGATCACCAAGAATTCTGGATCACTGCCAGAGTCCCTCGTTACTTAGGCTCTTGACGAGAAGATTCTGTCAGAGATGACTGCCCTCTATCAGGTCAATTCCATCACTCAGGTCACACATGTGACATAGCTGGTATGATGTCTTGACCTTCTGTGTGTGCACATAATGCATTTCCAGTCGTAACATACCATCTCTGGCACTGATCCAGAATTAATAGAATCTCATTCTGAATGGATGACTTGTACCTTTTTTATGGTTTTGCTACTTTATTGAAATGGAGGTTCTGAATGTGCCTTTGAGCACTGACCTGTTTGAACAGCTTTTCTGAAAAAGGCTGCTTTCTGTCACTACATCGAACTGACCACAGTCGATAGCATGTGTAGACAGGCGGAGAAACAAGGCCAGACATGGGTGTGACTGTCTTGCTGACTGCAACAGTCGTCACACGCTATTCCACATGCGTGTGCAGAAAAAACACACGCAGAAACACACACACTCACACACCAACTTAAGGGTTTTTACTCTTATTTACCCACTCGATTCAATTACATTTCTCATTCATCAGGCCGGGTTAATTCTGCAGCCTGCGGTTGTGGTTTTTGTTACTTCCAGGAGCACCCTGATTTGTGAAGGGAACACCTGTAATACTGCTCCGCGAGGCAAGCCTCCGGTACTAAACTAAGCCTGTGAGGGCTCAAACACACACTGACACACACACACACAGAGTCAGATATTCCCTGCCAGTCTCCTTCAAGGACGCCTGGGGAAGACTTGGAGGACAAAATCACACACTCCCTCTCCCAGTGTCTCAGACGCGCTGCACTTCTAATGCAGACAGAAAGCCTCCTCCAAAGAGAATAGGCACACACAAACTCCCTCTCCCGCGCAGACACACACTTACACTTAAACACACAAATATCCCTGAAAGGCCCTTCCACCTTCCCATCCATGTGAGAAAAGCAGGACATTTTCTGACTGTGTTGTTTCTCTTATTGTCGCTCTCTCCTGCTCTCAGCTGTTTCAAGCTGTTGAGTGTTATGTGTGTGTGTGTGTGGGTGTTTCGATGTGTGTGTGAAGTGGAGGGGGCTCACTGGGACTCTTTGACGACCTCATTCACTCCCTTCTTCTCCCCCTCGGCCGCGCCATAGCCGACATGCCCAACAATGAGGCGGGAGGGTGGGAGTGGGACAAAAAACACTGAATGCGTCTTCATTTGCCTGAACTTTTCACACGTCTTTTTCCTTTTGTTGCCGGCCGCCCGTTCACTACGGTGCTGTGAGCCGCTCGGCCAGTTTCCGCTGGCAAGACAGCCAACCAAAGCAGCCACTTTTCCTCCCCCCCTTCCTCTGTCACCCCTCTCCGCTCCTTTTCCACAATGTTAAGCCCATTTTTAGCTTGACATAATCTGAAATGGTACTTAAGTGAATTTATGTCTACCTCAGTGCATTAACTTCTGCTATTTCCCCCTTTATGTTGCTGTTTTTTTTTTTTTTTTGCTTTTTTTTTTTTGCAGTGGGTGCAGCAACGGAGGGAGTGAGAGGGAGGGAGAGATTTGAAACTCAGACCACGGAGTAGACAGCCTATCAGTATTCAGTAGAGAAAGTGAGTGATGGAGGGAGAGAGAGACGGAGAGGGAGAGCGAGAGAGAGAAAAAGGAGGAGGGGGTGATGTATCAATATTCTGAGTAGTGTTTGAGGGCAAGGGGAACGAACAGAGGAGAGGGGGAAGGAGGGGGGAGATTGGTGGGAGAGAGAGTACTTGAGTGAGTCTCTGAGTGATTATTTGTTCACGTATACGCTTGCATGTGTGTGTATGTGCATCTGTGATCGTATGTGTTGTTTGCTTTTGTGTATGAGGTTGCGGGTCTGAGCACGCGTTGACCATAGGTTGTACACACAGTACCTTTACTCAATCACTGTACTCAAGTACGATTTTAAGGTACTCGCACTTGACTATTTCAATTTTATCCCGCTTTGTCAAACGTGTCTACAGAACATATGTTAAATACATGAGACCATAAATTTTATGCCGACCAATAAGTTGAATCAGGCTTTTAGACAGGCCACAGTTCACGTATTAATATCAGATGATTACTGAATGTTTCATATACGTTCGCAACAGGGAGTAATGTGGTTTTGTGGTCTCTGCAGATGTGGAGAGAAGCCTTTGAGCACGTGAAACGGCCGAATCCAGGGGCCCGTCTCTGAAAGCATTTTTCATCCTTAGATCTTAACCCAGAGACTTAGCTGGGTTCAGACTACACAATTAATAGTCCGACCCAACAGATGTAGTCGGTCAGGAATGAAAATGGGCGATAGGCGTGATGACTGGATGCTTTATCCTGTGCAGTCGTCGTCCTAAAACAGTGGACGACAACTGGTGCTGTCTCATGATGTCCAAACACAAAGACAAGCACCGTTTGAATTATTTTGCCCTCTGAAACAAATTTCACAGTGGGTGAAATGACAGAGAGACAGAGAACTCCTCAGTTCACAAGTGTGAACACGGCAGAGCAAGAAAAATGTTGTTGGTGCTGTGAGGTGGAACTGTGAAAAAGGGGAAAGATCACTGATTTTTCCAAACAGGAGACATATCACGTGCTCATACACACTGCTTCAGTGAAGTTGGTCAATAGTACCTCCTTCCTGAAAAACCTTGGTTAAGGACCAAAGCATTGCCTGTCGTGTCTCCTGGTCAAAGTCTTGTTCAGAATGAATAACTTTATAATCACCTAATCTGACACAGTGATCAATCTGTTTTAACAATGGGACCTTGGATTATTACTTTGATTATTTTAGTTAAACGTGCCCTGTGTTTGTTCAACAAACAAAAGTCGTGTTTACATTCAGTGTCAATGATCAAAACATTTAAATAAATGTGCTGAATGCATTTCTTTTCTCATAATCCCAGTGTTTTAAATCCAGCATAGTTTACATATATGTTTAGTAATTTACAGTCTTCTTCTGCCCTGCCTTCTTTGATATATTTTGACATCATGAAATGTTTCCACCTGTCGATTAGTGGAACAATGTGAAAGGATGCGTGCGTCCTCGTCCGCAAGACAACCAAAAACTTATACAAAAACAGCTCTGTAGCGCTTGCAGAGGTCAGAAATACCACATCGAACCTTTCAGGTGCTTTTGGGAAAGGGGGCTTTGTTTTGTTGTGACCTTAAAGTGCATTTATATTCATCCAGTGGCGGTGGCGGTAACAAGTAGTGGTGTTGGATGTGAATCCAGAGGGCTGCCAGAGGCATCAGACGAGGGTCTCGGCTGCTGTTTGCTCTGGTAATCAAGTCATTCGCTGAGGTAATCTGGGGTGACGCCGCTTAATACTGCCACTCCTTTACATTGAGAAAGGTGTTGTGCTTTTTACTCAGCTTCATTAATTTTGAGTTACTTCTCAGATCAAGATTCCATCATCTTTTAAAATGTGATGCGCTGTTACAGTATACTGTACAGAGTGGTTGGAATTAACTCCACCTCCACAAGCTAAACCATATAAGTGCTGCTTTAATTTGAATGCATCAGTAATATTAACACAAGATTACGATCTCTGTCTTTTATGGGCATAGTGAGCATTTTTCCCTTTGACTTTACTTTGCTGCAAATAAGTCTGTACTTGTACTTAAGAGCTCACATTGTATTTTTGAATGCAGGAATTGTATTTGTGATTGTCCTTAGAGGTAGTGTCTGTGTGCATTATGTGAGGCTGTTTGTTTGGACTAATCTGTTCACACGGTCACATTATGTGGACTTGTCTTCCGTTAAGGACAAAGACAACTGTCTTCTGAAGAAAAGCGACTACATTTATCATTTGTTAAAATGCCCAATACAACTTTTATGTTTACCTGACAAAGACTCTCTTGTGGCGTTGTGAATTAGGTCTTTTTTTCCCTCAGGGGCAAAGTTCAAAGTAGTGTGGAGTTTTTGGTAATTATGGAAGGATGGGTCAAGAGATGTTTTTATTTTTTAATTTACTATGACCTCCATCTCATGACCTTAACCTTTCTTTATAAAGCAGGCATCGCACCTAAATCCGCCCAAATCTTAACTTCAGCTGTGGCAGTGTTGGTTGTTTTGGATGAGAAAAAACTATAATTTGAAAATGTAAGGATACTGTACGGGTAGATATGGAAGACAGTGTCAAATGCTGGGTTTGTTCATTCTGTTTGGATGACTTGTTGGACATAAATCCGTTTACCACAAGGTGAAGCATTCAATTTTAGTGTTAAAACATGTTTTTCTGCTAAGGTTGAGGTCAGATGAGTCTCCGGGTCTCCGGGAATTAATTTAAGTCAATGTGATGTCCTACTAAGTGACAAAAACAAGTCTCTGTGTGTGTGTGTGTGTGCGTGTGTGTGTGTGTGTGTCTGTGTGTTTGCACGGGACAGGAGTCACAGTTTACAATACGTGTGGATGTGATGGAATCTCCCACTTGTTTCAGTCATCCCTTCCCTCTCCGTCTCTCCCTCTCTCTTTTACTCCGGCTGCTAATCAGCATTTGAAAGGCAGCTTTGACACTGAGAAAGAAAGTGAGGGGAGGGGGGACGCGGGGAGGTGGGGGTAAACGAAAGCATGAGACACAGCGAGCGAGGGAGCGAAGGAGTGAGGGAGGGAGAGCCAGAGAGAGACTGAGGCGAGGGGCTGTACAAGCATGCCTTTTATATTTACTAGTGACTGAGAGAGAGAGAGAGAGAGAGAGAGAGAGAGAGAGAGAGAGAGGGACACAGAGAGAGAGAGAGAGAGCAGCTGAAGGCAGAGACAACTGGTGTGCACGGCTTTCCCAAGAGGAAATGAAAAGAAAGAAGCTCAGCGAGGAGAGTGAATGAGTGAGCGGGAGAGAGGAAGGGTGGGAGGGAGCATGCCGGCTGGATAGAGAGAGAGAGAGAGAGAAAGAGAGAGAGACAGAGAGAGAGAGAGAGAGAGAGAGAGAGCAAGGAAGAGATTCTCACACTGGCTGTGTCCTAATCCGAGTCCATCTCCAAGAAGCAGCGGAGCAGAGTGTTGGTGAAGTGAGTCTGAGAGCCAAGGAGAGCTACATCAGCTTCACACACACACACACACAAACACACACACACTCACACACTCTCTCTCCCTCTCTTTCTCTCTCTCTCACACACACACACACACACACACACACACTCACACACACGCACACATACACTCTTTCTGCAACGGGAGACCACGATGTGTCCGGCTGCACGGTCACGGCTTTTGTGAAAGTGAGGGGATTGACGCTGCCCCCGTCCCAGCCCCCTCGGCTCACACACACACAGTGTTTGTTTGCTGTGTTTAAGCTTGAGGTGCCGGTGGAGGTGCCGCTGCTGCTGGTGCTGGTGGTGGTGCTGCTGCCGCCGCCGCTGCTGCTGCTGCTGCTGCTGCTGCTGCTGGTGGTGGTGGTGGTAGTGTGGTGGTGGTGGTGTGGTGGGGGGGCACTGCCAGGGCAGAGCAAGGGGCTCCGGAGAGGAGGAGGAAGAGAAGAAGAAGAGGAAGAAGAAGGAGAAGAAGAAGAAGAAGAAGAGGAGGAGGAAGAAGAGAGAGACAAAGTGGATCAGATCAACAGCAACAGACTGAGCGCTGGAAATGCCCGTCAGGTGAGTAGATGATGGATCTAACAACTTTATGGTCACACACGCATGCATGAGCGTACACACACTTTCTCACTCTCGGGCTTGTTTTTGTCACACACACACACACGCACGTAAAGTTGTCACCTTTTATCATGCAGATTCTCGCTGTTCTCTCAATATACTGTCAAATCTCAAATAAGGGAAAAAAACGAAAGGCATGTTTGATTATAACTTCCACCTAAAGTAGTGTTTTTTAAAAAAAATTATTCTGTGATAAAATATCAGCATGTGCGCAGCAGAGGGAACTTTTTAGTGAGTGTAATTAAGAGCAGAGCAGAAATGCATCACAATTGTGGCATTTCTTGGAATAAATGTGCACGTAAGGAACCAGTAGAAAGTCAAAAATCATTAGGTAATAAACGAGAAAAAAAAAAGAGATTAGAATGTTTAGGAGTTTATTTTCTAAAACTGACCTCTCCTCTTCTTACTGACATCTCTTTCTTTCTTTCTTTTTTTTTTAACCACATAACAGAATAAATGAATACACAGAATATCCATAGATAAATGTGCATATTTTCGCAAAAAAGGATGCCATATTATAATGTACTATAAAAGATTATTGTTGTTTTATTTGATCAGGTAATATTTGCTCTTCCTTGAAAGCACCGTCACTGCTTTTCCCACAAAGTTTTCTCTGTGCGTTTCATCCATTTAGCGTAACGGATAAAACACTCTCCAATCTTTGCACTTCAGATAAGCCAGATAATTATGTGTGTGGGTAATTATGGCCCAACTCTTTCTGATAAATTTTGCATGCATGCATTAGTGTGTGTGTGTGTGTGTGTGTGTGTGTGTGCGCGCACGCTGGTGTTTGAGATACAGAAGCAGAGAGCAGAGCAGAGAGAGTGAGCGGCTGTGTGTCCGTCTCCACCTGCAGAGGCAGAATTGGACACAGTTTACCGGCTCAGTAGCGTTTGGTGCCTTCAGGGTGTTTTGCAGCAGGTGGTCCAAATTGGCAGAATGACTGTGACAAACGCACAGTGTTCGCCGCCGCCGCCGCAAAGTAAATAACAACATCAAACCATCACGGAGAGATTTCAGGTTTTTCTGCCTTTTTTTTCCTCTCTCTTTCTTTTTCTTTTTTTTTTTTTTTTCTCGCCATAATTTGTCGTTTGTCGTGGCTGAAGGCTCGTCACCTGGAGCAAAACCAAAAGTCAGACTCTCAGAGTGGCGGAGCAGTTATTTCACACAGGAACAAAAAATAAAAAAACAAAACAAATTGTGTGTGCGTATGCATGAGGCGTGTGCAAATGTGCATTTGCTATAAATTCTGCTCTGTTTCGTAAACCGCCAACAGCATCATTTGCACACACACCTGCTGAGAGAGCAGGTGCTCAGATAAATTCAAACCAAATGACTACCTGCAGAGGAGAGCCACTCTCTCAGGTGTCAGGATGAGTGAGAAGAGTTACTGCCCGTGCTCGCATGTTTACCCGGCAGTTTTTAGTGACTCTCCGCAATCTTTATTCTCTGTTAAGATCGCACACAGCAGCAATGTATGCGTGTGGCAAAACCGACAGGAATTGGGGTCAGAGCACGTCCGTTGGTACAGTTTATACAGTTTATACCTCGGCCCACTGAGCCACAGAGCCTCTCCATCCGTTTCTCTTCTCGTATGTGCAGGACGCTTCGGTCGTGACCCACCACTGGGCCTTTTATATTAGACCCAGACGCAGGTTTCTTCTTCGAATTTTTGATTTAGGGATCCGCAGCTCGTGCCAGCAGGCAACTATTTGACAAAGCCCGACGTGGCTTGCTTTGTGAAAGTTAAAAAACAAAGAGTCCCGTTGGAAGATGGCAGACGAAAGTTGAAGTGAATTATTTTAATAGAAGGTATTTGGAGCAGCAGGCAGATGAGCGCCGCTTTTTATTTTTCTGCCAAAAGTCAGAGCTTGGGTGTGTTTTCTGATGCTGCTGGGAGGTTCACATCTGGTTTCCTTTGCCAGATTTCTCTATTAATGTTCCATAAATAAGAAAGAAAGTTAAAATCAGTCGTTTTTTAAAATTTAGTTTGCTTGGCAGACAGGAGCCGACTCACTTTTCGTGACTCCTGGGCAACTTCTCAGGTAGACAGACTCCCTCCCCTCCTCTCTTGATATTTTTGTCTCTCTCTGTTGCTCTCATCGACACACACACACACACAGAGGTGGTCAGCGTCTAGTGTGTTGACAGACAGCAGCACACACACGCCTCGCTCTCGCCGTGCGTGCATGCGTGCGTGTGTGCGTGAAGAGCGTTGACAGACAGTGTGTGGGTCTGTGACAGAGGGTGTCAGCGCAGTGTCAGGGAGATGTGTTTAGTGTCACACTCTGCTGACCTGATCTCCGGTCGGACTGTCCACTCCGGCCCCGCTGTGGCTCCTTACATAACCCCCGCTGTCATTCACACACTGGCCTGAAGGGATCCACCAGGCTGCACACACACACACACAAACACACACAGTCGCACACACACATGCATTTACTTAGTGACGTGCGCACGATGTATAGGCATCCACGGGCTCTAAATTGAACGTCAGATCAGGTGGGAATCTGCCTCATGAGATCTCTTTTTCATGTCGTTTTTTTTTTCCCTTCTTCCTCTCTTCCTTGTAGTCCGTGACATAAAGCAGAAGCCACATAAATTAACACCAAATCTGGAAAAAGTCGAACAAAAGCTCCGAGCACTGTGTGGGAATATAGTATGAGGCCAACGGGTATCCTGTTTTTTTTTCCCCAGCGTGCTTGCGAGACACCTACACAACTTGTGCAACTCTTATCAACAGTTTGACACCGCTCTGAACTCTGACTTCTGCACCATGCTAATTGATGTGTCTGTATTAGCATGTGGACATCTCGGCGCTGGCGTGCAGAACGAGGGTGGTGCTTTCAAATCGCCACGCGTGCACACACACACACACACACACACACACACACAGACGCACATGCTGGTGTGTACGTGCATGTGCTGGCGAGAGTGAGTGACCCTGTGTGCTGTGCTTTGGCCTGTGGTTATTTGGAGGTCAGTGCTGATGTGGTCTCTGCCTGCGGGAGTGGATTTACCATCTTCCGCCTTATAGAGACCTGCATCCACTTAGCGGACTTCTCTCTCCACAGTCGGCGGGAGAACTTTTTCTCTTCTTCTTTCTACCTTTTCTGTTTGTTCACCACTAACTTTTTTTGGGGGGGGGTGGAGCATCTGAACATTAGAAAACGCTGTATATGAATATGATCAGTTTTCTCTCTCACGATGCGAAATAAGAAGCTTTTATCATTGACTTTCCTTCACCTTTAGCCTTGCCTTACATCGAGGTCGTGGTATTTAACCTCGGAATAGATCGCAGCCATTATTTTGACTTGTGCTACTTTATTGACCCGGGATCTTCTCTTTCAAGCGGAGATATGATAAAGGTCAGGCATGGTTAACTCCATGATGGACTGAACGTTTTTTAGAGACCGCATTTCTTTTTATTGACTTTTAGATGTTCTGAACTTTGTGCTCATACGTTTGAGTTCATTTCACGCTGACCGTTGATCCAGAGTCTCTTTGTGCCTTTTTACTCATAGCGAAAACTAACCCCAGGTCGTATCACAGTACTTTTAAAAACTGACATTTTGTAAAATTGTATTGAGTTAACATAATTGTACTCATTATGTGGATCATTTTGTGCATCCAAGTGATAAATAAGAATTCAAAGGGGCACTATGTAGATATGGATAGGAAATTCAAATTTTAATATTTACAATATTAATGAGGTAATACAAACTCAGAAATATCTATTTACTGAATATCCATAACTGAATAAGCTAAACTAAAATCTTCTCTCAAAGGAAAATTAAGGTCCCCTGAACACTGAAGCTAGAAAGGTGGCAGGGTCCGCCACATGTAAACAAAGTTAAACACTATGAAACTGTGTTGTCCTTTAAGGTCAGTTTGTTTATTCAGTTTATTCAGTCATAAAAAATAAAGAGAGTTTGGTTATTCAGTTTGTTTCAGTGACTAAAGATCTTTCTCTTCTGATTCCAGCTATGTAGTGCTCCTTTAAGATGGTAATAGTTGCCAAGAATGTCAGTTTATAGGATAAAGTCAATACGGAGCGAGGCACGACATCAGGGCAACCTTCAGAGAACAGAGCATTTTACTTGGTAAAAACTGTAAATATATATGATTCCGTGCGCTGATGCTCCCAGCTTCATATTTAATACAGTTCAGGTGAAGTGCAGCATTTCTTTTGTGTACACTCCGGCTGAGCTGGATGGTAATTATGACAGGCATGGATTGGATTCTGCGTAGCTCCACGCCCGTGAGGAGTGGACATCAAAGCTCGCTCACCAAAGCCCTCTGTAATAAAAGAAGAGGAGGAGAAAGATATTGATTACCAAGGGTGAACATTAGCAAATCTCTTTCTCTCTCCTTTTTTTTCATGTATGTCTTCATCTGTCCATCATTTCTCTCTCTCTCTCCCTCCATCGCTCGCTCACTGTCTGATTTGCCTCCCTCCGCCTCAACTTATGCTCCCTCCATCCCCCATCCGCTCTCCATCCACCCCTCTAATCATTTATTTATCGCTGATCTCTTTATTCCGTATTCTTTCCAGTTTAGGGACGGTCCGCGCTGCGACCGGTCCGCTCGCGCAAGGCTGTTATCATCATTCCTTTACACCCCTCCCGAACACTCCTCTTCCTCCTCATCACCGCAGAGATACCTGGGGGCGGGCGGGGTCACTCTGGTCCAATCTAACGCCGTATTGATTCCATTAGATAATTAATGACCCAGGCAGGGGCCAGGGAGGAGCAAAGAGGGGGTTAGGAGAGATGTGGGGGGTTAGGATGATGGGAGAGGCGATGGAGGAGGAGGGGGAGGAAGAGGAGGAGGAGGAGGAAGGGGGGGACGCCAAGGCCCTTGAGAGTTGGAGAGAACCTTGGGTCGGGAATGATCCAGAGTCGTCAAGGTCAACCGCAGCCGGGCGCTCCGATATGGAAGCAGAATGCCGAGCGAGTCAGAATATGGAATACTGATAGAGAGCGAATGGGCGGGGGGGGGGGGGGAGAGATCTTCATGTCCAGCAGCTGTCGATTGATCAGCGGCTGAAAAATTGTACATTAAAAAGTCTTTTGACTTCCAAATCCTGAGGTCCAACCAGGGCCGTAATGCATGATAAGTAGTTTTCAGCCCTCCAACCAGAATACCAAACTTCATCTCCCCGTACGCTCCAGACACTCATTTACAACTACTCAACAACATGAAAGGCAAGATAGAAAACTAGCTACATCAAATATTCTGTTCGTGTTATTTCCAACCATGTTTTCTACATCTTCCATGATATTGAGCGTGCTCTATTTGATAAAATATTATTCACAGGAGTATCGCGCACCGCTGTTGTATGTGGACTCGACTCCTACCTTTAGTTGGAGATAATTAAAGACGGGCAGGGGTTTGAAGACGGAGGAGGAAGCTGTGTAGAACTGTTAGCAGCGAGATACGATGACTGCTTTGCACAGTTTGATGTTGGGTGAAAACGCGTGCCAGCTTTGTTAGTGTTTTATTATTTAATTTTTTTTTTGCTCTTACCGAGGTGACAGGAGGCACATTGCAAACGGTGCCTGGCAGGCTGGTGTGTGGGTCCAAACTACACAGTTTTGCTCTGATTTGTGCATCGTGGTGAAATAAACGTGGGAGAAAATTATATTAAATTTCAGTCCGCATGTTGAAAATGAGGTGAAACGCTCCCCAGGGATGTTTGGATCATCGCTTATGCTACCAGACTAACCTCGAGTTCTTCAGGACGCCCCCCTAAAATGTCCACTTCTCATTAAGAAAGCACTCATCCTCGGTTTCACTCTGCTTTATTAAGTTAAGGACAAAGAGTTATAGGGCCGCAGCTCACGATTCTTCCGACTACTGAATAATTAATTGATTATTTTTACGTTATTGGATTAGTTGGTTGGTCCATGAAATGAGAAGAAAATGGTTATGAAATGCTGATCAACCCACAGATATTCAGTTCTCGGTCATAGGCGAAGAAAGGAAGCAGAAAATATTCACATTTAAGAAGCTGGAATCAGAAACATTTTACTTTAATTCCTTTAAAAAACTCAAACTGATTTATCAACTACTTAATTAATCTAGTTCTTAGATCTCATATTATTATTATTATTTCTTTCTTTTTTTTTTTTTTTTTACAAATCCTAGTAACTGGAACTATGGCCCTCTTTCCAAACATTGCACAGGCTTGGTCCTTCTCTTCACCTTTGCATGGTCGCGGCGTGCACGCTGTCTCTAGTGGGCCGTGAGCGCTCCTCTGCCTCCACATTCACAGTCTTGGCCAGCCTCTGTATTGGGCCCCAGGGGTCGGTGAGATGAGGCATAAAACAACCATGTCTCTACCTAGGGGAGCTGGTGGCATGGCACCGGGGCTATTGTCTGTCTGCGTGCTGTTTGACTTAAATGTGTTCATTTGCCTGATGCCCCTGACTCCCTACGGGGGGAGGGGGCGGCTCGGGGAGAGGAGGGGCACGCTAACGAACCTCTGACAGCTGGAGGCCCTAATTAAACGTCCCTGCTGAAAATAAACAGAGCGGCAGCCAAAGCGAGCAGCCAGAGAGAGACGCACGGCAAACAGCGGCTGCGAAACGCTCGCCGCAGTGCCCTCCTCTCTGTTGCTGTTGAGCCCGTGCCAAGAGAGCACGGCTCTATAGGGTAGGGGTCTCAAACACACACTATACACGAAAAATGCACACATACGCACAGCCCACTTATGAATATGTAGCACTGGAGCAACACATTACGAACACCTGCGGTCACACTTGATGCAGGTTGATCCCTACAGCTGTGGGCACGGCAGTAGTATGTTCTTACTCCCTCTCTGTCAGAAGTCACACTTTTTTTTTTCCACTTTTCCCCACACATTTCCCGACATCGCACCCCCACTGAAGGCGTCGACTCAGCTCGATTGTTTTTTTTTTTTTTTTTTTTTTTTTTTTTTTACTGCGCTCGCTGTCTGGATGACACGTCTGACATTCAGCCTGTTGTGCGTTTGCTAGCTAGCCGGAGCATTAGCAGTCAAAGTGGCGGGGTCCATTTGGGTGAGTGCATTAATGGGCCGCCCAACCTGCGACAAGGTTATGAGGCTGATTGAATAATTACTGTGGAGGCCCCTGTCCATTACGCCCCTGTGTCTGCCCAGATAGAGGGAGACGCACACAGAGAGATGGAGAGATAGCTGGAGACAGAAAGATGGAGGGAGAGATTAGATAAGCGCAGATAGGGTCAATTAAGAGATAAACATACAGGTAAAGGAAAGGGGAAAAAAAGGCTGTGTGCATGTGTGTGTGAGTGAGAATCGGAGAGTAAATTGTCTCCCGGCCCCGAGTCGCCTCCTTGATCTCTCCGTCCTACAGTACGCCGCCTAATTCGGCATGTAGTGCGTTTATCCAGGTGAGATAGAGAAGGTGACAAAGGTGAAGTTGTCAGACAGAGGTGCGGCGCCCTCGCCTCGACCCTGTCTCCTCTGCGCCAGACTCTCAGAAAAGAGGCAACTGTCAGTGTTGCAGGCTGGAAGCTTCGAGAGGGGAAAAATATAGGTTTCCTGTAGCGGAGTGAAGCCTTACACGTAAGCCCGGGACAAAATATTCTGTCAATGGAAGTGCCCTGGGAAGAGGTTAAAACCAATCGACCCAGATTGATCAGATTAGCGACTTTGCCACTAAACTCCGAGGATCCCTTATGATAAAACTTTAAAGAGATGAGCTACAACTACTGACATCTACGCGGAAGCAGAACCGCCCAGTCGGCCAATAGTTCAGTAGTGCAGGCTAGATATACTGCACAGAGGTGGCAAATGTCCACACATTATTTACTCAAGTAGAAACACAGACACTTGGAAGACGACTGGTAAAACAACTGATTCAACGTCTTTCCTCAAGTAAAAGTAAAAAGCACAGCTCCAAATGGTTCGCTTTAAATAAGGCCATGGGTGGGGAATGTCTTTTTGGAATCTGCTCCATTGTCACCGGCAGTGTTACCTCAGCTGTTAGCTCAGTTTAATCCATGCCGCTGCTTTTGTCACTACATGCCCCACAGTCCCCACACTAATCTCCCCCTCTGTCTGCTTCCGTCGTGTTGTGTCTCCACGCAACCCCTCAAAACTAAGCGTCAAAACTAAAGTAACGCGCGTGTTTTGAAAATGTAAGGAGTAGAGGGTATGGATACTTGATCCCTGAAATTTACTTAGAGTATACAAGTCAACAGAACAACTTCACGCTGTTCACTTAAATAAGCCGATGGGTGGGGGATGACTGTCTGTCTGTTTTCGTCTTGTTGCTCCTTTTTACACAAAATAAAAATAATCGATAAATCCTCTCGAATGCGTTACAGCTAAAGTAACAAGACAGTTTTGAAAATCTAAGGAGTAGAAAGTACAGATATTTTTGTTCAAATGTAGGGAGTAAAATAAATACTCAAATAGAGTTTAGCAAACAAAATCTATTGAAAGTATTTGCACTACGTTGCTTCCCAGCTCCATCTCTGAAGCTCTGGGCATATTTCCACCTTTTAGCCAAGCTATGGTGATGATGATGATTGCGGTACAGATGTTCCTGCAGCCTCCTGACTTTTAATATCTGTCAAATTATTTGGTTTATGATCAAATACCTGTCAAACAGATGCCATTCCCGCCAGCCTCGAATGCACTTTACATTTACCAAATGATAGCATGCTGTTTTTTCTCAGATGTTTGGCGACGCTGACAAATCCGCCATGTTGTTGGAGGTGCAAACAAGAAGGTCATCACCCGGGTTACCACTCCTAAATATTTCTTTTTTGACAGTGTCGGTGCATAACCCTGGTAATGAAAAATTATTGGATCTCCAGATATGCCTCGTTTAAAATTCCTAAGCGACAAAAAAGAGCATGAAAGAAAAAGCACTGTGGCATCCAAGCAATTTGTAGAGATAATCCTTCAGTCGACAAGGTTCTGAGGTAAACACAGTAGTCAAGTATGGTGGATAACATTGCAGGGAGTTGTTGCTAAACATGAGCGTTGCAGCGTTGTCGTTGTGCGCCTGCTGGGATGGGAACGTTAGCGTTTACCTCACAGAGCTGCTAGCATGGCTGCAGAGTCTTAATGTCGTTGGTGACCACTGAGCTGTGACGTTTTAAGCTCTAGAATATGAATATGAATATGAATGCGCTCAGATCAAACTTTGTACGGCTGAAGGCGATGTCAGGAGGTAATTATTCATACCGTACCTCCTCCTGTACTAGCCACTGAAGCCAATCTCTTTATCACTGACGTGGGACCATGTTAGCTGTAGGAATTGTAAATCTCTGCTTTATCGCTGCCTAAAAGTACTAAAGGTAAGTGGCTGACCCGATCTCCCCTTTCAACAACTCCTCTCTCTGTGTTGAATCCCTCATCGACTCTGCAGCCTCTGAAATTGGTCCAAGAAGTTTTCATGCATACATTCAACGTTGGCTGTTTTAGCCTAGATTTGTGAAATGATATCTGCCAAACCTGCCCAGCTTCGGCTGACCCCTCTTAGCCAAGGTCAGCGTAGCCATGCTCAAACTCGAGACATAATCCATTTTCGACTGCCCCGGCAAAGCTCCGCTGAGTTGATTGTGCTGACCCAGCCGGGCCAAAGAAGAAGCGAGTTAGAGAGTGAGAGGAAGTGAGAGAGAGAGAGAGAAAGAGAGAGAGAGAGAGAGAGAGAGAGAGAGAGAGAGAGAGAGGGCATCTCAGGCCCAAGGGCATGACACCGCGGTGCTCGGGGCCACACTAGCCCTTTAAATGTCAACACAGCACAGAGGGGAGGGAGCGGGGAGAGGAATCGGGAGAGGAGCGGGGCTCTCTTTGAGGACAGAGAAGACTATTGGCAACTTTCAGTACAACAGGGAAGCGCTGGAGACGGGCAGAGAGCAGCGATAGATGTGGAGGAGTGGGCAGTGGAAGGAAGGCATCGTCTTCAGAGATGTGTTGCAGAGAAGTTTAAACATCCTCTCAGGGAGGAGCGGAGACATTTGGAGATCTGTGGTTCCAGTTTAATTGTGACTTAAAAGGAGGCTGCGTGTTTTGTCTTATGTCTATTACCTTGGGAACAGTCGGTGACCTTTATGCTTTATGTGGGGAAGTACATACAGTACCTAATTGCTCTCTGTCAACCTCACCGCTTTCTTTCTTTCTTTCTTCTTCTTTCTTTCTTTCTTTTTCTTTCTTTCGCTCTTTTTCTCTCTCTCTCTTTGCAGAATAAGACCTCCAGCCTAGATGAGCATTTTCAGAAAATGCAATTTTTCAGATGGATGAAGTAAAAAAATCACGAGACAGGTTTTCATCCGAGCAATTTTGATGCAAATTATACTCTATTGAATTAAAAGGGGCTGAATGGAAACTGCAAATGGAGATAAAATGTCATCATTTTTCTTTATTGAAAAACGGCTTCATGCTCACTCCAAGCTGAAAAAGTATTTAGTTGGTGAATGAAATGTGCGATGGCTAATTAGAAAATTAAAGGCTCCCGTAACATGTTAAATTCCGCGTGCGCTGTCCCTGACTCATTTTATCTGCCTCTCTTCCTCCGCTGTCTCTCGTGGATTTCTCCAGGTCTGAATCTGTCACGTCCTCAGCCAATCAGAGCCTTCGTTAACGGCGGCGGCGGCAGCGCGTGATTGGGAGAAGGATGGCGACCATGCCGTTCGTCAGCGAAGGGAAGTGCGTGAGCGTGGAGTGGGATTTCCTGCAAGGACTTCTGGCCAAGCCTCCCACCCTGCCCTGGTGAGACACGACACACACACACACACACACACACACACACACACACACACACACACACACACACACCCTCGCACAGATACTGTATAAGCCTCCGTGCATGCCTGTGAATTAATCTGTGCAAGGTGAAATCCATGCGTTAACAACCTTGCACACACCGGCTGCCCGGAAGAAGAATTTCCTATCAATGAAACACAATCCAGGAGATGTAAGCGTGATCTCCTCGCTGGCTACATATAACCCGCATTGTTGCCCACCTGCCAGTCCTGTCAGAGCTGTGAATCCCCTCCCCTTAGTGGGAGATTAAGTAAATTTGGCCGGAATTATTAATGGGCAGTCATTTACAGGCGGATATAAAAACTAAGCAGAATCAATGTGTGTGTATTGATTGTTCTCGGTGGCTGGGGTCGAGGCGGTATAATAATGAGATGTTACAGAGGCTGGCAGCATGAGTCCACAACACACACACACACAGAAAAGCACACACTGTTTTCACTTATTAGAGAAAAGCAAGGAGAATTACAACAGCTGCGTCAGCTGATTAAGACATAAACATATGTACGCACGCTATGTACAGCCTTTCTCTTTGTTCTTTTTCTTTCTTTTACTCACCCACACACACACACACGCACACACATGCACTCAGCGCTGGTGGTCTTTCTTAGGATGAGAATCAACAACACAGACACGAGGGAGAAAGGCTGGTTCTTCTCTCTCTCTCTCTCACACGCACACACACACACACACACACACACACACACACACATTCACACGTACACACTTTATTCCAGCGCAGCGCCGACACAAATTGTGAAGTGGCTGTGACAACATAATTCCACCACTCAGGCCCCATTGAGGAGAGTCAATACCCAATCAGAGAGACAGGCTACCTGAGCCCCGGCCCCCCTCTGTCACTCCGCCCCTCCCTCTCTTATTGATCCCTCAATCACGGCTTCAGCTCACTAGCCCGGGACCAGATGAGAGAGAGAGGGGAGGGAGGGAGGGAGGGAGAGAGGGGAGGGAGAGAGAGGGAGAGCGCGAGTGAGATAGGCAGCGAGAGATCGTGTATGTGTGTTCACATATGGATTTTGGAGCAAATGGCATTATTAGGACTGTGCTGTGGCAGATAGAAGGAGGGAGTTTGTCTGTAATTACCAGGCCGATCTGCAACGGGTCAGAATGGAGATTGTTTCACTTGAATTGCAGGAGCCATTACCATCACATGTATTTATGAAATGAGTTTTCTGGATTGATGCTCAGGTCTCGTCTGTGCCGAGCACGAATCTATCAACAGGTGCTCTCTGAATGGACACCGTGTGCTACCCCCCTCCCATCCTACACAGTGCTGATTCACGCTGTCTTCTCTGCCCCTGTTTTCTCTCCTCCTTGCTTTTATCTACTGCTTCCATTTTCCTCCCCTCTCTTCACCTCTCAGTCTCCAGAACCTACGTAAAGAGAAGTCTCGCAATGCGGCCCGATCGCGGCGGGGGAAGGAAAATTTCGAGTTCTTTGAGCTGGCCAAGATGCTGCCTCTGCCCGGGGCCATCACCAGCCAGCTGGACAAGGCCTCGGTCATACGGCTGACCATCAGCTACCTGCACATGCGCACCTTTGCCAGCCAGGGAGACCCGCCCTGGAGCCCCCTGAGGGAGGGAGACGGCAACTGCAGCAAAGGTGAGAAAAAAGGGAAACATAAAAGATCGCTGTAGAGAAAGACAAGTCGACCACGTGACTGAATTTGGATCGCATTTGTATCAGGGATGTTCGGTGCGGGTCTATAGGTTCATTTGCAGACAGACCACTAGTCCGAGACATGAAGCACACTAAAAGAAGCTCAATGTCATTCAAGAAAGGCAACAAGGTAATACGTGAATTAAAATGTCGGATGCTACTGTCAGTACAGTTGTGCAACTATCAGTACAACAGTGCCTGCTGCCATTTCCTAGGATCGCGTCTCTGCTAGCCACGAGGAGAATGTGTCTGTGTGTGTGTGTGTGTGCCGGTTTATCGGTGTGGTAAAGGGTTAGGGATTCAACGTTACCTCAAGCCAAAGTACGTCATGACGCCGAGAGCTACAGTGGCTAAACACATGGAGGAGCACATCCAGAAGAAGAATGACGAGCCAAAAGTCAAGCGAGCCAGGACAAAGAAGCTAACGTTAGCGCTGACAGCTCTCACTAACCACATCTAACTTCACAGCAAGCACAATTAGGTGAAACTGGCGTCCCCAATTTTTATGTAACTGCTTTGAACGAACCAAAGAGCACACTGACTGTGTATATTTGCACAAATTTGACCACTGGACTATTCAGGCTTTTCACCAAAAAGAAGGCAATTAGCTCTGAGGTGGCTAACGACAGAACAGACCGGAACACTCTGCTTCTTTCTGTTATTTTCCTCCAGCCTCCGTCCTGTTTCTTCGTGTGTCTAATCCCATCTTTCCATCGACTTTGTATGCAATCACGCCTACGCCGAAATTTGATTTGTGTCCTGTCTGAACACCCAGTTAGTAAGAAACAGAGCCACAGCTTCTACTGAGTCCATACTCCCATGAGGATCTGAGGTTTTAGTAATTTGGGAAGTCAACATTCTGCATTTGCAAACTAAAATTTTTATGGGCTGATTCCAATATATATTTTACACTCAGTGTACTTAGATGTAATTAATTTTAGACAGGGAAATGATTCAGAATCCAGCTTTCCACCAGATTTTCTTCTCTGGATGCCTGGCAAGGGCCTGGATAACAGCATTTAGACCCTCGTTAGATAATTAAATGTTGATATTATTGTAAATATATAAATCAAAATGATAAAAAAAACAAAAAACAATTTGTTGTCTGATCAAAATTTTTGTGGTGGGAGAGTCTTAGACTGGTGACCTCAGTGTTTTTAACACCCCTGATAGGAAATATCATTAGAATGTGTTAATTGTTTGCTCTTTTTAATGCATTCGTGCTGTTTTGATTGTTCAGAAATCAAGTTTGACTAGCGCGCAGCGTTAAGTGAGACGTGGTACTGACAGATCACGTCTCAGCTCAGGATTCATGCTGTTCCGCCTTTAGGAAAATTATACAGCAGAGATAAATATGATGATGTTTGTTGCCAATGCACACAAACCGCCTGAATCCATGCTTCAACCTCGCATGTCTCTTTCAATCCAAAACAGTCCTCAGCAGTCTGATCTGCCCACTTTCTCCCGCCCACAGAGACGCCCCACACCACAAAGATTCAGCCCGGACCACGACAATTATCCGGCCCTCTATTAACTGCCATAATTACTCATGCTGCATGTGAGCGCAGGCACGTGCTCACACACACGCCCGTAAACATACATGCGCATATACAGTAATCGCACAAAGGAGGAGAATTTACGTGTTGTGTGTTTGTGTGTGTGTGTGAGAGAGAGAAAGGGGGAGATAGATGATGCACAAAGAGGGAGGGAACTATTGGTGCGATTTGTAATTACAGAAATTAACTATATAACGAGGACAGTGTAATTATAAAGCCTGTCTAATTGCTACTATTACTGAGGGGAAACGATGCAGCTACAGTACAATTAGAGGTGTGTGTTTGTGTGTCTGTGTTTGTGTCTGTGTGTGTGTGTGTGTGTTCACGCCAGTTCTTTTCTATTTTGAGGAAATGTGAGCAAAGAACAGTCGTGTTAATAGCATGTTTCTGTGAGACTGTGTGTGACTTGCTTTACCACAATATGTACAACACATTCCTGGTGAGATATAATGGTTTCATGGTATAAGATTTTGGGCTAATCAGTAGGGCTGATAACAATTAATACTTTTCTCAAAATCCTTAAAGGAGCATTACGCTGTTTTTACACACTACGGACAGTTTAGTCATCACGTGGAGAATGACCCATTGGATGCATTTGGATTGAAATTGCATATTTATAACAAAAAGCCTGAGTTACTAATTGGCAATGTGGCATTCAAAGGAAATCATATTTATCAGATGAAGAAGAAAGGTGTTAGCTGCGTTATGGGAAATGTAGGCCAACCTTTTTCAGTTTGTCTCTTATGAGGTAAAGGATGGAAGTCTAGTATGAAATCCCTGAATTTCTCCTTTAAGTTAAGAAATCTAAACATGTTTTTATTTATCATAAAAAATGATCCAAACTCTTCGAAGCATTGGTGTTTTGTGCTTCTCAACGCGAGAAAAAACATTTTAAAAAAGTATTAGTATATACATGGATATTACACTGAAAAAAACTCAAATTCTTATGGATTAAGTAATTTCCTGTCAGAAATAGAAACAATCGTGTTCCTTTTTATTTGAACTTATAACAGACAAGACCTACCTTCAATTAATTGTTTTTGACTTATTTTAGAGGTGGCATTTTTTCCAGTGCAGTAGTTGTGACAAAATAAATAAAAGCAGCAAAAACAAATGCTTTCCTCAAGTGTTTAGTTGAATCCATTGTCCCACAATAGATCCACAGCAGACATTTTGGCTTGTCAAAGCGGTAAAAAGCACAGACCAATAATGTTAACGATGGCTCCATTCTATTAAGTGTTTCCCAGTAAGAAGCCACGTCAGTGAGTGAGCATGCACAACACCAGAACCCTGGGAGCAGCTCACCTAAATGAAATGTGGCCATTAATGTTATAAATTCCACTTGTGCTTCCTTCTACTTTGACAAGTGAAAAATGTCTGGCGTGAAAAAAGCACAAAAGAAAATGAGGTGCCACTGAACAAGCAGCCACAAAACAATGCAAGAAATCGCTGGGATTGGTGAGTGAACTCCACAAAGACATTTGGAAAACTGCATAAATTAACTTGTGCACTTTTTTTTCCCTAGACTGCAACATTTATAAGGCTTTACAGCATTCTAGCCTGATTAAACAAGAGGCAGTTTAACTTGTCGCTGCAGGAACGAGACCAACAATGATCTGTTTAATGTTCAACACTTGGACCTTGAAATCAGCCATCAGTCTGTCTATATTTTACACCTGTTGCTTTTCCTACAGTAACATGTCAATGTGCCTTACATTTAAAAGGCCTATTGACGTCCATTATGGCACATACTGTATCATTTTCTCTACATTGATCAGGTGCATTGATTTTCTTTGTATACTAATTGCAAAAGCAGTACAGGACAATGTGACAGCCAGTGTAAGTACACTCTGTGCACAGCACAACCTAATAACATGATTATCTCATCATTGCGGTGCTAAACACTCTTTTCAGTCTGTACTTCAAAGCTGCCGAGGTTCAATACCTGGCCATTTATAGGAACACCTGGCTGTAAACCAAAAGTGTCTCACTCATAAGAATCACACTGTAATGCACACGCGGTGAGCCCCAATCTATAGCCACAGTATCAGAAAATATACATTGTTATGGGCGAATCCATTGGGATCCATCGATATCTAATCCGCCATGCGGCGCGGGGCAATCTGAATGTCTGAGTGATATCCATACGCTCGCTCGCTTTACGCGCAGCCGTGGCCTTGACTGAGCGCCACACGTAGTGAATTGTTTTGCCTCGCCGTTCCAGGCTTTTTTCGGCCTTGATGGAAAATACCTGCTGTTTAGAGAAGTAGCCGCGCTGTCCTGTGCGCCGACTGGAAGTGTGGTGGAAACAGACAAATGTGAGGCGCGCTGCTTGCACTACAACGAGAGGCACGTCTCGTTCAAATGTGAGCCATAACTGTGAGTGTGTATAGAGCGACTGGAAACACAAGGTCATGGAAACACATTTCCCAGCCCACGGTCCGAGATATCCCGAGTGTTTTCTTTCATAGTGTTTTATTAAATGTTTGGAGATTTTTACAAGCAGGTCACACAGCCTCAGCGGGGCAGAGGCTGAAAATGCGATGCTAATTTGGACATCAGTTTGAACAAGTCTACCCACAATGCATTGGCAGGGTTTTAAGTGTGATGCATGACTTTAATTCCGTTAGTGGAATGTGGTCAGAGATCCAGCTGAAAGGGAGAAGAGGACGGAGAAGGAGGGGAAAGGGACAAATGAAGAAGGAATAAAGAGAGAAAGAGGAGAGGAAGGAGAGGAGTGCGGGGAGAGAGAGGAGGTGGAGGAGGGGTGGGTTGCATTCCTCCACTCCCCCCCCCCTGTCCGAGGGTTTCTGGATGGGGCGAGGGCCAGCGGAGAGGGAAGCAAGAGGTGGAGGCTGGAGGAGAGGAGAGAGGAGAGGGATGGAGGGAAGGGGAGGGGCCGATGTGGCTTTTGTCTGCTTCCCACGTTTCAAAGCCAGTCTTGAAAAATGAATAGACAGAGGAAAATCAATTGCATGACCTTCACAGAGAGAAAGAGAGAGATTGAGAGAGCGGGAGAGGGGGAGAGAAGGAGGAGAGAGACAGATTATGGAAGGAAGGAGCAAGCGAAAAGGAAAGGCTGAAGGGAGGAAAAGTAAAATGACCCATGATGTTCATTCCCATTCAGTGTGTGTGTGCGTGCGTGTATGTGTGTGCGCACGAGGGTGTTTGTACCTATTTGCACGGCGCATTGAAGGATAAACCCTTTTATTTCAAATCATTTATATTTCAAAACCTCTCTGTATTGAGTACATTTTGCTTTGGGGATCAGTTTTTTTTTTTTATTTCCCTGCCTTTTTAAATGTCACATTAAAGGATAATTCCGTTTTCTTTTTCTGTTTCTTATTTTGTGTAGCTTGCGATAACAATGTGCTCACTCGGCAAACTAATTGAAGAGCAGCAAGATTGCAGAGAAGCAGTCGGACAACACAGCAGGGTCAGAGGACAGAATGTAAACAAGCTAACAGTTTAGTCAGAATAGTTAAACCACTTTATTCAGCTGGAAGAGCAAAACTGAGAGAACAGTTCGAATACGACTGACTTTTAGGAGTAATTTTTCCATTGAGCTTTGCTTTCTTTTCCAAATAAGTTCTTTGTCTAAAGAGTAACTCAAGTGAGGCTGGAAATTAGTGTTTGACTGCACTGAGCTCAGCTGGAGTTCACGTCTCCATCACAGTGAGGAGATCAGTTGCTGATGATCATGTTGTGATTTGAACCTTTTTTAAAAATCACTCTTTCTTTCCCGAGGTGACATACTGGAGCTATATGGAGTGAGAGCGGTGTTAAATATAACCATACTCTAAAATGGTATTTGAGTATCTTTGTGACAAACTGCCACTTTCTTGACCACTTTTGTTGAAAAACATCATATGTGCAAATAATGGCACAATACAAACAGGATCAAAAAGGTCTTTTCTCTCCCCCCACTGACTTCTGTACAATTTCTTTCCGAATAGTCCAATGGGGTGCATCGGAATGATCGGGCCTTTCTATAAAAAGAAAGACAGCATGACCATTAAGCCATCGCACCCTTGTGGCTGGCTGGTACTGAAACCCATTCTGACACGGGTCGGACTAAAAACTCAAAAGTACACATCAAATACATTTTTCCCAAGGACTTCTGTAGTTTGGGTTGTTCATATCACACTGAAGTCTTTATTCATCTGAAAACTTTGGCTTTAAAGGTGCAATATGTAAGAATTGGTGGACTGCTGTATTCACGATGACTAACGTCTAACTGCTGCTTCGCTGCTACAGCTACTACTATGACTCAGTTAGACATGAAGCTGGCGGCCCGGTGTGGGAGCCCAGAGAACCCCGTTGTTGTTTACAGCACCAGCACAGGAGCCTTGAACCTTGATTGACCAGGGCTAGCTGGGTGTCAGGCAAGATAGCTCTGCCTTACCGTAATGTCACGGCTATTATCGCTCCATATTCTGTCAAATTTTCAGTACATTTTTGAATGTTTTTTAACAAAAAGCCATATCTATTGCACCTTTAATGAGTTGTTTCTTGATACTGTCGTTTTGAGGCAAAACCCTAATATTTCTATTTGGGAGTTTTGCCATCACATGTGGAAACATACTTGATATGGATCTCTTCAATTTGTTAATTAAAGAATTACTAAGATTAACATTTCGGTCCTCTATCGGTTCCTTAAATCAGCTCAAACGTATCTTTGGCATTTCTGTGGTGCAATTTCCTGTTTCGTATTAACATGCACATTAGTTAATATCAGCATGTCCGCGACAAGCTAATATCTACAGTATAATCAATAACATAAGCCTGGCTGATAAATAACTTTGGGTGAGAACAGTCTTATCGAAATGAATAGAAGCTCTGGCCAGAACCAGATTGCGAAAAATTTGAATTTTTCCACAGTTGGTGCATTTTGAATGAAGTTATCTGGGTTATTATAGATTTTTTCACTCAAATTTGTTACATAAATTCTCTCTCCACAAATGGGTAGCAGCTCGGCCTTTAACAGGTGCAACGCAGCAGGTGGAGAACTCAGTCTTTTACAAGGTACAGTACAATGACAACTCACTGCCAGCAACAGGGCCAGCTGAAGTGTTTTACTGTCTCTGTTAGTGAGGTCAAACACACCTCTCTCCTCCCCAGCGTTGGTGACATTGACTTTCATTCAGCCCTCCGCTTGCTCCCTCTCTATCCCACCCCCCACCCCTCCGTTCTTTCATTGCCTCCGTTTCCCTCCCCTCCCTTCTGCCTCCCCCACCTCTTCGCGCTCTCTCCCCGCATCTGCCTCCCCTCTAATTCACGGCGTTTAAAGCAGCCGGGGCTTTTAAGGGAAGTTAATTGCACTCAAATTATGTTCGACCGCAAAAGGAGCGAGGGAGCGACGGAGGAGAGACACAGAGATGGAGGAGAGATGGAGGGAGGGATGGATGTCAGAGTGAGAAGATAATTGCGTCAGAGAAGGGACGCCGCGATTAGGGTCACTCTTTCTCCCTCTCTCTCTCTCTCTCTCTCTCTCTCTCTCTGTCTGTCGAGCGACCGAAACGTCACATTTGGATGGTAGTAAACAACTTGGCAGGTGATCGGGCTCTTGTTTTGAAAGGGTGAAAAAGACGGCAGCGGAGCAAGACTTGAGAGATGAAGACTGATAAGAAAAGAGAGAGAGAGAGAGGAAGATCTGTTTGATTCCCCCATTGTAACATCCTGACCTAAAGTTAAAAAGGTCGACACTGGGGGGGGTGGAAAGGCAGCCTCTGTGTATGTGAATGTAGATGGGATGTATAGGTGTGTGTTCTCGTGTGTGTGTGTGTATGTGTGGCCATCACTCATGGACTTAACTGGGACTAAATTATGTATTAGACAGAGGTATAATGGAAATCATTCAAATGAAATTTCTATCTTTTCTTCTCGTGGAGCGCTGGGGAGACCCCGAGAATTGACCTGCGAGTCAGACTATAATTAACGTGTCCGATCGCGCCCGGTCCCATTCTGCCTCCTATTCCCACAATGAAATTAAACCTCGTGGCAGAGTGCTGGGGAGCTAATAAAATGGGAGTGCGACAGAAAAGGGCCGACCCGGCGAGCTGGGGCTCACACACGGGTCCGCGTCCGGGTCCAGGTGCGCATTATTACATGCATGTACACAAGAACAATTCAAGTCTCACTGTCGAGTTTTACTTAATCAAAGTAATTGCCGACATCTGGGAACAAGGAAACAACAAAGTCAGACGGGGCGAGGAATGAGTCATCAGACAAGCAGACAGGTTATAAACAACAACAGTTTAGCTGATTGTTTGGAGGTAAAACCAAAAGTCGGTGCAGCCAAAAAAAAAAAAAAAAAAATGCTGGCAATAATCCCTTATTGCTGGTGCTTCAATTGGGCCATTAGTCATCAGTGTAAAGTGCTGCCTCATTAGATTTCTCTCCAAATGAGTACCATTACTTACTTCTTGACACTTTTTATTGAATATTGAATACTCGGGGTGTATTTACTGTGAATTGTGAGCCAAATAGGTCTGATTTCTGCGAGCCACGAGAAGGAAAATCTACAGCTGTGTGAGGTTAGCGCTCCACTTAAGTCTTTTCAGAGCCCAGCTGCTAATACGTGTCGATATTAAATGATTTAATTCAACTTTATGTGTCTGCCCTCAAATGGGAGGTGCACTCTATAAGAATTTTAGTTGAATACCAGCTAGCCTCGTCTTGTCCCATTCCAAAGCTCCTAATTCAGTGGGGTGAGCTAGCTGCCATTGGAAGCTTGTTTTGAGCATCAATTCGACAGGTGGCCAATTCTCACATATTTCATCTTTAAAACAATGTTTATATTGATCTGTTCATTTTTTGCGTGAATGCATCTGAGGTATCACCCAGGCCACCAGGTTCCTCGGCTCACCAAGAGTTTGTGCCGTGAAAATGCAAAGAACTACAGCAGTGTGTCATCAAAGGCACCAGAGAAGAAGGCTGAAAGATAGAAAACACAGATTTTACCAGTTAACAGCTTTGTACACAACTTCATTTATGAAATTGGCTTCGCAGTTTTTATTTTAGAGGAAGGACGTTAATTTACCAATCACAGACACACCTGATGCATTCTCAGTCAGTGAATCAGTCAATCTTAATTCGAATTGTGCCACTTTACAAAGTGAAAAATCATCTCCAAACTGAACAGGTCTGAACCTTACTCCTCGATTCATTTATTTATAAAGAACCAACATTTCCCCCACGAGCAAGCACTTGGCGACGGTGGCGAGAACAAAAAAAGTCTTTTAACAGGTAGAAACCTCGGAGCAGAACCGGTGGACAGCCACCTGCCTCGAGTGGTTGGGTTTTGCTGAGATCCATGCCTCCAACAACAGCTTGCACTTACAGTTACGGTAAATGCCACAGGTCCAGTTTGAACCAGGAGGTTCAAGGCTTCATTCGTCTTCCAAAAGAGTTTGACTGCTTTGGATATTTGCTCAGAACTTGTATGATCATCTAACTGCTTCTGTTTCTTGTCCAATCCGAATTAGTCTGAGTGACGACGCAGCATTCGCAGATCTTGGCAGTGAACTCGGTGACAACAGTGAAAGTTTCACCCGTAGGAATGATAACCAAAACTATTGAGAATGCACACTTTTTCATCAAGTGAGGGATCTTATGAACATTTTGGGTTGGGTCTGCATTCTTAGATCCCTGCAGTTCACTTAATGAGGATAATGTCATTCCTGATGGGAACGAGAGCCAGAACTAAAAAAAAAGACCCAACAACATTTTCTTGAAATGATTTTGGATGATTAGGTATTACGATATTACGGCGGTGATAATATATAACAAACAGAATCATGCAGGACCCTTTCACTCACACATACACACATGCACACACACATATAGAAGTAGGGGTTCACAGCACCACTACAGAAGGATCTTTGTTCTCGGGGTGAGATACCAACACCGCTCTCTCTCTTCACATGTGCACACATTCGTGCGTGTGTCTAAACACACACACGCACACACGCACACACACACACACACACACCAGGTCCAGTGTTTTGGTTTCCTGGCTGCCCTATTGTACCCTGGCAGTCTTTAATAAATGGTCCTCTGTGTATTTGTGTGTGTGTCTGTGTGTGTGTGTGAGTGCGTAGACTCATCCGTCAGCCCTGCTGGCCTCATGTCACATCCAGCGTTTCCTCCGCCCCGCTGACACTACTCAGCACTACTGATCACCCACCATCACCTTCACTCCTCCAGGGATCTGTGGCACACACGCTCACACACTATATATGTCTCTTTGGTTGTGAGGCATGCACAAACTATCTTCCTTCTGTGTGTGTGTGTGTGCGTTTGTGTTTGTGTATCCTTTTTGATTCATTCTCATCTGGTCATGATGGGGGTTGCTTCCTCCTCCAGACTCCCCTGCGCTGCAGCTCCATCGCAGCCCCACAAGGGAGCCTGACAGGCAGGCAGAGAGCGAGCCGGGCTCCCCATCCCCCCTCCAGGCAGCGACTGGCGAGGCTGAAGGGTCCCAGCACCAGACCCCCTTTCATAGGCCTGAATGGACCTGCCTTATTTATATTCACACTCCGTCACACAGGGGGACCCCAATCTCACAATGCCACTGTGGCTTTGTCCGGCAACTCTGTATTTATGTGTGTGTGTGTGTGTGTGTGAGAGTTTGTGTGTGCGTGCGGGTATTTGTGTTGTTTAATCGGAGGGCATGTTGCCGCTGTGTAGTCTGTGCATGAGAATTCATTGCTGTGTGTATTCCTGAAGTGTGTGTGTGTGTGTCTATAGCTCTAATGGAATGCCTCCCTCTTCTATTCACCGAACCCACATCACAAGCAGGCAGCTGGGCAATATATACGTGTGTGTGATTGTGTATGTGTGTGCGTGTCTGTCTGTGTGTGTGTGTGTGTGTGTTCCGACCCTCCCTCTGCGTTCAGTTGTAACCCAGAGCAGCGCTTTCATTTTTCTGTCATAACGTGTATTGATTTCCCTCAGCCTTGCAGCGACACAAACACACACTCACACGCACACACCCACACACGCACACACACACACACAAACACGTACACGCACATCCGATGATCCTTAAAGTCACGCACACACATGCACACATTCATATGCTCTTGTGCGCACACATTTTCGCGCGCACGCACACACATAGTTTGTCTCTGTCGGATAAGGAACATTGTGTTCAAAAGCAGCCCTGTTGGGGTGAGATTAGTTCTCACGTATGGTCCCCACTTTTGCAATCACACGCTCGCAGGTGCACACACACACCGTCACATACTCTTTTTGACATAAAACAGTAAATACGGCTGATTGCTAAATTAATCTTCCACGTCACTGCGGCCCCTCATGGCCGGCTTTGCTTGGGAGAAAGTGATCACTCTCGCCTTCCTTAGTGTTTTCTCATTTTCCCGGCCATACCCTCGCTGCTCCTCTCGTACCTATCTTCACCCCCCCTCCCCTACCTAACCACCTCCAACTCTATTTGTATTGTAATTGCCTTGGTAAACAGCACCACTTTGGCACTGAAGCAGCTCTGATAGCTTGTGTTTGGGATGCATTAAGAGAAGCGATGCAGACGCAGTGAATGTGTGTGTGTGTTAAGTTTGTTTGCGTGTCTGGCGGCAGTTGAGCTGTGTGCGTCACACAGCAGCCCCCTCCTTATGCTCACTTTCTTTTCTTTCTTTTTTTTTTTTTTTTCCAGACAGCCGCGACCGTTTCGGTCGATTCTTCTGTTTATCAGACATGATTGGTTCAAGTCTCTCACTTTTCATTTCGGTGCAGAGTCAAAGATGTCACAGAGATGCAGCGTGATTACAAAACCCCCACTGAGTCAAATTTACAGATGATTCTGTATAATCACTAATATGTCATAGCTGCATTCATCTGAAAGCAGGGGAGCTGCCAAGTTCATCAATATCGCCTTACTTATAGTTACAAAACGCAGCTTCACCTGGAGTTCCTTCGCCTCGTGTGGTTAATTTCTTATCCGGAAAAGTGAACTTTAACATTTGAAAGGATGCATCTCAAAGGATGCAATGACTGCTCTTACTCTTTCTGACATGTGTAAGGATACGAACAAATAAAAACAAGCCTTGAAAATGTATTTTTAAGCATTTCTTGCATGTCAGCGCCTCTGTCCCTCATCCTGTTTCCTGTCACTCTTCAGCTGCACTGTCCAATACAGAGCCATGAAAAAGGCCCGAATATATACATTTTTATGCTTTTATTAGTGAGTTGGCTGTAGAGCGATGACATACAATCAGAGGAGAGAGAGATTGGAACAACGCGCAACAAAAGGACTCAAGCTGTGAACTTTGCAGTTAAACCCTGAGAGCACCTCCTTTTACAACATTTAATTTCCATCTTATCGAAATGATTTCATACATATTTTTGATGTAACTGCAAATTTTGCGTCTCTAAAGTACATTATGTGCTAGTTAAACTCTCACTGCCTCAGATTTTCCCTAATATGTAATGATAAAATTTGTATGAGTGGTAAGAGTGACCAGGGATCCTAAAACTTCTTCTCTTATCATGATTGTCAAAAATGTATGTAGGTGTCTGATGAATGTTTGCCTCCTTTCTCTCTGCAGTAAGACGATCATCCCACTCTCTGGCCATGGACATGTTTGAGCAGCACCTAGGGGCGCACCTCCTGCAGGTAAAGACCACCGCATCTCTTTTTCTTCTTCTTCTTCTTCTTCTTCTTCATCATTCAAATTATATAGCATCACAGCTGTTCCGCGACAACCACGTTTCCTAAACTTTTCCACAAGTTCAGAAAAACTTCCCCGTTCTCGAAAAACACATTTTTCAGATGGGGTTTGAATTGGTCTGATAATTTAAGAGGTAGAATTTTCCCAACCCATAAAAGCATGATCTTCATCCCTCCGTTTGTCTGAAAAGTTTAAAATCTGTCGGGTGTATTCCTTGACAGACAAGCTCATTTGTGACTGCCTCGTGCTGCACGTGTGTCGCTCCCCGACTCACGTCTTCTTCCCCTTCGGTCTCTCAGACTTACATTTTCCGAGCAAACACATGCTCTCGCGCTCGCACACATGGACGGGCGCACATCTCATAAACCTCAGATGCTCGGACGATATCGCCGGCTGCCAAAGAATGCCTCCCTTTGCACTGACAGATGAATGGAGCCTGAGGGGGATTCTGGGGCAGGAGGGTCTGCGGGGATGACGAAATGTAGGATGTAGAGACAAAGGCTCAGGGAAGGTGCAGGGAAGGTAACACTGCAGATTGTACTTTAGACAAGGAGAGAGAGTGAGACCTTGAAGGATCTTAATGCCTTTTTATGTAAAGTTTAAAGGCCGCTATACAAATACATTTGCCTTTCCTCGTCTGGGAAGGACACAGGTCGGAAGTGGGAGAGAGGAGACGGGAGAAGGAGCCGAGAGTTTTTCGAAGTGAGGTTGTGGTAAAACAAAGAAACGTTACATATGTCTGCTCTCCGCCGGCATTTTAAAAAGAGGAAGGGGGAGGCTTAGGGAACGGCGCTGATAGAAATCAAATTAACGCTCCAGAAAAACTGTATGATTCTTCCCCTCCCAGCCGTCCTCCCGCCGTAATAGCCTGATAATTGCACTTTAGTTCTCCGACATTCAGGCGGCTGGTTTCTCCTCGCCCGCGACACACGACGCCCCACACCCCGGCCACGCATTTGCATACTGGATGTGTCAGTTGCATAAATTACCACTGCCACTTTAAGCACTGGGCCGCCAAAATAGCAATCATTCTTCTAGAGCAAAGTGGCCCTGGTCTGTGCGCCTGTGTGTGTGTGTGTGAGGCTGTGTCGGCTCACTCCTGGATGCTTGTTATGACGATTAGTATTATTCTCTGAAGCAGTCCTCTCTAATGGTCTGGCTGTATACCTTTCACTTCTCATTAGAATCACTGCAGGCTGTAATGACTCTGGTTCTATCTGTGTCTGCGTCTGTACTGGTGTCTGGGTGTGTGTTTTATATGTGCGTTTACGTGTGTGGCCGGAGAAACCAGGACCAAGCTTTGGTTCTGAGTTTATTATAGCTGATTGAAACAGCTCCGGTCCATGAGCTCAGTTCCTCCTATCTCCTCTGCTCTGTTTGTTTATGTGTGTCTGTATGTGCACACTCATCTGAGTTTATGAATGTGTGTGTGAGTGTACATGTGGAATAGCTCCTGTGCTGCTTTCTGTGTGTTCAGTTATGCACTTCTTGTTGTTGAGCTGTTGTGTGTAGCTGTAGCTCGCATCTATGGGAGTGTTTCATATCTGTTCAATTTATTCGTGTGTGTGTGTGTGTGTGTGTGTGTGTGCACATGTTTGTGTGTGTGTGTGCGCGCTCCCGCGTGCGCTTGTGAATTGAGAGAAGGGGCCGAGGGGTGACGGCTTGTTTGTTCTCTGGCTCATTGTAATTTGTTCGATACACACTAATTGCTCTAATTTGTCTGTCTTGTTTCTGTTTGCCTTTGTGTGTGTGTGTGTGTGTGTGTGTGTGTGTGTGTGTGTGTGTGTTTTTATGTGACAGTCTCTGGATGGCTTTGTGTTCGTGGTCAGTAGCGAGGGACGGTTCCTCTACATCTCAGAGACAGTTTCTATCTACCTGGGACTCTCACAGGTAAGACGACCTCAACGCACACACACACACACACACACACACACACACACTGGAATAATCCTTTGTATACGAGTGCATTTGCACACATGTGCCTGTCTTCTGCTTACACTTTCATATCCCCTCCCAGGAGTGTGTGTGTTTGTGTGTGATGTGTGTGTGAGTGTGAATATCTTTGACTGCACTCTTTGCGCTCATCTCTGGAGTGCAACTCTCTCGGGGGCAATGCTATTCTCTCTCTACCTCTCTCCACCGCCCTCTCTCCCTCTCCAGGTGCTCACCTCTGTTGATTGCCTGTGGCCTCTTGTACTGTGAATGTTAAGTCCTGCCATTTTGCCCAGATGCATAAATAATAACAGTAATTACTGGCCCAGCAATCAAAGTGTCGCCCCAGCGCGCTGGGCCTGTCTAGGGGAACAAATCGATAGGCATCTTAAAAGCCACATTGATTGTAGGGAGGGGGAAAAACACCAAGGGGGATGGGAAGATAGATAGAGACAGCCGGAGAGAGAAAGAGAGGGGGAGGAAAAGGAGGAGAGGTGTGATAAGAGAGAGATGTTTGGAAGTAAGAGGAATCGGTACAGCATGAGAGAGGCAGAAAGAGAGGACAGTTAGTGCTACAATAACACAAGTAACTGAGTGTTTTTTTAAACGTGGACATTTGCTGTGATTGAGGGTCTGCCCTTGGCGACTTTAAAGCTCAGTCTTGGGACAACACGCACACTCTGTATGTACGTTGAATGAGTCATCGGTCACTGTAAACACTGGCTGTGATGAGATGGCTGAGACGGGGGACAAAACCCACCGTCCAATTCTGTGTAAAAATGCACTGTAAAGTAGGGCAGACAAATCAAGCGGGCATCTGCCAAAGTGGCAGCCGTTTTTGGTACGACGCGGCTGTAATGTATGAATATGATACGGGCAGTGCTTCCCTGCCAAGCCACGGCAGAAGGATGCTCGCTGGTAGGTTTGTTTCCAGGACACGACACGGACAAGTGAATACGTTATTTTCAACTGAACTTTGAAAAAATGCCCTCCCTTTCTTCAGCTAAACACAAAGAACTAACTGAAGTCCCAACAGCACCTGACGTAAGCGTAGGTTTCAATTTATATTTCAGCACTGAATTTCACCCATTGATGGCACCAGATGGATGTATTATACAGGCCATATTGTTCTTTAATTATACTGCTCACAGTTACTGTGTTGGCAATCAAGGATATAGAGCAACGATGGGAAGACTCCCATTTCCTCATTACTCAGTAGGAGACTCGTGCCAGTACTGCTCCGTGCAATCACCGTTCTCTCCTCCTTTCACTCGATATGATATAGAGCAGAAACTCATGCAGAGGAAGTTTTCATTGGAGGGCTTTTTGTTTGTTTAGGGTTTCTTTAACTTCCTCAAAGAGTGTGCGGCTAAAAAAGCTCTAGTTTGTGTCCTCTATAGTTGAAAGTTTCATACCTGTTCAATGTTTCTGTCATTGCTTCTTCAGATAAGTTACAGGGTTTGTTCAAAGAGCTCTGGATGAAAAACTGACACCTGCTAACATCCAGCCTCCTCCCTCTTCAGTGGGAAAGATTACAATCTATATTCAGTCAGAGGCTAAATCACTCTGCAGAAGTCACGATAGTCTACTGGCTCCAGCTCCACTCGGCAGTGATGGAAGAATGGCAATTGGCTGCACCCGCTACTTTTGACCCCCTTTGAGCGACGATGCTATGATGCGCGTTGAAGTTAAAGACGGACATTGGCGCGTGAATACTCTGCCATCTGTCTCTGTTCAAGCAGTCCTTGGGCATGAACTCCTTAGCTACTTCCATCATCACCTTTGGAAAAAAATAACGTGTCTAATTCAGAGTGCTGATTGTTATTGATTGTTTAGAGTTTTTAGAGACAACTTTTAATGTCTCCTGGATGCTGCTTTCTTCTGTTCAGTGTTTTTTCCGGTGCATTCGCGACACTGAACATGACACACCAGAAAAAAGCAAACAGGCAGACTCATCTGCTGTCAATAGGATGTGAGTCAGTCGTCTGTTTCTAGCTCGCCTTCATTTTGATGTAAAAATGATGTTAGTGTCGTTGGGCGTGGTCACAGTTGTCCTCTGTATAGCCGCATCCAATAGTGATGTCACGGTCTACTGAAACAACCTGCAGTTCACCTGTACATCAGTGCAGCAAGATGAGATGTTTAGAAAGATTTTCCAGGTTTGTTAAGCTACTCTTTGTAGCTGCCAAAAGCGAGCGGCACGCCGGCCTCAACAGCTTCACATTATGAAGAGCCAGGATAGAGAGGAAAAATGATCACAGTGGCCAGTAACCCTTTAAATGAACATATGGGGGTGCGATTATTGTATTATGTGCAATAATCTCGTTTTTTTTAGCTCGACAAATACATAAATAATGCACACTCAAGCATAAAGATTAAAACACACAAGGGCCAAAAAATAAATAAAAAATTCAAAGATAAGCAGCCGAAACGGACGAGAGGTGAGAGAGATGTTGAAGCCAGGAGACAGGACAGAAAGGGAAGATACAGAGAGACAGAGAGAAACATATAGAACCCGACAGACAATTACAAGAGAGAAAGAAAACAAAGGAGAGCAATGTGGGAGAGAAAGAGAGACAGTGGTAAAGAGGAGAGGGAGAGTCTGAGTGTGTAAATAGAGTTTAAATGTGCAGTAGGAATGAAATTCGCCTTGGGATCGCCTAGGTAAACAAGACAGCCGAGGCTTTTGGTGGAGATGCTAATAAAACAGAGCTGTTCTTATCAGCTGAGCAGATGGCCTAACCCATCACATCTACTCAAACAGGGCCTAAGCCATCAGCATTCTAATGAAATTATTTATGATCGAAGATTACGTTCAAAACCTTGAACATATATCGCCACGTTTACCTTCCAGAGGAGATGAGAGCAGGCGGGTGGAGACAGGAGGGGGGGATCGGAGGGGGGGTTATGATGAGAAAGAGAGGCAACCCGAAAGGGCAGGTGGAGTTAGGAGTTGAGGAGATGAGTTAGGGGGGATATGAGAGTATATAGTGTGTTTATGGACACAAGAGAAACATAGAAAAAGAGAGGAAGAAAAGGTGGGAGGGAGAGGACGAGAGCACATTACTGGAGAGTGGAGTGGAGGCGAGGCGGTCACAGGGGAGAGAGGAAGGACAGACAAACAAACGATGTTCTGAGTGAAAAAGTGTAACTGGTGGTTTGTTTTAGAGGGCAAGTCGCCCCCGTGGACCGCCGTCTCCTGTCCCCCCACTGTCTGACCCCTCTGCCCTGGCTTACACCCTGGGCTTCTCCCCTGACAGGGGGGTTGCTTAGCCGGCTTAGCCCAGGTCAGGCACCTTGACCAAGGGCACAGCCTGCCGCCCACTCCCCTGACGCCTCCAGGTATCATTTTTCTTCACACCGGGTCTCCGGGCCGGAAGCACGGGGATAAACTTGGGAATGCCACATTGCAGATGGGGGGAAGGGGTGAGAAGGGGGGGCGGGGGGCATGGGAGGAAGTAGAGAAGGATGGATGGAGGAGAGGACAAGGAGACAAAAGGCAGGAGAAGGATTGGAAGGATGGAGAAGTAAAGAGTACGAAAAGGGATAAATGGGGTAAAGAGAAGGGAGGAAGGGTGGTAGATTAAGGGAGGAGAGAATTGATCTGGGAATGGTTAGTATGCAGCCTCCGCTCCCCCTCCCCCCTCTCCCCCTCCCTGCCTCTCTCCTCTCCCATCAGTCAGTGAGGGCTGAGGGCTGAGAGTGTGTTGTGGACCACTGCCCGGATGCCTCATACATATTAAAGCCCCCTGCTATTATTTATATCATGTCTCTCCTTCCCCTGCTTGCTGCCCTCCTCCTCCCGCCCTCACCCCCCCTCCTCCCCCACCACCGCACTGCCATACATACATACGTGCACGTGACACACACACCAGAGGTTCACACGGATGCGCTGACAGACAACCGCTCACACAAACAGTGACACACAATGACATGCGGAGGCACAAAAACCGACAGTCTAGTCACATACGCGGAGAAACAGAGGCGCGCCGTGTGCTCGCATATGCACAAACACACACACACAAACACACACACACACACTTGGAGAGATTTGAATGATCTCGGTCTCTCCTCACGTCTCCCTTCGCGCCACATTCTATACCTGTTTTTATGTCTGAGCCTGACTCATCCTCTCAATCGCTCCGTCTCTTTCTCATCTTCTCATTTCTGTCTGATCTTTTTTTCCAATCCCTCCCTCCTGCCCGTGATGGAGAGATATTATACGGATAGGTCTTAAGCCCGGTAAAGCCCATAAGGACCTGTTTGTCTCTCTACCTTGTTTTCCAATACCACAGGGCCAGGGGGATCGTGTCTCTTTCAGATGGCCGGTCCAGTGTTCAGTGAGCAGAGGTAAATGTAGTCCTTGTTTAGAAAGAACCTCAAGAATTCCCCTTAGCAGAAGAATCGCTATTCATAAAACACAACAGACGACTTGACCGCAGACAGACGGACAGATCTCGATATAATCAGTTATAAAAGACGTCTAAAGCAAGGTTCATCTAGAGTTTTAGAAACCAAACCCAGTCCATTTACTTGTCAGATATCCAGCCTCTTAGTGCATAGATGCAAACTCTTAATTTTTAAAACATTAATGAACGCGTCAGTTTTGATGTCAGAATCAAAAGGAATGTGGCAGAAGGGATCCAGCACCTAGTAATTACACTGCCAACGTTATATCTGCATAATGAAGAGAAGAGGGATCAGAAAGAAACACTTATCCTGTACATTCAGGGTGTTGTGAAGCTTTCATATAGCCTCACCCCATTAATACACAGGATATTTAAATTTGAGGCCTTAAACATACATACAAGGATGTTTTGTGGAATTGAAAAAAATATTTGCAGAAATACTTCTTAAGGAGTTACAGTAATAACTTAGTTCCTTTTTTTCATGCAATCTTTTACAACTTTTATAGCGAGTATTAGCGAGTTGTTTAGACTAGCCGTCCGACTCGCAACTGTACAGTTTTGGTTCGCTGTTACTAGCATCATTTTTTGTCTACAATCCTCCTGTAAACTACCTGCTCAGCATCAGACAGACACAGTTAGCGACTAGCTGGTGAACATAGTTGAGCATTTAGTAGCTAAACATTCATACTGTATATCTCGCCCAGAAATTGGTGGAGACCAAAAACAGAGCAAAAACTGGACTTGCATTCATCAGATGGACAGAAAGACGCCCGTATACGAGAGATAATTTAGCTCCATAACTGCCGGTTGGGTAAATAAGGAAAAGTGTGCGACCAAGTTACAATTTCAGTTGTCAAAGTTAAGTGGTTTAAAAAGTCAGCTGTTGCAGACAGATGGAGGCTACATATCCTTAGGTTTTGTAGGCTAATGTATAAAACATTTAAGAGTGAAATTAAATGTGTAGTTTTAAAAGGAATTTAAATAAAACGTTTTCAATGTAAATTGCTTAAAAGTGATTGTTGGTATCCAATGACAACTCAAAGGTTCTCATTTTCTTTTTTTAAAAAGACAAGGGTTTAAAAAAATGTTTTAACTATATTTGAGACCTTTGTGCTGCATCTACTTTAGCAAATTTAGTGCTGATGATGAATAAAGGAGTCTCATAGTGGGGGAATGAAGCTCTGTAGTCTGGTGGCATGGCAGCAGGTACTTCTGTATGTTTTGTCAGATGCTAGCCAACACCTGGGAGAAATGAATACATAACTCTAGACCTCAAACACATTCTGTGGAAATATAAACAACACAAACATGCATATCCTACTATGATATTTTCTCAGCTAGATACTACCACCAAGCTAACAGTCAAGTGTGATCTTAAGTGATGGGCTAGCTTAGCTATAGTCATTCAAAAACTGTACTTGACTTAATTAATTTCACCTCAGATAAAAGTCATCAAAAATATTGTTTTACAGGATAAGAGAGAATTTAATCAAATAAAAACAAAACATATCTATCGTGAACCCAGAGATAAGAGAACAACAATTATCAGGCCCCCTCTGTGCTCAGTATTTGAATTGATTGAAGCATTTAAGAAACTTTCAAGGTTCATTTGCACCTGGGTGCCTTTTCTTCACGTCTTACACATCTATTTCCAATCATCTTATTTGTATTTTGGGCTTTAAAAAGCTCAGTAGGTTGCCGTTTTCACATATTTTTTGAATCTGGTAGAGGCACACTTTTTTCAGTGCCTGGGGTAATTAGTCCATATGGTGCCCATCAAATCTAGTACTTAATAATATGTTTATTACAGGTGGCACAATTATAAAACACAGGGCACCCCCCAGGAGATTTAAACCCCGCCTGGGACTAAGAACCTCTGTCTCTCATCCTCCTTCACTCGGCGGGGTTTCCTCCATCTTTACCCCTTCTGTGTTCACTCATCGTCCACCGCCGCTCTCATTCCTCCGCTCCCGCCTTCCCCCGTTCCCGCTCCTTCCTCTCCCCCGGCTGTGATGTCCTTGAGGGCCTGCTGAAGCTCCCATAAAGCCTGCAGTAAATGGCTCTAATCCGGTAATAAATGGCTGTGTCCTACAGACAAGGGTGTGAGGCTGCTGCAGCCACGGCTTTATCAGATGGAATGGTATTGGCACACACATGCACCGACACACACACACTTTCACACGGATGTAATAGAAGCTGCATGCATGCTCTCTCTCACACACGCTCATTTATACAGCTTCAGATGGAATCATATCTGCTCCAATTGTGCTGCTTTTATGGATGCCATGCAAGAGCTGCGCCACTATTACCTTTAAATGATTAGAGATGCGACTGTGATGCATTATGATGATAGGATCGTATAGAGCTGTAGGAGCTGTTGCATCGCTCTTTATGCCTGCTGGGATAGACTGTAACTGAATGAAGGAGCAGGGAGGGACGTGAGGAATAAGAAGAATAGTAATGTGACCTTTGAAGATACTTGGAGTTCACCTGTTTTTAATCAGCAAATACAATTGATTTTTATCCTCCCCTGGTTTTTATTTGTGTAATACTGGAGTCACTCGGTCCTCTGAGACTGGACTTAAATGTATGTGTGCGTGTATGTGTGTGTGTGTGTTGTGGGAATGTCTTACAACCTCCATAGTCCTTGTTGAGTTGTAACCCAGAGCAGCGTTTTCATTTTCCTGTCATAACGTTTATTGATTTTTCCTCCGTGTGTGTGTGTGTGTGTGTGTGTGTGTGTGTGTGTGTGTGTGTGTGAACTCGCTCGAGGTATATGTGCTCTTCTGTTTCTGATCCGCATGTGTGTTTCTCTTCAGGTGGAGCTGACCGGCAGCAGTGTGTTCGACTACATCCACCCAGCGGACCACGTCGAGATGGCCGAGCGGCTGGGAATCAGGCCGCACCTGAGGGCCGAGGCCGGCTGCCTCACGACTCCAGAGAGCGCTTCCAGCTCCGCGTCCACCTCCTCCCTGGCTGGTACCCCTGAACCAGGTACTATCAATTTATAGAGCGAGAACTGAGAGAGGTAATATATAAGGAGATCATTTTTGTTAAATTCTTCTTTCTCTTATCCTCAACAGCTCCCTCCAGTCCTCATTCTCCTGCTGACGAGCCTCCCGACCGCGGCTTCTTCATCCGCATGAAGTCCACGCTCACCAAAAGAGGCCTGCACGTCAAGTCTTCAGGATACAAGGTACGATCATTCGTCATGATCTGAAAAAAAACATTTTTTATTATTCACACTTTTCCTATTTACTTGCTTGTTCCTGGAAGGATAAAATAACAAGCAGACCTTTTGTCATTTTGTTTGCCGCTGCCAGGGTTTCATAGCTCTGTCAAGTTGGTCGTTTCAGTGTATTTTATGGCGGTGACCTTATTTCACACCGGACCGCTGCTCATAACAGTTTACTGCCATCGCAGCTGTAATGTGATGGCTGCTGCATTCTTTAGCTCAGGATCTGACTTTGTGTTGTTTTTATGTCAGATGTATGTTAATGAATGTTCTGTTTCTGAGTTCCTCTTGCTGTTCCCGTTATTGTCTTCATCCTGGATCGTGCCTCTTGTGACCTTGCCTGAAGTGAACACACACACACACCGTTGTCTTCTGCCCATCAGGTGATCCATGTCACGGGACGAATCCGGTGCCGCCCTTCGCTCGTGCCGGGCTCAGCGCGCTCAGTGCGTCGGCCGATGGGTTTGGTCGCGCTGGCACACACACTCCCGCCCTCCACACTTAATGAAGTCCGCATGGAGAGCCAAATGTTTGTCTTCCGAGTGAACATGGACCTACAGGTCACATATTGTGAGAACAGGTAAGTTGTGAAGTTGTGAAGAGAAAACACAAGAAATGTTTTTAGTCCTCCAGTGAACTCTGATCCTCCACCAGTTACTGTTCAGACTGAACGAGTGTTCTCCTATAAATATTTGGGCGTCTGTGTGGATGATGCTTCATCCTGGAGTGCACATCGGAGACTAACAATAACAGAGCCTGTTACTGTTTTTTCACGCAGTATGGACAGTTTCTCTGTTCTAGCTGTCACATTGAATACATACAAAGGCAGATTTTTTTTTCTTAAATGTGTAAAGTCTCGTATCGCTTTTCCAGTGCTTCCACTTTCATGTTTTTTCATGAGTAGCTGGCAGAGCATCCTGCCAGGTGGTGGATTCGGAAGACACACCTGCTACTGCTTAGACAAACGTGCGTTTTTGTTTTTCCCGTTTCTTCACAGGATCTCAGAATATATGGATCTGACCCCAGCAGAGGTGGTGGGACAAACCTGTTACCACTTCATCCACGTAGAGGACCTGGAAAACCTCCGGCAGAGCCACGAGGACTGTGAGTCACAACATGTGCAAAAGTACCCTAAAGTCATACTTGAGTGGAAGTGAAGACATTGTGTAAAAATATTAATTTGAGTTAGTAAACATAACAATTGTACATATATTTACATGCAACCTTAATCTGTATATGAGGGGTTTTTTCCTGGTCATCGGAATCTGTTTCCTTTTCTTTTCCCCCTTTTTTTTTTTTAATCTGATGCCAACTAAATAAATTAATTTCAAAATGTGCTACCTTGGTTCTGATGCAGTATTCAATCTGAAAAGTAACAGTAGTGGAGTAAACGTACATCACCATCAAAATGTAGCAGAAATCGGAAATACTCAACTCGAGTTTCTGCATATCTGCTGTTTTGTACACTTTGGAGACAAATATTGCACTTTTGTACAGCTCTGTATTTATTTGATAACTGTAGTTACTGGTTACTTTACAGATTACATGCTACATCAGAGTGTACGTTTCACAATTTTACATGGATTCGAGCTATCCTGAAAATGATATCAGATACGATAATCAGTCAATCTATTGTATACAGTAAATATATGTAAAGGTATTTGTACTTGGATTTTACTTGTACTTTTGATATGTGAAGTACATTTTAGCCAGAAAATGTCTGTTTATATTAACGTACAATTAAAATCAGATACTTTAAGACTTTTACTCAAGTACTACTATTCAAATGGGTGACTTTCACTTTTACCAGAGTAATTATTTTATGATACACTGATGTGTAATTTACTAAATTGATCCCCCCTTTTTAGTCCAAAGAAATGTCTGAACTTGAGGGCGGCTTGATGGATGGAAGAGAGCCTGTTGAAACCTCTCTGTCCTGTTGTGATCGGCGCCCTCTGCTGCCGTCACCATGAACTGCCAAACCAACACCTGTCCTCTTCTCTTCCCTCCCCTCAATCATCCGTATCCTGTACCACATCCTTTTCTATTCAACCGTCCACCCCGTCTCCTCCCAGTGCTGAGGAAAGGCCAGGTGGTGACCGGCTACTACCGCTGGCTCCAGAGGAGAGGAGGCTACCTGTGGATCCAGTCCACCGCCACCGTCTCCATCAACCACAAAGCCCCGCACGAACGCAACGTCATCTGGGTCAACTACGTCCTGAGGTCAGTGCAACTGCTGCAGAGCCACACTTTTTTTTATTTTCTTTTTTAACTGGAGGACTGCTGATATGAGCTGAGTTTATATATATGCGGGCACCATACTGTGTACAAAGATCCTTTGAAGGGATAGATGATGAAATGCAGAGGGATTATTGGACGAGTTTCGCTCCCTCCGACATGTGAAAAACTGACGAGGGAACTTTAAAAAAACAGTGACATCAAAGCCGAGCACATTACCAGTTAATGTTAACGGCTAAAAACTTAATAGCTACTTTAGGTTTTGGTATAAATATTGAAGATTTTTATTTAAAATTATAAGATGACAGAAATTTGAGTTATCTTAAGTCATCTCATGTTTTATAGATTTTAGATTAATTTGAGGTATTTCTTGCCCTAAAAACAGATATTTTTTCTCTAGTTAAAATGACAGATTATGATTTATAATTACCATTTTAGTGAGCTAATTCAATTTAGAAACACAACCTAAACCTTTATAAGCATTCACAGTGATCAGTGTTATGACAGACAGTGAGCTCATCTGACTTTTTTCATGAATAACTGTGTTAAATGTTGTTAATTTACAAATTTTGTCAAAATTATGTATCGAACTTGTGTAGAAGTCATCACTCATGCAGAGTCTCCAGTGACAGTATTACAGCATTACTTATGCACCGTCTAGTGTCATTACTCTGAACTGGCAGGCATGATCTTATAAGAAGGCTCTGAGGCTGATTAAAGACAATTGCTTTCTGTTTCAGTTTAAATTACCTGTTAAATGTGGCATTTCTCTTGTTTAAGGCTATATTTATTTACTACACGGGCACAACACCTGCAGTAACCTCGACAAAACATGCTTTTCCCCGTATTTCCTTCTCGTACGTACACACACACACACACACACACACATTCAGGCAGAAACTGATGCAAATATACTCATCGCCCCACACACACACACCACAAACACGGCAGGTAACACAAATACATGCACAGCGAGCAGCAGTCAGACAAAAACAAGAGGAGTAGGCTGAATTTCAATGCTAATTGGACTGAAGCTATATAATTACAACAAATGGATGTCAGAATTTTGGGGCTGAATGGTGTTTTAGTTAATTAGTGCTGTAATTACAAGAGCTCATTAACTTCTCCAGCAGCCTCCTCCTTGTCTGAGCTTAACTGTGTATAGGTGGGCTGCTGAGAGTGTGTATGTGTGTGTGTTTCTGTGTGTGTCTTACAGGGTGGGGTCTACCTACTGTGTGTGTGTGTGTGCGTGCTAGGTGGAGGTTAGAAGGGTGTGAGGCAGTTTGGCTATTGGAGGTTGTTATTAGTCTGATTATATGTTGTTTCCATCTCTAAGTATTCACTCAAATCAGCACGCCACTAGCGTTTTTTTTTTTTTTTTAAGCTGTAAGTGGTTCTAAGTGGTAGATGATCATTTGTGTTTATGGCCACCTTTTTTTCTCCCTCCCTTCCTCCATTTTTACATCCATCCGTCACTCCGTCTGTCCAGTCGAACGGAGCTGCCCGACACTCCTCTGGACCTGCTGCAGCTACCGGAGAACGTGAGAGCAGAGCGGCTTCGGGTCAGCTCGCCCCCCACCAACAGCTCCCCACAGGCCCGAGGTAGGACAGCATGCACTCACCTGAATACCTTCCAACAACGCCCCCAAACCCGCCTGAACCTCTTCCTATCATTAAAATCTCTCTTCCTCCCCAGGTTCGCAGCCAGCGAAGACCTCAGTGGGGAAGAGTGAACCCGACACTAAAGGCAGAGACAAATTCACTGCCTCCGCCATCCCATCAGAGGACAGGAGGAAGCGCCTGCTGAGGTCCGAACCCGAGGGCGCTCCTCCTGAATCCCGTCGCAGGCTGGAGGAGCTCCGTCATGCAGAGGAGAGCGTGTCAGCCTCCTCTGACCTGGCGAGCGAAAGCGAGGGGGAGGAGGAGGAAGAGACAGAGTGGGACCAGGGGGGAGACAGCGACAGACTGAAACAGGAAGACAGTGGGGGAGGAAGTAAGCAGAGTAGGGGGGGAGAAACCCCGACCAGAGGGGAGAGGGGGGGGCGGGTGCACAACGGCCGGGCTGTGATCCAGCAGCTGAAGAGCGTAGTCACCCCGTCTCCCCTGCCCGGCAGCCCCAGCATCAAGACTGAGCACGAAGCCCTGAACAGCGGGGGGCGCTGGGGGTCGCACACACAAACCTCCACCCAGCCCCAACCCTCACATGCACACACGCCCTCCAGCAGCCTCAACGGCGACAGCCCCACCACCCCGATCCCTGACTCCTCTTCCAGCAGCGAGGCCCCCCCGAAAGGTTTGTTCACTCCCCCATCCCCAGCTTTGTCCCCGGCCATGTCCGTGTCCTCCCCGCTGCCCCGTGATGAGAGGTCCGTGTCGGGGGTGGTCAGTCGGAGCAGTGGCGGTGCAGGTGGCGGTCCTGACTTTGAGCTGCTCCAGAGACTGGCTGCAGGCGGCGCAGCGGGGCGGGTCCTTTTCCACCCCCTTGCCCTCGGCCCGCAGGGCCCTCAGAGCCTCTACGCCCCGAGCACTATCCGCTATGCTCCACCTGAGCTGCCCCCCTCCCACCACCACAGCGGAGGACACAGCGATGGCCTGCAGCTACGCTCGGACCACCACAAGGGACCCCCGCCAGCCTTCTTCCCCCACCTACAGCGGTTGGCTGGCCTGCCACCCTTCAGTGGTTTCTCCCCGTCTGACAACCCTTTCTCCTCCGGCCTGCCCTTCTGTATGAATGGACTGAGGGGGGCTGCAGGCTCCGAGGAGGACTGAGACTCAGAGGGGAGGAAGTGAGAGGAGAAGATGAAAATGAAGGACGGAGCAGAGTGACAGACCAGAAAGAGAGACGTTGAAAAGGGCAGGAGAGACAGAAGTGGCAGGACATTAAGCCTCTGAGGACGTTACTAATTGGACAATGAGTTGAATAACTGCGATCTAAAATATGTGACAAGTCGCTGCCGCGGGGAATTACAGCGTCCGCCTGCTGTGGACAAGTGACAGTGACTCTCCGAGAAAACGGGACATGGAAACTTTTGACTGGTCGTCCCTCAAGACTTTCTGTCTCTAGAACAATAATGAACTCCGCTCTGTGTCTTTCTTTAGATGACTGTGTTGATTTCTGTGTCTCTTCCACTCAGAGAAGCCATATTGTACATAGAGACAAAACCATAAAGACCCTCAGCTCACATTCCTCCTCGCTGTCAATCCAATTAACCCAATTAACCCTAAAAGCCAGTAGAAAGAGGTGGACACTCGTACGTAGGAAGGAAAGTGACTTTGGAATATAAATTTTTATTATTGCAGTATTACACAAATCGTCTCTTACACTGCAGGTGATTATAGGGTTTCCCCTTAAAAATAGCTGGAGACAGCCCTCTGGTGTTTTTGTATTGAGATTCAAAGTAATGATAATTATGAAAAAAAATTTAAAAAATCCATGTATACATCAGTCAGCCATACTTAAAGCACACTGTTGGGACAAAAATATGACTAATGTCGTCCCAGACATTCCATTATGTATAAGGGAAGAAAATGCAATGCAGACAGGACTCTACTTCTGTTGTTTGATCATAGGAAGGCCATTTGTTTAACTGAGAATTAATTATAGTATATTATGTATGATGCTGCGGTTGTGTTTGTGTGTGAAAGCCATATTCTTTTTTTTTTAATTTCTTTTTTTATTGATTTTTGATATTTTTCACCAGATAAAAAGGAAGGACGGCGATTGTGTGGAAAAATGTTTCTAGACAGACAGAATAACATTGTTTTACTGGATGTATAATATCATCCAAGTACTTTTTTATTATTCTGAAAAAAAAAAGATATTTCTGAAAATGTTTTTAGGAAGAGGGGGAAAACGGTGCTGGACATGAGTGTTTATTATCATTTAAAGCCTCTGTGTTTTTTCTGAGCACTTACTGAAATTTGTTCTGCTGTGAACTCAAAGCACTTCATCACTTAACACTCCCTGTGTGATCCTGTTAAAACAGAAAACAATGCAAGAGTGGTCACTAATATCATAGCCTGGCCACGGTGTGCTAGAGAAGGATAAACGGTCAGAGAAGTAAACAGACCCCATGTGGTCATTAAAAAGATGACCGTCAGAGGTCAATAAAAACATCGCCCTGAATTGTTCGGATATTGTTTTCAGTTCAGGAAGTTTTAGATTCAGAAGTGGAAACACGAAACACTTTTAATTTCTGCGTAATGCGGATTGATTGGAATTCCTTTCACGACTGAAAAAAATAAAACAAACAAATACAAAACAACTTTTATATGAAAATAATAAAACTGTTTTTTTTTTTTTTTTAAATTACTGATCAGAATATTTTATCTCTCATTTGAACTGAAGTGAGTCACAAACAATAGTGCCGTCTAAAAGATGCTCAAACAGGAGAGAATCTCTGTTACTAAATGTGATATTTAAAGGTGCACAATGTAGTTTTTGGGAAGAACTTTTAAGTCAAAGACAAAGATCTTCTCTGACTGATGTTTTTATGTCTAAACAAACTAAATAAACTCTCTTTGTCTTCATGACTGAATAAACTGAGTAAGCAAACTGACTTATGCAACAACACAATCTCATAGTGTTTACTTCATATGTGGCAGACCCTGACACCTTTCTAGCTTCAAACAGTGTTCTGTGGATCTGATTTCCTTCTGAGAACAGCTTGTTTATTCAGTTATGGAACAAATAACTATTTCTGAATTGATATTGTTACCTCATGTTAAAATTCTTAGTTTTAATTTCTGTTCCAAAACTACGTAGTGCCCCTTTAACATTTGAAAAATTGACCACTTTTTGACAAAATGCCGGTGTCAATACAGCCAAACACACTTTTAAAAAAAAAAATCTAATTTTCACACACACGCACACACACAGAAACGCAATAATAATAATGATCAATGATACAAGTACTCAAAACATCAGATAATTCTCCAGCACTTTGAAATAAAATCCTTCTAACTGATCCAACATTTGGTGAAAATAACACCTACATTTCTTTTAAAGTGATGCCATAATGACAGACACTGTACGTACGCTGTTTTTATTCTGCTCCCAGTTTGAGATTACAGTCGCCTGTCTGACCCGAGGGATGAGTTTACATGAAAATCTATGAAAAAAAAAATTAAAAAGTATTTGTTCAGATACGATGTGCACTACACACCCATACTGTAGCTGTCACACATACTTTTGGGTGTTCAATGATATACTGTGTGCGTGCGCACTGGCTTGTACAAGTGTGTATGCTTTTTTTTGTTTGTTTGTTTTATTTCTGTCTGTTACATTTTGGTTGAATTAAACAGCTAACCCCTTGCCCATCACTGTGAAGCTAACGTTATCCTCCCATCTTTGTGAATACTCCACCCGCTCATCAGATAAAATGAACAAATGTAAAAAAGAAGAACAGTGATACAGATGACAATAACAATAAAATATTCCAGTAGAGGAGCACAACTCAAAGGCTTTGTCATATTCTTTCTTGCATCCGTGCTGCACATCACTTCAGCCATTAAGATGTATGGAATGGCATGATTCAGCGTATGTTTGACGCAGTTAATTAAGTTTTTGTGGGATCATTTGGGACACATATTTTAAGGTAATCAAGTTTGTTCCAAGCCACATTTGCATATGTTTGATTTGTTAGTCTCCTTCACAAAACACCAACTCTTCCGACGTGGAGCAGACATTCATATGACACAAAATTCAACCAACAACACGGCCAAGAGTAGCAAACACAAGGGACGAATCAGCGGCGGAATGAATAAAAGATGTCTGTGTCATCAGCGAAGCAGGTGGGCGATCTTGAATATCCCCGGAGTGGACAAAACACAATAAAACACACAATAAAACACAACAATATTGATCGTTAATAAAAGGGGGAAATGGTGAAGCAGGTGAGAGCGAACACACACTGTGTCTCATTTATGAGAGGCTACATGTGGGCATGCATCAACGTGTGTATGTATGTGCATTGGCAGTTTGCAAGTGTGTCTGTGTATGTGTGTGCATCTCTGTGAATTTGCAAGCGTGTGTGTGTGTGTGTGTGTGTGTGTGTGTTGTCTGAAGCAGCCCCAGGGAGGGGCTCTGACATTGAAGACGGGTTAAATCCTGTTTTACATTCAAGTGGCAGGCCCTAGTTCATTAGAGTGAGGATCATTCCTCCTCAAGACCAAAGGAAGCGCATACTAAACAAGAGCAGTTGTTGGGGAGAAAATGCCATTGTACGTGCAAAACCGTATGTACTGTGTGTGTGTGTGTGTGTGTGTGTGTGTGTGTGTGTGTGTGCGCGCGTGCTGTGAATGGAGCTGCACCTCTGTTTTCCTCTTAATGTCTTCTTTTTCCTGTGGAGTCTTTATACTGCGAAGTAAAGGTGCGGCTTGTGCAGATGAAATCATTGCGCGCTGTTTGTGTCAATGTGGATGTGTGTGTGTGTGTGTGTGTGTGTCTGCGTGTCGTGGCAGCTCTCCTGACTGTCTTTCTACTCAGCCTGTCATTGAGTCACCCATATGCCCTCTCTGTCACCGACTTTGATGGCTTATCTTACCCCCTGAATTGGAGTCGCGCTCCCGGGGGAAATACCTGAGCACATGTAAATGCATTTGAAAGAGTAAAAAAAAATATGGGTGGGAATAATAGAGTGAGGGATGGAGGGAGACACGAAGACAGCTGCACCTCCATAACTCCCTCTGTCCTCCATCCTTCCTCTGCAACCTCCGCTCTTTGTCACTGTTTCACCCCCCCAAAAAATCTCCTCTCAACCAGGAGAAGGCCAATCCATAGTTAATGCAGTTTCTCAAGGCAGATGCTTTGATCCATACGCCTGGCATTTAACACCTGAGCAGATGAGCAAGCTGCTCTCCAAATAAGCAGAGGTTATGGCCCCAGCACTCAGACTGAGGGTGTAGATGTGTACGTTTGTGGAGATGTATGAGGCAAAACCTGGTCGTGGAGCTGTGGCTGGTGTTGTGGCTCCTCGTAGCAGCTCGGGGGTCTGGGGTAGATGGTGTTTGTCAGTGAGGGCGCGTCTCCTGCCTCTGGGCGCCCTGCCCTTTAGACGCGCCAGGCCTCAGGAGCCTCCTGCATGCCAAACAGACCTGTGCAGTCAGAAGGAGAGAAGAAGCGGGGGAGGAGAGGAGGGGAGGGGAGGAGAAGCGAACGTGAGGAGGAGTCCAGAAAGAAAGAGACTCGAGGGCGAAAGGGTAGAAGAGGATCTGAGGGAGGGAGGAGAGGGGCTCGAGGGGAGGAGGAGGAGGAGGAGGTGGTGGTGCGATGCTGGTCACACTGCAGCAGCCATCCAGACACACCCTGCATGTGAAACACAACTGCACTGAAACGCCCTGGGAATCAGCGGGAGGAGAGGTGGGAGGAGAGGAGGAAGAGAGGGTGACTCTGAGGTGAGTCTCAACAGCAACACAGTGTGTCGATGGCCGCGAGATATCACAGACCTTCGCCCCGGCCCAGTCAGTGATAGTTATCACAGACAAAGCCCCCCCATCACCAACACTCCCACACACACACACACACACACACACACTCACAACCACATGCTGCTCCGTTCAGTTCATATATTCATACATGCTTGCAGACGAGCGGCTCATTATAAAAATTATGCATGTACAGCATGCGCGCGTGGACAGTTTGTACATCCTCTGACTCCTACAGCTCGGAGAGTTACTACCGACTCTGACAGCACTTACACATTAAAGCGGGCCATGTTTGCATAATCCAAAAAAATATGACAACTTGTTAAGAGGTTTTGGGTTACAGGTGAAGGTTTTTGATTCCTTTATAATTAAGATCCAGAAAGATATTTTGCACATTTTGTCTCAGTTACAGATGAAAGTGTGTTGAGATATTTAATTATGGAGTGTGCGCTCTCTCCTTTATGTCCCCAGCAGGGCCCCGGCTAATAGAGGGGACACTGAGGTCATGTCCTCTGTACTTTGTCTGGGAACTAATCAGTTTCATTTAACTTAAGGGAGTTCGTATTCCTTCATTTAAAATGTACATGTGGTAGGAATTTTATCAGCTAATTCAACTTCAGACTCGTTACCTTTTCTCCTTCACTTCTAGAGGGGTGTGTTTGTGGGACCGTGGCCGGATTAACCAGTTAGGGGCCCTCCTATTGATCCAAACCTCTGTGTGCATTATACACAGTGGTGGGAAGGTCAATTCTGACATGACAGACAAGTCACCCTGCTGATAATTTAATATGTAATGCAAATATCTTAAAGGAGGAAGGAGATTGCTAACTGCTAAACAGACAGTAAGCTTACTAACACTTACAGTGGCTTTAACTGCTTAATCAAAGTAATTTAACTATATATTTGATTACTTTGTGATTACTTTATGAACTTGGCATGGCAGTGCAATGCTAGTCACACATAAAAAAATAAAAGGTTTCTATAACAATTTATGAGATGCATTGTAATTTAAAGTGCTCAGTTTGCACAAGTTTTCACAACTCGGAGCAGTAATGCTAAGCTAACGCAATCTGAATCACAGACAATAACACCAGGCTGTAACATGCAACCAGCTAAACCTCTGTTAACATGGCCTGACTTGGGAAAAAAAAACAAATAGTGAATTACAACTTTTCTATCACAACCAAACATCAAGCCATGCAAAAACACAAAGACTATAAATTAGCAAGTTAGCTAATATTACTTACTACTCAACAGCAACACGTCCAGCCTGGCATTTATTGGCGCCGTCTTCAGCCAGCCTGAGTTTTTACTTTTGCCTCTCATTGTTTCTTTTTCTCCTCAGATTCCTCCGTCAATGTCGTCTTCAGTCTCTCAGCCTCTGTCACAATGTCTGTAGAGGCTGCTGAGCCGTTTGCTAGCCAGCCAACTTTTGGCTAGTTTCAGAAACAGTTACATGCTGCTTTCAGGAAACTCTGGAAATCACAGAGTTGGAGGGCACCAGAGGCACAACCAGAAGCCCTTTCTTTCTATAAAGTATAATCCAGTCGCCCCGCCCCCCAATAAATAAAAATAATGAACTAATTTATTATGTATTAATTAATACTTGTAACTCCCCAACACTGATAATACAGTATAGGTCGTCTCCACACTCCCATCATGTAAAGGCCACACAGTAGGCCAAAGTGATGCTGGAAAAATACAGCACAAGTTTTATGGTTCAGTTTGTTAAAAAAGAATTGAAACATGCATTAATTGAAGAATATGCAATGTGTAAGAATGACTTAAAAATAATTTCTAAATATATATAAAAATATATAATAATATATTATTTGAAAAGTAAGATCTGGTCATAATTAAGGACCCTATGCAGTAGTGCTTTAGTTGCCCAAATTCCTCGACAATTTGGATTTAATCTAACTACTGAAAAACAAAGGTCTACTTTGGCTGCCTCACCATTTAAAATTAAGCAGATGTGACACCTGAAGAAGTACAGAAATCTAACAAACAAACAACACACACTGAAGTCTGGACAGATTTCTTCTCGCTTTATTACTGTATGTACAGTATGATGCATTGAAAGTGGCGCAAACACAAATAAGAGCAAACAATAGTGAACCAACTATTGTGAACAAACTCCAATATTGTCAACACTATCACTATTTTTTACACCCGTTAAGACGGCATTTGTAGTGATCACAAAATCAAAGTGACATTCACTCAAAAGGTAAAAACGGTTTGTGGTTTACATATAAGTACTGTACATGTATATCAACAATACAGAGCAAAATATACAACCACAGGAAAAAAAACTTTGAAAAATACTCTTTGTTTCCAAAAGTCTAATGAGAAACAAAAACTGACAAAAGTGCTATTGGCTTTACAAAACTAAATAAAAAAATTACTCCACAGGGGAACTTCAACCTCTGTAAAAAATATATTCTGAGCCCACAATGATCTTGTTTGACTGGTTTGTCTTATTTTCCAAGACTTAAATGAAAACTTCAAGTATTTCAATCCCAGTTAATTAATGATAAAATAAATAGCATCCACCAACAGTCGGCAGCGAAACACCACAGAAATGACCCCAAAAATGAAAAATTATTGCATACAGTGCAGTGAAAAGTATAATTGAACAAATATGATGCTTTCAGTGTGTCTATGAATGTGAGGATGTAAAAAAAAAAAAAAAAAGGTTTATAAAAATCAATACATTTTTCTGGCTTACTGATAATGTAAGTGAAGCAGCTTTGAAAATGTCTGATTATAAGAAATCTTAGGAAAGAAATGGATGTGGTGAATGAAGTTGAACTACCAAGATTTCAGCATTTTCTGACCATTTTTCCGAAAAAGTCTAAAAGTCTTTTTCCCCTTTCACAATAATCTTTACATCGATCACACACACTCACACACACACACACGAGGGAAACCCTGAATCAAAGCATCACACACGCTTTCCTGCTCTCCATTCAGCATCTACTTGTTCGCTCCCTTGCCGTCATTGTCCTCGCTGTCATGATGTCTGCTGTCATGGGAGCCGCGGTAGCCCCGGTGCTCACGCCTCTCGCGGCACTCCTGGCACTCCTCCTCATCCTCTCCCTCCTCGTCCTCGTGGATGATCTCCACCTCCAGCCGGCCGATGTAGAGAGATACCGCGCACAGCCAGAAGAGGGCGACGCTGCCGACCGCTGCGCTCTGGAGCAGCAGAGCAGGCACAGACATCAGCATCATCCTCCGCAAAGCAAAGAGGCTGCCGATGTACGAGGCGCCGCCAAACGACACGCAAACGCCTCCCAGGATGAAGAAGGCTGAGGGGAAAACAGATTGATGATGTTACTGTAGAAATCCTATTAATTTTTCTCACAGCTCACTGCAATTACATCTGGGATGGAGGCATGTTGGGTGAAAAGATAAAAAAGAATAAAACAGAGATCTTTACTCGTGTGCCCTTGAATGATCTTCAAAACAGGTGAAACGTGTAAGAAATAAAGTAACACACTTATTCTGACATCAATAATGTTGGCCTCATTTAAAGCCATGGCTGGTAAGTTTTGTTTTTTATGGTTGTTTACACATTAATGCGCATCAAAGTCAATGACTATTTAATGATTTAATGAAGGTCTCGCTTAATAAAACATTCAGACGCTCAAAACTGGTATTTCAGGCAGCCATGACATCTCTTACAACTAGATATCAAAGATCTCAGCTCCTTATTTACTCATTATGATTTAAGTCAATCACAGAAATCCTCGTGAAATTATTCATTATAAAACTGCTGAATAGAAAAAGTTAAATCTACCACAAGGTTACGTTAGAAAAGTGATTGACTTCAGGACAAAAAGAACTGAGGCGTATTGACGGGCTAATAGTTTGAAGAGAATTCTAGTTATTAATTTTCATAATCATTATATTATTTCTCTTAAATCCAGCCATTTTAAAGAATTCAGGACCGCGCTGACTCCTTGATTCTAAACTTGAAACACAAGACACTGTTTGTTAATGCGCAACCACAGAGCTGAAGCTACAAGTGTGCTGGTTTGATCGTACCATATCCTGCTTCTCGCCCCACTTCACTCTGGACAAACGCGATGACTCCGATGCCGGTCGCCAGCAGTCCGTTCCTGAACCACGAGAGGAATCCTGCAAGACAATCACAATCCAGCATAATTTAGATGCATGTGTATGAATTAATATAACTTTATATACAGCGAGTTTAAGCAATGTTGAGAGCTGGAATAGAAATTTTTTTCATGTCCTTTTATGTGCCTTTTCAACGTTCACCATTTATGTTGATGAGACATCCATACAGGGCTCAACATTAAAGTTGTTAAATGTTATTTTTAGATGTCTTTTTAACTTCAGTTCCAAATGTCTAGAGAATGTGTTGTTGTTGTTTACTTCATGTAGCAAAAGCTGCAGGGAGAATTCAAACCCTGAGCCTAAACCTCAGTTGCCTGCATGAGGAATGTACTTTACCAGGAGAGCTATTCATCACCATGTTTGGTCATCCAACCTTGAAATATCAGCCTCCCTGATGAAGGCCGATGAAAACTTTCTATGTCACTGTAGCAGTATTTATAGCAAAACCTTCAGTGAAAAGTTAGGGCCATCTGTTATCTCGTGTAATTCTCTTCTTTGTGGTCTACTATAAAGTATATCTGACGAGTGTGTAACAGTCAATTAATGGCCGTGTAAAGCTACACAGGTGTAATGTGCAGTCCGGTTGTTAACTGGGTGGAATTTTACTACTTCCCCGATCTCTATGAGCTGATAAAAATGAAGCGGATGCGATAAAGGCTTTAAGATGTCAGTGTAAGTTGTCCCACTTTTAAAGTTTAACAGAACTTGCAGGAAAATTATTATAGTCACTGACTCGGGTGTCCCGGCTATTTGTTCCAAATGTTCTTACGCTGCCTGCTCAACACTACACCCACTCCACACCTCTCCTCCCTACCGCCGAGTCCAGAGAGTCACCACCCATCACTGTGACGGACTAAAACCCTGTCAAGTCCAGAAACTGTTCGATCATTCTCTCCACTAGATGATTTACTCTCATCTCTCGCTTCCTGATGGTCACTGAATGTTAGACTAAATGTCTATTTCAGTGCCTTAAAGCCCATGTTTCGAGTTATAAACCAAGCTTTCTGGGGGAACTCTAAAAGTAACCCTATCATCCATAAGACAGATGCATACAATTATAGCAGAAAGGACGCGTTCTCACAGAGAGAGAGAGAATACATCTACGCACTAGGACAAATAGACATAGAAGCGTCTTCATGTATAAAGTCTGCCGAATTAACAAGTAGGCACAAGTAGTCACAAATGTGTTGTGGACTTTTCTTAAAGTTTATACAATTTCTCCTGAAGCATGACATGTCTAAAATTGAGATTTTTTTAAAGGGAGTCTCGGGGACTTTCTCTACTTTCTCCGGACTAGTAGCATTATAGTAATATCTGTTAACTGCATCTGTAAGATTTCACATGTTCACCATCAACAGGTTACATTATTTAATACATGATGTGCAAATTGTGAAATAATTTCAAACAGCTTCAGACACTGACGCAGACAGGGATAACAGACACTTTTTACAAGGAAAGACACATATTAATTTATTATGTTGAATGCCGAATTTACAGGAAGGAAGATATGATTTAGAATTTGCAGTAGCCATTACACGAAGTTTGTTAAGTTTCTCCTCATGATGCCGCAACTCTTAAAATCACGTGATTTGTAAGGGAGTCTCGGATGCTGCGTTACTTCATTACATGGTCACAAGACATGTTCCATCTCTGGCTGCACCAACACAATGATGTCAAAGCAGGCACTTCCACCAGCTGTCACAGGTAAATCACCTGCTGCATTATCACTGAATGTGTCCACAAAGGACACAGACATTGAGGTTTCATCCCAGGGCTGATCTGTTCATGTTGTAAGAATGACACCGCTACACGACAACTGCTGGGCACAGACCAACTTTCATCTAACAGAGTGAAGGTGTGATACAACACATGTCACGTTACCTGTCTCATGAGACTTTCTCAGCATCTGAAAAAAAAAACATGGAAGAAGAAAACTATTAGAAACGTCTTCTACTTCTACTGTTTGAAAAGTCTCACTCCATGTGTTTCTATACGGCGTTTCCCCGCCGGGCTGAACCCACCAGAGCGTCCGCCTTGTCCAGGTCTGAGAGCTGGTACTGCTGCTCCGGCCCCCGGCTCTTCCCCCACGGTCCCTTCTCCACGACCCGCAGCCGCGACGAGCCGTGCAGCCTCCTCAGCGGCGCTCCGGCGCACCGAGGCCGGGCCGGCTTCGCTATCCGGGCGAAGTGGAACGCGGCCGGCAGCAGCTGCCTTCTCAGGAACAAACTCAGGAAAGCCATCACATCGCGAGTCGGTCCCGAGTGGCTAAAAAAACACGAGCTAAAGGCGAAAAAGCACAACACGACCTCCGCATGCCTTGTGAACTCTCACCTTGTCGACGACAACCCGGAAGTGAGTTCTGTGAAGCCGCATGACGCAGTGAAGATTTGAACAGCGCCATCACGCGACTGTCAGTGTATAAACACAGGATTGTTTTTGTTTTTAGATGTAGAGAAAACCCCTTAGTGAGATTATTTTAAATCACAGTTGATTTTTTATGTTTTTTTGTAGCGATATTCCCGCTCTAAATATAGATAAAACTTAATAACCTGCAATTGCACGTTCGTGCCGCACGGTGGCGTCAAAGTACCAGGCTGTGACATTCAAAAAACAGGGGAAAAGTAAATAAAATATGTCTCACTTGATAATATACTCAGAACAACAAAGGCAAAACAGGGAATATAATAAAATGTGATGATGATGATAATAACATTAACAATGATAATAATAATAATTAACTATATATGCATAGCTCCTTTCAAAGCACAGTTCAAAACACAGTAACAAAGTGCTTTACAAATCTGAATGAAACACAAAACAAATAAAATAACACACGTAGGAGAGTGAAACATGCAACAACAAAGCAGACAAAGTCACAGAAATGCAATTTTATACAAATGGGTTTTCAAAAATGATTTAAAAGCTGAACTTTATAAGCACAAATTGGAGCATGACTTTCATCTTGCCATAAAAAATAACATGTGAACGATACAAATAAAATGCATTTTATTTAAGATTAGCAGGTAGTATATTTTGTTTTTACATTTTTATGTTTCATTCACACAGTTTTCCTAGATATCCTAGAAAAAATTGAGAAATCGTGGAAATCTTCCCCACCCAACTATGTGCATGGTGTTACATATTTAACACAATTAGACTAATTAAATGGGCTTTGTTCATTTCTAACTGACTCTGATGTCTGAAGTGACGCTCCACCTGAGGATGTAAAACCCAATGTAGCTACTGGAAGATGAAAAGCAAAGTGGTTTCACTACAGACAGATAATGCCTGTCATGATATATAACAGTGGTGACTTAGAGAGGAACATTATATAGAAAAGCACATGATTTAGCCTACATCAGCATGAATGTCAACTAGAAAACATCTGATGTTATAAACACAGTGACAGCGACAAAGTATAAGCCCGTGTGCAGATACACTGGACCTGTGTGGATGTGTGTGAGGATGAGGATTGAGGATGAGTGGACGGCCTCTTCCTGAGGGCCTTTTGTCTTTTTCTTCCCACTGGGACCCACAAAGACCACGCCTGTCATACCTGATTGTTCAGCGTGAGGAGCACAGAGAGCTGCACAGAAGTCTCACGTGGGAGTATGTATTTGTATTTGTGTGTGTGTTGACAGTGGGGTCTTTAACAGACGGCCAAATCTTTGATGTGATGCGCAGCTGACCTTCTGGTCGCTCTCACGCTACTGTCCCCAACACAATAGGAGACTGATGTTTGTACACACACACACATACACACACACACACACACACACACGCACACACACACGTGCATGCATGGACTCACACAACAGCCATACAGCTTATAACAGTACAATTATTTTTCATACATCAGAATACTCCTGAAAACGTCACCTTCAGTAATAGACACTCATATTCATCTATTTCTATCTATACGTACCTCTGAACTTGTGATGCAGAACCATAGATGCACATCTGTTTTAATAAATTACATATTTTAACATTTATCCAAGGATGTTACAAGTGTGACAAGGGTCCTGACACATGGGAGGTTAGACGAAGGATTTGTCACATTTATTATTATTCCTCGAAACTTAAAAAAAGAAAATGTGTTTCACCAGAGATCACTCATTTGTTTGCTTCTTTTTTCAATATGTCCAAAGCATTTGTTTTTATCATATTGTGGTGATAAGATTACTGCAATACACATACACCCACACACATACACAGGTTCACTGGGTGTGATCCAGGCTTCTCAGGATGCTGTCCGGGACAATTTCCTGATAAAGTAAAGGCCTCTGTGGGCGTGTGTGTGTGTGTGTGTGTGTGTGTGTGTGTGTGTGTGAAGGGTGGGGGAGAATACTAAATGTGAACATGTGGCAGTCTCGGTTCAACCTGCGTCTTGACCAACCTTTAAACAATATATTATTCTGCATCGTCATGCGCCCACTCGAGTGTATCTACAGTTCATGCACGCAAAGATAAAAAGATGCCAGAGACTTTAACTTGACTTTGTTCAGTGTGTTTAGACACGATGTTCTGAATGCACACAGTAAATCAAGTGGTTGTATTTTTATGCATCTGGACAGTGTGCCAGTGTTTCGAGGGACTGGCATATTCTGAACTGGCAGGAGTTCTGTCATCAACTCACCCTTTGATGAACAGACAAGTGTCCACATAACGGGCTGAATGACAGTGGTGGGTTCAGACAAGCTGTTTCTATATGCGCTTTGCATTTGTGCAATGAAAACAAGAAAAAACTGGTTACTTGCTGGTAACCAACAAATGCTTTAGATCTTTTCCGAATCAGTTTCAAGGCAGTATAAAAAGGTTTGCTTAAACCTGCAGGATAAGAAAATATAACAAAAGAAGCAGGTTTGACTCAACACGTGGAACATCACAAGCTGAATGACAGAGGAGGAAACAAGGATGTCGATGGCAGAGGTGGGAAGTAACTAATACTTAGCTGTACTTTCAGGTATCTGTACTTAAGTACTTAAGTATTTATTTTTCTGACCTTTTTTTTTCTTTTCCTCCCCACACATGTTGACACAAATATCTGTACATTTTCCAAATAGTCTTGTCACTTTAGCTTGAGCTGAATTATATATATTTTTATATTTTGCTTCATTGCACGCCTTCACAAGAATGATTTTATCATATCACTGCACATCACTCACATCAGACGGACCGAGATGAAACGACGTAACACGACGGACACAGATAGAGAGGGAGACTTTAGGCCAACCCTGGAAATGAGATTCAGCAATCAACTATCTTTTTTGCGCTTTTAGGAACAGCTCAGATAAATCTTACTGATTCTACTTTTATATTTAATAACCTTTGAATTCTATTAATATGATGTGGCGTAATTTTTTAAAACTAGTCCAGTTTTTTTGTGAATTCACACATGTGGTAGCAGTTAACTAGTTGTCGTATTAAACTGAAAAGAAAAAATACAATTGTTGATGTGTCAGCATAGTAAATAGCAAAGTGAGAGCCTACAAAATTCTTCAAATAGGACCTGAAATAAGGTAATTAGAGTATATACATTAACAATGTGACGTACATGAACATTCTCTATATGAACAATGTGCAATAAGTTACAAAATAGAGCACCAATTAAACACTGTTAAGTATAGAAATACACCTATTTCAAGTGCATAACGATGCTAATATGCTAATGCTAATAATGATGCTTCAGTGACTAAAGTAAAACAGATGTTGGTGCATACGGTGTATTGCACACCACACAAGCAGATGTTGGAATCACATCTGACTGCTATACAGACTCTTTTATAGATCAGTGCTCGCATTGTCATCGTTCTTCCCGCCGGTTCACGGACCGACTGTGTTTCACGCTCACTTTTGATGCTGTAATGAAGTGCAGCGTGGACAGAACGGTTTAGGCATTTTAACTGCAGACAGAAAAGTCCTCTTTATATCTGTGTGAGCTATTTTAAGGAAGGCTAGCGGCACAGTTGATCCTCAAATTCCCCTGCCTTACCACTTCACCAGCCCGTACCACTGTCTGTCCTCGCCCGCTATCACTCACTTTCTTTTCCCTTTGCTCTCATTTCCTCAGTTTTACTCTCCGAACCCTCTTCCCTCTGACTCACTCCTTATAGTGCAGGTCTGGATGACTGGTCTCTATCATGATGATGGGTTTTTTGGTATTTTCCGTTTGATTTTATTTCCCTTATTGATTTTCAGGCAGAGCCTCTATTACTAAAATCTTCATCTCAGATTCTTGTGTTTTGCAAATCCGTCTTTCTGACATTTACTCGATTTTTGACGCTATCCCATTACCCAATTCCTTCTTTTCTTTTTTTTGGTTTTGTTTAGAAAACTCACTGTAGCCCCCTGAATCTCTGCATTTTTCAGGATATGTCCACCACCCACCTTTTACCCAAATCTCCCTTCTCTCTCTACTAAAACATGGTCTTTATGAATAATTAAGAAAAACAAATAGTCCATGATACCCAAGTGCTGCTGTCTATTTTTAAAGTGGTCATCTGACTGGCACGACGGTCGTCATTTGTGTTGTCATGCATCCAGCAGCAGCAGCACCAGCACTCCAATTTTTATTCTCGCCGACACATGTTAAATGTGATATTAGTTTCATGAGCAAACATACATTTAAAACAGATTTGTTGAATGTCTTAAGCTGCACTGGCCTTTAAAAATCTGACCGCTCAGCGAAAGTAAGCCATTCTGCTTATTGGGCCTCAACCGCCCGTTAACTCTTTCTCTGTCGATTCCTGTGGCGTCAACAGAAAAGAGGAAAGAGAGACTGATAGAGCGCAGGAGGAGGAGGAGGAGGAGGAGGAGGAGATGTGTATACGTGCAGAGCAGCACTAGTCTGTGTTGCACAGTCGGGGGGATTCCAGCCAGCTGCGTTGGGAGCGCTGACCTTGGCAAAGAGTACACTGTTTTTCAGTCCCAGGGACAAACAAGTGTTGGATAGAAGTGTCAGCAGACAAATGATTTACTGAGATGAGTTAAAGGAGAGACACTACTGCTTGATAAGTCAGCGAGGAGCATAAAATATGGTTTTAAAACAAGTTAAAAAAAAAACAGTTTAAGACACAGCTGTACATTTACTTAAGTTAAGTTTGTGGTACTTGTCTTTTCTTTTCATGCCACCATCCACATTTACTTCACTGCATTAGAGTGAAATAATGTATGTTTTAATTTACTGCATGTATCTGATTACTTTAGCTATTGAGACTTTTGTGCAGAACAAATGAAGAGCTTATGAAATACTATGTTTTGTCATCAATTAAAGGATGCCTCCACCAAAGTTTCTTTAGAGATCTTGGGAAGTGAATAAAGTAGAATAAAGCCTTTTGTGGCTCCAGAGGAAGCTGCATGTAATCTGTTACACTAACTCCAGTGATGTAATTTAGTGGCTGAGTTGCATTGTGGGTAATGAAGGTTTTGAAAAGCAGTCCGCTGGTCCAACACTGCACACCTATGTAAGTGTTGGACATTGCCTTTCCTATTCAGTGCATCTTTCCTCTTTTCAAAACCTGGCACCTACATTACCCAGAATGCAACTTAAACAATGCAGGGGCACCACTGGAGGCAGGTTATCAAAACTGTTAGATTTTTTTCAGATAGGCAGTAGTGCTCAAAATCTGAAAGCATGCTTTAACGTTTAAAATTAGTGGAGTTACCCTTTAAACTAGAAGAAAATGAATCTGCAACTATGACGATAACAGATTTAATCATTTTAAAAGAGTTGAGCTCCACCTCCACTAACCAAAACAGTGAAATCCTGCATTTACATGAATGCACTATGGTATTTAGGCACGATAGTTGAAGAACATTTTCCTGATTATACTTGAGGTAACATGTTCAACACCAAACTGTAACAGAGTATTTCTCCCGTGCAGTATCAGTACTTGTACTTGGTAAAGAGATTGCTAACTAAAGCGTCTGCATCCCTTTCCACCACTGACACACAAGTATACCACTTGATGTACATTATGTGACAATGTCATACTTCATTACATAAACTGTGCATTGTAAGTTATTTTGAGGGAAATTACCATGATGTACCAACACTACAGGATACAGGATGGGAAGCTGTCGGGGTTATTTAATGTTGCAGGTGTGTGAAAGCGTGTGTTTCCAAGCTTGTTTTTTCCTTTAATTATAGTACAGCTTTCCTTTTGATCCCCTGGTACGTGGCGGCGCTGATTTCTTTTTGAGGCCACTTTGTTTTCATCAGACATTGTTGTGGCCCACATCTCCGGCTAATGGTTTGCACATGTGTGTGCTTGCATGTGTGTTAAATCACCACCTACTGTATGTCTGTTGTAATCAAGTTGGCATTAAGGTCTGTGCCGGTCGTTTATTCTGTGGGCTGTTGGGCAATGCAGGAGTTTGGTAGAAATTCTCCGCCAAACAATGACTCATCGCTCGCTGGTTGCTTGGAAGTGGCAAACTTGGAGTGGTTATGTTATTTCCTGTCAACTGCGTGGGCACAGACTGTGTTACATCAATGATGAACTCATTCTGCCAAAGACCGGTGGTAAGAATTTCCCTTGTCCCTCCAAGCACACTACCTGTCTTTATGTCGTTACACTTAATAAAGGTCAGCCTTTGGCCAGCGGCTTTCTGGAGGAAAAGCTGTCTTTCTGAGTCAATCTAATCTTCCTGGTCACATCTCCTTTTTCTAAGTAAACCTCAATAAAAATGTGCCACATCTCCGTATCAGCAACAATAAAACATACAGAACATGCTGCAAACCCATCGCAGATGAGCTCAGTTACCAATAAAGCGGCAATGAGATGAGCTTTGACCTTTTACTCTGGATTGAATTGCACGCATCAAGGTTACCTGATGAAGTCATTTTGCAGATGTGGTGAAATGATTAACAGAAGCATCATCTACTGACCACAGACGAAACATTTCACAGACAGGTTCCCCTTTCCCTGAAGTGAAACAGTCTCCATGTAAAATATTTGTTCCTGTTTCTTGCACCCACAAACCAAATAGACAACAAATACGGTTTGTTCATTGTTTGTGAGTCATTGTCAACTTAGTCAACATAGTCAACTTTGACTGAGTTGTTCAGGAACCTATTAGCTCATTTCATTCTCAATTTCCATGGGTCAGCATCATCGGTTGCAGACCGAAAGTCCCTCTGCAGTGAAGTCAAAAAGGCAAAACTGATACCAAGGAGCCAGTTAACATGACAGCAGAATATGAATAGCACAAAGCATGGCTGAAACTGAAGCTTGTTTGCCGGCTGAATCATAGTTTAGGAAAGCTAAATTACATTAGTACAAGGAACAGCTGGAATCACGTCCTGCTGCTTTGTTTGTATTGGTGTTGTTACGATACTTCAATTACTAGTAGACCAGTGTCTTTCCATGGCAACGCTGCTGTGGACGCGTTTTGCCAGAAGTCACAAGTTAACACGGCTACTTGTTAATCAGGAACACCGGCAGTGTAGTAGTGCCCTGTCGTCTAACAAGAGTCAGGCTTCTCTAACATGCTGAATGGGAAGGCGCCACTAGAAACTGTTTGTAAAAGGGATGGAAGTTAATAGGACAAACAAACCGTCTATCACCTTCTATATCACAGGCTAATTTCCACCAGCACTAACCAGCAACACTCACCAAAACCTGTAGCTTAAACCTTGTAGAGCTGATGAATGACCCTTTCACATCACTGCTGTTGTCAGTTTGGACAGATTTATTGTGATTTTCATCTTTTTTAGTACCTTATCTGTGCCAGGTTGGCAGCCACGTTGGTGTTGGTGATGTGTGCTAAGTGAAATTATGAAGTTCACTCAGCAGTTTAACACAAAACTAGATGATATTTTTCATACAAAAAAACTGACTGAAACACGAGCTGGCAGGTATGTCTGTTTCCTGGGTTACTTTTAAATGTATTCTATTAGTCAAGATGTTACAGGACTACAAATCTTCACTGGCTGATTTTACACAACCATGTGTCTGTGGTACATCCGCTGAGCTCTGCTGTGCTGTTTACAGCTGTAAATACAGCCTCAGATGAATATTCCCTTGCTGTTAAATTATCTAGTTATTATGAAGAGAACATGATCTCCAACCCTCTGAAGGACAATTAAACCTAGAATTATATTTTGATCTCTTGGAATGCGAAGTGTCTTTTGCTCAGTTGAGTTCAATGACTCAGGAAGTGTGTGGTCAGACACAATCGATCCAAATCCTGATGGGCCCTTTTATAAACCTCAACTTGTTTAACCCCATCTTCTCCTCAGCTGCACTACTACTCCGTGTTATTTAATAGTAGAATTGTAATAGTTGATGATTGCGTGCTGAGATTTAATTAAGAAGACTGACACCACTTTCAGCGTTGGACAGCAAATATGAAGCTGCAGCTGGCAGTGGGTAAGGTTAGCTTAGCTTATCTTAACTTAGTACAAAGACTGGAAACGGGGGAAACAGCTAACTTGGTTGTGACCAAAGATGACAAATCTGCCTACTAGCACCCCTGAAGCTCTCTTGTTGATGACTTTTTCTTGTATAAATAATATGAACAAATACTCAAGTGTAAAACTGACAATATTTGAGGTCTCACTGGTCTCCTGCCACCATATTAGTAACGACAAGATGTCAGTGCAGGCAAGACAGTCGCCTCAAGCTTGTGTATCTAACTCAATTAACTTGTATGTACTACACGTTGTTATGCGTGTACTGTATATATCCCAATGCATACAGTGTAAATCCCAGTGAATGCTATGTTTATGGTCTGTTATGTGCTCCTGAGCCTCACTGCTTATGCTAAAGACGATGACCTCTAAATCTGTATTTCAATTAACTTGCCATTCTGTGTGTGTGTGTGTGTGTGTTTGCATGCGCATTTGCATAAACAGCATACTTGAATGCATAGCAGATGATGCATGGTAGGGTGCCAGGACTACATATGGCTGCTCTCCAGGTTCATGCATAGGTTGAGACTGGGCTGCACTGGAAGCAACAGATGGATGTGGCACGCCAGTGTTGTGTCAATACACTCTGCCCCTAATCCCTCCGGGTGAGGCGCTAATCCAGCACCCTAACCCCAGGCTTGGCTTTGTAGCAGCACATGACCTCACTTCCTCCTGCTTTACAAATATGTAGGTGGACAATAATGTCAAACTTAAGCAGAGTTAATCGGGCAGGTTAGGTCAGATGGTTTAGTGCTGAGGGTGGTTCAGCAACGTCAAAACTCACTGACTACCAACACTGTTGTAAATGACGACAAACTATACAAAGGTTAACTGTTATTGTCTTCTTATGAATACATCCTGTAGTGAAAATGACCCAATGTATCATGAGACAACAGACATTTGTCCACTGTAAACGAATTTACTACCAAGGTGGTTATCATTTAAATATGTTGTTTTAGGCCATCGTGTGTAATGCTGTAAATAAATGATGTCTGATGTATTGCAGTGTTGAATTAAGAGGTTTTTTGCTTCATAACGCTTTAATATAAAAATACTTATACTGTTAGTCTGTATGTTGTTCTATTAAATAGTTTAACAAAGAATAATACAGACAAAAAAATGTTACATAATGACCAGAGAAGACTAAAAAACCTTCATGTCCCCATTGGGCAATTTGCTTAAAAGACAGGAGTCAAACACAAATACATAACACATCAACCACACACACCAGACAATATCCACATCACTCACTCCATTACAATAGATCATGGAGGTTGTGGTTTGTTTAAAAGGTCAATAGCCGATGGAATAAAAGATCATCTGTATCAGTTCTTGCTGCCCTTAGGAAGACTAAACCTCTGCCCTGATGGAAGCATCTGGAGCTCAGCGTGTAAAGGATGCAGACGGTCCAAACAATAGTCTTTGCCTTAGAGATGGCTGTTACTTGATACAGATGCTAAAGGTCATTAAAGGGTTGTTCTTGATTTCTCAGACTCAGACCACCACACCAGCAAACCAGAGGAAAAGAAAGAACAGACTCAATAAAAGCAGCACTAGTGTGATTTCCACATTACAAGTTTGCAGCCCAGGTTATACAAAAATTCTGGTTAAAACAAGTTTGTCATGTTTTATCTGCCATAGAAAAATCCACGAGGGAACTTTCACAGCATGTTTTTGAACAGGAGTTGTTCAACAAGTAGGTGGCTGGTTGGATTGTCAGCAGTATTTCACAAAAACTCCTGAACAGATTTCCATGAAACTTAGATAGTGGATGAGTCTCTGCCTTGAACAGACCCCGCTGACTTTTTGTGGGGATCTGGGTAAATAAAAGGAACATACCCAAGTATTTTTTTTTTCCGTTTCTGCCATCTTTATACATTTCTCAGGGATAATGCATGTATATAAATGGAAAAAAAATCAGAGATATTTAGGTGGCTGTATCTATATGTGAGCACAGTTTAATGCAGATCCAAATAAAAATCTGGATCTGGTGGATTTGAATATGTTCATTTTGAAATTTGGACATCTGGTTTCCACATGGGCCCTTGTTTTGGAAAAACTTCATCAAGTAGAGAATGGAGAGTAACAAATATTTTTTTGATCCCACTTGAAAGGTACCATGAGTTACACATATGATATTTGACAATTCGAAAGCTCATTTCCTAGCTCGCAGTTTGTCATAAGACTCATGAAATATAAAACTGTGAAAACACGCAATTAATCATTACAGCTCTTTATTTTGCAAACAATCAGACAGCGAACTGGGCAGAGATGATGACACTTGGGTGTTGGCGGTATACACCCTGGCTAAATCGCCAGGTTTAATCAATAACAATTAATGAAGATCCTTTTGCATTAAGTGCCTCTCTTGCGAGCTGACATGCGCACCAGCAGCACCTCGACTCTGTTTGTGACGACCCTCCTGTTTTGTCTCAAAATGGCTGCTGTGGAAAAAGGTCTATTAGGTCTGCACGCGCCAGGAAAGGACAGCAAGTTTTTCTCAAGTTAACAAAAGCTTTTATGAAAAAGTAACTTTTATTTCATTTTTACAAAATACAAAATGTGAATATATTATGAAATATAAATGTGCGGCAATAACTTAAGATATGTAACATTTGCTCACTATATGTATGTATGTAACAGGTCATGTATATCATATCATACGCTATGTATGTGCATGTGTATGTGTGCTAGCGTATGTATGTACGTAGATGTGTGTGCATATAGGTATGTATAGAGCACATATGTGTACATGCATACGGCTGTGTATGAAAAATATTCAAAATCAAAATCTATCTATCTATCTATCTATCTATCTATCTATCTATCTATCTATCTATCTATCTATCTATGTTCAGGAGTGGAAGTAAATTGATTATGATTACTGTCTGAGTTGGATTACTTCTTCCTGCTCCTTTTAAAGGCATGTCAATGCTTGTTCATGGAATTTACTTTTATGATACATACTTTTTTGTCGAACTAATCTAACTTTCTGTCTTGGTCTTGTTTACGTTACTCGTTACAACACAAAAAGTAATCTGCGTGAAATGAACCTGCAGATTATTCACTCACGGGAAAGTATGATAATAACATACAATACAATAAATACGATAGTGTTTTTTTTTTTTTAAGTTTTGTTCCTATATGACACGGCGTCGCTCTCTGTGTGCAGGGCGGCTCCTCTCAGTGCAGTTGCGGTTGTCTGTAGCGGCGGCTGGTCACATGGCCCACGTGCATGTAAATGACAGGAGGGAGTGGAGAAGCAGAGGAGGAGGAGCGGGTGTTGTGGGGGGAGACAGAGGGAAAGTGAGGGGCACTCGCTGACACAACGGAGGGAGCGCTTTTTTTTTTTTTTTTTTTTTTTACGAGGTGCCTTGAAGGGGACCCTGCGTGGCTCCCACCGTCCCGTCTGTGCGCTCGGACGGTATCGGGGAGCCGTCGGTCGCGTTCGCGCTCTCGGATATTATTTATAACCGCCTAGAAAATTGGATGACACACACACACACACACACACACACACACACACACACACACACGGGCAAGAGAATCCCGGAAATAACATGCGTACTCTCAGCCTGTCACGTACGCTCGCTGTGGATTTGCATTGCTGTCGGCTGCCGTAGGTAAGCAGCGGACTGTGGTCTCCTGGAGGCACGCTTGTATATTCTCTCTCTCTTTTTAAAGACATTGCAGCTTCACGTTTTATGTTTTTGAAATGTGTGTTTTTAAGCGGATCCATGCATTTGGTGTGTGTGTGTTATTTCTTTATTTTAAAGCAGGGACGTGAACATGAGGCTGCTAAGTTCAGAAATCAGCAGTCGGAATATAAGTCGTAAAAAAAATGGTGTTTCAGTCCAATATGAGTGAGTTAAAGTGAGTTTATTTTTCTGTTTTGCCCCTCGTTAATGGTTAAAACTTATGAGGCGCAGATATAATGCTCTTGTTATTTTGTGTGATTGTGATTACATAGGCTACAAATTCCCTGTTGGCACTGTTTTTCTCGCCCCCAGTTAACAGCAGGCCTATAAATACCTCTATAGAAATTTGTTGCAACATATAAATGCTGTAGATTTATGAAGTCCAGCTCTGTGGCAAGTGATCTGCGCTGTGCTATTAATAGGACTAAAGTGTATCATTTACTCTCCGCAGACACCCAACACAGCCCCACAATGTGTATAAGAGGGATACAAACGCATTTGAAGAGCATTAAATGAGAGGATAATGGGTGAAATAAAGGCAGGAGGAAGAGGGTCGGGGCATGAAACTTCTCGCAGCTGTGGCAGAGCTCCTCTCCATCAGAGACAGCAGTGGCTCAGCTAGAAAATGAAGCGAGGACGTGAGCTACGTGCGCATCCAGCCGATGACGAGATGAAATGGAGAGCTTGGGACACACGGACCTTATAAACCCAAGCTCTTCCCGCGGACCCGTCGCTTTTTCACCCACACACGAGAGAGGGACGAGCGGGCAGCAGCAGCTCGTCGGTGCAGCCGCGGACATTCACCGAGCGGACATGGGTCTGAACGGCTTCTGCGCGGCGCCGGTCGGCAGTCCGACCGCCGAGGAGTTGCTGGCGGGTCTGGCTTCGCAGACCGACTCCCCCGCGATCACAACCCCGACGAAGCAGTCCAAGACCGGCGTGCCGCTCTACAGCGGCGGGGTGGTGTCTCCGTCCGCCACCGTGGAAGGCAGCCACGCCGGAGCTCTGGCCCACACGCCGAACGGTTACCCGGCGCAGATGAAGGGGCAGGCGGGGGTGACAGGCGGCCCCATGTACCCCCCAACCAGCAGAGCCTGTCTGGTGGAGAACGGGGACCGGACTGCTCATGAGAAGTGCCCCTCGGTGATGAGGAGGATCAATGGTGACCTGAAAGCCAGACAGGTCCAACAGCAGAAGCGGAGAGGTGGGGAGAACCGGGACATGGGGTCAGGTAGCCTTACTGGGCTCGTGGTCGGGTCATCCGGGTCGGGGAGTTCTGTGGACCCGGGGGACTCGGACTCTAAACGGAGAAGGCTGGCTGATGGAAGTGTCGCTCACAAATCTTCAGAAGCCTCCAGAGCGGGCCGAGTAGTCGCCTCGCTCACAGTCCCAGTCAGCAGCTCCCAAATGACCATTGGCCATGTGCATTTTGTCACCCCTCAATCTCCCTTCACCCCTCCTGCCCCTCATACTAACCAGCACAAGGGACTCAAAGTGGCCCCTCTGGGCCCACCAGCTGCCTCCAGCCAGACCTCCCCAGTCGAGGCTGACAGCATCCCGACCCCGCCGCCTCCTGCAGGGGCCGGCTGGTCAGCAGAGCGGATAGCCCTGCAGTACATCGTCCCCTGCATGAAATACTATGGCATCTGTGTGAAGGACAACTTCCTGGGCCCTCAGCTGGGCGACAGGGTCCTGGAGGAGGTGGAGCTCCTAAACCGGAGCGGGAAGTTTCGTGGCGGGCAGCTGGTGAGCCAGAAGAGCATACCTTCTCGGAGCATCCGGGGCGACCAGATCGCCTGGGTGGAGGGACGGGAGCCCGGTTGCATGAGCATCGGGATGCTGATGGCTCACATTGACGAGGCCGTCATGTACAGCGCTGCCAATGGACAGCTGGGGGACTGTGTCATCAATGGACGCACTAAGGTGAGGAAACGGGGTGGGGGAAAGGTGGGGCATGTTTTTTCCATCCACAACAGAAAAACAGAGGCTATAAAAAAAAAAAAAAAAAGCTGACAAAGGAGTGATGACATTAAGTTTGGAGTAAGTGGTTGGTTGTGTCATGTCTGCTCTGCTCTGCCTTCACACCACAATGGGAGAGTGAGCTCAGAGTCAGGTAGGACAGTCAGGATGAGCCCTGCGGTGTTTCTGGCACACGCAAGCTCGATAAGGAGGCACTGCAGGCTGAGCCTTCCCTCTAAGCTGGCCCTGTGCCCGGCTTCAGGCCTGCCTAAGTTTGTCCCTGCCTCTGGTACCCAGAAGAAAAATAAAACCTCTCTGTGGCTGTATCTCCTCTGTCATCAGTCTCTCTCTGCCTTTGAAGACAACTTCTCCTATCACCACTTTCACCCATGCAAAACATGGTGCCGTCGTGGTGGGAGTGTTGTTCTTGGCCCCCTGTTTTCTCTTTATTTCGCCGCGACTGCTCTGCATGCCTCGGTTTCCCTTTCCCACCGATAGTTTTCAAATGCTCAGCTGCCTTTAACTGTTTTGATTCCTCTTCATCGCAGTCTCAAGCCGGCCAGGCAGCCAGTCGATTTCTCTGTCCTCCGCACAGCTGTCGTGGACATTGCGTGAAAGACAGAGAAACCCACCCTCCCCCCACCTCTCCTCCCTGTAGTGACGCAGTCGTGGGTTATCTGAGCCAGGCGATGTCAGTGACCCTTTGTGATTGCAGCCTGGCCTGTTCTCCATTCTGAAACTAGACGATGCTCTCCACAATCTTGGCTGAATCTCCTGGTGTTAAACATTATGGTAACGCCGCGCCACAGAGTGAAAAACACTCACATTAAGTAACACGAGTGACCTTCCTGTCCGTCACTCTGCGCTGTAACTACGACTGGTTTTTCCCCTATCAGCCGTGAGTTAACCATTATGTGCCGGTCTAGACTGTTACCCAACACGCTCTCGGTGTCCCAGCAGCCGCCGTGTTCAGTACAGCCAAAATACAAGCACCGCAGTGCTCACGGACAACGCCGGTCCGACAGCGTTACACATGTTAACTGTGTCAAACTGCTGGAAATCCAAAAATAAATCTCGGTACATGGTCTGACCTGATCCTGAAAAGTAGTCACAGCACTACGGTTAAATTAGGCTGAAAAGCTGTTACCTGGCAACCGCAGGTTAACTTCTGCAGTGCTTAATCGACAGCGATAAACAACTATAAATGAAACAGTGCTATAATCGTATTTGGTCTTCACCCCTCGCGTCTCTCAGTCAGTCGCACCCCCACGTGCACCTTGTCGTTGACATAAGCACGAGCTTGTATTTGAGCAGCAATTGGTTGGGCATACCTCGCACCAGCAGCCTTTGCTCTCTCACGTACGACCAAGCTGCTGTCAGGTCAAAGTCGTGCAGGAGAGAGAAATGTCTGAAGATTGTTTTTATGCTTCGGCGCCAAATCTGCAGCTCGGAACACTGCTGAGTTTCATCCATACGTGCATTCACGCCGTCTCACTTTGGAAAAGAAAATAACACCCCCCCCCCCCGTCATTTCTTGATCCTTCGAGAAGAGAAGCCTAAAGAGGATTTAATTGGTGAAATCAACACAGTCGCTTTATTTGCTTGTGGTTATGCCGTCCATCAGCGCATGCTTCAGTGAAGCGAACCAGGGCTGCACAACCAACCGAGACATCAGTGCTATATCCACGTGTGCCGAGACAGCTGTCCTACAAATCTCGCTCTCCAGATGTTAGAAACCGCATTTGTTTGGGACATACAAACGTGACATCAGTCATCATCATTAATCACCCAAAATTATAAAATCCATCAAAGAAAATAGCAACACTATTATTGTTTTTTTTTTTTTTTTTTGTGTTACCATTTTGTTCAGCCCCAAAGTGAATATGAAACTGATTGATAGGCACGTTTCTTTTATTCAATCACTTGAATTAGAACTCAAAAGGGGCTTGAGAAAAAAGTCAAGAGAAGTTGTCTGTCATGTCTGTGACATGTCCGTCTGTACCTTCCAGCAGCTTATCGTTCGGTATTGTTATCTTTAATTGTTCCTTGCTAAGTTGTCCACTTATTTGGCTAACTGGAGTGTTTCTCTGGCAAAGGGTGCATAATCCAAACTGGTCTTTGCTTACTATCTCTCTATTTGCCCTTGGTACATAACAAAAAGTTCAGTGCTGCACAGAACAGAATGTCCTGGCCGACAGAGGACTGCGGGAGGCAGCGTAGTGATAGATACGATGATGGAGTCTGTATGAGGGAGGGGAAGTGATGGTAATATAAAAAGGAAGATCAGGGAGGAGTACATCCAGATAGAAGGTCACTGCGTCAGTTCCGACCTCTCCTTTTTCTCCCCAATAACCTGATTTCATTCCGCCCCGTTCCTTCATTTAGTCACTTTCCATCTTCTCCTCTATTCTGACCTCCCTTTCCTTCCCCCTGTCCTTTACTTCACCCTCTTTCTCCTTCATCTTATCAACCCCTCTACGGCACTCGGACAAAATATTTCCCAGCCGTTACCTTGGTAACAGGCCCATACAGAGTCGGAGCACTGCATTGTGTATGAGGGCGATGGAGAGAGAAGGAGAGGGGCTGGCAGCGCCCGAAATAATGCCTCACCAGCAGCGGCGTAATATCGCTGCAACCTGACTAACAGTTAGTCAGCAGGAGCCCGGCTCCGCTGCCCGTTAGATCATCAGCGGGAAGGATTACGGCGTTAACAATGAAAGGACAATTCGGTTAATACGCCCGAAGGAGATGCTGGGAAAAGTCTTGCATTGTGGGGTAGAAGAGAGAGAACAACTCAGGGCAGGGTAACAAGACACATGAGGAGGGGAGGGGATAGACTGGAAGTGAGAGTGTTAGGAGGAGTGGGAGGATTTGCGTTGAGCGAGCGAGGAGGGACGATGCAGTAGAAGCTCCGGCATAATGAGAATGTCTGCTGCAGCAGCGTGTCCTCAGATGCCCCTCCTCGAGCTCAACAGTGCCACCACACAGGCAGGAGCTAGAAGTCAAACACTCACACACTCAGCGCAGCTGCATACGCCGGCGCTAGCGTGAGCAGATGGATGATGGACGGCAGAGAAAATGTGCCCTTTTGGTATTAATGTAGCCTACATTCACTACTAGTTAATGAATATTTTTATATGATGGGAACAGCGCCTCAGTTTTCATGTGCACAGCACTTTGCGACCTTCAAATCAAAAATGTAATTAATGAAGTAGTCCTGTTGGTGATTAAGTTCACCAGCTAGTTGAATGAATAAAATTTAGAAAATCAAGATCCATGCTTTATTCCCCGATGAAATTGTAAAATATAACTAAAAAGGCCATATCTCGCATTGTTAATGAAAGCGGAAAAAATCTCTGGACCTGTCCTTTAATCCGGATCCACACCAGCACTTGATCAGGTCTATTCTGGGCCTACCCTTTATGCAAGTGTCATGGAAATCTCTACAGCAGTTTTTTTGTGTAATCCTGCTGACAAACCAACCACCGACCAGACACAAGTGAAAACACATTTAGTCTCATTCGGTATTTGTCACAACACATGTATAGCATATGTATAATATAAAGCATTTTATTATTCATCGTTATTTCATACATGCATATACACACACAGAATCACACACACAGAGTTTTTCCATCCTAATGTTCAGCGGTGACTCATTCTTAATGAGTGCCGTTGGGGCCATAGCAGGATTGACTCATGAGGGCTGCGCACACTTTAGCACTTTGTCTTTCTCTTTGTTTATGTTCACATAATAACCAGTGTGATATTAACACTAAATAACACAATGAATATTTGATCATGCTTACAATTCTTCTATCTGTCAAAGCATCTTCTCCAGATATGGTCCCTCCCACCAATAACAGCAGTGCGGTGAATTGGATCACGACCTCTGGACATTACAGAAACACGCACACACACACACGCACACGCACACGCACACGCACACACACACACACACACACACACACACACACACACAAGCCGATATCACGTCAGCCGGTGCTGTGTGGACGTGACTCAGCATCAGCTATAAGAGGCTGATACTTGGTAACCGTAGTGATGAAACCAAGCACACAAACCTTCAAAACACACACACATAGACCAGTTTTTCCTGTAAGTAGGAGGCAAGATTTTAATAGATAACACCACGAAACTTCCCCAGCAGCTATTTTTGTATTTCAAGTTTTCTGAGAAAGTGTGTTTAAGTGTGCATATTAGGCGTTATCTGATTAAATACGCACTAATTTGGATACTTCTGAGCTAAACGTGCGGTTTGGACATTTTCCTTCCACTAGTCTGAAACAAGACCTGACGATGAGGCAAAATAGTTGAAAATCTTGAAATTAAAAAAGGCCGGTCGAGCGTTGCTGTTTGAGTCGATGCAAGTCCATAAATCTATTAAGAGGCTGGTTATTACTTCCTCAGAAAAAAATTACGGATCCATAGTCCAACCTCTGACCTTCAAAGTCTGTGTCTGAATAATGAGTCATGATATGATCTGGGCGAGGACGGCATGCATATGAGGTTGGATTGACGCTGCAGCTCACCACGATTCACTTTATTTAACTCTCAAGTCCTGTGTGATTAAAAAACAAACAAACAACAACAAAAATAACAGCTGATCCAAATTTAAACCACACCCTATGTCGCTTAGCTGTTCCAGCCCAGCCCAAGATTGCAAACATCTGTGGTACGACAGTGTCCTTGAGCAAGACCCCTGGCCCCGCTCCCAAACATTCAGAGTGACTCACAGATTTCGATGCTGGTTTCTAAGGCACGGTGCTGTCCTATTGTGTAATTTGGAAAAGCTTATGGACTCTCGCAAGGCCAACTTAATCAGAAATTTGTAATGTAGCGCTCTAGTTCATGGTCGTGTTGATGTCCAACCTCCTGTTACTGTCACAGTTTTGTTGATTAAAGTCCGTGAGGGTTCTGTGCTGAAGGTTTCAGTTGGACACTAGTCTGGTGAATCTTTGCATTTCATACATTAGGAGGATTGTCTTCTCGACTTATCGCGCCTGCAGCGCTCATCAGGGGAAGCGCACATGATCTACATTTAATCTGGTATCTTGGTGAATGCCATTTCAAAGTTAATTGTTTCTGCTATCAGCTACAGTAATTAAGTCACGGCGGGCTGCCCACTCATTCTTTTTAGCACCCCAGCAATACCGGGCTTCGTGTAACCTTGCACAAAAATGATCTGCGTGGGTTGACGATAACGTGGGGAAAAAAATGTCTGTCAGATTTGAGATTAGAAGATGAAGTTTTGTTTTTTTGAGAGAGGAGATGAAGTGACGGCTCCTTCTGTCGTCTCCCTGGATCGCCTGACCCTGTATGCACAAACAGGACCAGTTCAGCTCACTGAAGAAGGTGTCTCTACTAGTTATCCACGTGTCGGTTCTTTTTAAAGCTGTGCACAGTCCTGAAGCAGCGCACTAGAGTGGAAGTCACCCAGTGCTGCCTTTGCATGACTGCAACTGTTTGATCTGGCATCCATTTGTAGGGCTGTGGTTATTATTTTCATTGTCTTTTAAGACGCTGTTTGGTCCATAAAATGTATCAGACACTGGTAGATGAATGCTGATCTTTTTGTCCTAAACCCAAGGGTATTCAGTTTAGCATCACAGAGGACCAAAGACCAGCAAATATGGTAAATCTTACATAATCAGTCTCTCTCCCTGACGAGCAGTAATGGAGGTATTTTGTTCAAGGCCTATCTGCCCCCTCTCACCACGATCATTCCTCTTATCAGAATCTGCGTGCAGCATTTGGAGTTTTATTTTGGTTCTCGTCCAGAACGGCCTGTTCCAACTGCCCAGCCATCACCTAGACAGCCGGCTATCTACCCAGTTATGCCATTAGGGGCCACTAATGCTGGTGCCTGGCAGACAGGTGGTCGGTGCCAATTAGTGCTCACTGTGGGCGCAGAGATGAAGGAGCCAGGATGGAAGAAAAGGGCAGATAGGATCGAGACGTGCCGTGTCCTGCTGTGTGTCTAAATGTTTTTTTTTGCGTGTGTGTGTGTCTGCTGACAGGCAGAGAGGGAAGTCATGTGGATGTATGTGAAACAAGTTGAAATACTCCTGATGTGTGATTAATTCAAATCTTTTTTTTTTTTTTTTTTTAAATAATGTAACTCTCCTCTTAGATTAGATGCCTGTCTTGCGTCAGCTCTGGCGTAGATGTTGTGTATTTTTATGTGTGCATGTTTGTGTGTGTGATGTGTTTATGCTGCAGGCTAGGGCAGAGCTGTCTGGTGTGGCATATTACATGCAAATTGTGGTTAATTACAGCTGTTAAGGCTGTTGCCAGTTTGGGGGAAAAAAAAAAAAAAAAGCTTTGCTATGCTCGCTGGGAAAATAATCACTCTCATCCTTATACGTACATAGAGAAAATCCACCGTTGAGCTCAGTTTATTTTGAATATATTTCATAACCATTGCTGTCATCAAAATAAAAAATAAACCCTAGTATTGACGGTAGTGACAATAACTTCATGAGAAAGTTGTATTTACATGACAATTTCGTGGTAAGAGGGTGGATATTATTCCTGTTGTTTCAAAACATATATGTACGTTAACGTCATTCTTAAATAAGATCACCTGTGTACATTTTTAAAACAAACAAACAAAACAAACAAGGAAATTGTCAGAGCAAGACCCGTCCCACCTCCCCCTACAAGACGGAGTGTCAGGTGGAGTCAGCTTGGTACGAGAAGTGCGACAGCGGGTCATATGTTGAACCTGACACTGACAGCAGTGTGCTAAAAGAAGACTTCTCTCTGCAGGCCTTTTTTTTTTTTTTTTCACATGGCGATAAGTGGTGATAATCTCGCTGGGTGAGCAAATAGGGGTACTATGGGGTAATTCATATCTGTCATCAGAAATTCTGGTTCGACAGGTTTGAACACTGGAAAACAAAGTCTAATTGAAGTTGCACCCTGTGGAGGTTTTTTTATGCTTTTTTTTTTTTTTTTTTTTTTTTTTTTTTTTAGTAAAAGAGTCTGTTTCCACTGAGCATTTCTCACCGAATGCAATACGTGCTTCCTTGAGTTTGTTTTTCTTACTCGCGGTCTTTCCCAGCTGTCAGTCAGTGGAATAATGTGAAACAATAGTCTGGACTGTCTGTGCATGTGCGTTCCTGTGGCACAGGACCCACCCTTTAAAAACACTGCTCTATAACAAATCATGACTGCCCATTTCATTAGTCCAATATATTAAATGTTAAAAAGAAAATCTAATGCCATGAGTATTGTGAAAATGATGGACCTCCGCTAAGAAGGTTACTGGTGTAGTTCTGCCCGAAAGTTCTACATTCTGGTATCACGTCATTCATAGCTCCGACTCCCAGTGGAAAAATGGAAACATAAAATGGTTTGTCAGCAGGATTACACAAAAACTGCTGAACAGATTTCCGCCAAACTTTGGTGGCGGATGGGTCTCAGCCCAGAGTGAACCCATTTAACTGTTGGTGCAGATCTGGATGAAGGAAACTCTTCTCGCTTTCTTTAACGATGCGAGATGGGGCGTTTTCTCCCTGACATTTCTGTTAATATCTCAATAGTGTATGGATCTCGATGAATAAAACCGAGATTATATTTTATTTAGGTGGCTTGTATCTGTGAGTGAATACAAAAGAGGATTGTTGGGCGTTGGCTGAGGTGGACGCTCTGAGTGCCAGTCCAGTTTATAAGTGTGTTGGCTGATGTAAATGACTCCCAGCTTTCCATCCTTATAAAAAAACGTTAAGGAAACGTCAGAAAGCTTCGATTCTCCTCATCACCGGGCTCACCAGTGCCGAGGCTTAATTATAACTTGGCTTGAAAGCTGAGTAACTCCAAATGTTTTTGGGATTTGACATTTAGACATCTTAATATAGTTCAGATGTTAAAAAGAACAAGTATAGACAATTGAATGGGATTGTAGAGGAAGACTGACCGCACTAAAATACACACATGCACACAGAAATGAACTCAAAGGCCTAAATTGACAGCCTTAATAAGCACATCATTAGCTAAACAGATCCCTCATAACAAGATAAGCTTCTCTCCCATGACTGACGAGCTGTAATAACTCATATCACATTTATCTTTCTAATGATCGCTGCGTGCATGCACACATTTCTCTTTCTCTCTGCGCACATTTGATATGTTCATTTTGACGCAGCAGGTCTGGTTGTCAGTTGGAGCCCGGAGCGAAAAGGTCCGGAGGTTAATGAGCTCCGACTGTGGGCCGTTTGTCGCTAATGAGAGCTGACAATGACGGCGATGGCAGCTGAACAGAGTCGTACACAACCGGACTCGCCTGGCTGTGAATGACGATTAAAACACCACAGTGAGGAGTCGGAGGGGAGCGACCGGAGCCCTCCTACGCAAAAAACCAAAACAAAACAAACCTGCCCTTGCTTTTGTTTAAGTTGCATAAGCGACACAAGAACACGTTGTAGAAGTCCATGAGAGTTCTGTTTCGAAACCCTCCGGGTTGAGGCTCTCGCACTGAGCTTAAGTGTCAGGTCGATACTGCAGCTGTGCCAAACCTGTTACTCATGAGTGATAGAGGGCCGGGATGCAGCTGAAGCGATGTGGCGACTCTGATGCTGAAACTCTTCCCATGCAGAACAATATAAGTCAAGACAGTGACAGGATCTGTCTTTTTACGTCAGCCCGGGGAGATAATACTGAAGCTATTACTCGACGTGCTGCCAACTATCATCATCTGAAATCTCCCCCTGCCAGTAAAGGCTGATGTCAGTCGGCCTGCGAATCAGCTGAAAAGACTTGTGTGGAAACTGTTTGCACAGCTGAAACATGAGCTTCTCTCTCTGGTGGTGCAGGCTGACGCTTCATAGTAACACAGGCCGTGCTGCAGCGCATTTACAGTCACGTGGACCTGTAGTGGCCCTGGTCTGGAATGCGCATTGACTGAAGAGCTCTCACGCAGGTCTCGGTTCCTCTCGGGCTCCCCGGAGAGAGCGGCGCTCTCCTTCTCCGCGGCCTACAAAACACAGAGACGTCATGCAGGGGAAATACCAGCGCGAGACCATTGTTTGAACGTGGATACTCTAATCTTCAGATCATTCTGTAGCTGGGAACAACGGCTGAACTCTGACACATTTCTCCGCTCCTTTCCCCTCTCGTGACACAAATTACGTCAGGAAATCTAACATTAATGATCGTAATGGTCCAACTGGAGAATAGCTTAGTACGGAGTAGTGGATGGAGGGCAGACTCTCGAAGTTTTACGTTGATTCCACGAATTGATTTATTGGCTCATTGTTGCAGCTCAGGACAAAATTCACTTCACAAGAAAAATAATCTAGTTTATCGGATAAGGAAGATAAATACCTTAAGTCACTGCTGTCTCACCTTGTTATTGTTTTGACACTGCATCATGTGAACTTTTTGCTCAACTAACGATCCCATTCCTTCTGGTTTTCAGGCCATGGTTGCCTGTTACCCAGGCAACGGGGCAGGTTACGTCCGCCATGTTGACAACCCAAACGGCGACGGACGCTGCATCACGTGCATCTACTATCTGAACAAGAACTGGGATGTCAAGGTACATTTCAAGTGTGAATATGCATTTAAAAGGGGGGAATAGAAAGATTTTCATTGATTGATCTGAATTTGTATTATTACCTTAATAACATTGTGAATATTACCATTCTCAGTTTTCTTTCCCAAATCTACATAGTGCACCTTTTATTTATCTAGTGCTTGAAAGTCTCTCAGTGTGACTTTCTCAAAGCAAAATTTCCAGTTCTTTGGATTCTTGTACACCGAGTTGCTTGTGTGACTGTGGCTGTGCTCTCTGTGTGTGTTTGTAGAAACAAGGAGGGATGCTGCAGATCTACCCCGAGGGCAAAAGTGTGGTAGCCAACATCGAACCTCTGTTTGACCGGCTGCTCATCTTCTGGTCTGACCGCAGGAACCCACACGAAGTCAAGCCAGCCTACGCCACTCGGTCAGTACGCACTACAAACGAGTCCACTCGCACACAGACTCGTATAAAGTTATGCCAGGATTTTATTTCTGTATGGGAAGAGGCAGGGCACGCTGCCAGGACTGCCAGTTGTGTAAATCTAGCATATTTTAGTTCACTCTCCTGTGTAAATACACACAATATAATTAATGATGTGTTGGTTATAATGGGAATAAACTGCAAATGAGTGTTTAAATAATTTAACACTGTTTGCACTGAAAACAAAATTACATTAATTATACATTTTTGTAATATAGCCCAGCAGGTTAAATAGCACAAAGACACACAAACACACACGTGCAGACACACACAGACGAGGAAAGAGTCTTTTCTTTTCTGTTTCCTCTTTCCAGCTCTCCTCAGGTCAGGAACTGATTTTTCTCAGGAACTTAAATCAGTTAAAAAGTGACAAAAAAATATATATAATTGTGAAGAACAGAAACCAAGATCCACATCTGCTGAACTTTATTTGATGCTCTTATGAGATAGGCACACTTAAATGCTTGAACGCACCTGCACACACACACACACGCACGCCGCTTTTTAAATCGCATCAGTGGATAGTTGCGTCCTCAACACATACCTTTCCACTCCTGCATTTCCTCCCCTCCTCTTCTCCTCTCTCCTCTCCTCTCCATCTGACTGCTGGGGGGCGAGGTGGAGCCGGAGGCAGGAAGTATGTGTTTCCTGAGGGGGTCGGCGGGAGGAAGAGGGGAGGAAGGTTCGATTGCAGGACTCGTGCTGGAGAGGCACAGACATGAGAGACAGGAATAAACAACACAGCCCCACAGGAGAGACTAGAAGCTGGAGACATTAACCCTCTGCTGCTCCACACATCTGCTACCCTGGACAGCCAGATAACCCTTCACCAGTGAAGACATTTCAAGACTAGATTTTTTATGTCACACAAGACATTTTCATCTGTCCTCAAAAGAGTATCTTTCTAAGATCAGTTTTTACCCTTTTGAGCTGATATTTTTCAGGCAGGTTCATCCTTATCACACATAGTTGCATGGCCTTTAAAGGGACACATTTGACCAGGCTGAAGTGGAACTGATCTCATCATTTATTTATTCACGATTGTTTTTTACCGACAGCCTCAAGCCCGTCAGTTCACACCTGACATTAAGAAGTCATGAGTGTCTTCATGATTACATCTCACTTGCGCACTCTATGTGCAAATACACACCTACATCAAACCATTTTTATACACAAGATAATACATATCTTCATGTGTTATGTTTGCTGAATTAACAGCAAGGTCCAAACAGTTACAAATGTGTTGCAGACAGCGCTTCACCACATTTAGACAGTTTCTCCGCAAGTCTCAAAATCCAGGTTGACTCAGAAGGATCATTCAATAGTTAATGTTTACTGTATTTATACATTTAGACATGTTTACCATCAGTACGTAATATTCTTTGGTGAATGGGGAAGCAGTTGAAACTGTGCGTTGGGAGGCAGAAAACAGGGAAGCAGACATGAACACCGGCTGGCAAAGAGATGCTACAAACAAACGCTACAAGTGATTTAGAATTTGCCATAGCCGTTTCTCAAAATTCATTATGTTTATCCTCATGCAGCTACTCTTAAAACCAGACAATTTGTTAAGGGAGTATGGGGACATTGCTGTTACTTGTTAGTTGAAACAGACGTCTGCTGCCGCAACCCTAAGGGAGCCCCAACACGCAATTTACAGATCAGATCCCTCAGGACGCATGTTGATACCAGGTCTGAACAGCCAGTCTCATTAAAATCTCTTTGTCCTCCTTGTGTCTCACAGCTACGCCATCACAGTCTGGTACTTTGATGCCAAAGAGAGAGCTGAAGCTAAAGAGAAGTACAAACTGGGTAAGCTTCTTCACTGTCCTAGCTTTTTCGATGCACTGTTACACGTCTGGTCAAATTTGTTAATATTGTACGTGGCTAATATGCTCTTATCTGTGTGTCCCCAGCAACGGGGCAGAAAGGTGTTCAAGTGCCTGTCACTCAGAACAGCAGGACATAAATCTCATCTAATCACTGGAGATGTGCCTTCCTGAACTGCTAATGGACGCCGAGATCATAAAGGGAGACACTGTTAGACTGTCAGTTATCTCGGCAGCGACCGTGCCACTTTTTTACGGTGTCAGCTGTACATCACTGGCTGTGTGATGTAATGTTTTCCTGCCATGTGATTGGGCTGCAGATCAAAGAGGTGGCAGATAAAGAGCACAATGGACTGGATTATGTGGGGGAGGAGAGATCGGAATTGCGTACCGTGTCAAAAAAAAAAAAAAAAAAAACGGAAGAAGGAGAAGAAGAAAAAGGACTTCGACCTCTCACTGAATCATGTATGAAGACAAGACAGCTGAAAACACGGACTCCTTTATTTGATTTTGTTGCAGTTTTGCCTGTTCAGTTATCAGTGACATTGTGGTATAGTGAGAAATCATTGTTTTACTCTTCTCTGGTGTCGGTTTCATTTCAAGGAGAGGGATGGTGAATCGGTGGACGGACAGTGGGGGGTTGGGGGTAAAGGGGCGCAGGTCTGTGATGTGGTCCCCTTGTCTCATGATGTGGGAGAGTGTGTATGAGTGGTCAGTTGTAAAAGACAGGGGCTCAGAAAATCGGGGCATCAAGTGGTTGTCGACCGCGATGCAGTCCTCCATGTCAGTCCCGGCACAAGCACTAAACCTAAACATTACAGGGACGCACTCGAGGGCAATTCTAAGCTGTAGTTTCATTCTATGTAGCACACAATTAGAGTTCAGGAAGTGACCCAGGACTTCAGTTCAATGTCTGGCTGATATATATATATTTTTTTTTAAAATGACGTCACAAAATGATTAATTCCTCCCCTTTTTCTGTAGTTTCATTGTATGAAACAGATTTTGAAGACTGCCCCTGCATTAAAAAATAGTTTGCCTTGACTCAAAATATTTTGATTACATGAACATTTACCATCAAATTTTATTACATATGTTCAGTGTCAAGTGTCAGATTTAAAGATGCAAAATGTAAGAATTGCTGTCGAATTTGTTCTCAAAAGACATACAGGGCAGCACATCACCAGAGTGACCACTAGCTGCTGCTAACTGCAGTTGCTGCTAGCTAGTTAGCTCAGTTTGCAGTTCAGGCTGGGAGCTCGGAGACCAGGTGACTGTCATGTCCAATTTTCCACCAACACTGGAATATGAGGAAATAAGACATTATGCTAAAGTTAGCATGCTAACAAGCTAGCCCCCAACCCATCCTGTTTCGTTATATATACGCCTACTCTGAACCGCTAGCTGCATGGCTAACTGAGCTGACTAGCAAATGGCAGCTGCAGTCAGCTGCAGTCAGCAGCAGTCAGCGGATACTCTAGTGTTGTGCTGCCCCCTATTTGTTTGGAGTGGCCTTGGACAGATCTCTAAATGTGACCCTTTACATTGAACTTATGTAAAAGAATTAGATGGAAAATGAACATGTAGTTGAAATAATGAGAGTCACTATTTTAGGAAAATTATTTTTATGAGCATAGAGAACACAAAGCTTTTCTTCATAACCGTGGAGTGGTGCTCTTTGTAGGACTAAAGTACATGACTCACACTTGAGACAAGAGGCGAGCTGTGCAGAGACATGGGGTCAAAACAGGGTTTGATGAAACAGAGTGTGTTTTCTGTGTCGCCGTGTGTGTGTTTGTGTGTATGCTCATTAGCTTCTCTTATCTGTTCTTAACAAGATAAAAAACAGCATGTATCACCAGAGTGGACGCTATAACACAAACCTTCTGCCCAAACGAACACACACCTGTACACTTAAGACCATTTACAGTCTAAAGCACAGCGTTTAAGCATACACTGTATGTGAACTGCAGGGTCAAACTACTGTCTGCTCGTGTGTGGGATCGAGTGTCTGTGTGTAAAAATGTGTGTGACGATTGCCACTGTCTAGGAGCGTCGCAGGTGTTTTCTCAGTGTGTTTAAAGAGATGGTTATTTTTTTTGAAAAAAGCACTTTATTGTTTGGAAATACCATGCGTGAATGATAGAAAAAAAACTATAACTGAAAATGTAGATTAATGCCTTTATGCTGTGGATAATATGGTCATTCAAATGCAATAGAAACTAAAACAATGAGAACAAATGGAAATTGTTTGCCTTATTCTTTTGTTTTTATTTTGCAGTATTTAATTAAAACCCTTCTGTTTTTGTACACCAAGAATTTGTAATTGATTTAGTGGGAACAAGTCTGAGCTGAATCCCAGTTTTTATTCAACTGAGAGAGATGAGAACAAGAGGGCAGCACCTGACACAATCTGAAGATTAAATGCAGTTGATCGCAATCATGTACACCAGGCACCAGTGTGTTGGTGCTTTTGACTGACAAAGACAAATATAATGTCCGTATATATGAAAATGTGTATTGTGTGATAACCATACATTTTCATATATGGTATATCATTACACCGGTGTACCAGTGCAACCCTATATTCGGCTAAAATAAACATTAAGACTGCCCCTTAAAGGAGAAGTTTATAATTTTATTGTGGGATACTACTAGCATAGGTTTACATGCTTTAATGTGAAAAAATCAAAACAAAAAAAAAAAACAAGACACATCGGTCTTCTCATTCTCTCCATTGCTACAGCTCTGTATACCTCCCTCTCTGAAACGCTCTGTTTTAGCTCCCGTCTCTTTAAGGCCCCTCCCCCTAAATACCCAGTCTCCTCTGATTGGTCAGCTCACACATGCCTGAGCCAGCAATTCTAACAACCACAGAGCAGGCGTTCAAATCTAACGCGCCACACTAGCTGCTAGGCATAAATAATGCAAATATGTGGTGTGGTGTTGTAGTGTGATGTCAAAAAGTCACAGAATTAAAGGCTGGACTTCTGACGAGGCATTTAAGGAGCAGTTTTCTGTGGGAGAGAAGAGCTTTTGTTGGTGCAGACTTTATAACTTTCAAGATCTTTTGCATGAACATATATGAGGAATGTATATAAAACACCAAAGGAAAGGAAAACATTGAAACCATAATAGGTCTTTAGAAGTCTGTCAGAAGACCAAAGCTTACAAAGCTGGTGAACCATTTAATTTTCAATCATGTTCTAGTCTTACTGTGAAGTACCCCCAAGCTCCTGTGTAATTAAGGTCTATTTTAAGAGACAAAAAGTGAAAACAAATCAAAGCAGCAAATTAGTCTTTAATTACAGCATTCAACCTGGATAATGCTGTGAAGAAGAGTGATTGTCTCCATGGCTATTAATAAACCATGTGCTTTATGTTGCACAAGACACACAGACAATTAGCAGAAGACATATTAAACATTGTAATCAAATACTGGGTTAAAAAGATGATGTTGTTTCTAGTTAAAATGGATTCGTCACAGTGTTGAAGTCTTCCAAGACCATTCAGAAACAGCCTTGTCTGGTACATCTAAGTAATGTGGATATTCCCGAGGTCTTAAGCAGACAAAGCACCTGTTATATCTGCCAACAAGTAGAGTTAAATTTGGCCTCATGAGTCATACTGTAAATGGTAACTAAGAGCTTGCCAAGCACTGTGTCACAGACTAAATGATTTACGCTGGACCATCAAACTGAGCACGTCGGATTCAAGGAAGTTGACAAAACACAGACTGCTGTGGTTTATGTTCAGCTTATCAGTGAGAGATCTATGAAGAGAAAGCACAATGTCATTCTAAGACACGCTTCTCATTGCTTCTCTTACTGTGCTTTTGTTCCCTTGAGCCTAATAAGTTGGAAGATAAAAACCAATATAAAGACATTCAAGTACAAGAATGCTTTGGGTTTCTCACCAACCACATACATTGGCCAGTTCGGAGTTGGACACAACATAGGACATGTTTTCATGGGATTTTGTTGGATTCAAGGTCAAATAAAAATGGTAAACCAAAGGTGTTGGATGGAGCTTATGCAGGCCAACCATTTACTGCAAGTATTGTGAGGGGTCTGTGAACTGGACATGGAGGGTTATCATTCAGCACGATTGCAAAGTATTAGAAAAAACAGACTCACCATAAAATCAGACAAATATAAAACCCTGCCACCTTTCTAGCTTCAAATAGTTGGCAGGGGACCTTATTTTCCTTTTAGAACAGCTTGTTTATTCAGTTGTGGAAAAAAGTTGAGCTAATTTCCAAGTTTGTATTAAAACCTCATTGATTTTGTTTAATAATTATAATCATGAGTGAGTCACCAGAGCACCACAGAAAGATAACTTAAGGCCATCAAAGCTTCTTTAACAGAGGTCTGATCATTAGGGGGCAGAAGAGCTTAAAAAAATATAAATACAAGTTAAGCAGCCCATTTAAAGTTGTCATGAAGTTGTTTTAGCTAGCAATAACTTGTTAGCTAAAGAAACATTATCACACAGGAATCGTCATTTTTGCCACCCGATGAACATAAGTCCAATATTCACTTGTTTGATCTCTGTTTTGGTCTCCACCGACAAAATATCAGGGTCTCCGGCCAGTTAAGCTAGCTGCTTCTTCACCAGCCGCCTTACTTGTTTCTGGCAAAGTTTTGTAAGCGTTTGGTGCTCGGCAGGTAATTTCACATTACATCACAAACACAGTGTGTTTATCCTACTGTATATGAGAGTTTATTTGTTGGAAAACAATAAACCAAAAGCTGCTGTTGGATTGCAACCTTCTCAATGCGGTTAATTCACTCAGTTGAACATGGTTTTGCAGTTCACTCTAGTAGTCATATTGACAAGCGAAACACACTGTACATAGAATCAGTGGGGTCAGAGTGACACAATGCACCCTGAGACTCTGGCTGCTGTTTTGGAGCACTCTCCCAACTTCCTCCTCTCCTCTGCACACTCCCGGAGCCTCACCGGAAGTATGACCTGTACAAGATCCTTCGTCATGGTCCAAGGGGAAAACAAATGTCACCTGCAGGACTAATATGCTTCTGTTTGATGGTTGGTCTTAGTTCCTATGTGATGTGGCCCTTTGTGTGAGGTGGCATATCACTAGTTCTGATATGATAATCTACTTTTTCTGATTACTTGCATCATACATTTTTTTTCTGTCAGACTACTCAAATGATAATTACTTTCTCATAACAAGAGCCACACCTTATTAAATTGGTCTAACATGGGCTGAAGCTTCTAAATCTACTCTACTATAGCTCAGCAGTTTAAGAAACCAAGTGCCAGGAGCACCAACAGAACACTGAGCCAGCCCTAATCATGGGTCTTTATCCATCATGTTGTTCAGTCAAAATGTACCCAGTCGAGCCCGCGAAAAATGTGCTGAGCGAACATCCTAATGATTACACCCCTGACTTCTCAGAAAACCGCCTTTCTGCCTTGTCTTTTATATAAACAGTGAGGTCAGTATTAAACTGTATTGACTCACTCCAGACTACCGTTTTGACAACATTAGCATTATTTTTAATGGGACATGTATCTGACTGATGATTGTTCTTCTCATGGACAAAAAACAGAACAGAGTGACTGTTAGGTGATTCATCTTTGCCCAAGTGGCAGCAGAGATCCTGACAGCTTCATGGCAAGTAGTAGAGTTTGTTGCGGTCACCTCCCTCCACCTCGTGGTGGATCTCCTTCACAGCAGTTCATGTCAGGTTTGTCCTGCAGTGTCACGTGAAACCAGCAGAGGTCAGGACGTGACAAGTCTTCATGTGTTCTCTTTGTGGAGTCTGGCCTGATGTAAGACTTGCTGGTAATTTCTGTCTGGCATTCTCTCTCTCTGCTGGATTGTACAGATTGTGATGCAGAACACACACACACACACGCACACACACACACACACACACACACACACACACACACACACACATTCGGTCCTACTGAAAACACAACCAGCATGTGAGCGATGCACTGGAGGTGTTAGCAGGTGCAGTCCATGTAATGGAAACACAGCCCTCACCTGCTTTGGAGCACTAAAACTCCTGTGATGCATGTGACATTTCTGACATCCTACTGTCAGAAGTAAATGATTGTTTTAATTGAGCTCTTAGATTTTATTTTGGCAGTCTAGTCACAATGATGCAATCCTTCCATGCTGTTACTCTTACTATTAATAGGTATACTACCGTGTCGTTCGGTGTCTGGCTATGTAAGTAGTGACTGCTGGCACAGAGTGTGTCCCTGTCCTCTCCGTCTGTCCTCAGCTCTCATCTCTCATACAAGTTCTCTTTGACTCCTCCAGTCAATTTTCCCGACAATTTGAAATGTTTTTCTTTCTCTTTTGTAAGTTTCAGAATGTCTTATTTGGACTCCTCACTGTTTTCTTGTAGTCGGATGATCTCAGTGTTCCATTGCTTCTACGCACCAATATCCCAGAACCTTTTCCTTCCCTTTTTTAAGTTTCAGTATGTCCTGTTCTGGCTGGCCTTTGTCCATATTTTGTCCCCATTTGGCCCTTTTTAGACACTGAAAACTCTGAAAAGTCTGATAAATGTTGTGAGAGGTTCTCGTTTTCCGGTTCTTGACGAGCCGCTGTTTAGAACACATAACAAGTAATCTGTCAAAACTGATGTGAGCTCAACTGAACAATGAGGTGTGTGCGATATACACTATATTACCAAAAGTATTCGCTCACCTGCCTTTACTCATTCTATGAACTGAAGTGCCATCCCATTCCTAACTCATAGAATTCAATATGATGTCGGTCCACCTTTTGCAGCTATTACAGCTTCAACTCTTCTGGGAAGACTGTCCACAAGGTTGAGGAGAGTGTTTATAGGAATTTTTGACCATTCTTCCAAAAGCGCATTGGTGAGGTCACACACTGATGTTGGTCGAGAAGGCCTGGCTCTCAGTCTCCGCTCTAATTCATCCCAAAGGTGTTCTATTGGGTTCAGGTCAGGACTCTGTGCAGGCCAGTCAAGTTCATCCACACCAGACTCTGTCATCCACGTCTTTATGGACCTTGCTTTGTGCACTGGTGCACAGTCATGTTGGAAGAGGAAGGGGCCCGCTCCAAACTGTTCCCACAAGGTTGGGAGCATGGAATTGTCCAAAATGTTTTGGTATCCTGAAGCATTCAATGTTCCTTTCACTGGAACTAAGGGGCCAAGCCCAGCTCCTGAAAAACAACCCCATACCATAATTCCTCCTCCACCAAATTTCACAGTTGGCACAATGCAATCTGAAATGTACCGTTCTCCTGGCAACCTCCAAACCCAGACTCGTCCATCAGATTGCCAGATGGAAAAGCGTGATTCATCACTCCAGAGAACGCGTCTCCACTGCTCTAGAGGCCAGTGACGGCGTGCTTTACACCATTGCATCCGACGCCTTGCATTGCACTTGGTGATGTGTGGCTTGGCTGCAGCTGCTCGGCCATGGAAACCCATTCCATGAAGCTCTCTGCGTACTGTACTTGGGCTAATCTGAAGGTCACATGAAGTTTGTAGCTCTCTAGCAATTGACTGTGCAGAAAGTCGGCGACCTCTTTGCACTATGCGCTTCAGCATCCGCTGACCCCTCTCCGTCACTTTACGTGGCCTACCACTTCGTGGCTGAGTTGCTGTTGTTCCCAAACGCTTCCATTTTGTTATAATAGAGCTGACAGTTGACTGTGGAATATTTAGGAGCGAGGAAATTTCACGACTGGATTTGTTGCACAAGTGGCATCCTATGACAGTTCCACGCTGGAATTCACTGAGCTCCTGAGAGCGGCCCATTCTTTCACAAATGTCTTGTTTCACAGTCTGCATGCCTGAGTGCTTGAATTTATACACCTGGGGCCAGGCCAAGTGATTAGAACACCTGATTCTGATCATTTGAATGGGTGAGCGAATACTTTTGGTAATATAGTGTATATCACAAAATGAAAGCAGTGCACGGGCTATGGAAGTGTTGAAGGTGCAAAACAAACGAAAGTGATGAGGGGTGGAAGAGCCTTTGGGAAACAGAGGCAGGAGATAGACTGTCAACCACTGGTTGGCCATGACAGCCTCCAATGCAGAAAAAGGACAAAGGCATAACAGTGACATAATTTAATAGAAGATAGCTCTCAGCCTGACACAGATGTCCACATCATAGTTGAATGGCTGTCACATCAACACAGCACCCATCATCTACTGCCACCCCGGAATCCTGTGAGCCCGAGGTCCTTGGTGCACAGCTGTTTCTGAAATCAAATACTTCATATTAAATGCTTCATATGGTACAAATGTGGTTCTTGCATGAACAAAGAAAAGTAAAGAGTACGGCCAGCATAAACAAAAAAAATCTTAACAATCTCTGCACGCAAAATGACAAATGAACAAAGTTCACAAAACTCCAGCCACCAAATATGCACAAAAATTGAATTGCCACATGAGCACTAAACCAAAGTAACACACCAAAAGATTCCTCTGAATCAAAGGTTCACTAAGAAATTGAGGAAACCTTGCTACAAAGTTTGAACAAGAAACCAAACAAAGCGCAAGCTGCAGCACTACTACTACTACTACTTCCTCACCGCAGTTATTTTAGTTCCTCACCTACAAAACACAGACCTTGTATCTCTACACTGTATATGATATGTATGGCATCTTCGTCAACAAGCAGATTGCATCATATGGAAGTACATTTTTTTTCTTTATTGGTCTCTTAGGTTTATTTCTGCCGTCTGCTCGCAATGATGCAATCCTTCCAAACCATTACACTTCCTATTAATAGTTATACGACTGTTTAGAGTCCGGGTGTGCAAGCAGTGACTGCCGGCTCAGTGTGTGTGCCTCGCTCTTTCCTCAGCTCTGACCTCTTAGACAGGTTTTGCATGCCTCCTTTATCCTTCACACCGATTATTTTGGTGGTTGTTTCTTTTTCTCTCGTTTGAGTTTCAGAATGTCGTGGCTGTTTTCTTGTAGCCTCGCTGTTTCAAACAGTGATTTAGATGTTCCAACTCATCTGCACAATATTTACCCAGAGCAGTTTCCGTCCTCTTTGTAAGTTTCAGTATGTCTTGTTTTGGCTGTCTTCTTAAAACCTTTTTATTTCTCATCATGCTGCCTCTGGGTCCAGTCTAAATTACATTTCTTTGCGATTACTTCCTCAATACAGTCTCAATACAGTATTGCAGATGTTGTAATGGCAACAAGAAAAAACAGATATAGGAAGTGAGCTGTTATCTCCACATGGCCTCTCTAATTCATGATAAATGTTACTCAGAAGATGTCCAAAAGTTGAAGTATGAGAAAAAAGAACAAACCCTTCTTACAGCAGACATGTGGTGACTACATTAACGATGGCTTTATTCCATTTAGTTGAGCTTGTTCTACTGTGTCCAGTATCGTGCATGCTCGCTCACTGACATGACTTACTGGGACACTTAAAGGAATGGAGCCATCGTCAACATTACTGGTCACACCTGTGCTTTTCCTGCTTTGACAGCAAGAATGTCTGTCTACTGTGTGAGCTATAGATCTACACACCCACATGCACACCCACACATACACACACACACACACAAGCCATCTCTGCCTGGTTGTCCTTTCCTATGGGTCTTGCCCCTGAATATTCTTCAGACTTGTGTGAGTGTGTGATTGGTTCTTTTTTTTTGGATCAATCTGAATTCTTGTCTTTATTGAGGAAATAGCGTCCATAACAGAAGAACATCAAAGTGAAAATGGCAGGAATGCCATTCCTGAAACACCTTCTTGTGCAATAAATGAACAGCTTTGTTCCTTTGTATTTCCCCTCCCTCATCTGAGTGTGGGGCCAAAGGACAGGTGGACTTAAAAAACAAGAAAGGCAAAATGTTTTAGTACATAACGCTATAGAAATACATTATTTAAAATGTGGGATATATTCTGCTAGAAAAGCGTGTTGGTGATCTTTTTCCTTCTATAAATGATTTATTTATATAATTCCTATTTTATTGTTCATCGTTAATCGAAGCACAGTCTCGGGGTGGCAAACACTTTAAACGGACGGATGAAACCAGTTTTTGGATGGAAGCAAACAAACAACAAACACGTGATTAGAGGCGCTACTGGCCTAATGATCAACTACATTCCAAGAAAACGAATATGGAAACATAGTTCAAGTAATCATCCATGATGTTGAAGAATAACCTGTTCACGCGTCCTACCGCAGGGCGTTGTCTGTCACCTTTCCTGTTCAGTCTCTTGCGTCACAGTCATTAGTTTTTTGTGTGTTAAGCTGTCAGTGCTTTTATTTATGCTGTGGTACGTGATCCTCTCTGACTCGCACACACTCAAACACACCCCCAAAAGCCTTCTTCAGGAAATTTGATGTCTGGCTTCGGCTTCACATTGATGATCTTGGTGTACGAGTGCGTGCCTTTGATGGTAGACTTGACTCCATTCGTAAATCACCACACAGTATCACATATTCACTTGCAGCAGCATTATATATTGGTATGGTATGGCTACTTCGGACCGGTGTGTTCATTAACCTGCTTTGCTTCTCTCTGTGGTTCCTCTCTTAGGTTTACTTGACACGGCTGAGTTTGGTGTTGTACCTACAGCATCATAATTAAAGTGGAAACAGACAACTTCCCCACCCTAGTGTTTCCGAGCAGTATCATCGTCGGCGCCACTGCTGCAAAGACAACTGGATCATTCAAGTTTACCCCAGAGTGCCAACTACCAACAACACAGGACAAAATTATAGACAATAGTCCATAGTGGTGACGTGACAGTAGATATAAATGGTGCCAGTCAGACTTTCATTTTCCAGAGAGATTTCACGCCCACTGGCAGACAAAATGGCATAAAAATGGAAGGTTTTGAGGGAACCAATCTTACTGCTGATGGTGTCATTATTCTATGGCCATTAGTCTCTGCAATCAACATTTACTTCATAGTGATAAGTAAAAAAAAATGTGGTTATTGCCGTAAAATCTTGCTCCAGGACTATCACTGGTCCACTCAAGAGCTGGTTGTTACAGGGGGATGAGTCAAACAGGACGTTTAGACTTAGTTGACCTGAGAAGAAGAGTTATGTTTTCACCTGTGTCCATTTGTCGCTTGGTTTGTCAGAAGGATTACACAAAAAAAGATGACTAAACGTATTTCCATGAAACTTAGATGGAGGATGGGTCTCGGCCCAGAATAGACCCATTAACTAGATAAAGAGAATGTTTGTTTCTCAGCTGCCAGATAGGGCATTTTTCATGACATTTGCATTCATTTCTCAGGGAATAATGCGTGGATCATGATGAGAAAAATTCTGGCATATTTCATTGGCCGAAATTGTTTGTTTCCAGTTTTCTGTTTCAGTTCATTGGGGATAAAGCAACAAAACTGAAAAGTTCATGGCTTTGGTTTAGATATTACCTTTCATGTTAGCCACATGCTAGAAAGGCTCATGTGCTTATTATTCCAGTGTTTTTCCCCAGTTGTTAAGCTATGAGATCCCAGAAACTTGACTGATCTTTAGTGAACTCAGTTGTTACCCTGTATGATTGACGCAGTGAACACAGTGATATCAGATCTGGCCTGTGTCTTATGCTGCTGTTTTCACCCTTTCCCTAACATTATTATCACCTACTTTTGATGGACTTGTCGCAATTGGTAATATTTCTGTCCCCTTTCCGTGACATGTGTTAGCCACTTAGATTTCAGAATGACACTTCAATTGAGGTCAAGCATATGTCTTCCATTACTGTTATTTTTGTTCCTCCGGATGACTAACCTTTGGACCGAGGAACACTTGCCTCTTTCTTGCAATAAAATATTATTATGACGTATGAGTCCGGTATTATTTTTCCTGTAAACAAAGGAGTGTGGTCGCTGTGAAGTGGCCCAGACAGGCATGAAAGCTGACTTAAAGTTGTATGTTTCGTGTAGTTTGTAATCACATGTGACCTCTCTGCAAAACCAACTGCTCAGACCTGGGGCTGCAACAGTGAGTCGATGGATTGATCAGCTGATTGGCAGAAAAGTTCAGAATCAGTGAAATGTCAGGATTTAATGCTTTACATGACAGTAACCTGAATATCTTTGAGTTCTGGATCATCCAAGACATCACCTTGTGACTATGAGAATTATATCTGCTCATTTCCGCCACTTCCACCATTTTTCTGACATTGGAAATCATTATTATTTCCGTCACACTGGATTTGTGTCATGCTCATGCTGGAGTAGAGCCAAACTCAGGGGTTATTGTACATGGCCGAGTCCTGCCAGAAATACTGAACACTTTGCAGTTTCTACATATGATAAATGAATACTATCCATCATCTTAAAATCCTCCAGGTGTTGGAGAGAAGCTCATCAGAGAGTTGGACAAAAAGGTAACGCTTTATGTTCAGGCAACATTGCGATGAAATGGGGAGCATATAAATTGAAAATTACAACAGGGCATAGCATGCGCTCGTGGGGGACACTGCAGGTAACCGAGAGGGGGGTTGTGATGTAGTTACCGAAGAGACACAAATGCTTTTTGGCAGGAATGATGAGAATCATGTTGCTTAAATAGGATTTTGTGTGTGTTTTCCATGGCAGGTTAAAGCTGCACAATGACAGGCCGGTCAGACTGTTTGTCTTTTGAATAGAAATGTTTCCATCTTCGGTGGAGTGTGTGGTTGTTGCAGTCAAATGACTGTCTTTTGTATTTCAACATGTATTCATGCTGCATACACTGAGACTGAATCTGTATATTGTTTTTGTGTGTGTGTTTGGAGACAAACACACACCCACACACAAAAAATCCTTTGTCATAGGGTGTGTCTGGGTGTACGCCTGTGTTTTTGTGCGTGAGTCTTTCTCATTATTTACACAAAATTATTTTTTCCGATGAATCCTTGAGTTTTGAGTATTTTTCAGTTTCAGTTTGAGGCATCAATGGCAAACGTCAGTGGATTTGTGTCTTTCTTTGCTCTGACCCTGCTTTTTTGCCTAAGGAACATTGTGTCCTTCCTGCCCACAGTGCAAAAACATGTCATTATGGCTGACTCTCATCCCTCTTGCAGCCCGGGCAGCATATAGACACAAACACATCGGCAGTAAATCAAAGACGGGGATAAAAAAGTAAACATCTGAAACGTGTTTTGAAATGTGTGCATATTATTCATCTCATTTCCAAACCGAAATCGCAGGATTTTGTCTTCCATGCTCGATGTCCTCTACTCTAAGGTCACACCTGTAGTTGCCATGGTGATGGATGTGGTGCTCCGGCACACCAGAATAATTAAGTGATTCCTTATGGCGAGTTCCCACCTCCCCTGGGCTGTGTATGTTACTGTCAAATCCATACATGTGTATCTCTTCACACACACACTACTGCATCTACTTAGTTTGTATATTGTGGGGCAGACTTTTTTTCATGCATTCAAATGTTTTGTGTGTTTGCATAATGTCTGTGTGTGTGTGTGTGTGTGTGTGTATGTGTGTGTGTGTGTGTAAAACGACAGACATAGTTAAGGATGCTTGACTTGGCAGACTTTATACATGTACGTGGCTGTGTGTCCCAGGGGAGCAGCACAGTGTGATCGTTCTCACGGGATGGCCTGTGTCTGAACACCTATCCCAGGGGCATCCCCGACCCAGCACAGGCTTAGATCGTCTGACCCCTCTGTCTGACCTCCGCCACTGTCCTCCTACTGGGCCCCCCGCAAGCCCGGCCTATGTTGGCGTCTGTCTGTGCGACCCCCCTCGGCAAGATTCTTTCAGGTCTGGTTTATAAAACGCCGGCGGGAGATTGTTGTGTCACATGTACATCAGCAACTTCTGAAAAGAGTGCAATATCAGCCCAGCAATGCAGTAAAGCCGCGATGATAGTCCAAACTAAGTCGATGTGGGTGTAGTCGCAGACAGATGTTGAAACGGGGATCTGCATGATAAAACATGAAAACTCAAATTGAACTTCAGGTGTGTCCACAGAGAGTCCCTCTGAGTTTGGTATTTTGACATCAATCTTAGCTAAATGCATCACTTTTTCCTTAATGGCCTGGCTCAAGGGATGTCAAAGTTGGTATGTTAGTCGGTGACCAAAATAACCTGCACCTGTTTGGATACTCGTCTAACTGTTATGGTAATTTTCAATCAAAAATGACTAAAAATGTCCCAAATCATCCCATTTCCTGTTGCCCTTAAAGCTTGAAGCCATGAAAGGCCAAAACGATGATTTAAAAAAGCAAAAATAACACCTGCCTAATAATGTATAGGTCCCCTTCATACTACCAAAACAGGCGTGAGAGGCATGGACACACGACCTCTGAGGGTGTCCTTTCCTGGGTTGTGAGGGAAGGCCTTCATTGATCGGACCTGTTTCCACACGTCTCATGAATGCTTGATAGGAACAAGATCTGTGGAATTTGTGGACAAGGTCAGCACCGTGAAATTCTTCGTGTGGGTGGTGCATGTGAGGGTGGCATCAGCATCAGTGGCATCAGCACCAGAGTTTTCCCAGCAGAGCATGGCACTGTAACCAGATATAACCGATGTTAGTTACCTCATCTGTCAGTGGTTTTACCTTTGTGGCAGATTGTTGCATAGTGGCGTTAAGTTCCTATTGCATCAGCTTATGGTTCCTCTTAAGCCAAGCCAGTGTTTGATTAGATAGCAGTATGCTGTGTGAGACATGCAAAAGAAGAGGATTAGGGCAGTAAGAAAGTGGGGCGGAGGACGAAGATAATGCAGACTACCTTCACAGGGGCTACTAAGTCTGAAGGCTTGTGCAGTCGGAGCAGCGTTTTTCTCGTCAGCTTTTCAGATCAGGTAGAAACACATTTGTCGGGTGACAGTAGGGAACTGTGTCAGCGGGAGCAGGAGCAGTTTATCCAGCCGACATGGCAGCACTGCGCCTCATCCAATCTACTACCGCAGCTAACAGCCAGAGCCAACAGGCATTATCGGCTACAGTAAGAGGATTAGGCTGCCATGTGGGTTCACGCGCTGAGAGGGAGAGAAGAGAAGGAGAGGGCGGGGAGGGGGAGGGTGGTGGTGAGGAACAGCGGTGAATCTGGAGATCGAGGGAGTAGAGATTATGAGATATTTTTTTTGTTTTTACATGCTCACTGTACTCTCCATTATGGTGAAATCCCAGCAGAGGTGAATCCAGCTCTCCGTTTATTACTGGGAACATGACAAGACCTCCAGCTGTGTTTTTCATTTAGAGCGGAATCCTTTAATAGCGCTGACCACTGAAATCATATTAAACTGACTCATCGCGGTATGAGTTTACAGTCTTCTGCCCTCACAATATTGCAGGACTAAGATCTGGTATTCATGAGAAAGTGGATGTACTGGGGGATTATGAAGGGGAAAAGCAAGACTGAGAAAAATATTCCGGTTATCAGGGAACCAGGGGCAGGAGGGGAGGAGATAATCACATATGAACCCCCCACTGATGGAGTAGAAGAGTATACTCAAGGGTAATGTAATCAATACAACTAGGGAATCTTTGGTTGTTATAACAACAGAAAAGCTGTCATCAACATCTCTCAGCTAAGGTGCTGGTGACGTCATCACTGCCATGGAAACTCTGACATTCGAACCTCTAGATCAGTAAAACGGAAGTAAAGATTAATTTTTACTTTGACACTGATTAAACCAACTTTTTAAATCGCTCACTTTACGCACCTGGCACCTGTGTGAGGACAATGCTTTCATCGAGGCAACGTCAAGGACAACACCAGCTCAGAAACCCTTGTGAGGGGAACAGTAAACACAGCAGGTCACACCTCCGTCTCTCTCTCAAATCTTGTGTAAACTTGCTTATAGATCTGAGTGACCTCTGCTCCGGACAGGACCAGTTCCAGCCGGCTACCGGCTCACATAAACAGGGCTATGAATACACTCTTGACATGCTAGTATACGGAATACTGGACATATAGTGTTACAAGTGTGGCTGCATGCACACAAAATGACTCTTTTTTTTTCCTATACATGACGTTTGATGCTTTGAGTTATCTGCCAGTGCCAGTATGTGCCAGTATCTGCCAAAAATGAAATAAAAAAAAATAAAATAAAATAAAATGAAATAAAATAAAATAAACAAAAAAAAAAGATTGCATTGTTTTCTCCAGTTAAAGCTGCAGTGGGTGATTCTGCAGAAGGCTGATGGATGAGTCTCATTTACAGGTCGTCAAACACCGGGAGCATCCAGAGTATGTGTCAATTCACTACTGATTAGCTTAACTGCTAGTAGCCTTACTACGTGTGGAGGAGTGACATTCATTTTCACATATATCCACAAAGAGTTCAGTAACATATGGCCCCCACAGCCTGTGACTAAACTACACTCAGTTCATTCTGCAGTGCAGCTGGCCACACCTCACTCTCTCTGCAGCGTTTTGCCTGAAAGCCATATCGTATATCATGTCAGGAAATGAAAGCTGGCTTAGCCAGCTACTGAATAACTGAATACAATGACAATGCACATTAATGTAAGTGCTAACATGAGAGCAGTACAGTATGCTGGGACATACTATAGAAATCAGGCATTTTTAACAGGGATACCACGTGATACCAATGGTGTTATACTACTGGCTGACAAACCTTGTTAGAAGCTGGACGTCAACGGTACAATCATTATGGACCTGACAAACATTTTACAATGATAAATTCACAATATCTTTTTATTATAAAGTGTATTAAGTTATTAATATTTATTCTGCACCTTTACACACTTACACACACTCAAAAGAAAAAAAGATTTATCCACATTTAATTCTTATCAATATGACCTTTAAAGAATGAAGGCAGAGTCTAGTCTTACCCCAGCATGTATTCAAGTTGCCCTCTAGTAGCCCCGACATTTGTGCAAACTAACGCAGGACCTGCACAGAAGTGCGGTTTACAGCCCGGTTTACACACTAAACACCATTCATGACAAGCTGGAGCATGTGCACATGATCAGAGCGGAGAAGTAACGGCTGCTTCTACAATCTTCAAGATGTAGCTCTCTTTTGATGTTTTTTGAAACTCTCACAATGAGTCGGCAGCGGCAGCACAAGTCGAGCACTGTTGCAAATGACACATAGATGCTTAAACAGGGGCCAATCCACAGCTGTGAACTTCACTTTGAAACCTTTCAGTTGCTACTTTCTCAGAACAGATTGTGATTTATGAGAGTCCCTTGGCATTTCAGATTAAAAGGAAGTCGGGGAAGACGGCACAAGAAACAGAACAATCATTCTCTTCCCTCAGTTCTTCTTGTTCTTTGGGCCCAGTCCTTATCTAGACAAAGAAAGCTAGTGAACGAGAACAGAGTAGGAGGTAGAAAACAGGAGACAGGGAGTGGGGTGGGCTGTTGAAAAGAGAAAATTCTGAGCCTTTCTGTGCCATACAGTATCATATGACTGCCAGAGCAGGACAGCGGGTAAAGGAGCAGGGGAAGGGGAGGAGGGGCGCGGTGAGAAGGGCGTGTTGATCTCAGCAAATCAGAGCCCTCGCTCGCTCAGTCTGGTTTGTTCTGCCTAGGCCTGAATGTTCCCTGCAAATGTCCTGAGGGAGGAATATGTAGTGCGTGTGTTTTTAGTCTACAGGTTGCCTGCCCCCCAAACCCCTGGCCCTCTCTTCTCATTCATCCCACTGCTCTCTGAAATGACCTCAGCCCCTGTGAGCTTATGCCCAAAAAGTTAGAGATACTCTGGCACCTAAATCTGTAAACCACCTCCATACATAGATATCTGTTCAAGCTCTCAGACATAAATGAAAACATGCAGAAATGTGTTTCAAGTGATGGAATATATCATAAGAAACACCAGGTTTAACTGTTTCAAAGTTGACACAATACTGGCTGCACTGCTCTGCGTATGTACCAATCAGCTGATTCCAATCATTCCATTTGAAACCTCAATGATTTCAGATGTGTGTGTGAAAGTCTTCCTTCCATTTGTTTGTTTTCAATCGGGAATAGGCTCAGAGCATTTTGACCACCACAGGAAGCTAGTATTAAAGTTAGCAGGAAGTTAGCATAAAAGTTGGCCGGAAGTTAGCATAAAAGTTGGCAGGAAGTTAGCATTAAAGTTTGCAGGAAGTTAGCATAAGAACAAATCAGCTAACTGAATCATGAATGTAATGCAATTAAGGATACTAAAAGACAACATCCACCCCTGCCACAGGAAGCTAGTATTAAAGTTAGCAGGAAGTTAGCATAAAAGTTGGCAGGAAGTTAGCATAAAAGTTGGCAGGAAGTTAGCATTAAAGTTTGCAGGAAGTTAGCATAAGAACAAATCAGCTAACTGAATCATGAATGTAATGCAATTAAGGATACTAAAAGACAACATCCACCCCTGCCACAGTGTGAGCACCCTGCTGCCATCTGCCAAAAGATACAGAAGTTTTTCACAGCTAAAAGTTCAACGGCGTATTGCTTTTCCTTGCCACAAAACAAAACTGTGCAGAGAAAGAGGCGTTACTCAAAAAGATCGGTGAGGTATTCAAGAATGTGAGAATCACAACTGATCTGACTGGATGGATAATTGCAGTGGGTGAATGCAGTTTTTGTCCTGCTGCAGGTTGGCATGGCACAGGTGACAAAAAACACAAACTGGGATCTGTGCACTGTTTGTGTGCTAGAGCACGACGCACGTGAGGAATGTGAAATGTTGTTCACATCTCACCTCTGGGCCTGCCCTTCAGTGTGGCCAGGTCTGGCTCACAGGGAAAAGAAGAGGGCGAGTGAATCATTAGATTCTTTCTTATTTAAATCATCTAAATCGCCACACCTGATTTGGAATGATAATGGAGAGTATGAAGACAGTTGTTAAGACTGTGCTCATGACTATGCAGGAGAACAATGCGCCTGCATAGAGCAAAACAAGACCCAGAGCAGGTTACTCTGCTCTCTTTGGATTATTGATCGATCTCGGCCAAATGCAGGTCACTTATTCCAATACACACAGTGACGCGACACGTTAACAGTCATGACATGCGTGCACGTGCAAATAATAGTGATGGACGTCTGTGTCCTGAGGCTGTAGCGGGGTGTGTTCTGATCAGCCTGGACTGAGCACAATTGCAGTGACCTCCATTACTACAGATGGAGAGATATGCAGCGTATGCAGAGAGATCGAATGAACGACTGTGAGGGGAAGCAGGGCAACGGGAGAATGATTTCCATTTGTAGCACTCCCTTCATTTCGTCATCCAACACTGAAGAAGCAGAGGACGATTTCATGGAGATGTGACAAAATCTGGTGTCATGAAGGTTCACAGAATAACACACTGTTCAATGAGTGTCAGCAGTGTTGGAAACAGGAATCAACTGTTTAGTAAGTCATTAATCAGACACACTTGTAATGGATTACGTATGGGAAGCCTTGTCAGCATTTGAGCTTTCGTGCTAAAACCAGCCAAAGGAAAATGGTGTTGTGTAGAAGAGGGGAAGCATTATAGGGTTAAATATATAAAGCGAACACATGTAGGGGACAAGAACAGCTTTCCAACACATGTTGTGGTTTGAGCTGGTTTCTCTTAAATAGATGTCTCGTGCGGTTGGACACAGTGTGTGAACGGTTAACGCAAAATACAGGTTGGTCTTTGTATGTGGGGGAGGGTCGTGTGTGAAAGAATGTATGTAGGGATGTGGAGACAGGATGCAGAGCTTTGCACAGAACCTGTTCCATACAACAGCCTGATTTGTTAGTATTCATTATGTCATTTAACTCAATCATTAATCAGTAATTCAATCATTAACAACCAACATTTATATTTTGCTCTGTAAGATAAACATAATTGCTTGCCCCATTCAAAACCTGGTGCCCACATTACCCACAATGCAACACACACATGCAGCCTTCTCTGGAGCCACTTTTTACTACTGTTTCTTATTTGCAGTTGCACTTCTCCAAGATGTAAAGACATGTTAATACAATTGCTTAAGTTACCCTTTAAAGAGACTTTTAATCATTTAAAAATGTTCAAGAGTTTGATCTGACTCGTCAGTAAAGGTTGTCAGAAGTTGAAAGCTTCCTTACACAGCTTTAGACTGGATGCTCCCTCTCAACAGTCTGAGGGCTCAGGACCATTTGTGCAGCCTAATGCTAATGGACATTGGTTGTAAGCTTAAAAGCTTTCTGATGATAGGTTTAATGACGGAAACATAGTTCAAATGATGAGAGGACAGAAAATGTACTTAATCTGCCTATACTCTCCCCACGCATAGTTCATTGAGACATTGTAGGTGTGTGGGAGTTCTATTCTTCAAAGTTAAGATGGATAGAATTATATTAAAAGTCCATACCAACAGAAACGTGTCATCTCTCAACAATCAGTTGATATATAGCAACATGAAAACATAAAAACACAGTCCCAGGGAGCAGCTTGAGTTGAAATTGGCCCCTACCATCTGCTCTGCAAAATATTACTGTATTTCAAAATTCAGTTACTCTCTACATTGTGCACATTGCTACACTCACTCTTGGGATGGTTCATGTGCATTTGATTGATATGATTGACACTGATTTACTGTAATAACACTTAAAAGTTTGGTTGAGGCCAACAATTAAAAATGTTGTGCAACACAACCTAATTGAGATCATGACATAATTTACAAAGGAGTCATATTTAGTCTACTCAAGAAGTCTATAAAAGACAGGCGGGGTGTAACAGACACAGCAGGATGGTTGTAGGCAGGGCATGTGAGTCCGATTACACAGTGTAAATCTGTAAATAATTTCGGGAGGCCTCTCTGGTCACATAGAGCTCTGTGAGATCAGACAGGGGTTTATGGGCCATCCATTGCTTCTGAGCTACAGAGATGCCAGTCGTGCTTAACTGTAGACAGGTGAAAGTGGACTATTGTCAAACGAGTGGAGATCTCTACACCCTGGCCATATACCATTGGCAAGTTAAGGGACCTATACCTAGTTCTAACAAGTGATTAAGAAATACATAAGAGCTCTGCCATTAGCATATTATATTAATCATCAAGTGTGTAATGATTGTTGTCATAATTACAAAGACGTTAAATTAAGTGATTATGAAGTTCTAAAAGTCTGAAACAGTTACAGAGCCGAATGGAGTGATTAATCTGACAGAAATAACAAGCTGAAGTAGAAATTTCACAATGTTTGATCCAAGGATAACGGAGCACAAGAAGGATAAGCCATTTTTACCAACCAACTGTGGTTGGTAAAAATGGTTTAGAGGCGACCTCGGGCGAGGTCATGAATTACCGCAAGGTCCTGGACTTTCAGCAGGAAGGGAAAGACATGCCGGATCCATAGCCTGACCCTCTCAGTCTGTGCCACAGTACATCTAAGTATTTTGACCAGCCTCAGCTCTTTTAGATTAATCTTTCCTGAATTTCTATCAGACTTTTCTTGATAATGATTGATAGTAACTGAAATAAGTTTGAGCTGTATGCTTTTCCCTTGATGATCAACGATAGTTAACGAAGAAGTTGTGTGCACTGATTTTGTCTCTTTGATAGAAGTAAATACCAGGTAATAAGTATGCAAAATATCTTAAAGGTTCTTAAAGGTTACTCTATCCCAACAAATTGAAAAAGTCCCTCAGGGTTTTTTTTTTTTTTTTTACGAAGGACCCCTTAAATCCAACCTAGCACCCTACCAAGTGCACAGATCATTTAAAGGAGAGCTGACATTAATGGGCAATGCTGGTGGCCATATCTAGCTTTGAGGCTAAGGGTCAGGTGCCAAGCCAGCGCTAGATGGGTAGGCGCTCAGACTTAGGCTGTGAGAAGCTAGGAGACTGTCCTCGCTACCAGCTCCACCAGTCCGTATTTAAATCCCACTTTAAAGTAACACATTCTGGGTTTAGGGACCTAACCCTTTATAATGGAGCACTAGTCCAGTACCTCCTGGACAGGTGTATACTCTGGATCTAACAGTATACATTTGTATTCACAGTGCTTTTAAAAAGTGCCTAATGAGTCGACACACTGTGATAAAGTGTCCTCTATGCACTCTTGACTTTCTGCATGCTGGTGCAGGATTCATCCTCTGGGGACCCTGACCATTATATTCAGTTCCATGGATTGCCATTCAATAGTTGAAACAAACACAAAAAGATTTATGAGCAGCTCTGTGGGTTTAGTGCGTTTTTTTTGAGTCATTGTTTATAATGGACTTAATCTTTCATAGGCTCTCCTTTCCTCTTTCCTACATTCCTTCTAGATTAACATCAAGTCAAGTTTTTCATCATGACTCAGCACCTTCCTCAGCCACCACACAGTGTCTGTGCTGTTCACTCTGAGGAAGCTTTTCTGGACAGAAGTCTTATGAAATACATGGTCCCTTGCCAGTGAAAGAGGAGCTTGCAGTCAGTGAAAACACAGTTTTGTCCTTCACCTTGGTCTTGCCACAAACAAGAAAAAATGAGGAGTCACTAGACTGGCATATGAAAGTGTGGTATTGAGTTTCCTTTCGGTCTCCACCTTTCTTAATTCTTTGTCAGCCTCCCTCTCTCTCTGTTCTTCTCATGACACCTGAGACATGTCCCTATTTCAGAGGTCATGTGATGCTTGTGTGCGTGGCTTCTTTCAGGTGCATCATCAAACAATAACCTTAAGCTTTACCTTTGTATTGTACAAAGTGAGCTTGATAAACTGTATATTTATAGGCCTACATCCTGTTCTGCTATGCAGAACAACCCTTATTTATACCTGCATATAACTGGCAGGAGTTACAGTATATCACAACTCTTCAGCCACACTAGCAGCTCTTTCAGTCTGTGCAGCAGTGAGATAAATGCTAAGATCAGCATTCTTATATGCCTGTGACAACAATGCTAACATGCTGATGTTTAGCATGTGTACTGTTTGTCATGCTCACCCTCTTAGTTCAGTGTTGTAGCATACTAATATTTGCTAACTAGCGAAAAAAAAACAAACACAAAACACAGGTTCGGATGTAGGTAATGTCATGTCACTGTACACACTTTTTTGCAACCTGAACAACAGTCAAATTACAATATCTTAAATAACAGCATAAAAGTCATCTCCATGGTATGTCCACTGTGTGTGTGAGTGTGCAGCGTGTTTTCATAGACGGGGCCCACTATAGAAAAATTCTCTCGCCTCTCATGTGCCTGCTGATTTAGCCATTGATGCTGTGCTTTCTCACAGAGTAATGCACTATTTCACAGAATCACAGCGATTCCTGCAATCATCCACACAGTCGGAGGGAACAAAGAACGAGCTTGAGATAACAAACCGAGCGCTAAGAGGACAGCTTCCTACCAGTCCGAGTTCTGGTCCTGTGGGCATTCTTCTGTGTTAAAGGTGCTTTTCCCACAAATTTCCACCAGTAGGACCCTGTTTAAAAAGAGCTTGGGTTGTTGTTTGAGTGTAAGCGAACCCCAGGCTTTCTTGGACCCCTACACACAAATTGGAAGCGATCAAGACTGTAGGCCTCAGTATTACAGACAATGAGCTAGTCTCTCGTTACACTGTGATACACATGGGCCAAAAAACGGCCGGGTGGTAGCCAGGGAACCGGCATTTCCAGAAAATACGAAGCCTCACTGTTACCACTGTTACTCGTCACTTTCATTTTTACTTTTTTGTCATCACTCCATTCTGAAAAAAAAAAGTATATATATATCAGAATGGACACAAGGATGTGGTGTATCGTCATGTATCCCGGTCACTCTCTCTTCACTGCAATTATTGGATGAGGCAGATTAATGCTCATTCATGCTCAGTGATCACGCTTTGTCATGCAAAACATGGCAGATGTTAGATTAATGTTTTCACTGTACTTGTGGTTCCAAGTGCATCGCCCTTTGAAGTCACAGCTCCAATGATGATGGTATTCTTTGTTGAATTGGTACTTGAGAGGGGAGCAAATAAACACACAGAGGAGGGAGGTCTCATCAAAGTCCAGTGGCAGTCCCCACAGCTGCACAGGCAAAGCTGCATTAGGTGCAGGACCTCCGCACCATTTCAGTGTAGTTCTTTACAATGGACTGCAATTTTGTTATACAATTTTTAATTTATTTACTCAAGGGAATTTTATTGCAGTTGTTGCTTTGGTTCACGCTCAAATAAAAAACACAAACATCTAGTGTGTTTTATAGTGTTTTGTGTTTTCCCCTGAGGCAAAACTCTGCTTTTTAGCACATGTCACACAAAATGTCTTGTGCCAGTAAATTGTAAACTGTTATAGGTAGTAGTTGTGTAAAATGTGTAAAATTTGATATGCACTGAAATTAAATAATGTGTTAGCCTGTATCAAGCTGTCAGACATATTGTGGGTTTTAACTGCAAACAAAACTCATTATTTCAGTGTTATGTGTTAAAACGTGTATGCTGCAGTGAACATGCATGTAACGCTGTGATCCTACCCTCTCACTGAAAAACAAGTGATGGAGGGGCGGAGAGGCTGAGACAGAGACACCATTCACCCTATTACAAGACACTGAACCATCAACATGAATTTGAAACTGCTATTGCAAGGTTTAAAGTTCCACAATGTTGCCTCAAGACACCAAAAAATAGCTACAATGGTGAAACATTTGTCAGAAAAAAAAAAAATTTAAGAAATGTTTTGTTTTTCAAAAAACAAAGACTTGGTCTTCTGACCTCATATTTACAGATCAAGTCTGCCATGATAAAGTTAAAAGACATTTGACTAAAAAGAAAAGCCCTTAAACACCTTAAAACATAATATGGACATACAATTTCCTTACAAAGCCTTCCCTTAATGGTCCTCATTTCTCCAAAATATTTCCCTGAATTTCCCCCTCATATACGGCTCTCACAATGCTACAGTTTATTAGGCTATTTTACATCAACAGACAATTGTGTGGATATAGTGAGAGTCAATAGGATGAGCATATTTAGAATGGAATGCGTCCTAAAACATACTGCTCCCTGTTACACATATCCCAGCGCGGTGGCCACGCCCAGTCTACGGGGGGGGTGCCTTTCCTGATCAGACAGATAAGTAGGCTACACGGTGGCACCAGCAGGACACGCTCAGTACATCACCGAGAAGGAGGAAGTCAGTCGGTACTTTTAGTATTTTAAGTGACTTCGGACACACTCCACACACTACTTTTTTCCAGGACAATTTGAGCTTTGAGGGAAAACATCAGGGCAACTTCCAACGCGCACTATGGCTGAGAAGATGGACATAGAGGAGGGGAAGGCAACCAACGGCGAGCCCCTGGCCAACGGACTGGGCAGCACCAAGGGCAACAACCCGGAGCCGCTGGCCCAGCGGGTCAAGAGGATCGTGATGGCCAACTTACTGGTGATCCTCACAGTAGCAGGGGTCATCGTCGGGGTTTTTATTGGACTCGGCGTGCGCAACGTGGAGCTCACCAAGACCCAAGTCATCTACATCGGCTTCCCCGGTGAGTTGCTCATCCGGCTGCTGAAGATGATCATCATACCCCTGGTCGTCTGCAGCCTGGTGTCCGGGGCGGCCAGCATTGACCCGAAAGCCCTAGGAAAGCTCGGCGGCTGGGCCATGCTCTTCTTTTTGGTCACCACGCTGATCGCGTCGTCCATCGGGGTCGTGATGGCTTTCATCCTCACCCCCGGGTCGGTGTCAGACAAACCAAAGGTGGCGGACATGGGTGACGACGTGCCTGTCGCTAAAGAAGTGATAGACTCCTTTTTAGATTTGATCAGGTGAGTGAATACCCGCCCCCAAAAATAAACTACACCCCATGAGCCTACAAACCCGTAAAAAAATAAGTTTAATTGTGTTGTGTATGAGCTGTTCATCAACGGCTTCCTGCGGTCACACGCTAGCTCGGTATCAAAACTTTTGGCAACGTCACACATCGTAGTTTTGTGGAATCTTCCAGTAAAAAAGACACGAGGGACCTCTTTACCTTTTAAACCTGTTCACCTAACTTTTGTTTGAAATAAAAAGTTTAACCTCAGGCGGGTAACCACACTTGACGCACAGCTTGATTTCCCTCCTTGCTATGTGTGCAGTCCCACTGTAATGACAATAAGCAGTTGCATCAGCCCGCATTAGAGCATTAACTACCCCGGAGCTCAGCGCCAGGTGTCACGGACTGGCTCATCGACACGACCTCCGCCCTTTATTTTATTTGTTTATTTTTCACAATATTTCTTTCCGGGGACAAACTAAATGACGTCAGCTAATTTCGTAATCTTATATTATCAATATTGTAGACACGTGGTGCTAAACCAACTTCTTCCGTGTGCGGTCTTGTTGGGACAGCACCGTTTGCAAAAAGAAAAAAAAAAAAACCACAAAACGCTAACCCAGCTAACGCGCTCCGCCAGCCAAATTAACTGTATGCTCAAAGCTAATGTGGCTAATACAGCCGAGACACGTGGAAATGTGGTCTGACATCTCGCTGTAGTCAGGGAGATGGCCTCAAAGCCCCCTTTTCTTGCACTCTGTGACCCTTTTGCGCTCAAGAGTGTAACCTCAGAAATGGAGAACCTGCCTGGCCGGGCCAGTAGCCCAGCTTGGGTTTTTTTTAAAAACCAACGTGTCACATTCATGGGACGTTCACGGGACATGTGCCACCTCCTCATCTACAGAGGTGCAGAGGGAGGCATCGTGAACCAACACTTGACTCAGAGACTGAAATAGCCAGATGTCAAAATCCCTCTGACACATGATCATACGCTGGATTTAAAGTAGCACATCTTACACAATGGGTAAGAGGTGCTGTTGTTCCTCCTTTCACGTGTCTCCTGTTTTTAGCACCCAAAATGGTAAGAGCCCACATGGCATCGTCTTGCTCTAGCCATTGAGTAGATGAGTTTGCTGAAGCGCACTGTTAAAAGTGCACTGTGTAGTTTGAGGGGGAAAACATTTAAATCACAAACAAGCTCTCTTTGTTTTCATGACTAAAGAATGTGAATGCACAAACCCACCCTAAAGAACAACGCAGTTTGATACTGTGATCCTGCCACCTTTCTAACATCATATTGAACAGCTTGTTTATTCAGACATTGAAAAGATAACCTTTCTAAGTTTGTGTTATAGAGTGCATTGAACCTAAACCTTTAAATATGCATTGCCACTCACTATAATGCATAGTGTGATAGCCTGTGGTGTTATCTCCTAGAGAGATAACAAACTGGACTGTAATCAGTGTCAACAGTGTCCTTTTGGGTTTTATTGTGATCTCTACAACAATCCATCACCAGCTTTTTTCTCTTTATCTCTTTATCCTATTGTATTTTTTTTGTTTATCCATTTATTCTTGTAGTTTTCTTTTAGTTGTTAAGTCTCTTTAGTTATTGTCATGTGTCCTTGGGTACCCTGAAAGGCGCTACATTAAGTCTCCCTTCACATGCAATCTTGATACATTTGCGACTTGACTCCATAACTCTGGTTAGCATGAACATTCTTGGGGGTGTTTGGTTCCACTCGCTGCATGAATTATGGAATTGTGCGCCACTAAAGCCAAGAGTTTTCCACCCCCCTCCTCCTCTTCCTCTGCCTACAGCAGTGGGACCACCCCCTTAAAATGCTGCCCAGAACTGGATTAGACATGCAAGAGAAATGGGGCAAAACTTAAACAATCACAGCATAACCTTTTTGTGCTGATTTATCTCAGACAACATTACTTAGGAGTATCTAGAACAACACAATGGTGTGCTTTACAAAACTCTGATAGGCTGGTTAGCGTTTTGTCTGACTCTCTGTTCGTGTTTAACATCCAGGATTAAAAGGGGTCTTATAATGAAAACCTTTTTAATACACCAATAATCGATGATGATGATGATGATGATGATGATAATAATAATAATAATAATAATAATAATAATAATAATAATAATAATAATAATAATAATGTGATAGTCTCTTATTGTTAAATGTTCCTGACTGCATCATCTCATTACAGTTGTCTAGATTTATTTACTTTACTTTCCAGCTGTTTGAAAAGGAGAAAACCCTAAGCACGTGTGCACACACACTGTTAGACATTATCCTAATGGGACAACAGGCAAACCCCGTGCCTCTCATTAGAGCGAGCCCTCTCTGTACGTGTCCTGGTTAGTTCTGACAACAAAGACAGTGGGAGACTGAAGAGCTGTTCATCAAAGTGTGAAAAATGGCCTGGTCATTGTTTCTAGACACACATGCTTACAGTAGTAGCTGTAGCTGTGTGTGTGTGTGTGTGTGTGTGTGTGTGTGTGTGTGTGTGTGTGCACACTTCACATCCTTGTTGACATTCCCTTATCGCCTGCCTCTGGTTTGTTTTTCTTACAAAAAACGTAGTCTACATTCACAGGTGGCTGCTATCTCAAGCGTCACCTGTGAATTTATTGACCAACTATGCTATAGCTTGAGCTACAGCATAGTAGTGACATTAGATACAGATGGTGTTAAACACAGTATAAAAGATTTCAGTTTTACAAAAAAAAACCCATGTGTAACATTCTTAACATTCCAAGGCCATTATTCATCCATTCATTTGCTCGATCGAGGATCTAGGATAGCTGTGTTCAGGGCGTAAACTTAAACATTTACTATTCCACGTAGACCTGCTCAAGGTGTTCCCTGGGTTGTCAGATCCGGCAGGTGTAACAAGATGCCGACAGGACGTCAGAGCAGTCCACCTCAAACAATCAGCATAAAAGAAACACACCCACCTAACTGCATGTGACAGCACCGTGTGTCAATTTTTGTCATACCATTCTACCAGCCTTTGGTGTTGCTATTATCAGTTTATTTACGTAGCCAGAAATCATGTGTTGGTCAGAGGATTTCATAACCTTTTCTCAATATTGGTAGATGGAAAAAGCACAAAAACTATAATGAATAGGCTACAAAATTTAAACCGCTTAATGACCATTCTATATAGTTTAGCGTACTCATGGATAGAGCCCGACAGATAAAGAATTTTTAAGGCCGATACTGATTTGGTGATTAAAAAATCTGATATTTCGATATAGGGGGTTTTGTCCATTTTTGTTTTATTTTGATATTCATTTATCAGCCATTAGAAATTCTGATACCGATGGTTTGGAAAATGCCTAATATTGGTCGATAATATCAGTCCGCTGATAAATTGGTCAGGCTCTACTCATGGATAATGACATGTCTAGTGTTGCCTTAAATTTCAGAAGGAATGCGCAGGTGTGTCCTGAGAGAAACAAAAATGCAGCAGTGGATGAAGTGAAACTTTTGCCAATATGGGTGCCCACAAGAATGTGTGTGAACAAAGAAGAACAAAGAAGTGGATCCTCTCAGATTTCAGCCCTGTGGTGTTAACTTAGTACAAAGTTAAAGTGAATTAATTTGCACAATGCCTCGAAAGTACGATGCAGGACACAACATGGAGTGGATGGAGGCCTGTGTAATGTATACATAGTGATGTATACATACATAGTATGCAGCCTAAATTGCAAGCCTTAGTCTAGTTGTTTGACCAAAACAGTTTCTTTTCTTTTAGAGTGATTAATTCATTAGATTTTGACTATTAAATTAATCAACAAGTATTTTAATAATCAATTAATCAGTCTGTATAAATCAAAAGGTTCAACATTTTTGCTGGTTTCTTTACGCCTCTATGACATTAAATTGAATATATTTTGGTTGTTGACAATATGACACATTTGAGGATTTCATCTTGGGTTTTTGGGAAACACTGATTGGCATTTTTCATAATTTCAGACATTTCTAGACCAAACAACTAATTGATCTTCAGTTAAATCAACATTGAAAATAACAATAAGTTGGCACCCCTAATTGGATCACATAATGACTCTAAATTGAGGCATATTACATTAGTTTCTTCTCTTGTCATACTAATACGTCATACTAAAAGACCTGAGTAGATATTTGAATATTCAAATAACTGCTTGAAAGCCAGGAAGCCTTTTTTCTCATGGCTCTTTGTAGCACAACCAGAAATCAACTTGTGATCCAGATGTACGCTGCCCTGTCACACAGTCACATGACACTTAATCCTGATGCACTGTGCTCTAATGAGAGGGAATGAATGGGCGCAAAGAGATTGTGAAGTTAATGCCTTATTACTGTAAATCCATTACAGACAGCTGAGTAAAGGGTTATTGGGTACACACGGGTTTTTATGGGATCTTGAGAGATTTAATATGCAGTTGGACCTGTGTGTGTCTGTGTGTGTGTGTTTGTGTTTGTTTATGTCTACTTTGTTAGTAGAGAATGAATTAACATGAGCAATCAGAAAGGGGGGGGGGGTTGAGTGGAAAAAAGGAGATTAATAGTTAAATTCTCCCAGCTATTTTCCACATGATCAACCTTGTGATTCCATCTGACATCCAGAGGGTATAACTACTTCCCTTCAGCACCTATGCAGATAGACTTCAGAACTCAAAAGAGGCCAGGATATGACTTTACAGTGTGCAGAGTTGGCTCGTAGCAAATGTGACCTAGTGCTGTGTGTCCATTTGTGTATGTTGTCAGGGTTGTTCTAATACTGCTGAGAAAAACCCAAACAATGCCGGGGCCTTTGTAATTGTGTTGAACGCTTTAGCTCCCAAATATGTCATTACACGGCCACATCTCTCTTTATTGAACTTTCCCTTGAAATCTGGTACACATTTGGTTGAATTGTTTTTTTTTTTCCCTCCCCACAGAAACATCTTTCCCTCCAACCTGGTGTCTGCTGCCTTTCGATCAGTAAGTACTGCATCTCGGTTCTATCATTTTGTATGATTATGTATCAAATTGTCTAAAGGGACTATTTAGATAAACCTAAATCTACCCATTAAAAAAACAAAACAAAAACACTTTTTCTTTTTTCACCACCCAGTATGCAACCAGCTACAGGAACATTACGAGGAATGGCACAGATGGACTCCCCACAGAGGAGAAGGTGAGCAAAGTTAATTGTCCACATAAACTAGAGCTTTTCCGTGCACACGTTGTGGTTTGGATTGATTTGGTTTGAGCCCAGTGCAGCCAGAATTTTCATCTCCATTACAATGACGCTACCTGCTTGAAGGTGTGTTTCTAATGATATGCTAGTCTTCAGTGGAAGAACATTTAAAAGCAGTGGCGAGTGGTCAAAGCTAACAAGTCCACTCAATTGAACTTGTAATGGAAATACAATTCAGTATGGCACAGTTTGTCTTGCTGCGGCCAAAAGTGCCTATGAAAAAGCCCTAAAAATAGGCCACATATGCGCTACAGAACGTAAGGGCACTCTCTTTGTTGTGACTCAAGTGTTCATCTGTGTGTTTTTTTTCATGGTTCTCTGTATGTTTCTCAAAGATTCCCATTGGAACAGACCAGGACGGCATGAACATCCTGGGTCTGGTTGTGTTTGCCATTGTCTTTGGCGTGGCTTTGAGGAAGCTGGGAGAGGAGGGGGAGATCCTCATCAAGTTCTTCAACTCCTTCAACGAGGCCACCATGGTACTGGTGTCCTGGATCATGTGGTAAGAAAGGCCTGCATGTTTCTGGGTTAGGAGGGATTCAAATAAAGTCAGTATGGAGCAGTATGAGAGGCCTTTTCTTTTTTAATGTTGTGTAACATTCCTGTCTCTCTACAGGTATGCCCCTATTGGTATCATGTTCCTCGTAGCTGGCAAGATTGTTGAGATGGACAATGTTGGCCAATTGTTTGCCAGTTTGGGAAAATACATCGCCTGCTGTATCATTGGACATGCCATCCATGGCTTTCTTGTGTTGCCCGGCATCTACTTTATCATCACAAGGAAAAACCCGTACACTTTCCTCTGGGGGATATTCACAGCTCTGGCAACGGCCTTCGGAACAAGCTCCAGGTAATAAAACTCACCGCTGCTTACATCTCTCACCTCCCGCACCCACACTTGTTTGTTCTTCCCGGTTGTAAAATGTCAGATACCGAGGTTCCTGTTCTTAAGCACACACGCTGTTCTCTCTACAGACACACAGGCACATACCTTGCATCTTCATACACTCACACATGCCTCTATTCCTTGTTACCTAGCTCTGCCACTCTGCCCCTGATGATGAAGTGCGTGGAGGAGAATAACGGCGTTTCCAAGCACATCAGCCGTTTCATCCTGCCCATTGGTGCGACAGTCAACATGGACGGAGCTGCTCTGTTCCAGTGTGTGGCTGCCGTTTTCATCGCTCAGCTGAACAGCACTTCTCTTAACTTCATCCAAGTCGTTACCATCCTGTAAGCCCTAAATTGTAATTAAATGTTTGCAGACATTCTGTGTGATATCCTGTTTGCTCCAGTGGTGTCTAACTACATCATATTCCATCCTAATGTGTTAGTGTGACAGCTACAGCGTCCAGTGTTGGAGCAGCAGGTATACCTGCTGGTGGTGTGTTGACCCTCGCCATCATCCTGGAGGCAGTCGGACTGCCCACCAATGATATCTCCCTCATCCTGGCTGTTGACTGGCTTGTGTGAGTACGAAACTTGATTATATTTGACATGTAGAGCATCGAATTCCCTGACCGGTGCTCTTCTATTATATCATGTGATTCCTAAATTGAGGCAGTTTGTTAAATTCCTTGCCGTCCTTTCTGTCTTCAGTGACCGCACTTGCACAGTACTGAATGTCGAGGGCGATGCCTTTGGAGCCGGGCTCCTGCAGTTCTTCGTGGACCGACAGGCCAAACGAGAAGAGGGAACAGAGCTCAGCGGTGTCATGTTGGAGGACCCATCAGTCCCTGCCCCCGAGAGCTCGCCACTCATTGCAAAGCGAGGAAACAAGGACAGCGAAGAAGGCGCTAAAGGGGTTCTGTCAGAGTCTGTCATGTAATCAAGCTGCTGACATTATCAGTGAACTTCTCACTTATTTGACACTCCTGCAAGCTGAAACCTGAGGTCCAGGCCCCCCTTTCCTTTTTTAAAAAAAAATCCTGCCCTGAAGAAACTGGTGAAAGGATAGACGATGAACATGCACACAACTATACAATGCAAAAATAAGCTCTCTGAAAAGTCCCCAACGCTATTCTGGGCACCAGGGGGATAATTCAAAATCCATAATATGCAGTGTGTTTCCTTTCTGAGTGATAAACACTGCAGTCCGGCCACTGTGCGGACTCAAGACTAATGTTGGTTACAGTTGGTCGGTCCTCATCAACTTTAAAGTCAGAATTTGATCATGTGTTCATCAGTCACAACTAAAAACCACCCAGTGCAGTATCAAAGGCTGGACCTGCTGACCTTCTGCAATATGTCAGATCTAATGTTACAAATAGATGAAATGTTACTGGTATTATAGCAAAAATGATAAATGGACGTTACATCGATGTTTAATCTTTTAGCCCCCTGTTACCTATTACTTACTCACACAACCTGAGGTAAAAGCCGGTATGTACCAGGGTCGAAAACATTTACAAGTCTGACTTTAAGAGTTGATGAAGACCACCAAACGGCTTGCTGCAAAGTTTTCTATTCTCCATCTGGAATCCGTTATTTTCAAAATGTTTTTTTTTTACTGTCACTGTTTTAATTGTTCTTGTCTTTTGTGTTCAACTTTGTCGCCTATTTTTGTACATGATCGTGGCCACTTTCATGCAGATGTATATTGTATATGAACTGCAAGTCTCGCATATGATTAGTCATGTGTAAAGCATTCACTACATTGGTGTCATATACTCTGCATGAAAATGGCTGTGATAATGTATGTGTGACAAAATGCACAAACATTTGTTCTTTTTATAGTTGTTTTTAAAGAGGCTTGAGACATTTATCAGTCTGTCACTGTGTCTGTGGTTACTCCATGCCATGTATGATGCCTTAGACAACCTGTGTTAAAGACTGTTTTTCTGCACACCAAATGGAAAAAATATCCTCAATAACCTCCCAAAGCTGAATGAAGGAGCTCTTTCTCTCAAGGATTCTATATGTCAGCACGCATGGACAGACTGACCTCCGAGCATTAATGCCTCTTCACATGGACCTGCGGTGACAGGCAACATATCCTCAGGTTTAACTATGGCTTGAATATTCTCAGACCAAAAACATCACTGACCCAGCAAACAGGGAGGAGCGCATTGAACTCCTGAAAACATAGAATTACTTTCTTTTTTTTTTTCCAATGTTATTGCCCACATTTTACTCTGCTGTGGCTGCTTTGTGTAGATCCTAGAATTTCAGCAAAGCACAAACTTGTTTTAAAGCACAGTAATGTGGTAAGGACAGTCTGTCGGCGCTGTGTAAGGTGTGGTGTGGCTACATGTGACGTAAGTAACAAAAGTCCCTCCACTACAAGGATGTCTCTACATTGTCAGAGTAGCAGCAGTGGACTGCTGGTTGGTTTAGACTGTTGAGGCCTGGACACCTAAAGGACTTGAGTGAAAGTAAGCATGTCTCAACTTAAACCTTTTTATCTTTTGACTGCCATGGACATGAAAAGCTAGTTACGTCATAATTGATGATGCCTCAGATAATGACATGTTCTAAATCATATTTATTTCCCTTATCAAGATCCAAAGAGTTAAGCTAATGTTATACAGATAAGTAACTCCAAATATTATTGTCCATTCTTGTATTAACTGGTTGGTGATAGTTTTTTTTCTTTCTTGTTCAGTCTGGCGGTGGGCATTTTAAGAAACTTCTAGACTTGACACTTTTGAATGTGTGTGCTGTTGCAGTACTGTGATGAGTACATTTGTTATGCCCTAGAGTGATATTATCCATTTACATCCTACAGTGTGAAACACATTCTGTAGGCATGCATATGTACGATATCTCTTTCATCCACGTTGTCTTGCAACTGTTCAAAGCCCTACCAACGTTTGGGTCATTTACTACCGATGTCACTGATAAAATGTAAATCAACATTTTTGATCAGTGCTCCCAAGTCTAATATTATTTATCAGCTTTATTTGTATGAGTCAGTCCTTCCAAAGAAGTCATCGCAGGCCTGGAGTCTCATCACGTCTACAATCTTGAATGTCATGAGAGTGCTAAAACGTTAGCTATTGCCTCCAAATGTAGTTATTGTACTCGAGTTTCTACTTAATGCCTTTGTGGTGCAATGTTGAAAAGATGCTAACATTCCTTTCTTAGATCTGTCACCACGTGGATGTCTGTCAGGTTTGATCATAGTGTCCATGTTGTGTGTATGCACATGATAGCTGAAATGATTTTATTGCAATGGGGCTATGTTTCAAAGACCTGTCCAGGCTAAAATCTGAATATACTGTCTTTAAACAATAAAAGGCCTTTTTTTATATTTTGCCTGTGTCTCCTGGATTTGTGTTACAACCTTATGTGTTTTTAAACCCTTGATGCAGTCAGGAGGTTAAGAAAAACATGTTTGAGAACACCAGATACATATGTCACGGTTCGACATCTCCATATGCCATGAGGGGAGACATATTTAGGGTTAGGATCCCTCCATACGTGACCTCTCAGTGGCTAATTACCAGGCCTTGTATGAGAAATGCTGGAAATTCATTAGTAAATCATAAGGGAATACTGTATGCGCAGCACCAACAGGTGAAGGTCAGTTATTGTTATTTACAGAATAACTTCTGACTGAGTAGGATTAAAAAAAAAAATACATTGCTGGACTGGTCGTACAAACAAGCGAGCTGCATTCCTGTGATGTTGCATTCCTGTCAGCCCTGTCATAAAATCCTCAACCCCCTGGGCTCCCGCCATATGGCTGAAGAACTCCCATAATGCTGTTGACAGTGCTGAGAACACAAGTTAGTGCGGAGGCTTGTCAAGTTGTGCCACCTAGTGTTCAAATAGAATTGCCACAATATTTGTACATTCACTCCACTGAGCAATGCTTTGGCCACAAGTCCTACATAGCAAATGCATAAAATAAACACATTCACATATTACAACTCCTTTATTTTAACAGGTCATGAATTGGAGTGACCTTCATACATCACACACACGTAACAACACGAGAGGATACAACCCAGAGAGGCTGTGTGCAACTTCTCTTTTTAAATATTTTCTGTAAATCTACCGAATTGAAATTCAGTTTCAGTCAATACATAATTGAGCTACCAGTTAATACTGACTTACAGATTCTGTTAACATTGGATGTTTTTAAGTAATTAGCATGCCCTGATAGAGCAACATTTTCATCATCCTCATATGCCAAAAACAATGGGATGGGATGACTGTGTGTTTCTCATGTCACCAAATGGAAAGTAACTCCTCATACTACAGCTGGCGTCAATAAACAGAAACATTCATTCACAAAATGTGCAATACCTAAAGTATTAGTGCAAATCAATGCAACACAGTTGAGACAAGAAATTCATAAAACACCTGTTAGGGCAAAACCGCTTTTTAAATAGTTCTGTACAAAACCTTAAATCCCACTTGAGATATTGTACATTGTGGCTTTTAAAGTAGACATAATATGCTTTTTAGTTTTTAGCTTTCCATCAGCATTTTGTATAGGTTCTTGTGCGTGTTAAACATCTTGAAAGTTAAAAAAGCCCAAAGGCCACACTAAGAAGCTCCTTTCTACCACACAGAAAGCGCTGCTCCTGCAATGCCTCGTCAGTATAGTGCCGCCTCTATTTCCGTTACTTTGTGACATCACGCTTTGTCACCGTGTCATGCATTTGCTTAAATTATGTTGAAGCATCAACTTTGGCATGTACACATTAATTTAGCAAAACTGCTCTGTTGCTGTTATTGATGCTGGCTCAGGCGTGTGTGAGCAGACTAATCAGAGAAGACTGGTTATCTGGGAGGGGAGGCCTTAAATAGACAGGAGCTAAAAGTGTGTGTTCAGACAAAGGGGGAACACAGTGCTGTAGTACTGGACAGTATAAAGGAAACTGGTGCCTTAAAGCCTGTATTCTTTTTCTAGTAGTAATCCAAAATAAAATTAAGAACCTATAAATGAGCAGAATGTCTCTTTTAACAAGAAAGCATCATTACTTAGAAGTATTCATCATCTTTACATCAGTCATATTCAGACTTTACAATACACATATAGATTGGTACACCATTTCATAAAACCAGTCTTTGACTCTTTATGGTATGCCTGATATAAACACACTAGTGTATGGACTTTGGTAAAATGCAGTCCTTTTGGCACCTTTTAGTTTCCAGGCATCATCGACTAGGCTTTTTTTTTTTTTTTTTTTAAATCAGGCAAGATATTCTGTGCTGTACAGTTAATCATAGGAGAGTCTTTATCATCTCTCATAACTTGCTTCTGTCTAGCCTCTTTTTTGCAGGGTTGGGATACTGGGGGTTCTCAACAACCCCCTCTCCAAACTTGAGCTCCAAGAAGGCTCGGTGGTTGTTGGGGCCGTAGGCAGAGATGCCGGCAAAGGACATGGGCACCAGTGGCTGCAGGAAGTGCTCTGGGAACTCCACATCTTGCTTGTGCTCCGTCCATGTGTCTTTAGTCATGACGCCGTTGCGTGGATAGAATGGCCACAGGTCGACATGCAGGTGGTTGGCTTCGCTGTACTGGACTCTGTAGAAGTCGCCCTCCACCGCGCGCTCCCAGACGTAGCCGTTAGCATCCACGAGAGAGCCTGAGTCCAGGTTCTTCAGGTGATCGCAGTTGGGTATGTCCTCCAGGTAGATGCCCAGGTCCACATCGTAATCCCATGGGATGATGTCCTGGTGGCGGACGGCGCCCAGCAGAGTCCCCCCCTCTAGCCAGTAGCGCACACCTGAGGTCTCAAGGATGTTGATAACATACTTGGTGGTTTCCCTGAGAGCTCGCAAACAGCAGGGAGGCGTCCAGCGATCCAGATAGAGGTAGTCCGGAGTGTCGTCCTGCACAGTGCCGAAGCAGCGAGGTGTCTCTTTACTGCAGCCAAACCACTGCTCCCTCCCATCAGGCTGCAGGAGGCGCTTAAGACCAAAGCTCCTCATGAGCTTCCCAGTGGCCTCCTTCAGACGAGTATCGGCCTTCCACTGGTTGTGAGCGGAGCTAAAGAGGGGGCGGTGGGTTGCGGAGAAACAGGGACTCTCCAGCAGCTTGACCTTCCAGCCTCTCAAGGCGGTCTGGACGAACAGCGAGGAGAAGAGAGGCCGTCCAAGAGGGACAGAGAGGTTAAAAAGATCCTCAGTTCGAATGAGGACAACTGCATCTCCTTGTAAAGCCGTGCACACGCTCCCGCTGCTCCCAGATGCAGCTGGCGAGTAGGTGGCCGTCCACTCTCTGAGGTTTACACGCAGGTGGAGGCACTGCACAGCAGTTCGAGCCAGCACGGGTGCAGCTACCAGCCTCACGGGCCCTCCACCCTCACCTTCTAACTCCCTGATCAGCCTCTCAATAGCCCGAGGTTGCTCCAACTCCACCCCATCAGGGACCAGCAGCACAAACTCTGTCTGAACGTGGAATTCTGGCCTGTGGGCTTGCGGGGGCTGGTCCGGGGAAGGGGAGAGCACCAAAAGCCGAGCCCCTTCTGGAAGCACCAAGGGAGGGTACGGAGAGGTGTCAGCCACGGCCAGGAAGGGAAGTTCAGGTCTCTGGTGGAGAAAAGAAGTAGCAACATCTCCAACATAGTTCTCAAAGTTCTCAAACTCACGAAGGAGAACAGTCACACGTGGGCCACGGCCGTGTCCCTCCCCTCCAACTACTCCAGGCTCACCCCCAGCTCCTACAAGAGCCCCCAGGCCTCCCCCTAGACCAGAAGCCGGCAGGGCAGACCTCCTTGTGCCCCTGCCCAGTTCCTTCCTCTTCTCCATCATTTGCTGCTGGGCTCGGGACACATAGTAGAGGATGAGGAGGTTGAGGATGATGGCGCCAGTTAACAGGCCCTGGCAGAGACTGATCCGCATGGCAAGGGATATTTACTTTCCAGTTTCTCGCAGAAGAATTCAAGGTTCAGTTAAGACTGATGGATCTTAGGTCCCCGTTGGAGTGATAGCAGAAGAATGGGAGTTGGAGACAACCTGAAAAACACAGAAAAAAAAGACTGATGCAGTGATTGTGTTGTTGCTCTTTAGGCTTTTACACACATTACAACTGGATATAGACACCTTTACAGTATCATACTCACATGGATACTTTAACTGAAAAACTAAGAGGACTGTAGCTTCATACCATCTTCTCTTAAATAAAAAGAATTAATTATGGCTACAATGCCAATCAATACAACAGGTGTGAAATTAATGACCACAACTTACCTTAATTTCGATGAATCTAATTTTATTCATTATTGGATAATTCCCAGACCATAACATCGTGCATTAGCCACGTTATCAGCAGCTTTAAACCCATTAGCCTTGTTGTACTATATCTGGTTTTCATGGTGGTCCATGTCAGCCAGCTGTGGTGGCACAGGGGCAGACCTGGCTGGATTGGTAGCGGCAAACACACACATGGATCTGCACTGTTAGCTAAGGTTTGCCCGGTTTTGAATGAGATCGAGTCTCCGACATTTTGAGAAGAAACCCATAACTAAGTTCACACAAATCGCATCAGTATGTTACATTAGTATGTAGCTTAAACCAAACTCAACCATTAAAAACAAAGTGCACGAATTTACCATTAAGCTATCACCCCTAGCAGTCTGTGTTGCCCGCAGCAACAACGGGAAAGCTTCCGGTTTATATCCTTCAGAATAAAAGTGCAATTGTTAAGAAATGTAAGGTCAACTGAATTTATATTATGTTTATTACATGTGTTTATAATGTGTCCACAAGCAAAATCAGTTTTGTTTGCAAATGTTTGCTTTCCAGAATCAATTTCCCGGTTTTGCAATATGATGTTGACAACGATGTGGATGAATGACTACTTCTTGTTTTTAGATGCATGTTCATTACTTTGAAGCCCCTCCCCTTTTCATTGCTAATAATTATAGCTTTTACTATAAACTTTTATTATAACTATTGATGACAGTGTTGTAAGAAAATGGATAGCTTTCTCTCATCTTGTGCTTGACAAGTCCAGTTTAACACTGCACTGTTGTCTTGCAACAAAAACTTAGATTTAGACGACTTTATTGATCGTTTTGGGAGGTTCCCTCAGGCTAATTGAAACTCCATGTCTCACACAGCAGCACTGACATATGCAAATATGAAATAAATACACACACACACACAAAACATACATCTAAATATACATATACAACAAATATACACACACAAAATATATATAAATATACAAATCCCTCTGTGTTCATCAGTTCACCCTCCTCCCCCCAGTGAGGAGTTGAACAGTTAAAATACACTGTCTATAAAAATGTGATATAAACATTACACTTCCTTACATTTGTGTCAGGCCTACGTCACAAAATCACAGTCGACCAGCTTTGTGGAGATTGTATTTCCGCACTGTCCAAACAGGAAACGAAATTGTTGATAACGTTGGTTCACTTCACGGTCCTCTAACAGTCATGCTCACAAAATGGCAGGAAATGAGCTCCCCTAGCGACATGTTCATTGTGTATTACAGCAAACACGGCCCTTTATTTGTCACCCACTGTGGGCATTTCCAACAGCAAACACAAGGAGCAGGAAACAGCTCCGGGATTTACCAAAATAAGAGTCGCAAACGAAATCTGAACGCTTGTTTTGATTGATAGACATTTTATGGCAATATTTCAATGCTACCTTAGCAAACGTCTCGAGGTAAGAATCGATATTAAACATGACTCGTTGGTGACTAAAGGGGCCGTGGTTTTACAAACATGTCGGTTGGTAGTGATTTATGTTGAAGGTTCGAAAGCGGAAGTGTAGTATTTTACCACCTGAATAGTAATTTTGCTCTGTGCGTGTGAGAAAAGGAAGAAAAGAGGGTCGCTTATAGCGAAGTGCAGCTGGGTTGGAAGAAGGGTACGAGCCACTTTTTTTTTTTAATATACTTGTTCGTACACTCTGCCCGTTTCCGACTCCTTATCCTGGCGAAAGGTTGAACGGTTAAAATGGAGGCGGACAGATCCGGCGGAGGACCAAACCCGAACTCCGGAGGCGGCGGCAGCAGCAGCGGCGGCAGCGGAGCGGGGCGCAACCCAAACGGGCCCAAAGCAGCACCGGGCCAGGCGACATCAGCTGCGGCGACCGGGGCGATGGCAGCAGCAGCGGCGGCGGCGGCGGCGGCCGGGGCCATGCCCGGATCGTCGCAGGCTCGGGAGCTGCAGGACGGGGACGCGGGTATGACGCTTCCTGGGATCCTGCACTTCATCCAGTACGAGTGGGGACGCTTCCAGGCCGAGAAATACCGCTGGGAGGCTGAGAGAGACGAACTCAGGGTAAAATCTGTGTTTATCGTTTAGCCCCCGTTTGCAAGCCTCACCGCCGAATAAAGGCCAGGGAGGATAATGCAGAAGCTCCCGTGGTGTCGCTTTGTGACAGTACACATGCCCCACACAATCAGTCAGTCAGTCTCTGGATGACAAAATGCTAACGGGGCTAACATTACACCCTGTCATATTGTATTGACCAGGATGTGTTATTGACTCACAGCAAAGGAAAATTAAAGAGACTGTATGCCCACCCACCCAGCTGATGGTCACCAGACAGCCACTAAATAAAGGACAGACTTCATTTTAGGAAAGCATTAATTAAAGCTTTTGGCGTTCAGATGCTCTTATAATAAGCTCTGCTCACAAAGACACACAGAGGAACATATGTTAGACGATACAGCTTTTATTATGAAAACAAAGCAAGATTTTCCCTCAAACTGACAGATAGGTGAGCATAGTTTTAGGTGTGGCTACCTTTTTTCTATTCATGCAGGTAAACATCAGTGACATCCCTGTACCAGACTCCCTTTACAGATGGCTGTTTTCATGTGGTATGACAGTTTGTCAATAGAGCAACAAAGCCAAGTGATCGGCGGCTGTGGTGTTGTGGTTAGAAGATGAGGATCGCACAGCTGTGAGTTGGCCTGAAATCACTGCACAATGAGAGGGATGGATTCTTTGAGGGTTTTGCTGTCAAAGCGGCACTCTTGCTTAATAGATTCCACTGTAAAATTAAGCGTAGTTTGGCGTTTACGTTACTTTGTTCGTAAAACGATTGCCACAGTGGAGGACAGTGATCAGGGTGACCTTTTTTGGATGCCCTTGTTTTTGTACTTGATGAAGTTCTTTCAGGTGGATCTCAACCAACGGTGGTCTGCAGTCACGTGCATATCTTTTGTAATTTGGTGGCATTGAAAGGAGATCAACATTTTGAATTGGGGCCTGTCACACACACTCACACGGATGAGTCAGTGTTGTGGTTGGTGAACATGGCTGATATGTTTGCGTAGTCCAGTTGTATCTGTCAGCATCATCAGTTCTTTTTTTGACTGTCTTGAATTTGTTTATAACCATCCTTAATCTAAAAACAGATAGTACCAAATGACCTGCCAGTTACATCCAGGTGCAGGTCCTCTGCCTTTAGGTTTACAGCTTGGGTGCCTAAAGGTCATTAATGTGAATCTGTGAAACGTCTAGAAAAATCCATGTGAATGTGTGAGTCAGTGCCATAGAAATGCCCCTGAGCCAGGCATGATTCGCCTAATGGCTGCAGTTATTCAGAGACCAGTAGCAGTAGACAGAGGTTGTACTATGCAGCTCTCCTGCATGCATGTGTGTGTCTGAGGCAGAGCATTGCTGAGCAAGGTTGCGCTTACTCATCGAATTGTTCCAGGATTAAGGCAGGTTAGAGAAACATACGCATTTAAAGATGTTTTTTTCACTGTGTGTTTGGGTTGAGAGGATGAACAGTTCATCTTTTCATTCCTAAACCCAAATGTGGTCTTCCTCCTGTGACCATGCTTTGCTTCTAGTTAGGATTAACTATCTTCCGCAGCTCACCAGCTTGACAAAACCACAGGGAAAAAAAAAACCTCCAGTCATAGATCTTTGCATCTCTTGTGTCACTCCGCTTCTCCCGTTGCCCCCAACTCAAACCTATGTAGTTATAAATAGGCGCATGATAAAAAATGGATGAACAATAACAAACGGGCTGCGCTCGCTGCTTTTATAGTCGTGTGTGGGGAAGAGCGGGAATGGGAGTCAGAACCAGGGCATCGCTATGTCCAACATGCCATTAGTGCTTGTTATGGAACTTTGTTTGCGTGTGCGTATTTGCTGCACATGGTCTGGTTTCACGGGTACAATTAGCACCACGTCCCGTGCTGAGAGCGAAAGCCAGGATCGCAGGAGTGCCACGCTGAAAAATTGACCTAGCTTACATTTTAACACCCACAGGCCACAGGCCTCTGGCTTTTGTTGCCAGCTTGCTCGCAGGGCTCTCAACATGCCAGTTAACATGCCCCCCCCCCGGTCATGTCCTGCACAGTTAGCAGCATTCTGTATATGTGTTTGCTCGTATGTCATCTACACATGACATTTTGGGCCTCTATGGCACTTATACAGCTGGAAAGGAAGCTGTACAAGAACCATAACCAACATTTTACAGAGATGAACACTATCATCTTACGACTCTGTGTGGGACAACATGGACGTCCGTGTTCGTAGCATAGCAGTCTCTGTGAGACTGTAACACATGTACCGTCTGTGTGAGAGTGTTTTTTGGTGTGAAAGGCCACCTGTGGCATCATGTCTCCAGTGACAGGCCAGGAATGGGGGCCCTTTGCTGTTTGGGGCCAGGTGGGACGTCCCAGCACAAGGGACAGGTGGCAGTTGCCTTGTCCCTCCGGCCTTCAGACACACTTTTTCCAGTGTATTGTGTCTGAACAAGCCCGAAGTAATAGGCTTGTTATTTGCCTGAACCTCATTAACATTTAATAGACAAACAGATTGTGCAGGAGACGTGGAACAAATTCGCTACACTTACTGTACAGGGAAAAGGGTAGACTCTACCTGTTTTCCTTTGCTTTATTCTCAGTGTCGGCAGTTTAATTTTATTAGCCGTGTCAGTAGTTGTGTAGAATAGATTACTGGTGACCCAGATGACATCACTTCCTGTTGAGTGTGGCCCCGGGGGCCCTGGGTACACATCTCTAATTAATAGCTCTGCGCTCTCAGCCATGACACACATATGACATCCATATGTACAGCTTTATTACAGTGTGTGCCTCCCACCCACGCAGACTCGCGGCGCTCCTGTTACACGTGCGTCTGTCACCCTCTTTTATTTAAACACATTCATGACATGCAGATTTTTTTTTTTTAGAGAGCATCTCCACATCAAACTTATCAGGCAGAGCCAACTTTTTAGGATGTCACTCTTGAGCTAAATACTTTGCACGCACACACACACTGTCCCAGAAAAGTTCATTGCTCTACTTGTTGGCTCATGGGTTTCTCTCATGGGGATGGAGGGATGAGAAGATGGAGGGTGGCCAGTGGAGTGGAGGAGGAAAGCTGCCCTTGACCCTGTTCTGCAGCTAGCTCAGAGGGACTGACAGAACAGGCTAAATGTGTGTCAGCTCTCCATGCTACAACAAACTGTGGAAAGGTCAGCAGCGGTAGACCACACGGAGGAAAACCCACCCACAGGAAAGAGCGATCGGATGGAGGACAGGTTCGCTTGCAAACAAGGTTCCTGTGTACCTTTTTCAGGCTTTGTTGGTTTACCAACACGGTACAAAGAAAATAATCGCAGGGTCAACACAAAGGGGATTGTTTTTTGGTTACTCATCGACATGGAATGATTTAACTTGAGCATCGCTTCCTTTCAAAACATTATGACGTCTTTTGACCTGCTGCTCCTCCACTGTTCCAAACGTCTCGTCCGATTCGGCTCTTATGTTACGGGTCAGTCTCTCGGTAAGAACACGTTTTAATAGCTGATGAATAGACCGCCTTGTCTCGCTTCTGCTGGCCGGGGTCCCACACTCGGATAAACACGAGCATGTCCCAGTCTGAACTAGACAAACTGCAGCGTAACAAAGACCAGTGGAGGCTAAAAACAATGCAAATCCTACTGCCTTGGGAGAGAGGCATGCTAAGTATGTTATTTGGTAATTTAACTCGCACACCTTCATGGGATCGTTTTTAGTTTTCTGAGAGGGGAAGAGGAAATGGTGTACAAAGGAAGAGCGAGCAAAACCAGGTCACAGCCTAAGAATGAGAAGTTAAGTAATAGATAAAGAATGGCATAAACCCTTTGACACACTAATCCCCCTGTTTCTGACTGCCTTTATGTCATGAAAAGGCAGGTCCTACAGTGCGTTTGGGTGTGTGTATGTGTCCGTATGCGAGCCTTGTCTCCATCCAGGCTGACAAAGGACATGTCAGGGATTTGATGTTTTGGGCAGCAGTGGGAACCTGTCAGTCTAGGAACTCGGCGTGACACCAGCGCACCCGGATGTGATGGTTATCAGTGTGTGTGAGCAGGTCGTAGCTCGTCCGTATGTGAGTAGGAGTAGAAAACGCGTGCCCTGCCCCTGAAGGATGAAGGAGACACATTCCTTTTAGAGGTGGAAAAAAAAAGACACTGACTCAATTGTGCATCAGTAAATGATCAAATGTCTGTTCATACTGGGCCGGTATTACCGTGGCTGCTTCTGACTGGCTGTAAGTTTGCTGCCGCTGCATTCAAACACAAGAACCATCTACAGTGAAAAGCTCAGCTAGTTTACCCCATCATGGTCTTTTGGTAGGTTTTTAAGCAGGATTCTGTATCATGGCTGAGCTGACGTTTAGTGACAGAGTCTTTGTCAAAGATTTGTTTATTTGTGTACAGATGACCTCATATTCAACTCTTCCTTACTGCTTGTATTTGACTGACTTTGCCCAAGATGGCCTCCACTTGACCCCAGTAGACAGTGTGTTGATTTTCATAAGGACCCAGTTTATTTCATGTCTGTGCGCCTAGCGAACTGCTTCTTTTGGTTCCAGAGCCATGGTTGGGGCTATAGATTCTACTGTAAACAAACTCCAGTTAGATGACGGATCAATGATTCAGGCAGACCAGACTGACATATTGAATGAAACATCTGTCCCTGCATTCTCTGCTCTGCAATGGTTAAAAAAGGAGGGTGGGGATGCATTTTGGTCACTTTACTATGGGTAGGACAATAAAAGATTTAATTGTGAAAAACCCTCACAGTAAGTTGATCGATACTCATGACTCATGTCCTCGTATGAATGACTCGATAAGGCTCTCTAGCTCGCTGACGTACAGTCCTATATTGGTTTCCTTATTTAGTTTATATTGCCTAAGCCTGTCAGCTTGGCTGAAGACTCAGCTTGCACATTACATCCCCCACAAAAACAGGATTCCAAACTAAATAAAAAAAGGCAGGGAGACGAGGTTACCTTTATTTGTGCAGGACGACAATATGAATTCCAATTTTAGTTTTTATCTTACACATGTACATATTTTAATGATTATTGGGATAATACTTTAATCGCAATTATTTTGCACAGAGTAACCATGATATGAACTTTTAATATCGTCCCATGCCTATTGCTAACAAGAGGGATGTCTTCCCCCCTCAAATTGTACAGTACATCTGTCCTCAGGATCTGAGCAGTCCAGATGTTTAAAGGGTCGTTTTATTGTCATTATTGTGAATGCTAGCTTGGATGTAACATGTATTTATCAAAGTAAATATTAAGCCATTTAACTTTAAAGGTCTTTCCAACCATTTATAGCCCCTAATATATAATCTACATGCTTTTTTCTTATCTGCACCTCCCACACTATGACAAGTTAGCGAAACAGCCGAGCTCGGTTTGGCTTTCTTTTAGCACATTAATATTCACGTCTGGTTATGTCACATGGGAGCGACTGTCTCTGCTTGTGTGAAATGTACAAATACAGTATTGCATCTACGATTACGAAACACGGCGGCCACACAATCGCTGCTTGTGTGCAGCCTGGAAGTGCACAGCTAACATATCTGCTGTTGCAAGCTAACCCCACATTAGCTTCTTTAATCAAACCACATAACCACGGCAAATTATACATTATTACATGGCTGTTTATACAAGGCTGAGCAGTTAGTTTTTTTGTGTGTGTGTTTCACTCATTTCTTTTACATGAATGCAGAGCCATACAAACCCATCCTTTCAGCTCCCTGGACACACACACACACACACACAGTTAATGCATTAGTTATTTGCATGTCTGGCATGAGCTGAACTGCTCTTCTGTGTCAGGGCAAGCATACACCGCGTACAGTTATCTGTGTTTCACAACCTCTTAGCTCATGCCTGCAGTGTTGACTTGCTCGCGCTGACAATTATCTCCAAAATTCTCAGATAAGCATATAAAATCACGTTGCATTAATCAGGATTACTCAGCAGCAGCAGCAGTAAGGTTTGCTTGGCAGATTATCCGGTGTTCCACTCGCCCTCCTTGCTTGTTACATGACTGTGTGTATTTATGCGTGTGTGTGCGGAGTGTGTGCGCACTTTTCCTGGGTGATTGACTACCCTCTCAAGTAGACCGAGTGCCTGCCCCATGAGATAGTGTTTTTAGACTGTTCTAGTTTTACAGAACTGCGTCTGCGCGTGGGAGCAGACTCGCGGACGCAGACGGGGACGTGCAGAGGAGAAATGGACTGTAAAACAATCGGCATTAATGCTCCAGTACCGCTTGGCTCAGAAAGAGGTAGAACGAGAGGGAGGAGAGGGTGAAAATGCTAAACTGCAGTGCCCACAATCACCTGCGCGCAAACACCCTGAGAGCAGTCGACAGTTTAACCTCCCTCTAACTGAGGCATTTTTCTACTTCAGCCCACAGTTTTTGCTCAAAAACTCTGAAGCATCACCCGGCGCATACACAGAAAACCAATGTCAGAAATCTTGCTCATCCACTCTGGCAGCCTTTTCACATTTCATCAAAGCCCTGCTTACTCAAGGGAAGACCCCGTCTAAAGATAGTCCTCATCAGAATCTCGACAGTCTCGTCATTACAGCTCTCATTATCGCTTTTTCTTCCTCTTCCCATGTAACCTTTTTTAATTGTTTGAAAAACAGTGAGAGAGGGCAGAACGTCTCTTTCCTCAAGGTAAGAGCTTTATCTTGGTTGAGGAGGGAAACGGACGGAAAATGAGAGAGAGGAAGCGCACAAAGGAAGGATGTGTCTTTAAAAGAGGGTATTTGAATCTGGCCAGTCCGTGTCTTGTTTTCCCTCTGCCGCAGATGCGCACTGAGGCCTCGGTCAGGAGAAGTTTAAAAATAAGAGCCCTGTTCCACAACCCTCTACTTATTCTGGCTTCTCAGAAGTCATGTTTGCTATGCTCGTCACATCAAACTCCCCCCCCTCCCTTCACATTCACGGTCTCTGTTGATATCAGATGCTTCACTCTACGGCCTTAATAGAGGGAGTGCATGCATTTTTATCTAATTTACTGCAGTTAGCAGTCGCACTGTCTATATGAACTGATTTTCTGATCATGTATGATTCTGAACTGCTTTAAGTGTGTGCGTTTTAAAGCATCGTCTGTATGTGTGTGTTCTCAGGCACAGGTGGCGTTCCTCCAGGGCGAGAGGAAAGGGCAGGAGAATATGAAACAGGACCTGGTGAGGCGGATCAAAATGCTCGAGTACGCCCTCAAACAAGAGAGGTAAGACACGTCCCTGTGTCATCGTGTCCATCATCCACTCAGCCAGCTGTCCTGATGTTTTGCATGCTGTCGGCTGTGGTGGTTTGATAGTAAAAGGTCTCCATGTATTTGCCCTTAACGCTGCCCTCATGTGGTGTTTCCTGGGGTTGCAGGGCAAAGCACCAGAAGCTGAAGACAGGAAATGACCAGAGTCCAGGAGACAAGAAACCAGAGACAGAGGCAGACCAACGTATGTTTAACAGAGGCCCCTATAGATTCTGTTATTTGGAACTGTTATATAATCCACTGCTGTTGCTTCTTTCACTGCTGCTGTACTTTCAGAGCAAAGTTTCTCCTTTCTCTGCTCATGCCTCGCTGTTGCATCATTATTGACCAATCTATTTTCTGTAGTTCCCAATGGGCCGGCTGAGTCAGACTCTGAGCCAGCCAATCAGATGTCCTGGAAGGAGGGACGTCAGCTACTACGCAAGTAAGGCCTCTCCGTCATCAGCTCCTTCTTTATCTGCCCACCATACTAATGTGTTTCATCAGTACAGTCACGGTGTATATTCACCTGTGCCTTTTTCCCCTGTGAATGTAGATATCTGGAGGAAGTGGGTTATTCAGACACCATCCTGGACATGCGGTCTAAGCGCGTGCGCTCCCTGCTGGGGCGGAGCAGCCCCGAAGCTAACGGGCCTCCGCCCAGTGAAACCTGTGCTGAGCCAGAGCCGCGGGCAGGTGGAGAGTCGTTGTTGGTCAGACAGATCGAGGAACAAATCAAGAGGTGAGACTGTGGAAGCAGATGCAGAAGAATAGTGATGGCCACAGTTCACATCTATGTCATTCCACTTTTTTATCATGTGGCTTAATTTATATTACAGGCTGACCAAACCTGAGTTCCTTGGGCTGATGCTGTTAGTGATATTAGGGAGGGGATCCTAATTGTATTCATCACCCATCAGAGTGTTTATTGGTTCGGTTGCGAAAGGTCGCTGGTTCAAATCCCCTTTGCTGCATGTCAAAGTATCCTTGAGCAAGATACCGAACCCCAAATTGTCCCTGATGAGCACTTGGCATCTTGCATGGCAGCCTCCACCATCAGTGTATGAATGTGTGTGTGAATGGGTGTATCTGACAAGTGTTGTGAAGCACTTTGAGCGGTCAGTAGATTGGAAAAGTGCTATAGAAGTGCAGGTCCATTTACCATTTTACCTCAGCCATTTTTCTTCTTCTTTTTCTTCTCTTCATGTAGCTCCGACTTTCAAAAGCATTTGCTTATTTCTTAGTTATTACCGCAGTGATAACATGAGACAATTCATGGCTCTATCATGAGGCAGCTTTGTGAGGAGCACCCACATTCCTTTTGTCTGTGCAAGCACAAATGTGAAGACAGTGAAGCAATAGTACACCCTTATCTCAAAAGACAACAGAAGAAGATGCACGAAAGATTTCTTAAACAGAGGGCATCCTCCATCTTGCTTACATTTGAATATACAGCATGTACTACTCAGACATGTTTTGAGTGTGCCTCCCTGAGCAGGAAGGTAATAAGAAAAGTTTAATAATATGGTATAATACGGTATAATTGAGGTAATTGTACATGGTGTTGTCCTCAATAATTGCTTTATTCCTTTTAACCTAAGAGAATAATTCTGTGTGTATTTGCAGGAACGCGGGGAAGGAAAGCTCTAAGGAACGTCTGGGAGGCTCAGTGCTCGATAAAATCCCTTTCCTGCACGGCTGTGAGGACGACGATGAAGACGACAGCGACGAGGAAGACGACTTCCAGGGCATGGCCACCGACTGCATCGATGGACCGCGCAAGAACAAGAAGTCTCGTGTAAAGGTAAGAGCGACGATTCAAAAAATGAAATTGGGTAAACTGAATTAATTACTGATCACGTGACTAACATCAGTTTCTCTGTTCTTGTGTCCAGATGGGTTCGGAGCCCATGACCACAGACCTCGATCCGGAGGACGAGGAGGACGAAGATGACTCGGAAGACGCCCTCAGTGAATTTGACTTCCTGGGCTCGGGGGAGGATGGGGAGGGGGCGGGAGAGGCCCGGATCTCGGGGGACGGACGGGAGTTAGGTACGCTGTTGCCATAGAAACACCATCAGCACCAGCACTACCAGAATCACTGCCACCAGTGTATCTGTCTTTTTTGCCTCTGCCCTCCCCTCCCCTCTAGCCTTGCTCACCTTTTTATCTTTTACTCTTCATTGTGTCTTGGCATCTCTTCTTGTCAATAAAACCAACCTCTTTTCCCAACCACCTGTCTCTCTGTCCTGTTTCACGAGCTGTCAGTCTGTGATTCTTTACAGTTGTGTAGCTGTCATCTCCGTCTGTAGATATACGCTCTCTGTGGTCAGGGGTCATTTGAAAGGTTATCACGCATGCTGCCTTCTCTCTTTCTTTTTTTTTTTTTTTAGTATGTCCACATTTCATTCTTTGAGTCATTTCTACTCTGTGTGCCTGTGCTTTTTTATTGATTTCATCCTCTCACAAACAGAGTCTTTAAAAACTGTGCGAGCGTTTGTTGTGTCTCCAAAGATTGAAGTCTTTTTGCCTCATCTGTCCGTCTGTCGGCCTCTCCGTCCTTCCTGCGCCTCTCTGCATGACTGGATGTTTTGTGTCTCTCTCCTCTTGCCGGGGTTCAGAGAACCGCAGGAACAAGTTACAAGGCATGATGTCGGACTTCCCCCCTAAACCCACCCCACCCCCCTCTGTATCGGGACAGGCTCGCTCCGGGGAAGGTAAGACATCCCTCATCAAATACGCCCTGTACAAAACCACAGACTATCCTCCTCCAAATAGTCATCCTCGGTCTCCTACACAGATTCTTGTGGCTGAGACATTAAATCTCAAATTTAGATACTGTCATATCTGCGTAGGGGTAAATGTACAAAGTTGCTCCCACACTTAAAAATATTTCCTCTAGTACACAGTGTGGGAGTCAGGAAACAGGATAAATAGATTCTTGCCAGGCAGAATAAAGAATCATTGCTGTATTTTACCCTTTTTATGATGTATTATAGTAACTCTAGTGCTTTTCCACCTCCAAAATGCAGGCGGCGCCCTGGGTTTTTCCTCTGATGTCTTCATCATGGACGCCGTCGGGGGAGGGGACATAAACCTTGGCGAACTGGCCGATCTCACTGTCGCCAATGACAACGATCTCTCTATGGATGTAATTACAGATTCGTAATCCAACCTAAATATGCATGCTCAAAATATGGGAATGTTCCATTTTTTAAAAAAAAAATGTGTGTCCCGTCAGATGCAGGACAACAGAGAGGAATTCAAGAAGACATGGAACCCTCGCTTCACACTACGCAGCCACTTTGATGCCATCCGCGCTCTGACCTTTCACCCCAGCCAAGCCGTGCTGCTCACAGCCTCTGAGGATGGAACACTAAAGCTGTGGAACCTCAACAAGGCCATGCACTCTAAAAAGTAAGAACCACCAGGGAGAAGAAAATGGAGGGCTGATTTATTTAGTACTTTTCTTTATCTTCTGCCTAAGTCAAAATTCCCTGGTTCCAGTTTTTTAAATGTGAATATTTGTTGGTTTCTTTGCTCCACTGTGACAGTAAGCTGAATATCTTTGGGTTGTAGACAAAACAAGACATTTGAGGACGTCGTCTTACAGTTTAGGAAACACTGATCGACATTTTCACCATTTTGACATTTGATAGACCAAAGAGCGTATCGATTAATCAAGAAAATAATTGATAATGAAACTAATCGTTAGCTGAAAACTAGGCAGCGCATTTAAAAGACTGTGTTCCTCCACAGGAACGCAGCGTTGGACGTCGAGCCCATCTACACATTTAGAGCACACAGGTGAGTCTGAGATGTGTACGAATACTAACTCACATCGCCAACCGAAATGGGTGCAGTTCAAGCTCTGACCTCCTTCTCCCTTTGATTCACCAGCGGAGCTGTTCTGTCTCTGACCATGGGCGAGGATGGAGACTCCTGCTACAGCGGAGGTCTAGACGGAACTGTGAGGTGTTGGAAGATGCTCGACCTCAACGTGGATCCTTATGATAACTACGGTCAGCCAGTCCTCCACTGTCACAATATTATCAGTCACCAGTTGAAGTTTTTTTAATAACATGTGTGATTGTCTGCACAGATCCTGGCATTGAGAGCAGCGTGCTCGCAGGCCACGAGGACAGCGTGTGGGGTTTGACTTACTCGGCAGTCCACCATCGTCTCGCCTCCTGCTCGGCCGACGGCACCATTCGCATCTGGGACCCGCAGAACTCCGCTCCGTGCCTGTCTGTTTTCAACAAGGAGAGAGGTAGAACATCACTTTTGGGATTTGTTTTTCAGCTTTACGTTGTGTCAACGCCCCACAACTAAACCATCTCCCGTGTTCTCCCAGAGCACGGCACGCCCACCTCGGTGGCTTTTGTGGCCACTGACCCCAACCAGGTGGTGGTGTCATTTGATGGTGGTGAGACGCTGCTCTACGACCTGAACACAGAGCAGAGCACCACTGCGCTAGAGACGCAGACCAAGGATGGTATGTGGCCAACATCCAGTTTCTAACATTTCCTCACAAGTTATAAAGTAAAGAAACTAAATGAAGATAAAATAGACTGTTTTAAAATGTTGTTGTTTTTGTGTCCTTTGCAGGCAGTGAGCTGATCAACCGTGTGGTCAGTCACCCATCTGAGCCTGTCTCCATCACTGCACACGAGAACCGCACTATCCGCTTCCTAGACAACAAGACAGGTATCTGTTATTTGTCATCTTTTCACTTCCTCTGCAGACTTTTTATAGAATGTCAATACATCTAAGTCTGGTTCCTTTGTGCGTGTTTTCAGGTAAAGTTGTCCACTCCATGGTGGCTCACCTGGATGCGGTCACCTGTCTCACCACAGACCCTAAAGGCACTTACCTCATCTCTGGCAGTGAGTACCACTCGGCTGTACTGCGTCGTGATGTAGCTGAAAATCTAAGGGCGAATTGGATTTCTTTGCATTGTACTCCACATTGTCCCTCATGACTTTGTTCCCTTTGCTTGCGCCCACTCTCTGCCCCCTGCAGGCCACGACTGCTCGGTGCGCCTGTGGATGCTGGACAACAGGACGTGCGTGCAGGAGATCACGGCTCACAGGAAGAAGCACGACGAGGCCATTCATGACGTGGCCTTCCACCCCTCACAGCCCTTCATTGCCAGCGCCGGCGCAGATGCACTTGCCAAGATCTTTGTCTGACATCGCTGTCGTCGTTCTGGTGAGACGGAGTGAACTTGCCATGAGAGTGCACACACAGTGAGCTGCTCTGACACAAGTCCATCAAGATTAGGAACTGTTCAATTCAGTTTTGAGGAGGAACAGTTTATTTGTTATGGTTAGCACCTCTCAAAAGAGAGCTGTGGCTCAGGAGGAGCTTTCCAGAGAAAATAACAACTAAAATGTGTCATCATCAGGGGGTATGATGAAGTGTTGTAGAAAACTTTTAAAATGAGTTTTCACTTTCAATCATAGAAAGCAGGAAAAGTGTTCTTCTTTTCTGTGTGTGGGCTGCTACACATACTGCAAAAAGCGTGGGGTGTTTGGAGTTGAGGAAACTCAAGCTGTTGTTGTGAAGCACCCGTCTGCTATCTACTGACTCTTATTTCTGTTTTTGTATAAAACAATTTGTTCCCAGTTGACTGGTGAAATACAGTTTTTACAGTTTTGTATTAATTATTTTAATTTGACCATGTGGTCATAGTGCGGTTCATTACACAGAAAAGACATGATGATTATATCACACTTGATACAATGTGGCCTCCCTGTTTTATTTTAAAAATGTTAATGACAGTTGTCAGTGATCTGTTCTAACTCTTTATTTATGAACATATTTCACATCCACACTATAAGAACTGTGGACAAAAAGCAAATTTACATATTTTAATAAAAAGTTGCACATGTTACAACGTCCATGAGGGATTTATCTGGTTAAATAAGCATTTTTCCCATCACTTTTCACTTTCAATACATTTTGAAGTTAATCTTCTCCAAAATATACAGATGTTCTATATTGACATAATGTCATGAGCTGTCTGGACATATTTTGGTCTTAACTTTTTGTTTACTTTTTTTCTGCTTTCAGAGTCCTAAAAAACAACTGGGACAAAAGTGACTGAAGACAACAGTGGACAAATTTCACCTGCTTACACACAGTTACACAGACACACACAGACACACACAGACACACACAACTGTCCTGCACCCCACTGGCTGGGTCATTGCCACAGGACATCACCTCCCCCTCACTGTTCTCTGATGCCTCAGTGACTTCTTGTAATACTAATCACTCCGCTTTTTTATATCTTTAAACTCCCGGCTGCTCCGTTTCAAATAATCATGTTTGGAGTAACACTTTTTTACACTACAATATTCTGTTCAGCTTTCCTTTTTTCCCCCAGCCTATTACAAAGCACTGTGTGTGTGTGTGTGTGTGTGTGTGTGTGTGTGTGTTTGTGTGCTTGATTTTTTGCTGACACACTAACTCACATTTCACCAAGGAAACACTCGCACGGCACAGCGCCCACAAATGCACCACGTTTCATCCTACAGATTTTTTTTTTTTTAAGTAGTTGACAGATTGTTTGTGGCTAACATACATAATGTAGGCATGACAAAAAAACAAGAAAGAGGACGGTAAACCTTTCCCAGAAACCTCTTCGTTGGGAATCAATGTATTACATTCCAAAGACTCCAGTAGAGTGTGTGTGTGTGTGTGTGTGTGTGTGTGTGTGTGTGTGCGTGTGCGCGTGCACGCACGCGCGTGTGTGTGTGTTGCGGAGTTGGAGAATGTCAAATGTAGACGTGTGTGTGTGTGTGGCATGAGGAGGCACTAGACAGTCACTAACCAGTGTTGGAACAAATAGCTTTAATTTTACGGCCAAGTCTCATCGTTTGTCTGAGTATTAAAGCGTCCCCATGATTCTGCCTCTGTGTGTGTGTGTGTGTGTGTGAGATTAACTGTCACTCTGCTGTACAAGATAAACGAACACGTTTCCACAATCACGATGCATTTCTTCAGATGTACAGATTGAACTCGGCTCCACAGACTGACGCTAGAGGACAAGAGATCAATCAAAGGCTGTAGACGACAGGAGTGTGAGGCGGGTCTCGACAAATGGCCGATCGTGTCATCTGGTGCTTTTTACTGTACGGACGAGTGTGTGCATATGTGTGTTTGTGTGCGCACTAGTTAAATCACGGTGCTATGAAAGACCTTGTCAGTCTTGAGTCAGAATCAGGGACCTGTTTTGTGTGTGTGTGTGTGTGTTTGTGTGCGTTTGAGGATGAGAGACTGTGTTTCTCACTCATCGGGCTACAGATCTACGTCGAGTCAGTCGACTTTTTAAATGACATTTCTTCGTCGAAATCATTTCATTAACCGTGGTCACATTTCAGAAAGTTAACGAACGCTGTTCTCTGAAACTGGCTCGAGGTGAGGACCACCTGGACTGAAAAAAAAGTTTCCTCAGACGAGAGCTGCTTGGATTTTTCATTTTAATCTTGAAGTCAGTGGATGGCACTCTGTTTCTGGCTCATTATTTATTCAGGCTTTCCAAAAAAAGAGCTTGACAATTAAGGTTCCTTTTTCTTGTTTGACGTGCATCAGTTGCACAGTAGCACATTACCCCCAGAGAGCTGATGTCTGGGAGGAAAAGCTCTAGGATGGGAAAAAAGAAAAGACATGGAAGTCAATTTAAAAATCTGCCTTTTTTTTTTTTTTTTTTGTCATTTTCAAGAAGAGGAAGTACTGATTTAAAGATGTGTGGGTGTCAGTTGATATTACTCACCACCTTATCTGATCCTATTTGGCTATTTCTAACAGGCTTAAGTCATTCCTTTAAGAAGACCTCGCATATGTCTGGGTTCTGCATTTGTACACGTAACTGCAGGACGCACATTTCATTCAAAGTTGCCCCTTAATAGCCAACATGACTTCCAAATTACTTGACTGTTAATTACCTTGAGAAAAGTCTGATGAAAATGTGGTGTTAAACCAGCCAGTTAAGGAGCACCACTCTCCATCCTCTTCAAGATTACAGGGTCACACTAGGGGTCAGAGGTCAAAGTAGCCTAGAGGTAAACACTCCTTGCATAATCACTAGGGACACTAGTAGTCATAGTTTGAGGGGTTTTCCCTCCTGAAACAGGGTGGTGGACTGTTGTCTGAATTTAGACAAAGAGAACAAGAGGGTGCAACTGCATTATTGCACTGCTGCTGGGCACAGCATCCTGTTATATAACTACTATTTGGCTTCACTTTGCACTACATCTAATAGTGGATGCTTGTGGCGAGGAGTGGTAGCAGACAGGGTGCAGAAATAATGCTTTTGCAGATATTTTGTTATACAATCTGGAGTAAATACTACAACCCTGCCGTGGCTCAGTTATTTCACTCTGAGCAACCGCAGTACGCCCCCATCACCGAGTATATAAAGACAAATCAGTATGACACATCAGAAAAAGAAAAAAGAAATCGAAACAGAGGTTGTAAATGATGACTTGAGATGCCATTACGTGCTGTAAATGTCCATCATTTCCTTGTTTTCTTTCTTGCATTTTTTTTCTTTTGATTATGAATATGATTATTAAGATGTAAGAATACTGTAGTATCATAAGTGAATCATTCTTCCTTGCTAGGCATAGAACTTGCTTGTGATTGATAATGGCGATGTATAGCTTGTAAAAAAGCAAAACGATTAAAAAACATGAAAAATGACGAAAATAAGTTAAAAAAAAAAGGAAAAAAATCAGTTACCAGTCAGAGGCCAAGGTAAAGGACTCATTTCTTTGTGTTTTTATTTTTTTATTAGCAATTTATCACTGTGTGATATTTTGTACATCATATTAAGCTGTATTCAAACTATTTCCTCTAACTACAAGGGATAAGAGACCTGCTTTTTATTAATTTTGTTTTATTATATATTTTTGAACTGCATTCTAGCTTGTATCAGATGACTTTCTCTTTTTGTTTACGGGTCCCCTGTTGTATGTCATTAAGGAAGAAAAAAAACAAAAAATGAAGATTTTGTACAGTGAATTGAGTGTTCGTGTCGTCTTTCTTTCATATCTATTTAAACACACACATTTCACAGCGCTTTTACATAAAGTTGGTCAACTGTCAACTGAGCGGTTAAAAGACAAACTGAGGCTGGGACTTCCCGTCCTTCAGTCCTAATATTTGTCAAGCTGTAAATCTGCTGGATGCGGCTCTTCCCATAAAAAACATCTTTTATTAGACCCTCAGTGCCTAATAAATGTCCACATCTGTCAAACTCTGAGCCCCCAGTTTGTGACAATTTGCAGAAAAACTCATAAAAGCCATTCTTGAAAACAATGAAACCAGCATCAGCTTGATTTATGTTCCCTTGAGTGAACAAAAAAACGCACATAATTTTGGTGATTACAGAGAATACATGTACAGTGTTCATGTGTGTATTATTTTATTATGTGTCTGACTGGCCACAGCAGGAGGCACAAGTGACTTTTTGTACCTTTTTTTTTTTTTTGGCCAGCTGGACCCTGTCTCTCCTGCCAGATGTCGACAGCTGGAGTGATGAGTGAGTTGTTTGGGTGGGGTCACGTACAGTATACACCATTTGGTTATACAGGTTCTAGTGTGTTGTGATTGTTTATCTCCAGTGATGTTTGCTGGCCTGGTTGATCAACTAGGTCAGCTTGTTCCAGCGTCGAGCTGAGAGGTTTCCATTCCAGGACAAGAAGTTGTGGATGATTAGGTGAGTGACCTGTAGACATGGTCAGGGTGTGTCTGGCGGCATTAAAGACCCTGAATTTCCTGAGGAGAGAGAGTCACTGCCTTTTTTCCTCTTTCAATAGCTGTCTGCAAGGCTGACTCCCCACCATGAGTTACCCAGAGTTCAAGTTATAATCTGAGTTTTGTGGGCGTCTCTGAAATAATGTTAAGTGTGGAGATAAATAAATACATTCTTGCCTACGGGTGTGCTTTCCGCAAGTAAGGTAATTTGTAGCAGAATTTGTCTCAAGTATGAGGTGGTCCCACATTCAGCAGCATCAGATCCAGTGGAAAAGCATAGTTCAGTAGAAAACCCATGTTTCTATTCATGTAAAAAAGCCCTCATTACCTCAAGAAATGCATTATTTTGGATTTAAATAATGGCTGCTGGTAATGTTTAAGTGAGCCCGGCAGATGTAAGACGTGACTATGATGAGTTTCTCTTCCATGATCACATTTAATGGGTTAATGGGTGGTTAACTGGTAAAGAAGCTTCTACGCAGCAGCTTTGGTGGGTTTTTTTTTTTTTTTCTTAAAAAAACACATCTTTCATTTGCTCCATCCAAATGTTAGCTTATCCAACTGTGCCATCCTGCGGCTGATTCAGCACCCATGAGAGTATGTTATCCATACTTTAGAGCCTTCTCTCCACTACATGCCACTACATGGCCACGCACTCACATCGCAGATGCAGTATAATTTCAGGCCCCTGGGTAAGTGAGATTTCTGAAATTTAAGAAAAATATAATATATTGATTTTCTTTCAGCCTAATTACTTACAACTGTATTTAATACTGACTGTTCTACCTGTGGGCACATTACTCCATTTGTAAAATGAGACCAACCCTTAAGTTAAATTGGCCCTTGGCTTCATCTCTTCATGGAATTTGTTTATTCATTATCCGACTGGTCCAAACATCTCCCTCTTGTGGTGGAAAGTAGCATCCTCGCCAACATTATTAGCAGCTGCTGAGTTACTGAGGTCTTCTTGTGGCATCAGTATTTCGGCAGAGTGCAGTGGCAGAGTCGAATTTGTTGTGGTGAACTGGAGCTGCTGAGCTGTACGATGCAACGGCTCCGGGAGGAAGATTAGCTACAGATGATGAACTTACTGTGGTTGGTGAGCTGCTGTGTTACTATCCAGGTCACACTTTTCACCTGCCTTGCTTTCTATCTAAGAAGACACTGGAGAGTCACAGTCACGCTGGTGATTGTGGCAAACCCAGCCTCATTTCGAAGTGCATCCTGCCATGTGCAGAGTGCCATCTTGCCTTGCCCCGAGAGTTCCCCATCTCACTGAGAGTTGCATGAAAACAACTCTCCGGGAGGTGTGGTCCTATTCTGCAGTCTGGCAGAGGTGTGCCTGCTGAAAATGCAAGAGAAAAGGTGGTTTGAAATGACAAACAGGGCAGGAAACAGGAGTTTCAACGAGGGACAGAAAGAAAGAAAGGGGGAAGGGATGGGAGGGGTTTCTGCCCCCTCAGGCTACCGCAGGATCTTTTGCTGGGCTGGACTCAGGGAGGGAGCAAACAAGACGGATAACCCCAGCCCAAGGAAGGGAAAGAGAGAGAGCGAGAGAGAGAGAGAGGAAAGGGAGGAGGGAGAAGTTAGAGTGCAGGGAGTCAAAAGGCAGGACTCGCTGAGAGCCCATTGGCCCCGGGCTGTGTCAGTCATTTCACTTCCTCCTTGGCTGTGGCAAAAGCACAGAGGAGAGGGCAGGAGGAGGGAGGGGGAGAGGGAGGTACCCTCAGACAGCTCTCTCTCTCTCTCACACACACACACACACACACACACTGTGCTTTTTCACAAAAAAGACTCAGCTGAGGCTGAAACTGAAACAGGGCAAGACTCGTAAAAGCAGAGCAGTCTCTTGCTCTCCTTCATTCTCACAGTTTCCTGTTCAAGGAGGCCATTTTGTAACTCAGCCTGGAGAAGGAGCACAACATTTGTTTGGCATTTGTTTTTGTCTTCTCACTCCCACGGCCGGGAGTTTCTCAATCCACTTTGGACTTTCTCCTCTGCAGAGCAACTTCTTTGGACGAGAGAGGTGAGGGAGGGAAGGAAGAAGGTGGAGGAGGAGGAGGAGGAGGAGGAGGAGGAGTAGAAGAGGGCAGTTTCCCCCCTCTACACCCTCTGGCTGTCTCTCTTTTTGAAGAGTCTCTCGCGCACATTGCTCATGTTTGTCATGCCCGGACTGTGAGACGAGCCTGTGGACGAGAGAGCACGAAAGAAGAGGCTGAAAGCAGGAAAACAAACAAACAAAAAAAACCCACGCTGCTTCCTGGATAAGGATTTCTTCCTTGATCTGCCGGGAGGGGGTGGACACAGGACACAGAGGAACTCATGCTCAGTGTGTGTGTGTGTGTGTGCCCCCCTCTCTCCTCCACCGAGACAGTTTGAATGACTGTGGGTTTTCTGAGAACTCTTGACTGCACCTGGGGCGTGTGTTTGTGACTGTGTGTATGTTGATAGAGTCAGGAGTCTGAATGGCTAACGCGAGCCCTTGTATGCCCTCGGGGGCCATGGCTCAGGTCTTCTTTCCTCCCGGGGGCTCCTCGCCGCCCGGCTCCGCAGTGATGCAGCAGGGGACCCCCATATCAATGCCCTCTATGCCGGCTCAGGGTGGGTTTCCTGTGATGGACCTGTCACTAGGGCAGGGTCCAGGCGGGGCTGTGATGCCTTCACTGCCTCCTACTCCAGCAGGGGTGTCCTTCATCATCCAGATCGGCCTGACCAGAGAGTCTGTCCTGATGCCCCAGAGTGCAGACCTGGCCTACGTGAAACAAATTGCCTGCTCCATTGTCGACACAAAGGTAGGAAATGTGTGTGAAATCGTGCGTGTGTGTAAAACTAGGGGCTTTTTGCGTTCTCTCTCCAGGTGGAAAGCTGTTTTAAAGCCGCACATTCAGATTGGTTTTCCAAGCTGCCTGTCAGATGCCCAGTTTGGGCTGTACACATGCTTTTCTTCTCTTCTTTCACTCTTTGTCTTTCACGTCCCGGTCTCACACTACACCCTTTTTTTTTTTTTTTTTGTTTACTACTCTCAGAGGTAATTGAAAGGGTTTTGAACACGCAGCCAGACAAAGTGAACAGGCAGCTGTGACAGAGGGAATGTACAAAATGTCACAACTTGGCTCGGGCTCTAATTACAGCAATTAGCATTTTTCCCCTCACGCAGTCGGAGGAGGGCAGCGCTCTGCGAGGGCTCTGCCATGCACACATCCAGCACAGCAGACTAGCGGAGGGATGTTCGGGCTCAGTGTTTGGGGCAGAGTCGGGCTGATTTATGCAACACCTGTGCTGTATACGTGAAGTTTAAACAGAAGAAATGTAGGACACTAATCGCAACACTTATCTTACTGCATTGCACCCTGTGAGCCAAAAACAAGCGTGTCTCGACATGCAGTTAAAATGAAGTCAACATCCTTTTGTTGGGGAGCACCTTGACTTCACTTTCAGGAGGAATCTGAAGTCGTCTGAGGTGCCTGTGACCTCGATCTCTGTCAATGCTTCTCAGTGCAACATCAGCTGTTTTGCATTTCGTGTGAGAATAACAGTTCACACCAGGCCAATTTTAGTCCCCTCACTGAGCGCTTCATTGATTTCTTCTTTTTTCTTCTTCTTTTTCTCGCTGTCACCTATCGCATTATGTGTCCACAGGGCGTCAAAGGCTGTAGCTGAAGGACCTGGCATGATTTTAAAGGAAAAGTTCCGCCCAAAAATGATCGACTCAGCCTCATGCTGACAGAATCTCGGAGTAGACAGGGACTTATTTTTTTCAATTAGCTGCCCAAACAATTTCAGTGATTGTCAGTTTTTCTGTTCCTCTGGAGAACATACTTTGACTGCCTTGGCTTTGACTTTTGTGAGTGTGTACATCGCTGTTTTTCTGTCTACTCATTGAGTTTTTTCCTTTTTTGTCCACAGCAGCATTACAAATAACTACTCCAAATAATACCAATGAAATTCAGCATTTTACTTTTTTAGACAAAGATCACGATCATATATGAATATATGTATATATATATAATTCTCTAATCACTATTTTCAGCCACTCTGCTTGTGAGTTACATCACTGGGTCACCTCAGAGTCTTGAAGGTGCAAGGTGGTTTAAGTAAAAGACCTTTGGGAACAGTCCCAAGCTGTGGGACGTACATTACATTTGATGTTAAGCAAATGTATCTCCATTAGTGAACTGAAAACTTCAAAACAAACATGTGCAGGGTTGGGGAGGGGGGAGAAGAGCTAACATCCTCTTTGCAACAGGAAGCGATGGGTGTTATGGGAAATACAGTCTTTATTTGAGAACTGGCAGCAGTCTGAGAAGGCCATGTGTTTTTATCTGCCAATTAAACTGGTAGGTGATTAGATTAGCAGATTTCCACTGCCAGCTCAGCAGCTTTGTAAAAACTCCCCACAATTGCACATTTTCCAGCAAATACTGGTAGCTCTCTACAGCCAGCTTACCCGCGCTGCTAATCTGCTTTAGTGCAGCACAGTCTTTGTTTTCCTCTCTCATGTGAGTGGTTCCCTGCCATGGTTTATTCCAGTCAGATAGATCTGCTGCTGGATCTTCCAACTGTGTTTCCATATGACTGAAGTCAGATTGGGCTGCAACGAGTTTGAGGTGTTGCGGTGGTGCCGCCCGTGCGACTCACTTGTGGCTGCATCTTCTCCTCTTCCCCTTTTTTGTGTTTACTTAAGATAAACCAAAACTACTCCCCTGAGTAATGTGAGACAGGCTGTTACTGTTGTTGGGAGTTTTGATACTCTTGCGCCGTTTCTTTTCCTTTGCCTTGCTCTTCCTGAGCCATCATAAAATTCCAAGTTCCTTCCTTGCATAGTATTCCACTGATTGGCCATAAAAAAGCACCAGAAATTATCCGACACATGCAGCTGCTTCACAGTAAAGGACACCTCAAAGTACATTATCATATGGCAATTATTTTCATGTTAAAAACACTGTCTTTGCTTTAGTAACTGAGTGCATAGATTCACATTATGCTGTACATTTGAATCACTATAGATTAACACTGTTGATTAGAGACACGTGACAAGGAGACAATTGAGAGCTCTGTGTCACAACACGTGCTGAGAGAAGACTGCTAATTTTCAGGTTCAACATTTTATATTGGGTTACTCCTAGATTATGTTTACATGCTTTAAGGTTCAACAACCGCGTGGGTTTTCTTATACTGTCCAGTGCAACAGCACCGTATCGCCCCCCTCTGTCTGAAACTCCCGCTCTGCTCTGATTGGTCAGCTCAGACATGCCTGAGCTAGCACTGCCAACAACAACGGAGCAGCTGTGCTAAATCAAGTCTTAGGTGTCAAACTAGCCACGAGACATAAATTATGCAAATGTGTGACATGATGCCGTAGTGTGATGGCAGAAAGTCACGGAATTAAAGGCGGGACAGTGTTTTCTGTGGGAGAGAGATGCTTCCGTGGGTGCGGACTTTAACCTTCTTAACTTTCAAGACTTTTTACCCACCCAAGAACATATAAGGAAAGGAAAAAAGCAAAAAAAAAGCATAAATGGCCTCCTTTATAATATCTTAATTTGGGTCTTCTCCAAGCAAATATTTATGTGACCGTTAGTGATTAAGCCAGTATTATATATTTCTGACACCCATCAAAGTCTCCATGCCATAATCTTGCTTGTTTATTTCTCTAGATCAGCCCCATGATACTTTCTTGGCGAGTTAAGTGATGCTTGTTGGTCTGCATCAACAAAGGCAGACTTGTAGTTTGGAGTTGCTGGGACAACTGTAGCAGAAGCAAAAACAATTTGTCTCTCTTATTGGGCCATTCCTGTTCATTTTCCTCTGTGTGTGTGTGTGTGTGTGTGTGTGTGTGTGTGTGTGTGTGTGTGTCTGAGTTTTGTTTTTGATAACCATATGTAAGCAGTGACATGCTGGTGTCAGGGAAAGAGTGAGATGTAAGGGAAGCGGCAGGGAGGTGAGTTTGACACGCAGCAAGGTCACATTAAGAGTTATTAATTAACAAACTAGGCTAAAAAAATCACAGCGCTTCTTACATGGCAGCCCTCGTCTAGTCCATCTGGATTCTTTCTGGAATGTTGATTCATCCTAAATATACATTGGGTACCAGTTTGCGGCTCCCTCTCCAAAGCATCCAATTTAGACACAGACTCCGCCGTCAGCAAAAAAAACAGAGAAATTAGCATTCTTTTATGGTCTGCTTCTACCTCACTGTTTTCAACTTTTCAAGTCCCACTCTCCCGCTGCAACCAACAGACCAAACACACAAAAAACTTTATTTTAGATTTCTTGAGAAGATCCACAAGTTCAAACAAAAAACAATCCCAAATATGTGAGGTTGAACTGCGGGTAAATGTTCATAAGTTGATGACAGATATTTCAATTTGATGAACAGGTGGTGGTTTAAAAAGAAACACTGGTTGAGTGTTGGAACGCTTCATTCAGTAGAAACATTGTAAGCAAGAGAAAATAAATCTGAAAGAAAGTCCTTTAATTCCCTGCAAACAAAAAGACACTCTGAGCCTGATCTTTCCCAAGTCTTGTAAAACCAGTCACACACACACACACACACACACACACGCACGCACGCACACACACACACACACACACACACACACACACACACACACACACACACACACACACACACACACACACACACACACACACACACACACACACTCAGCAATCCCCCTAAATCCCCTAAATACAGAACTCCTGCCCTGCTCGGAGCTCCAGCTTTAGGTGAGACATTTGGACAATAGACAGCTTGTCCTGGTTGGGCCAACTGAGTGCGACACATGAGTTGGACCGCGTGCGTACGCATGAATGCCCACATTGGTGTGTTTTAGAGGGGTTGTGCAGGCAGGCCGGTACCCCACACCCCCCCGCCCACGTTCATCCATCTCTCCCATCCCAGAAAGGGTGAGTCACCGGCTCTGTTTATTCACAGGCTCCCTGCTTGTGTTCCATTGACACGTTTTTCCATTCACTTCTCTGCGGAGGAGCACAGAGGAGCTTCAACTCCCAACACCACCCCTGAGTTAATAGTCATCCTGATCTGAGCGTTAACCCGACTCTTTGAGGCCGTCAAAACCCGTCACAATCATCATCTTAGACTCCCCACTTCCCACGCCTGTGTGAAGTCTAACCTGGCTCTACACACCTGGCGGTAATGCTTGCCAGAATCCCATTTATTCTACCCCTCCTCCTCCCTCCTCCTCCTCCTGATGGAACAAGAACTAACAGTGTGGAAACCAGAGGTCTGTCTCCATTCAACCATGATGCAGCTCTGGTGCATTTGCTCTTTTGTTGGACAGGCCTCACTGACTCCCTTCTTCTGCTTCTGTCGCTATTTCCTCTCCTCAGTTTACCTTCTTTGAGTTCCCCCCACGACACAATGCTCTCATTCTACAGCCTGGAAATGAGACTTGGATGCTTTTTCGCCCTTAATGATGATGATGTGTGAGGTGTTTCCTGAAAATAGAATCCTAATATGAATGTAAATCCTCTCATCTCCGTTCCTTTCCTTTCCTGTCTTCTCCTCTCTTCCTTGTTTCCTGGTATAAAAAGCTCCTGACGTTTGTTTCCTCTCACTCTCCTTGGCACACGTACCTCCCGCTCTTCCTCCTCTCGTGCCTTCGCCCCCCTACCTCCTCTCTAGATCCCGCACTTCCTCTCCTTATCCGCTCATCTCCGGCCCCCTCTGTCCCGGCCTTATCGTCGACTTCCTCTCACGCTCTGCTGCCTCCTCTTTCTCCTCGCATCCCACCTCCCGTTCATCTACTCACCCCCCACCCCCCTCCACCCTGCTCATCTTTCTCCTTCGGTTGTTGGCCTCCTTGCACACTTCCAGTGAGTGGAAAGACATGGGGGGGGATTCACACTCTGGACAGGACAACACAAGTTGGGGCATTTACACTATCTAGGACATGATGAGTCAAAAATCCCCTACTCCCGAACAGAATGATTCATGTTTTCCAGCAATTGTTACACATCATCTACAGGTTAAGCCAAGCCATACAATTTAGAAACACGCGGAGCAGTACGGTGAAAAATGCTGTATGGTCACAGCTCGTTCTCAGCTTTGTGTTCCCCCACTTCACCTAGTTTGCCAAAAGGTGTGTCAGCTTAACGGTTTCCATTCTTCCGACGCCAGCAGCTCGCTGTATTTCGTCATCAGCGAGATGCGCTGCGATTTTGGGTTGACGTCAGTGGGTGTGTTGCAGTGTGTGTGAGTGTAAGCGAGAACCTGTTGAGTCTTGTCAGTGTCACCCGTGGTCACATTACTGGATTGTTGAGCGTGTCTGCAGGCTAATCTGCGATGAGTTACGACACATGTAACAGTCAGCGAGCTGTGTTGGAGCCAGCAGTGGAGGAATCACATCTCATATATATATATATATATACACATGTACATATACATATTATATTATAAATTTCACATTAAATGTCAGTTTAGCATGCCAGAGGCTGCCATTTAGTTCTTGAACATCGTCAACTTGCATCTACAATTTAATCTACTTCTGCATTTTGTAACAAGGAACTCTCTGATTAAAGTGTAAAATGAGGCAGCAGCTTCTTCTTTTCTTCGGGTTACATGATTGGAAACACAAAGAAACACCAGCAACTACACACACACACACACACACACACACACACACACACACACACACACACACACACACACACACACACACAGCTGAGACAGAGAGCCCCTGCCCTGGCCATTGTTTCCACCTCCGTTTTGGAAGGGGCTGTTTCTTTATCTCCCCTCCCTAGAGAAGGAGTTTGGCCCTGGGAATGGGATCATACACACCACCTCCTGTTTACCTCACTCTCTTGCACATATATTCTGCGCACACACACATGCACACACACGCACACACACACACACACACACACACACACACACACACACACACACACATTGTAAAGTAACAGTTGGCCCTGATTTTCCAGATAAAGGTCTGGTGTGACAGGCAAGGTCGTATTGTTTGTGTGAAAACAACATGGTTCCGTGTTGAGCGGCGCTGTAGGTGAGGATGATGAATTAATTTGGACTAAATTACAAGCGGCAACCGCACTTTAATTCACTGTCCTGATCTGGGGTCATGCTGTGAGGTGGGTGGGGGTAGTGGTGGTGGTGTTGGTGGTGGTGGTGGGGGTGGTTGTCTCGCTGCTTGGATTATTAAAAAAATCCTCCCATATGTGTCAGAGCAACTGGGCAAATACACTCTGCTTATCAGCCCGGACCTTTGTTGGTCAATGAATAAATGGCAGTCAATTAGCAGGACACCGGCAGGTGGACAGTGCAAGTGAAAGAGCAAACCGCGCCTCTATCAGGCTGCAGGACATTTGATGGCAGAGTGAAGATAACACCAAATACTCTGAATCTCACATTGGTTGTAACTGTCTGTACTGTCATCTGTACAGGATGTGGTGTCTATTTTTCCAAAATGTATCACTTCAGCCTCTCTCTCCTCATGTGTGTGAGCTCGCTCTGCCACATTTGCGTGGTAGCGGAACAGCTTTGCATGACTGACCGTGCTTGGTGTCGCCTGGCTGTTTGGTGGTTAGCTGCAGCGGGGGAGCTGAGTTTGCACGAGGACATTTGATTATTCAAATCACACACCACTGCCCGGAGGCCAGTGGCAGGGGTGTGTGTATCAGAGGGAGGTAGGGAGAGCTGGGATAATAGATGGAGAGTTAAAGGATTTTATATGTTTGAGTAGAAGCTGAGATTGTGATCTTGAAATGACAATTTTGGAGAATGCACAAAACAAATCTGTCACACTGGCAAGTGTATTAAAGGAAGGTTTGATGAGGAGATGAGGCAAGAAACAGTCAACATACAAGATTTTAAAACACATTTTGAATGATAAATCATTATTGTGATGGGGGCAATCATCCCCCCTGGTGCTCCTGTGTTTGACAGAACACTGTGAAAATGCTTTATTGGATGCCACCTATGGTAGATCAAATATAAAGTGGACTAAACATGATGCTCGTGCTCCACCTTGTACAGCTAGTTCCCTTTTAATTCAATTTTTGCCCCCTGCACCTCAAACATCCCGAGTCCGCCACTGTTACGCAGTACTCATGGCAGGGCTCCAGACTAATTATTCATACTGGTTGAACTGGTGCACCTAACTTTTCCATTAAACATTAAAAATCGGTCCACAGACTGACAGATGTATACACACCTGGTGAAATTCTTAAACTTCTGCTGTGTTGGTGCCTGTGACGATGGGGATCTCCAGGACCTCACTGCCAGTCAACGCTGTCGCAACTGTTGACAAGCCCAAATTGTGCCGGATTTATCTGAGAGAGAAAAAGAAGATTAACCGTGATTGTTACTCAGACTGTCCACTTTAAAGCCAGTGTAGGTCCTGTTGTAATGGTGCAAGCACAACAACAAGTGCAAAGCAGTGGATCATGGGCGCACGGGCTGCGTGGACGTCTTCAAGCGCACCTGCTTTTTTTGTTCATGTATGTGCAACAGAGCAAAGTGCAAGAGTGCTGAGTGAAGGTGTATACAGACCAGAGAGGTGGGGTGATTAATGCATACTCACTGAGCCAGTCACATCAGCAGTCTCATGGCTATGAAGCAGCTGATTCTGTGTCATACACGAAGACCTGGTCACATAATATCTTAAAATGTGTCACGGGAGTGCACCATCATGCATCTTGGGGATAAAACATGAAATGCCATTTTTGCTAGAAATGAACCTGGAAAAGAGGCACCTACACTCAGAAAGGATTTGACCTCTGTAATCTGACGTCTCTCCTACGGAAACGGCCTAGTGCTGAGTGTGTGTAGAGTTGTATGGGTCTTTGTACACCAGCCCGGTGTAACTTGTAAGGGACTCACCATGTAAACACTGGGTAGATGTGTATAATACAGATCATCAACATATCTGTCCAGCTGCCTTCAGGCGGCTGCAGAGATGTAATGAAATGCAACAGAGGGTCTTCAATAGAGCCCAGTGAATTCATAACCAGTAGAAATAACAGCCAAAACTAGTATTATGAGGCCCAAATTGTAATAAGGTGGAATTATCCTTTAAGACCTACCTGATTTTTGTCTCATTCATGTGTTTCTTGGGCCCCTGCATTCCTCCTCTTGATCTGGGCAAAGGAGACCTTATGATACTAATCCAGCGATTAGCATCAGTAAAAACGATTTTGTGCTGTAATCCAATTGGGAGCCGCAGAGCAGTGCTGAGCGGCATTCAGTAGGAAGTGACCACGCAGAGAGTTTGTACCAGGAGAGAATTTGTTTGAATGTCAGAGAAAGTGCACAACACAGGGCCCTTTGAGAGCAGGGAGAGCACTGCAGATCAAGGACAGATAAACACACACACACACGCACTTTCATAACACTGAGAGGGAAGCTGAAGTGATGCTCGTCCTGTTAGTGACCGCCATCCAAATGTCACACTTTTGGTTCTTCTTTTTGGTTATTAGAGCATGATCTCACTGAAAAACGGGGAGAGCTACATCGCGACAGCTCATGAAATTGTTATTAATAGTTATAATGCCCAATAAGGTGTGTGTAATGAGCGCGTGAGAGCGGACAATGGGCTCAGTGTGAAGGTTGACAGGGTGGGTTAGGTTCGTCTAGGGCACTACTGCAGTGTGGCCCAGACACATGCGTGTGTGTGTGTGTGTGTGTGTGTCTGCACGCAGACGACTCTCTGTCATGAGGGCAAATGGGCAAAAACACAGTCTTACCTCAGAAGATAAACACATGACATCAATACTGAAGACTAGTCAGTGGAAGAAGCAGTTTCTACACTGTTGTATTAATACTTCAAGGAGACCTATTACCTTTTTTCTTTTTAGTTTTATTCTGTTACTTCGGTGTTTTCTATGTTCATGCAAAAGATTTTGAAAGTTTAAATGGTTGATTTCTAAGTCACAGTGTCACGTGTGCATCATTCATGCCTAGCAGCTAGTTCGGATTCGAGAATTGACCCCACTGCTGTTCTGTCGTTGTTAGCGGTGCTGACACAGCAGTCTCTGAGCTGACCAATCAGGAGGGGGAGCATAGTGTTTCAGACAGAGGGAGGAATACAGTGCTGTAAACCTTTTCTATTAGTAGCTAAAATGAAATTATGAACTTGAAAATGAGCATATGTCTCATTTTAAAGGTCCAGTTTGTACGAAAGTCTGATTCCCCCACTCATCAGATCCTGACAGTTTGGGATGGCGGCGGACCTGACCCACAATCCCAAAACCCCAGCATACGACGCGCTGGAAATGAGACTCAAAAATCCTGTTCCATACAAACTGGACCTTAAAGTGAAAGATCTAGAATACTTCTTCTACCACTGCTCTCATGTTTGACGACTTACAGACGAGAAGCTAGAGCCAGAGCAACGTAACTCTATGTCGGTACAACACCTCTGATACGACATCATGACAATCATAGGTAATTGAACTTAATTATCATGTAGATGTGGCTGCAGTGAACAGAGGGTGTCTCCTCTGCATGTATCCATGTGGCGTCAGTGTTTGTGCAGGGAACAAACCCAAAACTAAAGGACCGTGTAGTAAGAGTCAAAGCATCAGCTGCTCGGCCGACCACATGCTCGTCATATGACCGGAGTTCAGCGTAGCCTCCGGCGCTTGCTCTCTCTCCCCTTTTTCCCTCTTTTTCAAAATTAGGGTTTAAAGCCCCGGCGCACATAGGAGAGAGACGAGAGGAGTGAAAAGAGGGAAAGAAAGAGCGGCCTGTGGAGTGGAGAGAGAGGGGGATCAGGCATAAAGGAAGAGGGGATGACTCAGAGTGCAGTAATGTGGCTATTGTGGCCCTCAGCATGCAGCTTTGAGTGTTTGTGTGTCCGGGGCACTCTGGGCACATGGAGAATGTGCAAACACTCTCCTGATGCCACAGTGTGTGTGTGTGTGTGTGTGTGTGTGTGTGTGTGTGTGTGTGTGGTTTTTCTTTACAATCACTCCTTAATCGACCTCTTCACGGCAGATCAATCTAGCAAAGGTCATAATATGTAAATGGCTCCCCCTGCAGCACCTGTGTTGACATCAGTCATCTCTCTCTTTCTATCGTTATCACTCATTTGATTATTTTTTTGCTTTTTGGTGTTGCACCAGATCTGATGGCACTTTTTAATATTCTGGGGACTTTCTTCTGATGTCAGTACAGGCAGATGATTTAACAGTGACTGGGGCGTCACGCTGTAATTCATGTGCAGCCATGCAGAGATGTTACAACGCCCCGCACTCATATTTCAACATGATTGTGACCTACTGTGAATGACAGCAATAATTTGTGTCATTTCTGTAGAAACAATAATGTACTACTTAAGGGTCATGTAACAACCAGCCAGGCTAGTCTGTTATTTGATCAAACTAGTTTACGGTCCTGTTCGAGGGAAATCTGACTGGATGTGGTTTTAAATTGCCGTAGACAGGTTCTTTGTTTCCTCCGCCTCTCTTTATCTGCAAAAATGCAAGACAAAAGTTGTTCTGCTTCAGCACGATTGGTGAAGTTGGGGAAAATGAATGATGGAAACCATATCTTTTACATTGAATTAGACGCTGAGGGACCTGCTTTCGCTTCTTCTTCTTTATATCCTGTGTTGTAGGTGCACCATGTGTTGTTGTGCTGCTCCACCAGCAAAAGACACCACAGAGCAGACTGCAGCAAACAAAACATGTTTCTAACATACGGTTTACGCCGTTACAATGAGATTAGTTGCAGTCTTTGTGGTGTGCGGACTTTTTTGGAAACTAACGTACATAATGTCACCTCATAAATTATGCATTAACAACTTTTTAAACTACTCTCTCTGTATGCATTCCAGTTTCGATGCTTCAGGGCCTCCAAACTTTAGCAAACATTGACTGTGCAGTGACTCTTAACCGTAGCGCACGTACGCACAGTTCCTCACCTCTGTGTGAGAGACACCAACCCTCCAAACCTCTAAAACTTCTAAAACAAATTCAACATGCATTTCCATAAATATAATTACAATGAACAATCCATGTAAACAGATGCTTCAGAGGATATGCCTTGTACAGTATTTGTTTTCAATGCGGAAAGCAATCGGGTTGCAAGCAACTTACAGTCATGTTGCTCTTGTGGCCTAAGGGGAGAGGGTGCTGTGCATTTAATTGCAATATCCCCAAATCAAGTCTGGCTTAGGGTTGCATGTCATCCCTCATCTCTCTCCCTATGTTATTTCCTTTTGACTCCTTAAAGGGTAAGTTCATCCAACAATGAATGTGCTCACCCCCCTGCTGATGGGAGGTCAGGTGAGATTTTGTAGTTAAACATTTCTGGAGCTTCAAAACAGCGTTGCAGGATTCCCCTACGCTGAAGTAGATGGGGACTTTTTCTAAAGATAACGTAAAATGCTCCATGCAGCTCGACTGGTGTTATCTAAGTCACCTAATTTGATTTGAAAAGACTTTATTTATAACCTTGACGCACAGTTGAGATCGTGCAAGCACTTGAGACAGGTTGCATGCTACAGCACTTTTAGCTTAGCAGCTACGATGAAGATTTTGGTTTGAAAGAGGGGTGTCAGTGACGTCTTTTCAGACCCATTTCAGATCTGGGGCTTCTGGGGACTTTGATCAGTTGTTTTGGAGAATGCTGCAACACTGTTTTCCTGCAAGGCTCCAGAACCACCGATGATTATGAAAAGGTACTGCTGCAGCAAAGCTTAAAAAAAGAGGTATTCCAGCAAAGATTTTACCCAAATATTTTTAATTTTTACTTCAAAATGATAATAACAATATCTGCATTATAATGTCTTTTAACAACTTACTTGTTGGTTTGTGTACTCACAGTATTCCAAATGTTTCCAGCAATGTTCAAACTCAAACATATGACGGTGCGTTTCAATCGGTCCCATGAGTTAGAGGCAGAGATAATACTGTGCTTTTATTGACACAAAATGATGTCTAGTTTTTGTTAACCTTACATGTGAATTTTATGCTGAAACACAAAGAAGTCTGATGGAGCAGTTTTGACATCAGCTCTCTCGTTTTGTTTCCATCTCAGACTCGCCTTCTCATCTCTCACACTGGCCTGTTTTCTGTCTCTCCCTCATGTCATGAATCACTGAGTTGTTCATTGTACACAGTGGGCTGAATCCAATGTTCCTATCAATTTACCTGCTCAGAACCAAGCCAAGGAAAGACAGAGAGAAGGAGGAGGCGGAGGAGGAGGATGGGTGGGGGCTTGCCAACAAAGGCTGGTTCAGAATAGCAGTGCGTGTCTCCTTTATCCCCGGACCCCTCTCTCATGCCTGGTCACGGCTCTCATGTTACCTCCCCGTCCTCCTTGATGCTCGGAGCAGAATGAGACGCTTTGTCCCTGCGCTCCTGCTCGAGACTAAGCCTCTTCCACTCGCTGGCTGCACACACACACACACACACACACACACACACACTGAACAGAGCTCTTTACGTCTGTCTCTTCTCTGAACTTTGTCCATTTCTATCAACTGTATGATCTCTCTGTTTGGTCTCCTCGCTGCCATACACTCTGAACTCTGCATCTGCTTGATCTCCAGGCTTCTGTGTGGCAATAATATCTTTGATTTTTGCTGCTTCATGTAAAATCATGTATGCATGTACTGGCTGATTATGTTTATGTATATGGATATGTGCGCAAGTTTTGCTTTTTGTTTTTCACTTCCCCCTCCAGTCTCTCAGGTTTACACAGTTATCTCTGGTATGCAGAAACTAGCAGGTCAGGAATGTTAACCTGATTACGTCTCTGCTCCCCGTGATGACACAGACACATACACGCATACACATGAGTAAGGGGAAAATACGTGTAAAGTACAGTAGAGTAGCTGGGTTCATTATGGAGAACATGACAAGCTAGCAATCGATACCAAATGCTAGAAACACATTGAGAGCTTTTAGAAGAGTTAGACTTTAGAGAGACCTCTCTAATCAAAGTGTGGGATTTCTTTTCTTTTTGCTTGTCATACTGTTCAAATTGTCTTATCAGATTATCTTATTATAAATTAATCAATTATGAAATTGCTGCATTAAAGGAGACGCACCCCCTCACCTGAATACCCAGTCTCCTGTGATTGGTCAGCACACACACGCCTGAGCCTGCAATACTAAAGACAGCAGAGCAGCTGTGCTAAATCCATTCTTCCGTGCCAAACGAGCCGCTAAGCATACATTATGCAAATGTCTGAAATTTGAACATTCAGGGGTGGAAAGACTGAAAAACAAACTCACAGCAGTCTGATGTATGGGTCAGTTTCTACCAACTTGAATGTAGGTCTTCTTGAAGAGCAGAAGCTGAAGCTCTGTTTTGATCCAACAAACTCCTGAGAAACATTTACTGTCCATTTAACTAGCAACTTACAGTGATTTCTCCTGCCATGCTTCTCCATGAGTAAACTAGTTGGCAAACCAAAGATAAGTGACTGACAGCTGCACAGATCTGCATTTTCTTTTGTTTTGCGAAAACACGCTATTTTTTAGCATCATTCAAACAATAAAACTTTCTTTATTAGCCAGAGAAGTCCTACTGGTTTACACTTTTAATGCGTTGTTCCTGTGTGTCGTATCCTTCCTCAGTATCATGTTTAAATAGATAACAAATCAAATCCAGGAAGAGAGAAGCCTTTGCATTTGCCCTTTAATGTCTCAATGGAACGATCATGATTGTACTGATTGTTATTATTTCCACTGATAAACTACATCCTGCTGCATGGGCTCTCAACTCATTGTGAACCTCCTACCACATGTGTGGTGTATGTTGTCACACAGGTACACACACACACACACTCCTGGGTGGTTGTTCCTCTGTATGGGTGTGTGTTTATGTGCGAGAGAATCAACATCACAACTGGCAAGTGAATCAATGAGTTATGGGTTGTGACATCATGAGGGCATGAGAAACTACGCTTTTCACTTGTCCTTCCTTGTGTACACACTTTCTGCGTTGATTTGTCCTGGTTTATGTTCTGCTTCTTTGTGCCTGCCAAGCCCAGTGATTGGCTGACGTCATGGGTGTCACGTCATTCCCTGTCCTGCCGGCACGCAGCTGTCACTCGATCCTGTGATTTAATGCGTGATGTTAGTGTAAAACCAACAGGTGCTGTTCACTTCTTGTTTTTTTAAAGGCGGTGAGTTTTTTTTTTTTTTTTCGCACTGACTCCACGGGTGCCTGAGGGCACAGAGAGGGCAGGGATGGCAGTCATTTTTGCCACCTGCTCCATCTCTATGTCAGCGCGTGACCTCACTCGGAGTTAAAAATAACACGTCGGTCTAGTCACACATTTGTTCCGTCCCCGACACTGTCAGCAAAAGAAAAAAAAAAAATTCCTGCGTCGCACCGAGTTGTTGTCAGGAGCTAATGAGGGCAGATCGTTGACGTCTTTACATGCCCGTTGCCAGGGCAACCCCTCATTAAACACTTCATCACTTTCAGAAAGGTGGGGCGTTTCTCTTTGAGTCCCGTGCCTGACATGTTAACAAGGACAGAGAGTGATGTGGTCCAACTATTAGGATGGTTTATGTAAATAGAAATACACACACACACACACACACACACACACACACAGAACAGTGCACGGCAACCCTCCATCATTATCCTCGAGAATGTGAGTGTGTACATGCAAACACGTGTGTAGAGGCTGTCTGATTTTTTACACAGTGAGACGTGGATGTTTACACAATGTCTGTTGTTTGAAGGGATGCAGCGTGTTTCCTCTCGACTATAAAATGGCTGGATCAGGTTCCTGTTGTGATAACCAGCTTCTGTTGCAGAAACACATCGGCGTGCAAGACCATGTAGGGCTATAGAGGTCACACTGTTTACAGAGCTCGGTGTCACAAGCGGCACGTTTTGTGTTTTATCCATGCTGATTCTCAGTCGTCGGGCCTGATTGATTCTGCAGAACTGCAGTGTTTCTCTAACACACTTCACTATGTAAACACGCATCCAGCTCCTGTCACTCTGTAACATCTCAGTCCACCAGTTGTTCTGAAGCAACAACTGCAACAGCTCACAGTGGTTGGAGATGATTTTTAATTCCATTTTGGTCTTAACTTCTGAACCCCTGAACATAAAACTGACAATTTAGTCACTTATTCAGTTAATCCTATTCCTCAGTTTAAGCCAAAATGGCAAAAGAAACACTGGGACGCATCATTTTTCATGTTTTTATCTGTTGAAAAAAACACCATTATCCCTCTACACCAGTGAAATCCTGAGATGGCAGTCGTTTGATTGAAAACAGTCAAATGAAGTGACCCACTCTCTCTTCTTTCTCCTCTCTCCTGCGCTGCTTACTCACCAGCCTCCAGATGACTGATAGCCACTGAGATTTCATATCAAGTGCTGTGTAGTTTAAAGCAGTTGTTGTAGCACTAAACTCAGAAATGATGCAAGTTTGCCTTGGACCACGTAAGACTGTATGATGTGGATCCATTGCATTTTCAGCTACAGGTTATCCCAGAATGTGGCATTTCAGCTGTAGCTGAGGTTGAATAATAAGCTGCTATTACAGCCTTTTTTCTTTTAAATTACATTTTCATTACTGTGCGAGTGTCTTTGTCTGGGTTTTTTTTCTTCCTGCGACTGACTGGGGGTCACTGCCTTACATTTAACATGTTGCCATTCTTACTCCTTGGACCCACATTGTATGTTTACAGGCACGTTACTTCACACCTTTTGTAGAGCGATGAACCACATTCTCAAGTTTGCAGTTTCCTGTGTCAAGAAGGTAACATTAGTACTCAAAATACTGCTAATGCTAATCATAGCACTATGGTAAAATACTGCTGCTGAAAGAATATGTGAAACTAATGGTTTACGGTGCATTGACTTTTACAATGCACAATGACGTAGAGTCAGAAAGGTCCTTTCTTAGTCAGTTGACAGAGTTTTCCCTCACATGTGGAAACGCATGCCAATGTGTTAATATCGAAGGAACTACCAGCAACAACCCCTAACCATGCAGGTTTCCTGCTCCCTGGGTGAATTCACAATGTTACATGTTGTGATGAAGAAACAAACACCCGTACGACTGCATTAATACCCATTTTATAAGAATAAATCCATCAGTGAGTCACTAAGCGGGCTTGATCTTGGCTGCTTTCCTGATGAATAACAGCCTAAATTTGCTGCGTGCCCTCAAACTACAGAGCTCTCTTTGGTTAGATGGCACCAAAGTTTTCTGCATTAATCTCATTATGTGTGAGCGCGTGTGATTGTGTGTTTGGCGGCTGACAGTGGCTCATGCTGAGCTGCTGGAGGGGAAGTGATGGGGAGGATGAAAAGCAAAAGCAAGCGGCTTTCTCAGCAGGACATAAAAGTTTTTGTGTTCTTCACACATACGGCGTCTTCAGATAAAGAGAGTCTATATTTAGAAGCTACGAGCCCTCGAGGTTGAACTACAACCGACGCTGCTGGACATTGGTGTGTGTGTGTGTGTGTGAGAGTGTGAGTGTGTGAGGTGCGTAGATGAGGTGATGCTAACCTGTTGCTGAAGTGTTAATAGAGAGCATCTGTGCGCCCTTTTCTTTCCGACTTTCAAATGAATTTCTCTTGAACAAATCATTGCCGCACTTCATCATTACATGAAGTTCATCTGAGGGCCTGTGCATGTAGCGGCACCGACCTGAAGTGCACCGGAAATGAAGAAGGACTGAGATCAGTGTTTGATATTCTACAGGTTCCAGTTATTCTGTGCTTGTGACCTGCATCCTACAGTATGACCTGGGGGGGTTGTTGACTAGAACCGCAAGAGCATGAGCGTGGTGGAGAGGGAGAGGAAATGGCAGCCGTATGCGTGTCTGAATACAATGTTTTTGAGCTTGAATTTCACTCACAAAGGCCCTGTCCCATGACATCACACTGATATGATGAGAAAGGAGTTTTTGTGTGTGTACTGTACACACGGGGTGATATCATTTGTTTTGAGAGTTTGGATCCTTTTGTGAGTGTGTGTGTGTGTGTGTGTGTGTGTGTGTGTGTGTGTGTGTGTTTGTTTTATTAATGACCGACTGTGTAATCGGGGTAGAGATGTTAGATGTTATTGACAGTAGAAACAGCATACTGAGTCCAGCAACAACAAAAAGTGACAATTGTCATTGTTTATGGCGATGGTGATGTGGGACGCATCGGCTGTGCAGGTACATCGTTGGTTTGTTGACTTTTCATTCCAGTTCGGCACCACTTGGACAACTTCCTTTTTAGCCCATCAGCCCCAGTGTGCCTTGCTTAGATTCTGCCTTCTGAATATCATAGGAGCCAGTTATTTTTTTCATTCATTTGAAAGGCATTTCAGTATCGACTGGCCTCATAACTTCCTTTGACCCACCAACTCCTGAGAAACATGTGCTCCCTAACAAAATACAGTATCGAACCTTTTAAGAAAGTGGGTTAGTCAAGTTGTTGGCGGTGAAGGAGCACTGCTGGCCGACCTTAACATTACATCAGCTCGGAGAGAGAGGGAGTGGACCGCATAGAGGAGAATATTAGTGACTGGTACAGCTCAAAGAAGATGTTGGAATGATTTTCTTTGTGGATCCTTTTCTCCAGTTCAATTTTTTACTTTACAGCTCTTTTGTATGTTGCTCCTTTTCAGAGTGGCACATACAACATATATTGTTAAAAAAAAGGGGAGGTTGATAAACAAGATAAACATCACTGAGGATGAAATTAAGGGTGATGGGAGAAAAAGAGGGAGGGTTAGGGGTAAAAAACAACAACAAAAAAAAAAACCTAGTCCATAATTCATTTCGCCTCATAATGGCTTCATTGGCCCGAAGAGCTGCAGGAATACTGCAGGCAACCTGATCCCTGGTAACCCAAAGAAACCAGCCGGAGACACGGCCCTGTCTCCAGGCAAACCACACTACACTATACTACAGTATGTATGATAATACTGCCAGTCCTTTGTCTCTACAAACACACAATCTCTTGCAACCTCTACCCTCTCAGTCATATAGCGCACACATAAACATATAGCCACGAGTGTCACCAAAAGACAAATAATGCGATTTTTCACGGTGTTGACACACAGACAGAAGTAATGTGCGGCTTCTCTGCTCTTCCCACCCTGCACTTTCACTGAAAAACTGGAACGGGGAGAGGAGAAAAGAAGAAAACGGTCATTTTCTCTGAGGTAACTGTGGTTTGTGGCATTGGGATTCTGTGCTTCTCAGTCGAGCTGTAAAGGCTTGTGGTCTGCACAGACGTGGCGACTGCACTTGCGGTCGGTACATTGTGTATGTTTTGGACAGCAGACGCAGGATAATGTAACTCGTCTTGTGTCTTGAGTCGCTCGGGAAAAGAAGTGTGCAGCAATGGCAACAGCGTGGGGTTAATGGCAGAGAGGCTGGCATCAAACAGCGGCGCGGGGCTTACAAATGACTTAGGCTGAGGGTTGTCTGGGGATTTGGGCAGAGCCGGGAGTCTCCTCTGATCTGGGCTTTTGTGGGTGTTTCTTAATTACACGCGGCAGCAGTTGGTCTTTATTTGCGGGAATCCCAGGTACTGATGCATGCATTTGTTACATCATTCACTCCTGTCAGAGGAGTTGTGGGTGGTTAAGTCTGGACTTGGGAAAAGTTTGGAGCCTCGTCCTTTTAGTATCTGTAGCCTGAAACATTTATAGAGACGTCTGTTGGAGACTGTCACCAAAGAAAACAACAAGATATTTCGTTACCAGTGGCGTGTAGACATGGAGATGTTTTTTGATTTATCTGGCTGGCACAGCAGATGCCATTATCTGCCTCCGCCGGGTACAATGGAGATAGAATTTCATGCGTGTTGCTCACAACACAACACAAACATTGCAAAATTCAGAGGCAGCGGCAGAAACAGTGTCCTTGTTTCTCTGGATGATCCACAGGCCTCATTGAATTGGTTTTACTGGAACTGTACTTAAAAAAAAGAAAAAAAAAAGTCCCTCTGAAAGCTGTTGACAGCATGTTTTATGGAGTATTCAGGCTGATTCTGGAAACACACGATGCTGTGAATTTTTTGAATTCTGCGATCACCACTAATGAAGCCAGTTCAGGCAGCCACGGCTCGAGTCGCTGCTGCGCCTGACGCGACATCCACGCACTGCATCGCATGTCCGACAAGTCCTTTTTAATCATGGTAGCTCATTTAAAACCCACTGTCCTACTGAACGTCACTCTGTGGACCCACCTCCTCCTCAGGGATCCACATGAAAGCTCTGAATCTGTGTTGCTCAAGGGAGGGACGTCATCATCACTGCCCACTCTCTGCTGTGGAGGTCAAAGCCTAGACGTCAAACAGTTTCACATATTAACATTCACGCACAGCTGTTTTTCATATGAGTTGACTTAAATGAAACCCCTTTCACCGAGTCATGGTCAAACTCTAAGGATAGTCTCGTCCCCAGTCTGAAGGCCCTGCAGTCGGTCTTGGTCGAGGCTGTTGCACCGACATTGGTGGATGAACTCTTCAAACTTTTTCATGGAAAACCCACCTGTTCAGGCAAATATCATGTACATCATATACTTAACCATGCCCACACAGACTAAGTAAAAGTTGGACAGCTGAAGTTTAGCATACAGGGCAGACTAAATGAGGTTAGGCTGAAGATGTGTTGAGTGAAACTATGTGCACGGCTAGATACTGATAAACACAAGCTAACAACCTCATCGTCAGAACAAATGTCAACTATGTTTCTGCAAAGCCATAGACACGTTAAAGCTTTACGTTTATTTATGTTGCAACTTCACGTTGTTTGTAGATTGAATTTTCTATTTCTCTCTTGTCTCACTGCTGTGCTTTGCTCTGCTTGGTTACAGGGACATAAAACGCTTGGTTTCGATGAGGAAAACATAAGGACGTTTACAAATATTGAAACCCACTCAAACTGCAGTCACCTGTTTGGCAGCCTTGTCACCTTTAACTGCACCACCACAGTGGAACTAGTAACATTATATCCTGGCGACTGGGCTGTAGTTGGATGAGCAAAACCTTAAAATGATTTCTTTAAAGCAGCTATAATCTGTATTTTATATTGACCACGTATAATGTGAGTTCTTGTATTTGAAGTCCCATCTGATTTACCCAGAGAGAATTACCACCAACTCTGCAGTTCTCTTTTCATTTTTACAAGCTTATTGTTTTCATTTTAAAGAGCCAAAATGTGAAAAAGTATGCTGTACAAATATTAGGTAAATCAAGTTTTGATTGTTTATACCAGAAACATCTCAATTGGGGCTAGGCTAAATTCAAACCTTAAAAGGAGATAATGTGTCAGTCTGGCTGTTTACAGAGAGTTTCCGCTGCCTCCAAGTGCCTAAAAAAAGTTTAACTTCTGCTTGCTAACTGTAAAAAGAAAGTTACTGTTTTTTTTTTTAATGTTCAAGTTTAACATTACCTCCATCCCTCAACTCTCTGTGTAATTCTTTCTTCTTTTACTGTGTAAAACCTTGTTTACTTTGTCCTGCTTGTGAATCAACTTGACATAACAGGTGTTCAAAACAAACAGAGGTGTCAATTTAAATAGTTACGCTATGTTCATTTGCTCTTTCACACCTGGGGGCTTGTGCTCCTCCCCCCTTTGTGATCACCTTTTTTAGGCTGTAATCTTGTGTCTGTGTGGTTCACATCATAGATGTCTGGGAAAGCAGTAACAGATCATGTGTAGGTTTTTGTGTGCTGTTTGTGTGTGGTTGTTGAGTGTGTGCTCAGTAGCAGTAGCCCACTGCTGGGGCGTGGTGGACTCACTGTGTAGCTTGGCAGCGGTACAAGCGCGGCCTGGATTTCAGATGTGGTGATGTGGAGTGCCTGTTGGGAAACTGAGGGGGAGACCGTGTGTGTATTTAGGAGAAAAGAAGGGAAATGGGGGGGGAAGAGAGCTTGTGTGTGTGTGTGTGTGTGTGTGTGTGTGTGTGTGTTTGTGTTGTAAGGAGGGTGTGTCTGATGGTTAGTGAGGAGGAGGCGTGTGTGTGTGTGTGTGTGTGTGTGTGTGTGTGTGTGTGTGTGTGTGTGTGTGTCATTGTGTCGCTCCAAGGTAGAGACCAGGGTTCCCCTTCCTGTAAGCTGTTAGAACCCAGCCAGATGGTGAATCTTGACTCCACCATGAGGAAAAAAACAACAACAAGACACACAGGGACGATTGTGTGTGTACTGTGTGTGTGTGTGTGTGTGTGTGTGTGTGTGTGTGTGTGTGTGTGTGTGTGTGAGTCCAACTGCGGTGTCCTGTGTGGTGTGGCCACTGAAGTGAACCAGGCAGCATTAACTATTCAGGAGAGCAGGGTTTCCCTATGACAGCCTCCTTTGCTCTGCTGACTTCTGACTGACACTCTCATCTCTCATATCTCTGTAAGAGCTTTATGGAAACACCTGTGTGTATGTGTGTGTCTGTGTGTGTGTGTGCGCGTGTGTGTGTGTGTGTGTGTGTGTGTGAGTGTGCATATGACTGATAAGAAGGTGGATAAAGTTTCCTCGTTGTCTTGCTTTCCACTTTGACTAAGTTGCTTGATTTGTGGAATTCAGCCAGCGTGTCCTGTTTATTAGTCAAAGTTTGTGTGTGTGTGTGTGTGTGTGTGTGTGTGTGTGTGTGTGTTGGTGTCTATATATTCCAGGGGTTTTACATAGCAGTGCATGTAATCATTAGTTACGGACATGCTGTCTAATGCTTGAGAACATATAGACATTCCAGTGCTGTACCTATATGAACCATGTTCACAAGGCTGCGTGTGATGTTCCCGAATGTAGACGTCACTAATGATAATGAAAACAGCAGAGCAGTGACTGTTTAGGGTGTTTGACGTTGTTTATAGCCGTAGTTTCACAATACCTGACTCTCCAACTCTGATAAAATCAACACCTTGAAAAAAAGAATGATATTCGATACCATGTTGGATGCCATGGTGAGAAAGGACAGACGCTGTTGGCATCAAATTTCAGATTTTTATCAAAAGACGAAAATGAAAAGGTATAACATGACGAGATATTCTTCTTTCTTTTTTCTTCTTTCTCTAAATATCACATCTTTTTGGAATCATCCATTTTTTTCTCTTTAGCTCAGGCCTCGCTGTTGGAGACAAGATATTGTATATATTTTTGTCAACACTAGTTTATAATATGCACAAAATATTCTCCCCACTTGATAATAAGCAGAATCAGAATTAGGGTTATTACTTGGTGTATATTGGTGTATAACGACACACATCGAAAGAATAAAGAAAAAGAAGTAGCATTGCAAAAGTCAAGAATCACATATTAAAGTGTAGTTTACAATAGAAACAATGACAATTATATATAAAAAAACACATGTAAAATATATATGAATGTGCAAAACTTTATTGATAGAGATATATAAACAAATATTCAAGTACAAAGCATATGAGATACATACACTAGAGAAGTCTGTGGAGTCTTTGCAGGATTTGAAAGTAGACAGGTCTGCGTGACACAGTTACCTGAAGACAAGGTCAAAGGTCTTTAGTTATTGGGAGTTTCTGTTACTGGTAATTCACTACAGTGCTCTAAAGATTCAGTTGTGGTTTAATATTGTTTTTATAGTTTAGTGAGAATATTCAAAAAATATGTAAAGGATTATTTGTTTGTTTTTTGCATTGTAATTTTTTTTACAACCATCATCATTTTGTTTTATTACACACATTTATCAAACAAAAAAAAACTGTATGGTAGCTACATGCTATTTTATCGATATTAAGTGAGTTAGGAAAAACATGTATCTAATTTCTAAAGTATGTTATCCAGTTTGATGATTTGATTAAGGGAATCAGATACAACATAAGGCACATACGTTTTTTTTAATTCAAACCTTTTCAATCATGATTTAAAGTCACAGAATAAAAGGAACAATATGTGTATTTTATATCAAGTGAAACATTTTCCATCACTTCCAGAACCATGTCAGTGACATAAAGCCATTTATTGACTTGTGTGTGAAATTCAACCACATCTACAGTTGACCCTCCTAACTTGTCCTTCTACCATGTTTTTCTTTATATAGTTCCCAGAGTGCGGCTTCTACGGCATCTATGACAAGATTCTTCTGTTTAAGCATGACACATCCACCAACAACATCCTGCAACTGGTTAAAAATGCCGGTGACATTCAGGAGGGAGATCTGGTGGAGGTCGTGCTCTCTGGTAAGAAACCGTCTCCTCTCCTCTCCTCTCCTCTCCTCTCCTCTCCTCTCCTCTCCTCTGATTTTTTTGTTTTGTAGGCCATCTCAGAAGTTATCACTGCCATGCCATTATTATTGTACCATTATTTGGGTACAAGATAACCCTATTCAAATATAAATGACCTTCCTTCTTCCCTCCGCTATCTCCCCTCCGCTATCTCCCCTTCATTACTGTTGTCACTCTGCATCAGCACTTGAAATCAGTCCTTATCTGCTTATTTTACTACCACTTATCTAATGATGGCCTAATCTGTTCTTCCATTGTTTCAAACTATAATAGTCCCCTGTCAGGTGGAAAAACCATCTCCCTTTCTATCCTGTCTCCCTGTCATCTATCGTATCATTCTTTATTCTGCACATTAAAAGTGTACCTTGTGACCTCACTCTACCCCCTGTCATCCCTTGAAGCGGCAGCCACGTTTGAAGACTTCCAGATTCGGCCCCACGCACTCAACGTGCACTCGTACCGGGCCCCGGCCTTTTGCGACCACTGTGGAGAGATGCTGTTCGGACTGGTCAGACAAGGGCTCAAGTGTGACGGTGAGGAAAATGGGGAGACGAGGCGTCACATTTTGATGTAGTTCACACATTTCTCTGAGAAATGAACTGTAACACTCACCAAATATGCTCCGTCTCCTCCCCCCTTGGCCTGCTCTGTCGGTGTCCTGCTTCTCTGATCCATGCTGCCCCCTGCAGGATGTGGACTAAACTACCACAAGCGCTGTGCATTCAGCATCCCAAACAACTGCAGCGGAGCTCGCAAGCGGCGTCTGTCCACCACGTCCTTAAGCAGCAGCCAGTCCCTGCGCCTCTCCACCACCGAGTCGGTGTTCAGTGTGGGAACGGTGTCCACCTGCGCAGAGGACGTCAGCCTCATCCGCTCACACACACAGATGGTACCTATGCACACACACAGTCAGTTTGAGACTGTTAAAGTGGAGGAAGTTTTAATTTAAGGTCACAAAGTAGGTAAAACCACCAGTAGGTTTTTATGTTGAGACTGAAAGCACATATGTGATGGCAATGAAATTTGAAAATATCAGAACAATTCCCAGAAACAATCCCAGTTATTCAGGATAACTATTAATTGGTGACATCAATGCCATTTTGTTAACATAAAATACATTATTTGTGGTTGATTTCTCCTTGATTTTCTCCAAAACAGTATTATGTAAACAAAAAATGGAAGCCATTTAGTTTGACAGGAAACATAAGCTTAAACCAGCTACAATCGATATTTTTCATCATAACAATCTATGTAATCATTAGAAATGTGTGACGAGAGAGCAACTAGCAATAAAGCCACTGAGAATTATCACGTCAATCTGCAGCTCCTCTCATCTACAGAGCCCCTAAAGTCCCGAGGGGTGAATTGATCTCGTTCACACAAATGATAATAACTTGTTGGCACAATATAACACAAGTGTACACACAAGACAAAATGAAGACCTTACTTGACCTCAGACTCCACACTCTGTGGAGTGTTTAGCGTTTTCGCATCACTTTCACCATTAGTAGGCAGCAACAACTGTTGACTATCTGCTCAGCACTAAACGCCAGACAGACACAGTTAACAACTAGCTGTACAGAGTTACAGAGATATTTACCTCAGGAGCAGGTAAAGACACACAGAATGAGACTATTGGATCTTTGCCCCATTGATGTGTGCAATTGTTTCTGCTGTCCCCGAATGGCTTAATTATTGCAAGTTTAAGAAATAAGAAATCAATTAATGGACACATAACAATTTGTGTTCTTCCTGTTTTAATTATGCACATACTATCAGCTTCATTGACACTCTCTGCTCCCTGTCTAATTTTGCCAGCCACGCACTGCTAGCGATGCCCGCCGCTTCTACACGGGCAGACCTGTTCACTTGGACAAGATCCTGATGAGCAAGGTGAAGGTGCCTCACACGTTCGCTGTCCACTCGTACACAAGGCCGACGGTCTGCCAGTACTGCAAGAGGCTGCTCAGAGGACTGTTCAGGCAGGGCCTCCAGTGCAAAGGTGAGAGAGGGGCACCTTCCCGAGACATCTGGTGTGATGCAGAATATTGGCTAAATTTAATCAGATTGCATGTAGTCGGATCTGAATAAGTTGCATATTGTTCCTTACAGACTGCAAGTTCAACTGCCATAAACGCTGTGCGTACAAGGTTCCCAATGACTGCCTCGGGGAGACCATCGGTGAGAGGAAATATAAATCTCTTTTCTAATGTGTTTGTGACTCTGTTAACACTGCATGGATTCAGTATTATGTTCTCATCTGCATGTCTCCATTGTCAGAATTAGCTTTATCTTAACATCCATACATGATATAACACATTATCTAACAAGACTGAAACTCACTAATGTTTTTATCTTCTCAGACAACAGAAGTAACTCCGGTAAGTATTATCAGTACTTGGTATTGTTGCATGTAAAGCTGTACTCTTCTGATAGTGGCCTCAGTAGCAGTAGCAGTAGTAGCAGTAGTAGCAGTAGTAGTAGTAGTAGTAGTAGTAGTAGTAGTAGTAGTCACAGCAGTAGCAAGTAGTTTTTCCACAGCATTTTAAACACAAAGCCACTTTAAATTAAGTCGCACTCAACCGCCCCTCTCCCTCATTTCCCCCCCAGACATATTGAGTCCCAGTGCGGACCCTGAGGTGCCCATGGACTACAGCACCGACTACGACGCTGCAGACAAGTCTTCAATGGATGACTCGGACGAGGCCTGCAGCATCCCTGGGTCCTTCTCTCCTGAAAACAATCAGGACGGAACCAGCGGTGATCAGAGGTACGAGGAAAAACACACACATATTTGGAGGAAAACTGCTTAATGAATGTTATAGGAACACCTGTTAGAACATAATGGTGCACACAGAAACTTATGGAGGCCCATAGAGGACTATATATGAATTTATATTATAATGTAAACTTTACACTGATAACGTAATAAGTAAAAATGAAATGAAAAATCGACAATCAAATTTGCAGTTTCATATGACAATATTAAAATTAAAACGGAAAAACTTTTATTCTGAAAGGCGTGAACTGTTCTCAAGCAGACACAATTCAAATGCAATGAGCAATGAGCCTCCTGTTCATAGCTTTTACATTTACATGTCACCATGCTCTCTTTGTGACAAAATGAAAATGCATTTCTCAAACAATTTGAAAATAAAAGGAGACAGTTGATGTTTAAATTTTTAAAGACTTGAACTGCTCCCAAATAGACAATATTTAAATGGAAATATAAAAATCAGATATTTTCACAATTGAAGTCCCAGTTAAAATGAAAATGCAATTTCTAATAATTTGAAAATGTGCACATTGATTGATATATGAACTTTAACTGTTATGATGTTTGAAAAAACAAACAAACAAAAAAACTTTTTTCAGTCTGTGGCATAAATTTGTTGGTCCAGTTGTGTTTGATGGCATTTTGGGGGATGTCAGTCTGACTGGGTCACTTGAGTCCACAATCCTAATTAAGACAGCCTCCCTCATTGTCTTTTAAGATGAAGGTCTAAGTATGTTGTCAATAAACCTAAATGCAAGTGACGTGGACAGTGTGCTGGAGCCTTCTTTCGAACAATCTGAAAATGAAAGCAACAGTCTATATTTAATTTTCAAACACCCTCTCTGCTGTACAGTGCTCAGTATTCAAATTCAAAAGACAAAGCACCAGTTTACTGCATTCACGCTTACATGCCACCACATCTGGTACTGTCAGGGCTAATACCAACAAACTGGTAGGATTTCATTACTTAAGACCCGCCTTCCTGAGAGGAGAGACAGGATGCATTTTCATTTCTTCCCCAAATGAGTGAGTTGCCATTCACGTGTAAATAGGCTGAGGGCACTTCTTTGCCTATTTCATTCAAACATACAAAAACGCTGAAGTTGTTTGCTGAAATGACAAACAGCTTCCATTTTCATTTCAATACTGTCATCCAGCAGGTGTGTGAAAGTGAAATGCATATTGGATGTATGTTCACTTTCATTTTTACTCAAACGACCTACATGGAGACATGAGGATTACAATGCTATTATGAAATAACATTTTAATTTTCAAACTGACATGATCATTTTAATATAGTCCTTTACTGGCCTCCTTATAAACACACGTTTCACTGACTACTGTCCTGTCCCCGTCCTCCTTCTAGTGTTTACATCCCACTGATGAGAGTGGTACAATCGGTGAGACAGACGACCCGTCGGTCCAGTACAGCTATCAAGGAAGGATGGATGGTTCACTACAGCAACAAGGACACACTGGTAAAAGCATGACCCAGCCTGTAATTCCCATGCTCCCCTCTCTCTGGGTATCTAAACCAGTCTGAACCTCTCCTTGTCATCGTTGTCGGAGCTGAACATATGGTTTTAGGTCACTTTATTCTAGATGCAAGAACTCACTTTCCTCTTTTCCATGACTCACTGCAGTGTGATTGTTGTTTACTTCCATTCACTTAGAGAAATGAAGGACGCACGGGTGAAAAACATAGTTATAGTTTTGTGTTAAGGCTAGCTCTCCCTGAAAACGTAACAGCACTCAACCGAATTAATGTCAGACTCAAGCTAAAAGGCTTTTCTTCTGCCTTTTTCTGTCTCAGAACTCAGTCTATAGATTTGACCTCTAAGAAACTTTTTTTCTGCCTTTTCTCGTGTCGTGTTTCCTCTCCGGCTTCACTGATGTCCTCCTTTCTCTTTCTTCAACTTTTCTCCTTCCTCTTTGTTTCCACCTTCTTCTCCCACAGCTTGTTCTCCTGCTCATCCTCCTCATGAGGCAAGTCATCTCTTTCCTGTGGATGTCAACTTTAAGCTTGAAAAATTTGTTCATATTGATCCCTGAACTTTGTCCCTGTTCCGTGCCCCATCCCTCACTCTCTCTGTCTTCTCTCCATCCAAACCCTTCAACGTCCCGCCATCCCACATCCTACTCCAACCCCCCCAACAGAGAAAGAGGCACTACTGGCGTCTGGACTGTAAGTGCATCATCCTGTTCCAGAACAACACCACCAACAAATACTACAAGGTAACTATAGATTACTCCATGGAAACCTACAATCTCAGCTCGTTTATTGGAAGTGTGCGCTCTTTTTTTAAAAACCGTTGTGTCCTCTTGCAGGAGATCCCTCTATCTGAGATCCTGGAGGTGCGCCCCGCAGGAAACTTCAACCTCGTGCCCCCAGGCACGAATCCTCACTGCTTCGAGCTCATCACTGGCACTATGTGCTACTTTGTTGGGGAGGACCCCAACACACTCCCTCCTGTGTCCCCCAGCAATCCCCAGACTCTCCCTCCGACCCCTCCCTCCCCCAGCCAAGTGGCTCCAAACAGCGGCATCGGCCGTGAGGTGGCCAAGGCATGGGAGAGCGCCATCCGGCAGGCCCTCATGCCCGTCATCTTTCAGGACGCACCACCAGCTGAGGGGAACACGACTCACAGTAAGTTGAGAGCAGCCGAATGCAAGTGGCAGTTGATCATTATGTTTATAAAAGTGGCTCACCTGAGATTTATGGATGGAAGTGAAAACAGAGTGCTGTTTCACCAGCCAACCAGGTGCTCAGGTGGCAAAAGAGCAAATATGAAAAAAACAACTTTCCAACTCACAGTGCCGTCTAACTTGCTCTTGGTGCTGTATTTTCAGGACAAGCCTCGATCAGCATATCGGTGTCCAACAGTCAAATACAAGAGAACGTGGTATGAGTTTAGTCATTTTTTGCAATTTTCTTCCACATTAATGATGATGATGATGATGATATTGATGATGAATGCATTAAATGTTCTTCTGCAGCAGGATATTGGTACAGTGTACCAGATATTTGCTGATGAAGTGCTGGGATCTGGCCAGTTTGGAGTCGTGTATGGAGGTATGTCGGTGTATGTGTAGTGATGCTGAACGAGCTCTAAGTTGCTATATATCATGAGGATCATCATGAATATGTTAAAGTGCTGTATGGGAAATAATGGGGTGTAAAGCTAAAAAGCTTAAAAACACTCAAAAAGTTTGAGTATACCAATACATTTGTAAAGTCTGTGTGCCAGATCTCAAATTGTGTTTCTGCTTGCATAACACGCCTGCATTTTTTACCTAATTGTCAGCAGAGGAGTTGCATTGTGGGTAATGTAGGCAACAGGTTTTAACAAGCAATAAGAAAAAAAGAGATGATATTCTCTTGCTCTGCAGCATCGGTTGGATAAAATAACTCAATCCATGTCTACCACGTGAGGTTCAGTTCACATCCACATCTGTCGCTAACGCTCCGTCTCTCCATCAGGAAAGCACAGGAAGACAGGGAGGGACGTGGCTGTCAAAGTCATCGACAAGCTCCGCTTTCCCACCAAGCAGGAGAGCCAGCTGAGGAACGAGGTGGCCATACTCCAGGTAAAACACACACATGCTGTATGTTTCACTGCAGCTGTGACACAGTACAGGTGCTTTGCCAGATAATGGATATCAATGCTGTTGTATTGGCACATGCATAAAGAGTTTTGACATCCCTTCCAATATTGCTGTCCATCGTGTCATTAATGAGGTTTGTACTGACCCAGTTCAACTGTGAGTGTCAATATCAGCGTGACGTCATGAGCCATGTTCAGGATAACCTCTAAAAGGAAGTACATAAAACACGTTCATCTTTGTTTACTTATAAGGAAGTCACGAGTCATTGTTTGACTTGGTCTGCGACAGGCTTGTTTAAAAAAGGAAGCTAAAGCCCTTAATCATAGTGCATTCTGTCTTTTAGCAGAAAGATTGTATCAGTCGCATCAAAGCTAAAACAGTTTACTCAATAAGTGATGAAAATATACAAGTGTGAGAGTTTTTCCCTTTGCTCTTTCAAACGCTCTCAATTACACCACTGTTCAAACATTTGGAATAACCTTTTGAATGAATTTAATTTCAAAAATTGTTCCCATAATTGTACACCAAATGTATAAATTGTGCACCAAATGTATTAAAATGTCAAGAAATTATTTCACATTATTTGAAGTCATTTGGAATATTGATTTTTGTATATTGTGAAATTTGGCTTTTAAATGGCACATTTTTTTATTTATAATATTTTACACGCAGTAGCTAAAAGAAGGTTGCTAAGTTGTTTAAACTGACTATGAACACATGCATGTTTGGGGAAAAAAGCTTGTGATTCATGTAATGATTGTTTTTTTTTTTTTTTATTAAAGGGCGACTCCACTAATTTTACGCGTCAAAGTGTGATTATAGGTCTTGGGGAGCGCTTCTGCATATGTGGAAAAAAAATTATAGCTGATTTTAAGCCTTTTGTGGCTCCAGAGGAAGCTGCCTGTAATTGGATAAACTGCCTCCAGTGATGTCACTCAGCAACTGTTGCTTTGTTTGTAATATAGACACCAGGATTTGTAAAGGAGGAAGATAGAACAATGATATTGCTGCTTCTGCTGTATTGATTTGGATCATTTAGATTTTTTAATTGAGAAATATATTTGAATTTTATGAACAGCCGTGTTTCTCTGGTTTAGGCTCAGAATTAAATGTACGCTGCATTGTTCACCAGCAGATGGAGTCAGATGTGCATCTGTCTCCCTGTTTGCTGTCTGACTTCCCCATCAGCTCCACTGTTATTCACTTGGCCTTTCACACTACAAAGACTAATTCACATCCTGCAGGTTTCGAGTGAAATACATTTTATAACATCACACCCCTCTGAGTCATATAAATGAGTGGTGTGATTCCCACTTTTGATGGCGTTTTTGGAGAATTGTTTGCAACAGACAATACATTTTCTGTTCTCCTGCTGTGTTTCACATTCCTCTCCTGTGGTTTACTGTCTGACTCTTTTTCTTCTTCTTCCATTCACCTCATATTCTCTCTCCCACCCTGTTTAACCTGCTCTGTCAATTCCTATTCTCTATACCATTCTTTCAACATTCCCAATTCTGCTCTTCTCTCTTCCCTCTCTCAGAGTCTACGTCACCTGGGCATTGTGAACCTGGAGTGTATGTTTGAGACCCCAGAGAAAGTGTTTGTGGTGATGGAGAAGCTTCATGGCGACATGCTGGAGATGATCCTTTCCAGTGAGAAAGGCAGACTACCTGAGAGGCTCACTAAGTTCCTCATCACACAGGTGTGTATGCGCCCAGGGAAGACACGATGATATGCAGTGTTGCCATGTGGCACGTATTTACTATAGATGCCTTGATGCCTTGATATTGTGCAGCACGTTACTGTGGTTCACTTATCTGGGCATCTCGATGAGTTTCAAATGCGTCACAACGTAACGTTAAAAGTGTATTGCTTCAAACTATACAGTATCCTGTTTGTGTGGGTATGTGTGCGCAGATTCTTGCAGCGCTGAGACATCTGCACTTCAAGAACATCGTTCACTGCGATCTGAAACCAGAGAATGTGCTGCTTGCCTCTGCCGATCCCTTCCCCCAGGTACACCACAAAAAAAAACCACAGAAACCCCTTCTTACAAACACGTCAGAGCACTTGAGTGTAGTTGCTCACAGAGTCTTTTCTAGATTTTGTGGCAACGTATGATGTAGGATTCCAAACCCTCTAAGGTGTAACTTTTAACATTTTAAATGCTTTAGTCTTGTGCACTTTCAGAGGAAAAGGTCAAATCTCACATTCCAACATCTCACGTAGATCCCAGCAAATATCATGATCAAACATACAGAATGTGATAATAAACAGGAGACATTTATCCTCCCCTACATCAAGATAAAGACAAGAGCTGACTGAACATATGAAAATATCCCCTTCCTTTCCAAAAAACAATGACATAAATAATGAATAGAATAGATTTGTCCAGATCGACAGCACAGGGCACCCACATGGCAAGACACTGGCATGTTTCCTGATTATATTTGTTATTCACAAATGCCTCTGTGTCACATCACCACTTCCCCTTTCTTTGTCTCGACCACAGAAAAGCTTGGCCAGCCCCATCAATGTGACAGCCTGTCCTCGACTTACTCAACAACGAAATTATAATGAAATTATACCAGTTTAGTGTGGGAGTTCCCGTTGTTCTTTCAGACGCTCTCAATTACGCTGCTGTTTGGAATTAGCTTTTGTATTCATTTTGATAATTGTTCCAATAATTTTAACAGAGATAAAGTACTACAATTCAGACACAAATGTATTTTCTCTAAATCATTATTGGACTGCAATTGGGATCCAATAATTCACAGTTCAGTACAGTAGCTCCTTATAGAATAATAATATCACAAATTGTTGAAAAAATATAAATAGAGGATACAAAAAGAAATAAGAGTGGGTCAAATAAAATATTGAGTTATCGCTATATTAAACTATATTAACACAAGATGATTCATCTTAAGGGACTATCCTTCAAATAATTAAATAAAATAATTAAATATGTGATAACTAAACATTTACAAATAGCCTACCGTTCCTCAATGTTTCCCTCTCTCAGGTGAAGTTGTGTGACTTCGGTTTTGCCCGCATCATTGGCGAGAAGTCTTTCCGCCGCTCGGTAGTCGGCACCCCAGCCTACCTGGCCCCGGAGGTTCTGCTGAACCAGGGTTACAACCGCTCATTGGACATGTGGTCGGTCGGTGTCATTATGTACGTCAGCCTGAGTGGGACATTCCCGTTCAATGAGGACGAGGATATCAACGACCAGATCCACAACGCTGCCTTCATGTACCCGCCAAACCCCTGGAAACAGATCTCCAGTGATGGTAAACAACAGTCCTCCCTTCGTGAAGGTTATAATGTTCCGTTTATGTTGAAACGGTTGCGGTATCATTTCAGCTGAATGGATGGACTCTGTTTGTGGTGCTGCTGAACGCGACTTTGCTGTGTTATACAGACAGATACTCTGTATGCAGTGTATGAGGAAGGTTAACGCAGGACAAGCCATTACTGGTTCAAATGTTTGTATTTCACAGTAACTTCTGCAATAGTTCTCTGACACACATAGTCTGGGTTTCAATGTTACATCATGAGTCATAAAGGAGAATTCTGTTATTTTCTTCATGTACGGGCAGAGAAATGATTCATATAAGTTTTGTGGATGGTCCAGAGGATCACATCAGCTTGCACTCACAGCTGCATTAAACGAATCCTTAGGGGAAACTCCGACCTGAAAAAAGTTATGTCCACTGAAAAGGCTTGTTTTTGCCACTGACACCCGGATGTCGGTATTTTTATTGTCTGAAAACAGCTCAGCAGAAAAGTTTCCAACAGAGAGAGACGCTTTTGTTAAATAATATCTCTTTTGTGACCAGAAACCCTTATCTCTTCTTACCCGAGGAGAAGTCTCGCTCTGAAATCTCTTGAGAAGAAGGGAGTTGTTGCTGGAAGACGTTGGTGGAGAGTCAAGAGTTGGAGAGAGGAGTGAATATCTAACAACAATCAACTTTAACAACCCACCTCGTGAGATTTCAGGGTGTCACTTGTGCTTCCAACTAACCGAATCTCATTATTTAACAAAAAAGTCTATCTCTGGTAGAATCATTTATTCAATGTTGTCAGAAACTTAGAATCACAGCAAAAAACAGGCACTTTTACTAGACGTAACTTTGATTGGTCTGAGTTTGCCTAAGGATTGTGTTGCGGCTGCTGCAGCTGAGGTGATCTGCTGGACTGTTTCCAAAATCTTTGGCAAGTATGAATCATTCACACATTCAGATGGGTAAATATAGGGCTAAGGCGGAATTTCCCTTAAATGTGGTTCCGTTTCATTACTCTTTATTTCTACCACAACTGCAGCCAGAAGTAGACTCATTCAGATGAAACAGGCATGTTAAAGCTTGAAGTTTGTAATGACGATATGCACACTTTTGTGTTCACAGCAATCGACTTGATCAACAACCTACTGCAAGTTAAGATGAGGAAACGCTACAGTGTGGACAAGAGTCTCAGCCACGTATACTTACAGGTAGCGCATAAAAACTACTCGTACGCACACACTAACACACATACTGACTTCTCACCGTTAAAGTAAAGAACAGGAAATGGCACTATTTCCAGAAGTGGTGGCTGCCAGTGACTCGAGCGGCAGAGCAGCACCTCACCTTAGCTTCACTTTCTCTTTTCACCTTCTTACTTCTGCCAACCCCAAAAAAAGTCTGTGACTAAAATGATGTCATCTTGTTCTGCCTGTGCAGTCAGCGAAATCTCACCCAGTCTGACGCTGTGATTTCAGGCAACCTGACCCTCTTTTTCCTGTCAAACCACTGTTTCATCTGCCTCTGACGGTGGGTGGCCGAGGGTTTGACTGGTGTGAGTATGTTCTGGGCTGCGGTAGGTTTAACTCCCTACCCAGCATGAGTAAGGCTGGGGAGACCCCCTGGCGGCCGATTTTGCCACTCACAAGGCATGCTGGGCATTCATTTACAAGGGCCTCAATGTCTTTGTCTATTCCTTGCCACCACACCAGGTTGTGGCATCTCTGTTTAAGCTTCACTATGCCCAGATGGCCCTCATGTGCCATAGACAGCACGCGGGCGTGAAGGGCCCCTGGAATCACAGTGCAAAGCTCATGTGCCACACATATGTCATTACAAAAAGAGAGCTCCTGTGGCAATTCCCTTGGCCATCCCTGACAAATGTAGGTGCAGAGCTGGTAGGTGACTGGATCCTGCTCTGAGGCTTCCCTCAGGTCCTGTAGAGTGACCGTAGACCCGAGCGGAGTGTGTAGCATGTGAATAATCTCACTTTCGATGTGGTTGAATTTGGTAGGCAGGGTCTGGGCAGGAACTGAACAAGAGAGAAGGTCTGCGATGACGTTAACCTGGCCAGGGGTAAACTGCAGAGTAGTTGTACCATCAAAGGTGGTCATACCAGCGATGCAGTCTCAGCGGCTTATGACTGGTGCCAGTAGAGGAGAGAAGAGATGTCAAGGCCAAGGTGGTCTGTTCTCAGCGTAAACTGGCAGCCATAAAGTTAGAGGTGCCATCTCTCACGAGCCTGTATTTGTGATAGTACAGCCCCTTTTGCCATGGCTGAGGCATCACAGGTAACCAGTGTATGACTTGATACGTCAAAATGTGCCAACACGTGGGGTGGGGTAAGTTGGGCTTTGAGAGTTTGCACTATTTTGGTGCATTCTGGAGACCAGACCCACAGCTCATCTCTCGCAGTGGGGCTGTTGTAGCTGAATACTGAGGCATGAACTTCACGTAGTATCCTGTCACGCCCAGGAACGATGCGAGCTGAGCAGCCGAGGTTGGTTCAAGAACAGAGAGGATGGCCTCCACATTGGATTGAAGAGGATAGATGCCCTCAGTGAAGAGTCGGAAGCCTACATATTCGATGGCCGGTGCAGCAAAAACACATTTGCTGCCATTGAGGGTTAGACCGTGCTTGGCCAGGGCTTCAAACACACTTTGCAGGCAACTGTCATGGATACCAGCAGCAAGGAAAACCAGGCCTCTGTTGTTGTTTTTGTTGCAAGAACCTTCATTAATCAAGCTTCAATGTCGCAGTAGCCCCTAATTTGTACCAGTGTTGGGTCATTCAAGTTCTCACTGGAGCACACACACACAGACACACACACACACACACACACACACACACAGACACACACAGACACACACACACACACACACACACACACACACACACACACACACACGCACACACACACACACACAATCTAAATTGATTACTGGATGATGTGCTATAAACACTTGAAAGCCCATTTAACGTTGATCCAATTTCAAAGCTCCTGAAACTGAAACTCTATTCCTCCGTTTATTCCCTTTTCACAGGACTATCAAACATGGCTGGACCTGCGGGAGCTGGAGACCAAACTCGGCGGACGTTACATCACCCACGAGAGCGATGACAGCCGCTGGCAAATGTTTGCCCGGGAACATACCCTGCCTTACCCGGCTCACCTTGTGCCGCCTCCTCCAGCACCAGCCTCAGACGATGAGGAGGGGGACGCAGATGTGCAAGGCCTCACTGAGAGGGTCAGCATCCTCTGACCAGAGAGAGAGAGAGAGAGAGAGAGAAAGAGAGAGAGGTGGAGGACTCGAGAAAGAGGGAGAGGGAGGGGAGGATGGGAAGAGCCTGAAAGAGACATCAAGTTAATCATATGGGACTTAAAAGAATAGTCTCCATCTGTTTAGACTTTCACAGCAACAAATCTGTGTGCCTGCAATAAATCAGCTTTCTCTCTTCCAGCCTGGTCATCAAGCGTCCTTCTAATGATTTATCTCTTCTGTTACTGGTCTTCTTTCATCTTTTTCTTGATGAAGACTGCTTGGCTCTATTTCAAACCCTCTTGAGCGGCTGACCCGGAGATCGGCGTCAACCCCGGCGTGGTCTCCTCCTCTCGCTTCAAACGGCTTCAAAGCGACAGCTGGAAATACCAGTGATCAGGATAAGAATTTGGGATCAGAGTGCGTACTGAGATATTCTTCTCAAGGAATAAGAGTTAAAATTTCAAAAATGAAACCGCCTCCCATTAAAATTAAAGTCATTTAAGTGGACTGACTGGAATGATAGTCCCTTGTATGCCTTCACTAAATACCGGTTCAATCATTTTTCGGAGATGAAGCCCTTTATGTTGACAAAAGACTTCCTCTGTGCTGGTAATTACTAATGTGTCAGGCATGGAGTCAAACCCAAATGCATTCCCATAAATGCATGTCCTGTTGTGAAAACTGGAAGTATCGATCCGGTGATAGCAAATCCTCCAGTAATTACCACTCGTCTTGGGCCACAATAGACGCTCAGAAGACACATGTGATTAAAGACGCCGTTGCGGGTTTAAATGAACTCGCATCGGACGGCTCGATACCTGCCATGACTGGAGAGCTTTTTTACAGTTACCACAGACACAATGACTGTTGCTGAATGGCGGAAATTGCTTCTTATTGTGTCGAGTTGCCCACTGTCAGCCATCTCTGAATTGAAAGCAGTTGTGTTATTTAAATGGTGAAAAAAACATCCACGCAGATTCATATGCCATCAATGGAGGCAGCATTTTTTTTTTTTTTTTTTTTAACACCTGACCAGGTATAAATGGACTGTCGTTGCATAGAGCGGACCTCTCCATATGATGAAAAGTGCATGGACGGACAGCTTGTGTAACTAAACTAGATTTTGGAGACTATTTGTAGTTTGATTATTGACTACCTGTCATGTCAATATGCTGCATGTTTCTGTGAAGTAGAATTATCTAAACACAATATAAAACATACTGTAGTTACAGTGGTCTATTATACACACGTGTGACCTAAAGTTTATGTAGTATGTATGTATGTAGACTGTGTATAACATGTTTGAAGGATCCTAGCCTTGGAAACAGATAATACAAACCTTGAACAATATTTTTCGTGTGTTGAGATGTTTTCATTTATGGTATCAATCATCCATACTGTCATCTATAGGTTGTAATTTTTCAGCTTTCAGCATGCACACAAATCTGTTATGACAATAAAATGGTTATTTATTATGAAAATACTACTCAGTCAGTCTGACACACTGTAATTTTGTCCCTCTTGGGCAGAAGAACAGATGATATCAGATATGACGACTGTAATTTCTGCTTAAATGCCACACGGATGCGCTCATATGGACGCATGCATTTACATATGTATTTGAGCGCACACACAATGCAATAATTACAGCGATGTCTCAGGCGTCAGTGGACAAAGATGATTTTCAAAGACACGTTGCACCTCACAGACTGAGTGGTACTCAGGAGGAGCCTGTGGCTATAGAGGCTGAGAGAGAGAGTTGTTTTCCTTTCTGTGATGAGCACCCTTCAGCCAGCCACTCTGGTGAGAGTGCACCCTTGTTCGCGCTACACTACATTCATCATCGCTGGCAAATGACACCAAAGGATCTTTATCCATTTCCGCTCGTTTTTTTTTGTATTTTTCAGTTGTAGGGATGTTCGTCACTATCGCATCAGCTTCCCCATGCTACTGCGTTTGCAGCAATGAAGAGAAACAAAGTCAAATCTCAGCGAGAGTTGTCCCTGACACCAGCAATCAAGTCTCTATTTAGAAAAAGAAAGCATTCAGAATAAAAGTGGTCAACTTGAGAATTTTCTCAAAAAGAAAACACTGTCTTCACAGTCGGGTCTCAGTTTTGTCCTGTAGAGATTAAAAGTGCTTCCTAAACGGATGGCAGCATTATTGATAAACGTGTATATAAACAGATGCTGGTATCAGTGCAGAACACGAGCATCAGGTAAATTCAACTGCAACATTCAGTTTTTTAAAAAAAACATTAAAGGAGCACTATGAAGCATTGGAGAAGAAATTCAAACTCAGAATTTTCATGTTTACAAAATTAATGAGCTAATACTACAAACTCAGAAGTGCAGAACAGTTTAACAATATATATAGATTATAGAAGGAGCACATATGTTGGGGACTATTTTAAAAAGCAAAAAGCAGAGACGTTGGGTTGTAGAGATCTATACCATGGATAAATATAGAACATATTTGGCTGCACAGACAATATCTGTTAGTAGGTTAGTAGTTAGCGTGCAGCTTCTGAGTGCAGCATCACTGTGGTTATTTTGAAGCTGTTAGTTGCTTAATGTTGCGCTCGCCTCTGCCTTAACCTCTGAGAACAATGAGTCATCATTAAAAGATTAAAATCTTGTAATCAAATTACTCAACAGTTGATGTATACTACTCTTGGGAAATTACAGGATATTGTAATGAAGGTTCTTAGTCATCCAGGTCATGGTCGTACTGAGCGCTTCAGTTTCGAAGAAGCCTCTCGGGTGAGAGGTGAGACGTCTTCAAGAAGCTGAAACAGGTCCAGTTGCCTACGATACAGCACTTAGTATCAGGATGAATGGAGTTTGTGGATTGGATGTTTTTCTGGGTTTCTAAATCATAATCAAGTCGCCTCAGCTCAGAGAGCCTGCTTCCTGAGATAACCATGAACTGAAACTCTGCCAGTGGAGAGACAAAACAAAAACCCTATTAGCTCTGGAAATGTTTTGTTTGTAATTGTGTAACATGATCGCGAATTCTGATTGCACTCTCCTCATCAGACGTACTGACTGCACAACAGATGACCTGCAGTTGGGCCATAATGTACATTAAAAGGCTGTGCCAGCTGCTGAGTTTGCCCTTGCACTCAGGCAAAATGCATTCTGAGAGGTAATAACTCAACAGTGTAAAACAGTTTGCAAAATGACAGAAAATTGCGGAGCAATTACGGTTTTCAGACAGATGCACAAAACCAAAAGGTAAACCAGAGCTCATTTCACAACACACCGGTCTATTCTAACTCTCAAAAAATAAGTGGGAGCTATGAAATACTTCTCATCATATATCTTCACAAAATGAATACGTTTATAGTTTTATGGTCACAGAATGGTTGATTAAAGGATAAAGAGACACTATCATGGTCCACTGCAAATTTACAAAATAAAGACCAAGCATGAATCAATTTATAAGATGACAATTTATTAAATGTCATATTAAACTGTAAATTGGCAGCAGTCAAATGTTACTTAAATGTGTGTGTTAATATTTCAACTTCATCATATTTGCATTTTGAGCAATGGATTCTTGTTTTAATTGATATGTGGATTTGTAAAACTATATTAACATAAACGTGCTTACTTACTTTTCTTCCACAGGTGTTTTGTCGGTTAATACTGACTCATTCAACTAGTTCCTTGTGGAGTCCCCGCACACCCACTCTTGGGTTCAGCAGGTGTTTTTAACAACCAGTGGTGATGTTGTACTGGTGGTGCCAATCTCAGAGTAGCAGTGGCAGTTCAGTTCCTTAAAAATGAAACCCATGCATGTGTTTTATTGGTGCAGCTTTCAGTGGTTTGGAGGGAATTCACATTGCTTTCTTTCAGATTCTTCTTTCCATGACAAAAAGTTTGTTCTTAGTAATGAAAGGGGGAAGATGAGAAATACAGGTGACTTCCACAGACTCTTCAACTTCCAAAGAATTTCTACTTGTACTTGTTAAAGCGACAGATGCTTATTTTCAGGTTTTCATTTCATTTTGGGCCACTACTAGAAAAGGTTTAGATGCTGTTGTGATCAAAAAACTTTGCTGTGATGCACAAGTAGGTATATACAACACTGCTGGAGCAAACCTTTAAAAAATATCAAGTGAAGGCTCTCTGTTGAAAAGGATCTCATATCACAGGGGGTTGACAAACGTGCCAGAATGTGAAAATGCCACTGACCACAAATGATTGCAGTCTTAATACAAATTTGGTTTTCTATGTTATCTTGAAAAAGAAATGCCGTCTGAAGATGAGGGTAAATCAGGAAGCAGAAAAAAAGGACAATAGACTGTAGCTGTAGCTGGAAATGTTAATACTAAAGGTTGTAATGATCACATGTCAAGCACAATAAGTTGTACAGGAAGCGGGAGCACTTTAGAATAACAAATATGCTGCACTTTACATAGTACAACATCTGCACTGCAGAGTATTTCCCTCATCGTAAACAGCTCATGCTTCCTGGAGTTACACTTGTTTATTAGAGAGTCATGTACAGCACAGCATTCCTACTTTCAAGTTTTAGCAGCTAAGCTACACAGTGTAATATTACAGTACATCTGCAATACTGACGTTCAACATCATGACAGTAAGCTGCTGACATTTAAACAACAGGTTGACATTTATTTTGGAGTCATATGCCCATATGTGATTTTTTTGGGTCTGAGCATGAAGTATAATTTGTTTGTGCTTGTTCATAAGTTAAATGCCAGTTTAGTGTAAGAGACAAAATCCTAAAATCACCTGTCCTCAATCTGCTTAAACGCTTCCCTTTAAGTACTAAATAGTCATTACTGCATTATACCATGAGCACTGAGTACTAATGGTTTGGACCAAATCCATCTTTGAACTCCACTTTCTTTTTGATCTCTGAGGACAGACGAATAAACACATGACAAAGTACTCAAAACCACCTCTGTGTGAGTTCCTGCTAGTTACACTCTTTTGAGCACAAAATGTTTGCTTCCAATTGTAGACATGGGATTTTCTTTCCTTTTTTAAACGTGCAAGCAAATTATGTGTCACAGATCAGCAAAGAAACATGTTCAGGGGAAACAGGAAACTAGTGATTTGTCACTGAAAAGGCTTCAAGTTGATTTTACCAACACAGGCTCCTGAGGCCTCATACTAATTTTAGTTGAACTTTGTAACATATTTTTGTTAGTTGATGTTACCTGGTGTTAATTGTTATATCAACCTTTTTACCTTTTACATTTGAGTTTGGATGAATCATCACACATCAAAGGATGCAAGTGAAAGAGAAAACACAAGTCACCACAAACTGCTTCAGGGTTGAGAGCAACTGCGTGAGTGTGTTCCTTGGAAAACTCAATGTGGTAAATACGTTAGTTACTGTTCCCAGAAGCTGTGAGTATGTTACCTAATTATCTATTATTCAAAGTTTTAAAGTGACTGTTAACCCAGACCACAAAGTACATATTTACATACTGCATATTGCATATTCTAACCCTCTAACCTGCAGTGTTATTTATGACTCTAGACAGTTTTAGTGTCAGCTGCTGGATTTGGGAGATATATGGCTGTAGACATGTCTATAGATATAGAATAGATTTGAAAAACTCAGCAGCAATGCCTCTTTCCAGAACTTATGTAATTAATCCACAGGCCTTGTTGTGAGAAGTTTCATGGAGGAACTATTTTCTTTCTACCAAACTACACCCATCAACCATATCACCGTACAGGAGGAAACATATATCTGCTCGTGGCCGAGAGGCTCCTGTTGGAAAAAAGCTAACAAAGCTAGCTATCTTAGGAGCTCAGACAAGGAGAGACCATCAACGTCTACACGATGCACTGTCACGACCACAAGCGTCTCATCTATAAATCACGTAGTTTTATTATATCTAAGAGAAGGCGGATATCTCCTAACCTCAGTACCTCACACCAAAACAATCTCCATGGATACACAGAGTCACAGGTAAGAAGGGTTAGGAAAAATATGTACTTTTGATTTGGGGATGAGCAGCCTTTTTCAGTTTTGTAGCCACATTTAATCATCACACAGAATGATAAAGTAAATAGATAAATAAATAAATAAATATCAAAGCCCTGCTTTCACCTTTGAATTTTCTATCAACTCAAACCTGAACTAAAACAGGTACCAACAGACACTTTTACAAACATCCTTTCTAGTATTTTCATTAAAACCCAACAAAGCCATCTTTATATAATCCACCACCACAGTGCCAGACTATGACATACTCACTTGGCCTCTACGGACAGAGAGAGAGAGAGAAAAAAGGTGATAAATGAGGGGAGGTCAGGCTAGAAAGCCCCTTTTCAAATATTTTACCATTAGACTCATCGGAAAAAAAAAAAAATATAATAACCATTTCCTCTTTCCAGTCTTTGCCTCCCACTGCTATCTCTGGATCTGGCCTCAGGTATGCATTCTTCCTCATAGGAGAACTACACAACATCTACAGCTGCTAAAAATGTTTACTCAACACATTAACAGATTGGCTGCAGGCATCCGTCACAGATTCTTTTCATAAACACAAAGGAGCAGCAAAGGAGTGCGTCTTGCACTGACAGACGGTTGTAAACTGTTTGATAACCACAAAACTCATACCTCTGCCTGGGAATCAGGTTACGGCACTGCACCTGAGTTCAGCATCAGTTCACCTGTCAAGCTCAGTTAGGGAGGGAAATGATTGAATCTGTTTTCGGATTCTTTGCAGAGGCAGTGACAAGAACTCTACGTCACGGAAGTTAAGACTAACAGAAAAAGATGATGAAGTGAAAGCTGCTTCAGTAAAGTTAATGATTACACTGGTTACACAAAGAAAAGTCTTGTATGAGTGATAGGGGAATGGAGGTTAAGGTGCATGACAAGCTGTCTACAGTAGCTGTCTGCCCACAGAGTTTCACTTCTCAAATAAATTATGATGATGATAGGGCGTTCATTTTTTTTCCCCACCTCTCACGAGTATTGACATCTGGTCCATCATCGTCTAGTATTTCCCCCACCCCCGAAGCTTACTTCCTCCGTGCACGTGTGCAAAAACCAGACCTCCCTCCTCCTACGTGTGTCTTCCCCTTTTTGTACTTTGCCTCATCTCTTCCCTGCACTCAGTGCTGACATTTCAACTCTGGCTGTCAACGGCAAGTTGTCTTATCCAGAGCGAAAAAAAGAGAAAGAAAAAAAACATTACACTCCGTAGATCTTGTGTAAGTTTATGATTATCTACTATAGAGAGTACCATGTGGGACTGCAGTGGCTTGGCGGCATGTCAGCAGCTCTGAGGAGTCTCTACTGAAGCTCGTCCTCTGACCATCCCGGGCTGAATTCTACCAATCCCGACACAGCTCTGGAATGTGTCTGAAACCCTTCACCCAGTGGACAGCCTGCGTTTACAATCAAGAGACACTCCTTACACCGAACAACAGGTGAGGTCATTATATTGATTACAAGAAGTGTAAGATGTCTGGAAATTACAGAATACTCAGCAAAGTAGCAGTGAAAAAGTAAAAAAGAAAAAACAAAGAAAAAGACAAGTTTGGTAAGCATGGTGTTAAAGTTAGTTAGAGTGAAAACTCTCGCTCGCTTTCCTAGTTTTCTTTTTGTCCCTGGTGCCTCCTGTCAAGGGAAAGACAGCGTGCTTGAGGCTGTGTGAGTCAGCGTTGCACACATAATTAGGCTAGAAATGTAGATTCTCTGTGGGGTTGAATGTTTTGATGCGGCTGGTCACTATCACAGGTTGAAGAATGCAGCGCTAACAAGAAGAAATAGTGGAAATTCAGAGGAGTGATCTTGACAGGTGGACTGAGACAAGAAATATATATATATTTTTTTCCACTTTGCCTCAGAAAGGACGGCTCCACACGCAGCAAATTCCTCCTCTTTGGTGAAACGGCTGCAGTTTTGCTCTTATAAAACCTCACTGATGACAAGGGTGTATAATAACAACCAGGCTTGGTCCAGCTTATAATGTTAACAAACACATAGTTGGCTCAGATAGATGAAGGGTGGACTGAAGCTCGGGCCAGCTGTGTTAGGTTGGCATGTATTGGGGCTGTGTAATGAAAACAGAAATGCCCCAAAAATGAAAACCTGTGGACTAGAGGAAAAAGTGAAGAAGACACAAAGTAGAGATAAAAGTAAAGAGTACAAACTTCTCATATTTGCCCATTGTCAGTAAGAGGGGGAGGTTAGTCATACGAGGCAGACTGATGACTAAACAGCAGTCTGTGAATAACATCAGAAACGCTTTCAGATTTAGGTGCAAAACTTTCCGACACCACACTCACTGTTGTTTCCCAATCCCCTGCTATCTGAAAATGTGTATGAATAATCCATTTGATCAAACCCATTTGAGGGAACAGAGGCATAAACACACACACACACACACACACACACGCGCGTGCACACACATTACAGTTTGCTAAAGACGGTCTGAGTCCAAATGGCTTCTCCATTATTGAGTTTGGTTGGGACAGCCTATCTCTTTCCAGACGTTAATGGCATTAGATGCTTCCTGAGCGTATAAACACACCAGAGAGCAGCCTGGAGGGGAAACGAAAAAATATCCATAAAGATACAGAACACAGGTTTAATTTCCTAATGCTGGAATCTCAGAGGGAGACAGGAAATTGTCAGAAAAAGTCTTGATATGCTGTAGATACCAAAGGGTCCTTGTCATTTTACATGAAATATGGCAACCATATGTTGTGTTTGTGGGAAGTGATTGTGGCTTCCGACTTTGCTTATGACATAAACCTGTGTGGGCAGTCATTTCTTACTCCTTTCTGTGCAATTTCTGCACCAGAACAATTTAAACAGGAAGCAGCACAGACTGGTATCTAATGTGCGTCTTGAATCACACCCACAGCTTTTTGATGAGCTGGAACTGACCGTGCATCAGCAGTGTAAATCAGGGAAGGAATTAATTGATTAATTCATATAGTGCATGGAGTCCACATTACTATTCCTTCAAGCCACATTAAACATTTAAATCCCTCTTGTCTGGGAGAGATGTCCAAGACAGCCAGTTCTGTTTGGGCTGCTGCATAAGACATTAAACTGGACGGTCAGTCGGTCCCTGGAAGAATAGGTCTAAATTAGCAATAACCGACTGTAAGTTGTTTTGTTCCCGTTGGATCACAAATGCTTATAAATCGGACTTAAGTTGTATTATGCACCGATTACAGTAAAATGCAAATGCTCGCTTTGCAAGTTCAGTCTGTGCTTCCCCTGCTTGCCATGCAGATTTAGAGCGTGCAGGGAAATGGGTGCAACAATTTCAAGACAGTTCAACAAATAGCAGCATTAACATAACGTATTCTGGTCGGCTAGGGGGGGCTGGCAGGAGAAGTTGATACATGGAATTCATCTGGTATGAGGCATTAGTTCCTTAAAACACTTAGATTCTGTAAAAGCGAGAACTCCTTCACGCAGAGCAGCTGAGGCAATGAGGAGGGAATTTTGGGCAATCTCAGTTGCTATAAGCGCTTTGGGTGCAAACTGTTATCGTCAGAGAGCGTGACTAAGCCTGTATCTTCTCTAGGGGGGACTTCAGCTCTCAGCCCGGACAGCATATGTTGAGCCAAACAGCCTCACATTATGGAGACAGGCAAATGATTGTATCGCTTGAGCTCACTGAACCACGAAATAGGATAGAGGATACAAAAATGTCCAAGCTATCCTTGGCGTGGGTTCATGTTTTTCAACAGACGAGCACTCACTGTGGAACTTTTTTTTTTGTCTGCAGGTGAATTTCTAACCAGAGAAGTGACAGAAAACAAAAGGAACAATGAACGTCACATCCACACCGACAGCAATGAGCACAACCGCAAACGCTACATGTGTAGACATTGATATCGAGAGCCCAATCAGTGACTTCCTGATGTCTGTCTACATTCTGGCTTTTGTCTTTGGTTTGATCTTCAATGTGCTGACAATTGGCCCCATTTGGCAGCAAATGCGCCGGCAAAACGTTTTGGGCATCTTCCTCCTCAACCTGTCCATCTCTGACCTGCTTTTCCTCTTCACCATGCCCCTCTGGATGAATTATTACCGACAGAACCACCACTGGCAGCTGGGTGTCCCCGCCTGCAGTGTAGCTGGCTTCTTCTACTACTCCAACATGTACATCAGCATCTACCTGCTCTGCTGCATCTCTGTGGACCGCTGCCTGATGGTCACCTACCCGCTCCGCTCCAAGACCCACCGTACCTCACGCTACGCCTGGACACAGTGCATCACTGTTTATGTCGTAGTGGCGGCACTGCACATCATGGTACTGGTCAATGATAACCTGAAAGACGCTCACGACGACAAAACGGGCAATGACCGTTGCTATGAGACTTACCCCATGGAGTCACCGATCGCCATGTTCAACCTGCTCAGAGTGGTCATCGGCTTCCTGCTGCCCCTGCTGGTGTTAGCCGTGAGCTACTGGAGGGTGCTGGCCACCGTGGGTCAGAGTCCCGGCCTGAGCGCCCAGGCCAAGAGGAAGGTCCGCCTGCTGTCCTTTGGGGTGATTGGCATCTTCTCAATTTGCTTCGCCCCATATCACATCATCCTGCTTACACGCTCGCTTGTCTTCTACCGCAGCGAGAACACACTTCCCCATGGAAGTTACTGCAAGTTTGAACAAAATATGCACTTTTTCTTCTCATGCACGCTGGCGCTGTCCAGTCTGAACTGCGTGGTGGACCCGGTGCTGTACGTGCTGGTCAGTAACGGAGTCCAGGAGGAGTTGAAACTGTGCTGGGCGAGGCACAGAAGGACACAGACAGATACAGACTGTGCTCTGACTGCATACAACAGAGGGAAGTCGAATACCAATTTAATATAAAAAGTAAGCCATACATATGTGGGTGGACAAATTAATTTGGATGTATATGTGCGTGTGACTGTGCATATATATACATGATTATGCATAATGCTGTAGCTCTTTGAACTCATGCCTTCATTCTCAGAGTTGGCCATTAAGTAGCAGCAGGATTATTTTCCTCACATAATCAACCTTTCATGCAGACAGTCAACATCCTTTGGTAGAAACCACATTGCCGCCTTTGTATTTTTTCTCCCTCATATCCTGTAGAGGAGGCGCTGAAATGATGTGCATCTCAGGACTCTGTAATTAGTTTGCACTCCGAGCTTCTGCCCTCCCAAGAGTTCTTCAGTGGCGGCCACTTCTGGTTTGTGGTTGGACGCTGCAGGATTTGAAGAGCTCTTATGTTTTCCCTCCAGTCTATACGAGGACATTGTGATTGTGATTATGTGGCCCTGGTCTAAGAGAAAAGTGCATTAGCTCTAAAGCATGCATGCCGTTTATTAGCATGACTGTCAGTGAAACATGTTGAATGTAACCATAAAATAAACCGGTGGTTGGAACAGGTGCTTGGATTTAAGTTTGTTTAGTTTGTGATGGTCGATTTTGCAGATGGCATGTACATTTCCGCATGGAGGTGAGGCTTTGGGAGATGATAAACAACTCGTACATCCAAACATGTTGCCAATAACGTCTCACACACAAAGGTAATCATAAATCGACCGCAGCACTTGCGTCAAGAGGGCAAAGGCTGCAATCAGGAAACCCATGTGTGTGCATAAGAGTGTACACGTGTGGGGGTGTGATTTATTTGAAGTGTTATAATGTTTGGCTTCTATTCGCATTCCTGTAAATATAGAGTACAGTAAGCAGGGTAAGGAAGGAAGGCAGTTGGAGGAAAAAGGAAGAAAGAAAGACAGGAGATGGGGCATCAACAGCTGTTATTGCTCTGTTTTATGTTTCGTCCATTATCCATACATTGGCTCTTTCATTCATCAGCAGAACGCTCTCTTGTGCACATCGATACATTACCAGCTGAGCACTTCACGTAAGGTGTATCCACTATGGAACCCGGGTCGGCAAGCTTTGTACAACCAGCTCTCTTCATCTAAAAGCCTTTACCGTCGAGCCTGTTGTCTATATATAGTATACAGCAACTCTGCTTCCTGCCAGCTCTTGTAAAATGTTTTGTCTAATTTGCCTAAGTGGAAACATAATTGCAGCCAGGATCATGTTAACAAGTAATGGTTTTTTTTTTTTTTTTTTTTTTTTTTTTTTATCAGTCCATGATGAATTGGACATGTAGGAAAACAAATGAGCGCTGACATGTTTATGCAACTTTGCAGGCACACTAATTTTAAATGTTCCCTTACTACTGCATGTTGATAGAGATGGAACCCTGGTGTATTTACGTACTTTGTGTACTTTTTTGTTATTAAGATAGTGTACACAAGTTGTTTTGCTGAATGTTAGATACCTGAAACATCAAGCCAATTCTATATTCATCTTGTTTTCAACAAATCCTGTCAAAAGGTGAAAACCAAGTGACTGATCCTACCTACATGTATTATCTGTGAAGTCTTATACTGCTTATTCTTCCATACTAAACACCTCTATCTACGTCCAGACACTGTTAAAATTTGATCAACAAATCACAAAATTGCGCTGAATAATGTTTTCCCACATCGTGGTAAATATGGACACTGAAGCTTTTTAGTCAATGCCACATTAACTGTCTTGCTGCAGGCTCACAAGAGCATCACACGTGTTAAACACTGGCCAAAGTTGCAAGATTTACTCATGTCTGAGTTAGATCTACAGTCTTCAACTGTTTTAGGAAAGTCAACAAACCATCATACCTCAACAAGTGAATAGGAAGATTGGCCGAAACAATATGACCCTTGCAGTGTTCAAGCAATATGCGCACTGGACCTTTCTCATTTACTCACAATTTAGATATTTAAGAAATCAATTTGTTTAGGTTTAGGCAAGAAGAGTACTTGGTTAGGTTTAGGTATGAAAACGACTTGGTTAGATTTAGGTTAGAAAAGTACCTGGCTCAGTTTAGGTAAGAAAACTACTTAGGTTTAGACAAGAAAACGGCCTGTTGCTCCTTACATTGCCTGACTTCCTCCTTAGCTGCCGTAATAATTACTATGCCTACTAGATGCCGCAGTCTCACACAACACATAAATATGTGTCATAATGAACTGCTTTTACAGTCAACCTGTGGTTGTTCTTCTGATAAGATTCATGCCAGCCTTTTAGGAGATGCTGAAACTGGTGAAAATTCATGAGCCCTGTCAGATTCTAGAGAAAGGTTCCCAAAAGATGCCCTTCCACCACCTCGTTATTTCCCCTCAGTACTGTTAGCTTGAGGCAATTTGAGGAAGCGCTGCTTGCAAAGGTGTTTCAACATCATATTTGCAAATGTAAAGATGCAGTCAAGTTCACCCCAAAGCTGCAGTCCATCATCCTGTGGCATTAGGCCCGAGATATTACAAATCCATTTTCTCTAGACCGGTCTTTTAATGAGCTTGCTCAGGCTGTAGCCAGACTCCTTGGGTGATCAATATGGTTCCATTGATTAGCTGTTCTGCCTCATAGCCTCATAATGCACAGTTGGTCTAGATGCACGACACACACAGTCAAGGCTATTCTTAGACCCAAGTTATTTTAGAAGGGAGCACTTTCACCTGTACATAACAGCACTTTTTAATTTCTTCAACAATTACAAGCAATCACTGCTAATCAGTTGATATTGATATTTAACTGCTGCTGTCCTGCTGCTGGCTCTCTTATTAGGTGTCTTAAATGACACAGCAATTCCTCATAATCACATCTAATTTGTATGAGCCCTAATGCATTTCTGAACCACAACCTCAAAGTGGTTTATCATTAGCTTTGATGGTTTCTTTAGCAAAACAATAAGTCAGATGTTTAAACATTCATATTCACTTACAGCAGACACACAGACTGCCACAGTTGAATCAAAATGACCTTATTCAAATATGTCATAAATGTTCAAAATACATGTTTATTTGAGTGAACATTTGTGTTTCTTGTACAGTCTGTTTCCAGTAATGTATATTTATTAGTTTTACACTGCATACCTCAATAGCCATTTTCACTGATGTTTCACATACATATGTACAGTATATTGTGTACGGATACTTAGTGGCCACTTTATTAGGTACACCTGTAAAATCCAATGCAATCCGATACAACATTTGAGCCATGAATTCTACTTTAACAGAGAGCTTATAGTTTGCAGTGGTGTTGAACTGGTTGATAGGAACTTTTTCTCCTTGCCTTTTTACCTGTTATAGCCATATACAACCGACTCTATGCCTCAGGTGCCACTGACAGAGAATTGACATTGATGTTAGCTAATGTAAGGACTGTTATATACTGTGGAAAAAATCTAACACCGCGTCACATGGTATTGTATTTACTGGGCATTGGATCAGAAGAGAAATCCCTTTACATCACTGGTGTTCAGTTTATTTGCATAGCAAATCTAAATAGTTTTGCTTGAACGAAAAGTCATATCATGTCTACTCGGAAAATGAAATCAAGATAAAGTTTTGCCTCTGAATGCAATCCTGTTTTGCACCTGACTCTCAAATGTCAAACCATTACATCTGCACATGACAAACGCCTGAGCTTTACTGAATCTCCTGCGCACGAAGCCTCATGTCTTGATAGAAGAGGTTTAAAAAATGACACAAAAGATTTTCCCACCTATTCAGCTCACAGACAGGAACTAACAAGAGCCATTTGTATTTTTACACCTGCGCGCATATGATGCCTGTGGTCGTCACTTGCAACCTAGTGTGCACCACTTTGCTTGCACGGGTGTGAACAATGGGTTTATGTGCATGAGATATCTACAAATACACATAAAATATCTTTTATGCCAGTTAGCAGAAACAATATTAGTTTGCTTTTTTATATTTGTATGACATTAATACATATTTGCAGTTTTTTTGCTTGAAAGGATGCTGCTCTTCATAGCTGCACTATGCATTCATGCTGCAATAACCACTTTCAAGTTATGTTCGAGATTTGATCCGTCAGTTGACTCAAAACCACTGCCCACACCAATTTTAAATATTCTCCTTGTCACTTTGCTACAGCCCATAAGTAGATAGTTGAAAAGAGATCTGCCTGGCAGCCCGGAGGACAGGCAAGTCTAGATCCCTGCTCGATTCTAAGTAGCTTAGTTTATTTCTATGAAAACACGTCTGAGCAAGAATACACTCACCACTATGTCTGTTGAAACACTACGCTTTGTATATCTATGTATCTTAATATGACACAAATGAAGTGGTGCAGCTCTCAGCCTTATACAAGCAACTAAAGTGGCCATGAAAGATCTTCCAAAAAGGGAAAAATAGCATCTCTACAGCATGTTTTTATTTGTATTTAAGATTTATTGTGTTTTTTTCTTTTTCTTTTTTTTTTCTTTTTTGTGGCTCTCTCATGACAGACTTGTATTAGCAAGATTTATGCCAATTTTATACAAAGGCATCATCTGGATGTTACTGATGACTGTGAGAGGCAGCAGAATAATACTGTATTATTGGACTTTTATGCCTGCAGTGCAGTAATTAGGTTTTGATTGTCCTGCACGAGGTGTTATTTTCTTCTTGGAGAAAAATAATCCGGATTTGTCACCTTTTGTCACAGATTCAGTGAACGCTGAAACAAAGCTGCAACAGCTTTAGTTGTTTTACCCATACACAAACCACATGATAATCCACTGTTTCGACTACGTGTGGCTATATAAGGACCAAATTGCAGTTTGTTGCGTGACTTATTCCTTTAACATTACAGTAGAACAAAATCACTGCTTCAACCCAGCTGATAAAAAACAGCAGCCCAACAGTCCCCTTTAATTCAGGCCAACCTAATTTGATACCAAACTCGATAACCTTGCATCACTAATCTAACAACCCAGAAGTGCTTAACCATAATTACCAGATCTTGAATATGCACAGACTCGCTTAAAGATACCAGCCAGGTGTATATACAATGTAAAGAAAGTGAGAAAGAAGTCCAGGATCCGTTCCTTCATCTAGATACATACCAGTGGTCTATGGGGTCTGTTCTGGGCTGAGACCCACCCTCCATCCAATTTTCATCATGAAAATGTGTTCAATAGTTTTTTGTGAAATCCTGCAGACAACAAACCAACAAACAAATGGGTATGGGGGAAACCATAATCTTCTTAGTGGAGCTGATTATGTTCATTCCTATCAAATTATAACAATGCCCCTTTTCCACTGGTCAAATATCCCACTGAAACCTGCATAGATTAGGCTTTTGTGTGCATTGGGAATGTGTAAACATTGCATAAACCAACAAAAACATAAACAAGCAACAATTTTCAACAAGAAATTTCCACCCGGGGTATAAGAGAGCTGGATCTCGAACCACTCTGTGCCTGTGGCCACTTGTGGTATTGCAACAACAAAATCCCAGGGTGTCCACAAAGCATTTTCCCATAGACCGCGTTTATAAAAGAGACGCCTGTAAAACTGTTGACACGATTTCTATCTGTATATATCTAGTTATCGTTTTTCTGACATCCTAAGGTAAAGTCAGAGGGCCAAGTGGGAGTGTGTGGGTGGTAGCCAGCAGGAGAAACACTAATTGGTAGATACAATGGTTTTCACAATGCAGAAGTAACTTTCATTCAAGTGAGGGGGCGCCATCCTTGAATCTGGCATCCAGTCTTCATTTTACAACCATGTGTTTGTCTTGTCATACAAAGCTGCAGGGGCTGTGGACTGGATTGCAGGCAGGTGAAATTCACCCTTTCAAACAAATAACCTTCCTTCAAAAGGACAAAACAGCACCCCTTGTACACCCGTTCAGAAAGAGCATCAGGGCAAACATCTAATTGAGTAGAGCTGAATGCAGTCTCAAGATTCACTAAGAGGGAGACACTGGGGCAAGCTGCTGAGCAACAGGCAACAAAACAATCAGGTTGTTAAAAGGCGACATTTGGAGAAGGAAAAGTGGGTTTGTCTTATCGGCTTGTGCAGAAGCTACAGTGAGGAGTTTAGTTTCTTGTCTGTTGGCTGACAGGAAAAATGGTGTTGTGGCATCTTTCTGTCATAATCTCTCCATTTATTTGTGTTTTATGTGACTTTGTCGAGTCATATGTAGGGTTTCACTGATCCTGCTTTTTGCTTGTTCCTTGTGTTGCCCTTCATCCTGAATAAATGTTCATCCATTGAGATTCCTGCCTTCCATCTTTACTTCGATGGATTGCCCTGCACTGTGATTGTGTGTAATCAATTGTCACAAGTTAACAGCAGAAAAATGTTTACTTTTTTTTTTTATCACAAGCAGACAATGAAAACCAGAGAAGCATTAATAGGATGCAGCAGGAATGCAACACAGCCACAGCCAGTGGAATCAAACTCTTAGAAGTGACTTTGCTGTTAACTACTCCTGCTCTGAATATTAAGATGATCCTTGTTTACCAGACGGAGCCACGGAGCCACAACACTGACACTTTGTTCATCAGATAACACCTTTATGAATTCGATTACATTCACAAACAGGTTTAGGGTGACATATAGGATTTAGACTTTATCTTCTACTGCTGCAGGCTACATTTTAATGTTTTTCACCCAGGTCCAAACTATGTGTATATATATATATATATATATATATATATATATATACACAAATGCACAGAGCCAAATAATAGAATAAATAGCAAGCAATGGGTAATAAATGTGTAATACAAGAGACGTGTAATTGATTACAGAACATTCAGTACCAAAGGGAGAGGAACAAAATAAAACATTGTCTAATACCACATTGTCTCTTTTGCACATCCTCTTGATCTGTACACCATTTTCTGGTGGAAGGGTTCACTGTACGGTCAGCTCCCCGTAGCCAAGTGTTTACTGTTTAAGTATAACCAGACCCTGTAACCCTGTGTAGCCACCCCCAGTGTCAGCCTCCAGCATCAGTCTGCTGCAGAGCCGCACAGCCTGAGGGTCTGTTTATGCCACTGCATGCCCTTCTAAAGCTGCAGGATCTGCTTAGTGTTTATGACAACAGCTATGCTGTCCAAGAAAAACACAGGGATCCCAATGGATGGCTTAATATTCTTCATCTTCATTCTAAACTACAGTCTGGCCTGGATCTGCCTCAGCGCCTGTTTGGCATAAGTGGCCTTATTTAGCTCTGCCTCTGCTGATGAAACTGTACAAGAGAGGGGCACATGTCTTAAAGTCACAAATGCTGCAAATACATGAAGAAATCTCATTTAAATGGACGTAGTCTTTTTTTTCATTCACATCGGTATTATGGTTGCAGGGCGCTGGCTATGAGGCATGGTCTGAAATCAGCTCCTGGACGTTGTTCTCTCCACCATCCCCCCCTGGCGAGTGCGGCAAGGACAGAGGTAGCCTTTCAGGTGCATGCGCACCTTGCTGTGCAGTGAGGCGTAGATGAAGGGGTTGTAACATGCAGAGCTCATGGCCACTAAATGACAGCAGACTTGTAAGACGTTAATGTAGCGCTTGTCTATGATGTGGAAGTCTGGGTCCAGGTCCAGCAACAGGTTCAACACCTACACAGTGACACAGAAAAACTTGTGTTATAGACCTGGTTGTAATTAATTTCAACTTATTGGTAATGAATTCCTTAAAAACACATTCAACTCAAAGCCAACTTTTCCTCTATCTTTCTTCTGAATATGAGGCAGCCTGGAGGCTGATCCCCTGCAGTTGAATTTATGATTGTCTGGCAGGTACCTACAGAGGAATGTTAATGTGACCTCTCTCCCAAGCCAAACTCCCAAAACAAGGTCTTCAACAGATTCCAATTTCATAGGGTACTTTTCATGTCTTATGTTTGTCCTCTATTCCTCCTATTTTGTTTGTTTTCTGATTCACCAGTGAATTCAAATGTGTCAGTCTGACTGTGGGAGAACGAAAGAACAACAAACAACTGTCTTCATTCCTCAGAAACATTTCTCTTTCCATGATCTGTTATAAACACGTGAGGCTGATCATTCCTGAGCGTCGGGTTTCATATGTTACATGATTTCGCTGTTCCCCAGCCTAAATATAGCTTTCAGTGTCCAAGAGACTATAATCACATTCTAGGTTATTAAATGATGATTTCATAATCTGAATATCAGTGAATACTCAGTACACAGTATAAATACAGACTGCAGCTTGTTCATGCACAGCTGTTTGTCAAACAGGTGACAGACAGAAATTCACAGATGCAGTTTGAACTTTAAGATTTGGGTTCACAAAAAAATACAGAAGTTAAATATGGATAACAGAAGATTGCTTTTATGAAAATTAATCATCATGATATCAGAAGGAGCGTCTCATCCCGACATGTCTGATGAGAGATAAAAACTGTGAGAATGAAACAGGAACTGAACTCAAGACAGCAAAGAGGGCACATCATTTTATTACATCATCAACTTTATTGATTATTCAAATCTCTCCGAAAGTTTTAGTTCAGTATTATAATTTGAATATATAGAGATAATTGCATTTTTGGCATACATTCAGCTGTTAAAAGTGACTGACAGCTGATCCAGAGGAAAGGACCTCTCATTTGTCTTGAGACAGATTTCCTTGATCCTCTCTCCTCCTGTGAGGAGAGTGGGCAAGTGAGGGAAATGTTGAAAAAAAAATCAAGAGCCATGAAAAGTACCCAGAGTTTATGTCAAACTGGTTTAGCTTTAGCTTTGTATCTCATAGCTGGGATCTAACACTCACCTGCAGGGGCAGCCAACACAGGGCAAAGGCCAGCACCGAGGCCACGAGCAGAGTGAAGGTCCTCTTCCTCCGTTGGCTCCAGCGCTGCTGGCTATTGGACGGCTCCCCAGGTACAGAATAGCGTTTTAGGCTGACAGTGATGGCACAGTAAGATATGCTGACTGACAGCAGGGGGATCATATAAGAGGTTGTGAGAATGAAGCAAGAGTAGACCAGCCGCAGGTTTCCACTATTCGGCCAGAACTCCTCACACACTACCAGGTCAATGCCAGTGGGTCGCAGGTCCAGGTAGCGTGTGTAGAGAGATGGAGGTGCAGCCAGGGCCAGAGATAAAAGCCAGACACCCAGAGTTACTGCACCACACCCCCACACAGAGATCCTCCTCCGCACTGGGTGAGCTGAAAGAAAGGGCGGAAATATAGTCATCTCAGTATTCCAAGAGGGAAAAAAGACAGCATGCATTGCTTTGTACCAGTGTCTTTTCTAATATCAAAACCATATGGTTCAAAAGAAGCCAATTTTAGAGAACCTTCAAGCAGAGGGTGTAGAAAAAGACTTCTCATTATGCAGAAGGCCCCTTACCTACTACAACATAGCGGTCCACAGCAATGGCAGTGAGTGACAGCACTGATGCAAACACCGTGGCACATTGCAGCAAAGGGACCAGGTGGCAGAGGGGTCTCCCAAAAGCCCAGCCGTGGCTGTCGAAGGCATACGACACAGTGAGTGGAACACAACTCAAACACATCAGCAGGTCCCCAGCCGCTAGGTTGCCGATGAAAAAGTTGGTGGCGTTGTGGAGTTTCTTGTCGGCCAAGATGCAAGCCAACAAGAAGGAGTTCCCAACACCGGCTACCACTACTATGAGGCAGTAGAGCGGCAGGAAGAGAGATTTGAAACGATAAAGCAGCTCCATGCCGATAAACATGTCCATCGGGTCACTGTGGTTGAGTCCGTGACTGCCTTCCAGTCTCGCTAGTCCTGCTTCATGGCTGGTGCTGTTGGTCATGCTGAAATCCTCCACCATGGGGATGTCCATGTCCCTGGTGGCCAACCTTAAAAATAAAGATGAGCATGGTGACAATAAATCAGCAAGTGCTGAGGGAGTCATCAGTCAATCAATCGAAGTAAGTAATCAGACTCACAGTAGGCATTACTTTGGGATCGCGTGGATAATCAATATGTACAGCCTGCACTTGTTCTACAGAATCGACCTAATCAAGGGGAATGACATTTCCTTAGATTTCAGCAGTCAGTGACAGTTATCTGTATGTCTGTGTCTATTCACAGCTATATATATATATATATATATATATATATATATATATATATATATATATATATATATACAACAACAGACTAGCGGGGGACATGTTGCTGTTGAATGCTTTAACTGTAGGTTTTCAGCTCTGTGAGCAACATAAATAAGATTCTTTGTACCTCCATTGTAACGATGCAGGACAATAAATCTTAGTGACTGATGTTTTAAAACCTCAAATTCATATAAAACCAGAGGTGGCTGCATGACTTGATACCACAACAGGTACTTTGCATAACTGCGCCGAAAGTCAGCATCCGTGACGGTACAGTATGGGGATGTGTTAGTGCTCATACACAATTTTGTTCACATTTGTTATCGAATACAGCACTTGCAACCTGGAACACAGCAGTACTACATTTGATCTTCCCACCCTGAGCTTGTTGATGTCAGAGGAAAATGGCACATGGCACCGTTAATTCTGAAAGGTACATGCAGGTTTTGGAGCAACACATGCTGCTATCCAGACGATGTCTTTTTCAGGGATGTCGCTGCCTATTTCACCAAGACAATGCAGGGTCTCTCTCTGCACAAGTTACAACAGTGCATAACAGTGTGGGTACACACTAGCCTGCCTGCAGTCCCAACGTGTGCCCCATTGAAAATGTGTGGCGCAACACAGACCCCAGACTGTCGGGCGACTGAGGTTGTGTATCACGAAAGAATTTCAGTTTCAAAACTTCAACATTGTGTCCTCAGTTCCCAAACACCGAAAGTTATTTGAAAGAAAACATGATGCGGTCTTCTCTGCAGTGATCTGCTGGGTAGGAGGAAGCACAGCGAAGGACAGGAAAAGCCTCAATTAGCTGGTCAGGAGAGCTTGCTCTGCCCTGGCCTGCCCTCTGGACTCCGTAGAGGAGCTGGGTGAGAGGAGGATGTTAGTCAAGCTGGCATCAATCACGCACAACACCACTCAGCCCCTGTATGAGACTGTGGGGGTCGTAAGCAGCTCCTTCAGCAGCTGTTACACGCCACCGCCGCAGGTAATTTATTCCAACAGTCGCCAGACTCTTTAACACAAAGATCACAAAAATGTAACACCACTATTCGTCTCCATCTCTCTCTCTCTCGTTCATCGTAAACAACTTCAAGCTACTTTGCACAACACATTTTTTATAAATGAAATATATGTATATAAATCACATAGTCTATATGCAATCTGATTTTCTGTGCAGTCATGTACACAATGTGTGTATTACAAGTATGGGTGCAGTTACACTGTGCAATCGTCCTCCTTCGTCATGTGTTTGTGTATAAAGTGAATATAGTCTTTGTTTCTTATTAGCAGTAGCATTTTTATTCAGGTCTCATATTATTCTGTTGTGTATTCTGTTGCGCTGTGTTTCCATTTCTTAACTATGACTCAGTCACTGTTGTAGGCTGCTGTAACAAGTGAATTCCCCAGTGAGGGATCAATAAAGCCTTTTCCTATCTCATCTGATGTAACACAGTGGTAATCACGCACCTGTCCCAACTTTTTGGAAACATGCTGCTGCCATCAATATCTCAAAAGTGAAGTTCATCAATTTGAACATGAAGGTTGAGAAAGATTTGCCAATCATTGTATTTTGTTTTTTATCTGTGTTTATACACAGCATCTCAGATTTTAATAGCTAGAGGGAAATTTTGTCCTGTTTGAAGATCAATGGACTGAGCTTGAGAATGAATTACTTCTCACGAAAAATACCTTGAAGTTTTACTGACTCAAAGGTGATCAGTGTATTTTTGCCCACCAGCGCCTTCTGATGTATCATGAATTTGAACATTACGCCCCCCGGGGCCTTTTTATTAAGACCGATTTCTAGCTGCTGATGTTGCATCAGTCTAGTCCACAGCTATAAAAACTATGAAAACGGGAAATCGCAGTGAACTCACTTGAACTGAAACTAATTTCAAGCCAAGTCTAGTGTTTACTTCAGAACACTTAAAGATAAAAATATCTGGTTCGGTAATTGTGGTTAGAAAATCAGACAGACACTAATACAGACAGACAGCAAACTAATTTGTTGGTCTGTGGCAACTGACTTACAATGTTCATTCATTCATTCATTCAAAGCTTTATTTATGACTCGGGGAATCAGTTGAGGGAGGCTCTCATTTTCAGTGATGCCCGAGCATGAACAGAGACATCAAGCCGCCATTTTGTAGGCATTTAATCACTCCAGCTCCAATGCAGCACCGAAAGCTGTCCAACTAAGATGCAACTTGCCTGCTGACAAATGAAAAATCATTTTAGCTCTGTTTAAACGACACTTGGATCATATTCCACAAGCCAGTGTCATTGGGGAATGCCATTCATGCAAGAAGATGGACTGAAAACCCCAAGGACACATTTCAGATTTTGAGAAATGGAGGGCAGAAATTGTTTAAGGAGTCTGTGAAAACAGTACGATGTGTTCCTCCTTCAGAGGCTTGTTGGATAATGGGAATTCACCCGAGTCTGACACGGTGTCATCCAGTTCAATTGTAGAAGATATAAGTTACCTTTGCCGCATTTTTCTATATCTTTTCTTTTCTTCTCTTTTCATGGTATGGTTTTCTTTCTCTAGCTCTGCCTTTGTCGGTACTTTTGACAGTTTTTTTCTTCTTTGTATGCCACCTGCGAACCACAATAGCTGTTCTCCATCACTGTGTGGCCTTTAAGCGTTTGGCAATTAATGCTGAAAGCACCGAACAGCCTCCATCCACTGCGTAAATCACTGCCTGCACTCTTTGAGTCTTTTCATCAATGCCAACGCTTTCTTTTGAAAAAGAGATTAAATCCTGACCTTTATATAAAGAGCAGTGTTTCTCATATATAAGATACGTTCTGACCAAACACATTTATTCTAACTTAAAGGAGGTTTTGTTATTATCTTTTCTTATAAAGGTCTGTGTAGAAAAAGGCAGTTGAATGGAAAAGCCACATTCAGAGAAAAGCCAATGCTGTGTAGCTGACTCTCTAGTCAGTAACATGATATGTGATATATGGTCGAAGTGACACTTCAAATGCTTTTATGCTTGGAATGACCAGGAATGTGTGGATTATAATTGAATGCAAGATATTTGCAAAAATGCCACCTGCTCCATTTGTGATCCCCATGCCCTCATGAGGGAGGCCTGACTCATGGACTGGGCATCACTCATCCATCTGTCGTTACAATAAACCAAACTCAAGTCTTTCATCGGGGGGAGGGAGCACACATGCCGGGCAGGGCATCGCTTTTGAAACGGCAATGAAACTACAGAGTCAGCCCCCTTGTGTGTTTAAATCGAAGAGATATCCAGTGGGGCACAACATGGTTTTGTTTTTCTTTCTTCTGTAACATTTAGAAAAACAGCAGCCCAAATATTTTTGAGTTGTAAATGTTGCCAGCCGTGCGGGAAAGTGACGCAAACCTAAACGATTTGTTTGAAAGATATGTGGTGAATTTCAAGCATCGCATCAAGGGTCAGATGGATACATTAAAGTATTCTTTTCTATTATTTAAGGTTTCAGATCGACTACTGCAGAGAAATGGAAGAGTGCTGGTCGATTGATATGCAGAAGGCATGAAGGGAATAAGAGTCTGCCACACTAGTAGCTTTTGAGGGTTCACTACTTAGTAGGCATTAAAACCAAAAACAAACCTGCATTAATTCAATGCATGGGGCTGCGCGGGTTAGTGTGTGTTGCTTCAGGTACCAATGAGACTCTATTCACTCTAATAAATCCAGTTGATCTGATAGATCTGTGTATTTGAAGGCTGAGACGACACTACGTTTACAGCAATTAAGAAGCACAAAGCACAGCTTAGCTGTATTTGAATGTCATTTGTTTTGCAGGTTTTGTACGTATCTGTTATATTCAAATGTGCAAAGTCATTGAAAGTGAATTGATCACCACCAAAAATGATGATGAGCCATTGTGAGGGACCAGTGAACGTCTGTGTTAAATTTCATGACAATCCATTCAAGTATTGTTGGGATATTCTACTAAACCACAGACTAGAGAAGAAGTCGTCTGATACTCACTGACCAGAATCATTTAAATTCATCATCTCAGCACAATGAAAGTCTGCAACAGTGTTCCAGGCAATCATACCCAATTGTTATTGACACAGTCTGGATATAAGTGGTCGACTGACTGACCGGGGATGATATTGCAGTCCTTTGAGACATGTCAGAGGGGATAAAATCAGAATAAATGAGAAATATAATGATAGCAGCTGCTTGTAGGACGGGACAGGAGTGAAAGCTTTGCTGAATATAAAAATGATGAATGAATCATATGCTCTGGCACTGGGTCACAGCCCATTTGAAATCCAGTGGGAGGTTTTAGACGGATGTCAGACAGTTAAAAGGCTCTATATCAAGGTGCACCCACTCAACCTGTTTCTACTGTGAATGTACCTCTTTTTATGAATGGATTCATGTCTGACACACCGCTGCTTCATTATCTTTAAAAATCAGGTCATGAGCCCAATTAGACTGTGTTTGAGCCCAGAGTGCTAAGTTTGTCAAAACCGAAACTATCGCTTATGTCGATTTATGCACAATTATAAATCATCATCAGTATTGTAATAAGGCCTGGGTTGAAGGAGGTTGCGGTAGAGTTTCTTTCTCTCCCATCACTGTCACGTGGTTGCTAAAATCTTTCACAGATGGATCTACTCCACGACGATCAATTCGAGGGGCCAATTCAAATGTTTTCAAGTGTCCAATTCAAAACTTGTAAGTAACCATTACTTGCTTTGCCCAGTCTCCACTTAAGAGCTTGTGAGTCTCCCATGTCTTTGATTCTTAATTTGTAATGTCCATGATCAGCAGCATGAATACTTCCTCCGAACCCATCTGGTCTCAATCTGTCTATATTATCTGACAGCCTGGAAGAAAACCCACCCTCGCCTAGTAACGCAGTTGCCATGGCCTTTTGTGGAAAACATCCAGACCCTGCAGCTAATTTGTGAGGCGTGATGAGAATTGAGAACCCTCAAAATGCAAAACAGGAGGGACAACTCCTGACGACTCTTTCTCTCGGCCTCACTCTGTTTTTCCTGTCTTTCCTCATGTCCACTTTTTATTTGCGCTCCCCAGCCCTGACCCTGACATTTCCCGAGCACTCGAGCACTTTATATAAATTTTGCATTTCTCACCTTTCACAGGCGGCCACGGCATACAAACAGAGCCAGAGGCAGAGGCCGAACAAATATGTACGACAAAAAAAAGGTCAAAAGTTGATCATATGCAGTTCTGATGAGGCAACTTAATGGTGTGATTTTATTCGGAAATCTAGGATTCCACTCCATTTGTCTCATAAACTTGGAGCCAGGCATAAAGAGTTTGTGCTTTTTAACTTTTGAAAACACATTTTTGTCACTCTATGTATCATCTCCACAGTTGAGATGTTATGCATGAATTGCATGAATATGAATATTTGAACAAAATACTGTTTTCTAATGATATTTCTCTGAAATTTTGCATTGCAGCAAGCTTGTCTCTCCTTGTCTGCAGGTCTAAAGGCCAAATGTTGGCTAAATGTTATTATCTCCTGCCGACCCTTTCATTACTAGAGGTCACATCCTCTTCAATTGCATCGGCTCCGCCAGGGAACAATCACAACTGAAGACGTTCAAACACACACGTATACATTTAAACAAGTGCAGGAAATTAAAAGACCAACTTCAGAAGTTATGAGCTGCCAAGAACTGGTCAAGAACTTTTTATTTTTTGCTGTTGCTGCATGGTAATGGTGTCGATTCATGCTTTACCTTACAGAAATAGAATAATACTCCTTGACCCTCCCTGCCAAAATACATTTCCTCCCCCATATTAATACAAGAAGCTTCGGCAATATATCTTTTGCCCCATGTCAGTCCTCTTGTTCGTCTTCAGGGATTGTGATTTCCTTACAACAGAGCTCATAAATGAAGTGCTGTTCAGCCATCTACTCTGTAATTTCGGCAGTGCCCTTCTCGTTTTTCATTCATGCTGACATTAAGTAGATGCGGATTGCCACGGATGCCGTGGGGAGAAGGAAATTTTAATTTTCCCAGTTGAAATTCCGTTTTTAATAAATTGGCAAAAAATGTTCTTTAACTGGTTCAAAGATACTCAAAACACACAAATTAGCTTGTAAAATCTAAATGCTTCATCAGCTTCATCTGCTGCAGGTCACATAGATTTAGAGAAGATTTGGGGATCAGGTGTGGCTTAAATCTTTGTGGGTGAGCAGCTGCCAACAGACATTCGATTTCTGAGAGAGACTGCGTAACCTGTTCATGTTAGATTCATTCTGTATTTGTCAGTTGTCAAAGGTATTTGTCTATATTTTTCATAGTATTTCATTTCCCATAAATACTTCTTAATTCATTCACAGAAAAAATCCAATATATTGTTGAATGTGCAAAACACAAATATTTGTCTTAAATGTTTACAAAATAGTAGAAGTACCACATGTATCTAAAGGATGTTCATATGCACGAACATAGGATGCATGAAGCACTGACCTTCCCCACACCATGCAAATCACAAGAAAGATGTCATCTTTGAGGACTGATGCACTTGCAGATGCTTTTGCCTCTTTGGTGCTCTGCACTCTGATGCTCCTTTGAAGCCTCACATATCAAACTGTTGCATTGTGAGACTGTCAGCACTCAGGTTGTTTTTTTTTTATATCAGAAAAGAGAGATAAAAGAGTCCCAGCACCTTTATGTTTATTGTACAAAGTGGTACTTATCAATTGGCAACTTGAAAAAAGTGAATTGACTGGAAAATTAAGCGAATTAATATTCATATTGAATTGGAAAGATACTTGTAAAACTGTTGATGCCCTCTATGTGCGTGTGCGTGTGTGCATGCACGGATGATTATCTGTAAATGTCAATGCATGCTGTGAATCAGCGATTAGATATCGTGTATCTTACCTGTGCTGATGTGTGAACCTGAAGATGTTAGGAATGTCCCTACGTGGTCCCTCTGCAGGTCAGCAAATGAGCTTATTTTCTTCTCCTTTCTTTGTCAGCTTTTTTTTTTCCTTCAGTCCTTTTCTTTCTAGTCACAAATCTTAAATCTCTAGTAAGAAAATGCTTTCCTGCAGCTTACGTGGAAGCCCACACTGATGTGAAGAGTCGTACAAGGAGACAGTGTTGCCTCACTCAGCACGGAGTGAGAGTGACATGAGGGGAGGGAGAAAGAGAAGGGACCAACATAACCTCTCTCCTGCAAATCCTTACAAGCCATGCCCCCTCCTACCTATTCTCCTTTATTTTGCCTGCATCCACACACTTTGCACGATAAAGGAAACACACAGTTCTGCACGTGTCTCTCACAACATGTTGCTGTGCAGCAACCGGTTGTTTGTCCTCATGAGAATGGGTAAGCTTTTTTTTTTTTTGCTTTATTCGATGTCCGAAAAGCCTCGACTGCCTGCAGAGTCTCTCGCGCCTGAAGAATAATAAGACAGAAAAGGGGCGAAAAAAGGAGTAAGTGAGAAAGAACCTAATCGTACATATCATTTTCGTCTCCAGGGTGAAGAGGGAGATGAAAAACCTCATTATGTTGCAAAAGAAGGAAGAGAAAAAAAGAACGATGGGCAGTCAGCTGAGTAAAACACATTACTGCATGTGGTTCATTTACAAATAATGACAAAAAAAATTCTAATTTGATTCCATTTCTTCTTCATTTCATTTCACATTTAAACATAGTTAATAATAACAAATGGTCCACATGAAGCAGCGCTTTTGATGTCATGTATGTTTGTGCAGCCGTTTGCGGTGTAATGCCCTCGCAGAGGAACCCCTGTTGACACATCGACAGCAGCTACAATGAAAGCGCCGCCGAATACCGTTCAGATTTTATCCCTCTCCCATCTCTCGATGGTAAACACTTTTGTTGGATTTATGATGAGAATCTGATACTTGAGGTCAGAAATCTGCTCCACAGGGTCTCCTCAACGATTTCATACGGCATTAATTGGGGGACCAATTCAATACAAGACGGACTACTCAATAGAACACTATCCTGGCAAACCCATGAGAGCTCGGAGCAAAACAACACCGAGTAAAAAGACACAGATAGGGCAGAGGAATAGCTATAGATTGCTACAGTTCAGAGAAATTCTGCCCTGCAGGTCTTTTTGTAGGAGCCTGAAAGAAAGCTGAATGTTTGATTGGTTTGTCACGCCGCCTCAGAGAGCTTTCAAAGAGAAGGGGACTGAAAAGGCAAAGGCACTGAGGAGACTTTCAGCTACAGGTCTTAGAAGATGAATGGAAATAAATAAACACATCAAATGTGCAAAAATTACGGGTTTTACTGTTTGAATGCAAAACATTGTGTCTTTCTACTAAGTAATTCCTGTCTTTGCCGACGTCTGAATGTTAAATGTTTGGCATAAATGTTAATGCACCGTGTTTTAAACTAATTGCAGGCCACTTGGACTGAATAATAATTACAGGGGCTTCTCTGCAGATGAGTAAGCTTTTAGCGTTCAGGCCCAGAGGTTTAAGACTACACTGATTCAACCTTGTTATCGGGGTGTCACAGCTATCTGTGTAATAGACTTGTCACTGACATTACTGTGCCTTAAAGGTAGAGGTGTATTAATTGGGTGACAGGGTCGACTCACTGAGCCAGTGTGGAGGGTATTGATATTCACTCAAACACGCAGCGACTATCAATATGTCAACAAGACTTCCATAATGTTGTTTTTTGTAAATTTCATACTAAATTTCCCCATTAAGTTATAATGTTGAATGTTGAAAAGAGGAGGATTCCTCAGAGATTCCTAAAATGTAAAGATTTATGCTACTGTCTTTACTTTATCTTGTTTAATATGAAGCACAGACAGGTGATGATTAGCTTGGCTTTGCATAAAAAATGGTATCAGGGTGAAATGGATCGGCAGGCCAAAATTTGCAGATTTCTCCCCTGACTCCCCAGGGTGGCAACTGGTTGCCTGGCGATTGTGAAGCCGCCAGAAAAACATGGAACCAAGCCAAAAATGTCCTGCACATCAATACAATAACACCTCTCCGTCTGGTTCGTTGCTACCTTCAGAGCAGAGTCAAAGACATACTGAAGTTCAGCACATGATACGTAAATATTAGGTTCAGTTTGGAACTCTCCAGCCTTACGGATGTAATATTTTCCATTAAAACAGGAAAGAGTAAAGTCAGTAGACCGTGAATCTGTGTTAGTAGTGGTATCAGCAGAGAAACTTCAACCCAGAATGTGTGAGAATGAGTACAATCATAGAATAAATGACTTATCGATTCAATTTCTGTTTTACAGAAAGGACATATTGGAGACATAGCTGCTTAGCTTTAGCTAACGTTATTTACCCTCATGTAATAAGAAACGTTATCTCGTTCACTCTCTCTCAAAACCATGATTGTGACACTGGAACATGTAATGTTATTAACAGCAACCAGCTGTCAGCTTATGTTAGACTCTAGCTAGTGTTGATACTCGATAATGAGGGTAAATTGTGTTTTAACAGGCTACATATTTTTTTGTCATTCAGGCCTACAGTGGTGGAGGAAATGAGGGATGTGGAAACAGTACTGAGAAATGTGATAACTGATAGTGATGAGCGCTCAGACAATTTATCATCTGAGGCTGCAGCTCCGCTTAGCTTTATCAAGCTTGATAGTGAGTTTCAGCTCATTGTTACACCATGCGGCCACAACTTTACTGTTTTGATTCTCCCTCACTGTGTGGTTTCAGCCACAGTAGGCTGCTGTTTTCAGCGACGAAGCTCCGAAAAACCTCACTGAAACCTCCTTGCTTTGTAACAGCAGATCAACCACAGTCAGCATCTATCTGGTGAACACAATGGAGCACTTTGCAGCTTGAGCACTGCGGCACCAACCCTCAGGGACCCAATCTAAAGGGTCCTGAGGTCATTAATGTGGCAGATAAGAACATTCTCCTTTCTGTGTGTAATATTTGTATAGGGAACAATGGATAACTGCGCATCTTTGGTGTTTGAGCAAGGATTTTTTTTCATGCATTCAACCACTTTTGACCACTATGCACAGACGCTCTCCCCATATTACCTAAAAGTAATTCAGAATCTCTCCTCGGGGAATCAAAGTGAAGAGCTTCAGTTCCCGCTGCAGAGTGCTCCAGGTTGAGGTGGCTGTACATCAAACAATCTGAAAAGATTGGAGAGGAAATCTCTTTTTCATGGACAACTTTGAAATGCGGCCTTTTTCATCTTCACTGACTTTAAGCTGATCAAACCTTTTTTTGATTGGAAAATATTTAAAGTACTGGAGAAAAGTGACAAAGACAGGCATTGGAGTGGGAAGCAGCATCAAACAGAGGAGAGTATATGTGATTGTTGTACTTGTGACACAGAGGCTGCTTTCGGCATTTACAGTTCCATTAGAAAACTGTGTTACTTCACAGTATGTGGAGTATTTGATTTTGATTCCCACTGAACTGTGATGTTTTCAGGGTGTTGCAGCACAGCACGTCTGCATCGCTGAATGTCACAGTCTGTCTTGATTTTGATTCAGTGCCCCTTTAGGACACCTTTAGTAACAAACAGTCACGGCAGATTAGCTTGACTTCACGCCTCGACTTGGCTCTGACCTCCATACGTACATATGTACATGAGCCACCCTGCAGGAAGGAGGGGATGCCGTGGAGATGGTAGCAGACGAGGCAGAGAGAAGACTGAGGTGACAATGTTCAGATGATTAACTGTCAAAGTGACAGCAGACGGATGGTGCTATCAATGTTGGGCAGTAAAATAAGGATTAGTCCATTGATTTTAGCAAAAAGCATGACTCAAGCAGATGCTGCGCTTTAAGTGACAATAAGACAGGATAAACACCCAGGAGACATCAATGAAAATAACAACACAATAGAAATTAAAGTGTGTGCAAGACGAGAGAAGGCAAGAGGACGAGAGATGTTCATTCATTTCACGCTTGGAAGCCCTTATCATCAAACCAAGTCAAGTGAAAAATCATTGCTTGCCTGTACTTACTTGTACTTATATCTGTTTTTTTTTTTTTTTTTTTTTTCATGTTTTCCACTCAAAATGGCTGATGAATTTACAGCATGGCCTATGGTAGGCATGACAACAGATTACAGCAGACAAGTGCATACAAAGACGAATACTTTCTACGAGAACTGTGTTTTTTCAGTCTAGACTGCAAACACACTTTCACTAGTTCCACTCACAGTAAAATAGCTTTCAAGTTCCCCCAACCATGTTTGGTTCAAAAACCAGTAATGGAAATCCAGGTAAACATTTCAAAAGCAGGAGACAAAGTGGAACGAGCACATCTGCTAATGCCACTTTCACAGAATAATTGTACGACTTCACTAAAAGAAGACCTATCAAGGTTTTTTTTCCTTTTTTCCCCTTTCCTTCAGTTTTTTTTATAGAGGTTCTTGTAAAAAGCCTTGAACATTAAAAAGGCCAAAGTCCGCACCAACAGAAGCTCCTCTGTGCTCCTGAAACACCTCGTCAATAGTATATCCTTTCATTTCCGTGACTTTGTGACCTCACATAATGTCACCATACCACATATGTGCATAATATATGCCAAGTGGCTAGTTTGGCACGTAGGAATTGATTTAGCACAGCTGCTCTGTTGGTGTTAGCTTTGCTGAGTCAGGCGTGTGGGAGCTGACCAATCGGAGCAGACTGGGTGTATTTGGGAGGGAGAGGTCTTAAAGAGACAGGGGCTAAAACAGAACGTTTCAGACAGAGGGGGAAATAAAGAGCTGCCGCACTAGACAGTATTAGAAAACGGATGTGTTTTTCGAGCAGTAGTAACCCAAAATAAAATAATGACTCTGACTAGTATCACAATACGTCTCCTTTAAAGAAATTCGTCAACACTCCAGTGCATGCTAATTGTAAACTGTGATTTTATTGCTCTGTTCTGTAAATGCAACATCAATTTAATGCCTGTCCATCCTAGAAGAGGATCCCTCCTCTGTGGATCTTCCTGAGGTTTTTTCCATCTTATTTTTCTACCCTGTTAAAAAGTTTTTTGTTTTTTTTTCTCATCATGGCAAGTTTTAACCCACAGTAATCGGACAAGTCAGAGGATGTCATTCGCTGTACAGATTTTAAATCCCGCTGAGGTGATGTGATTATGATTTTGAGTTATATGAATAAAATGTATTTGATTTACAAACAATGCACACATCTCCTTGACTCTGACTAAAATAAACATGAATAATTGGCAGCCGAGATGACCTCTCTTGTGCCCCGCTGTTGTTTGCCTGTGCCAAACGGGAATGTTTGCCCATCGTTATGACTGCTGTTAGCTTTATAAATTATGCTACAGCCTGCTGCTACAAGTCTGTGCTTGAGCCAGCTGGGGACATAATGAGCAGCAACCTGCCAGACAAAATAGGGCAGGACATCGTTTGATTGTTTTTGAGAACTATTGGGGGATTGCATCTGTTATTTCAGGCACTATTTGCAGCTGCATGTTCTTTCCTGCTCCGGCACTGGCTGATGGGGAGATCTCTAATGTACAAGACACATGGCAGCAGCTACAAGTAACACCTTATCATATGTGGTTTAGCAGGGGCTGCAGATTTTCTCTGGCATTTCGTTAACCTGAAATGATCCAAAATTACAGACATGTTAGCAATGTCCTGACCTTTTAAAGGCATGTCTTGCTTCTGGACATTTCTGACATATAAGCTTTAGTACAGCTGGGGAGTACATGTAGTCCTGTGGTGATAAAGATTTTTTTCTATTCTATTTTGGGAAACACTGCTCACTCAGTATTCCCTATAGACTGTTGACTCACACTGCCACACAACTGCACTTAAATTCATTAACACAGTTGCCTTACATCACCATCAAATGTACAGAATCATACCGGTGTTTCTGTGTAGTATTATCCATTTTCGATATAAACTTTGAATGATTCACAGGAAAGCATGTAATTGAAATTAGCTTCCCCCCCCCACCTTTCAGGCAGGTGCAGTAAAGCTGCAGATGTTCTTACATCTTGCCAAACTCACGCTGAAAGACAATGATGTATAATCAGCCAGTCTGTTCACTCCCACTCACCGGGCTGAAAAGGTTAAAGCTGTGTATCGCAGGCAGCGTGGGGTGACATTTGGTAGCTGTCTATTTGCGACAGAGTCCGAGGTGAAAATCTGGCAGAGCGTCTAACACTTTCAAAGAAATTGGGCCTGATATTGATGTGGTTTTTGAAACCATTTGAAGTGGATGAAGGACAGACTGCAGTACTACAAGCTAGAGTTCTATCTCAATTCTTGTCAGAGCGTCGACACATAGGGCAGCTTAAATCTCACCCACAGGCAGAGCTGCAGAGGAGACACCGATAGTCTGAGCCTGTGTAGTTTTAAAAGCCTTAATACGCTTTGGACTAAAGGAATATTTGTAATAATTCAGTAAACAATTGAGTGTCAGTAATTGTACAATAATCATGAAAAGTGCATTTATCAAAATCTCTCTTTCCCCGTGTCTTCACAATGAAGTGATTCACTCTCAGTGTGCGTCACTGCAGACACTGTGAACAGATTAGATAAGTTGCTCTGTGGTCCGTAGAGTACACCCAGTGCCACCTCCATTATCGGTGTGAGTTTGTGTGTTTTTGTGTGAGCAGTGCATCGTTACTGTCTGTGTATGTGAGGATGAAATAGTGGAATGACGCAAGGGAGATGCCAGAAATGGATGAATATCAGTATGCACTGTGTGTCACTGTGATGTGTGCTTCGTCTCCCTCTCAGCCTCACCCCACCTGCAAACATTTGTGGTTGAAACACTTTACAGAACGCAAGTCAATGTGGCAACTGTGTCCTGTTGGAAAAATCCAAAAAGGCTTTTCTCTGCTAATCCTTGACTTGCTTTGAAGTGGTCACAGCTAGTGAAAACTGGTCTACAAAAACAAAAAACAATGATACAGCTGCTTACTAGTTTTAACTAGGACATGTATTCCTTTGTCCTGATGAATCATGATATAAAATACTTCTCATGACATTTTAAGTCTTATTTTTTTGTATGTTATTTTGGATTCTTCCCTCATTGTTAGTCTAGACGACATACAGAGCAGCCGACTTAATCCCTTCACAGGGTACGGCTGAATAAATTTAGCTCTATGCCAGTTTATAAATGTTCTGCTAATGGCATACTGCTGGGTGTAAAGCCTTTTTACTCTGTCTGGCTGCAAGGAAGACTGACCCATACTGTGATCAATCAACAGTTTTCTGGGGAAAGAAACAATACGCTTGAACTTGGGCACTCAAATTTTGCTCATAAATAATTTGCACGGAGAAAATCAGACAAGAAAAAAACACTCAGTGTTAACCTTTGCCACCCTGACCTCATTTTCTCTGTACAGTATTTTATCCACTCAGATTAATTTCTGTTTAGAAACCTTTTGCTTCAGTAATTTCATCTAACTAAGATTTGGTGGACACTGTTGGATAAATATGAATTGTTGTACTTGTATGGCTCAACGTATACTGTCATTAATCCTGTCATTTATTTAAACAAGCTAGGTGTAAAGACAACCTGGCATGTAGATGTCCTTTGACCTGTTGCATGAAGTAGAGGTGCCCCTTATTACAAAGTGTTGAGGAGAAGTAAAGGAGGGAATGTTAAAAAGAAAACAACCAAGTGTGGGACTTCCGGACCCCCCAGGGCGACCTGCAACATATTGTTTAAATCTCTACTGCTAGCCTTTACACCACAAAAATAAGGAAAGAGGACTGCACACTTAGGAAAAGAGACTTAAACACTTGGGCAAATAATCGCCAGGTTGGCTCAGAGCCTGGCACCTGCAATTGAGCTTTTAAACCCACACAAGCCTTCAGCCTGAGATCCTTGTTGTCACATGGTTGTACAGAGTCCAAGCTAACGATCGCAGGTGACCTTTGCTTTCAGGCTTCGACCTGTCTGAAGGGATCTGTCTAGTTACTCTCGGTCACTGTCAAGGTCTTTTACTGTATGCAAATATCTTTCAACGTTCAGTTTTATCAGAGAAATTATCTGTATATCATTTATGTTATCCTAGTAATGTTGATCAATCACCGAATAACAATGTCCTTTAGAGGTATAATGGATGGACAAATGATGAATGATCTAGTGTCTAAAATCAATAATCCCTGATTCTTACATCTCCACATTGAGCTATCTGAGATTCTTCCATCCGACATTGCCCTCTTGTGGATTTCAACACTCGACTTTCCCCTATATTCATTCTCCTTGTTTATTCCGTTGGTGTTGAGTCGGTTCAGTAATGTCTATATCTGGTACCATAAGAAAGGCAATGTTTTTCCTGAGTGGCAGAGCCGGACCATGTGCACGGTCAGTGGAGTGTAGTTAAGGTGGCGCAGGACATTAGAGGATCCTGTCTGTGCTCACAGAGGACGAGTTGCGCAGTGTAATCTTCATCAAGTGTGTTGAAGTGAGAAAGTGATACAGAGAGGTTGTATTTTATAACTGTGCATGATACCGTTACACACAAGCTAAGATACTTAAAGGATGTTTGATGGCGATGATGTGGCAGAAACTGTCGGGGAAACTGTGGGATGCACACGATCCAATGCCATGCACTTTTACAGCCCACTCTTTATCCTATAACTCTAGAATATTCTCAGCTTTGTTTTAAATAATTGACACTAAATAGTACTGAATGTAAGCAAATTCAGACGTGACAGTTTGAGCGCAACTTAAGTAAATTAGGAATAAACTCTATGCAAAGTAGTTTTCAGTTCGATTCCATTTTAATACATTTTTCAATTAATGTTAATGAATGTCAATTAATGTAAAAATATTTTCAGTTCAAATGTAAACTGAAACTTTGCATATAAAACAAAAGGCTTATACACTCTAGTTACTTATTTCAAAAACAATGGACTTGACATTCTGTAAATTACTGCTGACTATACCATAAGAAAAAGATGAGACGATACATTTGATATTCCTGCTCTTCCCTAAATCAAACTTAAGTCCTATTTCTTTCTTATGACAAAGGGATTTAAAAGGTAAACAGAATCATCTAATTTTCTACATTGTTTTGTCTCAACAGGAATCAGTAGATGATATGGTTATATTAAAAGTGAGATAAAAAGAAAGACACATTATTACATGTGACATAAAAAATGATATGTATTTAAGGAAATATTTTTTTTCTTTTTTTTAAAAAAAACCCTAATTTTAAACTATTTTTTCAGTCAGTTTGATTAGCTTTTTGTCCAATTTTACCATTTTCATCAAATCCTTGATTAATTGCCAGATAAAATCTAAACCTGATTAATAAAACCTCACATCTGCTATGTTAAAGACAGCACTGAGCACTGACCAGTCCATAAATCAGCACTCTACAGAAAAGGCCACCTTCAGACTGTTCAAGGCCTCCTCCTCTGTGATCTTCCTCCAGTCGTCAGGAATCTTTGCTGCCTCCTGCTTGTATTCCTCTGCAAACCTCTCATTGAACCTCGTCAACACATATCTGTAAATCAAAGAATATTTAGCTCATTTCAGGAACATTTGGATACATATTTTACTGGTATAAAATGTACAGATTATGCATGAGAAACATTAAACCTTTCATAATTATGACATTTAGGCCTTAATAATCCACAAAGTACCTCCAGTAAGCTCTGGGGATGTGGTTGTTTGGGTCCTCAGGGTAGATGCTCCAGTCTGGATACCGGGAGAGGAGGCTGATGCATGCCACAGTCATGTCTTCTGTGTCATTACTCTGGCCTGGGTTGCTCTCAGTCACACTTTCAGGGCAACTGACTGTGGAAAGAGAACAGGACCTACGAGGTAACATGCCTTTAGGCCTGTGGAGCAGAGCCCTGTGAACCTCATGCCCCTTATTCTCCAGCTCACAGGGGGCTCTGCAGACAGGACATTTTTTGTCACAGCCCCTCACTCTGTTAAAGAGGGAGTTGTGAGGCTGAACTGGCAGGCATTGAAGAAATTGGATGATATCCACTTTCTGGGTGAACTCCTGGGCCAGATCCAACCGCATTGCAGCCAGCAACTCCATTAGACATGTGACAAAGCGATCCCACTCTGTGGTGATACTGAAGAGTGGTCCATCCAGAGAGGCCCGGGGGACATCCACGTCTCCATCTTCCTCTAAAATGAGACACGCTCTTTCCAGCAGTGGCTTTGTATCACTCAACACCCCATTGGTACCTTCTGCTGTTGCGCTTACTGCTGCCGCAATCTTTCCCACAATTTCTCCAAGTCTTTGTTGCCTCCATTTTTCCAAGTTGGTTGATTTGCAGAAGTAAGCCACCACTGTCTCTTGGATCTTCTTCCGTCTGTAGTCATCATAAGACTGAAAATATTCCAGGAAGCTTTCAAAGCAGTCTTCCTTTATCAGCTCCTCCAACAAGTTCTGGTGGAAAGCCCTTTGGGACTGATACTGCGGGAGTTGACCTTGGATCTCCTCTACAATGCGCATCCCCACTGGTTTATAGATGTAGTCCAACGCTGTAGGTTTGAGAACCATGGAGGTGAATGCTTGAGCCACCCTCTGACACTGGTCTCTCTTCCTGAACTGATAGATAAACTGTGCCAAGTACTTGCTCTTGGCTGCCGAGATACATGTCAAAAACTCTGTGTCCTTGGCATAGCGGTCATGTAGTTTTTGGAAGTCTTGGCATGCAGCGCTACAGAGATAAACCTTCAGGTCAACTTCAAAAGCTGATCTGATTTCCAGAGTTTTGTCCTTCAAACCGTTCTCAACATTTTCTAACAGTTCCTTAATGTAGCTGTCAGAAAAATCTGCTGGTGAGCTAGATTTATCTGCTGCAAACTGATTGTACTCCTCTATGAGATTGCTTGCCAACTTTTGAGCAGCCATCCTCTGTATTCTGTTGTTGTCTTCAAACATGTGCTTTAATCTGCTGCGGTATCCAAAGTGCTCATCATAAACGTAGAAGTTAGATGTCTGGTTTTGGCCAATGTCTTCAAGTTTTTTCAGGTGTTTCTGAAGCCCACGGCTGACTAGATTCTCTTTCAGGATATGAGTCACTCGTGCAGTGATATCGTCTGGTTCTGAAGGCCTGAAGTCAAAGTTGGACAAGATCTCACTCCACACACCCTCAAACTCCTCTTCCAGCTCTTCATCTCGGAGAAGAACTTTAGTTGACTTGCTTTTCTCTACCAGTGCTTGCATTTTGGATTCCTGTTCTTTTTCCAGTGAGGTCTCAAAGTTGCTCAGCTGTGTGGAAGAGCAATGGCTCTCAATGACCACATCCAACTGTTGTATCATCACTTCAGTTACTCGCTCTTGGAGGTCATCCATGTTACTCATTAGGACTGGCTTGAATGTGTTCATGTTGGGAATGCCATCTTTCATCAGATAGGATTCTACTTTTGACCTGATTTTGTTCACCTCTGTTTTGACTTCCTCCCTGGCTTCATCTTTCAGCTCACTCATAAGACCATTTTGGATCATAGCGTCTAGAGCCTTTGCCTTTGTAGCAATGATTTTCTTTGATGCCCCCGTATGCCACCTGTCCATGTGTTCTAGGAAACTATCCTCCCATTGGGAAAGCTCTGTGCACAATAAAGAGAAAGCTAAAGCAATGTCAGTATTTTGCAGACCAACAGAGAATGATTCTGCTCTCACTGCGTCCCAAACAGCACACATACGATTCATGATTTCAGGCAGACCTGTGGCTGCCGACTTGGCTGCACACTTCTTCAATGCCCCAAAGAGGTTTCGCTTCAGCTTTAACACAGCCTCACTATACAGTGGATCAATTGGTTCAGAGAGGGACATATTGTACCATGGCCATTTGACAGAGGTCATACATGTGGTGGTCTTTGTAAAATGGTTAATAGCATTGTTCATTTCTCTGTCCCCAGTCTCAGTCTGAAGCATATCAGATACACGCCTTAACTGCGAGGCTTGTAACACACTGTTTATGCCATCATCTAGGGCCAGGAGTTGGCAAACGGGCATGGAGCCACATTCTTTGATGCGTAGGAGAGCATTGGCTATAACACCAAAATCAGCTTCAAACTTGGTATCTGCATGAGAGGAGATGTTCTGCATTAAAACATCACTCAGTCCTGTTGCAACAGTGGCCATCTCATTGTCTTCGATCAGTGTATTTCTTTGGTTGTCTGAGTGGAGACCTTCTACATCGATTAGCAGCAGCAAATCACATTCAATCTCCTTTCTCAGGTCAATGGGGGGACACAGGGCGACCATATACACACCTCGAGTTGATCTTTGCCTTCCTTCAGGGAATTTCACCCCAAGTAATGCAGAAAAAACCTCAGCATTTCTAGCATGATGTACACCAAGGTTTGTCAGCACTCGGGTCCTGCACTGTTCTTGAGGCAGACGGCGTCTGAGCTCTGCAAAGACACAGCCCAGCCACTGCATGGGGATGTTTGAGGCATCTCCATCCATTAGTTCAAGTGGAATCCCGTAGAATAGAAGGTCCGTCGCCAAGCTAGGTAGACGTAACATGTTCTGGCTCCCACTGCCGGGGCTGATGTGTGTTAGCTCAAAAATTAGGCCCATCTCACGCAAAAAGTGCTCAAGGCCCAGCCAGTCTGGATCAGGTTCAAAAGGTTGCGACCATGAGGTTACCTGATCTTCAATGCCAGCATCTTGGCACATTTGTTGTTGGGATGACGCTGAATCTGAGTCAGCTAGTGTCAGCTGTGGTTCATTTTGCTGTTTCTCTTGGGAGCTTAAGCTTCCATTTTCTCCCGACTGCAAATAATTATTTTGGTCCTCAAACACTGGATCTGTAATTTGTTCTAACCCCTTGTCAATCACCTCTTCCTCTTGAATTTCTTTTTTATGTGACACCATTTCTAACTGCTGCTCTGGGACCATATCATCTGTGGACTCAAGATGGTCTTTCTCTTGGGGCTGTTGTTCTGTAGTATTTTCTGTAGACATTTGCAAGATGTGCCCAAACTCTTGGTCAGTCTCAGCTTGTAAATTAGAAACTTGTGGGTCTGTGATTACTTCATTTTGTTCCTCTTCAAATGATGAATCTGTGCAGAAACTGTCATCACTGTCCTCTAGATCATCATGGATTCCATTTGTGAGCTCATCAGAATGTTCTGGGATGCCATCTTGCTCTTCTATCTGCAGGTTTGTGAACAGTCCTTGGTGCCTATTTTGTTTTCCAATTTGCATCAGCTGAAGCTTCAGTTTCATCCAACTTAGGAAACAAGTCCTCTCCACTTTATCTGTTGTGAAAAGCGCATCAGTGAAATTCTTCATCGAAGGTGTCATTTTATAGCTGCTCAACTCGACCAAGATGTCTTTCTTTTCCTTTTGCAGTTGGGAGTTGATTTCGTTCCCTTCCTTTCTCTGTTTTCTCTCCTCCTTTTCTACTTGGGCCAGTTTGCCCCACAATTGCCCCTGCAAAGGAAGCTGTTTCTCTCTAAATTGAGCAGATCCCTCATCTAACCCTTTCAATACTTCCTCCACTGTGGCCATTGCCTTTTTAAAGACCACCCCTTCATCCACACTAAGGCCTAGCACCTCTGCTAATGTTGCTGCTGCCTCAAGTGAAACAAGCTTCAGTGTATCTGGTAAGAGATCACTCAGCGTCTCAGACAACCTGTCAGCCAGTTCCTCCTCACTCAAAGCTCTCCCTTGCAGGACTGATCCTCTGGGAAGCCCCATAACTTGACCAAGGTTCTGATCAGTAAACCCCACAACTCTGTTTTCATTTTCTCCAGTGTCCGATAGGTCAATCACTATGAGCTTGCTTGCCAAATTTTTGCAAGAAGCAAGAAGCTGTCTTTCTTTCTCTCTAAGATTCCCACAGAAAACAACCACAGCCGAAGACGTTTGACATAAAAAACTAAGGCATTTTTCATGTGCACTGGCATCACCACGCAGGTTAGAGATGACCACAGGGACAGGGAAAGTATCTCTGGCAGTGTTTCCAGTGGGTAAATACCATCCTATCTCTACAAGGCCATTGGAGAGTCTTCGGGGCAGCTGTCCTCCATCCATCCCTCTGTGGAGAAATGTTTCACTGGGTGATCCCAGTCCATTTATGACATTGTTCAGCACATTTGACTTGGAGACACCACATTGGCCAAGCTTCACACAAGAAATCACTGGCATGAATGTGCTGGCCAAATCCCCCTCGTGGACCTTCCCATGAGACCTCCATCGGCTCACAACACCTCTCGAAGGCCAAAGAAGGAAGCGACTTGGTTCTTCTGGATCTATGTTTGGAAGGATCAGGGGCACAGCAAACTGGCATTGCACCATGCGCACAGTCATCTCCTGCTGAAGGAAGGTGTTGGCAGACATAAAGACAGCTGTGACAAGATCAAGGGGGTTGATGTCACTCTGGCTTTCCCCAAAGTCATTGATTATCTCCTCGGGTGAGTTACCGGCACTGTTCGGAACATCATGCTGTCTTTTGCAGTTAGGGCTCCGTGCATCAGGGTGAAGCAGCCAAAGGCGTCGAAGGAAAGCACTTGGTAGATCTTTAAGCTCTAGTGGAGCTTGATTCTCAAAAGTCCAAGTGCTAATGTCCAACATAGATGCTGGATCCAGTGGTGTAGTCCAGAAGGGACCAAGGCCCAGCTTATGAAGAGTTTCTGTCTGGGCATTGTTCTTTAGAGTCTCTGGTTTGAAAGAAAAAAAAAAAAAAAGAAAAGAAAAAATTTAGGCTGTGCAAGGCTTAATTACTTCATAATTTGAAGCTTGTGCCCACTAACTAAAGCTGTCATATTTGATGAGCTGGGAGAGAGAACATGTTACATAATTGATATGCTGCACAAGGCAAGGATAAACTATTAGTATTTTTCTTATTTTCAACAAAACAAAATCAAATTTGTAGGAAGTATTATGAGGAATTCACGTAACTGAAAATTCAGTTGTTTGCCATTTTCCAAAGTATAACAATAACAAATGTGCAACGCCTGGTTAAATATCATGTTTACGGAAGTCACAGTTTAGTCTTAGACACCAGAACTAATCGGTTAGGTTTAGGAAAATAACATGGATTGGCTTAAAATAAAGATGTCTGTTCTTACTTATGTTATGTAAATTAAAAACAAGACAACCTTTACTTTTGTTCGACACAGGACTCAGTCTTCTCCGCAGCTGAAGTCCAGCGTTTGCACCAACAACCACCCTCAACCACCTCCCAATGTGGATGGTCCTCACTTCTTACACTATTACTCTAGATGTGTGCTTAAATCGTGACCATGACATGTTCGGAGTGAAAATGGCCTTGATTATGTTTATCGCATGTCTTTAAATGGCCTTAAATTGAGCTATTATCAATACTTAAGTCTTGTTTCAATTGTTAAGTAGGAGGGTTTGCTTTTAAAAAGGAAAAGTAGAAAATAACTCATAATTCATGATTGAACTGTCATTACTTATCACACTGACACGCTGTTTTGCTCGCTGTAACTTATTAGGCATTACATGTTATTCTCAGCTGTGACAAACAGCAGTGTTATCTTTAAAAAGACCACCCTTCGGTGCCATTATTATCAGGGGCTGGCACTCGCTGCCACCAACTCAATTATTCCTACATAGTAAACATATTGAAGCATTCAGCATTTCTGAGCTTCTATGCAAGTATATCCCTCCTGACCTGCACATTTATCTCATTCTGTTTCCAAAGCCACAGCACTCACCGACAGCCTCTGTAGTGATCAGCCCAAATTAATTTCTGCTGTCCTTAATTACATAAACAGACCTCGCAAAATTAAACTTCACAGCTAACCAAATTATTCTGTATCACGGTTGCTGTGCACACATTTAGAATTATTAGACAAAGCCTTTGCTAAATGAAGCAAAGGTGCTGAGTGTAGCCGCAGAATGCAAACATATTTGGATTAGCTGAGGTTTTTGGCAAACACAGACACTGTGTTGGCTTGGGTTACTGCAGCAGTGTCTCTGAAAAGATGCCACATGTTTGTTTGGTGAACTGCACACCTGACAGGTGCAAAATAACAAATATGGCAATAACAGATGGATCATAGGTCACCTTGGGTAATTATACTTTGGCTTATCAATTTATTAAACAATATCATGTAGATAAAGCACAAAGACCGATCTTATGAGAGTGTACAACATGAAGACATCTGTAAGTTCTGTAAAATAAATGGTGATACGATGCCACAAACCCTAAAAAAAAAAACAAAAAAAAAACACAAAAATGAAAGTAAACATACTTTTCTTTTTGCTGCTCAGCCTATTTGGGAGCTTGACTGACATGATGGATCCCGCTGAGTGTCTCTCGTCTCCGTTTAAAAGTTTTTCTCTGCTGGTCGACCACTACTCATGTAGAGTGCTGACTGGAAACCTGTGAATACAATTCATAACACAAACCTCACTGGGATACAAAAGGCAGCACTACACAGTCAAAAGTACCTTTGAGATTCTTTGGCCTAATACCGCTAACAGCACGTGCCTGAAAATGTAAAAATCTGTTGTCCTACTTACAATAGATGAGAATATGTCGCAGGCTGCTGTCTGAGGGGACTGATCATTGTGGAATGTATGAAGGAGGCAGGTTTGTCCTGACTTTTATCTTCTTGGAATGCCTAAGTGAAGCAGTGCACTCCACCCTGTTTCATTTTGCTTCTCACAATAAAACCTGGCCCATGACAGGCTGAACACGACCTGCAGATATGATGGCCTCTGCTCAGGTCAGGAGACTGTCAGGAAGATAAAGCACACAACTGAGGGTTCAATATTGGGGTGACTAACCCTTCGTTTTAGCACTTCACAGGTTGAAGCTCAAATGCAATTTACTTTTCGAGTTCAGCTTTTCCAATTTTGAGCAGTGGTCATACCTCATTGTTGAAAAGCTGCAATATGAGCTGAAATAACAGCTGTGGAAAAAGGGTTTGTTTGGTGGTGAGAGTATAAGGAAAGAACTGATATGTAATTTGATTTAGCTCACCACAAAGTACATCATTTTTTTTTAGTTTGGATAGTGTCTAATGTGATTTTCTTTAAGCTAACACTCGTAAAAAGCAACATTTGAAGACCTACTCTCATGTCAAAATTCACTTTTACAAGTAATTGTCCTGCATAAAATCCTACTGAAGCAAAAGCACATAATTGTTGTTAGTAAACTATACATTTAATGGAGTACAGTTTTTATTATATATTATCATATGTATTTATCATATATTACAATATTAAATTGTCAGTATTGATGATGCATATTAAGTATTATTGTACTTTATATTCACTGAGATAGTTTAGTCCAGTGGGTCCCAGGGACAAAAGAAGAACTTTTGTTCTTAGATATTATTTTGGGAGAGGAATGAAGAAAAAACAAAGTTCTGATAAAATTTGAATTGCTTTGGCAGTTTTTTTTTGTGAAATATTTCTGAGAAAGTAAATTTTAAAAGGAAGTATCTTTCTAGTAACCAGGTATCTTTTTTTTTTTTTTTTTTAATAAAATGACAAAAATCAAGAGTTGGGAACCACTGGTTTCATCTTTAACACATTGTATTAAATTAAATTAAAATTGACATTCATCTCTGAAAGCTTTGAATCTCAGCAGTTAGTCAAGTACAGTTTTCTCAGATAAATCAGTCACTTTCTTCTGAAATGTTGTGGCGGATACTGTCAGCATGAAGTCGGTGCAAGTAACTCAGGATTACACTTATGCACAGAGTACTCAGTGGCTTTCTATGAGCAATAATTAGAGCAGTAATTATTCTACACTTCATTGTGAAGATTAATCCAGCAGCCTCTCCCTAATGATCTAATATTCAACTGTATTGTTTTTGATTCTGATGCAGAGACGATGTGTAAGATGCTCATTACTGTAATTAGTTCCTGATTTACCCTTATTATAACATGTTGCCTGAGAAAGAGAACAAATAGAAAACATTTCCACTTAGGTAAAGCCAGTTTTTATGTCTTACTGAATCTTTTATCCTCAACTTATCTTATAATTTCTCCGATTAGACAAATATATACACTTTTAATGCAGAAATGCCATATCCCAGTGTTCCTTCCTAAAATGTGTACTATATAATAATGTTCTTACCTATTTCTTCTCTGGCAAAAGAAAACGGGTATCCTTCACATTTTAACTGTCACCATGTGATTGCACGTCTCTGTCATGAGAGCTCTTATACCAGCCTGTTCAGTGATAAGACACATTCCTGCACTTCTTCCTGATGCCACAAGAACAAAATGAACACCAGTCACATGCACACATCTAGAAACACGCAGACGAGACCACACACGCATGTGACATTGGCGCTTGTGTAAAAACGTCTTTACTTGACAGACTTGATATTCAGATAACAGAGAGCAGCAGTCTGTCTCTCTCAGAGCTGTCAGATCCTGATGCAATGTGTCCACAGAGGCCTACAGAGAGGATTATCATTGTCTGCAGGGGTCAGAGGCAACACTCCAGACAATGACGCACACAAACCCTGAGTCATGTGTGATCTCTCAGATATAGGTCTATCTGATTACTATGGATGAATAGCTGGCACACTGATGCTGACCTTTATTCATAGACAGCCTGTTTTCCTCCTGATTTGCTCGATGCCTAGAAAACCCTGTTACATAACATATTTTACTCTAGTGCAGGTCTAGGTGACTCTCAGGATAAGAGTGGATAATTGGTGCAGAGACACAAGTGGTGGGAGGACCTACACCCAATGTCCTGGACCTCACCTCCAACTTTGTTATTCCAAAAGAAGGTTTTGCAGGTAGACATTAAAGAAAGCCCCGTGGAACTTCCGTGTTGTGCTGGAAGCCAGTTGTTAGTTTATGTTGGCCGACGAACCTTAGCTCATGTTGTTCTACGTCAGCATAGCAAAGAAATTCACTGAGAAGAGTCCTTCACAAATAAGTCCACAGCCAGCATTAAACAACTGGCACCAATTAGGCTTGTATAGACAACAGAGAGAGATGGGGAAGACCGTCTCATTGTTCATGTCACGTTACAATCAGCTGACCAATAAAAAAGGGACTACATACAAATTGCCACAAATTGTTACATGGAGCACCTTAAAACACAAACATCCATGGGGATACAATGATAAGATATGAAAAGCAACAAATAAAAACATAAAATAAATGTAAACAGAACCTTACATTATCCAGACCCAACAAAAGTTGTTTGTTATAAAGTTGTTATAATTGGGGTTCAATATATATTATGTGACATTTTTACAATACAATTTCCGCAAAAGCAGCTAAACATCACTTTAAAAACATTATTGACATCACCTCGGCTGTGAAAATATCTCTGAGACCCTTCATAGTATGTATGGACAAACTTTTTCCAGTGTCAGTATCAATTGGAACAGCTTACCAAAAAAATTACCAAAAAGACTACGAAAATACATTTAGTAACAACTTATTTAGCATTTATTCATGATTATGAACATTAGTAACACCATTGTTAAAAAAGGATAAATACCAGGCAATGAGATTTTTCCACAACCCAGCCACAACAAATGTGCTCCCACTAGATCTATAAAGCATGACTAAATGATTCATTACCCATTATCATACCTCCGAGTCAAGTGTTGCACATGAGCCTGTATAATTAACCCGCAAGATATTTGAATTGGAAGGGAAACTAAAAATATCCAAATTACACTATAAATTAGGTTTTCATATTTATTTCTTCTTTTTGTTTCATTTGTTTGTTGTTTTTTATTTATTTATTTTAAATCTTACATGTGTGAATTAAACCTGATCTGGCTCGAATGCTGGAGCGGTGGAAGCACACCTGAAGGATAAGTGCTGTGCAGAGGAAAAGATTACTGCCTCTCTATTTCTGTCCTGCAAAGCTCTTTAGCAGTCTTACTGTCGTGTGTCAGAGACTGTGAGAATGAACCATGTGCATGGGTGTGAGCTGGCTGTGTGTACCTGAGAAACTCAACACTGTGTGTTTAATTGTCCCTCCACTGAGCAGCCCATCGTTGCTTTCTTGATTTGCCTGAGTCTGTTCCTGTGTGGACTTATCTTTCCGGCGGCAGGACTGAGGAAAGTGACTGAAAAAACCGAGGAAAACATTCAGGATTAATAGAGACGCTAAAGGGAAAGTGGTCAAGATGTTGATCACCATGCTTACAGCCATGTATATGGTGGTCCGAGTCGTAGAATCGGTAAGAAAAATAGAATGATGGAATAGAAATAAGAGCAGAGATGGAAAGGTGATTATTATCTCTAGAAATTAGATCTGAGCTTAGTGTTGAGCTGTTATCATGATTGTTTAAAAATGTTTTTTCAATATTGGAGGAAATGGGAGCTCTTTGTTTTGCTGCAACCACAATGCTGTGTTTTCCTCAGCCTGAAGTGTTGTCAGTGTCAGTATTAATCATATAAATCAGGTTTATTAGTTTAGACTGCAGCTAAATGTAATTATGGTGATGTTAAAACAAGCAGGCAGATACAAATTATAATGAGGCTAGCATCGACAGCATCCAAATATAATTAATGTGATGCTGAAACAAAATACTCATGCACTGCAAAATCTGACCGAGTGACTTTATCCAAAATTACAAAATTAAGTAGAATAATCATTTTAAGGTGTTAGAACTTTTTAGACCGTACAACTTAAATTTAATAGTCTACTTCACTTGGTTATTCAGGGGTAATTGGTTTCCTGACTTTTTTTTAAAGTAAGCTTTTAAAACTTAGTGTTTTCAGTGTTCATCCCACTGATCACTCTCATCTTATTATGTAACCTGTAATGCTCACGTTTCTAAGAAATGATTTACCAGCACAGAAAAAAAAGAAGAGTTAAGTAGATTTCTGGAGTAGTGGAAAAGAATCAAACTCAACTGAAAATTGAAAGGTTTTAAGATTATTAGAGGCAAACCTGAGATGTTGGCGACAAAGATGTTCAAATAGAAAAAAGTTGATGATTGATGGAGTGTGAAAAGTATTTGGATCATTTACTTAAGCGAAGGTACTAAGTACTAGTATTTTTAAAAAAATGAAAGTACTCATTGGGCAATGAAGTGTATTCCTATTTAGATTAATATTGCTTCTGCATGAATGTGTATTTTGCGTTTCTCTGCTGTAAATGTTCATGGTTGAGTTTATTTGAACTGCTTGTTGGTTTCATCTGCAGCACTGCCTCATATACTTTATAATCATCACATGTTTGTACTCTTGCTGTACTATGAGAACCACGTACCTTTAAATCAACTTTCCATTAGCACAGATACACAGCCCAGTTTTCAGCTTTGTGACTTTGTATTTTACAGCTAAACCAATATGGTTTTTAAATAGTTTATGTTGCTTCAGAAGAAGATTTTTTCACTTGATCCTTTGGTTTACCACAAAGATTCAATATAAAGACATCTGGAGATACATGCTTTGGGTATGAGAAATTGTAATCTTAAAAGTAACTGGTAACTAAAGCAGTCAGATAAATGCAACTAAGGAAAGTATAACATTTGCCTCTGAGACGAAGTGGAGTAGAGGTATAAAGTAGCATAAATACTCAAGTGGAACCGGGATTCCCCAAAAGTTAGACGCTGTGTGAAATGTTAATAAAAACAGAACACAGTCATTTGCAAACAGGCAAACAAAAAAATCTACAAATAAATTATTCTAAAATGTGCTCTTTTTGCTAATCTGAACTCTTCACTTTCAGATAAGTGTCCGGTTTGCCCGGCAGGAGGACCCTTTGCCTTACATGGTGTCCCAGCCTTTGCCTTGGCAGATTCACTCAGTGTCGCACAGCCGGAAGAGCAGCAAAGCAGAGGAGGTTAGTAGCTGCTGACGCACCAAGGCAATTGATTCATTACAGCTAATTCAAGGCACATTCATTCTGCATGACTGACTCATCAACTATGATCACATCTTCTCTGCTGGGGTCCTCTCAGGGTTAAATCATACAGGAGCGCTGATGGTAGTTTTTGTTTTTGTTTTTGTTTTGTTTTTTTTGGATGAAAAGCAGGTAATTAAGCTTTTAATTGCAGAGTTTTGTTCACAGATTTGTTTTTTCTAAACTTCTTTTTTATCAAGCGGACGAGACTGAGCATGTGCAAAGTTCAGAGGTCAAACTTGACTCTGCATGTGAGCATATAAGCTTGTCACACGTTCTTTGTTTGCTGAAAGTGTCTCAGAGGAGAACAGCAGCATGGCCCCAGTGAGTCCATACATCCTTATTCAGGGATCACCACTGTCCGCAACTTTTCTGAGCACATCTCAGTCTGGACTATAATGCACTCCTCTCATGTTCTAAGCATAAAAAACATGCAGTTTACCAGTCTGGGGATATTTTGTGCTTTTTTTTTGTGCTGGAGGAAACCGTTTAATTTTGACGTAGAGCTTAGTAAAGATGAAACTGTCGACTAACAGCACAAACATGAGCAAAGAGCTGGACTAAGACAGGAAGAGGAAATGCGGTGGGTAACCGAGGTCACAGGTGTTCGGAAAAGAAGGCGAAAGACATCATCAGTCCTACAAAAAAACAAAAACAAAAAAACCGCTAGAGTTTAAAAACATGGTTGTAGGCAACGCAAGATGCCACTTTGACGTCTCTGGTAAAAGGAGAGAGGAAACCTCACTGATGAGGTCATGGAGCCGGTGTCACAGAAAAAAAAAACTGACGGGTAAGCAGGCTAAACTGGTCCAGTCCTCAGCCTCTCGCCTACCTGCCTCTGCTCTGCTTGAGCTGTAATCCCAATCAAGGGGATTTGTGTTTGAGGTCATTACCATCACTGTAGATAGAAAGGACACACACACACACACACACACACACACACACACACACACACACACACACACACACACACACACACACACACACACACACACACACACACACACACACACGTAGGCAGATGCAGTTTCACGTGAACCGCACATTCATTCCTAGAGGGTTGCACATTTTGTACAGCCAAGTACAAGAATTTTGCAAAAGTGCCTGTGTGATTATCTACTGCATGTCTCTGATTTTGTGCCGCTGGTGGCATGTGAACAACGTCTCAGATAAGATCTACAACACTGATAATCATCATACCTGACTGGTATCTCGCTCGCACAACTGATTCTTCCCTTCTGTGCGTCATTTGGAGTGTCTTCTAACGCCCTGATGTTCTGTTTTCATCCACAGTTTGACGGCCTCAGGAGGAACAGCATAGGGGTGTACAGAAAGAGTAAGTAGTTGCGTTGGTTCATTGTAATGCAGGCTATTTTTCTGCCACAATAAATCATTGTCATGATGTTACCATAAGGTTTTTTTTTCCCCCAATCAAATCAAGCATCAAGAAATCCAACTCAAACTTTGTACAGAAAAATAGCCCGCTCATTGTGAAAGCTAATGTCTACACCGTGTGCTTGAACTCAATCATTGCTACAGAATATGTCTCCATGGCCTTTGCTTCTGCCTCTCTGGCTGTGCCCTGTGCCCTGTCATGCTCAGACTCCAACGGCAGCAACGGGACCTGCTGCAGCATGCGCGCAGTTTCTCCTGTTCCTCCACTCAGCCCTGTTGAAGTGGAGAAGGCCGCCACCACCATCCAGAGCCACTTCAGGAAGTTCCAACAGAAGAAGCAGAAGAATGGCAAGTAGATGGAAATGGAGGGATGGTGAGAGAGGATTTGGAGCAGGGAGGTGGGGGACGGCTCACCGAGGGATGGATGAACTCTGTGCTCACACACATACACACATACATGTAAATGCACACTTGTGCAAATGTACATACATTCAGAATGAGTAGAGCTGGATTAGTGATACAGTATAAACAACAGCATACACTAATAGATTACTTGTAATACCATATTTAAAAGACATGTGAATAATTATATGTGAATTTTACTGTGTATCTGAATGTGAGAGTGTGTGAGTGACTGTGAGTGTGTTGTCATACATATATATGACCAGTGTTTTGTGTATATTAATATAAAAATAAATAATCACATAATTTGTCAATATTGTGGATCTTTAAAAAAAAAAAAAAAAAACTAACAAGCTATTTCAATAAACTCCTCTGTAAGCCCGTGTCCTGTTTCACTGCAGCGTGACGCCCTCTAGTGTCTCGATCCGGTTCTGGATCATGTTTTTTTTTTTTTTTTTTTTTTTTTCTCAGGTGGTTCATTTCTCTTCATTAATAATTTCAAGGGGCTGTTTGGAGGCCTCAAGTGTTCAGAATTAAATGAGTACGTAAGATGCTAAATAACAGCATGACTAAATCAGAACAACAATGACCGTCTAATCAACAAGAACAAAGCCCGAGTCACATCATCATTTCACAATGCCACTTTTCATTACAAAGTCTCTGTTAATCATGGTCACTGGAAAAAAGAAGTGTTGTGAAGTAACAGCTGCGGGAGTTCAATAACAATGACCTGCAATAGAGGAACAAAATTACGTTTTAAAAACAGTTTCATGTGTTTCACTTTTTTTCTATTTGTTAATTGTTTTCTCTCATGTATGACTTAAGCAAAGTTGAAATCTTTTCCCAGGATAAAGTTCCTTAAAAAATGTTTCAAAAAAAAAAAAGTTTAGACTTGGAAAAAAAGAAAAAAAAAGTTTTTGGCACCATTAAATTCCTTTCTCAGGATTTAAAATTGATTGTTATTTTAATTCTCATTTCCACCACAAGAGGGTGAATTAGCACCAGGACATTGTTACTAGGCCACTGCTTTTCTTAGAAAGAACCTCTGCCTTTGATGGGTCGCTTGGATTGGTGAGGATTAGACATGAGGTTCAGACATGAGGACTCCTCATGTCTGAACCTCTTACCTTTATCAGGATAGGCCAATCAGACGAATAGGAGGGCAGGTCTTAGAAATTGGATCACTGGAATTTAGTTTTAATTGGCCCAGGTTTAAAAATAACCCTATGTGATCTCTGTCTCCAACAGGATACATCATGTATCTCAAATTCATGGTTGTGAAAGAATGAATAATATTGTCACAGTTCATAAAAAGATAGCTTTATTGCACAAGGTGTTGAGTACTCTTTTTCTGTTTTTGTTTGTTTTCATAGAAAAGAAAATGTAGAGTTAAACACAAGCAATTGCAAATTGAAGCAACGTTTTCCCCATAAAAGTTTAAGGAACAACCTCTGCAATTTTAAAATGTTTTAATTAACCCCCTTTTTAAATTGTTCAATTCACTGTTCTCCCTTTTTTCTTTTTATAACCAGCAAAATTTTCGGAACATGCAATGCTGCTGTCCTCCCTCCAAAAAGTGGGATAATAATAAAAAAAAAGGCAAACTCTAAATAAAGCAACCTGTGACAAAGTAAAAAAAAAAAAAAAGAAGAAGAAAAGAAACTAAAGCGAAAAATATATTCAAAAATTAATATTAAAAAAAAAGGAGACAATGCAACCAAATGTCCTGTAAAAAAAGAAATCAATATTGTTAACTATGCATGGTCCACTCTGACGTGTTTCAACTGGTCCATAAATGAAGATAAAGCAGTGTCTGTATAATTCTATAGTTTTTTCATTAAGTCCTCTTCTGTTTCATTACAATAACTTCAGTTCAAAGTTTACATTGTGCCCTGGTTTCTAGTGAAGATGTCGAAAATAGTACTCATTTATACAAAACACTTTCCTATGTACACAAGTCTTCTATTATGGAGTAGAAATTATGTTGTATAGGTGGGCGAGGGGTACAGTGGGGAGGGGGGATCTGATTGGTTGAGCAGATGTGGAAAAGGTTGGGGAAGTATCACATGTGAAGTTTGAGCCTTATCAATGCAGATTGTGTCAGTTTGAAAAGGATGCTGTTGCATTTTTAAGGAAATAATCCACCATCAATCAGTCATTAGTCATTTTAAATACAGCCAGATGTTTAGTTCAGCTGCAGTTATCATGTTCAGTGAGAAATTGACCGTAGTGTAAAGCATTTGTTAGCAATTAGCTTCAAAAGCAAATAGTCTGTTCTGGTCTTTGATCTAATATGAGGTTATCCTCTCAGCTGAATATTGGATCTTACATTAGAGCTGTGAAGGGCCAACATCTGGAATTATTTAGGCTGAGTGGAATTAAATACAGCAAAATTACACAATTACATATTGATAGAATAAATAAACAGTACTTCCAAAATACCTTAAAGGAACAGTTCAACATTTTGGGAATTGCTGAAATTCACACAAATTATCTCTTGTTTGCTTAATCTGTACAAAAAGGCTCACTGGGCCTTTTGTAAAACAATGTCATGAAAGATGCTCCATACTAATGTTCTGTGTAGCTATCCTGGGACGTAAGGAAACATTTAATATTGTCATGCAGATGATAACAATGTTGTATGCACTGTAAAATCTGAAAAAGTTACTTTACTTCAAAAACCAAGGAAACTTACCTCAAAATTACTGAAGTAGACTAATAACTTCGGGTTGTTAGAACTGGTTAGCTTGACAACTTATATTTTCTTTACTTGCTAATTCGGAGGTAATCGACTTTTCCTGTTGACCTTTAAAATGGACAGTGTACAAGCTCAAATATACCGTTCTCTAGCATGGAAAATGGTACACTGTCAATTGTAAACGCTGTCTTTACGTAAGAAACAGTCAGAAAAACAAATATCTCAGATCACATGTAAGTTGCACAAGTTGAAAATCTTGAACAAGTTAAAATTATAAGTCCACTGGTAATTTTGAGAAAAATCGGTTCCCTCGATTTAGAACAATCTTTTCAGACTGAACAGTGTAGACAGGCATCAATTTGATCAAAAGAGGAATTTAACCTGTTTAATATGCCTGCAGCCAAAACAAAGTTGACGTGAAAAACGAGAAGACATTTATATAAAAAAAAATAGCGCTTTCAAAAAGATGATAATATGAAACCATGGTAACCAAAGGTGTGACATTTATCTTTATTGGAGAGTTATGAAAGTGTATCGATCTCATCTCACTATTTTCCCAAAATGCTGAACTCTTGTTTAGAATGTTACACACTGTGGACATTGACAGTAAAACTGTGAAAATATCAGATGGTGGACGTTTCCTTAAACGTACACGTTAGATCGAGCAAACTGACAGCAGATCTGCATTTTAAAATAGAGGCAACTTCACTGAAAATCGGGGAGGGGGGAAAGCAGGTTGGAAAGGAGTTTTATTTCATCGCTCCATCCAATATCCATACAACTGGAGTAAGGGAGCCTCTGTTTTTTGGTTGCTAACACAGGCCCGCCTCATTCCCAAACTCTTGTTTGTCTGAAAACACGACTCGAAAAACAGAAAGGCCAAAAGGAAAGGCATCGTAAGCATTAACAGTGAAGAGTAAAAATGAATTTCTCTCCTGTCTAGTTTGAAAATAAAAAGGGAGCATGAATACATCTATGAGCAGTTTTTTAAAAAGTTTTTACTGTGTGGTATGTTTTATTGGCCTGAAGTCCTGGAGTTTGGGGAGGACTCGCTATGACACAGATAAGAAACAGAAATACTTGTCGGTCTGTTTGCCTTCATTAGTTATAGTCAGTTAATGGCATTGAGTCTGTGAACACACCTTTGGAAGGTACAATACAACATTTTACAATAGGCTCACTTACTGTATAGGCTTGTCCTTGTTTTTACTGTTTTCTTTTTCAACACCACACTTTCTGCACTGAGCCATAGACCACAGTTAACCAGCGACACAATCTCACACTATATTTCGACTTTTACTGTGCTTTGTCCTTTTTCAGCCGCTTTACCTGCCGCGCAGGTGCTCGCAGCTGGAACATTTACAAAATCACAAGGGGGGTCACTGTATCATTCTTCAGACCGCAGTTTCACCATTTAACTTTCTTTCACACCATTTTCCTTTCTCGCCAAGATCTCCCATCCATGGTTGTGCTACCCGTTTAAGCTTCCCCTCGTATTGTTTTCTCTTCCTTCTCTTCTTGCAGTTTCTCACTCTGAGCGATTGTCTTGTGATCTTTTATATATATTTTCAATTAGAACGGCTTCTTATATTTCTCTGCTTTTTTCAATATTCATATATTTGCTATATATTTGAATAGAAATATATATGTACATACTTTTGAAAACAAACATATATCATAATCTTTTTTTCTATTGCGAGAGCCCTGATGTTACATTTTGCCATTTGCAAAACATTTGGAGCAACTCTTTTTTTTTGGAACGATCTTTGTTATGGGATTTAAGCTTTGGGAGAAGAAATGGGGGGGAAAAATAAAGTTTTAACAGATACAGTACCATGCATAAAGCTAAAATAAATTTCAGTGAGGTTGAGGGGACTTGAAAACACATCTTTTAGTTTTGAAGACCACTTATTTTCTGAAGAAATCTCTCTGCTATGTAAGCCCCCTCCCCGTTTCCCCGAACGCAACTGCAAACTCTGTCGACACTCGACCCCTTCGTCTATAATCTCAGTCATCGTCCGAAGATCTTTTCTTACAAATATGATTTTTTTTCCCCTTCTTGTATACATCTCAATAAAATTTGCTGTATGTTTGCAACTCGCCATGCGAGTTGTCATTGAACGTCAAATAGCATTTCTGCCTGTCTGTGCATATTAGACCTCTTCTCTCAGTCTGTCTGTCTTTGCAGCTAGCCGCGATGCTAGCAGTAGGTCACAGTGACACTGTATGGATATGATGGGGGACTGGGTGGGGGAAGGAGTGAAGGTGGGGAAGGATAGGGAGAGCGGAGTACAGGTAAATGGAGTTAAACGAAGAGTAATAGCATTCTGGCACCATGATGAGTCATAAAAAGGGGTCTCCTCCTTGTTTTTGTTCTGAGGCAGGAAAAGAGAGAAAAGAAAATCTTCCCTATTGTATGTAACTTCTCTCTCTCTGAACCCACTTCCTCTTCCCATTTAAGCAGTGCTGTCAATCACACTTAAAAACAAAGTTTCTAAACGCTGGACCAAATTAGGATCATAGCGTTACATCGTCAATCCCCCGTTCACAGGTACAAAATGAACAGTGTGTGTGTGGTGGGGGGTTCAGTTTTGACACAGACGTCTGCCCGAGAGGTCAGCATACTGATTGATTTTAAAAAGGTCCACTGTTGGTGTGTGCCTGCCACATGTATACATATATATATTTACACATATACACCCACACGCACACACACGCAGGCTTGTGAAGGTTTCTGTTACTTGGATCCATTCTAACGTTTTCTTAGTGCACATGAGATTATATTTCCATCGTCGGAAAACAAACAGAAAACTGACGGAAAACCCCCCCCCAAAAAAACAAGGTTGGATTCATCTTTTACTTGATGATGCTTGACATTTTTTCTTTTTTTTTATCTCCTCTGCATTGAGTCTGTTTTATAAAAGCATCAATTAAGACAACTATGCTGTGTCATCCATTGCATGTATAAGAAAAAATTCTCCACGTCTCAAAACTGGTATTGAGACGGCAGTCCTTGCGTTGCCTCTCAAGTATGAATCCGCGATGGAGTAACCTCTCAGAGCCAGTGTTAACACCAAGGTTGGTGGTTTATGCATACAGTAAAAGCATCCTGCCATGGCACGATGCTGTGATATGAGCTCTTCTTCCATCGGAGACCAGAAAAGTAACAGATTTAAAAACCTAAAAACCTCAAAACTCAAGCGACCTGGTTCATTCTACAACTGTCTTGATCCAGAAGACAAGACAGTGCACGTGGAAAGCATTTTGTGCATAAGTACTGAGTCCTTACCAGAAAATGAAAGTATGAAGTGAAACAGATAAATCATGTATAGTTTGGCAAGTGATTTCCAGGGTGATGAAATAAGAGAGAGAGAAAGATGACACAATAATAATAGAAAGCAATCAGGCAGAAAGAAAGGCAAACCCCTGTGCTGTGGAGACCCAACTCTGACCCCTTCCTACAGTAGTGTCAATGGGAACCCAACCAGCCCCCTGCAGCCTGGCACAGCGCAGGCACTGACGGGTCAGCTGTGCATGTGTGTGTTCCTAACCCCATTTTTCCATAGAGGCTCCAGGCAAGCGCTGGCTCGACCAGCATTAAGAGTTACAGTGACAGGCCGCAGTGATGGCAGGCTACACCAGCGTGTATGACTTGGAGTAGGCCCCCGCCTCCCTCCCTCCATCCCTCTGCTTCTGCAGTCTGCCTAAGCCCGAGGAGCTGCTCTCCAGGAGAGAGTCTCTGGATCCTCCCATCTTGGAGGAGGATGAGGAGGCACCTCCAGGAGTCCCTCCTGTGGCTCCTGCTACCCCACCTCCACCGGAGGATGATGACGCCCCAGCAGCTGCAGCGGTAGCAGCAGCGGCTGCCGCTGCACTCTGGGCCACTGAGGCAGAGGAGCCGGGCATGGTGAGAGTCCTCTGAGGGAGTGTGGAGCTGCTAGAGCTAGCAGACACTCCTCCACTCCCACTACCTCCACCACCAGCTCCTCCAGAGGAAGCCCCGGAGGAAGTGAGGTTGGACAGGCCAGAGTGGCCCATGCTTAGGGCCTGCTGCTTTGCAGAGTCCATAGTCACATGACGGCCCTGGGTGTGGTATGCCCGCTGGGCGAGGCCACGAATAGAGGCTTCACGTGGTGGAACCACTGGACATGGGTCATGATGCTCCGACTGCTTTCGGAAGAAGGGATCTGACTTCATGTAGAGGGGTAGGTTGCAGTAGTCACCTGGAGGAGGAAATGTCAACATTTGTGTTAATCATAAAAGGTTTTACATTGTGCATTTTAATCAACTTTACAGTTAATTGTATTAACAATTAAAGATAAGCACTGATTACTGATTTACGGTAAATCATTGTATCTTCAGCTTTCCAATGTAGTTTTTTCTATTCTGCTGCTATCTCAAGTTGATAGTAAACATTTAATTAAGTCTGATTCAGATATCTACAATGCCAAGTTGAAAGTAATTAAGAACAGGAAGCCACTCACTCTTGGCGCGGTGTGGAATGGGCACAGCTACATTCTTGCCACGATCATAGTCCTGGGGTTTGGGCGGCGAGGCAGTGAAACGGCAGATACCGGGCTCTGACGGCGTGCTCATGGACGTCATGCTGTCTGCATTGTCATTGGTACCTGTGGTCATCTGATCCGATGAGCTGTCAGAGATAAAGCACTCAGTAATCTCAAACTTGGCATGCTGCAGGTGTTCCTCTAGCTTGGCATGCTCGTATGCTCTTGCCAGCTCCTCGTAGGTGGACGAGGCGCTCTCTGTCGACACCATGCTGTTGCGACCCTTATCTATGGAAGGGAAAAGAGAGGAAATAAGGATGAGTACATATCCTCCTGTTTTACACAGGATTCTTGTGCCTTTTCTCATCTCTGCATACTACTGGCTGTAAGTGTCATTTCATCCATGTGCCAACCTGTGTCCTGTGAGAGGCTGGCACTGTAGCTGTCGCTCTCTGTGACAGTGATGCCGTGCTGGGAGCCAACTGTGCGCCAGTCTGAGGTGAGAGTGCGGGCTGGCGTGGAGGCCTGGCACTTGGTCAGAGTCCACTGACTGGAGTAGCGGTTCCTGATGCTATGGGCCGACTTGACACTCTTCCTCGACACCGGGTCTGGTGGTAAACGGATGAGGAAATAAGAGGTCAAAGACAGGGAGACGTAGCAGTTGCAACAAAACAGACTCAACTTCACATCCCTTACAATGAAAGCTTTCAGAAAGAACTTACTCGTCCCTGGTCTGATGTCTGACATGTCGATCAAAGGGCCGGTGTTCTGGATGAGGGCCGGATGATGGACAGACACACCTGTGCAGAAGCTCTGAGGGTTCCCAGTTTGGTTAAACTCTGTATCGGTCACAGGGATAGTGGCTTTGTCCTCACCTGTGGGAGACAGAACAAGTATTTCAGAAATACAACTTTAACCCTAATGCCTTCCCAATTTTCATGATGCATTTAAGAGAAAGACGGTTCGATCCGATGCTCATGCAGAGACACACAAACACACACAACAACTCCCTCTGTCTGTCTCTCTCGCTTCCTCTCACCAATTTGCTTGATGCCTTCTTTGTCTTCGATCAGCAGCTGCACTCTGGGGATGTCGATGTGTAACCGTGGGCCCTGAGGAGGCCCCTTCACCGGGGTGTCAAAGCTCCGGTTGTTTTTACTAAACCAGTGATACAAGACAAACATTCACAGTTTTAGAAAACTATTGCAAAGTGAAGATCTGTGAAATTATCTTGAGACAAATATATAACATTTCAGACTTTCCGTGTAGGAACAGCAGTCTCACCTTATCAGCATCTCTGCCAGACTTTTGGCATCTAAAGAGAGAAGTGAACATAACAGATTACTTTTTCCTGATAAACAAACCAATCCCTCAAAATAAATTAAACTCTTGAGACTTCATTCATGGTCCCCTCTGCATTCTACTTTGTTCTTCTTGCCAGTTCATTCCTACCACCTGGCTCCTACTCCTTTCAATTTTTTTCCTTACCTCTTAGTCTCTTCAGCCTCTTTTCCTTGCGTTTCTTGCGAATGATGAAGAGCAGTGCGACACAGAGGGTGACCAAGATCACAGGACAGCCGATAGAAAACAGCTTCTTGACATCGTCGTTCTTTTCCAGAGGAGATTTGATTGGAGGTATTGTGCCTAGATGCACCCAGGAAGAGATTAGTCACTGCTACTCTCAACACCCAACAACATTCAATATTTGTATTGATTTAATCATCAGAAGTAACATATATCATTCATCCAAAACTGAATGTCAAAGAGTCTCCTACTCACTTCCATCATAGTCCAGTGTTGCAAACTGGGAGCTCTGGTTGCCACAGCCGGCGCTGTTACAGGCTTTCATCTTCAGCTCGTACCAGGTGGCCTCACGCAGCTCTGCCAGGAACACATCTGTGGTGGCATTGGTGCGTACATTCTGCCACGCCCATGTACCTGCAAGTTCACATACAAACACTGAGTCTCTAATGGCTTTTCGTATTCTTACTGGATCCCATGAAAAGAAAAGGAAAGTTAGTTCAGTACGCATTCTTTTGATCAAACATCAGTTCTCCCCGATTCATTTGTTGTACAATATCTCAAGATATCACTCACCTTTTGGTCTGAACTCCAGTGTGACTGCGCTGATTGGACAGCCTCCACTGGCCCAGCCCTGCAGGTTGAGTCGGGCGTGGCTGGAGTTAATGTGGGTGAAGACAGGCTGGTCCTTGTTAAACTGCGGTTCTGTAGAAAAGACAAGATAATCAAGTAATTTTACAATTGTTCATATTTTTAAAGGATTGCATGTGTTGTGTTATAGAATAGGTAACTGGGGAACCTAAGGCAACATGGGCAGGCCTGCATGTGATTCAACAACATCAGTACCTGGCGAGCTACTTATCTTGGCAACAGATAACTTCTCCACCCTGGTGTTTCCAAGTGGTGTCATTATTAGCGCTGCTGTCTCAAAGACAACTTGATAGTTTCGGTTTTTCTCAGAGTTGCAAATAACAACAATTCGGTGGGACAATTAAAAGGTGCGTTAATATAAACATTTAGCCTGTAACAGAAATGTCAAAGCAGAGAGAATTGGTGCCAGGCTGCCCACCTGACTGGATCACCAGATAACCTTTCCTATCCAGAGATTTCATGCCCAGAATTTAATTGCTGAATTCTTCACTGTACATTTAAACCTTCATTGTTGACGACAGTGCAGAGACATCTCACATGTGAGCAAAACACCTATTCTGTCCTACAAAAATGGACGTCCATTTTTCTTTTGGGAAAATATGTATCTAATGTTTTCTTTTGATGTTTACTATGCCACACGCATTTCCTTCACCCTCCGTTCCAGGCATCTCACCTCTCCCGTGGGTCTTTGCCTCGATGATCTCACTGATGCGTCCCGCTCCGACGCTGTTCTTTGCAGCCAGCTTCACTTTGTACCAGGTACCGCAGCGCAGGTTGTCCAGTTTGAAGGAGCGCTCAGTGGAACTGATGAAAACGTCTTTCCATTCCTCTGTGTTGTCCACAGAGTATTGCAGCACAAAGCCTACACACACACACAAACACACAAACAGAACACGCAGTATTATATATACATTAGAATTATTTTCTTGCTTCATTACACGATTCCCTGTTTTGTTCACAGTTAAAATGAGGAGCTCCTTGCACTGCTCAGCTTTGAACATTAGTACCGCTGCTCTCCACGAGGTGGCAGTGTCAGACTGTGCTGCTCTCTCTTCGATCAGCCCCCCTGATTGGAGGACGCTCTAGCTGCTCCCTGTCTGTGCTGCCATTAGTTACCTACAAACCCCAAGACTGGGATGGCGCTGACTAAGCATCTATGTAAATGAGGGTATGCAATGTGGTGACTGTTTTTATAATCAGCTGCCTCGGAGAGCCAACTCCCTGCTGCTCTGAGACACTTTACATCTAATCCTCCAACTCTGTCTGTCTTTCCTTCTGCCTGCATATCATTATGTGCATGTGAGCATCTCCGTCTCTGCTTCTTTGTACTCTTCCTGCCATCTTTGTTTCCCCTCCCTCTCTCTCTAGCAGATGGTGCGATAGAGTCCAAAACAGTAGAGGGGTTAACATGTGCAGATCCTGCAGTGTTTGTTTATAAGTTTCACCGTCAACCTGTTTATAGAGGAGGCAGAACACAACAGAAGGTAGAGGAGAACAGTATAGAGCAGCACAATGACGGACTACTGTAGAACAGATTAAATGTGACATTGATTCTTACTGCAGGATTCATTTGTCTGTTTATTCACGTTAACCTTATCTGCACACAACCAGCTGAGATCTTTATTCATGAAAATATGCTGACATGTGGCTAAAGCCACTGCAGCTGTAATGCAAAAATACATGCTTGAAGATATACAGAAGCTTCCTGGATGTATGAGACACTGACAGATGTGTGTTATTCCTGCCTGGTGGCCCATCGTTGTTTGAATACAAAGCTGCACACGCAACACGCTGGTTGCCCCAAAGTTTATTTCACCTCCATGCAAATTATTGTCTTTCTCTCGGTTTTTCCCGGCAGAGTGCTCATCCACATGCAAAACACAGAAATAACTTTTTGTCACGGCTTTGGCAGCTTCACAAACTGGGAAACTGTTTGAGAGAACATTATTCCATACATCCAAGAAGCCCAATCGTCAGCTGACTCACTCCAGGCTGTGTCTGAGGGCCTGCCACGCACCGCTTGTGAGATTCCATATGAAACAGACAGCGAACCCTAACTGTGACTTGTGCAACCTCAAGACAGGGAGGAAGGGTAGAAAAAGGGTGTAAATGTATGTGCATTGCAGTGTGTTCTGTGAATTAGCAATAAAAACAGTTGTTCGCAAAATGGTTCTTAGAACAGTGTGGGACGATAACTCATTCTGAGCGCATCACATCAGAATCATCACACACCAAAGGCCTAACGTCAAAAACAGTCTCACAATCATTCAGATCTCAAGTCTGACTTAAAATGACACTTAAGTAGTTTCATTTTGATTTCGTATTGATCTTATCTCTTATCAAAGGTTAGACTTGACGTAAGTGGTTTCCTGCCGGTAGGGGATTAGTGATTTGCAACATGTATACATCCAAGCCTGTGGGGAACTTTGCATGAACTTAATGACCAACGTGTAGCGGCGACACTTTCTTCAACGCATGTTACCAAAAGTATTAAAGTGCAGTAAAATACAACATATAATGGCGTCGGTTATCTCATGTTTCATTTAGATACCATGGAGGCTGCACTGCTGAGTAAAACTGTGTGTACATCTGCCAAAGAGACATCATATTGTGAAGATTTTGGTTCACTTTTGGCGTCTTGCGCTGGGACTACTTTGAGGTTGGAAACTAGACGTCTCGACTAGGAAATTTCGATCCTTGATGTTGTCTGAACAGCAGCAGGTCCTCTGAATAATTTGAGTTACCTGGCTTCAGTCTCTTCTACCATGATTGTGATCTAGCTTTCTGAACCGCTTCATTTTCTCTTTTGGTCGATGCTTATTCCAGACCGTATTTTTTACAACAGGGAAATCACAGGGCAGGTATATAAGTTACAAATGAAGATTCTCAGAACCTGCTTAAGCTTTTCATGCTCAGCAGCTTTTATGAATCGAATATGAGCACACTGTCAGATATGATCTTGGTTATAGTACGTGGATCAAGTATAAATGTAAGAACATTTTCATAAGTGAGGTTTCTGGTGTTTGAGAGTCTGCTAAAGCTACAATGGGAGTCAGACAGATGCCCCTGCAGCACACTCACGCTTGCAAACAGCATCAACAAAGCAAAGGGATTGAAACCACATCTGCATGCCTATTAAGCCAACACACCTTCACAGCTTCTTCATAAAGAAACCACCAACAATCAGATAATCAAACAGACACATGGGTAAGAGGAGAACCGAAAACCAGATGGCAAATCAATATACTAATAGATCAGTATGCACACTAACAATGGTGAAGGTGAAAGAAAGACGGACAGAGGGTAAACTCAGATCAGAAGTCACAGGGACTTTTTTTTGTATTCATTCACATTCTATATATGAACCCATGTTGGTAACCTCAAGCTAAATCCTGTAAAGTCTCAGCTTTACATCAAACACGGAAGGACAGACAGGAAGATGGCATTGTTGTGCAGGGCCACACGTACCTCTGATGGAGCTGCCTCCGTTGTCTCCTGGTATCCAGGCCAGTGTAATGGAGGAGGTGGAGGTGGTGGAGACGGTCAGGCGAGGCTGGTCTGGAGGGACTGAGGAAGAGACCCAAAGAGTTTAGCGCACAATAATACCTGTACTTGCATAAAAGATTCTTTTTGAATCAATGGAAAACTCAATGTGTAAAAAGTCAACCATTTTTTATGATAAAAAATGAATTAGACTAAAAAGTATTTGAATTCTGCTGTCATGATTGCTATTTTCCTACCTTGCACCAAGAGGTTGACTATGATGGTGTCAAAGCCCAGCGTGTTGGTGGCCGTGCAGGTGTAGTAACCCGAGTCTTCAGCTTTGACAGAGCGCAGCACCAGTGTCCCATTGGACAGGATGAGACGCTGTCCATCGAGAGACACGGGGATGGCTGTGTCCTCACTAACAGGGAGGAAAAGAGGGCATCATAAGGTTTTTGATAAAAGGCGATTCATTTTGTTTCTCCTGAAATCACAAGCTTTACTATTCACTCTTAACGGGTAACACCTTAACCTCCACATTTGTTGGCAGGATTCTCACCTGTCTTTGGTCCACTTTATGGTAGGTGTAGGTTCTCCTACTGAGCTACAGGGCAGTCGCACTTCCTTCATCCAAGGAGTGGTCACCGTGCCCCCGAATGACAGGATCTTAGCCGGAGCTGGTGGAGAATGAAGAGTAAAAGCGTAATGGAGAGAGAGAAATAGAAGAAAGACCACTGGCACACACACAAAAAAGGCAATAGCCTAATTAATATCTACCAATTAGTTAATCTCGCCTTTGTCAAATAAACAATTTCCAAACACGATAATGAAATGCTGTAAAGATCCCAGAATGTGTCGAATCAATACAGAAATGTGATGCTTGATAAGCAATATATACATTGATTTGTTTTCCATTTGGGAGTCTTTCAATACATTTGATTTACTGGTAGAGAGAGAGAGAGAGCAGTGCATTCACCGTGAGTCACACCTGGCCGAAAAGAAATCTGTGTTAAAAGCAACATTGTCCGGCAAAGAATAGCATATGAATAATAATATGGAATGGGGCAAAGAGTGAGCAGAGAGGATTTGAAAAAATATCCGTACATCCAGGCACACAACCCTCTTATTCTCCGTCACTCCCCCACCCGCTCTCTCTCGCTTCCTTTCTCAAGCTTGGCGTCTTAATGCTGGCACTCTAGTGCACTTATGTTAAGGTTGAATGAAGTATTGAGTGGGCAAGCCTGGAGGACACTGCCTTTTACAGCTGCCGATCAGCTGACGCACCCACCCGTACGGGCGTGCACGCATACACTCGCAAACCTTTGCAGCCAGCAGTCAAAAGAAGGGAATAGCTACAGAAAAGGATAAGATGGTGGAAAGTGCACTCTATTCATTCTCACTCCTTTATCCTTCCTGTCTTTTAATCCAAAGGCTATTGATTTAACCGCCCTCTTCATTTTCTTAAACACTCAGCCTCTCTATTGTCTTGAGTATTTGTTAGCTCTGCTCCTGTCGTGTCATTTTCTCTTCTCTGCCCACCCCCTTCACCTGCCATCCACTCTTTGGCTCAGCCTCCTATCATTTCCCTGATGCGGGCCAGTTTATCTGGTGGCCTCCTGAACTCTGAAATCAATAGTGCCTGCCGCTCTGTTGCGTGAAGTCAAACAGGTGAGGTTTAAAAAAATAAAATGGGAAGGATTATATAGAGCAAGTGAAAGAGCAAGAGGGAGAATATTCACATGGTTCACAGCGAAGAGGAATGTAGAGCAAAACATCTTTAGAAAGATGTACTTTTAGTTCAAGGCATTGTCATTAAGTGGCTTAAAGAGGAATACTATTCTAGTGGCAGTTATGCAAGTTCTTATAAGAAAGTGTTGGCAAAGAAAGATTTTGAAATGCTCAACTGCCTCAGTGCCAGACTTTTGAAGACTGTATTTGAAGGAAAGAGAGTGTGAGAAAACACATATTCTAACACAAAGTAGCAGCTCCAGCAGTTCCAGTTTTCCATATATTGACGAGATAAACAACATGCTAGGGCACCTTATGACATGGCTGCATATAAGAGTGTTCATTTTCATTGGTAATATAAACAGCTTGCAATCTAGGGGGCTCAAACCACTTGCTCACAAAGACTTCTATCAAATATAAATCACCTGAATGGGAAATTAAAGTGGTAAGTACAATGTAGTTGTTACAACTCATTCCAAACACAAACACCACATAAAATAAAAACAGATGAATTTCACAATGAGCGCCATCATACTGCTGTGATGCCATCTAAGTTTGCATCGTTGAGTAAAGCTTTGTGGATCTTGCTCAAGTCTGTGACCATTTAATAGTCACTTTCCTGTGTTCTGATAGTAGCGACTAATGCTGGCTCAATCAGAAATGAAGAGTGGGCTGCAGATATCTGGTAACCTCACCTGGTAACTTTCTCCACCTTCACCAGATTATTTTCATTTTTAATGTTCTAGTCCTCAGCACAAACTGACACTTGATTTAACATTACTTGAGTCAATTTATCACATTTCAACTCCCTCTGGAGACTCAAAAGTTTGTATACAACGTTTTCATATACATTTACAGTAGTACGCTTTAACACCTATAAACAGACTGTATTAAAGTCATTGCTCCTCAAATATTGATCAGTTTTAACCATGATTTAACCAAGACTCTTTTTTTTTACTTGCAAACTTCCAAAACCATGTTTTGCCGGGCGTCCAACCTCTATACTGTATGTCTCTTGTCATAAATATCCCTTTCATACTCAAGGACTCACCCTTGGCTGCTGGCTCCACAGTGACCTTGTCGCTGAAGTTGCCCCGGCCAGCGGTGGTGACGGCTGCAGCCCAGATCAGGTACTGCTGCCGGTGATTAAGGTGAGTGATTCGGTAGAACAGCAGCTCTGGATTCGCTTCATATTCGCTGGGCAGCTGGGGAGAGCCGCGAGTGGAAAAGGAATAAGTTAATACTGGAGGATGAACATGTCACATGATATTCCTTAAATATTAAGGGAAAATAAATGTTTCATATCCACTTTGGCCTAAATACTTTCACTTGTAACATTTTGTTGAAACAAGAAGTTTATTCTAAAGGCAAAAGAACACATAAAATATAGACATTTTGGACAGTTATATTCACCTAGGAATGACACATTTAAAGAATTTAAGTAACAAATATCATGTGACCGAGTCTGCTTTGCATTACACATGCTGAGGGGCATAACGTAAAATCTGGGGGATGCCAAAGACAAGATCATTTTGTCACTTTACTGGAGAGGAGGACATAATGTGAAGGACTGACTGAACATCATTCTAATGTGAACCAAGCTCTATATTCTCTCCTGGAGTTAGCACTACGGGAATAAAGCTGCAGAGGGTTCTGGGGCATAATATATTATATTACATTACATCATATTATGATATGATATGCCGAAAAGGCCGTGTGGAAGGATGGAGCTGGAGGAGAGAGAGAGACAGAGAGAGAGAAGAAGAGACAAGAGGGTTGAATTGGGGGGGAGTGAAGCCCACTCCCTCTCCTCCTCTGTTCTCCTCAGGGAGGGCAAACAGAGATATGAGACAGAGAAAGACAATGGGGGACAGACAAATGAGTCAGTCAGAGATATCATGAACAGTCGTACACTAATGAGGCCTATCTACTGCAGGCAGGAGGGGAGGAGAGGAGAGGAGAGGAGAGGAGAGGATGGAAAGGAAAGGAAAGGAAAGGAAAGGAAAGGAAAGGAAAGGAAAGGAAAGGAAAGGAAAGGAAAGGAAAGGAAAGGAAAGGAAAAAGGCACAAAGACACAAAGACACAAATATACAGACACACACAGATCCAGTGGCATACATGACCTGGAGGTGGATGTGTAATTGCAGTGTGTTTAACCCAGCCATGTGTCTGCTATCTAGACGTATATGCATCACTGTCCCCTCAACACACACGCACAACACTCACACACACACAAACACAACACACACACACAAACACAACACACACAACACACACACACACCCTCTCAGCAGTTCTGTCTGTTACTGAGCTTCCGTACTCTGATCTCAACTATGAACATGAAAAAAACAAAAACACGATCACAAATTTAACACACACGTGCTCTGAAAGGTGGCACCTAACATTCATCATCGTCCTGTAAATCACATGTTTTACTCCAGCGTGACACTGACTTGTGTCTCTGACTGACAGGCGCCGCACACAGATGAAATAGGGACGGCGATACGAGTGTCAAATGATTTGAAGAGTCTTTAAACGCAGCAGACCTGCAAAAAACCTGGCGAAGACACTGCAGCATAGCCTGAGCCTGCTGGGTTGTTGTCTGCAGAACGGTTTATTCTGGCCAAATAGATTCGAGTATTCATGTTGTTTTTCACATTTATGAGCAGGCCGTCATGGAGGAATCCACTGGGCTTTTTATTGCTTCCCTGTGTTCCCTGTTCATCATCCATTCCTCTTGTCTCCGTCCTTTTTCTATATTTTCCTCCCCGCCTATCCTTTTACCACACTGCGCCATCCTTTCCTTCTCCTCCTGCCATCACTCTTTATCCATCTCTTCATTTCCCCATCCCTCTGTCATCTGCGGGCCTTGCTTTTTCCTTCCATCTATCCACCAGGACCCCCCTCTGTTTTACATCCACTGCATCCCCCCCCCCCCCGCCTAACTCTCACGTACATCAACGTCCTCTTCTGTTCTCTATACTCTCCACTGCAGGCAGATGTATGGATGGATGGATGGATGGATGCATGGATGAATGGCTGGGTGGGTGGGTAGATGTTGGGAGGAAGGAAGGGAGGGAGGGAGGGAGGGAGGAGTGACAGAGTGTGTGTTGCTGTAACGGATATTAAAATATTCCTCCGGCGTGGAGATAGCGGTGATCCGGGGAACGATAGAGCGAGATAATGAAAAGAGGAACAAAAGTACTCCCCGCGCGTTGTGTCTGACCCCCCCATCCCTCCTTCCTTCTCTCCAGTTGCACTCATTTACATAGTAATCATCCTGAACTCTGCATGGGGGCTTCAGAGGGAGAAAGAGCGAGTGAAAGAGATAGATAGATAGATAGATAGATAGATAGATAGATAGATAGATAGATAGATAGATAGATAGATAGATAGATAGATAGATAGATAGATAGACAGATAAAACATGAGTTGCATATATACATGCACCTCTATACGCATGGTGTGATACATTTATGAGTGTGTGCGAGTGTGCGTGCGTGTGTGTCTGTGCGTAAGCGAGAGTGTGTGTTTGCTGTCGGCTTGTTTTCTGCCCTCGTTGATGAACAGATGAGGTTGTCCTGGCAACGTGATGAGACGCAGATATGCAAATGGGGCTGGAGGGTGAGCTTGCACGCACACACACTGCGGTATGAGGAGAGCTCATTTTCACACACACATCTCACCAAGACTGCAGCACTAGACCACACACGCAAACACACACACACACACAAACGGATACATACACATATCCACAAACACACAAGTGCAGAACGTCGTCATAATTGCATCAATTTTCATTTATATTAGCATCGTGTGTGTAACAAGAGATATATGCTGCATTAGGGAAAAGGATCCTCTTTGGTGTCGGCCATGTTTGGATGCTCCTCTTCCCCCACTTTTACCTCTTTCCTGAAACTCACCGCACCCCTCTCATAACTCACCGGTTGGCCTGACCCGGGGCTGGAGCAGTAGATGGTGTACTTGCGGATGATTCCATTCGGCTTGTGAGGGGGTAACCAGGACACCACGACACTGCTGGCGGAGGAGGGCACAGCTTTGATGCCAGCTGGGGGTCCGGGGTCTGAATCATAGAGGGGAGAGAAATGGAGGGCAAGAGAGTGAAGCGTGAACCAGTTTTCCTTTTTTTTTTTTCAGTGTGTACAGTAAACAGAGTTAATAGTGTTAAGCACGAACAGATCTGGGAGATTTGCCAATTTGTTGTTTTTTTGCCTTTTAAATTATTAAAACACAAGTGCTAAAAACATCCATGTGTTTCCACTAGACAGTTGATGAAGTGGTCGTTACTCCATATTTTCTCCTTTAATATATGAGGGGGGTGAGCTAACATGTTAAGTCTTATAGCAGCCATCCTAATTTTTGCTCATGATTTCAAGACAAATGTTTAGTTGAACAAACCAAAAAAAAAAAAAGGTGTCAAACGCCAGGTTCAGCATGTAATCATTACAACTTTCTCAGTTTTTCGGTACATTTAAACAGCTCTCTCCTTGTTACCATGATTCTGCTGTAGCAGTGATAAGAATAGAACAAAAATAAAAATGACAGAACAGAAAATGAGAGGTCCCTCCAAACCTAAAATATTTTCAACTCTACCACATGTATCATTTCAATATATCAATATCAATCAATCGTCATAGTCGTTATCAGGTAAATTAGCTTCCAATATTCAGCGTGAATGTTGACTAGGGCAGAAATTATTATCTGATCAACAGTACATTAAACTTTTTTCCGCATTTGACAAAACAAGTCATTTGATTTGGTTGGCTTGGGGAAATTGTAAAGGCCATGACATCTGATAGACTACACAATTAATTGATAAAATGATTGGCAGATTAATTAGTAATACAAATATTAAATTGTCTGGCACAGGCTCCCAACTAGTAACCTGTTAAACCTGCAATTCTTCATATCTAAGAAGCTGGAGAGAGGTTTTTCTTTTAATAAGTCAATGAAGATCTTTCTCTTCTGATTAAAATTTCTTCCCTAGAAGTACATAGTGCACCTTTAAGTGTATAGTAATCAGTGCTCCAACATGGATTCATGTTTACTGTTTTGTGTATTTGCTCTGATTAAAAATAAGATAAACATGTAATGTTTTCTTTCTTTTGGTGCAGCACAGATGATTATCAACACCTAGGAGGTCAGAAAACCGCAGAATTAGACATCAGGCATTAATTTAAAGTTAACACATTGTGTTAAATATTAAATCCACAAATTAACACATATTCAAAGGGACCAAATGAAGTTGCTCCTGGAGACAGCCTATAAAAGAACTGAATAATAGGTCTATGTCTTCCTCAGTGTCTACTGTATTATTGTCTTGATACAGAGGCAGAGAAAGGCGAGCTGAGAACTGCCTGTTTGCACAATTCCACAGCAAACACTTTTTTTTCCATATGCTGCAGACAGAACTGAGGGCAAAAGGGAAGGCAGAGACCCGGGAGAGACAGAGAACGTTGAACGTATGTGAAGAGGTTGCCCCTGGACACAGTGTCAACCCGCATCAGGGAAGAGGAGACACTCAACTTGCCCCTCGTGAACACACACACAGATTCACACACACATACACGCACACCCAAAGACGAGCTCAACACACATATTTGAAGACCTATCGCAGCAAGGCCAGCTCATAAAATGGAGATATAGTGAGAAAAGAGAGAATAAAGGCCTTTTCTCAAATGACACTTCTTAGAATGTGGCCCCCTCCTCTCTCTCTCTTTCTCTCTCTCTCTCCCTCATTTTCCTCATCTCCAGACGCTCGCCTCCTCCTCTGCCTGGCCCCAGGGAGGGAGAGGAGAGGCGGATACGGATGTAATCCACAGCCCGCCAGTGTAAGCACAAAATTAATTCTCTTTAAGCCACAAAGAATTAATCCCTCTCCTTGTGCTGGGTGCTGAGCTAGACTTGCACACAAACAATAGCGCATGTACACACACACGTGCGCGCACACCAACGCTAAGACACGGTACACATGTGCACACACACTTAACCCCTGCCAACACTTCCGCATATTCACACGCACAGACCCACACCCTGAGGCACCTTTTACCACACACACACACACACACACACACACACACACACACACACACACACACACACACACACACACTTTTTGGCTTCTTAATTCTCATTAGCACTGGTAATGGCACATCAGAGCACAAAGAGGTTTTAATCAGAAACCCTCAGCCTTACAAAGACCCCCTCTACACCCACTACAGCCTGAAACAAGGGCAAAAATAAACCCTGAACCTGCTCTGAAGGTGTGGTCAAAGCTAAATTCTTTTGATCTACTGAAATATGTACTCACAGTCTTCACGGGTTTGGATGTAGAGCACGTTGCTGCGGACTCCATCTCCAGCCTGGGTGTAGGCCAGCACCTGGATGCTGTAGTTGGTGAACTTCTCCAGGCCCCGGAGCTCCACCTGCTCCTTGATGGTTGTGATGTTTTGCATCTCGCCCCATTCTGAGACGCGAAAAAGAGAGTGACACAGAGATGTTCAGATTGAGGACCGAGATGTTAGAGGTCCCGCAGGTTTCAGATAAAGACGCGCTCAGCTCACCTCCGTCCGGGAAGACGGCCCAGAACACCACACGATATCCCTTCAATACACCATGCAGGGTCAGCCTGGGGGGTTCGGCCCATGTGATGACCGCTTCGTCCGATGTTACGGAAATGGCTCGCACGTTCTGAGGAGGCTGGCTGGGCACTGAAGACAAATAGACAGAGAGAGGAGAGCAACAATGAGATAAGTTATCAAACCATGCATCCCCAGTTATCTGACAAGTTTAATTTAAATAGAAAAAAGTCTATTAATTTATAAAAAGGTGCATCAAACCTCTCTGCTCCAACTCAAGGTTCTCTAATTTTTGGATGTCATCCTGATCAGCCTTGTGAACACAGTCTTGATGAACAGCTACAGTAAATTATCTGTTTTTTAGAGCAGGGATTTTTAATTCAATGAATGCTGAACTTTAATCAAATTTCTGTGGATGTTTAATGAGACTCTAAACTTTGATATCATATATGCATTTTAACTATTCTAAACCATTTTTTCAGGCTTTAAGTTGCTTATTCCACACTGACAATATCTCATATATCTTGTATTTTTTATGCCTTGAAACTTTGGGATCTGTTCCTCTATCATGTCAGGTTCTGTATGGTTGAAGGGTTTTGAAACCACCTGCAACAGTCAACTGAGCAAAAGTTCAAATCCACGACTCAACTTTTATAGGAAGCACCATTCCAACAAATGAATGTCCTCTGCATCACTGCAGGCAAACTTGCCCAAAATGTTGATATTTTTTGGATCTCCACCATAATTAAAGTAGCTATGCTGTTTCCTCTGTCTTCTGTATGTGGTGTGGAACATGATATCCAATACAATACCAATAAGAGTATTCTTTAAATTTGTAGAACCAAAGAGGTCAACTGTCTTCAATTTCCTGATTTCAAATTGTGGGATATAAAATCTTAGGATTGGATATAATGAGGTCAAATATCTTGGACTTTTTTATCGCGGGGCAAAAAGACAGATGACGATAATATGTATACAGTCAATGTCAGTGCTGTGAGATGTACGCACAACCCAAGTTCAGTATGTGTACAGATAGAATAAAGATGTCTCTGTCACTTCATACGCACATGGAGACTTCAGGTAGCTTTAAAAGACACCTTGAGAACAAAACTCAAAGAGAACTAGATATTGTGGTGCAAGTGGAATGTTTGTGGCTGCAGCAGTCAGGTGGTGTTTTAATGCTGTGAAGCAAGGGCTGCCATTGTCTCAAAAGCAGGACTGCATTGGCCGTCTTATTAATAAATAATTCAATAAACCCTCTCTAAAAAATCCTAGAAGGGATTTCCATATCAAACCTGAAGTGAGTAAACAGGCTAGCGATAGATAAAAAAGCTCATGACATGCATCCAGCCTGATGTATAGGACCATCTCTACAACCGCCATCTCTCTTTCTCTGTACAAGCCTCCTTCTGTCCCCGCCAGTCCAGGTGTCTCATCTATTGGCCACCGCTGACCATTAGTCTTTCAGGCTTTGAATAACGCGCACTGTTGACGATGAACAGAAGTCAACTTGTGAGAGAAGGAGGGGCAGGAAGAGAGGAAGAGAGGCGACTGAAAGACAGAGAGCAATGAAAGAGAGATCGGGCCAAGTCCACCAGGGAATTTCTCTGCAGCTGGTGGTGAGCGAGGAGTCGGGGAGGAGGACGGAGGAAGGGAGGGAGAGGAGAAAGGAGGATTAGAAGACTGAAACAGGGTTTTGCATGAATAAACCTGTAGGCTCCGAGTCTAAATAATTAGTCGGCAACAAAACACAGCCCAGTTCCTGTCTGCAGTCGCACCTTCGCAAGAGGAGAAATGAGGACTGAGAAGAAGGGGTGTGAAGAAAAAGGTGAGCTAAATGAGTACATAAGTTTTGGAAGAGAGGGCGGGGAACACAGGAACATAATGAAAGGCAGTTTTGGACTGGGGCTACAGGGGGGAGGAGACGGAGGGTGAGGGGGCAGAGGAAGAAGGGAGGAAGGGAGGAAGAGACTTAAAAGCAAGGGTAGCAAGGGAAGGGCAGAAAAAAAAGATGAAAAGAGGGGAGCGGAGAGACAATGCGCTCAGCTGTGGATAATTACAGCAGGAAGCTAGCAGAGGGAACGAGAGAGAGAGAGACAGACAGAGAGACAAGCTAATTATAATTATTTTTAGTATGCTTGTTGTTATCACTATTATCATAATGGCCATCAATATCACTGTCGCCACGGTGACAGCCACAGGGAAGAACTGGAGGGCTCTGTCTGCTCTGGACCAATGGGGCTCAGCCAACTGTTCACTGGGTGGACAAGTTTGTATGTGACGTGTGTGTGTGCGTGTGCTTGTTTGTGTGTGTGTGTGTATGTGTGTGTGTGCGCACGCGTGTGTGTGTATGTGTACCTGATTGTATTCAGGCAAATGTGGATGATGTATGAAAAAGATGCTACATGTTTGCATGATGCAAGAATAAATGATAAAAGAAAGAACACTAGAAGGACAATTTTTAAGTTTTTTTTCTCCAGAGATTGTTTAACTGTAGTTATTGGTGTTTCTATGCTGATGTCTGTCAGCTAGTTCGAATTTATTTAGCTCCTTAGTGGCCAAAAGTCAATTAATGCAGCTCACTTGGAAAATTTAATTTAGCAGGAAATGAATAAATAATTGACTTTTGGAGCTGCCAATGCCTTGTAAATCATAGCCTTTGAAAGTCCAAGTGATCCTACTGCTTTATCACTACACACCCTCCGTATCTCCCACAAGACTACCTTTGGCCCCACACACTATCTTGCCTTTTCAAATCTTCAAGGACCAGATTTATATTAATTTATGATCACTTACGTTGGATAAAATATCTTCCACCTTTCAGCAAAACTAAATGATAAACAAACTCAGCCCACAACACTGACCAGTGTCTTCCACTATGGAGTTTGTGGAGGATATCGGTGGCTATCGAATGTTTAAGGCAAAATGTGATTGTCTTTGATTTAAAAAAGATATCCTGAATCTTGTTTAATCATGTACCATCATTTGGTAGAGGGTACACATAAAGTAAACTCTATAAATATTGCACCTTCACATAAATGCTGAATTTGTTGGCAAGGGACAAAACTTTCATATCCGAGGCACTCTGTTTTTTTTTTTTTTTTGTATTTGTGATCCATCTGTAGTCCATTTATAGTCTGAGTGGAACTGACTCATCACGTTAAAATGGGAAACAGCCTGCGTGGAGAGCGAAAGAAGCTGAAACCAATAGCCGAAATGCAATCTCAAAACTCATCTGCTTCCGTCAGAAAACTGTTTTTGATTTGTTACTGATTGATTCATTTTTTTTTTTTTTTTTATGTATCTGCATCAGCTCCATCTCCTTTCTGTGTCTCAAGCTGCTAATCAGATTGTGAACACACAGAAGTCTTTAGGCCCATTTATCTGTTATCCACTGTCCAGATCTTGAGCCCAGAGGCCCTAAAAAGCAGCAGAGGTGCCAAAACTATTTTCCTTGGAGAGCCAAACCTAAAATCTAAGGGTGGGACAAGGGCCTATTTTATTTTATCTATTCATCATTCTATCTTATTGTGAATATGCAAAATGCTGCTAGGATTCCAAGATCCGATAACTCCAACTTTTTCTTTGCAAATGTCACATTCCCTACCATGCACATAAAATTAGGGATCCTGGATGAAGTGCATTTTATCTCACAAAAAATAAAACAAACAATCTATAGTATATCTGTATTCATTTAATTCATTCTTTTATAACTAAAAACATTTGGGCCACTTTTGGCTAGATCGGCTTCAGACAACAGTCGATTGGTACTGAGATTGCTGAAATTGAAACCGGAAATTACATGAGATTTGTCTTCGGTTCAGAGCTTGACAGACGTGTGTAGTCAGGACAACATATGTTTTCCGAAAGATTTCTTAATACTGCAAGACTGGGAATTGTTGAACATTTTTGCTATTTTGCGACTACGGCACTTACCTGAATGAATAAAAACCTGGCACTCGTATTCCTATGATTGTCTCTCATTATGTGCATTTTCCTGCATACTCACAGCCAGAAGCAGTTTAAATATCCCTGAACACTGTTCAGGATTTGTGCAGCCTAGGAAAAGAAAAGTGCTTTTGTAGTTCATTCATTCATCTAGTCGCTCACTGAACATTTGGCTGATCTACCCGCCAGCCATCGGGATGCATGGTGGCATCTCCACATCAATCACCCTCTCTGCAGTACTGCTGAATATGCACTGTGTCTACGAGACCATGTGTGTCCTTGGTATTTGTTAAAAAGCATTTGGACTCCAGCAGCCCACATTCATTTGTGTTGAAAGAACAGAGAAAATGTAGTAATTTTAGGTTACAAAGCATGGCATGATTTGACACAGATCAGACAGCGAGGAGGCAGAAAGAACAATGGCAACAGAGAAAGTGCAGTAACTGTGAATCAAAGCCGGCGTGGACAGAGGGCGATATTTCAGAATGTAGGTCTGGCAGTTTGCTTTTCTCCAGAATATAATGTGCCGATCGCTAACCCTTTTCATACATGCTGAGTTACGTTCTGAGTTTCTCCTTTATCCTGATCCTCACCATCCTCCAGTGTTGTAGCGTTGATCTCTGAGCTGGAAGGCCCTGTGCCGGCCCTGTTGAAAGCCTGGACGACCACGCCATACTGGGCAAACTTCTTCAGGTTGTCCAGAGTGTAGACCTCACTGTCGCCCGTCGCCTTCATCTCCACGATGCTGTACTGGCCGTTGCTGCCCGGTCCGTTCTCTCTGTAACCGATCTGGTAACCGCGGATCACCCCGTTCTGCAGCTCCTTCCTGGGAGCCTGGGGAACGCAAAGACAGTACTGACATCATACAACGTTTGCTGGCTGCTTCTGGATGCCTCGAAAAGACTACCAGTGTAACACAATCATACAGATTTTAAACTGTAAATATCAACCATGTCTGATATCATCGGGGTTGGCCCAATGAGTCTACGAGCAGTTCCAATGGAACTAAAACTGGATCTTTCAACCCCTCACCTTACCAGATAATCTGCTGAAGAGTGTTTGTTTGAAACAGACACTGCACTAGTCTTTTGAAATTGACTTAAATTCCCTCATAGTAACCAGCTTTGTCAATTTCAAGTCCCTCTGTTAGTTATTTGAAGGACAAAGGTGTAACAAAAAGCCATGCGCCTTGTTTTGTTCCAACACGACGAGGTAATAGCACAGGCCATAATGATGTTGTTTTATCCACATGTATGTACGCAGATCGGAAAGAACCAGCCCAAGGAGAGATTTGTAAATAAAATTCAAAAAAGCTGTTTAGACGTAAGACAAGTCTAACACTTTACCTTCCAGGTGACCCTGATACTCTGAGAGGTCACAGGCTGCAGGATCACCTCCATGGGAGGACCATCGGGCTCTGCAGAAGGAGGCAACAACACAGGGGTAGAGGTGGAGGCATTTGTCAACAAACATTCAGTGGCTTTCATTTTTCCAGTAAGTCTCACAGCTCTGCAAGACTCAGAGGTGCATTTTTTTTCAAAGATGGTTTCCTTTCTTAGATTCATTGAAATTGTCTTTCAATACAAAATGTGTATTCAAGGACGGCTATCAGCTACAACTCAGTTGAGAAAGCTTATACAATAAAGCAAAAGTGAAAGATTCACTCACAATGACATTAGTAAAAAAGCAGATACTCACGGGCTTCCTCTGTGCTGATGGTGAGCTCCTTACTGGCCTCGCTCTTGCCAATAGAATTGTAGGAGTACATGCGGATGCTGTAGACGGAGGCAGGGTGAAGGTCCACTATGTTAGCCTGATTGTTGGTGGGGGAGATGTTTCGAGTGGCGTGTTTCAGCTCCCAGGAGTCTGACAGAAAGAGAGGACAAATAACAGTTTTATTAAGTTTTCATTTGGATTTATTTGTGGAATCTTATTTTCTCACCCTTTCTGAATATCAGAGTCTTGCTTTTGTAATCATACAAAAATTTAATACAGAAATGGAAAGTCAAAATGTGGCAGTTTGTATTTTGACACTGTCAAATAAAGAGAATAAACACCAACTTCTAAGCATATTTTTCCCCTGTCGGACTCACTTTTCTATCTTCATTTTCGATAAGATGACAAATCTTTTCACTTACCTGTCTTGTTCTTGTACTCGATGTCGTAGGAGGTAATGACGCTGTTGCCATCAAATCTCTGTGTCCACCGCAGATTCATACTGCGATCTTTCACTTCTCGGACCTCCAACTCTGGAGGGTCTGGGGGCTCTGGGGATTACAAACAGAGGTTGTCATGAAAGGGAGGGAGGCAAAGTTAAAAGAAGAAGCCGTAGCACCTAAAGACGGAGTCAGTACATGCGGTTATACAGGAAATGGTTACCTTGCACAGTGAGCTGGATAAGGCCTCGTCCTTCTCCATAAGAGTTGATTGCATGACAGGAGAAGAAGACTGAATCTTCACGCTCTGCTGGCTTTAGCTGTAGGGACAGAGGCAGAAAGAGAAATAAGAGAGAGACAAACAGCTCTATCTTTGTGCAGGGAAACTGTAAAGCACAGCTTTGTGATGGAAAAGGGGCCTAGTGAGAATTGTTTCTCTACAGGACCAGTCTAGTGATGAATTGCATTTTGGGTGTCAAGACTTTTTGCACCATTTGACACACACAGGCTTGAGAACTTGAGAAAAGTGCGCTGAGAAAAGTGCACTGTGTCTGATGTACCCTGCGTGCTATTCATGTCTCTTTAGCTGGTGAAGGAGTGTCCGAATAGACCTCTGTAAGCATGTCAGCATCAAACGGGCTGCAAAAACAGTTATCTTCATCCACAATTGGTGCCATGCACTCCATGAATGCCCTCCTTTTTTAGTTTAAAGGCAATTTTGGTTGTTCTGTCTGTTTTAACTTGTTTACATTCTGTGTAGATACCATGAAGAGTAGCATATAATCTGCATCAACTAATGGGGATTCTCACAAAATCCCAATCCTAAAATTTGTACAGTATTTCGTTTGAGCACATTGTCAACCACATTTACTGACACCAAATCCAGTCGAGTGACCTTCATTTATCAGAACATGATTCAGCCCCTCTTTACATCACAGGCCTGTGTTGCTACCCTCTCTTAGTAACCTGACAAATCATGTTTTCATAAATGTAATAACTGTGCAACCTTGGAAAAGGATCAGATAGTTTAAGTTTAGAAACAGATGGTTTTGGGTTAAACAAGTATTGTTGTTGCCTAAACCTAACCAGAATTTTAAGTTAACCTTATAAGTATAACAGTAAATTTCATATATTTCAGACAGGAAACAAATCCCAGCCTCCCTCTGTGAAAGTCATTTACTCAAACCTTTCAGCCACAATGGCTTGATCCATCACCATTTTCAATCATTCTAATACTTCAAGAGATGTTATCTTTTGCTGTGCATTCAAACATCCATGCAACTCTGGATGTCCCAGAGCTGAACTTAGTTTCCTCTCAGGAGATGGTGATGGTAAGTTGTGGTGGGAGGAAAACATGGTAAACCTTTGCACACACTGTCGGTACTGAAGTCTACCTGCGGGCTGTAAGGTCATCTGAATGAGGAGTGTGCACCAGTTTTTCCTACTCTCAAACAATTAGACAGACCACGACTGTGACCAGCTTTTAACAACTCTATAACACACTGACTGATATGATAATGGACTCTGCTTGATCTCACCTTTATTCAATACACCTCAGGCAACAAAAAAATAAAGCACACAGCTCACTAGATTCGTACCTTGACTCATAAACACAGAGCTCGAACAGACAAAAGAGGAAATGGAATCTATTTGTCGGAGTCATAAAGACACTGCTGTCTTAATGTGTTTGAAGTGTTTCTCACCTTGAGCGTGGACAACACCTCGTCCGTCTTCTCGTTGGGACTTGTGGTAATGGAGTACCGGGGGTTGCGGTCGGGGTCGATGACCGTGTCGCCTCTCTCCCAGCGGATGATGATCGGCCATTCTCCCCTGGCTGTGCAGTTCAGCTCCTTCACATGACCCTTCTTAGCCATGGTGGTGTTGGGGTGACTGGTGATCATCGCTGGGACTGGAAGGAGACAGGAAATGAGAGTGTGAGATGAAGTTGGGGGGGGGGGGGGGGATGGAGCAGGGGGAAATGGTGACAGTAAACAGATTGATGAGAGGGATATTAGGCGGATAAAAGAGGGAGAGGGGGAAGGAAAAGGAAAGAGTAAGTGGATAATGAGTAGAAAGTAGGAAGAGAGCGGGGAGCAGGGGCAGTTAGAAAGGTGGAGTTCAGAGTCGCCAAGTTCCATTGCAGTAGAGTAATGAAGAGCTATGGTCAATGAGGTAAAGTCAATAAACCTCCTCTCTCATTCTCCAATAGTTAACATCGGGGTCTAGGTGAATGAAGAGGCGAAAACGATACACTCTACCTTTCCTGCGTACAATGTACACACAGATCCACTCACACACTCAATCTCCCGCCCGGCACACACACATACACACACACAATACCGATCTGAGGAAGGTTCTGCTGTTTTGTTTTCATCACTTATTCATCTCGGCCTCCCCTCTTTTCCTCTTTTCCTCCCTCTCCGCTGAGTGAAACAGACAGAATTGAGGGAGGCAGAGGAGAGGAACGGTTCAATCAATAACACTAACACCAGAGGAGGAAAGAGAGACGGAGAGGGAAGGAGGAGGGGGGGTGGGCGATCCTGTGATAGCAGAACATGGTGCAACTAGTTGTAGTATTTATGTGTACCTGCTTAAATGTGTCAAAATGGAGCCAGAAATGAAGCCTCGACATCTCTTTTGTGTGTATGGCTGCTTTGTAAGGTCATCGTATTGCATGCAGCTACATGCCCGGCTTGATGTTGACATTGTGTATGTATGTGTGTGTATGCGTGTGTGCACGTGCATTTTCCCTACGCATTTTCACAGGGTGTGACTGACAGCGAGGGCAGGATGGAGAGATTGATTGCAGATAATGATTAAGCTCAAAGTGTTTTTGATTGTCTGTAGACAGATCCCAAGAGCCAAAAGATCAATCGCTCAGTAGCACGCTTTCTCACTGCACACACACTTCTTCCTCTCTCTTTCTCTCTCACTCTGCTCCTACGGTCACCTTTGCTCCACCAATTCATCAGCGCGCACGTATATATGTTCGTGCCCACAGAGCGCAGGGGGAGTAGTGCGAGCCGGCTCATTGGTTTGACACACTTAGCGAGTGTGTGTGCATTAAGACTGATAAAGCAGGAGCACTGGAGCATCCTAGATGGCCTCGCTGCAGTCATGAAAAAAAAAAAAAAAGAGAGAGAACCCTGCTACATTAGCCCTTTGTGAGTGTGTGTACTCACTCTTCACAGTGAGGACCATGCTCTTGCTGATGTCGGAGCCCACTCCGTTGGAGGCCTGACAGAGGTAGAATCCTCGATCCTCTTCCAGCACATGTCTGATGAGCAGAGAGCCGTTATTCATGATCTGGATACGGCCCGTCAGAGGCACAGGGTGGTACTGCTGCGGATTCCCGATACCCGCTGGACAGGAAGAGAAGCAGGAGATAATGATGAATTGTATAAGTCATCGACATTTGCAATCAAATTTACTATGGGAAGTATGGACCTGTGAATATGACAATGGGCTGAGAAAAAGCAGACAGAGACGCATCACAGTACATAGATAAAAGAATGAAAGATGGGTCATGTACCTAGTGTACCTTTGGCATGCTTCCACATGACCTTAGGAGGAGGGTATCCATCGACGGAACAGTTAAGGATCCCGGCCTTCCCATAGATCCCATCCTGGTTGTTGGGTTGCACTACAAACCGAGGAGGCACTGGAGGAGGAGAAGAGGAAGGGAACAGAATATAAAGACAAAAACGTAACTGTTGGTTCTTTCCCAAAATGGAACCATATGTCATGTTTCCTTCATGGCCAGCGCACTGAATTTCAGTCAGAACATTATCAACTGTCCTAATGTTCCACTAAATCCTAACTTTTCATCTGCCATGTTCATTGAAATCAAGTTTAACAAATGTACGCTCCAGTTAATGTGACGCACTGCGTTTTCAGGGATGGAATTAACTGAATGGTCCTGCATTCAAAATCCTGCTTATGTAATAGCACAAAAGCATTCTGTCTCAGTCTTCACCTTCAAATTGAGACTGTTTCATAACCAGTTAAAAGTTCTTTGTAGTACGTTAAAGTGCAATACCCGATCACTGCAGCGCTGTCTCATCCCCTCCATCCTCACCTGTAACTGTGAGCTGCCTTTCCGTGCTGACAGTGGCGGCGTCGTTGCTGGCAATGCAGGTGTAGTTGCCGTTGTGTTTGAGTGACACCTTGGATATCTGGAGGGAGCTCAAGTACTCCTTTGTGTCGATGGTGATGCCCGAGGAGGGCACGATCTCCTGCCCGTCCTTGCGCCACGTGATGCGTATGGGCATGTCTCCAGACGACACCACGCAGGCGATGTACATCAATTTACCGATGGAAGTCGGCGGAAAGTCAAATGGCTGGATCAGTGGTGGAACTGAGCGAGAGGTAGAGGAGGGGGGGATGAAAGGGCGAGCAAGAGAGGTGAAGGGAGGTAGAGAGAGGAAAAGAGAGCGAGTAGAAGAGCAGTAGAAAGTGTTTGAGGGGAAAACAGTGAAATGAGATAAAGGAAGATGAGCAGGAAGAGATAGAGCAGGCAGATCAAGTCGAGGAAACGAAAAGGAGAGCGGGGGAGAGAAAAAAAGCAAGGACAGGCAACAGGGGGAAACAAAGGGTAGATAGAGAGAGGGCAGAGCAAGGCAAAGAGGGAATGGAAATAAAGAAAAAAAAAGATGAATGGAAACAGTTAAAGGGGTTGTTTAAATGAGCGGGGTGAAAAAGAGGTGAAGACAGAGATTTGAGGCAGATATGAATAAGTGAAGGATAGAGAATAGAAGGGAAGTCAGATGTGAGGACGCAGGGAGAATGACGGGAGACACACAGATTTGATGTTTCGGGGGCATCGAGAGGACACGGGGTGGGAGAGTCGGCGATGTGGAGGGAGAAGAGACACAGAGGAGAGAGACACAAAGACAGAATCTGTTATTTTCACCTGAAGGGCTGATTGGTAAACTCTCTGTTTTTGAGTTTGTCATCTAAGCCTGGACCCTCAAAGCCTCCACTTCCCCGCAGCATGGCCTACTAGCCCACTACCCACTCTGCAGCCACCTGTGCCCCCAACCAACCCCTCCACTCCACCCCACCAAGCCTGCCCTGCTAAAGCCAGCCCATAATAGCTGCTCTAATTAGAGCTCCATCCGCAGGGGGAAGAACGGTGTTGCTATGGAGAGCGGCGGAGGTGATGGCGGTGGTTTGGAGTGGGGGAGGCGGGGAGGGTGGAGGTGGTGGTGGTGCTGGCGGTGGGGGTGGAGGGGGTGGTTACAGCTGAGACATCTGGGGGATTTAATCTGGGCCTCGTTAAAATTCATCTAATTAAATCAGAGACATGACGAGCACACATTCATACAAGCACATACCTACACCCACACACAGCATACACACACACGTGCGCGCAAACAGTGCGAAGACCACCACGAATTTCACACATCTGCTAATGTCAAGTCGAAACACACGCAACTCACACCTGCCAACTCGACAACTTCCCCAAAACAAACATGTCATGCTATCGCCGCGGAGAGCAGAGCGAAATAACATACAACGTGACAGGCAGAATATATACACTACACACACACACACACACACACACACACACACACACACACACACACACACACACACACACACACACACACAAATCTTATACAATAGCACTCATGCTCTATGTAATTGCTGAGTGGTTGAGAGAGCGCACTAGGCCACTCCGCCCCTTAATCAGGGGTTATTAGAGGCAACGCACACAGCTTTCTTCTTTCCTCTGCCTCTGTTTCACTCACATCCTCCTGCTACAAACCATTCTTACTCACGCTACATCCCTCTAACAATCACCCTGTTTTACATTCATAATTTCTTTTTTTTTTTTACAAGTAAACCCAGTAAAACAAAGCTAGGCTCATTCAAAACATATTAGTTTACTTTTACTATATTCACCTCTTTGGACAAACTTCCCAAAAGTATGTAATAATAGTCCATATCAATTATGCAGAACACCAAATAAGGATGTGCAGACAATTGTGTGATGCTTTTTTTAGACCTCCACAGCGCTGTGGAGAAAGGTGTCCATTTTAATCCTAGTATAAGGGGGAAAAATGCTCTGGCTTGTTTGTATTTCTTTAAACCACCTTGTCTCAGGTGCAGCACAGTGTCGCAGGTTAGGGTTCAGAAAACATAACTGCTTGGCATAAAATGACTGTTTTGGTCACCACAAACCTGTCTGGAGAAAGCCCAAGCTCAAAATTATGGAAATTTTTGGAAATTGTGCCGTGGTCTCCTTACAAACACCCAGTGGTGACGTGTTTACAAATGCCAAAGCATCATGATCCCTATTCAAAAATCATACTTACAAATGCCGAAACACAAGCTCAGACTGCATCAGTACAGCAGTATGCAAGTCAGGTAATAAGCATCTAATGTGAACTTGATATAACGTGTTTTGTAAAAATGTCAACCACTGGGCTACTAACTATATAAGCACATGCCTATGAAACTTTTCCACTCTTCTTTCAAAATAACCCTGTGACTGACCTTTGACAGTGACGTAGACGGTCTGTGTGATGAACAGCTGTGGTTGGATGAGCACGCTGCAGACGTAGGCGCCCTCGTCCATCCCCTTTTGGACATCGCTGAGCTTCAGGGTCCCGTTCTCATACACCACCTGAGCAGATGCGAGCAGTGTGACATTCAGAGACGGTATCTATTGCACGTTTGGTCTTTTTGTTTTTTTACACAGAACTGTGAATTTAAATGAAAGCTTTGTGTATTATTTTGTGCATTATTTGTGTATTATTTTTATTCTAGAATCTGTTTCTTGCTGTACTGATAAATAAAAAAACAAAACAGTGTAATGGTGTATTCAACGTACATAGGTTCACAGGGAATGTAGAATTCAGTGATTGTAACCACCTTTTATCTGACAATGAAACTCTTTTTCTCGGTCAAATGTTCACTTGAGCCTACCTTATATAGACATGAGAGCATAAATGTCATTTATATGCATTTTCATCACTTGAAAGGGCACCTTTTTTTCCAATTGTGATTCATAAAGAAAGCCCTAATATTGTTCCCAAAATCATTCAATGGTCTTTTAGGAAACAGACTGACACAAAACAATCAATAATCCAAAGCGATCTCCACCTGGCGATGGTTGTCAGGCAGCAGAAGCCCCTCCTTGTACCAGTTGATTGAGTAATAAGGATATCCGATGACACGGCAGTTTATGAACGTGTTTCTTCCAGCCACCGCGGTGATGTTCTTCATCGGACGAATCCTTGGAGGACCTGGTGGATGTACGGAGAAGAGACAGAAAGGAAGAGGAGAGAGGAAGAAAAGGAGAAGATCATTAGTTGACGGTGTCAGAAGCAGGTCGTGGAATTTTTAGGAATAAAGGGGAGGGGTGATAGGGAGGGGAGTTGGGGAGAAGGGAAGGGAAAGAAGAGGTAAAAAAGGACGTAGGGGTGTAGAAAGAGAGAAAGGTAAGAATGTCTTGCCTTACTGTCAAAAAGCAGCTTCAACTGTAGAGTTTTTTCTGGTGGAACACCTGCAAAACTCCTGCACAATATCTGACCATTACTGCCCAGGTGCACCCGTTTTTAGGTCTAGAGAGATACAGTTACTCAGCTGTTTACTGAGCCACCTTTATGAAATGCAAGCTAAAAATAAGCCATGTCCAAAGCCTTTAAAAGTCAATAAAGGAGAACAAAAAAGTGGATGAAAATGTTATGGATCAAGCCTGTTTCTCTGATAGTTCCTGTAATGAACACGAGCCAAACGCTAAACGTTCAAATGAGAATGCCAGACTCCAGAGCAGCAGCAATAGTTTTATTGTTTACAGGTCAGATTGGATTAGTGACGGCAATTCCATTTAATGTTACTGACATTTAAACAAACCAGCATTGAATGTAACCGACATAAGTAGTCTAAAAAGAGCGAGTGACAGAGCGAGGAGAAGTGAGTGGGTGAAACAGATGAGAAAATCTAGACACGCTATTCAGTGGTTTTCAGCTTTCTGGAGGGCAGCGCATCAGTGGGCCTGATAATAACACAGCATCACACTGTATTTTGATGTATTTATTTTCATTCATGCTGATCAGCTCCTGTCAAGTGTTTTATGATCGATGCATCCTTCACCTGCCACATCTGTGTTGGATGCTGCCGAGCCCTGACCCTCCGATGCAGAATTTACCAGCTTTAAATCACCGCTTTTATGCTTTTTCGTTTCCCTTTTCCATACCCTCAGAGTCTTGTGCATGTAAGAGATCTTGAAAGTTTAAAAGGTCAAAGTCAATGGAAGCTCCTCTTGCCCAGAGAAAACACAGCTCCTTAAACGCCTCACCAATAGACCTGCCTTTAATTCTGTGACTTTGTGACAACATAAGCGCTAGCAATAGCAACTAGTGTGGTGTGTAAGTATGAATTTAGCAGAGCTGATCTGTTGTTGTTAGCGGTGCCGGCTCAGGCGTGTGTCAGCTGACCAATCGGAGGACGCTGAGTAACCAGGAGGGGAGGCCAGGAGGTCTTAAAGAGACAGGAGCTAAAACAGAGTGTTTTAGAGAGAATGGGAATACAGTACTGCAGCATTGAACAGAATGATATAACTGATGTATTTTTGAGCATTGAAGCATGTAAACCTATTCTAGTGGGAACCCAAAATAAAATTATAAACCTAAAAATGAGCATATATGTCAACTTTCACAGCCTAATCATGGATTTTCTATTTATGTTTGATCCGCTTTTATTCACTGTGGGGCATGAACAAAGTGCATTTTCAATGGTTGCATACTGGAACAAATACATCATTCCCCCCCTCCTGTTTTAAAAGATGAACATGTCACTCGAGCTGGGGTGACTATTAAGGACGTGCTAAATGGCCTACAGTATATTGTGTATGAATGACTTGAACAAATTGAAAGTGAATGATGTCAATAATACAACAAAAATGAAGCTTGACGTTCTCAATATGTTGCACATATGTCATTGCCAAAAGACAGAGTCTGAAGGCCGCGGGCAGGCAGGCAGACTGACGGTCAGACGGACACAAAGTGTGTTTAGCACCACTGGAAGACACTGGGAGCTATCGCTCAATCATCCGTCACTTCTTCGCTGACCTTCTCACCATTGTTCGTCTTGTGTCTTGTGTTTTGGTCTCTCCTTCCAACACTCCTACCCCCACTTCTCTCTCCCTCTTTTGCTCTCCTCCCTTTCTCAGCGTGTGCTGTGCTTTGAAGTTCTGACGAGTGAAAGATGTATTATTCAGTAGCACCGTCGCACAGACACACAGACACACACACACACACACACACACACACACACACACATACAGTAGACACGTGCATGCGTGGTCAACTATGTCTGTGTGGCTGAGTATCTTTGCTGTTGGCCCCTCGCTGAATGGGATAAGTTGACTGTATCACATTTCAGGGGGTGAATAAGCATACTAGTGTGTTACTGCTACTTTTCATGTGTGTGTGTGTGTGTTGGCTGTGTTTGTGTCAGTTTGTGCTCAATGTAGGGCTGAAGCTCTCTGGCAATGGGGCTCATTCTCAGTCCAATGATCATTCTGGCATGTCTGCTTAGAGCAGACTCACATGTCACAACTACACATTTCACCGAAGGAGAGAGAGAGATAGAGAGAGAGAGAGAGAGAGAGAGAGAGAGAGAGAGAGAGAGAGCCCTGTCCATCGGTGTCACTCCTCATCCTTGTCGTCTCTGTCGACAGTGACATCACCAGTCCTGTCACCAGAGTTCATCATCACTCCACCAACAGATTCTAGCACTCCTCTCCTTGTCAATCCTGTTCTCTCATTTCATCTATTCTGTCTCTTCCCTCCATCTCATGCCATCTGTTTCTTTCCCTCCTAAAAGTTTCTTCATCCATTTGTCTCACTTCTTATCCTTTAGCCGCTTCTGTCCACGTGTTATGCTACAATCTCTTCATTATAACATGTCGCCTGGCCGTACACATGCCTGTGTGTTTCCATGTGAGAGCACGTACAGGTAGGTGGATGAGTGGGTGTATTTGTGTTTTTCATGTGTTCATGTGTATGAGCTTTCACACAAGTGAGAAGACAGGACAGTCAGACCGCGAGAAGAAAAAACAGAATGACACAGATGATGTACACTCTGTGGGTTTCTGGATGAACAAAATAGCTGCAAGAGCTGTAGATAATTAACATATAGGTGTAAAAAAAATAGCCAGACAGAATAAAAAAGAAAATTGAAAACGTAGATCTATATGCAGTTCATGAGAGAGCAGAACAAACAAACAGAGATAGAGGTAGAGATATAGAAGGGTACAGGATAGGATATGGGTCAGGGAAGGGGTAGGGGTCAGGCTATGAGAAGCCTCTGTATGACTGATATTGAAAAGTAGACAGGCACCTCTTACGTTTATGCGCGCTTGGTACTCGGCGCTACCGGCCGAGTTTCGTGCGGCGCACCGATACACTCCTCCGTCGCGAATCTGCGGGTTGCTGACGTTGACGTGGCTCACAGTGCTGCCATCGGAGAGCGTGTACTGGCTGGCTCGAACACGAGACAGGTCCCGGGCCACAGGCTCATCGTCCAGGGTCCAGGTGATGGTGGGAGGAGGCGCTCCCTTGGCGGCGCACATCAAGGAGAACGGTTCACCCGGGACCACCACCCTCTCGCTGAAGGAGGCAACAATTCGGGGTGTGCCATCTGAGGAACAATCACATCACGAGTGAATATTTGTTATAACTAAGTTGGCAGATGACCTATAAATGTTTCCACATCATATGTGAATTACTGAAAATGGATCCTCAGCACATGTTTACCTGGCAAAATAATAAATAATAGTTTGTGAACTCAAAATACCCCGGCTTACAGCTAACTGGAGCATTAAACGCATGATAGTTATCTATTTCTTTATTTACACTAACTTTGTGCATATAATCTGGTCCAAAAATGATTACTTGGTTGGCATGTAAGTGGCTCATTAGAGAGGTGATGGAAGACAAAGTTGGTCTCCTGCCTTCGCATTCACTCGTTGGCTGTTGTAGGCTCCAGTGCGTCCATATAACTCCTCACTTCACGGTCACAGTTACAGATTATCGGAAATTATCTAGAAACCATGGATGTTTGTTTCCTAATATCTGAACATGTTGTATAAGTGCCTGTACTCAAAATGAATTAGAAATCAATGTTCTATCAAGCTTGATGACATTTTCAATGCATTTGTTTTTTGTCAATCAGTTCTCCACTGCCCCATTCACTCCTTCTCCAGGATCTTTTGTGGAAATTCAGACAAACTGCAAACATATATGCCACTAACAGGTTCCCAGCTTTCTCAGTGGATGTAACATTTAAATGCAACACCGACATGGCAACACCTGTCTGCCCTCACCTTCCAGCAGTATGATGGAGAAGTCCTGGGCGGTCTGGCCCTTGCGCGTGGCAAAGCACTGGTAGGCTCCGGAGTGTCTCTTCTGCGCAGCGGAAATGAACAATGTTTCATTGTGAGCCCCCTGGATGGAAAAGTGCTGATCGGGCAGGACGGGTTCTGTGTTACGATACCAGGACACAATAAAGTGGGGGGAACCCTGGACGGCACAGGACAAGATGACCGTGCTGCTGATCCCCGTCTTCAGGTTTTTGGGAGACAAGGTGACCCGCAGCGGCTCTGGAGGTGCAAAAAAGGACCAGGTAGAGACGAGTTAAAGAAGAAAGAGAAGAAGAAGCAAATACTTTTTGAAATGTCAGTCAGTCAGAAACGACTACCTAAATATTGAAGCTACAGTATTGGTGTGATTCCAGGCTTGTCTCATGTCTTGCATTGCTGAACAAAAGCAATTTGAATGGAGCTACGCCCTGCTGGCAAGGCAACACAAATCATATTCTGGTGTAGTGTGATTGTGTATTTGTTGTTTGTGTTTCAAGATTTCTGCCACTGTTATTGCATGTGTGTATGTGTGTGTGTGTGTGTGTGTGTGTGTGTGTGTGTGTGTGTGTAACTGTGCGCGCTAAGCAGCGAGGAAAACTGAGACAGAAAGACAGAAAGGGGAGAAAATGTCAGTGAGCAATAAAGCAGCTGGTGTTAAGTGCTGGAGGCTGCTGAATGTGAGTGAGCATGTGTGTGAGGGAGCGACAGTGCATGTGTAAGACTTTCTTCACGGGCAATAAGTGCATGTACTGTAAGTGTGTATCCAAATATGCGTGTGTGTGTGTACCACCTTCCATGCCCTGTCATAGGAGGTTTGCGGGTTGTGCAGTGATGTGCCCTGTGGCCAGTCTGCCCAGCGTCCACTAACTTCACCTTTTCCCCGACCACACTCCCTCTCCTCCACCTTCCTCCCCCATTTTCTCCACAAGTGTGCCTTCTCCTCTAGCTGCACCACCTCCTCACATGTCTTTCATTCATACGGACGGCATTATGAAATTCTCTCTGTCTTCCCCCCCCCCCTCACACGTTCCGGGGTAAACAGAGCGACAGGCCTGCTGTTCTGCTCCGTCACCGTTGCGAAGCCTCGCTGAGGTTTGAGAGCACAGCGGGGGGGAACGAGCCGTCCTCGGAGATCAAGCTCATGCCTGCTCGGCCCAGACGAGGGCGGGTTGGAGTCGGGGGGGGGGCATGTATGAGGCACGGGGCCAGGGCAAAGCCAGCAGAGCTTAAATGATGTCTCCATCGTGCCTGTCCATGACCTGACATCACATTCATTACCTCTGTCCATCTCACTCTTTTTCTCCATCTGTAGTTGTCAGTGTAGAACAGTGGCGGTCAGGAGAGGTGGATAAACTGTTGCTTTGTTGTGTGAGAGAGGGGTGGTCATGGGTATTAAAAGGAGGTATTTTATGACTGTGCTATACACTCTTCAGATCTTTACCCACCTATGACGTTGAGGTGACCTGTCACCTCTTTGGAGCCGAAGCTGTTGGTGACCTCACAGATGTAGTTGCCGCTGTCCTCGAGCCTCAAGTCGGAAACGGTGAGGCCGGTGATGCGCCGCGTCCAGCGGGAGTCTGCGGGTAATGGCCGACCATCCTTCAGCCATCGGATCGTTGGGTTTGGGTATCCAGATGCAATGCAGGGTAGCTCCACACTGTGCCCCACCTGCACCTCACCGGACTGGAAACTGTCCAGCACTGACGGGGTGGACTCCGTAGGGTCTGCAGGTGTAGCACGTCACAGAAATTACACATGTATTTGAGATCAATAGTCCTTTAAATCATTTTTGGATTCTTCACTCATTGGCCGTTGTAGGCTCCAGTGCGGGCATATAATCGCCTAACTGGACAGTTTGAGGAATAACCGAAATGGTAACTCATTGGTAAAAAAAAGAAATAGTAACTCATTGCCTACCCATAACAGAGAGCCTGGCTCCATTGCTCTGGCGGGTCTCTCCGCTGTACTTGTGCTTTGTGATGCAGCGGTAGGTGGACAGAGCATCTTCCTTCTGCACTTCTGAGATATACAGCGCGCCAAATGAGGTCAGGAAGAAGCGGTTACCTGTGGAGGACAGCAGAGAGGGAGAAGAGTCTGTCAGCGTTACGAGTTACAAATACGCCATCATGACAAAGATGTTTCATTTGACTGTAAAGCATTGCTTTCATGCGGATGTATTTGCTTCAGGATGGGATCTTTTTCATTTCAGAATCAAGATTAATCCATTGCATTGGGGGTAATGCAATGCAGCAGGCCGCTGGTCTAGCATGCTTTCTTATAGCACTGTGGACAGTTTAAAAACAGCAGACCCAGACATGTCATTGTTTTTGTTCCATTCCTTTTCAAAATGTGGTGCCAAGATCACCCACAATGCAATGCAGCTACAGAGTTACATCACTAGAGGGAATTTATCAGACCTTATGCAGCTTCCTCTTAAGCCACAAAAGCTTTATACTACCTTTTCTTAGCCTGACCATGACCTGTAAACATACTCATACTGTAAAATAATTGGAGCTACCCTTTAAAACTTCCACAATTCTCAGTCAACACATATACACTATGTAAAAGCGAAGATGCTTGCATGTCTTTTCAAGTTGAAATGACTATTCTGAATGCTGTGAGAAACATTTATAACCCCTTGGTATCATCAAAATCTTCTATATTCACTGGATTCATTATTCTTCATTTCTCTATACATCTTCAATCGCTGAAAAAAAAAGAAAAGAAAAAAAGCAACCCGAGCAAAGAAAAACTGCTGTTTGGTGAGGGAAAGGTCACACGAGATATGCGCTGCTTTTGAAGTAGATGCCAACCTCTCAATCATACGACCCTCTTGGCCAACCTTGAGCACATTTTCCAGAGAAATCACTGAAAACGCCGGGCTTGAACATACACGTCTTCAACAAAGACCCGACCGCAGCACTTAGGTGAACACACGGGAGCTTTTAACACTCTCGGTCCCATCCATCCAGGGAAATATACACAATAGAGAAAGACAGATGAGGGAGTAGAAAAGAGGAGAGTTATTGTAGGTGTTAATAATTGATGTGTCTGTGTGTGTTATGGTAACAGCAGATTAGAGTCATTTTCATTTCACATCACTGACGGCATGGTCCTCCTCTGATTTATCTTCATGTCAATAGAGACAGTGTGTGTGTGTGTGTGTGTGTGTGTGTGTGTGTGTGTGTGTGTGTGTGTGTGTGTGTGTGTGTGCGCGCGCGTGTGTGTGAGAGAAGAAGAAGTAGAGAAGAGAGAGAGATGAGGAGAGTGTATTTCAGTGTTTGATTCTTTCCGCTTCTCTGAATCTTTTTGTATTCTGTTCCCCCCAAAGGGTTATTTTAGACAGTGTGCACTTCCAGAGTTTGTAGTATATCGCAGATTGTTTGGTTATGTGAATGCCGCTGCAGTTTGTGTGTGTGTGTGTGTGTGTGTGTGTGTGTGTTAACATGGTGGCTGTTGTTTGCTGTACATGATGTTTTAATGTCTTTTTGCAGTGTTGACAAGAGAGGACGCGAGTGAAGCACAGGTGCATTGAACAGTTGAAGACTGGAAGTATGAAGCGCGCACAGACACACTCAAACACAGCCAGGAGCAGCAGTGTTAGGTCAGGGCCTCACAGCAGCTTTGTTAGAAAACACTTCAGGAGTTTGATTTGTTCGATTTTATTGATACATTCTTGTTAAAAAATAGAGGCTGCTATAGTGTTGAAAACAAGCAGCTCAGTATGGTGTTCTTAAATTAACATGTTCGAGTCAATGCTGCTAGTTAATTACTGGAATTTCTCAGTTTTTATATTCAGATGTTTAACAAAGTGACATGTGTTCAAAATGTTAGCACGTCAATACGTGGTTTTCTGCGTGTGTTAGTCTCAATGAACATGTGAAGATATGAATGTGTAGGTGAGTATCAATAACCAAGCGTGTGTGTGTGTGTGTGTGTGTGTGTGTGTGTGTGTGTCCAGCCACAATGTGAACAACGACAATCGATGCATTTTATTGCTGCACAACTCCATCCAAAGGAGATTTATTAAAACAGGAAAGACTGGCCTGGCTCCGTGCCCCACACACACACACACACGCACGCACGCACGCACACACACACACACACACACACACACACGCGCACACACACACAGGCTCCATCACTCTAACAAGACGATGTGAAGAAGACCGAGGGCTTTACAACCTGTGTCAAAGCTGAAGTAAAGCCTGAAGTAGGGCTTTTTTTTAATTTGATGTTCATTCATTGATTAATCTGTTGATTATTTTTCTAATTATCCAGTTAGTGAATACAAAAATCAATAAACTGTGAAGAATGGCCTTCACAATTTCATTTTTTCTTTCGTTTTGTTCAAGCAACAGCACAAAGACCCGGAGAATATCAATTTACAGTGATAATAAACATGTGCAGACGAATGCAGTTCACATTTTTTTGACTTAAACCATTAAATGCTGAGGATCAAGTTATGTGTATTATCCGCACTTACTGATCATCTTTACAAAGCCTTTGAAAACCTAGTATTTTGTATCAGAACATTCCAGATCTATCAAAATGTCTTTATGTATTTAAGTCTATAAAGGACTTCTGAACATTGTATAAATGCACAGAATACACGCTATGAAATAATGAATACACACATGCAGTAGGTGTGCATGATGCCTGTAAATCTGCACTGCATATGTTAAAGTTCACACACATGTGTTTTCATGTGAGTCAGACTGTGCTGAGTGCTAAGCGACGTAAGCTGTAATTTCCAAGCCTGCCCTTTTGTTCCAACCTGGGTATTAAGCCTTACAGGATAATATGCACTTGGCGAGTAGAACCCTGTATAACACACTGCTACACTCTGTCACAACATGCCTGTAGAGAGGAAGACAGACCAGGGGGGGTTTGGAGGGGGAGAGGGAGAGCGGGTGGGGGGGTAGAGTAAGACATTTCAGAGATGGTTAAGAATGGAGAGAGAGGAAAATGGCAAGTGGTGCAGGGGCCGTTAATGAGAGGGAGCCTGTCAACGCTGGGTGTAAAAGAAACTTATTCTATGATTCCTCTCTGTTTTAACTTACAGTATTTTCTGTTTTTTTTTATTAATTCATCAATTAATTCCCAGAGACTATAGTGATATCTTCAGGTTTCTTGTTTTGCACTGTACAAACCCTCTCTGTTGTCACATGTATCTATTAATATACGTACATATACTTACCACAAGTTAAAACACGTTCAGACAATCAGTCAGAAAGTTGCAAAAGTATTGCAAAAGCTGTTTTTTTCATAAAAGGTGTCTTAGAGCTTGTATAGCACCACTTAGCCCTTAAACTGCATTAAAGATAGTGATGTAAGGCAGCTGCAGCATACATGACAATGCGACACTCCTGTAAATGACTGGAGTAAAGAGATTAAAGAACGGGACAACAGCGAGGCCAAATAGTCAAGATTTCGGTGATAAAAGTAAAAAAATATTCTTGAATAAAATCCTTCCGTTCTCTATTTCTCCTTATCTGCTCGGAGTTCACCCGGCTCCTCTTCACTTCCTCTCCGCTCTCACTTCACCGCTGCTCTTTTTCCTACCTGAGATCTAATTTCTAGTCTCTGCCTGCTCTCCTGCCGTCTGTGAAGATGTGACACACCTAAAACAGCGGAGAGAGGGCGTAGAGGAAGGCAGCGGAGGAGAGGAAGGGGGATGACCCTACAGGGAGGAGCACGGCAGATGGAGATTGATGGAGGGAGAGATAGGGAGATAAAGAGAAACATGCCGTTGGGAGTGACAGAGGAGGGGAGTGAGAGTGAGAGGGATGAGGGGCCCGCAGGCCTGAGAGCCACACATGGGTAAAAACAATTCCTCTACGTCTTCCTCTGTCTCTCCCTCTCTCCCTCACTCTTTCTCCCCTTGCAAGCCTCTCCTTGTGGGAGAGGAGATCAATTCTCGTCTAGTCTGCCTACGCCTCCAGGAGTTTGTTGTTGTTGTTGAGTGTGTGTGTGTGTGTATGTATGCGCTTCTGTGTCTGCTGTGTTTTTTTTTCTTTTTCTGCTGTGGGAGGCAGGATGAGATCTTTTGAGGTCTATCCCGCACCCCAAGGGAGGCGCAAAATCCTCTCACTTCCTCCTTATTTCCCAACCCTTTCCTCCCCTTCTGTAAAATTCCATCTGCGTTGACATCTATTCTCCGATCCCAGCCTCCTCTGTTCCTCCAGCCTGCCCTCTACCTCTCTCTATCCCCTGCCCTTCCAGTTTTGCTTCTCTTTCAGGGGGGTCTGTAAGTAATGGAATCAGTTCAGCTGATCAGCCCGAGGCAGGAAGTCAAGCCAAGTGCAGAGAGAAGCCGACGCTGCTGCTGCTGCTAGATGTGTGTGTGTGTGTGTGTGTGTGTGCTCAAGAATGTGTGTGTGCACATATGCCAGAAATTCCACAGACAGACACATACATGCAAATAACGAGACAGAGAGACAGGAAAGGGGACAGAGAGAGAGAGAGAGAGAGAGAAAGAGAGACGCACAATGAAAAAAGGATTAGGAAGCCCTGGAGCATCAGTTGTCTTCCCCCAAAGTTCCCCCAGAGAGAGGACACCCCTCTTCTTTGAGATAGGGTGGGGGAGACAGCGGAGAGGAAGGGGAGGTGGTGGAGGTAAAAGATGAAGGGATGCAGGCAAAAAGGCACAGCTAAATATATCTCGGTATCGTATACGGCTGCCATTTTCAACAAATTATCATCAAGCGAGAAGAATGGCGACGCGAGCGATCATAAGGAGCAAAAACAATGAGAGGAGGGAAATGATAATGGAGGAAATGTTGGGAGGAGGAATGGATCAGATCAGACAGGGGGAGCAAGACAGAGACGGCGACTAAGAAAAGATATACATATTTTGAGACGCCGGCCAGACCGCAGAGGCAAGAAAGAGACAGGAATAGATAAAACAGCGAGGTGAAAGCGAGATAGGAAGGCGATAGCAAAAAGAGAGGAAATGGCGTAAGTAAAAAGGGGGCTTGTTCTCGGTGCTGCCATGTAAATGAAGGCGGCGCTGCAGCAATGCTAACTAACAGCAATTCACACTGTTGGACTCATCACTTATTAATGCTCTACGGCTCCCCCCCTCCCTCCCTCCTCTCTCTCCCTGTCTTTACCCATTCCTCTCTCCCCTGCTCTCGCCAGGATCTCTCTTTTTTGTTCGCTCTCTCGCTCGCTGTTGCTAGGGCCCGTGCACTCACGTGACAACAGCTGGGTAGGGGGCGCTGCGGTGGCACACAGCGACACGTAAGAGCGTTCGTTTCATGTGTGTTGTTTGGCGCGCGTGTGTGCGACAGAGTACCCTTCATTAGAGGTAAAAAGAGAAAAAAAAAATGGGGGAAAAAAAAGGAATCAGCCATTTAAATGATGGCGGCGGAGATCAGAGGAGAGGAGAGAAACTGCTGAATGGATCTGTAATTGATTCACAGGCCCGGGCTACAGGCCACGGAAGAGCTCAACACATCTCTCTGTGCACCATGTCACTTTATTTTTTCACTCGGCGCCTTTCAACAAAAACACACACTGAAGACTGTAATGAGCATTATCGTCAAGGTTTGCCTTTCAGATTTCTGAGGCTAAATGGACCACGAGCTCGGCACAATGCGGACCGGCAGTTGCACAAACAGACTGCACACACACGGATACATAAAAACGCACGCACACACACACACACTTGCACGCAGAGCACTTGCAAAATCCGTCTCACGGTCCACACAGTCTTACTCCCACTGTCTCACAATCCACGTTCACGGCGTGCACTGCGAGTATGTGTGTGTTTTTTTGTGCAGAGCATCCTCACTACAGGATGCCACAGCGATGAGCAGACAGTGGAGTACACCTACACATTCCTTATTTATACTCCTCATCCTGATTCGACTTTGCATCGCTGCTTTTCTTCTTTTTTTCCTTCCTCTCCTTCCTCCAACAGTGTTTCTATTCATCCCCTCATCATCACAGTGCTAATTTTACCGGCCCTGTCTCTCTCCCACAGTTTGTCCCTCGTGCTGCAGTGGCAACGAAGACTCGCGTGATTTAAGTCGTCAGTGTTTTCGACGCTCCATCATCCCTCTTGTTGCAATATTTGGGGTACCAGCTGAACCCATCCCCTGAAGCTCTAGAGACACTGACATTGGGGCATTTTCCACCCCTGTGGCCCATCAGTGAATACTCTTCACCATGCCTTTCCCCCTAGCTAAAAGATATACAGTATATTTTTTTTTTTAGTCTTACTCAATCACAGGCTCTAACCAGTGCTTTACCTTCAAATGGCATTTTTTTTTTCATATAGCGTGTCACATTATTCTCAGTAGTCTATCTGTACCGTCTTTTTTCTTTGTCGCTTTTTTGTCTGCTGATTCATTTGACACTAGACTTCTCTCTGTCTTGTTAACCTTGAAAAAATATGTAACATACACACTGTGATAGAAGCGATTGAGCATTTGCATTTTTCTGCTACTTGATATTTCCACTCCACTACATCTTGGAGTCACATACTGTACTTCTTACTTCACTACATTTATCTTATAACTTTAGTTACTACTACTACTATCAGATAAAAAACAAAAATCCAATAATCGCCCAGGCATTTAACTGGTCAAACCTGACATATCAATAGTTCACTTTATCTTCTAGCTTTGAAACTTAAGTCCATTCATGGCTAGAAGATTATTTTTAATACTTAAATACATTACATATCAGATTATTTTTACTCAAGTACTATTTATATGGGTGTATTTCACTTTTAGCAAGTGATATTTGAACGACTTTTGGGAAATTCATATATATATCTACATGCGTAACCTACAAACAAATGAAAAGGCTAACAGGGCTTGGTCTGTGCAGGTGGGTATCACTTGTGTTTATTTGTTTTTTTGTTTATTTATTTGACAGTGGTCTTTGGAAGATAGAAAGTATCTGTTGATGGAATTCCATATATCCATAAAAACCTCCATCTTAGCAGATATTCTTCTGTAATTTTCTGCAATTGTTTGATAGATGACTCGGTTTCACTGCTGAGAGTAAGGGAGCAAAAAAGGACCTCGGTGAAATCGTTTCTATTTTAATAGTCTGCAGTGCTTGGGTGAAACGGGTCCATTGATAATGGAATGTTTTATTGCTGCTTTTGCCAAAAGATCACTGAAATCCACTGGAGAAAAAATGGATACACACACCTCAAACTCATTTCACAGTAAACACACACAACCAAATGTCTATGAATATACAGCAGGAGGCTATAAGTGTGCAAAGGGATGCATCTATATTTGTGCTACAATAAGAGTGAGGTTGGAGGATGTTCAAAAGACATATTAGGGCTGAGGTTACCATTAGATCTGTTGTATAATTGATAGAGTTAAACGAGATCTATCTACTGTACTTAATTTAAACTTAATTCATCAACCATATACGTGAGAGGAAACACAGTTGAGGACTTGCTAACAAGCTAGAAAAGATATATCAATGTTCTCATCAGCACATGAGAGGTGATGCGGTAAGGACACATGTTCAAGGTCGGCAGCAGATCAGCACCATGGACAGCTTCATTTCAAATATCAAGGAATGCTGGGTGAGGTGGCACCACGGACAGCGCTGCAGCCCAAAATAGGAAAACCTCCTCGTGCACAGTCTCATCGTATGGGTCTCCGTGGTCCCATAGCTGGCACCATAAAACTGTGTGTCTGTGTGTGTCTGTGCGTGTCTGAGGGTAGTGTTAGGCACGGTGGATACTATGGCAGAGCGATAAAATAGTAATGTGGCATATGGCCCAGTGCTACAGCCCAGCCTAGCAGCAGTCAGTCAACTCCCCTACCAGAGAGCATCTAACAGTGCTACCCAAGCTGGATATATATTAGTGATGGGTAAACACAGGGGCGACAGATACTACATATAACGAGAGGGCAGAGGGTGTCCATCAGACGGTTTAACAAATGAGGCAGCGAACAAATGTCGCGAGCAGCAAAAATAGACGATCGGTGAGATGCATAAAGCGAGAGGGCAGGGATAGTGACGCACACGGCCAGCAGTGTAGCACAAATGTGACACCATGTTTGTCCAGGCTAGTGTTAAATTTCTCAAGGCGTCACAGTGTACTAAGTGAGTAATAAAATGGTGGCAAAGAGAGTAAAGTAACAACGATTCATGGTAAACCTAGATCACAACGCGTGCAGTCGTTTCCATATATTTGGAAGATTCAGCACTTCAAGATTAATTATTTCACCACATGGAACTTTTTTGGTTCCAACGTATTTTGATGATTCCTTGTTTCTGCTGTACTGAACTGTATTATCACTACCTTCTGAAAAAAATAACATTACTAAAATTAAGTTTATGCAGCACAAAACAATTTTGATCTTCGAACTGTCTCTTAAGATGATAGCTTCTAGGAGCCTGAGGACATGAGGACTGAAACTCAGATTTTCCTGCCTGTCTCCATTCAGGCTTCCTAGTCCTGTATGTCTTTCTGTCTCATACTGTCGTACACTGAATCATCTGAGAGGACACTCTGCTGCCACTATGTCTGTTCAATTGCCTTATTTCAGATCTTGTTTAAATCAATTCTAAATGTCTTTAACTATACTGTAATTCTGTCTGTTCACTCATCATTTAATTCATCAATTGCGGTTTATTCTTCAAAAAGTGTTATTATTATTATTATTATCATCCTGTGTTCGAACTCTTAGCTAATAAAGACTGTTGCTTTTTACAGTTAGCTGTTTTGTTTGAAAAGCTCTGTTTTACATCTCAACACCATTGTGAATGAGCAAGCCTCTTCGATGGTCTTTTGAGGTCCAATAAAGGTTGTGAAATTCAGCAACTACCTCAGCTGATGAGCACCATTTTATAGAGAGATATAAACATTTCTTCATTCAGATATTGAACAGGTAGAGAAGAATGTTTCGCGGAGAGAAAAAAAATGAACAGTCCTGGTTTCTCCTCCTCCACTCTCCTTCCCCTGACTAATTTATTTGATAATTACCAAGGGCCCATTATGGCTGATTTCAAGGAGGCACTGGGAAGGCCTACTAAAAGCTATTTCATTTGAGCTGCTCATACTGTATCTAAGCGGCCTCCTCGTGGCATTCATATGCATGCACACACACGACACACACATACATACACACACTATATAAAACATCCATGAGTCCATTCAGCTCCAACATGTAATTAACACCCTCACCCCACCTTCACTCGCATCTAGAAATATTGAGTGTGTGTATGTGTATGTGTGTGTGTGTGTGTGTGTGTGTGTGTGTGTGTGTCTCTAAAGCATGCCGTGTGAGTGCACACATGTATGTGCACCGATGCAGACATGCATGTCTGGAGTGTGTAGGGGGGCCGAGGGGTGGGCAGGGGGTGAAGGATAATAACGATTGGATTCTAATAAAATGCTCTCATCCTCCTAAATCCCCGTCCTGCCCTCTCCCCCCTACCTGCCATATTAACACCCCCATTACAAGGGCAGATGAATGAAAATGAACAGAGCTGTGGTGTGATTCCCCGAGTGTCAAATCAATACCACTCCCCTCCTCCTGTCCGCCCCCTCTCCCCTCATCCCTTTCTCTGCTGCTATAATTTTCGTATTCTCCTCTCCTCTGTTGGCTCTGAAGAATTGACATGTGTTTGACAAAGGGAAATCTACACCTAGTGACAATAGGCTCTCTCCCTATCTGAGCCCCCCCCCTCCCTCTCTCTCTCTCTCTGTGTAGTATGAAATGAATGACGCTTGCTCCTATCTCCTCTCTATTCACATTCAAAGTAGTCTATAATAGTTAAGTGCTACTGAGATCAAGACAGACATAGAAAGAGCCACAAGGACGGCACATTACTGCCACTTTCTTTGACTCAACAGGAGACAAAAGCTTGTGTAAGGACCGGGAAGAGGTTATGTCAAAATAACGGGGGAAGGTTAATAAAGGACAGTTGTGTGAGTTTCACAGGCACAGTCTCTTGTTTTTTTCCTCTCCCGATGAGTCCAGGACACACACTGGAATCGGAATAATTGAAGAGGAAACACACACTCTGTCTATTCTTATCTCTCTACAAGTGTTTCGGTTTTTCAGCCCCAACCCTTGACCTTCTCATCCCTCCTCTCTTCCCCCTTGTTTACCAGGCTCGGCGTGATGCAGTGATCTGAGGATAGGTATGCGGAGTACTAATGCACTCATTAAAAAGGCATGCTTCACCGTCAAATGCCAGCTGCCGCCCTCCCCAGCACCGCCCGCCACCCTCACTACCACCGCCACGTCTCCTGTTTTTCTTTGTCTTTCCCCATCTCGATATCTATCCGTTTCCTTGGTTTCTCTGTTCTCTCCCTCCGTCTCTCCTCCTGCTGCCGTCTCTCTCCGTTTTCTCTTTCTATATCTGTTGTTAGAAGGTGGCACCCCTTACACCCACGCAGCCCTCACCCTCTCTGAACAACTCATGCTTGAGACTAGAGAGAAGGAGAGAGAGAGAGAGAGAGAGAGAGAGAGAGAGAGAGAGAGAGAGAGAGAGAGAGAGAGAGAAGAAAAACAAATAAAGGAAATGGAAAAATGCACTCATCCAAACCAAAAGAAATAGAGCGAGGGAGAAATCTGATAATCTGTCTGTTTTTATCATCAGCCCACTCCCTGCATGTTCATCTCCGTCGTCTTTCCCTCTGTGATGGTTAAAGGCCTCCACCATACTAATTGGAATGGGCATAAATATTCAAGCAGCAAGATGGAGGCAGGGGTGGATGTCTGAGGAGAAAATTGATAGAATTGTGGGTAGAACGTAGTGCTGCAACGATGGATCAATAAGTGGTCAATTATTAAATAAACTGCCAACTATGATAATCGATTAACAGGTTTGAGTAATTTTTGATATAAGGAGTAACAATTCTCTGATTCCAGGTTCTGAAATGTGGTTATCAAGTGTATATATATTATTAACTGGCTTCTTTTTTTACTTTACTTTTCTGACACTTTATAGACCACATAACTAATCAGTTAATTGAGATAATAATCAACAGGTTAATCAACTATAAAAATAGCATTTAGTCAAAGCCATACGTTTGCATAAGGTCACAGTTTGCAGGTAGTTGTAGAAGCTGCAGGCAGCATTTTCTGTCATTTTAGAGACCAACAACTAATCAGTTAATCAATAACAAATAATTATCAATTGCATTAAAAGGAGACACAAAACTGTCGTCCTCAGCCACGTTTGCACATTTCTCTTTCCTGTTTTTTGGTCTGTTTGTGCACAAAAACACCAAAAGAAATGGCTCTGACTACATTTATCTGCAATTCCATTTGTTGTCTGACGATGACACACACATGCACACAAACACAAACTCCAGACTTGTCAACATGCGCTGCATTGTGTCGCTTTTGTCTTTAATTATTTAGCCTCATAGATAATAGATAGAGACATGCTCGCCAGTCATGAGAAGGCTAACGGGACTTATCCAATGCATTATAAACACCACAATGCACACACACACACACACACACACACACACACACACACACACACACACATGGAATGGGGTCTACTAAAGCGTGACCTTATTTCTTCTGTGGAAAGCACAAAAACAATGGAGTGTGAGCAGTCTAATTTCACACAAACGTTGGTTTTGTGTGATTGTCATCCATTATGAAAAGGAAGACACGGCCGACGGGGAAAACACTGATCAGGGGTCCTCTGAAAGCGGCGTGCTGACTCTCTGTTTGGCTGTTGAACCTTATTCCGCCGTCTACTTGTGGCAAGTTAATGATACCGTGTCAACAAAGGTATCTGCGCACACACACACAATACTGCTGCTGAGAGAGGGAGAGAGCGCCGGCACACGTGTGATAAACTCTCACACGAATCAATAAAGCCTTGCCCTTTGTAAAGCTATGTTGTCCCCGGTGGGAGTACTACAGTGCCACAGCGTGTAAGCAGCACCACAGTGACACATACTGAGTCTCAGGGAGCAGGAGGTCACCGGGGAGCAGGGCCCGTGTGCGGCTGAGTGCACCTTGCATGGCAGGCGGATGTGAGGAGCGAGGGAAGGAGGGGGGTGGTGGTGGTAGTGGCGGTGGCGGTGGAGGGGGAGGCCTGCGATTCTCCTACGCATTCCTTCCCTGGCTCTCCCCTCGTTCGCCTGCGCCACCGTGATGATGCACCCTCACCACTGTTGCTGGGCATCTTGGCGACAGAGACCCAAAAGAGGATGAAGAGGAGGAGGAGTCAGAGGAATGAGGGATGACGGGAAGCAAAAGAGCTGCAGAGACAGATGTTGCAGATTGGAGTGGAGTAGTGGTGACATGCTAAAAGCGGGTCCCCCAGACGTCGTGGGGAGGCCTGAGGGGCCAGGAGTGCCCGAGGTACGTGCTGGGAGGAGGGGGGGGCACCACAGCAGAGCAGCAGCTCTCCCTGCCTCCCTGCCTGGCTGTCTCTCTGTCTCTTCTGCCTCACTGCCCCCCTACACTCTGTCCCACTTTAGCCCAATGTCACTGCCAGACCAAGGGGGAAGGGAATAAAAAAAAAAGAGAGAGGGAGAAAGAGAGAGCAAAAAAGGAGGATGGCGAAGAGGAACTTGGAGGAGGAAAGACAGATTGAGGACTGGAAGAAAAAGATCCCAGGGAGGAGGATGATGATGATGAGGACACTGATGCCGGAGGAGACTATGGGGAGTCCAGCTAAGGTGCCATTTCATGCTTTCATGTATCCAGATTTTTCTCTCCCTTCCTCTCTCACAATGCCTTGTCGGGGAATTCTTTTGTCTCCTTGTCACACAAAACACACCGCTCTCAGCATATGTAGAGTTACACAAGCAGTCAAGCACAAAGTCCCCGCTGCACATACATGCATGTGCACACACGCGCCTACACACACACGCACGCACACACACAGTGGCTAGTCAGGCGTGCTTTGTGGTCTTGTCAGCTGATCCAGTGTCCCATGGCATGGTGATGTGTGATACTCAGAGATAAGCGTGCTTTACCAGGACAGCAGTACAACAATCCAAACGGTTCAATAAACACAGTGTTTCTTTCCCTTTGCTGGGCTCTGATACTGTTGAAATTCATTAACTGTTCTACATTCCATTTACCATTACAGATAGCTGCTGCCCCACGGACACATGCAATCCAGCCCTGGACTCCACACTACAGTGGGAAGTCATTTTAAAGACAGAAAATGTGGGGATGAAATAAATGGCAGAAAATAAACTCAAGTTATATAAGCATCACACTGTTTGACTCATGACGGACAGTTTAAAGAAAAACTAAAGCAGCATAACCAGAGAATGGCATCTGCATTACCTACAATGCAACAGAGTGGAGATGAGGAGTGGAACATGATGAGGAGATCTGCAAGCTCATGTCTCTAATCCTAAACTGGTAACATTCAGCCCCAGCTGACGCTGACTCAAGTGATATCACACAAGGCCGTGGTAAGAGACCCGTAAATAGGCTTTTCGGTGGAGTTCCCTTTTGAGGGATTAAAAGAGGTATCTCACTGTTATTGTTAGTCAGGTCAATAATTCATGACAGGCACCATAGAATCAAGCGAGATCTGTTGTCGTGCTGCTTTTGGCCTTCTTCAGTTTACCCACAAGTGGGAGAGAGATGGGCTGAGAGACAGAGAGCATATCTGAAGGCACCTGATCCCATTTTCAGACTCATGTCTGCAACAGAAGCTAGAGCTGATAAGAACTAGAATTAGAATCAGTTCTATCATCTTTGACATGACTGACAAAAGTTAAACAAGTTAAATGTATCCATCTGATAACTTTACCTGAATCAAATGGCTTACTGTATACTGTACAGCATGCAGAATTAGTCCACTGTAGATTAGATTATAAGGGAGTGTGATTACCATTACTGTACTGTATAAACAAAGCCCTGAAGGCTTATCAACCAGCTTGAACAGATTTATAGACACATTACTACCACAGCCACACAAATCCAGTTATTCTACACTTTACAAAAAAACTATCCTAAACATCTGGATTTATTCAACTTTCGAATAACGTTCACCTGGTTTTACTACATCCAAACCTCAAAAGCCTCTCTGACAATGGTATAGTCAAGTTCTTGTAAGAATTATACTCATTACTTGACGCCACATGCATCAACATCTAACTGATTCTGCGTTCATTGTCAACTGGTGGTCTGTCACCCTCACCTATCCTTGTTTCATTTTCAGGTTCTTAAACACAACATGCATCATGCACATGAAATGGTGCTGACACTGGCTTTCTTTTATTGCTTTTTTTCTATTAATGATCTCTCTGGGCACACGTACATATGGATCCAGTCAAGTAGAACAGAGGAGGGTAGCGTGAAAGAACCATGGCAATCTCCTGGCCCCTGCCCGTGCCCCTAAGTTTAACGACAGAAAGCCCTCTTCCACCTTCCCCTCTGACCACCATCCAATCCCTGCACTGTCCTCGACATCGCTTCCCTGAAGAGTGGGAGGTCTCATCAAGGGCTGGCACTGAGACATGGCAGTTTGGCTAGAGGTGGCATTTGCCAAGGTCATTTGGCATGTCTGCATGTGTGCCACCGTCTCTGCTGCACGAGAGAATTCCAAAATAATGTATCTGGACACAAGAACAGCGCAGAAATGGGCCATTTCTGTGTTTCAGTTCTAAAATGCAGTATGCAGAGTAGAGGCCATCTTATGAGGCTGCCTAGCTGTCTGCCTGCAGTAAGAGGAAAGGCAAGGCTTGCTGCTGCTGCTGCTGCTGCTGCTGCTTGGTTTTAATGGGCCAGCAACTGAAGCTGAACCTCAAATCATCATAATGAGAGAGAATGAGATCCACATATGCAAGGGGGAGGAAGGGAAGGTAGATAAGGAAACTGGGTAAAGAGAGCGAGAGAAAGACAGGGGAGCCAAAGAAACAGAGGGGGGGAAGAGAGAGAAAAGGGAGAGATAGGAGAGGGGAAAGAGGGGTGAGAAATGAGAGAGATTCCTCTGCATCTCTGATTTGCTTGGGTGATATTCATCAGAGCGACAGAGCGTAGGGGAGGAAGAGATGGCAATGGAGGGAGGCAGCAGCGGAAGGGGGGAGGGGGGAGGGCAAAAAGGGAGAAAGAAAGCATAAGTATTTTTTGTTTCTATAAGCCATTTGTTTTTATTAAGCTCCCCTGCCTGTCCCTGTAGATGTTCCCTGCTCTCTCCGCTGGCTTGTATTTGTTTATGCTTGGTTACAGGGGCATGCCTATAGCGGTATTTACAAGCATAAAGCAAAAGTGTTGCATTCAAAATGTCTGGATTTCATTTTATTTGTGGTGGTTTGACTATAGTGAAGAAAAGGGAGGAAAGGATCAGAATGTACCCTCTGTGAATCCTGCTAGATTTATTTTATTTCAATTAAGTCCTAACTGGCCCTAAAACCAAACCTGGTTTAATGATGTCGCGGGACCATGAGCGTCGTTCTCATTGTTAAACAACCACCATTGCTGATGAAAAATCTGACGCAGACAGAGAGATTGACGGACGAGGAAATGTTTTAAAGTTTTATTCATGTTTAGGTTCATGCTGTGGTTCCTTCCTCACTCTCTGACGTATCACTCGCCGTTCCCCAGAGGTTCTAGCGACAAACAACCAAATGAAACACACCTTGAATAAAATCAATGATTTCTCTGGGTTCAAACACTATTGGAACCATCTGGGAAATAGTAAGTACACGACTTAAAGAACTGTTTTTCATTTTAAAGCAGATATGTTACCTTTTATATCTTTAAGGTAAAAAAAAAAAAAATACAGAAACCAACTATGACAAGTAATATATTGTAACGAAAGCCTGATACATAATTTAACTCCAATCTAATTAAAACACATGAATGAGTCACACCTTTGCACTGGGCAACATGATCTTTCTATATTATTTAGGAGTTAATCTCACATTTACCATTCTGCTGCCATGAACACTCACTAATGCACCAAATGTGTGTTCATCTGTGGCTGAAAGTGTTTCCAACAACTGCACATTTACTCCTATTTTCTCTAGATTTGCATCTTTATCAAGAATGAATGGGCTTGCGGCTGAGTGCTACGGACAGGCCAGTGAAGTCATAAAGCATGTGATGGACTAAGGTGTCACAGATTTTTTTTTCTTTTAAAGAGTTTAAACTGTTGACGATGAGAAAAATAGAGAACAATGCCGGTCTTATTCTTTGGTATAAAAGGAGACTGTTTCATTTAAAAAAAGACGACGCCACTGCTGTTGAAATGAAGTGGTCATTTGGAATAACAACACCTCATAATTAATAAGGCAGGTGAAGGTGATTATAACAGCCACAGCCTAAAAAAGCTGTGAGGGGAAAAAAAAAACTGCTGAAAAATGTTAAGAAACTGGGTGCAGTGCAGTGTGGGTGAAGAAGGTGGAAGAGAATGAGGGATGCAGGGAGGAGAGTGGGAGAAGAGCGAGGGAAAGGAGGGGGAGGGAGGCAGAAGAGAGGGAATGTGACAGAGTGGTGACAGAGGGAGAGAGCGGGAGCGCTGTGTGTGTCAGGACTGTGTGTGTCTCTGTGCTCGTGTCCCCAGGCGCAGGCAAACATTAGCTGCATTAAGTGAGCTGACAGGTCCCTCCCCATTACCACTACTGGTGGCCCAGGGAGGAAGAACAGAGAGAGAGGGGAGAGTAAGGGGGGGGAGAAGTGGAAGGAAGACACTGTGGTTCTTACCAACTGTCTGTAAAAATCACAACATGTGACGTGCTTCCCCTTCTGCACACACACACTCACACATATTATGCTGCATTTGCATAGAAACAGTGGAATTGTTGATACTGGTCACCAGCATGAAGAACAACCCTAACAGAAAGGGCACATCACACAAAAAAATTAAAACTAAATAATGTAAATTACTATTTACTGGCTCTTTATACATGTTGAATTCATGATTAGTAATTATTAATAAATATGTTTGAGCAGGAAGTGAAGTCATCAAGGGAAATTGGGATCCTAGTACCATTTTGCATCTTAACAATACAAAACACATTGGGTGTGTACATCATTACATTTCAGGATGCAGAATATGGATCTTTTTCAGATGATACCGATAACCGATAATAACCTGCATCTCATGGCAGATAATGATAAGTAATAATTATATATGTCTAAATTTAAAAAGAAGTTCCTCTCCTGTAGTTTATGTGAACCTGAGGGTCAGGTAAGATCTTTCTTGCTATAAAACTTGCCATATTGACTTTTTCTCTCCATTCTGAAGTCCTATTAATCATGCATTGCAAATGGCAATTGCATTGTATTTGGCAATCGCATGTTTGCCATCCTCTCCTCTTCTTCTTCTTCTCCTCCTCTCTACCTACAGTATCAGAGTATGTTGATGCTGCACATGTTAAGTCAACAGAAGCAATCTGTCTCCACTATTGCATTTTGTAATACATGGTCCGATGAAGCGTAGAGAAGAGGGGAAAAGTCTACAAGGTTTCACACAAAAAATCCCATCAGAGCTATAGAACAACCTTAGGTTTGTATAAACCACAGGAAAGGACCTTCATTTTAAATTGAAAAAAAGATTGCTTTTTTATAAGATCGGTTATCTTATCTGCATCGTTCATGAGAAGGAGTAATTATCCGCTATCCTATCAGCTGAAAAAAATCATGCATTCCTTCTTTAGATCCCATCTAGCTCCCCTTGCAGACACAAAACTGAAATCTAACGGTGCGACACAGGCCAACAGCCAACAATGTGTTGTGTTGCTGGGGCCTTTGACTGCCTCACTTCCTGAAGTATCACTCTGCCTGCTGTGCTCAGATTATGAAAAAAATTACAATTAAACATTTAATTTCATTACCAGCCGATAACCGATAATACACATGTCCTCATATCAGACTGACACATACTGTGAATCTCTAATCTAAAGTAACAAAAACTACACACACCAAAGTCTTAATTCTAAACTCTTGCCACAGCGCTTCACACTACAAATCCCTCCAGTGTGCAGAAAAACACACTCCATATATCACACACATTGACAATATGGCTGTCTCTCATGGCAAATTGTAACTGACTTTATTTACAGTACACACGTAAACATGTGTGTGTGTGCATATGTGGTGTATCATTCTGTTTTTCTGCTTAAATATTGATTGTTGTCTTGTCAGGGGTTCAGGGTTAAAGACTATCTGCTGCCTCCACCCTTCAATTATTCATTCACCACACCACCACCAACCTCCTCTACCCCAACACACACACAAATTAGTCCATGGGAGTGTATTTCCTTTTTCCGTGTGTGGTAATAACCTACTAATACTGTGCTTGCTACACTGTGCTATGCGAAATGGATGCGTTATCTTTCTACTGTCATTCTGACGACGGCGTCTCCTCCTTCATGTTGCTTCCTGACAGCACACACACAGACAGAGCACAAACACACTGTCCATTACAGGAGTTTAACTAACGGAGTGGCAGGAGGTCGACCCCTGCTCTCTGAGAAAGCAGCACTCTGTGGGGGGCTCGGAGTTAACATCACACTGCGCTGAGGCCAACTCCTCTGACCTGAACAAGAGCACCGCAGACAATAATGAGATGAAGGAGGAGGAGAGAAAGCGCGGAAGATGGAGGGAGGAGCGGGGGAAGGGGTGAGAAGGAAGTGCAAGGAGGACGGAGATGAACCATTGAGAAAGCAGCGCAGGAGAGTTCTACGGTCGCAGAGACAGTGTGTGTGGGAGAGAAGAAGAAGTAGAGCGGTGAAAGACAAGCGAAGGCAAGAGAGGTTGGTGACCTCTGGCTATGGAGCTTGTCGCTATAGTGCAGGCAGCAGGGGAGTGAGGGGAATGAGGGGAGGTGGTTGAGGCGGGGAGGGCTTGTTTGTTAGTGAAGATGTTTTTCTCTTCTTTTTTTTTGCACAAAACGCAACGTCAACAGCGTGATGCAGTCCACGAGCGCGCGAGTACGTGTGTGTGACTGCGCATGTGTTTGCGCGTAATCTCCCCAGGCAAATCCCTCTTTAGCCAAAGCAGGGAAGAATAGAGAAGAAAAGGAAAAGCCATCTTTATCCAAATCCAATTGCAGCTGGAAGCAGAGTGGAGTGAGGGAGGTGGAGGAGGAGAAAAGAGGAGGAGGAGAAGACGTTGTAATTTGTCTGAGGGATTACAAGGAGTGCTGGCAGAACATGACTGCTGACTGTGCGCGTGTGTGCGTGCATGCGTTTGTGTGTGTGTGTGCCATGGCCTAACCCTGTGAATTCAGAGCATAACAACATCAGAGACAGTATTTTTGTAACAGAAGTAGAGCAGAAAATAAAGAATATTTCTGTACAGCGCCGCTCACTCCAGGTAAACATCAAACCCTCCATGTGACTCAATTCATAATAGCAGCCAGGAGGTTGACTCAGAGGGCAGAAGACTAGCCCTCTCTGTAGCCCAAAGTCATTATTACTTATGATTGTCTCTCATAATAGATCAGAGTTCCTTCGGCTCCACTTTCATGACATTAGCAGTGCCATGAAAACACAATTATAGTCATATCACAACTAAAGCAAACTAGACACATGACCCACAAACCTCTGCTGAGGGTTAAGTCTTGTGCTGCTACAAGGCAAGACACACGGCAGTAATGTGGCAGCAATATGGCAGCCGTCATATCTCTTAATATCAAGCGAGCGCTTTGAACCCAGCCACTGTGTGGAAAAAATATACACTTGACAAGCACAAGATTGTGTTTCTGAATGCTGCTTACATTCTGAGTTTGGTTAAGTTAGTAAATTACTTCTTTGTCAAATGCTGAATTTATAAGTGAACCTTTAATCTGTTTAACTCTTTTTTTTTAAGTAGCAAAGAAAACTGACCAAAACGTTAAAGAAGTGGTTTGTCTAAAAAAAACAAAGAAAAGATTTAAAGAAAAATGTTAAGTAAGCTGAATGGCAAAGTCTAACATTCACTTTGGACCTAAATAGCACTGAAAGGATTCCTCAAACTCTATTACTAAAAACCATTGAGGCAAATGATTTGCTGTTGATACACTGCAAGATGAACTTGAGCTGAAGCTCAGATCACAAAATAAAGGAGAAAGAGAGAGAAGACAATAGCGAGGGGCAAAAAGAAGAGACAGCACAGAGAAAAGTGCAGAAAATCTGCAAGATATGGGATCACTACAAGTGACCATATAGTGTGTCTATTGTAAAATGGAATTAGCTTACCAAAAAGTACTTTGTCAAAGCTGCAGCGCCTCAACAGAAACATCCGGTCTGTGCATCCACTCCACAGCGCCTTTAACGTCATGATAACACTTGGTGTTAATCGATGTGATTGCTAGTTGCGATTAAGGCTAGTAAAGAAAATACATTAATCATGGCTATATGTAATGGCTCGCAAAGAACATGCATCAGTATTGTGGCTACCTGGCCGGGTATTATGTGTTCCGAAAGCCAGCTAAGTTTTGCTCAAGAAAATAAGATCCCACAGAAAAATAAATGCTCCGGTCAATTTGTTAAAGCTACAGCTTCATTCATGTGATCATCGTATTTTCTCTTATTACTACTACTCTTAAATAAAGGAAAGGTAATATAAAAGTAGTATGAAAACATATTTTCTATCCAATAACCACTCGAATAATTGGTGGAATAATCAGTGGAATATTCTGTTACTAAAATAATCAATAATCAAAGTTACTGGTAGATTTAAAGGCACTGTGCCACCCTGCCACGCTGGTCGCTTGTGGATGTTGGTGGGAGAAAGGAACAACATACATACAGGACTCAGAAAGTCATCGCTTCTGCAGCTTGTTTGGCCTCCTTGATGTCAGCACTGAATTTTTGACATTTTCTTGCATCACAAGCTTATTCCACATCACAGGTAAATTGACACGCTTTGCTCAGTAAATTAGCAGCTTCCCATAAAAAATTAAATCGTCGCCAGTTTTTTTTTTCACCTACAGTGTGCCTAACCCAAACCACTGCACTGCAACACTGGATCCAAACTCACTTTAAACCAACCGACCCCTTACACACACACGACAAACAGGAACAAAACCACTCGTGTCCACTCCTAAATCTTCCAGATTTAAGGAGGTGTTCGGACTGCTGACGGGTTAGGGGAGATAGAAAACGAAAAGAAACAGGATGAATGAAGGGAGAGAGCTGAAAAATGACTCTGGAGGAGAGGACTGGGCTTTAGGCCAGGGTTTTGGTGCCATGGTTTGATGTGATGTGACTGTGTGACACACAAGAACACATATATCTGCCTGGAGCAGGGTAGGAGTTAAGGACAGTGGAGTCAGATAAGTGTCAGTGTGAAACAACATCAGTGTCTTTCTCCGTCTCACTGAGTGACAGCGATACAAGCCAGTCTGCCCATTGCACGTATACACAAACGCACGCAGACAACAACACAAACACGCACACACACTAACACAGGTGCCCAACGGCTCTGTGCAGGAACAGCTGTTTTGCTGTGACACACAGCATACACTGCACATCACATCAGATACACAGCAGCTCCTTACCCAGAAACTCATGGACCACACTGACACACAGATACCGACGCTTGGCTTCACCAAATGCTGACACACTCTTCTAGGCATTTTATACTGTCAGGTTACATTTAACAGATACACACTCACACACACACGTCTATGTACAGTATTGTCCTGCAGTATTCTGAGAGGGCATAGGAGTACAATGCGTGCGCCTACAGTACAGTATTAGGTTGCTTTGTGACAATGAAAGCCTTTTTCACAGCAGACATTTTGACTTGGAGCAGGAAGAATACAGGTGTTGCTAATATGCTTACTAAAGCTCTGACAGTGTGACAGTGAGCCTTCATGCATTAAACCAGGAACCTGAAATAGAAGCAGCTAAACAGATTTCAGCCATCGTTAATTTTATTATTTACACTCATGCTTTTTCCTATTTCCATGAAAACGCTCTGATGAGTTTATATGATTTAATTCACTTTTGAGTGTTTTCAGCATGTCCTATTGTTGGTTGGTTGGTAAAATTTACTTTTAGTCCAGATCTGGATAAAGGGATAAATCCAGGAGTTGTTTTTTTTTTCTCACTTTCTTTAAGACAGGATGTTTTTATTGGACTTGGACGGAGGTATACACTCTACGGAGTGCTGTTGTAATTAACTGTTACAGAATAGTTTATTAGTTTATTTACAGAATGAAACTGTCAAAAATACACATTCCTACATCACATTATTTTTATGCCAACCAATTTTGTATTGATTTACCATGAAATGTATTTCAATTCACATTGCTGCTGTGATATAAAATTACATACACATTTAAGATATGATCCTGTCCGAAGATGGTTTGAATCCTGTTTCCATTTTGAAATTGATAAGCACTACACTTTCTTCCCCTGCCCACCCTCTTGTTATTGAATTTCATGGATTTAGATTTGATAAAATGTCATAACTCATACTCTGATCCTAAACCGAAGCACATTTTTTACAATGGGCTTGCAAGTTCCATTTAGTTAGACAGTTGATTGTTTATTCCCAATTCATCAAATACTGATGCTTCGGTTCAGATTACAGCCCGGCCTATTAACCCAAAGTGTCAGTATTTGATGAGTTGGGAATGAGACTCAACAATGAACTATCTGACAGCCTGAACCTTTAAATCAGATACATTTTGATCCCCCATAGAGGCAAAAAGTACAGGTTACATTTGCACCAATTGAGCCTGGAATAACCATTACAAAAGTCATTTAAGGTAGTGTAATGACTGAAGTGGCGTGGGCGGCACAGGGGAAAAGCACATATCAGGGCTGGGAAGCTATTGAAGGATCACATCATTGTTGCATCACTAGCAACTCATTATGGTTGGTCTCTCTACACTGTATTGTCTCTTCAAACTGCTCACACCAAGAGTAGGACTTAGCAATAACAAGGACCGCAGCGGGCGCTGGGCATTCAAAACCATAAATTACCAACATAAATTAAGTTGGTGCTCTCATTTTTCTTGTCTTTTGATAATTATTATGATTTTGCTCTCACTAGACTTGTTCTGTTCAGGGTAATGCTCGAGTGACAAGCTCTTGTATTTCAAAAGATACGACTGTGCTCTCTCTTACTCTGAGAGTGTGGCAGACTCGCACACATGAACACACGAGTGCATGATAAATTTACACATGCACACAGGTGTATGCACACGTGTATTCATTATACAAATGTGTCATTGTAGTATCAAGGTGATTCCTTTATGCAGAAGCCCTCACTTCGTGCTCTCCGTTCTTATTTTTATTTTGACTCCTGCCTTTAGTCCAACAGTCCAATCATCTACTTGTATGAAAATTTAACACAGTGCAGTCTCCCTTCAGACATGCAGCTGATGCTTTTACACAGAATGACTCACAGTGGGTACAACAATTGAATGAGCTTCGCTGCCCGGTTCAATACAATGGAAAGCTCCTTCAGCAACACTACTGTGATCACAGAGGAATCAAAGAAGATGTTATGGAATTGACGTACTATAAACTAATAAGTGATAATGCAAATGAGAGAAGTTTGTATATTATGTATTGGTGTTTTTTCACTTTGCGTAATCAGTAAGAATGATCTGTCTTGATCTCTCATCTTTTCTACTTCCTCCTTTGTCTCTCCTGTTGCTCAGGTAAACCCGTGCTACTGGCTCACTACCAGCCACAGGTAGGCCCCGAAAGACTGGCAGAGATTCTGAGTGCTTTTCTATGTTTCCCCTCTGTGCCTCCTCTCCTTTATCTGATGGAGGGATGGAGGTGATGAAAGAATGGAGAGAGGGAATAACAGGGGGGAAGACAAAGAATGTAAGCCCCCACAGCAGCACTTAAAGTAAGTCTGCATTATTGATGAGGAGACAAAGCGAAACATTTATTTATCATCATGGATGTGTAGAAGCTAAGACGATCCCTGCAGAGCTGAAAGAGAGAGAGAGAGTAAGTGAGGGTCAAGAGACGGAGAGAGGCAATGTTGAAAGAGAGATGTCTAAGGAGGTTCAAGTGTGTTTTGTGTGTGGGTATACAGTAGAAGGTCAAGACTAAGATGTGTCCTGTGCATTTTCCCTGGTCAGCTGTGGGATTTCCTCAGGGCTGAAGGATCAACGCCAGGCCAGAGAATTATTTATGAGTCCTAAACAGACTTCCATACAACACAGCGCGCTTAACCCCTCACTACACTAACTTTGATGTTCCAGGCTCAAGTGAGTCCCCTGACTCTTGTCACACACTGGCTGAAGAAATAAGAATGGATGCAGGAGGATTTTTATGGGTTTATCTATCTGTAATATTTTTCTTTTTTGTGTTCAACATTTAGTCTATTCAGTCTCAGATTTTGTGCAGATGAGTGCCCATCTCAAGTTCCCAGAGCCCAAGGTGACAACACGAAATTGCTTCTTTTGTCCAATCAACAATCCAAAAAGTAAAATAATTCCACTTAAAATGCTATAAAATAGATAAAATTCATATAGAGCTGTTGAGACTGAACACAAAATGAATTTTAGAGGTTACTTGATTGTAACCAAGGGTACCAGACAGACACTACTTCACTCCAGGCATGCAGTGCCAAATTAGGTAAAAGCATGTCTCTGTGAACTGAATGTGTTTTTTTAATTTTGCTTTACAGTTGTGCTGATCCCAAGATCCTTCGACCCGACATCAGAAGAAAAAGAAGAGACACACTTTTGAAAGCAAAAGCAGGATTGGCAATTCTCCCAACATTTTGCTTACCCCACCGCTGCCTACAAGAACAAGACAACACAGGACAATACAGCTCGGTTGCCTAGCAAGAAAAACAATCAGCTTACTGGTATTTGAGCAAACTGTGACAGTGGGGCAGATATTGTTGTTTGCTGTTTAAATCGAAAACTGAATCGCATCATGACCCTAAAATCGAATTCTACCCTAACCTTGAACATAACTACACAACAAAATGCAATCCTAATCTTAACAAAAAGCTACTTCTTTGAGGGAATCCAGTTGTATGTCCTCACATGTGTAATGGGTCCATGTAATGTCAATGTGTGATGCATGTCCCCAAAACGTCATTGATACAAGAAAACAAACACACACACGCATTATCAGAGATGTTGGCTTCTATACAAACAGTAGTAATATCAGGTGTCCATTAGGTAACAGAGGAACAATTGATGTATGGGCAAAGTTTGTATTGCTCGTAGTTAAGACAACGCTCACATTAACAGTAGTTGCTATAGTGATTTGGCTTTGTATTAGCAGATCAAACTGTCACCTGCAGGAACACTTCGCCGCATGTCAGATTAGGCAGAATGTTTGGTTTAAATAAAGCACATTGTTCGGCTGTGACTGATGGATTTGCAGGGAGCTGACGTGTGAAAGTGGCTGAGCATGGACGTATGAATAGCACAATTTTATGGACATGGCTATACATTGTGTGCGTGTTTGTGTGTGTTTATGTGTAGGGGAGGCCGTTAGGGGATAAGCACTCAATAACAGCTGACACTGAGCTGCCCTCTGCTCTCGCTCACACAAAGGACTATGATTATATTACTGTTTGACTGCCCCCCCACCATCCCCTCATCATACCCTATACTGCCAAGCCCTCTGTGCACTCAACAGCTAAGATAATTACCACTATTGTGTGTCACACGCATACACACACTGCCATGCAAAGTGTGCCACATGCTTGCCAGCTCCCCCATCTGTCCCTTACTCTCTCCCCCCCTTTCTTTCTCTCTCTGTTCCCTTTCTCCATTTTTTTTTCATCTGTTTTTGTTTCTGCACCCTTTGACATTGGTTATTTGGCAGGAAAGGGGAAATCCACTACAGAGGGGGGGAAGATTGGTGGAATAAAGGCGTGTAATTTTTTACTACTCGCATTGATTCAGTGTTGTACAGTAGGCCGTTGATCCCTTTTCAATGAAAAATCATATTGATATAGTTGTCAGCTGGTCATCGTACTCAGTGGTGTGAAATTTACAATAGAGTGATGCATCAGTGGTGTGATGGACTTATTACTGAATATCAATATTCTTTCCGATACCTGATTGCTCTCCACTAATTCAATCCCCCTCCCCCTTCAGCCTTGCATGTCTCCACCATCCTCTAACCTTTCCCATTTAGCCACAAAAGAAAGAAAAAACAAGCACAGATTTCAAACTGGGAGTATTGGAGGGGAGAATAGCGTGTGCGACAGTACTCTGATGTCCCCCTTTCTTCCATTCCTTCTTCCTTTCTCTCCTCCACCAGTTAAACTTTAATGTGTTTTCCCGCTCAAGTACTCAGGGAAACTCCTCAGAAATGGCTTTGGTTGCAGAAACACCAGAGTGGTTGTAGTGTGGCTTCTATGTGTGTGTGGCAGTATTGCAAGAGAAAGAGATTTAAGTGGTTAGTGGCTGGGTTTGTGTGTGTGTGTGTGTGTGTGTGTGTGTGTGTGTGTGTGTGTGTGTGTGTGTGTGTGTGTGTGTGAACGGGAGGGGGGGTCACAACAATATGATGTTGGAGCAGTGTTTACACGAGCGAACGAAGCCGCAGACAAATGTAGCCATTAATAACGAAACCCCTTTCCACCATTTCTCCATCTGCCTTTTCCTTATCCTTCCGTCCAGTCTCCTCTACCTGCAGGAACAAACACATACCTGGAAAACACACACACACACACAAAGCTCTCTCTCTGTCTCTCTCTCTCTCTCTCCCTCTGTGTTGAAGGTTGAGGTGACCACCTTGAGAGTGTGTAATTGTTTAATAGCCTGAGAGCTCCCATGTCTACCCCAGAGGCCTTTGCTCGCTGAAGATCGATCAAATACTCTGGCTGCCGGTGACAACTTCGGAGACGCACACAGGCAGAGGGGCTAACAGTGAGTGCTGCGGGAGAGACGGACGGAGACAGTTAAAGGAAAAGAGAAAGAGAGAGTGAGAGGAAAGAGGAGTACCTCCCTTAGCGGCTGCCATGTGGCTTTAGCCATCTGTTGGCAGAGTCTAAATTAATTAGCTCCACTCATTACTAGTTTGCAAGAGGCCTGCAGTCTTAACCAGACACCAGCTCTCCAACGTCCCTTTCTTACAATCTCTTCTTCTTTCACTCTCTCTCACAACTAAAAACATTCTCAGATTAAACCTCTGAAAGCCTGCAGTGTTTGCTGTTATATTCAAATGTGATATTAAATCAAAAAGGTGTAAGGTGAAAGCTGATTTTTAAACAATATAAACCAGCTTGTACCTTTAAAAAAAAAAAATAAATAAATAAATAAATGGGGGGGGCAACTTGCCAGGTTGGTCATTCTTAAGGTGTGCTCAGGCCAAGCACAAATCAAATTTTAGAGGCAGCAGTAACAACAAAAAAAGGCATAAGTGGTTGTTCAAAGCTGCAAAATTGAAAAATGTGCAAAAATTCAAGGTTGTCCCGAGTTATTAGAGATCTGCTTCATAGTTGCGCATAAGCAGGTGGTGTGGGCAGTGACAGAAAGGACTGAGATCAGTCAGAGGCTCAACACGCACATACTCAGTCAGCACATCTGTTGCTAGAACGCTTATATCTACTGTCTGTACAACTGGAATATTTGTCATTTGCAGCTGGATACTTATTTTTTCAAGGACAGAAAGGGATTCTGATTGGCTTACCTATACATTCTTACCATAACCTTAACCAATTATCAATCCTCATGCCTCAACACAACCAGGGCCCTTCAGTACAGAGAGCTGCGTCATCACCAATGGACCATTCTTTCTTTAAGGTAAATGGTGGATCATGGAGCCTCTCAACAGTTCCTGGAAGTTAGCTGCATATACTTGCAGCCGTGTACTATAAACCAACCAATCAATAAACACATGTTAACAACGAACTACAAAACGCTGTAGATCTGTCTCTCCGTATTCATGCATTTATATTGCCCGCTTAGAACTTCTTGGAACTGTCCGATGTGACTCATGTGACGATCAGCATTTTGAACTTCCGATGATGAGACTCTCTCTACTCTCTTTGCTGCTCTGAGTGAAAATAATCAGATGCAGAGGAGGGCTGGCCAAAATGGTGGTTTAGAATAAACAATCAGATCTGAAGAAATTACTCAACATGCACCATTATAGAGGCTATTTAAACACACACACAAATTAATTCAATTTAAACCACAATACAAGTCACTTAAAATTTACTGACTGGCCATTTTTTGTGCGCCATTCATACAGAGGTTGTTCTAACATAAAAAAAAAAATCCAAGTTGTAAAGCTATTATATGTGGACCAGATGTAAAAAAAAAAATCTAAACATGTGTCTCGCTGATTTGGCAGCTGGCAGTGAGACGACCTTAAAGCCCACAGCGTTCAGTGTAATTATTTGCTGTGATACTGAATTCAAAAAGCTGTACGGGGAAATCTTTCATTCAGACGGAAACAAGCCCACAACCAGAAAAATCTCAGTGTTGACACTAAACGGGAGACATGCTCCTGTTATCCCTCTAGACACACCTTGCCTCACCCTCCCCTCCCCTCCCCTCTCTCTCTCTCTCTCTCTCTCTCTCTCTCTCTCTCTCTCCTTTTCTCTCTCTGCCCTCTTATCCCACTTTTCCCTCTCATCCTTGGGGAGTGCTCTGTGCCACCGCAGAGACGACAGATGGGGCTCAACATCATCCAGAGAGGGAGCGAGAGGGAGAGAGAGAATAGAGGGAGGTTGCATTCATTATTTACATCACTTGGTATTGGAATATTAATGCTAAAAGCAATCGGGCAACCCTTCATTAAATTAACTGGAGATGGAGGGAAAGAGACGAGAGGGTGAGGTGGAAGGATGGGGAGCGAGGGAGGGAGGCAGAGACAGTGGGAAAGAGGAGAAAGAGAGAGAGGAGAGCACACTCTGTTAAATGGGCCCTAAAATTAGTGAAGCAAAAACACCTCCATTAAGAAAGCCTGCATCTCCCTTTTCCCTCCCTTCCTCCACTCTAACTCCTCTCTCCCCCTTTTTCTCTGCTCTCTCCCTTCTTTTAAACACCTCTTTCTCTCTCATCCGCACACACAAAAAAATCACTGCTTAACCCACAAGTGCCTGCTCCGAAACCTCTTTCAGAAATATGCATTTCTGTGCTGTCCCTCTTAAGTGCCTGTTCAAAATTTAAACATGCTTATGGTGGCAGAATGTGCCTTTGGTCCCCATGTGCATCCCCCTGGAGAGCACTCCTCTGTCTTTCACTCTCTCCTCGGCAACTGCTCTTTCTTCTTTATGCTGCATCTCTCTCTCTCTCATCACTCCATCTTACCCTCCTTCTTCCTATCTGTCTTTCTCTCTCTCTCTCTCTCTCTCTCTCATCTTCTACCTGTCTGCAAACCCCCAATATTATTGTCACACGTACAAATGTGTACACGCTGGATGTGCAAGCACGCATGGGCGAACACACATCTGTACGCAGGCACACAACCATGCACATGCATACATAAATGTACAAACTCATGCACACAGACAGTATCAGGACACATCGGCGCACACACGCAGACACTGACAGTAGCAGAATGGTTCTCTCCTGCACAGCAACACATTGCGTATATGCAGAGCCACTCTCCCTATTAGTGGAACGCTGCTATGCGCTGTTGACTTCTGGAGAGGAAAACATACAGTCATGTCCACCGGTTATCAACTGATGCCACAATTACCAACCCCTCCACCTGCCACCCGCGCTCTCACAGTGTGTGTGTGTGTGTGTGTGTGTGTGTGTGTGTGTGTGTGTGTGTGTGTGTGTGTGTGTGTGTGTGTGTGCGATACAGAGGTGACTACTCTATATGAAACTATAATGATCATAGGAATTCATCAAGGATCAAGGAATTCATGTTATTGAAAAATTGGGTCACTTCCTATTGGTGGAGGAGGATCAAAAATGGAAACTGAGGCTTCCAGATGCAAATGAGGTCCCAGTGACTCTTGTGAGGTCTTAAAAAGACAGGACTAAAAACTTGCTCAGACAGTTACTCTGATTTATCCATACCGTACCAGCATTATCAGACTTTTTTTTTTTAAGCACAACAGATTTTATGCAGAAGAAGTGTTCATCTACATCACACCATGTATCCAAGAATCAATTCTCCCTGTTCAGATTGTAGACAGACCAAAAGCAAAACAATGGGCAAGGCACTGGGTGAAAGAAGGAGTAAGGCATCAACTTTTACTCATCTACATATATTTAAACAAAAACTGACAGTATCAGTATCAGATTTATAAAGATGCACAGACTTAAGAAGAAGGAGGATGTATGAAAGTTCCAAAAGAGAGTGCCTGAAGCTGAAACTGTGAAAACACAATCCTCTGACTGCCTGCTTCAAATAGTTTATAAACTAGATCTGTCTGGACAAGATTCTATATGTCCATGGATGTGAAAGAGACTCCCCTAAGGATCCCACAATCATAAACAATGTAAAAGCTGAGTAAAGGATTGCGTAGGTTGGTTTAGCCAATTAGAAGACAGCTGTGGAAGTAATGCAAACAGCTGCATCACTGAAACGCAGTTAGGAGAGGACAGTGGAGAACTTGAGAATACACAGAACAACATATCTATTACTATACTTAACATCCCAGTGGAGTTTCAGACCACCGAACAACGTCCACCCAACATCACAGTTTTGGTCTCGTCGAGCAACACTTCACTATCAGCCACTTGTGCATTTGTACTCACTCTTGTTTTGAGAAGTAACACACCCTCGGGTAACATACAAAGCATAAACTCAGCTTGTCTGATGTTATTGCCAAATGTTTGAAGTATCAAAGACTAACCCTCTATAGACTTTAGAAATAGCTAATGCACTATGTTTAGATCTTGACGGGTGGTCCTTTAGAGCTTGTGTGTGCTGCAGGTTGGTTGTTATTTGGTTGGTTAGTGGGTTGGTTGGTAGTTTAGTAGTTTGGTAGTTGGCTAGTTGGTTGGTTGGTTGGTTGGTCGGTCCTGAGGACTGCTTTGTGATAGCTCCCTGACAAGTTAGCTCGCTGTGATAGTAGGTAGTGCCACGGGTTCACCAAGTGTTTCCCCTTTGTAAGAAGAGTTGATTGTTGAGTCTCTCTCCCAACTTGTCAAATACTGATGCTTTGGGTTTCCCCAACTCCACCAACCTGAAGCATCAATATCTGACAAGTTGCAAATGAGATCCATTAAATCTGAGAAAATTCTGACACAGTCACATAACTGTTTAATAATACGCTGCCTTTAGATAATATAAAACTGAAAATAACCCTTATCAAATATCATTCAAAATGTGAAGAAGACGCTTCAGTTTAAGGCAGAGGGAACCAAATATGATATGATAGTTTATGCTGTTTCCATGGCAACAGATGCTAACCTGATTCTGGCATGTGAGACTTCAGAGAACAGTGATATTGTGTTGTTGTTTACAGATCAGACTGTATTCGATTATGTTTGGAAATTGCAAACGTTATAGTTCATAATTGCATATAACTCAAAACAGCACCAGTCCAGACAGAAAAAAAGGAATGTAAGTGGGTATATAGAGAGACAAACAAATTCTATTGAAATTAAAGTGTAATAGCGTAATGTAGATGATGCCGAAGAGTAGGAAATCAGGTGACTTAAGACAGTAAAATTAGTTAATCACTGAGACAGATGCATGAAACATTTGGAATGAGTTGACTGAATATAAGTGAGAGGCACAGATCACTGAATCCACCTTATTGGACAAATATATACAAGTGTTATTCCCACTTCATTAAGTCACATGTCGATATATAATCCATATAAGCTGTCATAACATTAAGTTAGCTACACAGCAATGTAACCTACAATAAACTCTATGAAGGTCATTAATCCTCATTTGTCCTCACTCAAACATCCTCACCTGGATGAAATATTAGCTCATTTACTGTACGATGCTCTGCTGTGGCTCCGTGTTTGTCTGAAGATGTCAGAAAGAAGGGGGGATGAGAGCAAGAGAAAGAATAGGGCGGTGGGGGAGCGATGGAATAAATACCCGTCTGTTTTCCCCTCAACAGAAATAAACAAGGCGTTCACTTGTCAGCCTGCAAGAGAAGGGCACAGTGTTTATGCAGAGGAAAAGAGAGACGCACACACACAAATGGCAAATCTGGAGATGGGTGCTGCTGGCGAGTGGGGACGTTTAAAGAGGGACAGGAGTCAAAAAATGTGTGTGTGTGTGTGTGTGTGTGTGTGTGTGTGTGTGTATGTGTGTGCGTGCGTGCGTGTGCATATTATTGGATGTTTGTGGGACAAAATGATCACATGAAAGCCACTCTCGTGATTCTGATCCTTCACATTACAAGAAAATGCATCATCTGCCATCTGCTCACCCGTCGGGAAGCTGCTGACGAAGTAGGCTAGGTAATAACGTTACTGCTATATCATTAAGTAGCACATAAACTTCGTTATCCCTGGTCATTTCATCTCGCACTGTTCAGTAAATGTTAAGTGTACTTATTCAACCACATTCATGTCGTTAAAGACTTGTTTCAGCGTTAAGTTGCTCAGAAAGTAGCCTTTGCCAAGTGTTAAGCTAACTGGCTAGCATGCTCTGTATTACTACACAAATATACATAGCAGTGCAGAGACACATGAAGTGAATATGATGATACAAGTGCAATAAAAGATGCAAATATTTTTATTTATTTATTTTTTCTACAAAACCAAACCCAACCTCTTCTCCTGTGGCCCATCCCCTAACCCAAATCAAACAACCAAGGGGAAACGCTGTTATGGCCATGTAAGAAATATATTACAACCAAGTGGCGACAAGTCTATGATTCTTTGAGTCCGAGTGATAAACACTTAAACACTTGGTTCAAAAACGGCTGCATTCCTCCTCAGAGAAGGTGGTGATGGAGCATTGTGTTTCCTGGGACAAAAGAAGAATACATTTGGAGGGAGAAAGGGCGCCAAGACAAATCAGTTTAGTGCCTACAGTTTGTGTTTCCTTCCTATTCTTTCTATTTCACAGCTTCTAATGTTGTATTTGGGGGTATTCAAGTGTGCAAACGATCAAGGCTATTACAAGACATTTTATTTTGCAGAGAGGCTGCATCTGACATACATTATATTTTCAACTTGGCAGCAGAGACGTAGTCAACAAGGATGAATGAGCTGTAGTGCGAGCACTCAACTGTCAATCTGTGCTCATACACAAGAGCTTTGTCCATGAGGACGGGTGGGTGGGGGGGTGGAGGAGTGTGTGTCTGTGTGTTTGTGTGCGAGGCCGACTCCAGAGAGAATGTATCAAGGCTAGAATGACTTTCAACTGAAATGTATATGAGATTCAAATTACATTCTCTTTTTTCGTCTATACTCTCTCTTCCCCCCACTCCTCTCCCCCTCCTTTGTCTTCTGGGAGCCTTAGTCAGCTAAGCTCAGATGTAAAAAAGATTTTCTCCATCTCTCTCTCTCTCTCTCTCTCTCTCTCTCTCTGTCTCTCTCTCTCTCTCTCTCACACACACACACACACACAATAAAAAAACAAACACATACACCTACATTCCTAGTCGAAGGACAGTGGGATATAGGTATGAATACTATTGAATTCCCTTGTGAAGGAATAGATCAACATTTGACAACACATGATGCGAGTTGGATCAATCAGTCAAAATCAATGCTACTTTCAAATACATGTGCTAAACATGAACTAAAGCCAGTAGCCATTTAGCTTTGCATAACATAAAGACTGGAAAGTTATATGTTCTCCTACCTAAAAGACTGAATGCGTCGATCGTCAGCGTTTCCCAAAATGACACGACCCTTGCAGCGTACCAGCACCACACATATCCGACCTTTGTACAGTTGCAGTTCGGTTAGGGTTTAGGTAGGAAAATTACTTGGTTAGGTTTGGGCAAGTCTTATTATCACTACAGCTACTAGAAATCATTGCCTAACAACAAACTCATTTTTTGGGCCTATATGTTCGTTTTTCCGATGAGGACAGGCTCCTGGAGCTTGAGGTAAACACCTAGTCTGACAGTAATCCAGTTCGCTGATTAATATGTAATATGTTATGTTTGTTTAATCGTTACATGAACAGAAAAATAAGATGTTTTTTTTTACAAGAGGGTCTGAGATGGACAGCTATGGGCACAGGAGTGCTGGAGTCTTGTCTTGTCAGAAAGTTACTGTGAAGTTGACCCGACTAACAACTGTTCTCTGTTTAGACCGAGGCTTGATCCAGCTCTTTCCTTTGTGCCGCAGACCTCCAAAAACTATTAATAACACATCAGTGACTCACACCATTGAACTGGACAACTTGTTCCCTTCATTACCATGAACATTGGCAGTTTATTTTTGAGTCAATCCCACATAGACCTCCCTGCTGCTGCTCTCAACCGCACCAAATCTGTGGCTATCACAAACAAATACTCTACTTAATCTTATTTGAGAGATTTTTTAAAAGAAAATGAACATTTGTGATTTTTATGTAATGGGCTTGAGGCTGAGATCTATATGAAGGCTGTGAAAGAGACACTGGCTAACACAGAGACATTTGACCAGCATCTGTGCAGCCAAAAGCCAAAATGACCATACACTGTCCTGACTTTGTTTAATAAACTTCATTTTTAATATTAATACTTGATAATTTTTCATACATGTAAGTGGCACTACTCTGGTGTGCGAATAACACTTGACTGGTGCATACGTGTCCTTTAAGTAGAAGAACGAGTGCATCAGGATCTTTCATCTGATGTCTACATAACACATTTTCCCCAATTTTCACTTATGATGCCTTGTTTTGGTCTTTTCATGGGATTTGTTGACAACAACAACAACATAGAATATCCTGAGCCCTCATGCATTACTTTAGGTTAGGATGTTGAAATGTAAACTTGATAGCGAGCTGTTTTCATGAGCTGTATTCATATATGCATTGAGGAGGGACGTTCATGCAGCATGTCAAAATCATAAAGCACAGACAGTGAGTAAGAAGCGAGCCATTAGCTGGGTGAGGATTGACTCAGAATGAGAGGAGAAAGGGGGGTAGGAAAAGGAAAAAGACTGAGAATGCCTCAGAAGACATGTTTGAAACTCACATCGCTGTTTTCAAACAATGTCTCCAGCGAGACAGAGAGGAGGAACAGAAAACTTGCATTGCCCTGGGCATTATAACACAATGGCTATGCACATGAACAAAACAGACCAGGAAAAAAGAAAGGAAAAGCCGACTGCACTTTCAAAATACCAAGAGCTTAGGTAGAGAAAGTGAGAGCGGCGCGGAGAAAATAAGTAGGTGAAGGAAGAATAGGAAGAGGGCAGGCACGCTGAAAATAGCAGAAAGGGAAGGAAAATAATGATGCAAAACAAGAGGCGGTCAGGTGGGCCTGATAAGCGCTTGAGAGGAATAAATGTCAAGTCAGGCAGTAAGAGAACCCTGGGAGGAGGAGGTAAGAGGGAAAGTGAGAAACAGAGGGTGCGTTCATGATGCAAACAAACCAAACAAGGGAACGTGGAGAGCAAATCTGAGGCCGTCGGAAGTGGATCTGAGCTTCTTGCATCGTTTTGTCGCAGTAGGCCAGATAAAAACATAATGAAAAACTTTTTAAAGAACACTATTGGCAAAAATAACCCTTACGTGTGTTACACTCCGCTGACTACTATGGGATATTGATATGTGTGTCTGTGTGTGTGTGCGGAAATGTTCGTGTGTGTGCTGACACGCCGGCATATGCCTTGTGGGAGTCCTCAGGGCATCCCATACATCCCAGAGAGCCCATTGATTAGCTATTAATAAAGCACAGAGATGCCATTGCTCACAGGGGAGGTCAGCGAGGGCTCGCACACACACGCACACACGCACGCACGCACACACACGCAGGGACGCACGCGCAAGGCGGCTACACAGTTTAAATGAGGTTATGTGAGGTTGGAGGGAAAGAGCATGACGGGGTTGAAACATCAGAGCATTAAAAGAGGAGAGTGTCAGAAGGGGGGAGAAAGAAAAACGAAGTGGGAGTGGAGAAAAAAATGGAGAGCAGGTAAATTGTGCCAATCTATTTCACCTGTCTTCTGCCCACTCCCCTCGCTAGTTATTCTACCTCTATCACCCTGTCCTCCTTTCACTTTGAGGCTCTCTATCTTTCTCGCGCTGCCCCCGCCAGTGCCCATTGTGGGCTGCATGTCAGAGCTCCGTTTGGCTGTCTCCATCCTTGTCTTTGATTAGCCGTGATCTATGAGCCCCGATGAAAGAAGTGAATGAGGAGAAAGAAAAAAAAAGCGAGCGGAGACGCGGAGAGGTAAAGAGGAGGAGTTCCTACAGCTGACGGATTGGACTTCGGTCAAGTCAGGACACATCCCGGCAAGGAAAAAGTGAGAGAGACCGATGCGTCACACAGGACACATTTGCATCTCTCATTCAGCCTTATTTGCTGCAGTTTTCATCCATTTTGTTCCCCAGCTTTCCACAACCCACTGCCTTCCTCCTCCCCTTCTGTCCCTCCTCGGCTGTGCCCTCCCCTTCCCTAGCATGTACATCTTCAGGTCACGGGTCATTAAGTCGGCTCCAGAGGGGATGTGTCTGAACAGGATATCTCTCATATTGCCCTGCCCCCACCACACTGCCCAAAACACAAATACGAACATGCAAACACAAACGCTGGATTTGCTTCACGTTGAAATGTTAGCCATGTTTGTCTGGCCTGATGACACATGAGACAACTCAGTGCTCCGCGCTCTAATAAACCATGTCTGTGACTAAGTCTCTGATAGGTAGAGAAGGTGAATCTGGAGAAAGATAGCTGATTGTTGAGTCTTATTCCCAGGTCATCGAATAAGGATGCTTAGGATTACATTTCAGGCCAAACACCCACCCAAAGTGATGGTATTTGACAACCAGGGGGGTGAGACTCAAAAAAAAAATCTTTCTCCAGTTTGGGGTCAGGAACCAATGTGGGGCTGCTCGTTATGTTGTGCAGAATTCCACAGACTGATATTTGTTTGTCTTTTTTTTTTGTAGAACAACCTTTTAAAATTAAATGTACAGATATATTCACACTATATCTATGGAAAATATCATCCTTAAAACAACTTGACAACTCTCGAACTGAAGGGGTCTAAAGATCTCAAATCAAAAAATAGAGTCACGGTCCAGAAAAGGTGGAAAGACACCCTGTGTTTACTGACAATAGACAAATAAAGTTAAAAAGTACTTCTGAATACAGGATCATTTTAAAACATTAATGGTAAATAAATACCCTAAAGCCTGCACTTTGCAGAAGGTCATGATTATTATACAACAGAGTTTTGTACAATATATTTAATAAAGGGTCCCTGCTCCATTTCTCTGTCAGCTATGTGATCCTTGACCAGACAAACATTAAAGATCCCTGATGTACATGATTAAATATCAAATGTTTAAAGGTAGCAGGTGGAGGTGCTGATCATTATGTGTCCTTTCTGTTTTTATTTTTTTAACACATTTGTTCACTTTGTGTTTGGTAGTGCAACAAGAAAGGTAATGATGTAGAAGACTGCAAACTAGTCAACATGAATGTAAATAATGTAAGATTTAAAACATCAAATTAGCTCTGCAGAGGTTTTATAAGGGGAAACTTGTCCTGTTTCGTTCCTTAAATTTTCCCACAAATGGATGAGACGCTGCCCTACACAGCATAAATACTTGTCAATTACAGCTGATGCTGTATAACACAATTCAGTTATTTTCAGATATAGCCACAGCGCATTTAATCAAACAAACTTTTAATAGAGTTAAGAACTGACTCATTTTTGGCTTGTGAATATTTTTATTTGTCTACTTCAACTGACCAACAGAACAAACCTAACTTTAGGAAAGGTCACACTGAACACATTCCCATGTTAGCTTGGGCAGATGTGACAAACTCTCTGAGACTCCAGCAAATTCATATACATGCAGACACACACACACACACACACACACACACACAGTTCTCCACCATGGTTGTTGGTGCACTGTCAAACAACATTAGATGGCGGGTGGTGTCAGTGGGATAATTAGAATAACACATCCACTGTATTCTTCATTATGTGTGTCATCTTCACTTACTGCCTGTGCTTCCTCGCTGACACCACCCTCTTCCCCAAACACACCCCATCCCCCACCCCACCCCTGACACACACCTATACGCTTTCCTCACCCTACAAGTGACGTGCTTTTTAAGGCAAAGTCATGATTCCTATTAGTGATGGCCTAAAGTATAGATCTGATTATCTGAACCCCTACCATGTATTTCCCTAATTAGCTCCTCAGCCTGAAGGAGAAGGAGAAGGAGAAGGACGAGGAGGAGAAGGAGGAGGAATGCAGCAGTGATACACAAAGTTGATTCACAGCATCACTGTTTGAGGAAGAGGGTGTTGGCGAGGAGATCACGGTGGCTGGTGAGTAATGCCGTGACGTCGGTTCTGCATTTGGCAAAACACCCGACAGCGATTCCGTCTGCTGGCATGAACTTACGCTACCATCGTAAGTATACATGCAGGAGGATATGAGACGAGGCGGGCGGTTCATTCAGTCAGAAAGATGCGGACGTGCCCGCCGTGCTGCTGCAAACATGGCGCGCGGTGATCTCGTGCACAAACAGACGACACATATAGGTATAAAATTAAAAGCATGTCGGCCTTCAGGTCAGAAACAAACAGGAAGCGTTCCACAGGCGTGTAGCCGCGCGCACCTTGGCTGTGTGCGGTTAATGAATAACTAACTAGCAGAGAGGAAAAGGGAGCCATCTTCTCTGAGTAAGGCCAAATGAATTCGTCGAAGCGCTATGCAAATGTTCCCTGGGCTAACGAGACTGCCTGCATGATTGGAGTGCCATTGAAATTCTCCTCGTGCACAACCCTCTCTCACTTCCTACCTCCCTCCCTCCCTCCTTCAATCTCCCTCCATCTCTCCCGCCATTACAATCTCTACACAGACCATCCATGTTCCTTTGCATGTATACCATCTATCTATCTATCTATCTATCTATCTATCTATCTATCTATCTATCTATCTATCTATCTATCTATGAATCTATGAATCATTGTTTCCCTTCAACATGCAAATCATGTCAACCACACAGATACACTGCAGCCCTATCAGTGCTTGGACAGCAGTGAATGCCCCTGTGTCTCTCTCTCTCTTTCTTTCTCTCTATCTGTCTGTCTCACTAACACACACACACACACACACACACACACACACACACACACACACACACACACACACACATACACACACACACAGACACGCACACACACAGTCCGCTCAAACAGAGCGCACTCAGAGTTGCTCTGCACCTGTTCTCTCTGTAAAACATCCAAACACGAGTGCTGAATAAATAACCCAACCTAACACGAATCACTGCCAGGTTCACACACACACATACACACACGCATACACACACATGCACACAGCCCATAAACACACATCAATAAGTAAACACCACCTATTTCCCCTCCACAGCTACCCTGTATCCCCCCCCCCCTCCATCCTCCACCAGTCACTCTGTACAAACTGCCACCATCCTAAAGACAAACACATAGATGCGCACGATGATGTGTGTTATGGTTAATGGTCAGAACAGGGATGAATAAAGGAGGTCTAACGGAGAGAGAGAGATAGAGGAGAGAGGGTGGTTAGATGGGTGGGTGGGTGGGTGGCTGTAGTGGTGGGGGCATTAGGCACTTGTCAGATGCATCTTTAATGGCAGGACACAGTGGCTTTAGAGGCCTCCTCGTCCTCCCTGGGGTGCTGGGGACAGCAAGAAAAACAGAGCGCACACACCTCTCTCTTTGTCCATCTTCCCATCCTCATATACCTACCAGCCTCATTCCATCATCCCCTCCGTCCTATGCCCACTTTACCATCTGCATAATTCAGCATGTCATGCTTTTGTGCCACTTTGTCTTTTCTTTTTCTGCCGATTCTGCCATTTTTAAAAAGAAAATTGTGACTTTTTTTGCTCCTATCTGTTGTTCACTACCAGCGTTGATGGAGTGGAAGGAAAAAACAAAACAAAAAACGATGCTTTGTCACTTCCCTAATAAGAGCCTCCAGAAAAGGAAAAGGGATGAGAGGGATAAAGTAGAGTGGATAGATAAATAGATAGATAGATAGATAGATAGAGAGAGAGAGAGAGAGAGAGAGAGAGAGAGTAGGGCCTCTGCAGAGTGGCCACAAAATGGAGACTGGGACAGAAGCTGCAGCAGCTGTGGTGACGCTACACTTCACTGAGAGAGAGAGAGAGAGAGAGAGAGAGAGAGAGAGGGAGTGAAAGAGAAGTGGGGATTAAACAACCTCAATCAATGGATGCAAAACACAGACGTCACACTTTTCCACACCCTCTTCACCCTCAATACTCTCCCTCCCTCCGCCTCTCTCCAACTAAATCAACCAACCAGCGACTCGATGACTCCACAGGAACTTTGTAACAAGTCAGGATTAGTATTAATGTCATCTTTTTGTCTTAGAGCGGAAGCAGATTGTTTAAAATGTAAAAGCTAGGTCGGGTTGAGAGAGATGTATATTGCCTGTTTTTATTACAGCGAGATGACTCACGCTGTCAATATCTTCTTTAACATTTAATGAGGCACACTACTCAGCTGTCACCAGTTTAATGCATTCAAAGTGTGTAATGTGATTCACGTAAGCATGGTATTTGTAACTGAAGGGGGAAACTGTATCTGATGTCGCAGTGTGTGACATTTTACAGTCTTCATTCATTTCGACGTGAGACAAAATAACATGTACTGTAAAGACCAGCTGTATATTTCTATCATGTGTTAGTCACAAGTCATGTTTTCCTTTTAAACTCCCAAGAGACTGAACTGAATACACACTGCACAAACTCATGAGGAGAGCTGTGAATATCTTCAGACACTAAAGATTATGCCTATGTGAATTATAGACCAACATGTACTCGAGTCTAATAAAATTACGGATATTTGAGAATTTAGAAAAATCCAATAATATGTATATCTGCTTACACACACAGTAAATATAGAACTTTGTAATGGTTATGCGATGCAGCGAGACAATAACTGCAGATACATCGGTGACATGACAATTTACCTGCTTACCTCGCTCTAATATGGCAGGACCATGCACCATGAAATGTACAACAGAGAGAGAGAAAGAGAGAGAATGAGAGAAGGAGAGAGAGAAAGAGAAATCAAGGAAAAAACGAAACAAAGAAACTAAGACAGAAAGAAAGAAGAGAGAAAAAGAAAGATAGAAAATCAATCAATGAATCAAGAAATCAAGAAAGAAGAAATAAAGAACAAAAAAAAGAGGATTTGATCGATCAACCAATCAATCAATCAAGAAAGAAAGAAAAGGAAAGAAAGAAAGAAAGAAAGAAAGAAAGAAAGAAAGAAAGAAAGAAAGAAAGAAAGAAAGAAAGAAAGAAAGAAAGAAAGTTTACAAAGGTTTATCTCCACATTTGGAGATGGAAGTCATTCTCCTGACAGTGACGACATGTATATCTCAGCTACCTGTCACTGAAGTGCATGGAAATATGCAGCTATGTCCTCTGTGTCTGTTTGTGTTTATGTGTGTGTGTGTGTGTGTGTGTGTGTGTGTGCGTGCCTGCGTTTGTGTGTCTTTGTCTGTTTGTGTGAACGCACGAGTGTGTGGCAGAGCTGAGCCGTGGTGATGCACTAATAAAAATCAGGCAGCGATGCGTCCTCACACCTTCCTCATTCCGCCCGCCGGTTCGCACCCGTTACCATGGTGACCAGATAAAACTCACACTGTTTTAAGCTCCAACTGGAGGAGGAGATGGATACTAGCAAAGTGACACACACGCACGGACGCATGCACACACACAGATGAAGTTCCTCCATACACATCGGCAGTGCGTTCTCTTTCAGTTCCTTAACTGACAAGCAAACAAATGCTAATTTTCTAACCAACGGCAACACCAGCAAACCATCAATTAGAGGGAGAGACGTGGCTAGATAGAGAGATAGCAGGAGAAGGGGAGGGATGACTGGGGAGTAAAAACCAGGATAGCCAGTCAACACACACAAAGCCCTCCTCTGTTTGACTGTCTGCCTGTCTATCTATCTGTCTACTCCCCCCCCCCCAACACACACACACACAGACACACACTGCTCCATGAACGGGCCTCAGCGCAAACAGATTTGGCTGTCAAATAGTGACACGACACCCAGGCAGGGTCGTCTCGCAGTGAGGCCAGCTGTCAGCAAACACCCTCCTGCCTCTTCATCAAAGCCCATTCAAACTCCGCTTTATTGACCAACACGGCCGTCTGTGTGACATGTGTCATCCTGTCAAGCCAATACCTCGGCACACACTGTCCTTAATAAATGGTGAGCCACTAGAGCATCTCGAGTGCTATCGAAAAGACAGAAAGCTGTACATGCCACCAGGAGCTGATAGATGGAGTGGATGGATGGATGGATGGATGGATGAGGTGTGCGTGGTGGAGTGGAGTCGGGTGGGAGGGGCGCACATGTGCACTCTGTGTGTGTGTGTGTGTGTGTGTGTGTGTGTGTGTGTGTGTGTGTGTGTGTGTGTGTGATGCTGACACAGGCCACCAGTCTGTACCAGGGAGGGAGAGAGATGAGAGGAGGCTACGAGCCAAAGATGGATGGAAAGAAGAAGAGGAGCACTGTGTTACTAATAAGACCTATTCATTAGGCCCGGAGAGAGAAAGAAGGAGAGAGAGGGAGAAACATGGAAAACAACAAAGCTCTCCAACCTTTACAAACCCGGAGTCAGGGAGTGAAATGTGGGATTATTATTTTCAATATCTGATAACCTCACAAATATTTTCTGGATGAATCAGTTAATCATTTCGACAATAAAATATGAAACAAAACAAAATTTCCACACCAGCTCACCCGATATGCAATTTTGGAGTTGATGCCGATACTGATATTATGGAGTAATATCGATAAATCAGCCAAGGTACTAAGCTCTTTTTTTGTCAGTGGTTATTAAACAGTTTTTACAATATTTGACAGATTAAACTATTGTCTAAAATGAGAAAATTAGGGAAATGTAATGATTTTAAACCACCATAACCATGTTTTTTTAAAACCAAAAGTTTTCATATCTGCCCATATCTGACAAATATATATGCCGATATAAAATAGAGATGAGCAGCAAATTGTCATACTGGAGCAGCTGGAATGAGCAAATATTTGGCATCTTTGCTTGAAAAATAACTAAAATCATTAACTGATCATCAAAATAGCTAGGTGAAAATTGAACTAGTCAAATTGTTACTGCCCCTTTTCTATTCTAGCACATGGCTGACTTGTCCTGATCAATTTAGCCACATAAACCTGGTCATGTGAATATATGTGTGCGTGTGTGTGTGCGTATATGTATGTGTGTGTGTACATGCTCTTGCTTGTTCATATGTGCATGTTTTGCCGTCAAACACACTGGCCCGCTCTCACCGCTCTCACACGGAGGGATCTGTGACAAGAGAGAGGGGAATCCAACAGCAAGCTTTATCGATCCAGACTGGAAACCCCCCTCAGGCCACACACACACACACAGACTCACACACACACACACTACAGCTGTGCTGGATCAATGAGTGCTCCCGTGTGAAGGACAGAGCTATACAAAGAGGCACGCAAACACACGCACCTCTGTACACACACTGTTGAGAGGGATGAAAGGGGTGCTTGGTATCATAGAGCCAGATAAGGGGCAGAGGGAGCAATGCGTATCATCTGACCTAAACAGTCTCATCTGACACCCTGCAATTTGCCATTGCTCCACAGAGCAAATGTTAACACTGCATCGCACAAGCCTGCACACACACACACACACACACGCACACACACACACACACACACACAGACACACAGTGCACATAGACACCACATACAGAGGCATGTAGGTGGCTTTCAAACTGACAATATCATTCTTCAGCCAAACATCGGAGTATTTGTATAGACGATGAAACGAGGCAGAGAGAACAGACTCCAGACACAGCTCAGCCCTAGAGGTGTGGCTGCTCTCTTTTGGGTGACTGTGATGAGCAGCTAAACAGATCTATCACTCATCGAATTAGATTCCCGGAGCCCACGCACACACACACACCCCTCTGTCCTTCCCTCACACACACATACACACACATACACACACACACTGACACACACATACACACACAGACCACATGTCTACTAATGTCTGATTTATCCCTGTAACGCAGCTATTAACCACAGCAGTGTCAGCCAGTGAGTGAGGAGCCAGGGGAAGGCCATTTCATCAGACTTCTTTTTGAATGATTGGACCATTTTTTTTAAGCCTTCCTCCATCTTCTCTCCCTGACAAAACAGGGGATGTCAGTGACACAACTGAATTGATTAGTATCGATTAAGAGCTGTCAACAGTCACAAACACGGCAAACGAGGAGAAAATCTTCGCTACAATAAAAATCTGAAAGAAAATCACATCTTTTTTTTCTTCTGTGGCATGTAGGTGGCTTTTCATTTGGGGGATTTATTCAGTCTAAAAATAACAGGAGAGATTTCTCATCTCTCTGAGGGCAAATGCTCTCCCGTCCATTGACATATTGGGATGACATGAGATCATTTGCTTTCCATTATTATCCACCATCTGATCAAACACAGCGAGCACACACTCGGCCAAATACGACCCACGTGGTCAAACGAATGGAGTTTGCATTGACGGTATGTGTAAGCTGGAGAGGCACATTTGGACAGTGACAAAAGGTGGATGTGGGGCTGGTTTCGTCTGCAGACTATCTGACTGTCATTGGTTGAATGTTCCTACCTGGGACGATGGAGACGGTGTCTTTCTCCCAGGACACCACGCTGACGTACTCCTGGACGGCTGAGGGGATGAGGCACTTGAACACGGCGACATTACCCCGCATGGAGCGCTGGTCGGCCACACGGACAGTGTAGGGCTCCCTGAACACTGGTGTATGGAGAAAAGAGCTGAGGTTAGTCAAATGAAGGACAATGGTTGGTGATGATGGAGGTCTCGGAAAGGGAGAATAATGCTCAACAAACCTTTGACTTTTGTTTTAACCGATGGCATGATGTCGAAACAGACAAATTACATTGTTTAGAGACAAAATTAGGGCTGAATATTGATCAGCTGGTTAGAGGATGCCACAAAATAGTTAAAAATGTGCATCACAGTTCCCAGGAGTCCAAGATTAAAGGGGCCGACCACATTTTAAAGATAACAATGTCAGCACCCACACTGATGAAGGATAGCGCCAAATACCCACTGTGCCCTCCAGCTGTGTTGGCTGCTAATCAAAATGGGTATTGATGACCTGATACTGGATATGGGTCACAATATTCCAACACTCACATGAGTTGTCATCTTTTAAATATAAATTGTATTCACACTTTCACATGAGTCAACATCTATGACCCTGGAGATCAACAAGGGGGACATCAGTAAGGACAAAACACACTGCAGAGACCTCATCAGCCTCCAACAAAGACTGTTCCTCTGGTGTAACATTATGTTTTTACAGTAAGTGTAATTTGCAGTCCATCATTACATTATAAAAGCATTTATGTTGTGAAGCTGACGTCCTGGAAATTCAGCTGGATTTTGATCCTGTCAATGCTTGTTTCACTCATCAAATTGCTTTGAACGTGAAGCCAAATGATATCGTTCTCCACTGTCCTTGTTCCTACAGTTGTGGTGTGGAGTTGCTGTCTATTTATAGCAACAGTTACAGTTATTACTGGTGAGGACAGCCTTTAAAGGATAAAATTCACCGCATGCTGATAAACAGTCAGGTGAAGTTTAGTCGTCCACAAAACATCTCTGGCGCTTCACAGAAAAACCACGTCGTAGCATCCTGCTGAACAACTGAAATAGCTGGGGACTTGACTAAAACAACAGAAAACAAATGTTAAAAAGGCTCCATACAGATCGCCTACCTTAATTCAAGTCTCAAGAAGTTCTGTGATCCAAACTGATGTGTAAAGACATTGCTACGGTTAGCTAGTGCACCCACTTTAGATTGGGTGCATGCTAACACTTTTAGGCAGCTACAGTGACGATCAGAGATCAAAAAAGGGCGTCTTTTTAAATCCACTTGGGATCTCAAGACTTCCAGAGACTTAGATTACTCTTGATAATCTGTATGGAGGCAATTTATGTTTATTTTTACACAGTTTGTTCTGTTTTTTAAAAAAAAAAAAAAAAAAAAAAAGTCTCCATCTACTTTGGTTGTTAAGGATAATGCTGTGGTGCTGTTTTGCTGTGAAGCTCCATAAAATGTTTTGTGGAAGAAAACTTCCTCCAAATTTCCATATGTCACATAATGACAGAATTTTCATTTATTGGTGAACTTTTCAACTTCAACTTGTTATTTGTGGGGTTTTTTTTGTCAGATCATCAATCCAAACCTCAAATTATTATTATAAATATTATGAAGACATAAAACATGATTGTCATTATAGGCCTGTGGCAGATGGTTGTGAGGATACCCCAGCAAAATGACTGTGACACATAAACTTCCCAGAGCCCAAGGTGACAACATCATGTTGTTGTTTTCTCTGAACAACAGTCCAGGACGTAGAGATGAGAAGACACTGACTAATCGTTTCAGCACTGCATAAAAGTAAGAGTTCACTCTTCTTCAGTACACATGTTGACACTGTACAGTTGACATCCTTCTGGCCTGTTTCACCCGTGTTAAAATCAGGGGCAGGCCAAGTAAACAAACTTGTCTGGTGTTCTGCTGAACCACATTAAGCCAGCGTTTCTCTCCTCAGCTCCAGATTTGAAGTCGCACTATGATCTTAAGGAGGGTTGACACGGAGCCGCGTTGAAGGGGATCCGCAGTGAGTGGCCCTTGGCCTTTTAAAGAACAACGCCACAGATGCTATGAGACGGCGAGGAGTGGAGGGACGCTCACGGCCGATGGACCTGTCACATGCAGGCGCCAGGCATCAAAAACACACCCGGCGCACATGGCATGCAGAGCACTAGGCTGTGAATCTGTGCCAGTGTACAGAAAGGATGGTGGTGATTAAGACGGGCTTAATGATGAAAACAGTAGCCTGTAGCTAACCAAATTATCTCTCCAGTTAACTCCGTCACATTTAGATTAGTGAGAAATGTGAAATGCTGAATCAGAGCATACATTTTCATTAAATAAATTAAGCAAAGTGAAATTAAATTAATGGATTATTTTGGCGAGGAGGAGAGACAGGTAGTTCAAGGGCACGCTGGTTCGACTGAATGAATGTCTGAACTGAGCTGAGCTGAGCTGAACCGTGCAGGCTCACCCTCCACCCTGATCTCATTTGTGCCATTTCGAAAGTCTTCTCCAGCAACTTTTAACATGAGAGTGAGATGAAGAAAAAGAACAGGGTTGGTGTCGCAGAAAGGCTGATGTTGGGGAGTGTTCCTGGTATCATAATCTAACACAATCTATCACTGCTATTCAACCAGGCTTCCCTTAGAAATGAGGACAGTAATGGCTTAACAATGTAAAACACACACACACACACACACACACAAACACAGGGAGTGGCCCCGCCCTCCCGTGTGCTCGCTCTCTCCCCCAGCTCTCCAGTGATATAATTAACGCCTAGCCTGAAGGCCAGTTTCCTTGGTCATTAATAATGCTTTATGCCAGCCGCCACTGTCACTGGAACCCAGTGGAACCAAAGCCGATGTCCTTGTCCAAATGGTGGGGAGTCTTTCACCTTAAAGTCCGAGGTTTAATCTCCCAAGTCTTTGTCTGATTCCGTCCATTGCTTTTACACTGTTCTACTTTTTCATAATTGGCTGAACCTTGGACCCTTTCAATCCTTTTTCCTGACTTTTGAAGGGGTGCAGACTGGAGTGGATTATCTGTCCACAGTGTTGAAATCTAACCTTGCCAAACATAGATGAAGTACACAACACTGGATTTTGAGACTACCAGTTGTGGTGTTACTGATGCTACTTTGTGCCGCGGCTAAATGAATGGTTGCAGTAAGATATCCTCCGGGGAGCATATTACTTATCGCTTTGGTCACCCGACACACAGGCCGCTAATGTGAGCCGAAGTCTCATTTGTAAACAAGTCAAAGCTAAAGGACAAATAATTCCAATCAAGTCTTCATTTCAATGCTTCATTCAAACTGCTGCTGCCTCTCATTGATGCCATCTACCTGCGGATCAATACTCAGGATCGACTGAGTAGCCTCGGCTGTTGAGGCCCAGCCAATTCTTTCAATCTTTTATTTACTCTCCGACTGACCCTTCTGCCTCCCGTCAATATCAGGGAAAATCCCCAATGTGCCTCTGACAGAGTGTTTAAAACCAGTTTGACAGCTTGTAAATGTTTGGTGCAACGATGGCAGTTATCGCATGTCAGCTCAGCGGAGATTCCCAATCCAGTCAAGGTCACCTGAGGTTTGTAATTCCTCTGCTTTGACCCCTGCACTTGCTAGCCTCTAAAAAGGTGTTGTCCCACCACTTCATCTCCCCCATTTAAAAAACAGTCAAATAAGCCCTGTGTGGTAACAAGCCCATGTAGACAACCATGTAACCAGCACCAATAAGAGGCAACTGTTGTGATGGCATTGTCATTTAACACACGTTCCTCTTCCAAGATATAAAAGACACAGAGTAAAAAAAACAAAAAAACATTATATATTCATCCTCTTAAGCCTTGTGACAGGATGCAAATGGTAGCCCAACTGATTTGTGTGTAAATTGCACTCCCCCTCATCGCATGCGCAGCAGAATCATTAGGATGTTACTGATGCCTGACTATATGCAGCCCGGTTGCCTAGGAACGAGCTAAAACATGGGTCTGGTGCACTGGGCGCACTGGGAGGCAAGTCTTGTATCACTGTCGCTTCAATAATTAACGACGGGGAAACCAAATACTGCATTTACTTATTCATAAAGCAAAGCAGCAAAAACACAGAGAAGGAGAGAGATAGAGATGGGGAAAATAATGAAATGCGGGAGAAATGAATGGACGCGGGTTTCATTATTGAAAGCAGCCCTTGTGTATCAGGTTCAAGAACCCTACTTACTGTATTAGTAAGGAAATGTCAGCCAGAGAAAAGATGACGAGGGCAGATGGAGGAAATCGATCTAAACACCTCCTGCCCTGGCCCGGGCCAACATAGGGTTGTGCGTTTTTAGTCGGGACAAAAGGGAGACGAGGTGAGCTCATTGAACAGGTGTCCTCGTTTCATTTTTAAGTTTGTGTGAGGAGGCAGAGGGGGCACAAAACATGAAACCCTCTGACTCAGCCAGAATATTTTTCTGGCACAAACAACTGCAGTGACTAATTGTATGTGCGTACGGTGTACTTTCATGAGGAAACGCAACACATTTTGACATTATGTCCTTTCAGGATATAATAAGAATATGAAAAGAACAACCAGATCTTGGTTATATATTTTGTTGAGTGACGTACTTACATTATCCCAAATGTTCCCAACAATGTTCAAACCAAAGACATTCATTTCATTCAGGGTAATGGTGTGTTTCATTTAGTTGCCTGTCAGTGGCTTCATATCTCCTTTTTCCCACTTTAGTAGGATGATTTTATGACACACCCTTGAAACAGTCACAGTTTGGTTTGGTTAAAGCCCCAAAACTGTTTGATTCAGTTTTGGAAAGATCTCAGGGGTGTGTTGTTCAGTCTGCAAGACTGGAAATAGAGGGTTATGGGTAATCACCATGGATCAATCAATGGTTAAAATCTCTTTACAGTGTTGGAGGTGGAGCAGAGTTCATTCCTATGAAAGCAACTCGGGGGTTCTTGAAGCCAAAAAAGCTCAACTTCCAGGATATAAATATACCTGGACCTTCCACATTGTTGGACCTATAGAGTCCGTGCAACTTGAATAGAGATTAAATGTGATGCTCAGAAATCAGCATTCACCATTTTATAGCTACTTTTTTTCCCAGTGTAAGCTTATGGAAGAAAGTGTTTTTGGGCTGGGATGCATCACATAATGTTGTAATTACATAGTTTGGCCACTGGGAAATTTGGCTTCTAAGCCTGGTGCTCTTCCTGCTGGCTTGAGAAACGCAATGAATACCAGATGCAGAGAGCAAAAGAAGGAAGTCAGTTAACCAGCTCAATAGCCATGCTTTTGTTTGCCATTACTTGTATTGCTCATTTTTGATGGTGCACATTTATTGCATGATTATTCTTTATCCTTGGCAATGGTCCCATGATCCCCCGTTACTTCACGACATAATCAATTTTGGTCTTTAGTTTTATTGTCAAAAAAAAACTAGCTGCAAAAATTATGTAAAAGTGAAAATGATGTAAATCATAGAGGAGGAACATGTTAAATGTATTATGAGGGGACTCAGCTGTGAGAGGAGAGAAGAGGGGATCCTGAAAAATACAATAAGGCCTTATTCCTGAGGCTTTACAATGCTCCTAAATGTCTAGATATGTTACACACAGACAAAAAACATTGCTTTAGGGGTTAGGGTCCTATTTGCAAAAATAGCGGAACACTGAATCTTTAAGTCAGTGTGGAATTAATTTTCTCTGCCTTTTTTCAACAGATTGGCTTGCTTTTCCTGTCTGCAAGGAAGAATAAGTAGAGCTGATATGTTCCTTTATACATAGTTTTCAAAACTGAAACAGGTAGAAGACCCTGTCTCAATGATGTGTACAGTTACATGTGACTGTACACAGCAACAATTATATTTATCAAACTGTATTCCGTCACTTTGATCGTGACATGTAATAGAACAATAATACATGCTGCTATAAAGTTATACAGTATTTGCCACTGCAAAATAATCAATACCATATTGATGTATGCAGTGCTCATATAGGATGCTCACTTTTTTTTTTTTTTGAAGACCTTACCACTGACTACCAATGCTGTATTGTTTCATGTATTGTTAATTTTCCTTCCTTCAAAGCCTTCATTGGATTGAATTAATTTCCATATGGTCTGACAATTAAAATGGCAAACGCTTGAATGTACTTGAATGCATAATCCATGACAGCAGACATCAACTCTGCTCCTTCATTTATCGCTTATTTTTGTGACAAATCAATCTGGACTTCAGACTTCTTTAGTGTGATGCATTACTCAACTTTGAAAAAAACAAAGTTTTAAAAGCCCGCCGGATGATTTTGATGACATAAAGAAGTTAATGGAAACAAATGGCAGCCTGAAACTTGAGAAAAGATGCATTTTTTAAAAAAAGGTACTCAAAAAAGACCAGTAGTAAGTACACATGATTTTAAGTTAAAACTGGCAAATAGAAGACATGACCCAACTGAGGCCACACTGATAGCTTTTTGAGGGCCGGATACATTTAATCATATGATGATTTTGTCTGTAAAAGTCCTAAAATAGTTTTTGTCTGAAAAAGTAACTATTATTGAAGAGTTATCTGGTCATCTTTCAAACATCATCAAACAATTGTAACCCAAAAAATAAATGCATTCAACAGATCACTTAAAAAAAAAAAAAAAAGCCTGTGGAGGAAAAAAAAGAAAAACTGAAAACTAAATTAGTCGCACTGACAGAGCCAAAAAAATGAAACATATACAGGAAGAAAAACAAGCAGCCCACATAGTGATTTTCATAAATGTAGAGCTATCCAGACAGGTGCTGGTGCTATTATTGGACCACAATCAGCATGCATGGGAGAGGGTGAGAAAGAGGGAGAGGGATAGAGAGAGAGAGAGAGAGAGATGTGAAGATGTGAAGAGAGGGGAGACAGAGAGGGAGGGAGAACGAGACGGATGGCGATGGGGGAGTGGGGGTGGGGCAGACTTTTTTTTTTTTTTGGTGGGGGGTGTCACACTGCGAGTTGTCAGCTGTCATCATTCTCCTGCGCCACCTGAGACAGGGCATGCCACACCCTAGCGCTCACGCCTCTGTCGCCCATGGCAACTGCAGGGTTGTGTATGCGAGCGCGTAAGTGAGTGCGTGTGTGTGTGTGTGTGTGTGTGTGTGTGTGTGTGTGTGTGCGTGCTGTGTAGGACTCTGGAGGTAATGAGGTGCACACGCATGCACGTGAGCCCTGGTTATGGAGCTGTGGAGTTGTGGTTGCCTCAGCATTTAATTGATTAATTGTTGTAATTATTTGGGTGGGAAGGTCATCCCAACACTGAGGCTGGCTAGAAGGTCACTCTCACGCTGGAGGGACTGTCCTCCTCTGGGGACCACGCAGGCCATATGGGTGTGTTTACGGGTGTGTGAGAGAAGAGAATCCGGCAGCATTTTGGAGAATACATTTGCTCGTCTCCATGTGTGGTGTGGAGAACTGCTGACTGTCTCTTCATGCAGGATTGATCAACACAGTCAAAATGTCTGCCTGGCGATTACCATGACCTGAAAATCCACTTTTTTTTTCATGATTCTGTTCACATCTTTCCATGTCTGTAGCTGACTCTCCAAAATCTTTCCTGCCAAACACCCTGACAAAGAGCTGGCAACTAAACACCGAGAGCCAGCTTGACGAAAATGGCTGTGTGTGTGTGTGTGTGTGTGTGTGTGTGTGTGTAGTTAGGGGACTTTCCAGTCCATGGACAGATGGAGAGACTGGGAGACAGGAGGCTTGCTGGCATGAGCTACGCACAGGCTGGTGTGCATGTGAGTGTGTGCGGACGAGTGTGCACGCGAACATACATCCGTGCAAGTCTGTTGTATACACGTGTATCCAGTGTGTATATCACATTAGGTCGTATGCATGTGTTTACGATGTTTATATGTGTGTGTGTGTGTGTGTGTTTGTGTGTGTGAGAGAGAGTGTGAGAAAGAGCAGTAACACCTTCCCCCGGTGTGTTCGCTGCCTCTCTCCAGCTTTGACCTTGGCTGGGAGTGCGGACAGGTCACAGAGCCAACTGCCTCTGTGGCAGTGTGTCTGTCTTCTGGAGGATTTTTCAATACACGGGGTCAAGACACTGAGCTTTGGGACACCTCACCCCCACTGAGAGGAGTTGTTGGTTTGGGAGGCCAATATGGCTGCCGTTCGGGTGACCATCTTTACAGATGCTGCGCTGTAGCTATGTAAGCGCTGTTACGACGTTTTCAGAGTGTGTAAAAGTCAGACTTTTTTTTCCAGGTATGACCTTAAGGTTATATGGACATCAGTTCACTTGTCCTTAGGAAAGCAACAGTTTTCCACAGGGTAATCTCACATTCAACATGAGATTGTTATTTATATCAAGAGAAGTTTGTGTTACCAACTTAAAAATGTGTAGTTTGAAAGATGAGGGGAGGGAGGATCTTATGCAAGACATTATTAAGTTGCATTATTGGAAATGTAGGCCTCTGTTTTTTTTTTAAGCCTGACCCATATTTGGGCATAAAAGTCAGCTCTCCCTCGTGGGCTTTAATTTTAAAACCCTTAAAGGCATAGTATGTAATTTTTTGTCTCTCAATCAAAACAAAAAAGTAGCTTCAGGGATCATGGAGGTTGTCTTCGTCGCTCAAACCTCGCTACGACTTCCATCCTTTTGCTCTGATTCTATAGAGAACAGGCAACCAAATGAGACGCAGCATAATCTTGAATTATTTCATCATTGTTGGAAACGTGTTATAATGTACACAGCTTAACAAAATGTACAACAAAGGACCTTTTCAGACATAGCATGAGCAAAGCCAATTGGAGCCAAGCCACTGGAATCCCACCACACTACCACGGTAGATTTCCAAATATATATAAGGCGCAGACTAGCTGAGAAGGCAGTGTTGCCTTGTTAAGGCATGCAGAGAAAAACAAGTGAAGTGCCTCATTTACTTAGTTGTATCTAGAGTGTCGAACCCTCACCTGCTTTGACGTGGATGCTGGGGCTACGGATCTTGCCCGCCTGGTTCTCAGCAGTACAGAAGTACTCGTTGTCGTGGATAATGCTGTTATAGGCGGAGGGAGAGAACGGGTAGAGCTGGAGGGTGCCGTTGGCATGCACGTGGCGGATATGGGGCACGTCGTAAATGTCGTCTCCGGCAGCCAGGTACCAGCGCAGGACGGCATGGGGGGCGCCGCCCGCAGGGCAGGGCAGGGACACCCCCACCGAGCTGGAGAAGGTCACCCGCTGCAGGGAGGCGTTCACAAAGTACAGCCGCGTAGAGACAACATCCTCACTGTTGACTGTTAGGATGACAGAAAGGGAGACAGTTGGTTAGTTGGCAGGAAACATTCACATCTCAGAGCGAATGTGCAAATGCAAAGTGCATCTCTGAGGAATAACTGGAATGCTTATCGTTAATGCTACACTTAACACTCGATTTGAACACTGAAGAAAACTGCATTGTGTAAAAAGTTTATTCATTAAAGCGATCAAAGAACACTGCTAGCACAGAACGTGCAAACATCCAGTAGCCTAATTATTTACTAAAAGGAGTGTTTGTTTCTATTTTTTGCTAAATCGTGTTGAACTGCAGTGGGAAGACATTGTAAGACATGCGACCCTGATCGATCAGTTGCCAAAAAGACAACATTGACATTATTAGAACAGCACATTTTCTGAAGATACAACATGAACGTGTGTTTACAGGTCTTGGGGAGTACAAATGTATATGTGAAGAAAGGAGTACTAAGTCTTTCGTGGCTCCAGATGAAGCTGCATGGAATCTGATAAATTCCCTCCTAATCCAGAGATATCACTCTGTGGTTCAGTTGCATTGTGGGATATGCTGGACTCATTATGGTCAGTTTAAAAACAAATGATCAAAATCGATACAGCAGAACCAGAGATATCACCTTTTTAATGAACACAGTTTTTTTTTTTTTATCTTTTGCAAAATCTGGTGCCTACATTACCCAAAATGCAAGTGAGCCACTGAATGACATCATCGGAGGCTATTCATCAGATTAGATGCAGCTTCCTCTGGTGCCACAAAAGGCATTTTACGACTTTTCTTTCACGTACGGAAGACACACACCTCAAGACCTGTAAACACACGTCAATGTGTAAAACTGATGGCTTTAAAACATGTTTTTAAAATGAATGCTCTATCTAAATGTTCTTCATGCAACGTCTTGACAGTTGTGTACATCGTATAAAGCAGGGAGTGAATATCAATAGTTTGGTGAAAAATATGAATGTCTGTGTGCTATATGCTCTTAAGATTCATTAAAATATTTTCCATCCATGACTCAATCCACTGGAACACAATATTTACGTGCGTATGACTCACTTGAATGTATTACTCAAAAAATTAAACACTACCTGATCTCACACAAACTCGCACAGAAACACACATACAAGCTGGATCTACTGGCATTCGGGTCACCTCAACCCAAACAACTTCCTCCCTGTGTGCCAAACTGCAGCCGTCCATCTCATCCCATATGCATTATCCTAATATCTCTAATCTAATATATGTGTCCAGAGAGCCCTTTGGAAATCTGCCTCTCAATATGAGGACGAAACGGATCACATGATCTGACCCTTCCAACACCCTCATCTTCCCTGTTGATATCCTCAGTCGTTCAAACAGCAAAGCATTCGCACAGGCGTGACGGCAGACTGCTGCGCTCCTCAGGCCTGCTCACGTCCGTCATATTTGCTGTAGCCAGTATCTGTAGCCGTACAAGCCGGAGGAGCCGGATAACGCAGATGTTTGCTGTAAAACAATGGTTTTGTGGCGCAGATGAAGAGCTGCTGCCAGATAAGTCGTCCTCGGGGAGAGAGACCACCATATATCCTCTCTCTCAAAACGCCCTCTTCCAGTTTAGAGGCGGGTAGCGAGGCGTCTTTTAAGATCTGTGTGTATTTGTGAGTGTGTGTGCTTGCTGTGGGTGGTGGTGGTGGTGGGTGTACAGAGGGGAGAGTAAAGAAGTGCTGAGCTCAGCTTGGCTGGAGGCCAGGGGAAGACGCTGTGCCCCGAGCCAGAGAAGTTTCTTCTCAGACAATGATACTTAATTAATCCCTTTTCCCGGATTGTGTCAACAATGCCTGGATTAGCCCCATCTCTTTAAATTCGCTCTGCGCTGGGAGAAAATAGGGTGTCGGCAAAGACACATCAATAGAGATATAAAGACGCTATCAGATGTCATTTAGGCTCTAATTTCTACTGATCCTCCACATCAATGGAGATCATTAGTAACTAGCTATTAAAGGAGAAGACAGAAGCCCACTGGCTGTCTTTTTAAGATCTTAATACACACCGAGATGGATGAACAGTTGATACAAAAGACAGCTTTCTTTTTCTTTATATCTGCCTCTGTCCAGTATAAATAGTAACAGGCAATGACATTAATAAAATGACATGAAAGGGATGAATCACATGAGAAAAGGCTCTGAAGTAAAATGCAGGGATTAGGGATAACGCCCAAAGTGGCATAAGGTGATTTTCGCTCTCTCCTCCTTATCTCCCTCAGTCGCTTTCTTTCGTGTCTCCCCATCTGCCGTCATTCTTTCACCCCGACCAAGACACAAACACGCTTCCCTGTCTTCCTTGTCTTTTTCCTGCCACACTTGAGACAGGCAACGTTGTGCGATTGGAATTTGTATGCCAGACGCAGGAGAGTTAAACCCACATAATCTCCTCTCACATTTAACACACACACACAGTCTATCCACCCTGTAATCGCACTGCTGTGGGAGGCCGGCGTCCGACTTCCCTGGTTCATGCGTGTGCGTGGGCGTGGAGCGGAAGGAGAGACCGGGGAGCGCAATATTGTAGACAGGACACGGGTGGCTGGCTAGGGGGGAGGAAGGTGCTCAGGTGCAAAGGTGTTTGGATGCAGCTGAGTGAGGCAGCGAGCGTGTTTATGCGTGTGCGCGTCCGTGTGTGGTAAGGTCAAAGGGATAGAGAGGTTAATGTTAAATGACTGCCTCGGCTCCTGATGTCAAACTCAGCCGACAAGCCGAGGCTGAGGTGTTGCGGGAGAGAGAGATGGGATCGCTGCTCGCAAGCGCGGCAGAGATGCTGAGGATGTAGAGAGTCATTGTTCTCCTGCCTACCGGCAAAAAAATTGGAGCAGATCCTCTGTGTTCAAATAAAAAAATCCTGAATTCAGGTCAAGTTCAATCCATCCTGCCATTCGAATCCGTGTCAATCACTCTCGCAGGCTGCGAGGCTGACTGATCTGCACTTTCAGCACCGGAGAGCGGCGCAATGTGCGGAACACACGGAAGAGTTTCCGCACAGAGTAAACAAGGAGGAAACTGTTAGCAGATGATACCAGTGACAGTGACCTGCTTCTCTTTGATGACAGCTGCTATTTTTAGAAGCAGAATATTTCCATGACAAAAACAAACTATTCTAACTGTAAAAGCCCTCAAAAAAAAAAAAAGAAACAACATAACTGTAGAAGAATCTGTGCTCAGAATACTGTCCCCCTTTCACATACAGGTAATCACAAAATACTGTGTTATTCTTCAAATGTGTGGTTCCTCACTTTTTTCTTTGTCCACTGCATCCAAAAAAAAAAATGGGCTCAAGTTACCCTTAATTACACCTTCAATGGCCTTCATCGAACTGTTTGATGGTATTCTACCACAGAGAAAAAAAGATTTTTTTATCAGGCAACACAATATAACACATTCAGGTGAATTTCCATGATCAGGAGAATCATGGATATCCTCACATGAGTGACTTGACATAGCTGTCTAACAGCTCGCTGACGCACAGTCCGATATTGATTTCCTGATCTATTTTGAAGTGCCACGAGGGGGATCACAGGACATGAGCCTGTCACCATGACTGGAGGACTCAGTTTGTCCATTGTACTCCCCTTACAAAAAAAAGTTAAATCTGTTGTTTGGAAATATTGTATATTCCAAACAACAGAATGACAGGGAGAGGAGGTGCCCACCTGCCAGAGGAAGGTTTCTGACCTGCGGACCAACACCTCCCCTCCATCTGTGACCACCATCCATCTCTGTTTGCCAAACGGTTTGTGTGTCACTGAAAAGGCTGTTTTCCTTTAAAAAAAAAAAGAGAGAGAGAGAGAGAGAGAGAGAGAAAAGATGTGTGTCCTAAACAAAATGTCAGGCAACATGATTCCAGTATGTTTATGTGGCATTTTAATAGCTGAAAGCAGTATTTTTAGGATATTTTACCTTCCTGCTGCTGTCAGACTGTACAACCAGCAGATCACAGCGCTCCCCTTTACTGATGTAACAATGCAAATTTCACTGTGGAGGGACTAATAAAGGATTATCTCAACTCACTCTCTCTTTTCATGCCTCATCTTATATTGTGAATTAAAGTTATTTTGGTCGAGATAGTTGTAGTTATTCTTTACCACTTGAAATGGGAGCAGCTGGATGTGTCTGCCATTTATCCATTACTTTTACCACTCGATTTCAGCTTTTATGCTCACTTGGTAACAATCGTTCATGAAGAACTTGGTCAACTCGTCATAACTTGAAATTTACTGAATAAAAATCAGTATTATGTCAATTTTCATTCCCATGTGTACTGATATTCCACCTAAGCACACATAGAGTGACTCTCGTGTAATTTTCTTAAATGTTTTTATTAAATCCTAATCTGCATTTATTTAATGATCTGAGCTACTCCATTATCTTTCCAGGTACTACCTTGAAAAAGCAGAAGTACCACTCTGTGTAAAAGTGCCTGTCACAGGAAATGACGGCTTTCTACTGTAGTTTTTAAACTTCTGCCTCTTTTTTTTGTTTTTTTACCTTTTTCCTTTTTTTAATCTGCCTTTTCTCCTGTAAATAATCATATCCACTCAGATTTGTTCTCTGATCCCATTGTTGGGAAACCTCTACTTAATCTCAATATGCTGTAAAACTGGACAATCTGTTCAAAGATAAACAAACCTCACACCATCATCTGACATAATCAAAAATGGCCTCAAACAGCAACAACAGCTCGGATGCAGGAACTGAAACTCAGAGGGGAAAACCCTTCAAAAAGCAGCAGCTTATGATGCGATGCCTAATCGCTTTGTCCTATGGCATGAATTCAGGTCACCGAGTTCACAAACACACACTCATGCACGCAAAGACACATGTGTAGCAACCACACGGAAGCGCACCCGGGTCTGCGCTCCGCGGATTACGGCCTCCAGAGGAAAGGACCAATCGTGACGATGACAGCCACGGGTCTCATCGCAGTAATGGTTCAAGTTTGATGTCAAAACATCGAAATGGAATGAGAAGGGATGAAGGAGGAAGAGCGGATAAGAAGATCTGAGTAAAAAGGTCAAAATGTTGTGACTTGGCAATAGGTGTTCCCAGGCTGCAGCTGTGGATCACATATGATGTGATACAGGCTGTCTTGGAGTTTGTATTGTCTCGCCTTCCCTGGGGCCTTGGCCCCTTCATGATATCTGACAGTTGAGGTTTGCAAATGGGACAGCAAACGTCTGATTTTCATATGAAGTACAGTAATCTGCCTTAAGTAGCTGAATTAAGGACATAAACAAATCATCCTCCCCAGACTTTCCATGAATTGGGAATGAGATGCAAAGAAACAATGCAATCAGTCAAATATATGTAATCAGCTGTGAACATTTAATGTAAACAACGTGAAGCACAATAACCTACTTTGTCCTCTTTATTTGGGCAACATCTGGCCTCAGATGGTTATCAGAGTCCTTTCGTAGCCCCGGGCTCCCTCTCCAGCCTTTCCCCAGCGGAGAAAAACGGAGCAAAGGAGCAGCACGCATCCGATCATGAACTGTATTTTTGATTTTCTTCCTCACATCGAATACGACGAGGAAGGTCAAAGTGATTTGGGGGAGGGGGGGCACCCACAAACATCTTCCCAGTCAGCTGAACCCTTCACAATCTTCCTCCATATTTGTTCCCTTTTCTTAACCTTCACTTTCTCTTTCGACTCAAATCTTTCTTTGCTGTACACTCAAATACATTTGCACTTTCTTCCTGTTCTTGCAGTGGATATGAAAATGGAGTATGAATATGTATGCTGGAGAAGCAAGGATATTGCCTATGGTGAACCGCTATGCATAATGCAGCTTTTTCTGTCTCATCTACATTCATTCAGACACGCACGCACGCACACACACACACACACACACACACCCTGAGATTCATACCATCACGTGCATAGAAAAACAGGGCTATAAATCCCTCCCGCTCACTCTCTCCTTCAAACACACACACAAAGTCACATAAATACGTTTGAGATTGCACATATATACGTTCATAATAGCGAGTAGATTTTCCATGTGGTGAACCATGTAGCACTACAGATAACAGCACACAAAAACACATTCAGGCCGAATAACAGCTGAAGCATTGAAGTCAGCAGCAATACAGCCTTTGCAGTGACGCCACAGCAAAACAAAAAAATAAAAAAAAAAACAACCAAAAAAAAAAAAACGGCAGCACATAAAAGGCAAAAGATACGATCATGTTTGATAGTGGGTGCTGCTCATTCACTATACAATGACTCCAGATTGAGATATGCATTAGGGTTGCATGACAATGTGTCTCTCCGCTTTTGTGTGCAGTCAGAGAGGAAATCATTTCTAACACGGTGTCATTTCGCTGTGGTGAAGACAAGAAAAACTGCATGGCGTGATATTAGTGGATGTGAATACACTTTGCATCTGCACAAACACACACACACACACACACACAGACATACAGGGGAGAGAGCAGGGTAGGTGGTGGTAAACAACCCCTATACACAGTTTGTGCAGTGTCAGTAAAATATTAGGCAGCAGCCATTTCAGCATTTGAAAATTCACATCTCCCACTTCAAAAGGATGATTTCCGCTGTTGAAGTGAGTGTCAGATTTGTAGAGATGTGTTGTTTCTTTTTTTTCTCTCCCTTCCTATTCTCCCTCAGAGACAGGGCCATAAATTGCTTGATAGTAAGCAGAGTAAGGAGGAAGAGAGGAAGAGAGAAAGAGAGGCAGAGTGAGAGACAGAGTTGATTGTGAGATGCTGAAGTGCGATTGTTGGATTATTTTGTGATTTCGAGACAGGAGCCTGAATCTTTCTCCGTGCGTAATGGAGAGGGCACCGGGCTACCGGACACCGCTGTTGTGCGTAAAACCTGTTGAGTGAGCGGTAAAAATTCACTTGTGCGCGCGTGCATGTGTGTGCGTGTGTGCGCGTCAAGGCTTAGTGCAGGCACATTGTTGTTGCTATGGACTACAGCTTGGTGATGATAAACAGACATTTTGGAACAGCTGGGATTGTCTTTTGAGAGTTTTAACTTATCCAAAAAAAACAAAAAACAAAACAAAACAAAAAAACTCACCCTTGAGCGAAAAGGAAAAGAAAAAAAAAACAGCTTGAATACGCCTTGAAGACAATACCACATCTTAACCATCATCTCATTGGCTAATGTGTTCCTGCGTTTCAAAACCCAAGAAATAACGTTGACTCTAAATATATGACTTGTTCAGGTTGGACATGTTTGCGCTGCGAGTGGTTTGAATGCAAAAAGCGGAGCGCCAACACTCGACAATGAACAACATGCTTTGCTCGCCGGAGCACAACGAGGGAGGCGAGTTAACCTGAGAGTGACATGTAGCTATTATACCTGTCTCTCTCCGAGGAAACTGACAGGTAGAGCAGGCGCAGCGGGACTCAAGAGCCGGAGAAATACGACATATAGAGCCCCCCTCCCACCCTTCTTCGTGTTGGGATCCGGTGGGACTTCGTGCGTTTTTGGAGCGATGGATAGATTGTGAGAGTGCTCTATGAACATTTTCGATTTTTTTTGTTCACAAACAAATCCTGTCATATAAGTCTGTAGGTGTCTGAAAATGACTGAGCTGTGTGTGACCTCACCGACGCAACAGCCGAAACTTTTACGCACACCCTCGCCATCTCCAAGTTCTCACACAAATCACTTCATATTGCCTCAAACCAGACCAAAATAGTCAGTCTCGAACTACACGTCACGCAGCCCTCTTCACACCGATCCACCCGGCTCTCACAACGTGATATAAAAAGACAGAGACAAGAGGGTGGGGGGGGGGAGTTGCTGTCTTCCATCATCCACTGAAGCCTCAGTTGTCCAACCCAGACGCAACAATCTCTGAGAGCATCGTGCGGGTGTAGCCTGGTAGCCACCGGAGTCTGACTCATCCCGCAATTACTGGGCTCCCCCTCAAAGCGCTTCTCCACTAGTCGGTATCTGTTTTGATGCCACATTTACACACAGCCCCGTGGTCTGCAACGCCGCAGACGAGCGGCTCAGCCCGGCCTCGAGAGCGCACAGGAGCACCTGGAAACACTGTGAACTATACATGCAGACGATCCGACAGCAGCTGAGACCAAAGCTGCACTTTATACTTCACTACTACCATGATTATGGTCCTGAAAGTTGATGTTGTATTTACTGAAATCAAGCAACAAAAAAAAATGGCACAAGTGACATTTCCTCTGATCCTCTGAACACAAACACAAACAATAACTAAACGGGGAAAAAAGGTCCTTGGTCCACAAAAACACACAAATAAAAAGAAAGTGCATGCATAAAATAGACGTCAAGGATTTTCTCCATCTCTGTGGGATCAACACAGTAACACAGTCAATATCCAGTTTAATGTCGAGTGTGTGTTGCAGAGGGGCCTGTCGACCGAAACTGGATAAAACCGGAATCACATTAATTGATGAAATAATTATAGCCGGAGCTCTCACTCCATCCCCATCACTGCGCGGCATTTTTTTCTCTTTTTTTTTTTTACTTCAAATTTGCACAATCACTGTGTGAATCTCCTTAAATCCCACACCAAAGCGACTGTCCTTAACACTATATTCATTGCTATAATTATTTAAGCCCCTTTTTTCCAGTTTTCTCGGGCCCTGTTCTGGCCTATCAGGCCTTGAAAGCAGATTCCCACGCAGCCCTCAGCTGAGTTTGTCTCAATTCTATTTCCATAAAATGACAAGCAGCCTCCCAAATCATGACAAAGAAGGATGAGTGTACCCCCCCTTCCCTCCTCCTCCTCCTCCTCTCCTCCCTCTATCTATCCATCTATCCATCCCTCTCCCCTCCACCCCTCCTCTCCGCACTCTTGGGTGCAGGTGTGTTGATATGCAGCCAGAGCAAAGCAACAAACGGTCAGTAATAACCTAATGAATGTCGTGTTAATGACAGAAAGAAAAAGAAAGAACTGACTGAATTCTCTGGAAAAATTATACATTGGCGTGATCTGATATCTATTCTCATGCTAGTGTAAAAAAAAAAAAAAGAAAGAAAGAAAAAGAAAGAAAGAAAAAGAAAGAAGAGAATTGTGTGCCATTCTGGGAGGCGCGGCCGAGCCAGGAAAAATACGCAGTACTAATGCATATGCATGTATGATAACAGATCTACCTTTCCCCCCCATTAAAAAACAAAGTTTATTAAAAATCACACGCGTCTCAAACGCACCGCAGACACACGAGGCGCTGGGTCGCAGCGGACTCGTGCAGAACGAGCGGAACATGGCGCGGAAAAACAACAGAAAATGGAAGTTTGTTTTTTCCACTGCGTTATCTACATCTCTCCCATCTCAAGCACTCTTTCCGCTCCAGTGGCTGTTTGCAGCCCCCGACCCTCCTCCCCCTCCTCCTCCTCCTCCTCCTCTCATCACACACAGACACACACACACACAGTACATCTCGTTCAGTCACGGGACAGGGCGATGTACAGTGTGTATAATCGAAATAGACCCTGTAATCCAATTACATACAACAAAAAAAACAGCCCAGAAGTCCTCGCTGCAGCTGCAGCCTGACAGAGGGCACTGCCAAGGCCAACGATGGAGACCAGGAGCACCCAACACACCCACAGTTATGAACAAACGCTTTCACATCCTCCCAAATGTGTTAACAATCAAGGCTTACAATGAAGTGTGTTCGGTTATAAAAAAACAAAAAAAACAAAAAACAAACAAACAAACAAAAAGGTGTGAGCGAGTGACGAAAATGGATGAAAATGAATCAAAAATTCTAAAATCTGGGTTCCTTATTCCCACTGTGCGCTTGGAACGAAGTGGTGGGAATTGAAATGAAAGAAAAGAAAAGGAGATTTCGTGTAAAACAGAGGCTCACTGGATCATTCTCTCCCATCTGCAGCATTTGGAGCGAAAGCCAATCAGCAGAATCTGGTGCCACAGAAAATGGTGGATGAATAATTAGACCAGGGTGATGATAACAACCGAGTCTGCACACACCGACACTCCTACATTTTCTTTTTTCTTGTTTTCATTTATTTAATTTTTTTTTTTAATCAAAGAAAAATAACAAACTGTGGGCTGACAGACGGCCTCGTCTTTTAAACATCCCAACTGGGGCGCATTATCTGCAAATTAAAGGCCAGCGCTCGATACCCCCAGCAACAGTTCACACGTCTCTCATAAAATGTATTGACCCTTGCTGCCACACACGCACGCACGCACACACACACACACTGGTGTTCATGCTCTATTCCAGTGTTTCAAAATAAATAACTCATAAAAAAAGGGTGCTCTAACCCCCGAGGGACGCCCCCCCTTCTCCCCTCTCCTCCCATCCTGACGCGCGCGCACACACACGCACACTAACATGTAATTCGTGTTGGGACAGGAAAAGTCAGCCTATATGTTAAACTCCTCTGGCCCTCCTCGGACTTTTTTTTTTTTTGCGAGTAAACAGCCTCCAGCTGTGGCCAGCACCAAGCGCTCGAGGTCGCCCCGATCTATCCGTGCGCGCGCCCGCAGATCCTTATCAGCCTCTCCTTCTATTCAACAGCCTCCATATTCACGACACCTCCACACACACACACACACTCATCATGCAAAATGCAAATGTCTTTTCTTTCTCGTCTTCAACGAACGCACTGTGCACTTTTGGAGATCTGTGGCGGCTTTCCCCCGCTGCGCATCCCCCAAAACGAGGTGCACGTTGATTGTATGCACATGGGTGAGCTTTATGATCATTTATCTTTGTGTCAAAAAGAAAGGATTATGTTATCAGCTAATCATTGTGAGCGCGGGAGAGGAATCCGAGCCCTACTCCAGGAGGAAAAACGAAGGCTCAATCAGGAGAGCATCGTTTCAGTACATAAAGAAAGAAAAAAAAAGTTGCCAGTCCTCCTCAAAAAGGTGATTTAGAGTTTGATTTGACACCTCTGCCCCTCCTTTGAGGATTCCATCGATTCAACCCAACGCCACTCATCATCCTGATAAGCTAATAAACACGCACGGCCAACTTGAGCATCGCACTGGAGGGCAGGCGGCATGCAGATAAGCAACACTCGCAGAGACACATTTTCCAACCTACCTTCTTGCAAAGAATACAGCAGAAGTAAAGTTACAAGCCACATGCCATTAAAAGCAGTTATATTTCGCAGGAATGTTGTGCAGTCCCCCCGAGAAGAGTGCACGGCGCAGCGGTCGGCCAGGCGAGGCTCCGTGCTGGACTGGTTCTGCTGATGCTCCCCGGCGGTCTCTCCAGCCCTGGTCCCACACTCTCCGGCGCCGAGAAACGAGCCGCGGAGAAAGTACCGCCTCTGCTCCCTGTTCTCTCCTCCCCTAACCGGGACAGGCTGCTGTCGCTCCACCCCCGGTATCCTAATGATGCGCCGTGATGGAGAGGTGAGCCGTACGCACTAACGGGGGACCGAGCGGAAACCACTGGGACCTCTGGATTACGCGCATAGGATCGATGCCTTTATCCGGCAGTTTGATGGACTTCCAAAGTTTAAAAACGCACCCTCATACAAGTCATTTAAATTGTTCCGTTTACGCAAGGAAATAAAGAAAGCACCAGCCGTTGGAGGTAAAAGCCTGCGCGTATTTCCCATGCAAATCGGCTCAAGAATTTCCATATATCAGTTGTCATTGTCTGAGCAGCGGTGCGCGCAGGGAGTCGATGTAAAATCGTCCAGAGTGTGCCATGGTAAAGTTAGAAAAGAACATTTTGGAGTGTGGATTCCAGGTGAGGAGGAGGAGGAGGAGGAGGAGGAGGAGGAGGAGGAGGAGGAGGAGGAGAAGCTGCAGCCTCCGTCTCATTCAAGGGGAGAGTGGGAACGCGCTCTGCGCTGCGCACCTGCGTGTCACTACCGACACTCGTGGCGCTCAAGTCACTTTTCTTTAGCGCAAACTGAACAGTTTGGATAATAAAACACAGCACGAGGCAGCGATCGATAATCAGCTTCATTAAAAATGTGCGTATCGGGCTAATACTGTGATCGAGATGGTCGATACTTTCGATCCGTGAATCTCTCCCTTTGATTCTCTCCGTCTCCGACACGCGCGCGCGCGCACACACACACACACAGGGACACAGGCCATGCGCACACAGACGCACTGAACAGGGTCATCTTTCCTTGGTTACTGACACTAGAATCACGTATTCCATTAAAAACAGAGCTACCAATTTTCACAGACACCTGGGCCGAAGTCATGGATACCTTAAGATCTGAACCAACCAAGCAAAAACCTCGTTTATTCCCACAGCAATAATTCAATTAAACTAGATGCAGTAGCCACAGGAGGTCTGGGGAAATACAGATACATGTGCAGCATACATTAATGATAGCTGCTACAGATGATCTTTGTGATTTTAATGTATCAATATGCAGTGCTGTAAAGCACTGAAAAGTCGAACTTTGGTAAAAGTAAGGATATTACATAAAACATTACAATAATACTTGAATGAAAGTCTTTAGGTATCTGATATTGAATGTATTTAAGTTTTAATCGGCCAATCATCAGATCCGATATTTGGCTTTTGAATCAGCGTTCATTTTGATACATTGATTCGTGTCTCTTTGGCTGCAAAGTAACTAGTAACTAATGTTATCAAAGAGATGTAAATGAAGAATATTTGCCTCCAAAATGTGGTGCAGTGGAGGTACAGACAAGGCAGAAAAAGGAAATAAATTACCTCAGAATTTTACATTCAAAAGCCGTACTTGAATAAGTAACAATCACTGTTAGGACATCGGTTTTCTGAGTCAGAGTCTGACAAATGGTAATGAAATATTGAAGAATACCAGAAGGAACAGACAGAAAACCACATCAGACAAGAGGAGTGAAGGAGGAAACAACCTGCAGTGACACCAGCCTGTTTTACATGTATTTACACTGCAGCTCAGCACCTGACCAGGAGACAGTCAACAATGGGAGTGCACCATGTGATGTGATTTCACCACTGTACCAACAGATCTACTGACACGCTGGCTTCTTGTTTTGGAAGTATTTTTTTCTTTAAAGGCCCTTGAAGTAACATTCATTTTGTTTTTGATTCTGGTAAAAGATTTACTGCCGTACCACCTGACTGAAGAGCAGCTACTTTTACATGGGCTGTGAAACTCAATTCAGCACCCCGTTATAAAAAAATCTGATTTTATTACTTATCCAAATCCGATAAATCAGAATCGGACCTGGTGACAGGCATGAAGACCACCAATGTCAGTTACAAGTAAATAGCTAATTTTCTCCCTGATGGTCTCTTCTGCTTACATAGACAATAAAGAAGGATCAGTATTAAATTGAGACTGTTTCATAACCAGTTGGAAGTTCCTTGTCGTAGCTTTAAGGATTCCCTCCACACATGCATATTGTACCTCATTAAAAATTTCACAATATATGCAGATCATTTTCATTTCACAAGTTGAGCAGCTGGACACAATGGCGTCTCCTGCTTCACTGTGAAGTCCATTCTCAGTGCATGCGCACTAGAGGCTGCATATTTTACACATCACCTTTGTGTATGCTGAATATTGGACCAGGATTGGGCTTACAAACTACTTGTGTCACAAATGCTGCCTGTCGCCCCGCCTCTTAAAATCAGATTTCCAGTGAGCGCGGGGAAAAAAATGGACGCTTTGAGCATGAAATGTGAAAAACAGCCTCGTCTCGTACATCATTCTGCACGGGGACACTCAAACACTCGACTGTACAGAAAAGAAGCAAACAACATTTTTGAATAAAGTGGGACTTTAATAAAAGTTTCAGGCCATTGTTGTTCACAATTTAATCAATTATAAGGGGGAAAAAACAATCAACTACCTCTGAGAATTCAACACCACGTGGGCTCACCGCTCCTCTGCTTTTATCATCAACACCTGAATGATCAACGCATGATGAAACAAACACCCGAGCACAGCTGATTGTTGTTGTCATCCATTTCAGTCCGACCGCAGACGCTCTCCTCATTGTCCACTCAGTCGCACTACTTATCTGACAGCACACACCTTCCACTTGACATAACCTCCGCCATCACTCTCTCCGGGTCTCTCTCTCTCTCTGTAACATAACGTGGTGGTTTTTGTTTTTTGTTTTTTCTTGTGAGTGCCGTAACCAGAAGTAGTCCTGGTTGTGGAACAGAGCTGAGGCAAGCTGTGGCCTCTCTCTCACTCCCACTGAAGAGCCGCTGTAGTGTGGCAGGCGAGGCAGCACACTCTGCCTCCACTCTCTATTATGTAACAGGTGGAAACACACACACCCACGCACCCTCTCTGTCTCTCTCAAACAGACCCACGAACGTGCACAAGCGCCGCGACGATGACAGGGACACATTTGGAGTGGGAGCACTTCCATTATGCATTCTGTACATCCGGATGTGAAATTATTCTTACAGGGTGGACACATTTGCAGCTGGATGCAAGCTACGAAACCGCAGTCCAGGTTTGAAAGTGCAGCCTGGAGTGTATGAGTGATACGGATACTCGTGGGGAATATAATCTGCCTCAGCGTCGCCCGTCCTGCACCTCGACGCTCCTCTCCCAATGACAAACTGGTCACAGCACCCAACGCCTTGACACTCAAACCGAGCTCCGCCCCGGCAGCAGCCCCGCACGGTAACGCGTGGAGTCTCCGTCAGGACTTCAAAAGGCAGCGTGGCAAGCTGGTTAAAGGGCTGATGTGAGTCGGCCTGACAGCGCCAAGCAGGTTGTACTGTATGTCAGACAGTGATCATCATGGGGGCTGACAGGCTGAGCTGGGCCAGCCAGGCCGGAGAAAAGGCAAGCAGCTCCCAGACAGCTCGAGTGACTGTCACCGAGGACAGGACCCAGGACAGGCTGCCACCACACCATTCAAATAAAAAAAAAAACACACACACACACACAGTAAGGCCACGTGACTCATCTCCATCTCCATCACACCGCTCTGTCGTTGCCTAGAGATAGGGAAGGAGATAGGAAAGGAGGGGAGTGAAAGGAAGAGAGTTTGTTGACTGAGGAGGGAAAAAAAGTGGGTGAGCAGGGCAACAGAAAGCAGAGGGAGGGGAGGGTGAGGGGCAGACGGAGAGAGTGATGAGGTGGATGAGTTAATGTGGATGTTAATGTTAATGCTCAGACAATCAAAGCTCCCCTCAGGCTCTGACTACATGCTAGGATCATATTAGCGCTAATGTATCCAGTATTAATGCACAGCCTCCGGCCCAGATGAAACCGCGGCAAGGTCAGAATTAGGAGACGGAGAGGGCACGCGGCGCTGCTGCTCAGCTCTGCGCAAGGTCACCGGGATCCAAATGAGACTGAGGGAGCTGCAGGAACGGGGTTGGAGGAGCTGGAGGGCGGATTTACCCGACGATGGGTCAAACGGGGGAGTTGTGTTCCTTTAAAGGCGCATCATGGCACGCAAAGAACTGCAGTTTTTTTTGTGTGTGTGAAGTGTCAGTCCTGAACATTGTCAAAAACCACAATGTGCCGCAGAGCTGCTTCCCCTCAGTGGGGGCCGCCAAGCTAGCTCCGCATGCCGCCATGTACGAACGAGCCTCTGCATTAGGCTAATATGAATCACACACCGCTGTGCTGCAGTACATTAACGGGAAAGGTGCCGACCAATGGTGTGTGTTTGCCTTTAAACCGAGCACGCATGATTGTTGTGGCAGATGTGTGAGAGTGTATCACCACATCAGAGGATGTGTGCGCGCGTGTGTGTGAGCATGTGTCTACATGGCGGTGAAGTGCAGGACATATATTTGTGGCGGCACCCCTATCCTACAGTCGGGTGTGTGTTTGGGAGTGTTTGCTCGAGTGTGTACGTGCTTGTGCGATTTCTTGCATGAGGGTACGTGCGCGTGCACGCGAGACATCAAGGGGTGTTAATTTATTCAAATGAGCTGGGGAGGATAACGAGAGGATGGGGTGAGGGGTGGAGGTGGTGTGTGTGCGTAGGGGGGCACCTTCTTCTGCTGGAGGTTCAGCTCTCCATTTCTCTCTCTCTCTCCCCCTCTCACTTGTTTTTTCACGTTTACAAATGAGACTATTTGCATGGCTGAGGAGGAGGGAGGCGAGGGAGATGGGGGGAGGAAGACGATGAGACTGGAAAAAGAGAAAGACAAAAAATAAAAAGTAAAAATTGGAGATGGGGGAACGGTGCGATTCTGAGGCAGACAGAACGCCCGCAGACAAAAAAAAAAAAAGAAAGAAACACACACCGTGCCAGGGCGATACCACCGCTTCCAAGATGGCTGCCGCTGGAGGCGTCCTCTGTGGGACCAACCCAGAGACCCGCTGCTCTCGCTCTGCAGTGGGTGACACACAAACACACTTTCTGACTTTGGCTGCGTTCCTCAAGCATAACGAGACAAATGAAATTTGAACGGCTCGGTAAAGGATTAACATTTATCTTTGGAATCTGAATACATTAAAGGGTGAGTCAGGTGGATATGTTCGTGGCTTGTACAGAGATATTGATCAGAGATATCTAGTGACACCCAGTGGTCACAATTAAAGATGTTATCATTAGAAGATCTAATGCTGACTTATCGAAGTTCTCAAGTAGTGACTCCAACTCAAGGTCTTAGTCTAAAGATCAATAATGGCGAATTATTTAATTATTCAAAGAATCTAAAAAAAATATCTGTTAAACTTCTACTTCAATGAAAAATAACTTGACAAAATAACCCACCAGAACCACTGCCACAGTGCACAACACATTTAACTTTTCCTTGACTGTTTTCTTGTCATTTTTAAGTAATCGAGCCTCAGCAATGTTCCTGACATCAACCAAACAACTGGATTTCAGCTGGTTTTGACAAATTGCACATTTACACAACCGAAGTACAACATCAGCTGATGAGGGCCCTGCCTCCTAATGTTGTGGCTGTGGTTCAGCAGTCGGCCATCTCCGTGTCAAAATGTGTTCGTCTTTTAGTTTTTCGTTAAAGTTCAAATCCCTCAGAGAGGTGTGGTCAAATTGCCACAAACTAACTGAAAAACATAAAACCTAGGGCCAGAGGGTATTTCTCCAGAACCGGAGCACACATAAATGGTGAAACCTAACAAAATATTACTTGAGGATTGCCTCCATTTTTTCCCTAATTGTTCATCTATTTCAACGTTTTAAACGTACAAACAAACCAGTAAATACAGATATGATATCAGAGGGAATAAAACCAGATTTAGATTTTCTCAGGAAGAGGACAAGAAGAGGATTATCTTTACTGTTGCTCTGCCTATCTATCATTTTGAGGTTATACAAAGACAAGTTGAAGTGTCTGCATTGTGGGGTCAAAGGTCAAATAATTTGTTGGGATTTTTAATAAATGAGAAGCAGGTAGGACATAGGGAAGTCAGTGGGGACCCAAAACCCAGCCCTTAATTAATGCAATACATTAGTCTAACATATACAGAACGCACTGTGGCCGATGGTGGCAAGATAAACGGCTGGATGACAAAAAACATAAAGCAACGTAATGATACAAAAAATAATCGATTAACTTTGAAAACAGTTTATAATCTAGGTCGATTCTTTTTCTTTATCGTGTTTACACGATACATACTATAAAACTAATACCTGGCTGGTTATAACATGAACTAGGTCACTGAGCATCTTCTCTAGTCATTCAAATTAGCTTTGAGACACTGTGCATGTGAACTCTGTTGCCATGTATCACGACCGTACATGAATAAGGGTCGAACAAATAAATAACCCTGCTGTTGACACTCAAATCTTTACAGTTCCGGTCTGTTACATCACATTAAGCCAACAACGAACTGATGTGAGAGAGGGAGAGTTGGCAGGTGTGCAAGGACGCTGTGGAGCTTAGCTGAGGGCAGACTTTCCATCTTGACCCTCTGTGCTTTGATCTTATCACTTTCCCACGCTTTAAAAAACTCCTGTACCTGTTATACTGCTGAACCTGTTCCACACACACACACACGCACACACACAAAACACACTCACAACATAAAGTTGCAGCTGAACAGCAGAGAAAAGCTTCTTTAAGCCTTCAGCTTGAACAACTAGAAGAATGTAAAAACTGAACTTAAATCATCTGTATCTTTTACGAAACTGTGACTTGTCGATCACACCAACAAATCCCATAAAAAAAATAAAAAAAAAAGTTTAAAAAAATCAATGAATTGTTCCGACTACAAAGCATATCTTCGCAGCCAGAGCCTGATACTGAGGCCTTTTTCTGGATTAAAAACATCAAAAAGCCACATTGCTGATTTGGATGACAGCATGTTCCTTCATCACCATGAGCATGGACACTGAAGATTCTATTCATTCATCAGGTGAATCAAATCCTCATCTGAAGACGTATGCAAATACAGCATTTACTCCAAACTATTGCGCCCTTGTTTGTTTAAAATGAACCTGAGATGCACGTTTCAAATGTTTCCCTGTCCTGACACGCCTGATTCAAATGAACGTGTCATTGTCAGCAGAGCTTGACGCTGAGCTGATCATTTGAATCAGGTCGGTTGGTGCGAGGAAACGTCAGTGGGCCCCCAGGGACCGCGTTGCAGAACACACTCTGCTTATAATCCCTACACACTTTTACTGAAGTCAAGCATAAAACTTCCACTACAGAATTGCAAGCGACATGAGATGACCAAGAGAACTGCAGCGATCATCTCAACTCAAACTAAAGGTGAATTATTAAAACTGCGAACCTGTTTCATTCGTAGAGGGGACACGCACCGTTAAAATTAGACACAGTCACCAGCAGTGCTGCCTTTGTGTTATAGTCGCTTCTCATGAAGTGTTTATGTTTCTTTGTCAACCCCACGCCTTTAAAAGTGTCAAATCCAGCCATGCAATAAAAAAAAAAACACATTTGATCCACTCTCCACCTGTTTTGTCTCCCGCAGTCGCCCTGATATGATTTTTGCCTCTGCAGTTAGTAGGTAGTCATCTTAAATGCTTATGGGAACAGTCAGTTATCAGCCCTCTCACACCTGTCAAGCGCAGTGTGCATTTGTTTCTGTGTGTGTATGATGTTATCAGCTCGAGTCAACCGTGTGATAAATGGCCTTTCACGCTTACCTCAACTGAAGCCCTTATGGAAAGCAGCTGACCCAAGGCACTGAAGGGTCCAACTGGTAAAACCGCCTGCTTTCACCGCCTGTCCTGGGGCTGTGTTGACTTCTGCAGCGCAGGTCCTTCATTTTTACACAAAGGGGAGCAAATACACAGTTCACCGTAAATATACGCAACATTCAACATAGTGTGAGTTATGCCTACTTTACCTTGGTATAACTGTGACCGCATCAGGGAGTTTCAACATGGCAGTGAATGCACCGCGAGAAAAAGGTTTGGGACAATTTTAAACGCAATTTAGAAAGAATTCTCCCAATTCCAATTAAAGCTTGCTTAAAATATTTGATAGTGTCATTAAATCCAGCCTAATGCACCAAGTGGTATTGAGGTACGTGGTTCACTCGGCCATCATACTTTTCATGTAGACGTTAGCAGATACGTTTTACACAAACACAGGGAAAAACACTAGCAAATGTGGGTGAAGAGTCAGACCCACTGATAGTTAACATTCAAAAGTGAGCACTCAGTGTTTTTAATTATCCCAGATCACCCGCCAAAACAAAAGAGCTGAGCCCAGACAACAGTTCCCCACATCAGATATCACTTGAAGAACCCTGTTGGAAATATTGGAACGATAGAAACTAAAATCCAAAGTAGATTAAAAAGAGATTATGAGCGACCAGAATATCTCCCTCCTGTCAGATAGCAGAGATAAATCCTGACCAAGTGCAGCCTCGGTGGCCAAAAAACTGGCTGTTGTAAAAAGGGATGACAACAAGAAACACGGCAACCAAAAGACAAACAGAATAAATGGTCAATGTTCAACAGGTGAGGCTGAGACAAAAGGTGCTCTTATTTCTAATCACTTTGACAATTTCAACTTGGTCTGTTCTGTGCTCATTATATTGCTTGTCAGCCTGTCCAATGGGACGGATCCCTCCTGAGTTGTTCCTTATTTAGGACAGAGGGTGTCTTACACTTTACCTATACGTTGTAAAGCCCCCTGAAACGCTGTGATTTCTGATTTTGGGCTATATAAAAATAAAAGTGACTCGTTTAGACCTCAGCAATTGTCGCATCTTCAAGTCTTTTTTGTGTATATGTGTCATAAAATGAAAAGTTCACATCAAATCATGTCCTTGTATCAGACATTCTGTCACTGAAATGTATGATTTGTGATTTTTGAATGAATGTGTGATTTTTGTCACTCTATTCTGTACATGTGGCATCTACTGCATGTCCTGGGAGAGGGATCCCTCTTCTGTGCGGCTCTCCTCGAGGTGTCTTCTATCCTCTTTTTTTCCCCTCCGTTAAAAAGTTTTTCATCTAAGAACAGTGGATGTGGTTCACTGTACAGATTGTAAACCCAACTGAAGAAAAAGTTGCTATGCAAAAATGGATCTGATATCTGTCAAAATAGCTGCAGTGTGATCTTTTGACCATATTCGCACGCATTTTGACACTTCGGCAACGTTGCCCCTGACGTTTTAATGCAGATAAAACCCATTTCAATTGAACTGACACACACACACGCGCACACACACACACACACACACACACAAAGTCACATATAGGTGAACAGTAAATTTAGGCAGCTCTTACTGAGAGGATTTGCTGAATTTTGAACAACTGTTAATAATATTGCTGTTTAGGTGTCCAAATATTATGTTGCCTTAGAATTTCCTTTTAGCTTGATTTAGTTATTTCCAGGCTAATAAAGTCCTTAAATTGTATCTTCAAAAAAAAAGAAAGAAAAGAAAGAAAGAAGAAGAAAAAAGAGAGAGTGAAAGGGAGAGAGAGAGAGAGAGAGAGCGCGCGCAGGGGGTCCTTGGGACTCTCCCGGTTGACAGCTCCTGTCTCTGCCTGTAACGACTTATTTATTCAGGGATAATTAATCAGGCGCAGTTTTGTGCGGGATGATTAATGCGCTTTGTCATCTGTACTGCAGCGGTGAGAACACAGTACAGTGTGCCTCAGCTGCCTCTGATGTAAAGGGGACGTCCTGTCCACAGAGCAGTGAGAGGAGAGGAGAGGAGCTCGGCGCTGCTGCTGCATGATGGAGGCCTTCTCTTCCCAACTGAGGATCTGCTGCTTTCACCACGCTGGGACCACTGAGGGAGGTCTGCTGCTGCTGCTGCTGCCCATCTGATAAGACCTGAGAAAGTCTCCATTATTATATTCCCGTCTCTCTGGTGGATTTATGGTGCGTCTACTTGTTGTTGTTTTTTTATTTATTTCCTTCCTGATGTAATCTGCAGCACTAACGTCACTCAGATTGTCTGATGTATTGCTCGTGATAGCGTCCGTGACCATCCATCACGACTCATTTGTTGATTGTCAAAGCTCTTTCCCACCTACCGTCTTGTTTCTTTCCCACAGTGTTCGGTCAGTCAGCGGCTTTCACGTCTCCACCGGCCTGTCGAGGGAAGACGTGGCCGGGGCAAGCGCTTCTTCCTGCGGTCACGCTGGTCTCACGACGCCACCTGGTGACCGGCGTTGTTACTACAAGTCTGAGGAACTAAACTACCGCCCGTTATGTATACGCTTTCTGTGGGTTATGAGGTGTTCTGATAAAACCGTGATAAAAAAAAAAAATAAAATAAAAAAAAACTTTTTGTTATAATAGCCTTAACACATTTACCGCCAGTAAGTACACCATGTCAAATGAATCACTGCTGAATGGACAGAATTTTACACAGTTTTCACAGAAAAGCTTTGTTTGAGGAGCTTCAAGTAAAAAATGTAAAGTGATGAAGCAAGAGGTAAAGCAGCTTAATACATGGTAAAAACACAGCAACCTGTTTAAGGCACTGAGTATCCAATGTGTTTGGCCTGATCATGGCTTTTCTTGATAAGACAGCATTGAGAAGTGACAGGAGGCAGGATGGAGGGGGGTGGCATGCAGCAGACTCAAACCAGCGAGGACACAGCCTCTGTACATGGGGCACCTGCTGCACCAACTGAGCTACCGGGGCACCCAGGGGATCATTTTAGAGTCGCACACTTGATCCAGGCTGATCAAGTGCAGATCAACAGGTTTTGGACCCGAAAGCAGGTGACAGGAGAGGCTTCCATGATTTAATGCAGAACCTTACAAGCAGACCAGTAGGCAGGCAGGCAGGCAGGAAAGTGGACAGAAAACAGGTCTCAATATCAAAAAACCCAAATACTGAAAACAGTAGCAGCAGGGATAAGGTGAAACAGGTGTGTGGAGCTTTTTCACAGCAGCCATTTTGACATCAAGCAGCAGGGGTAAACACAGGTGTAACCAATGATACTAACAGAGATTGTGTTCCATTCTGCATAAACAGAGTCACGGTGCCGCTGTTGTGCATGTTGGCTCATCAGAAAAGTCTCCGCTACACTAACTGGAACTGAACCTTCATCGATTGTCATCAATCAAACCTGAGTTTGCCTTCTGTTTCATGTCAAGATGGCTGCCGTGAAAAAGGTAGGTGATGGGAAAAGGAGGGAGAGTCCTGTCTGGTTTTCAACCACGTGCACATACCTGTTAACAATTAAATAGCTTACCTGAACGTGTGCAGTGGTTTGAGCAGCTCAGATATTACATGTTGCTGAAGCACAAAAGCTGAAGGACGAAACATTGCTCTCCTTAAGGTACTGGGATTGCACCTGAGGGGGCGTGTCCTGTCAGGTAGGAGGAGCTTGTTTTGTTCCTGTTCCTTATTGTGATCATCCTGCCATATTGTAGTTTGTGGGTTTCTGCTTTATATTGTTGGTGTTATACGTCTAAATGACTTGAATCTTGGTATAGTGTTATCTTTAACACTACAGATACTCCACAAAAAAGGTCTGCGTAACGTACTGAATGATTTATAAGTGCTGGTTTGCGCAATAATCTAAAATTCTGTTTGTCCAGACAGGAGCAGTTTTCAACGCCATCTATTTTTCTTTCTTTTTTTTTTTTTTTCATCTTTTCTCTGATGATGTCACTATGATGATGGCAACGCTAGCAACCGATATTAAACTATTAATGCTGCACAGTAAAAGTTCTGCATTCAAATCTTTGCTTAAGTTAAGAATGAAAGAGAAGCATAATCGGCACAATACTTACATTCACTTAACTTCTGTTCAAAGTGGACTTTTCCATTTTTAAATTATGCCAGGTATTTCAATGAATAACGTGACAATCACACAAACAGATCAAGGTTATGCACACTTTATTAATACAAAAGCCCTTTATTCTCACACACATAACAGCTGACAGTATCATAGTACATTGTGGCACTCTCCTGGTTCCCAGCTGGTTCTGCTCAGTTTACTCCTCTTCAACAGGCCTTGGCTGTAAATGATAAAGCAGTAGCTGTAGTAGGTATCTGGGGATTAGGCCACCTAATATGCAGTAATTTTGATTTCATGTCATGGTCAGGTAGTCTGTCACATTTGACCTAAAAGTTTACAGAAGTCTGTCATTTTTAATAACCTGTATGACCAGCAGATGTCACTATAAAGTCATATTTTATGTCTGCTGCTTGTTTCCTTACCTTGGACTTGCCACAGCTGGTGATCTTGTTTCCTTTAGAGAGAAGAAAAAAATAGTTCAAGTGTTTAGTTTTTCCAAAAAGCTCAGAACTGTTGTGGTTTTCTTCCAAACGAAGCTCCTCTGATCACAACAATGACAGAAACAGAGGTTTGAGATGGGAGCAAGAGATACATTTCAGCCCCTCCACTCACTGAAAATGGTTTTAGAGGCACCTTTGTTTGCATTCAGCTGCTCTTTACAGCAACATGCTGTATGATAGAATCTCAACCCTGTTCACACTTCTTGTGTTTCACACTGTTTTGTGTTTTCACTTCCTGTGCCAGATCAATCTTTTCTCTCACATTGCCTACACAGGATGTAGTTGTTGACTTACCTGCCAACAGAAAGATGGAAAGGAACACAATGACTCCGGCGAAGACCAGACCTCCGACACGTAGTGTGTGGTAGTCTGAAAAGTCACACAGGGCATTATCACCACATCACTTTCACATATGGCAACTGTTTCTGTACCACACCGTCTTGGACTTCCTCCTTCGCTTTCCTTCACACCTTTTTAACCTGCCTGTGATTTTCATCCTCTTCATCTTCTATTTTCCATTATCACATGCACCTTTTACTCCCCGGCTCCCATTACTCCTCCTATTTTGTTCCAGCAAATCTGCATATCCACCCAAGAAACTTTCCCCAAGGACTAGGAACCTTTTAGAGAAACTTTCTGTGTGTTTCCATCACAGAAACCTAAATTACCCAAATTTAAGTATCTGTGACATTATTTTAGATCACAAAAAGTCCCTGATCGGGTGTAGTACTTTCCAAAAATAGAGGAACTTCGGAGTTTTACATTTTCTGATTGGTTGAATACTTGCATTTTATTTCAGCCACCGTTTTTACAAATCTGCAGCTACAAACCACTGTTTTTTTTCTAATGTACTAGTATGTCATTTCAGGAGAAGGCATATATGACCGACAGATGATGTACACATGCAGCAGAATAATTTGACTAATCTTCTAGGGTCTTTAGAAAGCAATTGGAACGAGACAAAAATGAGAGAAGTAGGAGTCTTTTAGCTGCTTGAAAAGTAGTTCCTGGTACTAAAATTTCTGGATACTTTCAGGAGAAATGCAACTCAACCCTCCTACATGCCTATTTTATTTGCCCATCTAATCTCTGTGCTGGCAGAAACACCCTTTATTCTGTTCATTAATTCTACATGCTCTATTTTCAGAGTGCAGGCATGAGGTAAATATTGAATTTCTTCATCTGAGCAGACAGACTTTCAATGTTGCCGTTACTCACCATATACAAAATCTGCGTCATAGTCAATGTCTGCACCTGGGGATGGACAGAAAACAGACAGGGGTAGACATGGTAGTCTCTGCAAACACTACAATACATGGTGATCATAATGTAAAAGATGCTCTTTCTCCACTGTTGATAATTTTGGTTCATTTCTGAATGTGCTCTACTAAAATTCTTACTTATTGGCCCTTTAAGTAAACTGACCCAGCCCTGACTGTTTGGCTTCAGGATTCTCCTCAGTCTTTGTCAGATTACCAGGGGACACCTAATTTAAGTTTCATATTGTTGTTCTTCATTACAATAGATATGTCTCTGTTGTTGAAGGGACAGTGAATAAGTCACCCATGCTCTACCCAGGTACATGACTTACACATTGTTGTCGGTGATTGTGACTCAGAATCGGAAACCAAGAGCGACTGTGACCTTGCAGGTATTGTGTCATTCGAAGTGTGTCATGTTAAAGTGGCTGTCTCATTCATCCCCTGTTTGTGGATAATCAGCAGTTCAGCTGCAGTGAGGCTTACCTTTAGAAGACATGATGCCTCGTCTGTGTGTGTGTGTGTATGTTCAGTCGACAAAACTGGAGGGGACAAAATGCAAACAGTTAACGAAAGGTTGGAGACAGCAGCAGCCGCCGGCAGGTGATCCATCCGTGTCTGCTGTTTTCAATAATTCAACCAGGAGCATCTGGTGTTTTTATAGAAAGATAATTAAAGTATTCACCATCATGACTCCGTCTGAAAACTGTGGATTTGGTTTCAATAGCCCCGACGCTTTAATTAGGTTAGAGGCTTGTATAAATCGGCTTATTCACTTTAGATGAGAGGTGGTTGAAAGGCTCCGAAACTCTACACGTCCTGACAAATTGCCTCACTGAGTTCCAGACTTAAGAGCAAAATGATTGTCTTGATCTTCACGGAGAACTTTAAGAGGCTAATGGCTATATTGATCCACTCCTTCCCCACCGCCACCCTTTCTTTCTCCATCCCTCACAAACACACACATACTTTTCACAAGCTCCTCTACATCTCCTGACCTATAATCATTAACTTACACAGATTAACAGAGTAAAAATTTCCCCTTGCTGTCTCCGTTTGTTCGAGTATGCCACCGTGAATTGTGTACTCGGGTGCTTTCATTTATTATGTGTCGGGGCCTTTGCGTTGCACCACTGCGCGTAAGGGCATAGCAGACAGTTACTCATTAATATACACCAGCTCCAGTACTCATTAACCTTGAACCTTGCACAATGTGATCGAGGTTATAGATGTGGGCAGGAAAGAGTATTCCACCTAATAATGTAGAATTTTGGCAGATAACCACAGCACCCCTTAAGTACAGCAATGAATTCAATTGACAAGTAGTAGACAACAGAGTGCCGTCTGTCCTCTAAACCCACTTTTACAACACATTAACTGGAGCATGTCAGCGTTTATATTTTGCCTCATTAAATAATGGAGTAACTTAACTTTTCATTGCAACAATGCCAATCATTCATCATCAACACAGACATACACACACATCAACTAACCCCTCAAAAAACAAAGATTAACATTACACGCACAAGAAACTTGGTCCTATATCCCACAGTAACAGTTATTTTATGCACCTGAAGTGCACACAACAGGTTGATTTGTACGCACATTTATTTGGAAAAGCGAGGTATCACTCACCTGAGCTGAGGAAGGCTCTGCAATACCTCTTTCCAGGTGTACGTGTGTGGCACAGACTGTGTCATAGGCAGGTGTGGACCAAGCTCCCACTTCGTAGATCCACCCACACGCACACAAACCACCTCTACACACCCACAGCCATGTATCAGTCTTGCCGCTCAGTTACATATTTACCGTTTCAGTCAGTAAAGTTTGTGCTCTCATGCTAATAAAGAGCATATATCTGCCAACCTTTGGAATCAAAGGAGAATGATCAACATGTTACCAACTCTGCACATTCATAGCCTCGGGTGTCATCTTGTAACCTTGGTTTGACATTGATGGGGAAATAACCAGATTGATTTCGGAGCCACCTGTAGAATTCGATGTTCAAGGATTAAAAGAAAGACTTTATTATGTGTGGTCAGACATACTTTTATTTACTTATGCCAAAAGTACAACAGGTTGCTACACAACAAGGCCTCATGCGTAGAATAAACACAGCTTTTACTTGTACAGCGTTCGCCTTTTAAAACAGATATACTCGAAGTTGAGTTTGGTGAGCGCCTGGCCTGACAGGAGATTCACAACAGACACTGTTCATCTGTTCTCTGGCTATGATTTGGCTCACATTCGGCTACTATTAATGTAGTCTTGCACATAAATGATATCAAATGTTCTCTCAAAATGCTCAAACGTTGTGTCTCTCCTTTCGGAAATGTTGCACCGCTTTTCAGAGCATCATGACATTTTGAGTGAAAGACATTAAAGAGAAAAGAAAGAGAACAGGCTTCACAGAGTGTGTGTGTGTGTGCGTGTGTGTGTGTGTGTGTGTGTGTGAGGTGAAACTAATCATAGTCTGCTGGAGAATAGTTAATCCAGGCGGAGCCAGCAGTGGAGAAGAAGGCAGTGAGACAGCTGATGCAGGAGCTCCCTCCACTCTACATGTGAAACACTGTGCTGGAGGAGCTCACGCAGAGACCTGCAAACTATTCCTGTGCTCAGTCAGAGAGCTGTGGCGGTTGAGATTGTCTCATATAAGGCTCATTACATTTACATGTAGAAACACACATGCACGTGTGACATACACACATACATATACAGGATATGCACGCACGTATACACACATCTGCACGCAAACACACAGCAACCATTCAAATGTAGACCTAAATTAGGAATATTCAACTGTTTATCTTATCTGTAAACTATATGTATTAATATAGATGTACTTATATATGTTTATAGTATACAGTATATGCATATATGTTATGATCCAAATGTGACAAACATTATCCAGGACAATTAACAAAATAAACAACAAATTGACAAATCCTAAAGCCTGAAGGCATTAAATACAAAACAGTGAACAGCAGACTACACAATATTAAAAATTCTTCTGGGGCTTCAAAGACAATCTTGTGTCAAAGGTGCTACTGGCTAAGACATACAACTGGAGTGAGAGACTGTCACATAAAGGCACAGGAAAGGACAAGAGCACTAAGGGACTGGCACGGTCACAACTGAGCACAACGGGCTAAAGATTTATGTACATGTTACACTTCTAAGATACCTCCTCTTACCCCGTCATATAACCGGTTACCATAATCATCATTTTCTCCAGTGTTTTAGTGGCTAAATATCAAATAGAACTGATCATCATTGCAGAAGGCAGTCCAGTCCGGTGGAGTAGCCTCAGTTCTCTGCAGCAGTCTCTGCAGGCGCTGCAGCTGAAAGAGGTCACGGACGAGTGAGTTAGATGAAGCAAAACATTAAACTTGCATTCACACAGTCGGTTCTTCTTCAATATTTTACTCCTTCCCTTCTTTGCTTTTTCTTTTACATACAGGCAATAAACTGAAGGACTACTTTAACAGTTCTGCTATTTAAAGGGCATTTGGAGTTTTCTACAGGTCAAACGAGTATTTTGTTTGAGCGTTACTCTGTACTTCTATGCCAATATATGTGCAACATTTCTTAAACATCTATGGTTATTAGCTTCTTATCAGATAAATAGGCAAAACATTAAAAAATATGGTGCATTATCCTAAAACTTCCTAACAGCATGTACGAACTTGTTCAAATTAGCTCAAGCTTGACCAGCTTGAAAATTAGAGTTCTGTGTAACTCTTTTCAGCAAAGAATTCAACTTTTACATTTTACCCAAAATATAATTTGACTTGCGGTGGAGTATTTTTAAACTGTGACACTGGTACTTTTACATAAACTGCACATCTGAATACTTCTTCCACCAGTGCCCTCCAGACCCCATTATAAAAGCCACATCATGAAAATCGGACTGTTCAGAGTTGCATAATTCAAACTTGATCGAGATTGTTAATACAACACTCTCATCATTTCATCAGCTTTATTCTAATAAAGCAGGAGCTGTTATGAAACTGTCTGTTTGGTGGTGCGTTCAAGGATATCAGAGCATCCTTGAACCGAGAGCTGCATGAAAGAGCACTGTTGCCAACTTAATGAATTCTATGTTCAGTAAAACAACTTTTCAAACTGGTTCGGTGACTGCAGTACCCTCAAGAAAGATGCAGTGACATTCTGTTTAAACATTAGCTCTCCATTTACTGGTTATTCAGGATGGAGGAGCCTGATGTGGGCAAATGACCAGCAGGAATGAGCTGTGCATGTGGGAGTCAGAGAGAAACCTTCAAGTGCTACTGTAGCTCTTGAGGAGGAAAATAATTTGGTTTCTTTGAGCATGGTTAAGAGATACCACAGAGCGATTAACAGTATAATATACTCTGTGAAGAAGCTGATTACACGCACCACACACTACAAGATGCAGTATACTTTTTGCTGACAGCCTATAATGAGAACGTCCCAAACTTTTGTCTCCATTCAATCTCTGAAATCACAATCTTTGAAATAAGAACAGTGGGACTCAGAGATTGTGCTAAAACAAAAGCATGAAATTCTCTGGTGACGACTGGTGGCTTGAACAATCTCTAGTTACATCCTATTACAAAAAGTAGGCACGGGTGACACTGTCGGGAGATCAAACCCACAAATTAAACACAGATCTTGTGAAAATTATCGTACAGTTGGTTGTTTCTTTCATTTAAAAGGATGGCAACTTCTGAAATATCTGATGTTGGAGCTTCCTCAAATGCACCCACAGGGAGGGTAAAGGTGACAAAATGTGCTCTGTAATAAATAACTGATTACAAGTTGTAGTTTTTTTTCAAGCTGAATGTAATGCAATCAAACGTAATATATGTCTTGGAAAATGTCTGTCTGTCTGTCTCCCCAACTAAGTATCACCAAAGCATGTTTTGCCTCGCCTTGACATGAGAAGCAGGCATTCATTCTTATTCCACATGACAGTTACCAATAATAAATACACACTATCTGATAAGACTTTAAAAATCAAGCTTGCTTGAGTTTCACAGTTTGGCAAGATTTTTTTTTTCATCTGGAACTACTTGTTTAGGTAGAGGAAAAGTTCCTGGTTTTCACATGGGAAACTAACCCTGTCTCCTGTGTTAAAGTCCTGTGTTTGAACCATAAATCAAGTTCATGCCTACGTGGACTTTGTTGCTCTTAATACAACAGTGATCCTTTGTTCCCATCATTATCGCCCCCTGTTGGTACTGCGCCTTCATGCACACTTGTACTTTTCCCGCCTTATCAAGGTGAAACATGACACTGACACAGTATCCTCTATCAGATCGATTTGTCTATTATGCTCTTTGCAGGATACCGGGCTGGTATTGCACATTCAACCATTCAACATATGTGAACACTGAGTCAGCCCCCCCTCTTCCCCTGTGCTATGGGCTCTCCCAAAGGAAAACTCTATTATGGATGTGTGTCAGGGGGTGAGCCAGAGGTGAGGGAGTTGACAGAGTTTAAATCTCACCCGTCTCACCCACGGGGACAATCAGGTTCTCCTCCTGCTTCTCTTCATCTCCGGGGGCCCTGAGGAGAGGATCCACAGGTTGTCATGGAAACCAAATCATTTCATAGTTACACAGCCGAGTGTTTGGGGTGATTTTCAGTCAGATAAAAGGACACTGACATACCTGGGCTTCTGGTTGATACTGCAGCGGCACCGTCGACCTAGAAACATAAGCAACCTTTAGCTGCATTGTCCAGAGATCTAATTAATCAGACACAGTACCTGTATCACAGTTACCTGATAATGTAATGCTGCAGTAACACAGCGTGGAAATGCAATAATGATTAATTGACTCATGATGAATTGTTTTTAATGTGCTTACGATACTTGATTACATTGAGTTCATGTGCATTATAATAAAATGATACACAAGCTCACACTTACACACACACACACACACACAAATAACTTACTGAGGATGAGGAGAATGCCCAGTGTGAACAGCACCACGGCAAATGCCAGCCCGCCAACCCTCAGGCTGTGATAGTCTGCAGAAGTAGTTCAAGGAGAGGAGAGACATGAACATGAGAAAGAGATGTAATCAATGCGACATTTATTGCAAAAGTCTCTGATATGTTGACTCAATCTGATGATGGCCGCTTTTGAAAAGAAGAAATATTTTTTCTAAACTCACCATAAACAAATGGGTCTTCAACTTTCTTTTTGTCATCTGTAAAAACATATAATAATATAAACCACACACTCAGAACCAAGGTGTTCACATTTATCATTCTTCTTACTATGTGCCCCTTCTAGCTGTTAATTGATGTCTCCCTCTCTCTCCCTCTATCTGTAAAATGTTTACATAGTTTTGAGCAAGGGGGCGATTACAAGAAAGCATCCAATCAAATGTAAATAGGGTAGACTGGCTAACCCTGCCAATCACATAAAACCACATTTGACCAGTGGCTCCTGGGTAGAACACAATATGGTAGTAAGACTGAAGTAAGTGTTTAGATTTCAGGGGCCAGTATTTCAAGATGATGATTTCATATTGGTTAAACTGGATTAAACTTTGATCCGATCGAAAACATGTCATAGCAATTCAAAAATGTCTGATCTTGAAGATTCAGATACAGATTTGGCAACCCTATAATAACTTTAATCCGGATACAGTTCTGATTTGTGATATTTCAGATTTCAAGGCAGAGACTTCAAGGCTAGATCAATTTATTGCCAGTATCAAGAATCATTTGGATTCCACCCCAGAGGTGGTTTTCAGACAGATTGACAATTATCCTTGGCATCACTACTCATAGATACTGTTATCTGAAATGTAAATACACTTAAAATCTAAATTCAGTGTACCCTTAAAATGTGACAGTGTTTTAGTTTTAAGAGAACGTGTTAAACCAATCTCAAGCACTTCAAAATTTTGTTAGGTCACACAATTCATTTCTTTCAAACTTGGCTCAGAGACACAACTCCACTGCATTAGGGACCAACACCGGAGCTCAGTCCCTCCTGCTCACAATGTATACTCATAACTGGACTCCCAGACTTTGAGAGAACACTATTGTGAACCTGGCAAAGATACAGTATCTGCCGCACCATCTGACTACAGAGCAGCTTCATTCATCAGGCTGTGAGACTCTTCAATTCATCCTTCACACTACACTCAGTCTATGCAATAGTTAGTTTTGTTTTTCTGTGATTGTTAAATAATAAATAAATTAACCTTGTTCTTGTTTCTTGTACATAAAGCTCAATAAGTGGTCATAGTCATAGTGGTTTTGTTCCTAATATCAATCTTAGTTAATTTGATGTATTGCTTAATAAAAAAAAATAATATAAATCCTTATCCTTAAATCCTTATATCCTTAACTCCTCTGTAGTTGCCATGGTCAGATATTGGAAAACAATACTGTCATATGATATAATCAAGGGTTTTGCAGAACCTTCCAAAACTGATTTTCTTATCTGGCGATGGAATTTGAAAATGTAATAGGGCCTCATATTGTTTACACCCACATACTCTCTCATACAAAAACATTATCGTCTCTCTTTCCCACCAAACAGCTACTCTCATCTCTTCAATATTGATTCCGATCTCTTAAAAAATCTATTTCTAATCAGCACACAGACTTAATCCATACATCTGCCACTGTTCACTGCAGCGGGCCAGTCCATAAAGGTCGGATCTGATCTGGAAACCAACAGACCCGTCTATATGTGGCTGTTGGGAGTGAGGTGTGACCCCTTATTAGAGATTATATCAAGGGTACTCACCCTGCTCACTGGGCTCTGATACAGCTGAGAGGCAGCAACGAAAGGATGTGGTTTTGGTCAGGGGGCGGAAGGAGAAAGGAGAGGATAGAAACACAGGAAATGAGACAAGAGACCATGAGTGAGAACTACTTGAACACCATCTATCTATCTTTCTATCTATCTATCTATCTATCTATTTATCTATGTTTACCTAACACAAGTGCTGAGTTTAACACAAAAACAGTTGGCATCACAGCTCCACATCATCTATTTGTAGTGTGCGACTGTGCGAGCGTGTGTTTACGTGTTTTACACTTAATCATACACTATAAACAGACCTCACACACACAGTCAGTGACTAACCAACCAGCACACGAAGCCCTAAAGTACTAATTGATGTTTTGCTGCAAGCACACACCCAGTGAGAAGCCTTTTCATGTAACATAACCGCCTGCCCCAACACTGCCTCCCTATGGACAATTACTGTGTGCACGGATGTGTGTGTGTGTGTCTGTGTCTGTGTCTGTGTCTGTGTCTGTGTCTATGGGCACTTACCAGCCACACACACCAGGAGTGAAGAGAGGAAGAGCAAAATAGTTTCCATGGCAACTGTTGACATAGAGTAATAAAGAGGGAGGGTGAGGGAGCGAATGAAAGACAAAACAAAATACAGCGAGAGGTCTGTTTTACTACTCCAGCACATATGCCCCTGCACAGCGAGACATAAACAATAACAATGAACACATGTACACAAACGGTTTGTATATGCACTCCACAGACTATACAGTAAGTGGTGTGTGTGAGAGTGGGAATCACATCACAGCACTGGCTCTATCCAAATCCCTGGAGTTTGACTGATGCCTCAGGGTATAGTTTTTATCTTGCATAACGATCCATGTTCGGAGCCTGCTGCTTACATGTTCTCCTTTCCTGGCAGAGATTACGCCTTCTCCTCCCTGCGGACATCACACAACCTTGGCCTATTTTCACATAGGTTGTTCACTGCACACAGACAAAGTGTGTCTCCAGCGAAATGCGTTCATGTTAAACTCTTTTGCTTCAGTGAATACATTTTGGAGGAGGTGCAAAGTCGGCCAGGTACGTTTTTAGCCGTGTTAGCTGCATGGGCGGGCAATGATGACCTATCAATGTGCGGGTCCGCCACTTTGCTCCAGACAGAAGTATTTTCACGTCACTGGCATGGATTGCAATGAAATCTTGTACAGAATTCCATTGTTCTAGAAGGATAAAGCCTAATGCATCACCATGAAGTTGACGTGTGGTTTTCGTTATCAGTCCACTTAAAAAATTAAATTATTAAAACATTAATGGCTATATTCCTCATACCAGGGAATGTCACGACAGCCTTTTCTGTTCTTTGCATTCAGTGCTGATTAAGAAATATAAGCATGCTGATTTTCAGTTCAATTCAATTCAATTCAAACTTTATCTGTCCCTGGGGGGGGGCACCCATAGGACCACAAAACACATAATGTTTTGCAGGTCCGGTATGTAGGAATTTAGGGGGCTTAAGAGGCAGAAGTGTAATATAATATTCTTAGTGTTGGTCTATGTTTTAATTAGGGTAAACGAAAACATCCCCTTAAACTAAGTATCATTGTGTTTCTGTTACCTTAGAATGAGACTTTTTCTTCAAGGGATTCTGCCATATTGCAACACCATATTTCTACTGTGACCCAGAACAGACAAAAAAAAAAAATCTGATTCCAAAGAAGGCCTTTTGCATTTTTCCTGTTTTTTTGTGGCCACCATTGGCCACCATATCATGGGCCTCCTGGAAACTAAATTGTGAATAAGATTTAACTGTTACAGCATGTATGTTACAGCCGTGCTCTTTGTAACACTTGGGTCCTCACACTTATAAATACACAATGACCAGAGCACTTACAACTGCACAGATACAGACCTATTGGGAACAACAACTCGTACGTCAAGATGTGGTGTGGTAATTTCCCATCAGTTCACCACTGCAAACAAAGTGTTTGGTAATGTATTGTACACCAACCATCAGGAGCAAACAAACAAAATGAAGGGGACAGGACGCGAAGTCAGAAGCGCTTGAATGGTTTTATGTCTTTGGGAATCAGTCTGATTCTGTACACTCTGGGCGGAAGCATTGATTGATTGATGTTTCGATAAAGGTAAATACATACAGGCCACAAGATCTGAAAGCATTGCATTTGATGAAACATAACAAAGCTTCACACGACCATGTGTCGAGCCTTCTAAGTCTAAAAGCTTTATTTACCTCAGCTTTTACCTCGGCTGTTTGAGAGTGCCACCTGGCTGTCCACCTGTCGGCTGGCATGTTTTTTTCTTTATTTCCATCCATCCAACTAGTTGGCTCTCTGACTGACTGGGTCCATTTATGTCCATCTACCCATCAGGCTGTTTGACTGTCAACAACTCTATCAGTGGTAGCGGACACAGTGCACTCAAATGACAACAGTCCATTATCGTCATTAACTGAGGAACCCGCTGTCGCATTTCTGCCGAGTTGCTGTTTGTATGTGTGTGCGCTTCACATATTTGATTTACAGACCTGAGCAACACAGTAGTAATTAGGGCATTCATGAAATAATGTAACACAAGATGACAACGGAGGAACAGAAGCCCTATGACATCCATTAGATGAATGGCATCTACCCTTACAATTATAACCTTGAGCAGAACAAGTATTTAGTTTGAAAGATGGTTTACTTGAGTTTATTATTTTTTATCTTTATGTTTGTTTCATTATTTTTAAATGGATGTCAAGTTTTGATGCTGTCTTTTGTCGGGGAATATTTTTGATCAAAGGCTTTTCTTGTTTGAATACACACGTTATCATTAATCTTGCTAACACGTTGTTACCACCAGCTCTCCAGGAGGCACAAACTAGTGTGCTTACATTTAACACTATACGCGTCGGCATTTCTCTTCAGTGAAACTAATGTACTGCTAATAAACATCGGGGACAGGCAACTCCAGTGTGTATTATTGTTTTATGCCATCGCTTGTCCAGATCTCATTGAGCCTCTTGGAGTTTTCATTTCTTCAACAACGATTTATACTCCTGTGGTTTTTCTTGACCCTCCATTCTTTATCAGATTGTGGTTTCAAATGTCTCACAATACAAATTGTCTAGCAGGAAACAGAAGCCACTTGCTTTTCCTCTTCCTCGTCTTCCAACTTGGTAATTTCTGGCAGCCCTGCAAAACACAAAAGCCCTTCACTAGAGCCAGGTTTGTCTGTTCGGCTCTACTGTAGAGACATGGTGGTGCAACATGGCGTGGACGAAGAGCCGCTTCCTATATTGATATAAACGGCTAATTTTCTGAGGTAATGAAAACACAGAAACCCTCGTTTTCAGGTGATTGTACACTAAATAAAACATACTTATGAATATAAGTCTGTTCTGCCAGGTACTAGATATTACAGACAGAACTGTTAAATTTTTACAAATAAAAGAGAAAAAAATATTTTTAGTTTCAGTGGTGACGACACAGTCAGAACGGAAACCTCTGCAGTCTTTTCTCACGGTGTACTACTACGAACAATATGGTATACTCAGAGTGGAACATTTACAGCGCAGTTAAAACCAAACCTAGATATGACTGATGAGAAATGACAATATTAGTGGTTGAAGGCATGTCTGTCACATCTCCAAAGAGACATCACTTTTTCACATCAGAGGTGATGATTGATGGCTGCCCCCAAACTGTACATCACATTCAGTTCAGACACATTAATAAACGGTGATCTGACTCGAGTACAGTGCGCCGGGGGGGGGATTATTCACGCTGAGGCAGTGCTTTGGCTTTTTAATACAATCTGGACAAAATTGTATAGATTAATTACTTTGGATGCGTGATATTGAGTTTTTGGAGCCGATACCAATAACTGATAACTGGTAATTTCACACTGTTATAATTTAAAAGGGAGTTCATAACTCATAGATAATGTACACCTGCTATAATGTAATTAGAGCCGATAAACAGCCAAATGAAGTCATATATATGTATATATGTGTATATATGTATATATATGTGTATATATATAGAGAGAGAGAAATAGATATAGATATAGATACAGATACAGATATAGATATAGATACAGATACAGATATAGATATATATATAGATACAGATATAGATATATATATAGATACACACATCACAACAGGTCCTGTGATAGACTGATGACCTGTCCAAGGTGTACCCACTCTGTCAGACTGGGACAAGCTCCAGCTGCCTTGACACAAGTAAAGCAGTGCAGATCCAGTTATGGACGGATGTGTTTCTACAGATGGTACTACTTTTTCTTGGCAAGAATCTCCCAATTTGATTTCAGGAAAGTTTGTAACGTTGACTGTCACAGTTTTGTTTTTCATTTTACATGTTTCCTGTTTGGGTTTCTATGTTGTAGGGTAATGGGTTGTATTCATTTAGTTTTGTATTTTGCTGTTTGCTTCTCTATCATTTTTGTTGCCTGCCTTTAATTTATTTTGAAATGCAGCTCAGGTCATGAAAGCTTGCCTTTTGTTCTTTCAGCCATCTGTCTTGGTGTCTTGCATTTGGGGATGTGAGATGTTGATTTTATGCGATAACAAGAAAGTTAGGTGATATGATAAGATAAAGTGATATGTTTTTTTTTTTTTACAAGAAATGTTCAAATGTGGCACCTAGAGTGGTAATATCAAGAAAATGTCTTAACAGCATGAAAGATTATGTGGAGAAATAAAAGTTTCTAACTATACAAAAAACTGAGCTGACTACCATGAAGAGATACTGTAAGTACATTTGACCATGAGACATCTTGCGCTCCCTCTTCAATAGCAGTCTGAGTCTCCCATAACCTTTTTCTTTCTCCTCTAAAGCCTCCTTGTCATTTTCAATCATCACATGCTGCCCAGCTGGTGTGACACCTCGATATATCCGAGAGGAAGAGGGATAAATTGGAAAGATGGGTGGACAAATGATCAACCAAAAATGAAAAATATATATATCTGTGACAGAAACCTTAATTTATGAATAAATAAATAAATAAATATTGCATGAGGCAGTTACTTATCCACTTGCTAAATGATCCTATACAACATCCCCGGAGTGTTTTCAGCCGGATGCTCTCCTGTTCCAGTGGTGTAAAGATAGTTCTGTCGATTTGAGACTAATGGAAAGACAGGATGTTGGAGTGAAGGATGACGCTAAGCTGAGAGTGGTGTGATGTCCTGTTGTGTCTCCTCTCACTACGAGACGTGTTAATGGCACAGATATGACAGTACGTGTTAATGGTTAAGTGGCCCGCTGTACAACCTCCCTCAACTCTGGAGGAACCACAGACAGTTTGGGGTTCAAGGCCGAGCAATCAGTCTGACTCAGAATACATTCACTCGTCCATTCCCACCTGCCCCTCTTTTTAAGGACAAAGGAAGCAGACCTTTAGGCAATAGAAACCTCGATTTATAAGAGATTCAGACAGAGGTGGCATGACAGCTGGACAGGATGGCTGCAAAACAAGAGGTGGCTTTTCAAAATTTGTAAGGGTGAAATATTTGAGAGTAAATATTTTAAAACCCTAGATATTTCCAACGAGCCTTTGGTCCAATTTCCAGCCATGTTTACAGCAACCAAGCCAGGTAAGCCAAAAGTATGATCCTTTTCCAATCTTGACCACACTTAAAGCCCAGCTGACCTTGTATCAAACTTAGATAAGATGCTGGAGCCTTAAGACATCAAAGTAGAGGAGAAAAAAGCATGGGCACACTCAATCCATCCAAAAATCTGCTTAAATTTGCATTTTAAAGAAATGTAAAGTTTTAACTAATCCCTGTTTTACAGAATGGTACAACATCTATTCTGACAAATCTATTCTCATCTCACTATGATATATCAGCAAATAGCAATCATTTCACAAATTTTGGTTTTCTTTCGTATGTTGAATCGTGACCAAATGGGGGAGTGATTTAAGATGAAAAATAAAGCAGTCAGTTCTCTCTGGGTGACAATCTATTTAATGTTCATATTGTAGCAAAATGCCTTTTTCAACATACCTTTGTCAATTCTGTACTGCGGTTTCTTCCTATATTATACAAATAAAACAAAACATTTTGACCGTCAGGTGATAAAAGAAATGACGAGTGATGAGATCACAAAAGAGCATATCACTTTTGTTAGGGTTCACTGGAAGTCATGTCTATGAGGGAGTTTTTTTAACCATCAGCAGGTCAGTGTCACATTTGTCCCGTGAGAATTCTTCAGAGATTCTCGGCGCATTGGCACTGGCCGATGTAATGTATCACGCAGCTTTTCAGCAGCAGCCTTTCTCTCTCTAGGTGTGATAGAGGGTACCTGAGCAGTTGGCTCTCCATCTTTCCTTTAACCTACCTCATCTGCACTATTGTTTAGCAATATTAAGTTCCAGCGCCAGTCCCATCTTTGTCTGAGGAGACAGAATAAGAAAAGGGCAGGCAGGACAAGGGAAAAGGCAGGAAAGGAGGCTGTTTTCTGTAATTTGGGAACAATGAAAGGGCAGGCTGTGAGACGGAGAGAATGGGAGACGAGCAGGCGTTATTTGGCAGGGGAGAACAAGGCAAAGGGCACCCAGAGGAGACACTGTCTGAGGGGTGAGGGCAGGGGGAGGGCAGTCTGTTGTATGATTGTGGCATTTCCAGTATAAAAAAACCACAAAGCATGATAAAGGGAAGGTCAGGAAATGGGATAATGGAGGAGGGCGACCAAAGAGACAACATAACCAAAAGCAGCAGGAACAACAAGACGATAACGTAGACTAGATCATGGCAGCAGAATGATAAACGCTCACTGATAGATGATGAAATGATGATCTAACCTTCTGACATCAGACAATCTGGCTTTAAATCAGTCTAACACAAACTTCTGACATCTAAATTTACAGTTTAATTAGCGAAATATCGAAAACATGGACGAGACGGGAGAAAAAGTATATTCAAATGACAGATTCTGCCCACAGTTTCGATAGTCTTACACAAGACCACACCCAACAAACCCCTGTGTCTTTAGTGTGATCCTCATGTTGGACATTATGTGTACATTATGCATGTTACTTGTTTTTATGTGGAAAGTTTTTAATATAAGGTTGATTATCGTCAATTTGGAAAATGTCAGATTTCGAACTGTGCTTTTTTGCGTGTGCAGGTCTCTGAAAGCGCATCCATGACTAATGACCCTGAGGCTTTTATGTGTTATGTGTTATGTGCAAACAAATTAAATACAGAAGTGTCCCGGTGTCCATTTAAAAAAAAGCTGTTTCCTGTTTTTTCGACAGTAATAAAAGATAATGTAGGGCAGATAAGTAGGTCACTCCACAGGTCTCCATAACCTTTGTGTGTGTGTGTGTGTGTGTGGGGGGGGGGGCGGGGGGGGGGACAAACACCCACCTATATGTGCCACCCTTATGATGTTACATCACGATGACAGCAGTGTGCGTCGACCCGCACTGTGCGTTATCACCATGGCGACTGCCTCCAAATAATGGGTTAAAATGACATGTCTTATCATATCACAAGGGGCAGGAGAGAGGGGTGTGGCTGTTGAGTGATGGACATCGCGCACACACTCATTTAGAGTTTTTTGTTGTTGTTACAGTACGTGTTAAGAGCTTCCGCTCACTGACTCACGATTAACAATCGGCACGATATCACCTCGACATCTGTGACGTGCGTCCCTCAACCTGTGGATCGTCTGGGGGAGCGGAGGAATCGTCCGCCTGGTCCCTTTTCTGTGCTTTTTTTTTTTTCAGTGACAGCAGCTTACCCGCTCAGAATACAGACAGTGACATCATCTGATATTTTGCTTTTTTTCTTTTTTTTTTTTTTTCCGACTTACTGTTTACGAGAGCAGTCACGGCAGATGATCTGGGTAAGGGCTTGTATGTATTTTGCCGCGCAACCAGTGAAGGTTACAGTGACCAGTGGCAGCAGACACACCCTCATGTTATAGCACTGATACACAAGGAAAAGCCTTGAGAATGGCATGAGCATCTCCAGCAGTGTGTGGATGTTGCAAACACCACACGTGTTGGTGTAATAAAGCCTAATTTTACCTAATAGATGTGTGTGATTCACTGACAAACATGAATAATTGAAAATGTATTCACACTCTCCATGCTCCATGTAAATATATAATTTTTTTCCAGGACTATCATGAGTCCTCTGGAGGTAAAAAGAAAAAAAAATGAAGAAAATTGAAAAAAAAAAAAATTGAAGAAAAAAAAAAAAAAAGATAACACAAGCACTATCTAAGACATCAAATATGCGCGTGTCAACTTACCTCTTGTTTCTCCAAACTGAAATCCACCCCACAGAAATCAATCAGCTCGTCTCACTCACACGGCTTTAGCTCCAGATATTCTCATCTGTCGATATGTGCCGCTCACACTGCACACATCCACCTGTCCTGTGAAAAATAGATGTGATGGATAACAGTGCGGCTCCTGGAGTGACTGCTTATCCAGCGCGTTGAACCCTCAGTGTCGCTCCCTCTCCTTCTCCCTCCCGACCGCTCTCTCTCTCTCTCTCTCTCTCTCTCTCTCTCTCTCTCTCTCTCTCTCTCTCTCTCTCTCACACACACACACACACACACACACACACACACACACACACACACCCATCACATAGACCCCGAGCATAATGCCAGCCCCGTGTGTGATTGACAACTCCTGATGGTCTTTTGGCTTCTCTATGATTAATTGACTCCATAATATCGATCCACCCTGATCTTTATTTTGTATGCTCAGTGATCCCACACAACAGACACAAAAACACTCACATAAATATGATGCACAGAGAACACACACCTTTACATAAAATGCAAGAAGATTAATTTTCTGAACAGTTTCACAGTGTGAGTGTAAAGGAGGGGAGGTTTAGGTGCACGGACAGAGTGCCAGCTCAATAAGGAAGTCAAGGGTCACACTGCTTTCCTTCTTCACAAAGTGAATACATAAAGTGTCCTTCATTTTAGCAGGGTAAACAAAGCTAAATGCTAAAAAAGCCTGGGATGTGTCCCTGAGGAATAAAACACACTTCTACAATCATTAATCATTTAAAAAGTGTCACTGTCAAACCAATCAAGGAGATCACAGTAGAGTGGACTATGTTTCATTGGCACAGAACACAAGAGAGAAGGACCAGCCATCTTTAAAGCTTGCTTAAACATGTAGGTAAACGTCAAGTATACTGGACGACTGACAACCACAAGAGACAGGAGAGGAAGATCAAGAATGCAAGACTGGAGTCAGTGCATTGATTAGTGTGTTTAAAACAATCAGGTGCAGGTAATACACACTCTGCCGTCTGACAGAGGACGAGTACAGATGATCAAGAACATTGAGATGTCCTCGTGTTCAAGCGTAAATTCTGAATCATGTCATGGGGCTGATCCCCCGAACCAGCGTGTGACCTTTCATCCATCTCCTCGTCAGTTGTCCGTGTGTTAACCCATCCGTCTCTCTGAGAAGACTTCATAGTGCAGAGTTCACAGGGTGGCGTGAGGACAGAAGACCTCCAGCTGGAGACACGGGGGGCATCACGGCTTCTCCAACTGTGGGAGGGAGAGAAGAGTTAAGATGGCGAGAAACAGGTTAATTACAGAAAATCATTTGGATGTAAAACTTTCTCTTCAATACTAATTGTTTTTTCTCTCTCCCTCTCTCTTCTTACCTGCATATTGCTGTAGATCCATGGCAAAACGCTACTGACTTTGGTGTAAACGCCGGGCTTGTTCACTTCACCACAACCAGCTCCCCAGCTGGTGATGCCCACCAGGAACCAGCGGCTCGTCCCCTGACACACCAGAGGTCCACCACTGTCCCCCTGGAACATATAGTTCGCACTGAGTTAAAGCAATGTTATAGAACTGAATTACCTTGAAATAACAGCATTAAAATCATTTTGATGGTACAGTGTCTTGTAATAGGCTGAATGGTGTCTGTCACAGCAACTCTGCCCCCCATCACTTGCCTAAACCTAACAAAACATTCTTATAGCCTAAACCTAACCAAGTACTTTTGTAGTCTAAACTTAACCAAGCTTTTTTGTTGCCTAACCCTGACCACTTATTTTTGTTGCCTAAACCTAAGTATGTATTTTTCTTGCCTAAACCCGACCAAACAAAAAACTGAAAACTGAAAAGGAACAGACACGAATAACTGAATTTAGTGTCAAAATAGTAAATCAACAGTATAATTATATGTTCCAAACAGGATACAAACCCCTGTCTGTTTTTTATTGCTTGTTATTCGATGAGGGCATGTTTTTTCTTAAAATATATGTTTTGAGGGCTTGTTTTGATGGTGGAATCAAAGACACATTTTCAAATCTGAGGACAATACATTTTTTCATAATTACTGTATACACCTTGCCTCTCATACTGACTGCTCACCTGACAGGAGTCTTTTCCTCCATTTAGGTCTCCAGCACAGATCATGTTCCTGGTCACGCTGCCTCCATACACAGCACGGCTGTTACACGTTTCTCTACCAATGATGTCCACAGTCACCTCCATCAGATCCCTGGAGACGGTGCCTTTGATGGAGGAAACAATACGTTAATTCATTTTAATAATCAGCCTCTTAAAAATGTCAAAACAGTGGCTGAATGAAGGTGAAACTTTGTCCACAGCTGCCTCAGTACAAAGAAGACAGACATGAGTCAGTCACTGATAAATCAGCCATGTTCCCTCAGGGGGTCCAGATTTTGTTCTGCTGTGCTCCACCTGCCTGCTTTATGACTACTGTCATAGCTCTCTGCAGTTGCATGTTTTAATTGTTCCCAAATCTTATCCTGCCTTTTAACCAAGTAAAGACCAATTCTGGTACCAGATCCACGGTTCAGTGCTGCATTATGTAATTCAGCAACAATTGTTAAATTGCATTGCCCCATGCTTAAGAACTAATTCCCTTACCCACACAGAAAGATCTAGTTTCTGAATGAGAGTCAGAGAGAGTAAAACGTGATAATTGTACTTGTACTGTATATATTTGCACCTTGCTGTGTCTGGCTGCTTCTCTTCATGTGGAACGCCATATTTTTATTTAAACATTGTACCAGATGGAAATGTAATTGCGGGTTTGCCCATCCCTGGATCTAATAAAATGAACTACAAACTGTCTTTTGTTACAGTTTTAGTATGCTGCTATAGGATGCTCCATATCTCAGCTCACCTGATCCTGCCACAGTGGTGCCAAAACCAGAGGTCCAACATTTGGTTCCTTGGACGAATTGCTGGCCAGAAGTTGGCAGACAAGCTGGCTGGACTTTATCTGGATAACACACACATACATACACACACACACACACACACACACACACACACAAAATAAAACAAAAAAAAACAAAATGTGTTTAACTTATGCAAACACACCAGCAACTTTGTGGGTTCAAAGGGATATTGTTGTAGACACACACACACAAACACACTGGGCTGGGTAAATCAGATTACCAGTATGACTGTGGATTCTGCACAGACCTTAAAAACTCAGCATCAACAGAAACAGAAAAAAACATTTCTATGGCAGTCACGGCCCATTGTATTGTCTGCTGTGTACTTCACTCTATGAAACAATGTTTTATCACAGACATTCACTATTTATTGACCAAATTCTCGGATATTAATTCACTTCTTATATAAAACTAAACAACATGAATCAAATTGTAGATTAATGGGACAATAATGAAATCAGTGAGTGACTGTTAATAGATTTTTTTTTTGAGATGTACAATTCACCATGACTTTTAACTAGGTGTGAGGACCAGATTCTGCAGGCAGCCTCAGTAAGCCTCATGTGGGTAGGATGAAAATATACACACAATTTGATTAGAGTAAAGCTGTGACTGACCATTGAAAGTGACTTGAGATGTGAGTTTGAGCAGAGCGATGTCCTGGTCATTAGTTTTGTTGTTATAGTCCTCATTCAGTATGATCTTCTCGACCGAGTAGGCGACGGCAGGTAGGCTGTCCAGAGACACCACTCCACTGTACACTTTCCAGTTCCTCAGAGACAAAGCTGCAGGGTTGTTTCTGCGGCACAGAAAGAGACTGTTTAGCGTGAAAGCAATAGACTCGCACTGATTCGGCATCAGCGCATGGCTTTTCTCAGCCTGCAAGACTGAATCTGTGTATTGTAACTTTGACATGCCTTAGTTCAGCATTGTGGACAGTGGCCAAACAAAATGAGCTCTACCATTGAAATGTGTGACTTCACTTTCAGGAATAAATGATGGATTTTTGCAGTATAGCAAAAAAAAAAAAACAGGCATCTTCAGGAATGCATTTTCCATGTCAGTCACCTTGGGAAGCAGTGTGCAGCAGTCAGAACAAAATCGGGGGAGATCAGGACTCCTCCGCAGACGTGGGAACCTCTGAAGTGGAGCGTCAACTGCCAGGGCCACTGACCGACCTTGGCCACGCTGCCCCCAATGATCCGGGATGTAGACTGCTGCCGACCACAGTCTGGGAACAGAGGGCAACATGAGATACCAAAGAAACAGCTACGACATTCTTTACAGAGGGCTGAGAGATTGTTTAATAATATTTTTTGCTGAGTTTAGAGGGGATCTGTGGAATTTCGGTGAACTCCATTTTGAAATTTATGTTAGCTGCTTTTGCTCTCTGTTAGCAGATAGGATAGAGGCTCTGAGACTAGATACTCGTGAATGTATTTTAAGTTACATCCTTCGGACTGTCGGGAAAATCTGACCCAAGTCCTTCACAAAGAAAATCCACAGTCTAACAAAAAAAACTCCACAAATCATCCACAGGCTCGTACAGGCAACCGAGTGAAAGAGAGAAGGTTTGATTTTTCATGTCACTTTACAATCCTCACACTTTATTATTAAGAGGTGTTTATATAATGATCATATTGTGTTACCAGTTCACAAAACTCTGCTTTCCAAATGAATGATTCTTTAAACCAACTAAACGAGTTACAGTATATCTTGATTATACCCATCACTGATAAATAGTAGATTTGTAGTTGATTAAACTGTATTTAACAGTCATTTGACTGTCAACACACAATGAAAGGCTTTGTGAAACATCTGTCAAGTAATTGTAAAGACTTTATAACATTACATGATTGTAACAAAGAGAACGTTTTACTTGATTGGACACATAACAGTGAAAAACTGTTCCTTACACTATATATCAATGTATTCGCTGCATATATAATTTGGCCTGTTCAGTCTGCTAACTCACGAGAACAGATTGCTACGTAAATGTAGAATGTGTACACCGTTAATCAAGGCTCTGACTTCATCGCTCCCCACAATGAAACACCAAGCTGAGCGCAGCAGGGAGTGGGTGATGACAAACAGCGGCTGCTGAACGCTATTCCATTGTTGGTTTTTCTCGTTGTCGAAATTTGACCTTATCGCCCAAACTCTCATATAATACAGCCTGTAGATAGGCAGCAAAAGGGTGGCTGTGTGGTCGTAGACAGTGCACTGTGTTTGTGAGATTGAGATAGAGAGAGACAGCTCATGTGTGACACATGACTGTAGGAACAGATGGACGCTCCTTACCCATACACTGCAGGGAGACAGTCTCTTGGTTTGGACAGGAAGAACTGCGTCATGCCGCAATGAGAAAAACGTGTCAGTAAACATGCGTACTTAAGGCAAAACAATTTGCACCTCACTGCTGGTTTTGTTTTGTCATATTCTAAACCTCAAGAAGCAGATAATTCAAATCACTATTGTATAAAAATAATAGTAGTAGTAAACTATTTTTTTTTACCTGACTGTTACTCGGCCCTGGATAGGTAAAGATGATTTGCTGGTCACAGTTAAACCAGTGGCCTCCTCTGACTCAATTGCTTTGCTGGCAAAGGACCTGGAGAGAGAGAGAGAGAAAGAGAAGCGCCGTTCAGAAAACTGAGCAGATAAACTTGCACCACACAGAGACCATTTTGTATAAAACAATGCCTGATTGGGTCTGAAAACTCATTCTGGTTCTGTCACACTGAGACACCTCAGAGGGACCCGTGGAGAATCAATTCAGGCCTAAACACAAGGCAGCAGTTGAGCAGAAATTAGATGGATCTCAGCGGGTAAATTACAGGCTGGAGATAGAAGCCCACATGTTTCACTAGTGGCTGTTGAAATAGGTTCTGGCGAGATGACGTGCTCAGTGACTCCTTCATGAAGCATGAGATAGATCTGAGTAGGGATGAGGAATGGTGATACATATTGTGATGCTGAAGCACTGATCCAAAACAGTTTTCCGTGTTCAGCGCTGCTACTCTAAGACCATGTTGTTTAGCTCACTCTGAGTCAGGTTAGCTTTGACAAAGTTTAAGGGATGATTTATTTACTTTCTGAATCCAAGCTGATTGCAGATCTGGTCAGCCAAGGTTTTGTTCCAGCCTTGGTAGCAGACTGGTAGGAAGCGGCCATCTAGATTCGTCTTGACCTGCAGACCACTGTCTGTTCCAAACCTCACTGAGGAAAACGAAGAGGGAGACAAAACAAAGCAGGCTGCTCAGATGATTAGGCTTTACACAATGTGACAGTAATGAGGAGCCTATGGCTCATGTGTTGCTGCTGTTGCAACTACAACAATTAGATTGAAAGCAAAATCAAATATGAAATAAAATGGCTGCAGTATGCAAGACTTGGAAAAATGCAAGTGTGCTGCTGTACAGCAGTGGAAACGTAATCAGATCTTTTACTTAAGTAAAGGTAGCAATACTACAGTGTAGAAAGTACTGCAATCTAAATCTTACTAAAGATGAGACACAATATGCTTTTTCAGTCTTTACTTTCATTCGGTGTTTATACGTTGTATCGTGTGTAAAAGATCTTGAAAGATAAAAAGGTCAAAGTCTGAAAAGAAGTTCCCTTTATCCCACAGAAACACTGTTCCTGAAACGCCCCGTCAGTAGACCTGTCTTTAATTCTTTGGCTTCATGCCAAGCAGTTAGTTTGGCACATAAAACAAACAAAAAAATTGCACAGCTGCTCTGTTGTTCTCGATGCTGGGTCAGGCGTGTGTGAGCTGACCACTCAGAGGAGACTGGGTATTCAGGAGTGGGGCCTTAAAGAGACAGGAGCTAGACGGGGAATACAGAAATGCAGCATAAGACAGTATGGGGAAAAAAGCTAGGTTGCATTCTGGGTAATGTGGGCTCCAGGTTGTGAAAGGCTGTTCTAGCATTGCACTCCTATAACACTGTTGGACTCATTATGGGCCAGAACCAGAGACATCATCCACACATGTTTCTGCCTTTTCAAACCTTGGATACATTACATTACCCACAATGCAACGTAGCCACTGAATGACATCACTGGAGGCAATATATCAGATTACACGAAGCTTCCTCTGGAGTCACAAAAAGATTTATACTACTTGTTAAAAAATACACGCCAAGATCTGCAAACACACTTTAATGTGTAAAATTAGTGGCTTTATACTTTAAGTTTCAATGATGCTGAATACACTTCCCTGTCATAGAATGTTATCTCCACAGCAGCCTATGTAAAAGATCATATAGCCTGTTTTTCATTTTTGAGGGTTTCCTCAGTGTCTGCCCATCCTTCTCCACCATCTGTCCGTGCATTCGTTTGCTGCTGGGGAGGTCTGTGTGTGTGCATATGCCCGCTCACCACAGTCCGTCTCGTCCGTGCCTAGTTGGCAGTCTCTTCTCGCATCACATTGGACGGTATTGTTGGGGCAGGTGTCAAACCTTGGTGGAAGGGCATTTTCATTCCTCGAATCATCGTCGTCATCCTCGAGGATCGCTACTGTCGCCAACCGGGTTCCATAACGAACTGTTGTTGCGGTAGAGAGGACAGTTGTGAGTGAGGGTCGGTTAACTACAGCAAGACACCTAAATTAAGTGTCACTTCATGAATATAAGCAGCTATTATAATTCAACATGTTCAGCTAGTTTTAACTCATCCAGAATCCAAGTCAACGGCATCTGGGACTAAATGACAGTCAAAAGTCATTGATTATTTCAAAACATATTAAATTGTGACTATCATGTACTTTGCATGCAGTTACAATAGTCTGACATAAATTTTTCGAGATGACACTGTCCAGGGATCTGCGCAAAAAAACAGCGTACCTCCAAGCCAGATGGCCAGTGCCAGCAGACCGAGCACCAGCAAGACTCCCCCTGACCCTCCATAACACTGGGAATTGTTCTCACAGCATCTCCTCCTCTTACGTCTGGGTGCTGGACACAGACAGTACACAGCAAGCACACATTAATAATCCTCACAGCGTCTCTGTCCCCATTTGTATCGCTGGTACACCTGCATCCATTGTATTTCCAGGAAAATGCGAGAGCTGCGGTTAACACTCACGTATGCTGGAGTGTGCGACTTGCGGCACAGCCACAGGTGGTGGATACTGGGGGATGTAATGCGGATAGGTGGGGGGTGTCAGGCCTGGACCCACGCCATACACCACCTCCTCATAGGGTTTGAGGGGGGGCTGGGTGTGCACGGCGACAGAGTAGTAAGGGGGAGGGGGCTCGTTCTGTGAGGAACAGACAGAAAAGGAAAGTAAATAACCAACTGATCCGAGGTAGCTGTCCATCAATGTGTCATCTGTTACCCTTGGAAACAAGACACCCTGCTATATTTATCATGATATCATTTCACAGAACAACAATAGATGGGCAGGTTAATCACCCGCATGTTTTTGGTTGTCAAGACTGAGAACATAGCCCATTGTCCTCCATGCAATCCTAACACTATTATCACGCCATGCTTGAGTCCACACCCGGGTATAAATAAACACAAAGACGCAGGTGATGTTTCCCGGCAACAGTATCCAAAAGATATGATTTTAACAGTTCATTTAAAAAGAATGTTTATTCATGTTGCCTTTTCCACCCTTTTTGATTCACAGCTCCCTGTAGCCATATCAGATTCTTAAGATAGTTTCATCAGTGTCTTGGGACATGTACGTCGCAATCTGCTGACAAATTAGAGGTAACAGGTTGAAGGACGCAGACAAGGCTGAGACTGGTGAGAGTGTTGGTATCCAGTTGGCAAATATCCAACTGTCAATGGCTTGTAAAACACAAATACCCGGATTAGTCACACTCTTTCCCTGACTAAACAATAGCCTACTACAGGTGATATCGCTTTGTTTCTCTGCCTTTCTCCTACAATGACTTGCAAAACTTTGTTTTGTTCAAATCACTTCCTGCTTCCCTATGGTTGACATTTAGTAGGCCATTGGACTGTACTTGCTAATATAACAAACAAGTTGAAGGAATAGCTTAACATTTTTGGGAAAACACTTTGAAGAATTAGATGAGATTGGTACCATCCTCAAGCCTTTATGGAAACGGTGTAAAGCTTAGCTAGAGGCAGCTGCCGGTTAGCTTAGTGTAGCACAAAGACTAGAAACAGAAAGAAATCTCTCGCAACTTGTAAGCTCTTTAATTTACACACCATATCTGGTATGTTTTACCATACAAAGACTCAAGTGTAAAAACAACATGTGTTGGTGTTGTGTGGGATTGTTATTCATAATTTCTTGGCCGAGCACTTCCTGGTGTCTCTGGGCAGCTCATCCTGACCAGAATAATGGCTACGTAGGTTGTCTGTGCATGCAGCTTAGTGCGTCCTATGATTTATGTTTGTTATTGCGCACTTACCTCTAGTGGCTGTACTAAGTATGAAGGGAGAAAAAGAGATACTTCGGTGACATAGTGGCCTTAAAGACCCACAAAGGTTAAGATGATGGTTGGGAAAAAAAAAAACAAAAGCCATCGTGGGTTCTTTCAGCTTACATCACTAACTATGCCAATGTAATGGCTGCATGACCTTTTCAAACTAAACCAAGCAGTTTTGTTAGCTACTGTAAACTGATCGTGTATGTTGTTTTTGAAGTCGTTGGCAATGGACCTCTTCAGTCGTTTTGGTTCAAGGAAGTGACTGGTAATTGGTAAGATCAACATTTTGGTCTTTATACTTTGTACTATGTGAAATGTCACTTTGGAAGACTGAAGGATGAGGAATGTTATGTGACTAAACTTGCTGGAGCACATTGTGACCTGAACACCTGTTTACATTGTCCTCCAAGCATTTACAGAAAGTGACACATAAGGGAATGTTGTGCGGGGAATCAAGCACGTGATAAGGAGTTATCATTCTGACAAATCACAAGAGAAATAGAACAAGATGCTGGACAGTGGGCTGATTCACCCAAAATTAAGTTTCATGAGTTTGAGTTAATACAATCAGAAGCTGCTGTTACATGTGCATCAACTTACATGAAGAAACTTTTGATGGGGCTAAAAATTCTGATATGAACAGTTATATGATCAGGCTTGTTACTGCCTTTTCAACACAGTCTTGTTTTGGAGTTGGGAGTCTATTGTGGCAAAAAGAAAGGAATTAATCTATCGAGGGGACGCCAAGAAGACTATAGGTGGACCTGCTACAAAAGGTGTTTCATAAGACCCTTTCTATAGCATGCTGATTATGTTTCAAAATTCGCCTACAGCCAGCATACACCTCACTTAATTGAAGCAAAATGGCCTAGCTGAAGTAGGTGGAGGAGCAGGTTCATCATATTTCCCAGCAGAGAGTACAGTTGGATTGTCTTGCATTGTTTGCCTATCGGCCATTGTCATGGAGGAAAAAAAAAACATTATCGTGGAAAAACACTGAAGAAAAAATTAAAAGATTAGGGGTTCAAATGGTTTAAAAGGTCAGTGTTGGATCCAAACAATAACTGTGATTTTATAAAGTTACACAGCTCCCAGACATGAGAAGGTGAAACTAAAGCTTTCTGTTCATAAAAAATATTTATTTTAATTACAGAAACTACAAATTTAAAACCTTTTGTGCTCATCATTTGTCAAGTCAGGTTTATCTCTATAACTCCAAATCAGAGGTTTTTGTCAGAGGATTTTACAATCTTTACCACACACTGCACTCAATTTGGATAAGGAAATGCTCTCTAAAGTGTGTGTGTTGTTGTTGGGTTCTTTTTTGAGTGTTTATCTTGCAATAGTTGCCATGAGTACAGATAGATATCGCATAAAAACATCTATCTCAGACTTTGCAGATAAATCTAGTGCTGAAGGATAAAATGTTCCTGTCATTATAAAATCTGGCACATTACATTACAGATTCCCTTGTTAAGTTGTTAATACTTTGTAGCTTATACATCTTAAATTTCACGATCAACATTACTTGGTAATTCTGAGGTAATCAGTTTCCTGGTATTTCTGAAAGTCAACTTTTAAAATGTAAAGTACAGGTGGAAAAAAATTGCCTACTTTTTAACCCCCCCAAAAAACAAACAAAAAAACATTAATAAACATTTGTTTATCTGAAAAACATATTTTTCTCACAAAGTTGAAAACGTCAACATTTAATCACAGCTCATAAAAGGATTACAGTTTTCTGTAGTTTTAAGAGCTGACCTTACTTTTATAAAAGAAAAAAAACAATTACCTCAGATTTACCAAACAAGGCGGACTATTAAATTAAATGTAAACCAGTTAAAATGTTTCAACAGCTATTAAAGGTAAGATCTCTTTGTCAGATTTTACAGTGTAAGTAAATAAAAGTGCTATACTAAGAGTTTCAAGTAAAATGTAGAAGTGTTTTTAACCCTAACCCTGAACCTAAAGACACAAACCATTTTAAAGAATTTGTTTAGGTAAAACCTATATTCAAACTTTAACTTTGTACCTGCCGTCCAACAGGTAAATTGAAGCAAACAAAACATCTGATGTCAGCCTGCAGTCCCTACAACAAACAGCACTCTTCAAGCTCATGAAGGCCACGCAGTTTTACAGGCCACAGCAGCCTTTAAACGAACACACTGAAACTCAAACAGAGCAATCTAAGAGGCAGATAAACAGAACAAGAGCCACCATTCAGAGTCCAGGGGACAGGTGAGTATTGATTATGGAGGAATGGGAAGAGGGCTGAAGTCAGAGGGGACTTCAGCTAGAAGAAGGAGTTGTTTGTTGTTAGAGGAAGACAAAAGAAACAACCTACCGGGTCATGCTTTGCCATCGGACTCAGGTCAGCAGAGAGTGGAGAGTGGCGGTGAGAGCAGGTGGGTGGAGCTTTTTCACATCCAGGCGTTTACTCAGTCACAGAGCAGCGGTCAGAGCATGGTGGTGCACCATTAAGCACCTCTCCTCTCTCCTGTCTACTCTACTGTGTGTCTGTCACTGACCTTCATCCGAGCCACAACAGGTAAGTCTGCCCTCCCCCGATCCCTACCTGACACCTCCCACATCCAGCCTCCATCATTCCCTCAACTCTTCATTCTTCTCCACACAGAGACGGGCGTGCCCAGTGCACCAGTTTCCCACCTGCCAGACCGGTTTCAGTGGCTGTGACTATCAGAGATAGTTTCACAGGTTGAACCTCCATTAGGGCTCAAATGACACCAGCTGAGCTGACAAGGCCCCGAACCAAAATGTCCCCCTGGCCACAGAGAATGACAGGAGCTTTTTTATACTAAACAGAGGCATTTAAATATTTTTACTAATTTATGCATTATGACAGTTTAATGCACAATGTCTTACCTGTACATACTATAGGCTTGTAGGCAGTATGAGGGAATGCTGGAGCAATGCTGTTTTCATTAAAGTGAGTTTCCAGGTCATGGGGAGTAATACTGCATATGTTAAAGAAGTAGTATGGAGCCATTTGCATAAGCTGCCTCCAGTGATGTCACTCAGTGGCTAAGTTGCACTGTGGGTAATGTGGGCACTAGGTTTTTAACAACGGAGAAACGTGTAGAATAACAAAAGGTGATATCTCATTCTCATGTATTGATTTTGATCATTTCTTTTTAACATTATGAAAACTTGGTGCTGACATTACCCACAATGCAAATTATACTCTCATTTACTTCACTGCAATATATCAGACTAAAAACAGCTTCCCCTGGAATCACAAAAGGCTTTGTGCTACTTTTTTCACATAGTAGCAATACTCCCCAAGACAGTTAACACCCTTTATACCATATGTGTGTGAATTTCAGACCTCTACAAAACATCTTTAGCTTTAACTTTCTCCAAACTGACCTCTGATGTTGTTCTGGAGTTTACTTCTGAATACTTCTCCCTTTTTACATTTGCTTTCTAAACGCCCTCTGGTTCCTCTTTCAGCCGCTAATGTTTCTCCTGTTTCACATATTCCCTCATCACCCCTCAGTTTCTTTCACTTGAGATCCTCTAAATCTATCACCACTGTCCATTTCTGTTCCCTGTCCATTAGCATAAGGTGTGGTTGAACAGTACGTGTCGGGGTCTAGTCATCCCACTTGGTTAGTCTTTTGTGATGCCGCCTTTTGTAAACCTCCCACTGCTTAGACTAGTTTTGCTTCTTAGTCTAAGTTCTTCATGTATCTTTCTGTTATCAGGAACAATTTAGCTTTCAGGAGTCTGAGATCTCTCCCTCTACTGACTTGGTGCTGTGCGCCTGTGCTTGTGTGTATATAATGTAGTGACAACACATAATCATGAATATTGGGCATTGTGGCGGCCTCGAGGTGTGAGATGCATACCACATAACCAAGTGCCCTAGATCTGAAACTGGCAGCGGATCTTTGTGGCTTGATCAACATAAATCAAAATCAAATCAAATCAATCTTTATTTATATGGCGCTTTTCATACAGAAAACAGTACCTCAAAGAAATAAACAAACAACAGCAGAAAAATAGAAACAGCAAAATAAAATTAGGAGAAGATAGTTAAAAGAACCCAAACCCTCCCACCCCTTCAGACATGGACAGAGACATACACACTCATACACACACTCACACATATGCACGCAGACACACACACACTCATACACACCCATACAGTAGCTGTCACTAAAGCGACATGGCTGGACAGCGAGACCTGGTGCATGGAGGAAGCTACCTTTCAGGAGCCAGCCACACCGGGAGAGATGTCGGGCCAAGGCCACAGGGAGCACCACCACAGAGACCACCCCAACCCGGGCAGACAGGAGGCCCTACACCAAGGTGCAGAGCCCTCTGGTCACCCGGGCCAGAGCCGTCCACGGGACAGCACCCCCCGCGGCCAGACCAGAGACCACCCCCAGCCCGGCAGGCCCCCATGAGGAAACACTGGAGATTAAAAACTGACAGACTAAAACAGTAAAATAAAGCAAAAAGCATAGAAGCTGAAAACACGAGGGACTAAAACATAAAAGTATAAAGGCTAAAAGCACAAGGGACTAAAGGGTAAAATATGAGAGATTAAAACAGTAAAAGAAAAAATAAATAAATAGATAAATAAAATAAAATAAAATAAAATAAAATAAAATAAAATAAAATAAAATAAAATAAAAAGGATTTAAATGAATAAATAAATAAATGAATGAATAAGTAAATAAATAAATAAAAGTGCTCTGATTAGTACGGCATAAAGGAATTAAGAAGAATTTAAATTTCAATTAAAAGCCTGATTAAAAAGGTGGGTCTTGAGCCTCTTTTTAAAAACCTCTACAGTCTCTGCGACCCTGAGGCTCTCTGGCAGGCTGTTCCACAGTCGGGGCCCATAACAACTGAAAGCCGCCTCCCCGTGCTTTTTGAACTAACCTGTGGTATGGTTAAAAGGCCGGTGCCGGAGGACCTCAGGGTCCGCGGGGGCTGATAGACTAAAAGCAGGTCAGATAAATAAGAAGGCCCAAGACCGTTAAGACATTTAAAAACTAGTAAAAGAACCTTAAAATCAGGTCAAAGAAAACAAAAGGCAACAATAAATAAAACGATTGTGTTAGTTCATGTCAAGACTTGGGTTTGAAACAATGTAGCAGTCATTTGGAATGACAACTGTCTGCATTAAGCAGCTTCATAGCAGATGGAACAAAGGAATAACAAGCCAATGTCAGGCCGTCAGTGAGCGTCTCTGGCCATAGTTTTTGCAGTGTCTCCGGCACACGTGGCACTAGTCAGCCGTCATCCGGAACTGTTCTGGAGAGTGGTATTTCATCCACAATCAGTTTAATTATTTATCAGAAAAATGCTGAATATCAGATCCGGTCATTTGCCAGGCTGATAAGCGGTTGACAGAGTACATGCATACATGTAAATACACTAGAGGTGACTTAACATTTTAGCATGATATCTTTTGCTTTTACTCAAGTATGACTGCAGGGAACAACTGTAAAAATATGTACCAAAACAATATACAAACAAATGAATGTTAAGCAGAATGAACACAATACTTAATACCAGAGTGCTGAAATAGAGATATTAAAGGTTTTGAGACTCATCAAAATCAACTTTCTCACAAACTAGACCTTTAAATGTTCAGTGTGTCTAAATGTCATCATTACTGAGATAATGAATGATAGAGTTATAAGAAATACTGTATCACAAGATATTCAGTGCGAAGATGTGTTCACATTGTGCCATGACCACAGGGTGACATTTTGCATATAATCACTTCCTGGGTACCTATAGCCATCGACCTCAACTCACGTAACAAGTGACTTGTGGGAAAAGTCCCCTTCTGAATAGCAACAGATGATGTCTGACATTTAATTTAAGCCCCCACAGATCAGATTCACTCAGCAGTTCTCTGTCCGCCCTGCGAGATAGAAACCAAAAGATATGGCTGAGGTACAGCTCCATGGTTGTGTGTTTGCATTTACCAGGAACTAAAACTTAGTCACATGTACAAGGTGTGAAAGAGAAGGGGAAACTGAGGTCATGTATATTTGAGTACGTTTAAAAGAAAAATGCTTTCTCAGAATTGAGAAGTGGATTTTCTTAAAATTCAAGATCTGACATATTGATAAGAGTTTGAAGCAACATAAAATGAATCAACAACTAACGTCGATCCTGGTTCCTCTTCAGCCCGTATCAGTGCTGTTTCACTTGGACTAATTACAAACATTAGGTTAGCATGCAAATGACAAGTTTGGAATGGAAACAACGTATTTAGCAATCAAACAAAGTCAAACCGGCGAAAGGCCTGTCTGGGATTTAATGTAAACAGAAGAGATACAAGGGATAGTTGGGCTTGATTCAATGGTAAACATCCCTTTAGTCTGAGGTTTATTGTAAAGATAAATTCCACTTGTTATTTCCCATTCATCAGTGGACACAGGAGGAAAATCCAGAAGTTTAACGTTTTCACATCGTGTTTTTCATACAGTATCCTCATGGTCGAACGGCCACATTGTAAGTCGCGTTGGATGAAAATGTCATCTAAATCTGACAGCTACTTCTGTGTAATATGACAGAAGAATCTCTTATCTCATATCTTCCTTGTCCACCCACAACAACTTTCATATCACCAATTTCTTTGTAAAAATCTGCAGAAACTGACAAAATGAGCTGTGTAAGACGTGCGGTGGAGATAACGTTCCACAGGTGCTGTGGTTTGTCGAGACCACAGAACGAGAAAGATATGTGATATGTTTAAAGGTCATTGCTCTCGTAATGTCACTTTAGGTAACACGTCTTTATGACTGTGAGACATTACATAAAAGAAACATGTTAAGGCTTTTTAACCTTAAATTAAGAGCGTCAAAATCATTTTGACGGCACAGTGTGAATGGTGTCTCTATCACTTGTTTCCTCCTCCGGCTCTTCATCCAGCGGCTAGGGTTAGGGCTCTGCATTGAACATTTGCAATGTTTTACTTCATCAAATTCAATGATTTTTGAAAATATATGCTAATTCTGAATATGTTGACTGTTCATAAAACACCTGTTTGGAACATTTCCACAAGTTCGTTGGCAACAGCTGATAGTGTTATGGTTGGGTATGAAAGGGGCATCCTCGGAAGTCTTTCAAAAGCAAGGATGTGGTGAGGTTCACCACTTCGTAAAACCCAAAGGATATGAACCCTCACGAACACAACAAGTGTGTTTGCCAATGATTGCATTTTGGTTTTATTTACGTTTAACAAGGTGTCCCAACTCTTTCGGAGTAAAGATTGTACCAGACTCATAATGAATATACAGTAGTTAGAAAAGGTGACACATGTAAAATCATGCTTTCTGTCATATTAATATTATCAGTAAATCAAGTAATGCTCTCCTGCTTTCAGATTTCTTTAGCTTGTTTAAAACTATTTGTATCGATTCTGTATTTTCACATATAAAAATGTTAAATATACAATGCATAATGAGAAAGAATGGGAAGGGGAATTGCCTAAAAATCCTCTAGGGGCTTGCAATTAAAAAAAAAGAATTGCATGTATCAATTAAATTTAGATGTAATAAAAGACACAGACCACACTTACTCATGAATTCAGTGCATTTAGCGCACATGCACAAACACTGCCATTGACAGTCTAAGAACCTACTCTGGTGTGATATCATTTAAAGATTACCCAAGACGAGAACAATAAAAAGGTTGTGAAGTTGTGAAGACAAGTTTCCAAATGTATTGGTTGTGAATTCAAATTATCTCACATTTAATGTGCATTTTGGTCGTCCACAACAATCTTCATCATTGCACTGTGCATAAACCACCTGCAATGCAGACGACCACAGCTGAGGTTTGACAGACATGGACCACCACAGGAAAAGACACATGTCGTCAAAAAGGCAAAGCATGCACAACTAACCAGATGCAAACAAAGACAAGACGTGTGTGCTGCACACAAATTGTGTATATTTCATGGATTACGATCACACTATAAAAACAAAGACATTTTTAACTAGTCTCTTTAAAAGCACCAGAATGTCTCTCTTATCTCGTTACACTTAAAAGAAAAGGGAAAGGGGAATCCCTGAACACTTCCCTTTTCTTGTTTTACTGCCATGTACAGTCCAACAAGTTGGTTTGCTTTTTTGCCATCACGAGCAGTTCACTGTACATCATGAACCTGCTGCGAGCGTGAAAAGGGGAAAAGAGGAAGGAAAAGGCTTGGTGAGACAGACAAGAGAGCATGTGGCAGAGAGAGAGAGAGAGAGAGAGAGAGAGAGACGAAACTAGCAGCAGCGTCACTGATGTAGACGCTACAGGAAATGTGTCATCTGAGAGGGCGGGGAGTTGAGCAAGAGAGGCAAGAACTAAGTAAATGAAATCATCAGGGGAAAAAACACAAGCTCCCTCCTTTGATTTCCTCCACAGATCACCAGCCACAGGAGAGAGCAGCTGCCTCAGGCCTGTTAACACTTTTCAACAGGTTCGCTAGTCTGAGGCATTACACAGAGATTAAAGAGAAAATATGTTTCTACAGTCTAGTTCCTGATGCTTGGAATAAGGGACTTTCTTGGCTACTGTGTGGATTATCACTGAGTCCAGACAACAGAAATGGATGTGACCAAGGGGCCACTAATTCCTGTCTTCCTGCTCATCTGTATTAACTGTGTGACAGGTAATTATTAACAACTTTTATAACACTTAATCTGTTTTATTCAACCTTGTTGTTGTTTGTTTGTTTCATAAATTGTTTGGGGGGGGATTGTTATTATTTTACAATAGTTAGTATCCTGACAATGATTTCTGTTTATCATTTTGGATCTGTTACTGCAGTGAAATACAGAAAACCTTTTTAAAAAAAATGTTAATCTGTTAGGATGAAACAGTTAAAAAAAAAGAGAGAGAGAGAGAAAAAATCTAACAAAATTCTATTTTTAATATGGTTTCCCCCATGTAGATGTCAACATGGCAAAATGTGATAATTTCTTTCCCACTTGTTTCACTCTAGTTAGTGTGGAAATGAGTAAAAATCAGTTCCTTTTGCGTAAAAACCCAGTGTCATTATGATAAGAGAACCCATACATGATTTGCAAGATCACTGTTTCTTTTTGTAAACCAGACTTCCTTTTTTCTCCTCATAACCACAGCATCACATTTTGAGTAACAATGAGGGTCTTGGCATTTGGCTCAGCGTGAACAGACGATTTTTCATTGCAGTTTGAAATCAAAGTAGTAAAAAAACATCTTATCTCTTGAACTTGAAAATATGAAGATCTATTTTATTTGGTAAAACTTTAATAATGAGCAGTGAATTTACATTATCATTTAAATTGAATTCTATTTTTATTGTTTTCCTGTTGCAGGACAGGTCGTCCCTCAGCCTACAGAACTGGAGGTGAATATTATGGATGGGGAGGTAATAGTACTTTGGAAACCTCCTGCGGACGTTCCCTCAAACGCCAAGTACAATGTACAAATGGCAAGGTGTGTTTAACTTCAAAATATCGGTTTAACACTTTCCTGTTCACAAATTTGCAATTTGAATGTCCCAGCATCCTGTATTTCTATCTTTACCTCTAACCTGCTTACATCTGTTTCCCTGTTGGTTCACTGATTCATATCATTCACCACATATAACTTTTCAATGATGAGTCAGAATTCAACTCCCTCCTGTTTGTGACCGGTGTTTCTTCTGTCCTCAGGTACAGTGGTGAATGGGAGGTGGTGGACAGCTGCACGGGGATCGAAAATACCTACTGTGAATTAAGCAGACTCATAGAGGACTTTCAGAGTGGCTACAAAGTCAGAGTTCAGCTGGTTGACGGAGATAACGTGTCTGAGTGGACAAGAAAGAAATTTCTCCCGAATGAAAGTAAGCAGAGTGCTCTCAGTTTGGTATCATGTCAGGGTTGCGTTGTTACATGGTTATATCATCATTAAGACAGTGTTGGTTTCTTTCTCTGTTCCTACAGGCGGACTGACGCCTCCCTCCTTCACGTTGTGGGCTACAGCCAGCTCTCTAACAGTTCGTGTGCACGAAAAACCTATTCTGAGAAAACTCTTTCCTTATGGACTCATCTACACCATCTACCTGGAGGAGCGAGGACAAGACAAAAAGGTGGGCATAAAAATAGGCACAATACAGGAAATAATGTAAGACAGCATCCACATTTTTGGGGCCAATTGTAACACTCCTAAGTTCATCAACAGGGCTTTAAATACAAATTCAGTCAAGTCAAATCTCGCAATTGTTTCGCAAGTGATTACACATGTTTAATAAATCCTGTTGGGGCAATGGTTAGGTGAATGATCCAATAGCACAGTTTCACAATATTTCATCCTTGATAAATCTCCCTGAATCTGAACCTTACTCATCTCTTTACTGCAATGTGGTCTACTGTACAACGGCCTAAACCTGCATGACATTCTGATTGACACTTCCACAGAATACCACATTAGTATTGCCGGGAGATGTCATGGAGGAGGATCAGAGGACTAAGACTTTCAGTTCTCTCCGCTATGGGACAGAGTACTGTGTCAGCATCATGATGGAGGGCAGTGGCTCGCTCTCTGCCAGCAACCTGTCCCCTAAACAGTGTCTGAGGCTACCAGAGCAAGGTAAGAATGTAAACACTGTAATGATGACGCACGAGTTGATTTACGCATTGAAGTAAATATTTGTGTTTTACTTCAACATTACAGGGTTGAAAAAAACAAATAAAGTCAGTTTGACATTTTTGAGAGATATGCGTATTAACTTTCCTGCCCACCATTTGATGAGCACATTGATACCACACCATGTATGTGCGCTAAATGTAGCCTAGCTTAGCTCAGCTTAGCATAAACACAGGACACAGCTAAACTTGCTCTATTCAAAAATAACAAAATCCACCTGCTTGCTCCTTTAAAGCTCAATATTACTAAATTGTATCTTGTTTATTCCAGCACATTAGCTCCTGTTTCTCTTTGTTAACCCTCATGCTCTCTTTTTCCAATCTTTGCGCTAAGTCATGCTAACTAGCTGCTGGTGGTAGCCTCATATTTACTCTACAGAAAAAGGAACTTCTTTTGGCAAGACAGCGCTCGTTTCCCAATATGTCATAGTGTTCAAGCCTAAATGTAAAGTTTGCGAGAAATGAACATTTGCTGCAACATGATGGAGGTGTAAACCTACAGCTTGGAGAAGCCTTTTCACCTCGCTCCTGTTAAACATCCTGGCTTTGTTCTTTTTCAGAATGGATCATCATTGCATTGACGTCTCTCACTATTCTGGGAGTTCTGGCCGTCATGGCCATTGCGGCAGCCATCCTCCTTTGTTACCTGAAAAGTCCAGGGAAAACACCCGCTGTGTTGGTAAGTACATTAAACTACACATTGTTGGCAGGGATTATAGTTGTGAAATCTTGTACCTTCAACTATGGTGAAAACACAACCAAAAACATCTACGTAAAGATGCAAAGAAAAAGCAGATTAAACAAACCCCCTTAATACCACCTTGCATCATATTCTTGATTTTAGCCTCAATTGGTTTTAACTAACCCTCTTCCTAAATGTGACTTGAATACTACAACAACCTCCATCTTTTTTCTCCTCACCCCAGAAATCCCCTGTAAGTGGCTGGCTTCCACTCTCTGTTGGCGAAGGGACGATGGAGGTTGTGACAGACAAAGGATGGTTCCTGTCCTCTTACAGAACAGAAGTGAAAAACTGTGTCACAAACCCTGTGACCCATGTTACAGTAACAGAGGACAATGAGGAGGAAGACAGGAGGACAAGCATGGACAGTGGGGTCAGCGTGGAGTCCAACTCCGCTACGCACAGTGAGGGAAGTCCTCCAGTAAGACAAGAGGACAGCGGCTGTGGGAGCATGGGAGGACCAGAGAGCTCCACTAGCAGTCAGACTGTTTACCCCCTGCAGGAAGACACAGCCAGGAAGAGGGATGACAGCGGGGTTGGGCTGGGCTGCCAGCTTCATTCTTCTTCTATGAATCTGGACGGGCAGGACAGTGTGTCCCTAAAGGAGGCGGTTGTCGGGGGTAACTACCGCACCCAGGGCCCCTCCTCCGTGCACATTCACGTCTGCGACGATGAAGAGCCGTTCAAACTCCCTGACTCTGTTTTGGCCGAAGTGGTCACAGGCTACAGGGCTGCAGTTCAATCGTGCATCTGCTCAGGAGCAGGTCAGTGCACCTGGTGCCACAAACAAGGCCTGTATGGAATAGGAGTTATGAAACATTACAGATCTATGTGCATTGACAATGGACTAGTGAGCGGCACATGTGATTTTGTGGACTCTTATAAAGGAATTACATATTCAAGTTACGCTAAAAAAGCACAAATGGACGCCGTCACGATGGCTGCCTTAGACACAACTTTCATACAGCTGGGGGACACTTTCCCTCTGCTAACAGCCTTAACACCGCTGCCTCTAGAGGACGGAGGTCAGGACTTCAACATGAACAACGTGACTCTCTCTCTCTGTGACGTACAGCTTACAACAGACTGTGGGATGTAGCAACGCTATTTATAAATGGATGCTGACATAACCAGATGTGAGCTCTTTTCCAAAGAGCTAAACTGGAGATACACAGTCCCTTTTTTCCCACATGACACACTATCTGACATATGCAATGGAGGCATGACTTAGTATTTGGGGAAAAGAAATGCGAAGGGAAGAAAGGGGGAAAGCAGAGTGTGCCAAAGGTTGTTTTTTTAAGCACAGGAAGGAAGCAGAGGTTAGACCGCACATCTGCTGAATGGCGGCAGTTTAGAGTTTCGGGAGCCTCTAGAGCCGAAGAAACACGACGTCAAAGACCTCACCCGACCTTGTCTCACTGGGTGTACTTACGCCTCAACAAACGACAGCTTGCCGGAAGTGAAGCTGGTGAGGGGAGCCGTGCAGAGAAACAGTTTGGCGGTCACGTGCGTTTGGATCACACCTCTTGTTGTTAATTCACCTCTTCAAGTTTAGTTGTTGTGTGTTTTGTCACGTTCTGAATGTTCAATAAAGTAAACCCGAGAGACACTTTCAAGTAAATGAATTGTCAGATCATTTCTTAACATCTCACTGTTCCAAAAACAGTATCATATCCGTAATAATATCTTTTTTTTTAATCATTTTCAATAACATGCAGGACCATTTGTGAGATATTCTTTTTAAAGATCTGACTCCGTAAGTGACATTCATACTGTGTGTCTGAAAGAGTTAACTGCAAGCCTGCTTCCCTGTTTGACAAATTTATGAGAAATTTAGAATTAAAAAAAGTCACTGTTCCACTGTCAATATATGTGACTTTGTCCTTCATGCGATTTAAGACAAACTGTCTCCCTTGGAATATTCCTTGAATACTGTACACTCACATAAAAAACCCAAACCCTACCAGTCATCAGACGATTTCAGAGAACATGACATGAGTCAAAGAAACAGGCGATCGGTAGGAAAACCCTGAAGCGACGAAATGATACCTGCTGGAAAACAAACATTACAGGTCACGTAGCCGTACGTGGGATCCCCATATTAAAATTCTGTACAGGAACCAGGGCAGTGGTTTTTCTGAAAGTCTAAACTAAGGTACAAACACTTCCTCTTTCAGGCTCACTCATTTTAAAAAAGTCCCGCTTCACACTGAGCGCAAATATTGTCAACAGGGCTGGGTCCCCAGACAAATCTATGGTACATTTGCAGCTCGTGATTGAGATGAAGCAGATCCATGGCAGCGGTGGACGAATCGCGTGACTTGCTTCTCCAAGTGTAGCATACAAAACATACAGGGGAAGTGAGACAACTTTTGGGTAGTTCGTTGGGAGAAGGATCATTCTTTGAATTCAAAAGATCACATGCTGATGGTTTTGCAGTACGTGTGCACTGATCATCACTGAATGTAGATCACAGGTCATCGTCCTCTTATACCTTTCTATATTTGGCTGTTTTAACCTGTGAGAAGGTCCAGGGGTAAACATTTCCTGTGAAGTCCCAGAGTGCAAACCATAATCTGTATATTTTATAGAGATACTTTCCCCCCCTGCAGGTTAATTAACAAACTGTCTACAACAGGTTAACTTTCGCACTTGAAATTAGTCTTCAGATAATTTCCAGTGGTTTACATTTGGATTATAAATGATGCTGAGCATAAACAAAATAAACTTACATGAGCAGGTTCTTAGAATTCTAAATGTAACTCATGCACCTGTGAGAAATAAATCTCAAATCATTTTGAATTGACAGCACCTGCCTTGAGACTCCCCCTTATATAAAACCAGCACAGATGAGAGTTTTGTCAGGATCAGTAAACCTTTTGGAAGAGAAGGTCGTGATTAGAAGAGATTGGGGCCAGGCAACGTATTTTATTCGATGGATTAAAAAGTGGACAAACATGCAGATTACAGTCCAAAATGAATGACTGTGGGTCTCCTGATTACACACAGCTTTAACTGATACATGTCAGATTGTTTAGAAAACCTCATGCAAAGTTTGTCACCCGTCACTACCATCGTGGTTACATGCCCAACCTTGTCCATTTGTTGGTTCGTTGGTTTGTCAGTAGGATTATGCAAAAATTACTGAAAGGGTTTCCACAAAACTTAGACGGAGGATGGGTCTTGGTCCATGCTTTCTGTAACATTGTGAGATGGGGCAACATCTCTGTTGATTGCTCATGGAATAATGCATGGAACCAGGCACATTTAGTGGGCTGGTATACAATGCGGATTAGATTTAAATATGTTCTCATAAAGGGAAACCTTTTTTCACCTGTTATATACTATAACAAACAGGGATAGAAACCTGCAGCTTCACCAGTGTGCAGCTGAGACAATGGGGATTCAGAAAGCTACCAAAAGTAATTAGACCTCATTGAATTAACAGGGGCCTTGGCTATTCTAGTTTCAGTCTGCGGCACAGTGCTATAATTCATGCATAGCTAATGATCGATGAGTGCACAGTCATACTGAGAGGAGGAACAGACCAGCACAGCTGCAGGTAGTTAACTGAAAATGGAAGTGTCACATTGTAAGATTAGAATGGAAAAAGTAACTTGTCCCGCAGAGCTATTTATGTGTGAATTCAGGTCTGTTGAAAAACAAAGTATGTATATTGGAAACTTGCCTGAAGTAATTTCCCCCAGAATACGAAGAAACCGGTGGAAGTTTTGTGGAGATTCACAAGTGAGCAACATAAACAAGAGGTGTTTTTTTTCATCATAACCAGACATAAGAAAGTGGTACTTAAGACTGCCTGGCATGAACTGGCCTTTTCACCACCAAGGACTTAAACAGCAAAGACTCTTTAGTTTTGTTTTGTTATGCTATGTTTGCGTTTGAATATAATGAGATATGGTAGAACGGGGAAATGTAGAAATGTGTTTTCAAACGTTGGATCTTGGACCTTTTGTCATTTATGTTTCTGTACTATTAAATATGGAATCAACACACGGAGCGTAAACTAAAGTAAACTAAAACAGTAACTTTATATAAAAAAGCTTTCTAACCCCATTTTTTTAGGTTAAAACTGTGTAAGGTTGACCTTAGTTAACTTTACTGTAGACTGAAACAGAGAAAAGTGATTAAGTTTCTTTCAGGGAAACAACAATGAGACATTAAAAAAAAATCCACCAACTATAGAAAGTATCAAAAAGGTAGTAGATATGTGACTTTGGAAGGAAGTCGCCTGCAGCTTACAAGAAAACTGATGCGCCTGGTTACTGTGGTTGAGCTGTTGATATTCTGCCTTCACCTCAAACGTTGTTCTCATCAGCAGCACAGCATGTGCATTTTGTTTTTCTGTGGCGTGGTCGTGAGTGTGGGTGTGTGTCTGCGTGCGCGTGTGTGTGTTAACGCCAGGAGCCACAAAATATCAAAATGACACCATCGACATGACAAAGATCAAAACTGACAAGGTGAAATTGCATAATTCAACATTTGTTTTATAACTTTATCTTCATTTTACATTTAACGGGCATTAAGGTACGGCTTTGCATACACAGTAGCATATAATATCCCTCTTTCAAGACAAAGTGGACCCTTTTGCTGCCGAGACACAGCTCAGGATCAAAACTGAACCAAGAGTACAGGAACCTTGTTTGAAACCATGACATCACACAAAAACTTAGAAGTACTGTAGAAAATAGCATGGTAAATTCCCCCCTCAGTATTCAGGTTGAAACAATAACATGAACTACAGCAGCAAAATACCGGAACATGCTGAGCGCTAGACGTGATGCGTGGGAAAGTGGCAGGCGAGGGGACTGCCTTCCTTCATGTTGGTGAGAAAGAATCAACTGCCACCAAGACGGCTGTCATTTGATGATGCCGCTGACAGAGAAGGGAGGAGGAGACTTATTCAAGCCGACTTTTCTGCGGACAGAGGGGTCAGGCACGTCACCCATACAAGCATGAAGCAGTTGCTTTTATGAGGAAACAAAACTTTGTATTCGAAAAGGCAGTTGGGGGTAAATACACTTACTTGAGCACTTTGTCTTTCAGTGACGGCTCTGTAGGGGAATAAGAGGAGAAATGCATTTCTATGTGACAGTGTAACACTGATTCATCACACTGTGGTCATCATGTTGGCAACCATTTAAGCAAGTGCACGCCAGTTTTATGCGTGAAGTATTTGAAAGGGCTGCTTCACCAAAACCATTAATCCCATTTTGGTTTGAGAAGGTTTTGAGATGTCTGTCAGGTTAATGAAATATGAGGAACACATAGCATAGAAAAATATTACATTTTTGGATGGATGCATTGTCAGGATTACTCCTGATAACTCACAGTCAATCTGTTTTAATGCAAACTATTTCAGTTCAGTGTATGAAAAGTGTTTGGATTATGAAGAGCAACCACGTTGATGAGATATTGCCCTTTGACATGAGCACAGGGGTCTTAACTCATTCCCAGAAAAGAAACATTTGATGCTCCTATGAGAGATAAAACATGATAAAGTGGCCTTCTCTGCACACTGGCGCCCCAAAGCATTAAGCTGATACCATTTTTTTTTTCTTTGTATGCCTGCCCTTCAAACATCCTGAGTCTGCCACTGCATTGATGTAAGTTGCACATACTATAGGAAAAAAATGCTGTTCACTGGCTAACACTGGCTATGTTCATTTTTAATGTACAGCATTAATCTTTGATGCTTTTATAATAACAGTAAATTGATAGATAAGGTCTTTCGATACAGGGCTGTATGAAGTACTTGTCCCTAGTCAGTGTGTTACAGTACGGCATTACTGTGTAGATGAGGATGTTATAAGCCCAATCAATTTCTATGAAAGCTGCTCGTTAGCGCATGAAGCCAAAATGACTCAGCTGTCTTCTGCACAGCTTCCACATTGTGGGGCCCATAGAGTGTGCCCACTAACTTTCAGTGCTTGGCTAACGTCTTGCAGCTCTTTTAGACTTTGCAAATGTTATTAGACATTAACTGTTTCCAATCACCTCCTTTATATAAAACCAAACCAATCTGCATGGCTCAATACAACTAGAGCAGATTGAAAAGGTTTTTTATATGCTCATATTTGTTGTATTTTGTTAATTCTGACTCATTAAAGCTGTACTCACCCTTTTTCTTACAGCACTTTTTGCACTTTTTGCATTTGTACTTGCAGCAGAATTGTACAATGGCAATGGTGAAGAGGATCGCCAGGATCCCAAAGCCAACAGCGATCCCTACTGCCGTGGAATTTACTCTGCTCCCTGTACAATATAAACACAGTGCTAATTAGATTACTGCCGTTAGATTAACACATCATCACAGATCGTCTTATGAGTATTCCAGGAGCGATAAACAAGCCATCTAAGGGACAACAAGTTTCTTAATGAATTTTGCATAGAATTGTATCCCTGACATAAATGATTACCAACTCAAATACTCATCTGTCAGGTGCCTGGGCCTAATTGAATCAATAAATCTCTTCATTATGGATTAATATTCACTCTGATGAGACGAGATTGGGAAATCAATCTCTGGGAGAGAAGCTGGCTCTGCCTTCATTAGCTCCGGAGACACAGTGCAATGATGAGCGCTGGCACATGACGTCAACAGCTGAGATTTCCTTTTTCTCTTGACTGTTGGCAGCAAATGGAGAAGTCTTGACAACTTAACTTTTTTAATTTGGCTCATTGTTTTAAGGGACTCTTTTATATTCTATAAATTCCACGGAAACATCTTGTAAATTATTGTCTCAGGAAACAAGCAGAGCTCAGTGACTGTGTGAAATGCTCAACAAGGGACCCAACAAAACATTAAAAGACACTGAGCCCAAAGAAGGCAGCTACATTTTGCTGAGGAACAAAAATACCAGCAATCTGACTCGACAAAACACAGTTCTTTGAAAAATGTGTCATGTTGAGTATAAACAGAAGTGAGATTAATAATCTAAAAGACTTACCACCATTCCCCATAGCTGACTAGCCAGGACGACCAAAGTTATAACTCGTCTGTCTTCCCTCTTTACTGACCTTTCGGCGTTGAGCTCTGTCACTAACTTGACTAGACTTCACATCAGTCTGCATTAAATGGTTTGTCTTCACAGTGAAGGAAACAAAACAGGGATCTTTCTAATCTGCCTCCTTGACGTACGTCTACGCGTCCATGTCCCCATACCAGTCATTCTTTTAAACTGGTCCATCTTCTTTTTCTTGCCTGTCCTCCACCCTTCCTCCACCAGTGAATGTCAACAACCTGTGGTTCTCACATGGACAGCCAATCAGCCCTTGCTTTAAAAATTCACAGTGATTGCTTAGATACCCCGCAGTGCAACAGCCTCTTCAGATGTTCACCCTTTTGTCGGACTGTCTCGCCGAGATCCAACAGTAAAGCTCGAACACAATCAGAACCGTCAGACACTCTCGTCTTCTCAAGTTTCAGGACAACTATCTTGAAACTACAGCATGAAGTGCCCTTCCTTGCTCGCTCACGTTGCCATTACCACAACTGAAACCTCATTAACAGACAGCCAGGTACAGATGTCACACCTGAACTAGGTGGTGCATGGGGACTCCCTGTTGGACGACTGAGTTATTACACCTCTTCATCATCACAGTTGAAAATGAAGGCTGGCGAAACCAATACTTGTGTGGGCTGGAAACAGAACCTAGAAATATGACTCAAACAGGATCACTTTGACTCACAAAAATACACAGAAAAATACTGAAAACGTAATCAGGGTAAAGGTGTATCAGATAGTATCAAAGGTTACAAATCAGATTATTTACATTCAGATTACATGTCTGTTTGAGGTCCGTCAGTCCAGACCCACTTTTGTACATCTGATCGACATTCAGAACAGGTTTAATATTTGGACGTCCAGCTAACCTTTTTGGAAATCTATTGATGTGCAACACAGATTAAATATCCCAGCATCTGGCAAGAGAACTTCTTGGGCGTTTATGGACGTACAAAGCAGGTTTGCTATCTGACTTTCTGACTGGGACGCCCTCTGGGACGTGCAACATGGGTTAAACATCTAAATGTCAGGCTATTTTAATTATCTTGTGGATTCATATCATTTAAGAGGAAGGTGGTCAGCTGGTCCAAGGTCTGCTGAAGCTCTGTCATCCTACCACATGACTCTTTTCAAAGGAAGACATTCACTGAATCTGCAGCAGGCGAATGAGTAGCACTAACCACCAGTGTTTACAGACAGATTAACAGTGTGCAACGCAGCAGGGTAGTTGGTTGAAGTCAGCATCAGTAAAATGTGCTGACAGTAGCGCAATACACACAGAATGTCATGCTTCCAAACCGCTTCTGCTTTCTGTCATACTGTAAACGTTCGAGCTAACGGTGTGCGTTTAAAGCAACGTGTAACGTTTTCACCTTAAAATACCAGCATGAAAATCACGTTGACGGTACAGTGTCTCGTAGTAGACTGAATGGTGTCTCTATCACTTGCTTCTGCGCTGTGTAACTTCAGCGAGAGGGTCGGATCACAGAGTTAGGCACATGTTTACTTCAGCGCACAAGTTTTCAACACACAACATTGTTATGACATAATGAGTCAGCAGCTTCGTAACGTCTGGCAGATTGTTACAGACCTGGGATTTGTATGTACAGTATGACAGTGGTGTTGCACTCATGAACTGTGGGGGGCGCCACATCACAATCAGTGCCAACCTCTATGTAACGTTGCTTAAACTCGTCATGCTAATCGCTGTAGAATGACAAGGAGGGTCCTGAAAGTAGAGGCCAAAGTAAGCACACGACATGACTGATATGTTTCAACTACAGGTAGGTAGAGGTGAAGAGGTCAACACACCTGTATTTGATATTTGACACCTGTATTTCACAGTGATGAAAACAAGTCATGTCTTGTGGAGAGGCTGTAGTGTGCCGGTGTTCTTCTTTTTCCTTTTTTTTTTTCTTTTTTTCTATCTCTCTGCTCAAGTAACTTAAGTATGTTCGTTCTTAATCTTGAATAAATTTTCTGGCAACTCACATGGTTTTGCGTAATTGAAAACACGGAATTACCCACAATCAATCACTTCATATCTTCACCTATTGGTGGGAAAGTACAATGGAGGCCAGGATTGAATTAAAAGTAAAAGATCTGCATTCACTTTCATGATTAGATACAAAAGATTTTTGTCAAGATTGAAAGTTCTGGACTTCATTTTGAAAGCTTGTCTCTTTTTTTTCCTGGATGTTAACGACTGCCTGACGCACAAGTGTATAACACCTGATGGCTGGTCTAACTCATTGCGGTGTTTTCCCTTTCAAAGGAGAAGAACAACGTGACACATAAATGCGGGGAAGATGACTTTTTAACTCAAATAATGTTTCTTTAAGTACTTATCTTAAAGGCATGTCACAAAACATTATCAGTTCTGGGAGGTGGAAACTTTCCTGATATTTAATCTGCGTGGGTGATTCACAATCTTGAGATGACGACAATGCAGAGCATGACCACAAAAACATGTTCAAGGTTTTTTTTTACAGAAGGTTTCCTGTCTTCCATTTACCAACATGTGTCCGGATGGGTGACTGCATATCTTGCTCTGATAAACAAGACTGAGCTGTTGCACTGACAACTGCTGCAGAAAGGGGCAAAAGACTAATAGCCCTGAATTCATGGTGATTTCAAGTTCCCCACTTCATCCATCACATGTACAGAGTCAGCCTTTTTGTCTTCCTTTATTTATCTAACTGTATCCAACTGTGACTTGTCTTCCAGATTCTAGGTGTAGATTTGAGCCTCTCTCACCCTGTTTCTTAAATTAAATTCTGGTGTTGGTATGGATGCTGGAGCAAAATCTTCCATGCCCCCAACAAAAGGAACATAAAAACAAATGAGCGCTGAGAAACTGGAGTGTCTTGTCCCTTCTCCTGACCAGCAAATGCAAACTCGGTTAACTAAGACGTTGTGCAGGGTAAACATTACACCTGACAAACAACGCCGTGTTTACGTTGTCACTGTGTGCATGTTACCATGTGGATGTTGGCATTCAGCTCAACACACACCACTGTGCTGCCCCAAGGAGCTTGTAAGCAAACTGCCTTTTTTTTTTTTTTTAAACAGATAAACACCTAATAATTCTGACTCATTTTCTGTCCCAGACCAAACCTGAAAATCTCTTAAGCTTGTGTTGACCACAAGCCTTGATCAGGCATCCAGCCGTGAACCCACCCAAAAGACCCGTTGACTTTGAGAAGAGGGAACTGGACGGTCAAAAACACTAACCATTCCAGGTTTTAGGAAGGCTCTCTGTATAAAGAGCTATCTTAGTATTTGCATGCATTTCCTGCTGCTTCCAGTCTTTCTGTGAAACTACAATAACAACAACAATCTTCCAGCTGTAGCTTCATATTTAACAAACAGACACGAGTGTGCTATTCACTGAACAGTTCCTCAAATGTCAGATGATCATACCTGGCTTAATGTCTAAAAATACAACAAAGGTAAAACTGCATTCCTAACAAAGCCTTTTGTTTTGATTCATAAATCTGTAAAATGTATATATAGAGATATACAGACACACAGGCATATGTGGAAATGTATGTATATATATATATATATATATATATATATATATATATATATATATATATATATATATATATATATATATATATATATATATACATTTCCACATATGCCTGTGTGTCTGTGTGTTCATGAGGTGAGCGCCAACAATCAGCAGTGAGAAGAAAAATATTTTCAGGAAATATTTTTGAGATTTCTTGGTAAGATGGCAGCCATTTTCCAGTAAACACTTATATTACATCATTACACCACACAGAAGAGTGTCACAGATCCTCTTTATAGTGATCAAGACAATAAAAGAGTCGGGCGGCAGAGCCCTCTGTATGATACCATCTGTCATGATTGATAAATTGCTACAGAACTTGCGGCCTTCTAATGTTACAGTGATAGATTTCAGATTTCGCAGCACAAGTTCTTCCTTTTACTGTAAATCCATTCAATTAAAAGTGTAGGTCGGGTGAGGTGGGCGTCAGCTTTGGCACAGGACAATGGCACCACGACTTGGATCACAGTTAAACCTCTTGACACAGTTTGAATGCCTGAGATAAGATGTTTAGGATTTAAATATATAGAAAATGTACAACATTCTGGACAGATCCTTTGAATTATCACAGACAGTCTTGGTGACGTGTCTTTGTTTTAGCCTGTCTTTCCATGTGTTTTCCTCTCTCTCTCTTTTGTCCTATATCCAAGCAGAGTCATTCATAGGCTATCTTCCAAACTCCATTATTTATTAAATCCCTCCTGTAACCTTTAATGCAACACATAACTGACGGTATTCTCTTGAAAACAACTAAACCTGTTGCAAGACTTTTCTTTTGAAATTTTTTGTGAAAACCACGTTGAACATTGTGGGGCTTCACAGTTGACACTGAGACAATATACATTCTTTGGAGTCCAGGAGACATGAAATGTGAAGGCGTTAATCATCTACCTTTTTTTTTTTTCTCCAGCACTTCCTCTTAACTTTCTCATAAATATCGAGTTTCACAAAATACCCACCTGTGTGGACGGAGGAGGGTTTGACCGGTGGGGAGACGCTGGTGTTGTTGCCTTGAAGGAAAACTTGTCCTTGAGAGAGTGAGAGAGAGGGGGGGGGGGGAAGAGAGGGAGAGAGGGATATACAGACTGACATCCATTGCCTGTTGTGGAAGTGGAGGAAAGAGAGAGGTGGGGATGGAGGAACTGTGAAGGGTGTTACCTGCTGAAAGAATAAGAAGTCTTCAGAAAACGATGTTGAACTTCATACTTCCAGCATTCTCACTGACCTACAGACACTTCTTTGACAAGGAGTGACATCTGCTTTTTACAGGTGAGGAACTGTACAGTGATATATGACAACTGATCTCTGTGTGTGTGTGTGTGTGTGTGTGTGTGTGTGTGTGTGTGTGTGTGTGTGTGTGTGTGTGTGTGTGTGTTTATCACATTTATTCAGCAACAAAATCGTTGCGCTGGCGTTTAGAAGAATTAACTGCACGCTGTATCAGTGGTATACAATTTGTTATTTATGACGTGGAATCAAAAAGAGAACTTTGATCCGTCTCTGTTTAAATCTCCCACTAAGCGTTGGTTAACCACCCTTATCAGACAGGGTGTGCATTTAACTTTGAAGGAAAGCTCCTTCAAGATCTTACAGGTGGGGGAGGCCATTCCAGAGGATTGATCCGTTTGTTGTGTCTCATTCCCGGGTTTTCAGATGCGCTTTGTGTCGGTATTCAGCAGGACATTCTAACCAAAAAAAACCTCAGTACCTAACCTGTTATCCAACACTTTCAGCTTTAAGTCAATGTTTTTTTCAGGGTGCTTCATGTTGCTGCCTTGTGTGGAATAATTTGATCTAAAGTCGACATTTAGACGAGATCAATTCTGCTTATAGTTTTAATCAAAATAAAATAAGTGCCATTTCATAGGCTCCTTGTACGTAAGAGATCAGTTTTGTGTACCAAGTTTGACAACCGTCATTTTTTCACTTTCAAGCATCTGATGCTTTGTTCAAAATCAGCCAAATGAAATGCATCAACCTGGTTTGCACAGAATTTGAATTTCTCGCTCTTGTTTCCAAGACAGTGAAACACTCCAACATTTACCGAAGATGATGTCAGAGAAAAAGGAGTACAGTTGCAATTGGCTCCACTTCTCTTAGTTTGCACAGAGTCTTAATTTCCTTTTGGATACAAAAAGATCATAGCAGCCCTCAACTGATCTGTTAATATGTAACCTATCCGGACTATAAACTGCTTGGGAAGTAGTCGTCCTTGAACTTTACAGGCACCCAGTCTCAGGTGGAAACAACTTCAGCAGATTTAACGGGTGCTTTCATTGACAAAGACATGTAGAATAATGAATAATGACTTTCATCAGTCGGATGATGACTGTGCGTTTGTCAGTAGCGCAGTGAGCGCTGATGGGATTATGAACAAAATGAAACAGCAGCACAATAAAAAGCCTCGAGTCAAACAAGGGCGTACAATAGATTTATTAGACCTCTGAATTGCCCTCATCTTCTCTTTTATGGCGTGTGCAAACATCTTATCGGCCATTGTTCAACCATGTCAGCCGGGATAAACACTGTGACTGCACACTATTCATCTGAGTTTGAGTGGAAACTCTGAGGGAAGTGTGCTGTATTAGAGGGTACGAACGATAAATGATTTACTATAAATGCAATTGTTGACAGAACACTCTGTATACACACAGCGTGTACCGTAACCCCTATAATTTTAATCTAAAAGACACTATATTGACGTTACCTGAGATCACTCAGGCAAACACACAAACACAAAAGTCATGCACCAGATTTCATACCAGGGTGGAGCCTCTAAATGTTTTTGGAGACCGCATGACAACCTGAAAATCAACAAGATTAACCAGAGGTTATTCGAGTTATTAGAAACCTTCTGCAGGGGAACGTTCAGAGGTGATCAGCCTCATATTTTTTTGTATCTATCTACCCACCTTAACGTATCCATCTATCTGTTTTTGCATGTACCGTGCACTCTGATGCAGTCGCTTTGTCCATAAACCAACTTTTATAAGAGAGCAGAGGTTTGGAACGAGCATCACGGTTCACTGAATTTAATAGTCCGGGTCAAACAACACGGTCAGCTTTCTAACAATGGCTCTTTCTCTTCAGCCAACCTTATCAGCCCTTTTTTCTCGCATTCCCAACTTTTTTCCCCTCAGTTGTCTCTGCTCAGTGTCCCATAACACTCACAGTAGCTTCATTTCTAGAAGCTCTGACCTAGTGACCGGAGTGGCCATCAGGTGCGTCGTTAAACGGTGATATAACACTTGAGTCACATAGGACAGAAAGCTGCCGCTGTATTGTTTTCTGCTGGTTGAAATGTTGAGCATGTCGCTCTTCTGGTCATAATTGGATGTGAACTTTTTTTCTTTAATTAAGGGACTTAGGTGTGCTTACAACCACAGCATTCTTGAGGGTTTTACAGAAAACCATAGAGAGCAATTTCTGATCTATCTCTGGTCTGAGGCTGTTCAACTAAGCCTTTGATTATATTCAAGCCATATTAAGATATATCTTTTTAAGATATAACAGTCTTGACTTAGCAACCATCTGCAGGTCATTTGGTCCAGACTGAAATATCTCAACTATTACTAATCATGATGATGATGAAGATGAACACTAATGAATTTCTTCCAGTAGCACTATGAGGTTGACATCTTCATTTTTTAGTGAAATGTCTCAACAGATGTTTCAGCCCAGTCGCCAGACAAGTGTTGAGCTACTGTTAGCATGTTTCTGCAAAACCACAGGTAAATTTGTTTAGGTCATATTTTATATTTCTCTCGTGTCACAATGCTGCTTATGCTTTGCTTAGGTTTACGCACAAAAAAAACACTTGGTAAGAGTTAGGAAAGCATCAGGGTTTGGCTTAAAATTCCTGTCATGCCACAACTCAGCTGTTTAGCAGCCGTGTTGGCTTGCTGTAACCACAATCCCTTTCTTCTTCCAGTGTGAAAGTCAGCTGATAAGCATGTCATGTGAACGTGATATACCACGTTTGCTACCAGTGTCAACACTGGACGTATTTATTTGCTAACATTATATCCTGGCGTCTGGGCTGGATATTTGTTCCTGTCAGGATCAATTATAATAATGTAGGAGATCCCCTGACTTTCAATTAAAATTCATAATCACAATTGCAATGTCATTTTTAATTTATCCAATGCCTTGCTCTAAATACCTGCAAAACTAAAGATAAATGGCCTCAGCTTTACTTTGTGTTAAATGCTAAATAGCAAGAGGTAGCACACGGTGAACGGTTGTTTTCACAGTCATTGTGACCACTTTGGATTGCTGTCATTGATATGAAAGGGGCTCTTTGAACCAATCTGCTGCAATGAATGTGTATTAATCAATTCTTTACAGACCGACATGCTAGCAGATGTGAAAAATGAGACCTGGCCTGTGGACAATGTGTTGAAGTTGTTTAACGCTGCTGGACATCAGGATTTCCTTGTGAAAGATTCGATCGGATTTCTCAGCAATCAGAAGGATGTGACTTAATGTGACGATAATCTAGAAATGGAGCCTGCCAACGTAAACTAACGACCAGCTTCCTAAACAACACATAAGTTGGCCCCTTAAAGCCAAAGACTCCACTTTGCTAAACGTGGCCGTCGACTTTTCTAGGTCACTGAGTGCATTCGTCACCTTCTCGTTACGCTATGATGTGACAAGGCATGACTCATAATTTGATGTCAGACAGAGTCTCCTGACTGATACCAACTGGCAACTCACTCGACTGTCAAAACAAAGACACCCACCCCGGCCTCAGGGCACGTTACTCCAGGTACACCACACCTTGTTACTACCATGCGGAGTCTGTGTTGGCGCATACGTGCAGATGCGCAGCGCTTTGTTTTTGCATGTATTTGTATTTGTGCGGCTGCATGGCTGTGCGTGGGTGTATGTTTGGGTGCAAATTTGAGAGGCAAAAAAGGCACTGGAGAGGAGCTAAGGAGTAAAAGGACACAGAAGGTAGGGGGTGGGGAGGAGATGGTGTGCTATATGTCCAGAGGGTGTAAGAGGTTTGGAGTGGGAGGGATGTGTGGGATGGAGGAGGGACAAAACCCGGGGGGGAAGGCGCACAGGTAGAGACAGATCTAGGAGGGCTCAAGAGTCAGGTTACCTGGAATAGTTTTTGTTTTGTTTTGTCAGCAGGGCTTGGTCACTCAAAAACAACGCTCCCTCTGAATCCGCAGAGCGTCGAAACACAACGCCGCACACCAGCCCCGTTTATTACAGCCCTGGGGTTTTCAAAGAGGGGCAAGTCAGGCACCCTTCAAGCCAGATTCGGTTACACAGCCAGAGAGAGAGAGAAAGAGGGAGAGAATCAAGCCAGGTCTTTTAGTTGAAGTCAGTGGAGAGGACAAGTGAGTTTACAGGGGGAGTCCCACCTCCAGGGAGGGAGGGCAGTGTTTAGATTGTGCCCCGTGTTGGAAGAAGTGCATCTGGGCCTTACCAGGAAAGACAACTGCATCATGTGGGTGAGTGTAACCTAACATACTCATGGAAAATGGGAAGTTATGCCAGTGGTTTGCATTCGGGTGGAGTGGGGGGATATTATCACGCTGCTTATCCTGATGATGAGTTTGTTATCACACTGTGGCACAGAGACACGTTGTCCGACCAAAGGCTCCCTGTGTTTGCTTACCTGTACCCAACCAGTTTGTACAGTGAAACTGACTCATAGCAGCTATCTTTTGCATGTTGGAGATGCTATCTACGACTGAATGGGGTCATATACAGTGGGCTGTGGCTTTAAGCAAATGGTACTTTATAAACAGTATTTTGTTAAAGGTGTGTGATCAGCAGGAGCTTCTGGTGCAGGTAGGAACATGTTGGGTTCATACTGTCCACCGGTACTGATTACCTTTGTTTGATCGGGGAGGAAATTACAGTTTTGAGTTATTTTATCTCTGCTTGAAGCTAAATAGGAATTTTGAGAATGTATGTCTGCAACAACCACCTTATTCTATGAATAAAGGGCCTGCCTGTGTGTGTTAGTGAGCGCTGCACTCTAAGTACCTTACCACAGGTGAGCCGCTCTGGTCTAGTTCTCTGTCTTCCATGAAAGCTCATCCAACATGTCACGCGTAGTCTCTCTAAAAGCCCTTTTGTGCACGTTTCAGTTGAGAGGAACATAATCCAACAGCTGAGGGGAACACCTCGCTTCAACAAAAGGTTTACCATGCCATGGCTTTTATCTGTCAAGGCTGACCCAGTTATGATTTTTCACTGGGGTTGGAACAGTTCCCATTAACACCGGGTTAACCACTCAAAACCAAACAACACCATGTTTTAACGCGATGTCTGTTGCTAGAGAAGTAAAGTGACGTGGTAGCACCCAGCTAATGCCAAAGGGTTGTTTTGAAATGCTGCTGTGAGAACGGTTTATATTACTCATCGGGCCAATGATGACATTTATGTTTCCCAGTAGGCCTTATCAATGCACTGTCTGTCACGCTCAGGGTTTTTTATACCGATAGGTTGAGCCAAATAAAGTTTGGGCACGGAACAAAGGTCGTTTGTGCACCACCTAAGACCAATGTATCTAAAAACATTGTGGAGAACATAAAAAACTGAATGACTTCTCACAGATCTAATGGTTGGAGTTAGTCCTCAGTGGACCTCTAGCAAGTTTTGTCTCAAAGTAGTTTTTAAAACTGTTTATACACAGGTATGATAATATGTATGGTCTTGAAATGATGTGAAATTACATGTTTTTCACAACCCCCCCCCTCCAAATATGTACACACAAGTCTTCCACAGGCCGAGGGAAAAACTTTTCAGTCGTGTGTTTGTCCACTTTTGGCCACACTTTTGACTTTCTGAAGCCGTCGTTCTGGTTTTTCCAGGTTCGATGGACCTCACATGGTTTTTTTTTTTGCCTCATCATTAATCCTGTCTTTGTTCCTCTCTGACTTATTCAGCTGAAACTTGATATCATCAGTTGATGATGACCTAGTTTCACTTATCCTTTTTTTTTTCCTGCTGAGATTTTGTGTCAGCGATGAGGGTGTGTGATTCTTTTGAGGGGATTTGTTTTAACCGGCATATGTTAAAATAAAAAATAAATGCTATGAGTTTACATTTGGGACGCACAATATTGAAGTTTGCAGATATTTATTTCCACCTTGTTACAGAGAACACCAAATCTCTCTTGTATTAGAATTAACAAAGTATTATGCCTTCTTCTACTGTGATGGCCCACTGGTAGATGCAGACATACATTTCTTTTCAAAAGGTCCAATAATCAGTGGGCAAAATAATTGTTAATTATTAAATGATTGATTCATGTCATGCGCACTTCAATCTTTTGGGGACGTTGAGGAGAGAAGGTGTCTCAGACTCATATTGCATCCTATTATATAAAGTGAAGACGATACGGCTATAAAATCGCCACAACTAAGAGAAGTTGCATTTTTTCTATAGGAGTAACACTCATGTTACTCACCAAAACGCTGCAGGGCTTAATGCACACAGAACTCACTTTCAGAGAACAGAAATTTGAGAGAGATTTGACGACGTGACATGGAGAGTAAGGAACAAGAGTCTAGGTCTCTGACGCATGCAGCTTTTCACACTTAAAGTTGGACATGACCATCTGAAATGCTCTTACATAAGAGTGTCTCAGGGAGTTTCAACAAAACAGTCTCGGCCAGTAGAGCTGATTCATCGTGGCTGCATTCAAAAAATAAACCTGTCTAACAACAATCTTTGACCCTCTTTCTTTTAGAGCGCTTGTTCTAAGGGCTGGCTGTGGACACCAAACAGCCGCTTCAGCCGCTTTTTTTACAGGAAGTGCTTTTCAAACCTCTCTTTTCTGAGAATTTCCTTTAACTGAAGTAACCACACCAGCGGTGAAATATGCATATCAGGGAAAATAACAAACACTTTAAGCAGAAGTGATATTTCGAGAAGAGCATCTCATAGTCAACTCCTCATTTGGTCATCAGATATTCTGCAGCGTGCTTTTTTTTTTTTTCTTTTTGCAATGCATAGTATCGACTAACGTGTACTGTAAATATGGTTGTACTTAAAACAATGGCTGAAAAGCTGTGAGGACAAGTCAAAGGAAGAGCAGCAGGTAGACGAGAGTGCTCCTCAAACCGTCACTCAGCAACTGAGCTGACAAGCTGACAAGTGAGCCAGTCGTGTGTCACATGAGCTACAGTAGAGGATGAAGTGTATTTGCCTTGGATGAATAAAAGCACACACGCTTCCATATCTATCTGCCAAAAAACGTGTCGCCTCACTGAAGGGACCACACTGAGCGTGAATCTCCCAGTAAGACTGAACAAGCCAAGTGTCAAGACAGTGTTTCCGCTACACATTATGTTATCTTTTACTCATAAATCTTTGCTATTTTTCTTGTCAAATATTGGAAAGGCCTCATTTTCATTTTTCAAGTGAAAACTGTCTGAGAACAGTCTGAGAAAACAGTCACGAACGGTACATCCTTTTTCATTTGATAGCTGTGGATCATCCTTGGCTGCATCCTGTATTGGGACATAACTACCCTTCATGCAACTGGAATTCAGCTGATATCTTACCCAAGGATACGGGAGTAGCACGGGGCTTTAACCCGGCTCAGTGTGTGAAGGGTGAACACCCCTCTCACTGTACCACCCTGCCACACTACACCCAGTGATACTGTACATTTAGAGTCTATCACTTTCGTGTTGGGGTCTGTCTGGTAGATTATGAGAACTGCCTGCAGCATATGGAGTGAATGAGGCACATGGGTGTAACGTGACCGGCTCGTCGTCGCACACTATGTTCCATGTGTGGATGGTTGGTAATCCTTTGGGGCTATACACCTGTTTTACACATGGCTCAAGTAATAAAATGTTTTGCAGGGTATGAGGCGATTTATTCTCACGTGTTCCAATGCCCGCGTGGGAGTGAACACAAAAAGTCGCATCCAAACAGATCAGGAGAGCTTAGGATCGTCGCACACAAAAAATTACACAATCACAGACCTACACCTCCACCTAAACACACACGCAAAGTATTTCCTGCCAAGCCATGCAATGCATACTGTTTTCTGTTTTTCTTTTGACACCTGTGCTCATCTTGGTCTCATGCACCTTTTGTTATTCTTTCCCTAGACGATCGCCCAGGTGCCTGAGGAAAGCGTTAAACCATTGAATCCCAGGCAACACGGTGAGCTGTCAGCTGGGTTCATGTTGTTTATGAACATCATGTCCTATTTTTTTCCTCTTGACTAATTTCCTCCTTTGCAATTCCTTTTCTTTTTTTTCTTTTTTTCTCATCGTTCCAGTGGTTCCACGGCCAGGCCGCCACAGAAGGCCCATGACGGCTCCAAAGACTCAGAAAGACAAGGCGTCTAAGAGGAGGAGAGTTTTGCTGACTGTCTTGACAGTTGTGGTGTTGCTGGGCATACTGGTCACCGCAGGATACTTCAGTGAGTCACTGTGCTTTGACTGTAAATTTCCTCCTACAGTGTCATACGCACGCACCACAAGATATCTTGTATCATGTTTCAATACAAGACAAACATGTTATTCAAAAAGGTGGCACATTCATGGAAGGAATCTTCCAAGAAATCTGCCGCTCTAACCCGCACTGTTCTCTTCCCGTCCAATGTGCCACTCCTTTTCCCCCACAGTCAAGAAGTTAATTGACAGCAAGTATTTCTTCTGCAAGCGCTCGGTGAGATTCATCCCATTAGACCAAGCCTGTGACGGGAAAGCAGACTGTTCTGGAGGAGAGGATGAAGTTACTTGCGTGTCAAGCTTTACGGCCAACGCTACCTTTCCAGGTAAAGAAAAAAAAAGAATTTAAAAAAAAAAAACACCTGACTGTCTGGCTTCCTCACTACAGACACAAGCATGAAAACAAAAAAAAAATGATTCATCTTCTGATTCTGTGCCGCTCTCCCTCCCCGTAGTGCGCCTCATGACAGCTCAGCGAGTCCTGCAGGTGTACAGTCCTGGCTCGGGCTGGCGCAGTGTGTGTGGTGAGGAGTGGACCCAGCAGCACACACAGACGGCATGTAAACAGCTGGGATACACAAAGTGAGTTCACGGTGGATGAGTAGGTTGTGATGCAAATTCAATGGCTGGGTTGTTTGACATTAAGTCTGACGTCGTCTGCCCCCTGTCTTAACAGTAACCCTCGCAGCAGCACGGTCCTTGTGAGCACTTTAATAGCTTCCATGAAGACCGGACCATTCACAGCTGTCAGGCCCGGGACCACAAACACACCAGTACATCAGGCTACCACTGACCGGTGAGGAAGGCGACACATTCTGTCGTTGGAAAATCAAATGCTTTTAAACTCACTATTCGTGACGGAAGCTTCCTAAGTAAAATCACAAAGCCCTCTCTCATCTTTGCTTAGGATGAGATTTTGGATTCTTTTGGCATTAAAGAAACACGCGTCCTTACTGCATTTAGGAAAAACAAATATTTAGCTCATAAAGAAACATCTTACCTCAATGAATTTCCTGTCAGGAATCCTGAGTTAGGACAGCACATAGAAGCTAACAACTGATGGCAGCATGTTATCTGTAATTTTCTGTTACTTGAGCTAGTTTTGACGGGCACCAGAAGTATGGCCCATAATCACTGCGACAGTAACCTCCCGAGTGACCTCCCCAGGAAATGTAAGGATAGCAACATAGCTAGCCGGGACAGAGAAGTGCAATGACACAGCTGTTGTCATGGATACACGCAGTCCCGATGACGTTCTTCAGGAGCCGATCATGCAGCGACTTGTCGCTTCGGCTTGTGTTTGCGTCATATATGGTGTAACCCAATGGGACTCTAACAAAACGTTAGAAAGATGCAATGTAAAAGAGTGGCGCTGGCCGCAGCGGTTAGGGTAGGGCTTTTCTGTGTGGAGTGCTTCCATCGGTTCTCTTTGGGTACTCCGGCTTCATCCCACAGTCCAAAGACACACAAGGGAGGTTGACTGCTCGCTTTAAATTGTCTATAGGTGTGAACGCAAGCGTGAACGGTTGTTTGTCTCTACATGTCAGCCCTGTGACAAACTGGCAACTTGTCCACGGTATACCCCGCCCCCCCGCCGCACACCCAATGTCAGCATAGTCATTTCTACCAGTTTAGGAATTGCCTCTGTAATAAGAAGATAGGAGATTCCCCTCTGAGCCAGAAAGTCACCACTGTGATTAAAAAAAAAAAGCATACACTTCTCCCTTCCCCTGCTTCCCCTGATTCCAATCTTTAGTTCTCTCTTTCAGCACTCGTGTATCTTTCGAGTGCTTGTTCTCACAGTTTCTGTTCCTATAAGGCCAAAATCTCCCACTTTCTCATCCCATATGAAAGTGAACGTAACAGGCAGGTGTTGTCCTCACACAGGACAGAACTGAAACAGAGACAAAGTCAAGCACTATTTATGTATTTTCTTTGTTTGGCTAACTGTGTGGTACATATGTTTCTCTGAATATTTGACGAATGCCATTTGTTTTTCTTCTTCCAACAGAAGCGTGTGCAGATCTGGATCTGTGGTGTCTTTGTCCTGCTCAGGTGAGATGTTATTTTTAGAGCAGCAACCAGACGTCACTGTCGTTGTTTACCGTTTTCGACAAGGCAGAGTGGGGACTCGTAGATGGTGGGTGAGAGACGACATGGTTGCATGACCAGTTTCACAGGCCCGTACACGTCTGTACTAACCCGCGCAACTCTGCCTAAGCAACGCGTGACGGAGCAGTTTACTTCATTGTTTTTGAATTCTAAAAAGGAGGAAAAGAAACTCGCCTAACCTGACCTTTACTGAACAGAAGGATCTCGACAAAAGAAAAAAAACTGTTTAGAATAGACCACAGGCAGTGATCTTTGGCAATAACAAGATGCATTCGGTTTTTTTTTGTTTCTTTCTTAGATTGCGGAGAGGTGGGCAAAGACGACCGCATTGTCGGGGGCACGGACGCTCTCATCGAGGACTGGCCCTGGCAGGTCAGCCTGCAGCAGGGAGGCCAGCATGTGTGTGGAGGCTCCTTGGTGTCGCCACGCTGGGTTGCCACTGCCGCCCATTGTTTCACTGGGTGGGTTCACTAAAGTTCACCTAAACACAACAACAACAACAACAAAAAATTCCTTTGTGGTTGACATAGCACGTAAACTCATGCCCACATGTCTTCTTTGGGGCCTTGCAGCAGCAAAAAGGAGCTGACTCGCTGGAGAGTGGTGTCAGGCCGGACATTCATGGGCACGCTGGGAGGCTCCTATGTGGACAGGGTCGTACTGAACGGAAATTATGATCCGGCCGGAAACGACTATGATATCGCACTGATGAGACTCAGCAGCCCGATCTCAGTGGGAGGTGAGAGTTCAATGTGATAGTCACAAAGACAAAAACAGTCAGAAAAACTCCGGCCCTCCCTGATTGGTGTGTTTTGTGTTAGCATGTTGTTTAAAATGGCCTTGCAGAGACTGCAGGTGAAGTGTGAACCTCAACAGCCCAAATAAGGGCAAGAAATTACCCGTTATTCATTAGGATCACCTATGTTGCCCTCTAGTGGCATACATGCCACACAGCAAGCTCCTCACTATTATATATAAATTCAGCTAGTTCAGTCACTTGATCTGTACCAAGTAAACAGCCAAAGCTTGGACAAAATCAGATCAACAGAAAGTTAAGATTTTCTAATGAATGCACTGCCCCTGTCTTTCAGAGAGCCGCAAGCCGGTTTGCCTACCTCCTAAAGACTTTGGGCTTAGTGCCGGAGCCACCATGGCTGTGACTGGCTGGGGATACCTCGAGGAAAATGGTGAGAAACACCTACACACTGCCTGTCAGTGAACCTGTGAGCCACCTTGTGAATAATGGAAGACAACTTCTCCGACATCCTAACTCAAATGTTGCGTCCTTGTGCTTCCTTCAGGTAATGTCTCTCCTTCACTTCAGAAGGCTTCTATCCCTCTGATAGACCAGTCCACGTGTTCCAGCCCCTCGGTGTACGGCAGCTCCATAACACCAAGGATGATCTGCGCGGGCTACCTGGAGGGGAAAGTGGATGCTTGCCAGGTAACGGAATAATATTTTGTATTGTATGTTAATGCAATGTATTACTTTTTTAAAAATTGGATCTATTTCAAGTTTTCATGACTCACAATGTAACTAAGTTGTTTGCGGCAAAGCAGCAGTCTTTCATTTAAATAAATACACACCTTCTTTATTGTCGGTTAACAATTCTGGCAAACTTGTTAGATGAAAAACAGCTGACTTTATTTTGTTCAGGTTTACTGAGGATTTAATTCAACTGTGCAAACTTCAACTTGGAAAACGATGTCATGTCCTACTTTGCAGAAACACACCCTGCATAGGCCTATAGTTCATTATCAGCAGTGGTGTGCAGAGTATTTCACCAGTGGTATGCTCTCTTTGTATTTGTATTTCTTAAACTGTCACTGTGTTGCTTTGTATCCCAGGGGGACAGCGGGGGTCCTTTGGTGCACTTCACCTCCTCTCAGTGGCATCTGGTAGGAGTGGTAAGCTGGGGCGTCGGCTGTGCCCGGGAGAGAAGACCAGGAGTCTACTGCAACGTTGAAGAGATGCTCAACTGGATTCGTACAGTCATTGAGGTACAGCATACAGAGAGTGCTAAGCTTGTGTGACAGTAAGGTCCATCCATTAGCTTTACCCTAGCAGTGGTAATTCAACCAATCTACAATACAAAGCCTGCCCTGATCATTGTAAATTCCCTTCTACAGAAAAACCCCTGAGCTCCGCCACCGCGACAAGCAGCCACTACAAGACCGCAGTCCAGCCCTGCGGACAGTCGGACAGACTGTGAAACTGAAAGAACTCTTTTGTTTCGGCGTGGTTGACAGGAGTTTTGAGGAAGAAGTAGAGAAACGGGGAAGTTGAAGCTCGATCTCAGCAGCAGTGCAGATGAACTGTCAAACACAGCCTTATGCAAAAACACTGCACAACACACTCAGCACACACTAACTTATTTTCCAGTGCGGTTTGTGTCATTTCAGGTTCTTTTCTCAGGGTACAAGTACATTAATGTTTCGTGTTGCTGGTCAGTCTGGGACCTTTTTTTTTTTTTTTTTAGTTTTTTATAGTGTTATAATTTGATGGACCCAATTCACTGATCCGTGCCTTCTATCAGATGAAAATAGAATATTTGATCAATGCCAATGATTCAACATTAAGTGCACAAACTGTTTTAAGTGTGTTTAACTGTGAAGACCAGACTGGCAGACCTCAGACATAATGTACTTGATTACTATGTGTTTTGATTTTCCGTGTGCAATGATATACTAGGGTTCATATGGTGTCGAGAGGTAAAGGTAGACCTGTGCTATGCTACAGCCAGCAGAGGTCAGTGTGAAGCCTCAGGTTAATATCGCCGAATATTGAAAAAAAATAAAGCCAAGTCCAGGACTTGAATGCATACATGGTGCTGATTCAGTCCATCTAATCCGAGTCCATTTTAAAGGGCGAATGCACGGTTTTTTACAGCACAGACTTTCTGCTCACAGATTGATTCACATGAGCACTTTAAGTGGAAAGTTACTTGACCTTACTGTGTGTGTAGTTGATTCAAGTCAAATACTGCGCTGATGAATTTCCATAGTGCCTCAACAGTGAGTTCATATGGCACCACCTTCAGAAAATTGTAGCAATGGTGACTGAGTTTTCACCGCCACAGCTGAACAGATGTAAATGTTATTTCCTAAAAATGTAAAGGTAAGAGACAGGCAGTAAAATGTACATTCTGTGCACGCAGGCCAAACCCCTGTCATTTTAAAGTAATCATCAGATTCGTAGCAAAGTAAACATAGTCATCAACCTGTGTTTATTTCTCATTCTCAAAAGAGAAGTATAAATTGGCACTTCTGCTTTAATAAAAAAAAAACATATTGTATTATACTGTATCATATTATGGGATAGTTGGACATGAATGACATTTCTTCTGAGGTTTGCATATAGTATGGTGAGTGCCACGGTGATTTTTAATATTACGATTTGACTGTAAATATGGTACATTTTGTTGATTTTTATATGTATGTAAATAGGTTGTTTATATAATAAAGACATTCTTCTCTAGCTCGGCCACTGCAACAGTTGTTAGGACACAAAAACTGACCTGATATTCTGGTATGTGCATGTGCTGGAAACAGGATCTGTCTTTGCTCCGGTCTGTGTCCTCCTCCCGCACACACACACCCTCTGACCTGAGGTGAACAAAAGGAGCAACAGGAAACAGGATTTATGTGCACCGTTATATAAATTCTGAACAAAACATGATCCAAATGAAGTCATTTCAAACTTCATGCAGTGTCGGTGGAACATACCTTAGATTGTGCAAGAAGACAGGCAGATTGATAAATCACCTGATGAATGAAAACCACTCCTTGTTTCCATTTAGCAGATTGTCCAAAGTGACTTAAGAGTAATTCATACACTGATGGCAGTGGCTGCTGCCATGCAAGGTTCTGACCAACACATCTGGAACAGTTTTCGGGTTCAGTATCTGACCAGGGGAATCACATTCTTAATTTGGACACATGCAATGCACCTTTAATTTTCTGACACATACACAACATGACTCTTTCAGTCTCACCCACTGTGTTAACTATGTTATACTGCCCCCCTGTGGTAGATAGATGTTATTTTCTCCATTAGACCACTTTGCTACCTTTAAACTCCCATCAGACATGTTTTCTATTTCTAACCTGAAATGCTAGAGGATCAGTTTAAATAGCAAGACAGCAGCAACATTGTATCAGACTCCAGCTCCACTAGTACAAGGACCTTAAAAATGCTGTTCAAAGCAACAATTTTCAGACAAATGTGTTACTCAGTGAGAAAAAGGGAACAAAACAGAATACAGAGGGCCAGTACAAAATGCCAAGTGTGGAGGATCTGAGCTGCAGCTCTTTCAGATTCTGTCATTTTGTCAAAACAAAGCTATTTCTATGACAGGCACATCTTTAGAGATTTTTTTAAAAAAAAGGGAGACAGCTGTATGAATATGAAAAAAAAACATTTATTATTTCCTGAATATCAGAGAACTACAAAAGCCGATAACAAAACACGGATTAATCTCGATGTACAGCATCAGATGAACTCTACCAGGTGGTGGCCAACTGACGAGGTTATGAAAACTGCCACCTCCACGTTATTCCATTGAAGCCTTTAGCCCAGCGTTTCAGCAAAACCAACTGATTTTTAAGCAATAGAAGCTGATCGATTTTAATGATCTACTGACAACATGAAGAAGACTGAGTGCTGAAAAAAATGAAACAAGGATTTTAAGGTCCTTCAAAACAGCACAGCAGCATCTCACTGGCTGGATGTATTTTTATTCTTTATTGGAAATCAAGTTTTACACAATAGATGCATAGTTAACTCCTTTAACGACGGCTGGGGCCTTTGAATGGATTATCCTGGAGAAGAAAAGAGATGAAAATGATAAAAAGTGATTAAAACGTTGGTCAAAGAAAAATGGTTAAATGAGAAAGCACCTATGTGATGGATTAGATGAAATATGTTTTTGCTAAAAATGTTACACTTAAAGAGACTCATGCTTTATCATTTTCTGTGATCTCGTTTTACCTCATCACTATCATCGCTGTCATCAAATGCGATTCCCTTCGACGAATTGCTCTGGCTCTGAGAGCTGGACTTAGTGAAGGATGATGACGACGAAGCTGCTCTGTGGAGCACAAGAGAAAGACGCAGATATTTTGGGTAAAATATACATCATAGTTGCAAAATATATGTGGAGACATGTACATGTCAGTCACTACTTTTTTTCACTGACACAACGTAGATGAAACGAACATACTTTGGAGGGGGTCGGGTATATTTCCTTGCAGGTATATCTTCATCTGAGTCATCAATGTTCAGCTGGAAATGAATAAAGAAAAGCAACGTTGAAGAATAGTAAGGATCACATAAATATTTAAAAAAGAGGTGTGTGTGTTTACTATAGATGTCTACTGTATGAATTTTCACTTGACTTACGTCATCTGCCCTGTAAGATATGGCGGCTCCGGTCCGAGAAGGTCTCTGGGACGGAGCCTGAAATGCTGAGGAATGAGGCACAAAGAAAAGACGAAGTTGAAGGCGGTGAAAGATTTCTGTGGATTCTCTCGGATACCTGGCACATCGTTGTATACAGAACGTCATCACACTCACACACTCCTACCTTGCATAATGCTCCTGCTTTGGGTTGCTGTTGAAGATTTTTGGGAGCGGCCCCGACTGGCTGGCTTTGATTCGGAGGCAGCAGCACCTGGATGGACGGATGCAGGGTTTATGACTGGACGTACAACATCATTATACAGAGTCCTTTGTTGATGCTGAATTAAAAGTAATTGAACCCGGCCTACATTTATAAATAAACCTTTGGCACATCTATTTGCCACTGTGTATGTCAGATAATGCGATAACTCACCTCTCCCTCTTCCCCGGCTGCCCCGCCCTCTACCTCCTCGCCCTCTGCCTCGTGTGGGGGGTGGCAATAATGCTTCATCAGAGTCCATAGCGATATCAGCAAGATCGTCAGATATATCCAGATCTCCAGAGTCATCGCCGCGCTCCAGACGGTGCGCTTTGGCTCTGTCCATAGCTTCTTTGATTTCGTTCTCCTCCTCAGTCGTGTCTTTTTTTGAGTCTCTGAGTCGCTGGATCTGAAAATGCAAACATTTACACTCAATGACGCATCAACCTCAGCTTCATCTATCCTCCTTCCAATGCCAGCCCCGCCCACTTACCTCTGTGTCTATATCCTTCTCTGTGGTTACTGCTCTGGCCTGGAGGTGGCGCTGTGTCTTCTCTAACTGGTAGGTGATCAGCTCCTCAATGGCATCTTTTTCATCTTTGTCTACGTACTCCTGAATGGCCTTCCCCATGCCGTTCTCGGTCAGAAGTGACAGCTGCACTGTCTGGGAAGATACGCACACACAGAATATACAGTATATGAAAATAAGTGTTATGACACCTTAAATATAGGACTTTTAAGCACTTTCAAGGTACCTAAACCCAAAATGTCCAGAACCTTGAAGCATTTATCATTACATCTTATTTGTTAATATGACTTCATTTGCAAAAAATCCTGTTTACACAACTCATTTACACCAAAGAATAATACGTATACACTTGGTTTTATTTACTTACATATACTTCAATATTAAAATATTTTTGATCAACATGAGAGATTATGTCCATAAGGCACCAGATTATGTTGATTTATTTGCATACAAGGTTATTTCTACACTGGAAAAAAGTACAACATTTTAAACTAAGTCTTTTCCTAACTTTAAGATTTTGCTCGTACCCTGCCTGTAAGTATGTGACAGTGTGTGTGTTTATAGGGGCACAGTACCTTTTCGGCGGCCTCAAAGTACTTTTTAACCAGGTCCTCCACTCTTAGCCCCTCAACTGCTGTGTTTCTTATCACTTTGCTGTAGTCAACATTGACCTCATCTGAAAAGCAAAGATTTAAACATGTCAAAAATAGTGTACACATACAGAGGATTCATGGCTGTGTATTCCGTCCGTGTCAAACCTTTGATGTCCTCCTTTTTCTCACGACGTCTGACAAAGTGAATGATGTCTTTTGGGTTGGCCACGCACTCCACAAACTTCTGGCTGAAGCGAGCGGTGTTGAACGTATCAAAGCCTCCACTGTAGTCCACCTGAGGAGGGCAATGAGGAGCATGAGTTTGGATGTTGCGTGCGTGACGATAAGCGCACAGGCTGCGCGTGTGTCCATCTTACCCGCAGTCGGATAAGTGGCTTCTCTGGGGTGAGCGGACATCCGAGTCTTTCTCTTTCAGCTTCTTCTATCATCTGTGTCACCTACAGAATGACAGCAGAAAAGAAACAGAAGCAGGTGTAAGAGGGCTGTGACGATTAAGCAATGGATGCCAGATGGGCTCTGTATGTTTAATGGTGACTTTTCATGTTACCTTTGCATAGCAGAAGTTCTCCACTTTCTTTGTGACCTGTGGTGTATCAGGTGTGAAGAGGTCTTGGTGGTCTTCCAACACCACATCCTCGATGAAGAACTGACGCACCGTCTTTAAGGGGATCTTTTCCAGGTTCATCCTGCGACCTTTCACCCTCAGAAGCCCTACATGCCTAGATGCACACGAACAGAGTAGATTGGCTACATGTTCACTTCAAAACACTTTCAGAATATTGCTCACTTTGTTAATGACTGTGTCTATTTGTACTTCTTGGCAGCCTCTCCAGGGGACAGGGAGGTGGCTACAGAGCTGCCAGGCTGCGTCACGTAGAAGAGCTGCTGTTCATTTCTGGTTGGTGTTATCAAACACTCGTGCTCATGACCCCACACCACCAAGTCAATGAAGTCATCCAGGAACTGTTCAGGGATGTAGTTAGTGGGTCCATGCTTACTCCTAGAAAAAAATAACACAGACAGAAAATACATAAAAATGCAGCATAGAGTGGAAACGTACAATGACAATCTCGCTACCAGGGGGGACAGTCGCAATCATTGGACCGGGGCGGCGGGCGGACGGACACTTGCTCGTCACCCTCACCTGCTACAAAGCAGCTAATATTGAAAATTAGTATAGTGGCGCTGAGCTAGCAGTAAAGCGCTGGCGCTGAGCTAGCAGTATAGCGGCGCTGAGCTAGCAGTGTTCTGACACTTGGAAGAACATTAAACCAATGTATTAAATGAGAATATAATCAAAAACCCTAATGTAAAACATAGCATCCTATTATTACCCTCTCTGGAAGTCCCTTACACTGAAATTATAGAAGCATTTGTACGACATCTGACAGTCTTTCATGTTTTAACATTGGGTACAATATAAAAAAAATACAGCTCTTCCCTCTTAATGAATTACACAACATACACATGGATGCACACACCTGTTCTGATGGATGGCAAAGAGGTTAAACCACTCATCTTGGTCTTCTTTGGGGCGAAGCATCGTTACCTGATTGTTGACAAACATCCTGTGCAAGCGCTCATCTGGTATAGAGCCTATAAATACACGCAAATACACACAGAAGTTTGACAGATACTACAATTCCTTTTTCTTCTTGATCCTATAATAGCATTTCTTTTCACACTTACCAAGACCATATAAGGCTAGCTTGGTGTTGCCTTTCTGCATGAGTACGGGACTAATCTCTATCCTCTCCACTGAATGAGAGTGTCCAAAGTGATTGACAAGTCCAGAAGCACTCAGCAGATCTATTGCACACAAACCTTCAGCCTAGAGGGAAATAAAAAAGAAAAACAAATGCGCAAATGCAAATACTTGCATATTAATAATTCTTATCTTGTCTAATAACTTCTTTCATGCGGGAGGAAACTCACCCCAGTTGGGTCATCATGGTTACCATGAATACTGAATACAGGAATAGAGATGTTCAAGTTTTCATCCTGATAGTTAACCCACGGGAACCTACGACACGTATATTACAATATTAGTCTAACATTCATTCAACAAGAAGACAATGTTTTGTGAGAATGGCCACACAAACACAGCAGACACTGACTGGGTGGTGTTGAAGTTGACAGTCTGATCACTGAGAAGGTTGAACGTTACGGGCGTGTCTCCCATGCAGTATTTTCTCAGCATAGTGATGCAGCTGTGAAGGCACCGGCGTGACGGCTTGTTGTCGTGGAACAAATCGCCACCCAGCAGGATGAAATCTACCTGCAAACAGAAAGGTAAACAAATGAACAACCCTGGCTCTGACACTTACACATATACCCGTCCGTCATCTCGCAAGTACCTGATTAGTCTTGGCACATTTCATGATCTCATCGAGCGTGTTAAAGGTGTCGCTGCCACGGATAGCATCCTTCTCGAGGAAGCCCAGGTGAATATCTGTAGCGATGAGGATCTTGAAGGTGTCCTCATCATCCCTAAATCCATCAAAAAAAATACACAGCTCATAGATTATTTTTCAGACTGCACTGTGCGTTGCTTAGATATAAAGATAATATATTAGTTCTTGGGAGATTCAACGAGTGAATACAATCACATTATATTTAGTTTTATACTTGTAATCTCAGCTGTAACTCACAAGGTGCTCTCCGAGGACATGGTGGTGTGGGAAATGGCAGATGTGTTCACACCTCACAGGTAGTCAGCAGAAGGCTTCCCTGCAGAAAAATGGCAGAGGTTATTTTGCTTTACATTTGAGACATGCGATAGCTGTAGTTACAAATATGCATACCGTTTTTAATCGCTTCGAATTAATACAAAAAGCCATGTTTACAAAATAGGCGTCAGCGAGCAATAACGTCACATTTAAGCAGACATTCAAGTCCATTGTGTTTGACAAATTGTGTGATAGCTGGTATAGCTAGCTAGCTAATAAACAGTTTGTAATGTCGTAACTAGCTAACAGAAACACCTAACTTCATAAGCTACAGCGAGGATGGCGAGGTAAAGTTAGCTTTCATGTTTGAAAACCGAAAACCGAAAGCAAGTGCGATAGTTAACACGAACTGAACTTATGTTTACATATCGGCTCAGTCTAATTTACCATTAATATATCTATGAAACGTTAGGTAGTTACTATTTGTTATGGCCGATATAAGCTACAACGTGGGAGGAAACATCGCAACCCACCTCCTCCAGAATGGGTAAACTTGCTCTCTGAAAAAGTCCCGGCAAGTCTTGCACAGGCTCTCCCCGCCCCTTCACCGGTGGCTCAGAGTTATTGTAGTTTTCTTCCCGAGGCACCATCGGTCTAAACTGGAGAATCTCCGCCGACGAAAAACTACATTTCCGGTAAGCAAATGTGTATGCGTTCGTTTTATTCACAAAGACGCGCCAGACCTGATGTATCGTCAACGCACATTTGATGTGTATGTGTGCGGCGTCTGACGGGCCGGGCTGGTATAAATATCACGCGAACCCCATCAAAAACCCTGGCTTAGTTGTCTTGACAAGTGATGTTTTTCTTTTCACAACACATATTAGCACTGGCAGCAGCTCCAGAAGCGGGGCTAAGCTAGCAAGCTGTCATCTGTGATTAAAAAAAAGACTCGGTTGTAGCTTTACTTTAAGCCAACATTAGCGTGTTTCTGCTTATTCTGCTGTCTGGTTCAGCACAAGAGAAGCGGACTGGATTGGCTGCACTTCGATGGAGACGCTGTCAAAAACAGCCGCTGCCGATGCTACGCGGGGAGAGGTAGTTTACCAGATCTTGCCTGATTTAACTTTAAAAGGAAGACTGAAAGCTGTTCGCCACAGTTTGTATTAGCAATAAAACAAAATGTAACCTGACTGTGCGGAAAAGCTACCTAGCAGCAGTTGCTACAACTCAAACCAGCTGATGCTGCAGACCTGGAAAGTCTGCTGAAGTCTCCCCCGTTATCTGTTTCATTTGACTTGAGCAGGATAAATAACTCATGTTGTGACTTTAAGTTGAGTTTGTGCATTAATTTAAAGTTTTAGCTCACATTTATTTCACTTTCGGTCCCTCATTTGCTGATTATGTTCATGATGAGATGACAGCCACCACCACACCGTCTCCAGTGCTCATATATTATAGATATCAGCTTTGAAAATAAGTGCAGTACTCCCCAGATATTGTAGGATACTGTTCATCATTATCCTTATTTTCTCTGCAGAAGCTCTGTCCACCACCACCACCCAGCGGAGTCGTGTCTGACAGCCTGTCACTCCCATCTTACAAAGACTATCCTGCTCACCGTCCCCTCATCAACACACTTGTGCATCACACACCCCAAACACACACACATCAGTCCCCTCGCCTGTCGTCACCCAGCAAGGCATTCCCAGAGACCAGCAGTGCAGGTAACTTTAATTTGTGCGTGCATGTGTGTGTGTGTGTGTGTGTGAGTGTTTTCCCTTTACAAAGTTTCCACTGAGGTATTGTGATGTTTGAGCGCTCCATGGTTACAGCGTGTGCAACCTGATGCCGCGCTACTTGAATGTCTCAGCTACACTGACATCCATTCATTCAAGTTACGATCCCTTCCTCCCATTCCTCCATCCCGACTTGAAAACCATATCATATTACACTACGACTGTAATCACAGTGTGAATATGTTAAATGCAATCTTTCATATCTCCATTTGCATCACATTCTTGTATCCATCCGCGTGTGTGTGTGCATGTGTAGCGATCCTATCCGCCTTGAGGAACCTCCAGGAGAAGATCAGGAGGCTGGAGTTGGAGAAAGGACATGCACAGCTCAGTCTGCGCTCCATGGGGAAAGATGCATCTCACACACATCTGCAGAGCAATCAAGTCACACAGAGACACTTAAATGGTCAGGCAGACACAGAAAGAGGGAAAGGTGGCCAGACAGACTGCAATCAAGGTGAGTGTGAGCATAACATGTAATAGCTCATGTTACTTATATTTCTTCCTCTCTGTATCTTATTCCGGTATCTCTTTGTCTGATCCACAGTGTTGATCACCAACCTGGCTGCTGCAGAGTCTCGCTGTGTGACCCTGGAGCGACAGCTGGATCACATGAGGAGGCTGTTGCGCAATGCCAAGGCAGACAGGACCAGCCTGCTCAAACAGCAGGTTAACTTAATATCATAGGCTGTGATATGCCAGGGCAGAAAATACACTGAAACCGTTGCGTGTATGGATGTTCTTGAGTGAAAACCTCTCTTGTGTGAGTAGATTTTGTGGAGCCGTATTAATTGTTTTCCACACTTTCAGGTTTCCATGGAGACAGCCAAGTCAGCCAATCATCAGTGTGACACCGTGTCTGAGCATGCCCAGCTGGAGAAGCTGGAGCGACTGGAGCAGGAGTACCTCCGGCTGACGCGCACACAAAACAACGCCGAGGTAAACACCCAGAGACTCAGTCTCTACACAGACAGAAGGAAACTGTGTCTTCAAGCTTAGTCACAGCCCATCTGTCTGTAAAGAAAACAAACAGTGAAGGACGTTATCGAAAAATTGTGAAGGTGAAAGGCTTGTAGCTCTTCAGGCCTCAGTGTGAAATGAAAGGCTTCTTTTCGGTTAAGCAGCCTGCAGTACGCAGTTTACGCTGAAGCCATATGGGGACATGGAGGCACAAACCAAATCCTGTAGGTCAAAAACCACTGATGGAGCTCTGGTTCCTCAGAGAAGTTCAGAAGTTACAAGCTGGGTTGTCATCGTAGACTGATTTAAACATGGACTTGTGTGGTCTCACTTAACCAAAGTTATATTGAAAAGCTTATTTATGGTTTAATCTCAAGTGGGTAGTGACAAGAAAAATCCTGAATTCTGTTATCATTATCACCACAATAATGATCGTGTGTCTGAACGTGTCAGATGAAGATTCGGCAGCTGGAGATGAAGCTACAGGAGGAGGAGCATCAGAGGAAGCTGGTCCAGGTTCAGGCCCATCAGGTAACAACATCTGTATTTCTCTTTAGCTACACTAGCATTTACTCATTATTGACAGCTTATACTCTGTCTTTTATTCCTGTCCATTGTTTTACCATTCTGCATGCTTATGCTTTATGTAAATGATGAAACGTCCAGAGAGTGATGCTTAACTTCTTGTTTGTGCGTCTGTGTGTGCATGTACACGTGTGTTCCTCAGCTGCAGACGGGTTTAGAAGCCAACAGGATCTTGCTGCAGTCAGTGTCGCCCCGTCTTTCTAGCAGACAGTCCAAAGAGAGGAAGTCCAATTCAAAGGTGAAGACCTTCACAGGGGTGATTTAAGGATTAACTCCAGTTCAAGTGTACTGAGAATGTTTCCTTTAATCCTTTTAAGTAGATGTTTGAACGAATATGACAAGACAGCTGCAGTCGAGCTCTTTTTACAGTGTTGGTACATCTGTGAACGTCATGTTGAATCAAGTATGCAGGAATACAAGTGCATTTGTTTGGATTCAAGTTAAATTCTTAAAATAGTATAGAAATCCACAGAAGTTCAATTTCTCTGCTTTCTCACCTTCTCAGAAATCTTCACCACGGCAGTCATCCTACGCACAGCCACACTATAGACTGAGCCTCAGAGATGTACCTTTTGTTGCTGGAACGGTAGTATGGGCACATAGTCCTTTACGGTTTTAATACGTTTACATTCAGTTTTTAACGCTGTTCCTTCTTCACGCTGGCTCTCTCTTTGACTCTCCTGCATCACTCTCAGTCGGTCGGCTGCAGCCACTCAGTCCGAGCAAACGTCCAGTCGGTCCTGTCTCTCCTGAAGCGTCACCAGCCGCACCTCTGCAACAGCCGCGTCCTCTCCAACAGCGCAAACGGCTACGAGACAGGTGGTAGCAGGCTTTCAGACACATCCTCCTCCTCTTCCTCCTCCTCCGCCAGTGGCGAGGAGCTATCAGAGCTGCTGCAAGCGCTACAAGAGGAGCTGCGACTCATGAGCTTGTGAGTGAAGCCGCATCAGAGCGATATCAGGAGTGAATTGCTTTGAATAGTATTAAACTCGACTGTGCGTGCATGCAGGGAGCAGGACGAGCTGACGAGACAGGTGGAGGCCTGCGTCTCTGAACAGGAGAGAAAAGATCTTCAGAGGGAGCAGGAGAGGCTGCTGCTGAAGATGGAGAGGAAAGGAGAGCAGATCAGTAAACTCTACAAACATAAGGCACAGGTAGGTCCTCACACAAAAAGGATTTCTTTTTGTTGTGACTCCCGTGCTTTATTCATTCTTGTTTCTCCCTTTTAGATAAAGAAGTTTAGAAAGGCTCAGTCTAGGCCAAACAGCGCAAAGGAGGTGAGGGTGACAACCACAGTGTCCACTAGAGGTCGCTCCGCCGGAGCTGTCAAAGTCAGACCAGGAGAGAGAAGCAAGAGGAACCTGAGGCTGCTGAGGGACATGAAGGCTCTGCAGACTTCATTACGGACCTCAAACTGAAACCTACCAGGACGCGAACACATCAGATTAGGTTCATCTTGTTGGTGCTCCCTACCTACCTACCTACCTACCTACCTACCTACCTACCTACCTACCTACCTACCTGTGGCCATTATTTCACCTTCAACACAGCAACTGACTGAACATCACTACAGAATAAAATCTAAAACCAAGTGTCTAGTCATGAACATATGGCCTGTGATCTCTTGTCAAAAAATCTGTTTATTTGCAGTATTAGGAACATTTTAAAGCATCTAATTTATTGAGTCTGGGTCTCCACCACCCAAACTGCTATTTGTTGTCTGATTTGTCATCTGAGTGTAAATTGACTGGCCAGAATATTTGAAAGAGAAGGCTTTGAATTATAAATGACTTATTTGTTAGAAAAAAAAACATTAAAGACGTATTAATTAATGCATATGTGTTCATGCAGCATGTTGGCTCAAGCCTCCACCTGGACTTGCACTTGTTCATCTTTCACCAGCAGAGGGTGTGAAACATCCAGAGACTGCTGGAAAATGTGTTTGAAATGCTCTGGTTCATTTAGTTTTTCATTTAGTTTACAACAACATTCACAGTAATGGGCAACCTGACCCTTAAATGAGTCCTAGAAAAAGAAGATAAATATTTTTGTCTTTTATTTTTAGGAAGCCGGAATCTCATGGTACATAAACATTCCTGGGTTGCTCTATAGCTACAACTGTACGATACCATAAATATTAATAAAGTGGATTGTTAGTGTAAAGAAACTGAACTGGTGAAACAGTTAGATGATGTGATGAAGGACTTAAAAAAGGATATTTTGTATATTTGGTTAAAACGACTGAATCCCCTCGACTGATTGATTAATAGACTGATTGATGTGTCATACTGCAGATTCTCAAGGACTGTATGACACGTGTTGTTTGTTATGATTCAGTGTCTTTGTAATTATTTTTACAGAGTTACGTTGCATATTTTGATATTTTTTTGACCGATCATGGGGAACTTATTTTCGAGTGAAAACGTGTTTCGCTGAGAAATAAAACAATTGTGGTTGCATTTGGCTGTTTTCTTTAGTTCTTAATTATTAGTTGTAATTTTTTTGAGGGTCTCTGAGGTCTTGTGTCTGATCTGCTCTCCTCTTTGACTTACCTGTCTTTGATGCTGGCACTCATGACGTCAGTAGAGCAGAATAAAGTCATGTTGACCTTAAAACAAATCACAGTAAACCATTTCAGAATAAATATAGCTTTAATTCACTGTAAAGTTAAGGAATAATGCTGAAGTTATTATAACTTAGAGGTTGTATTGTCTTATAACATTTAATGAGTGATTAAAGTGATGAAGAATCTTTCCCCCTCAGTATAAACATTGTTGTTCTTAAATCTAAAGACCACAAACCTTCATTGTCTTTTTTTGTGCAGTAGAACTTTGCTTATGCACAAATGAAACGTGTTAATTAATCTACGCAGGGTTTGAAACACGTGTAGGCTGAGTATTGTTAAATATTATCCATGTATAAGCCCTGTCTTGTGGTTGCAAATATCCAAAAGATGTGCCTCTGGGCTTCCGTACATGAAATTATCCATAATTATTTAGATTTGGCTGAGAAAACTAGTAGATGCATTTGTCACACAAACTGTAGACTAGCAGAAATAGTCTGGTCAAAGGGTCTGTGCAACTGAATAATGAATTATATTTAGCTGGCATTATTAATCATGATGTGAAACGTGTCCAAGGCTGGTTTCAGCAGCAGCTCCTGCGCGTCTGTCTCCATCCAGCTGCAGCCCGGCGCGATGTGACGAGGATGCTGTGAAGGAAACAGTGGCTGCCGGACACACTGCGCTTTCAACTCAAAGATATGGTATGTTGCTTTTAGATTCTTTTTTTTTTTTTTCTCTTCCAAACTTCCTTCTCCAGACCTTTTGACGCGACAGCCCCGTTGTGCATTAAATGTCTTAAATGTCGTCGACAGTATGGATTCATCAACACCTGTTTGAAATCGATGGTAGTCGAGGAGTTTGGCGAGGAGACGTGGGTCAAGCTCAGGTAAGAAGAAGATTAAAGTTTACTGTATTTACAAATTTGTTTTAAAGGGCTATTCCAAAGCTGCTGGTGTCTTCTTCTCTTGAACAATGAATCCACTTTCTTCCCAAAACCATCACCACCATGTGCAGGGATGAAGCCGGAGTCCAGGATACCTTCCTCACATACGAGGTCTATAAAGATGAAATCAGCATGCAGTTAGTATCAAAAGCCTGCAAGCTTCTAGGTGAATAAATCATCATGTGTGTCACCTTGTTTTGTTTCCATCTTTAAATTCAATTTATTGTTTGATTTGAAATGGCTAATAAATAAAGATGTATTGTTTTTGTTTTTTTTCATAAACTGTGTTTGTTTTGTGCAGGAGTGAAGCCGGAGGTCGTCCTGAGGCAGTTTGGAGAATATTTCTTTGAGTTCTGCAAACGGTCGGGCTACGACCACATGCTGCGGACGCTGGCAGGAAATTTATTTGAATTCACCGAGAATCTGGATGCACTTCACAGCTACCTCGCCCTCTCCTACAAGGTGCCTGCTCCCATACCAGTGTGACACGTGGTCATTCTTTCTTAGTCTCAGGAGAAAGCTGATTCATCCTGTATTTATCTTTGTTCTTTTAGGAAATGAATGCACCCTCTTTCCGGGTGGAGAGGAACCCTGATGGTACCATGCTCCTCCACTATTATTCAGACCGCAGAGGACTCTGCCACATCGTCCCTGGTAATTAACTGTCCCTGGCCAATTTCATCAATGAGCTTTTGTATTATTCTCATAATTGTGCCACCATTTGATTGGCCTTCAGATCAATGAAATTCACAGCCATGTTCTCTCACAGGTATAATTGGAGCTGTCGCCAAAGATTTCTTCAACAGTGAGATAACGATGGAAATCGTCAACCAGCTGGAGGAGCTGGAGAGAACCGGGAAGAAGGAGCACGTGGTTTTTCTCGTGACACAGTGGCCCGCTGTGGCTGCTCGGACCAGTAGAACTGAGTCTTTTACAAGAACCCAATCCCTTCAGCCTTCGGCCAAACGACGCGACGCTCCAGAGGTTAGCTACATGAGACCTGAAGTGTAGTGCGGACAAAATGAGCCATAACAATAAATGTATGAACTCTGTCATGTCTGTGTCCTCAGCCTCTTCACCGAAATAGGTCCAGCATCAATTTCTCTGCACACAGGAGTCACTGGGAGACAATCAGAGGGCTGGTTCGCCTCGGGAAAGGTGCAGTGCAGACATACAAACACACAAAAATGAACCTTGGAGCAACAGGTTGAGTCACATACCTGCAGGTGGTTGTGAATGTGTGTCTTTATTTTCAAAGTTAGACTCTTTGTCTCGTCTCACAGGCAAACTGTTGAGGGGCTTTCAGCCGGTGTACCCTGCAGCCCTCAACATTGATCTGAAGACTTTCTGCCACGCTTTCCCTTTTCACATAGTCTTTGATGAGCAGGTACAGTATATTTTTGCTGGTTGTTAGAAAGACCTCAAGTGTCACTCATGAGTAACTGGGTCATGATAAATTAACCGGAGTGATCCTGGTGGCGTCTGAGGCAGCTGGTGGTGCACCAGGCAGGGGTGAACCTCCAGAAGATCGTCCCCGGGCTCCAGACGATGAGCATCCACCTGGACCTGTACTTCAGCATTGTGCATCCTGAAGTCACCTTCACCATCTCCAGCATCAGGAAGTTCATCAACAGCCACTTTGTCCTGCAGACACGCAGGGACATGATGCCAGAGGCGTGGAAGGGCAGGCCCATGCTGCAGCTCCGAGGTAGACTGTAAAAAAAAATCTAAAACTCTATATAGATTTGATATATTGTCTCCCCTTAGCAGATTGTTTGCTCCATGCAGGTCAGATGATCTGGATGCCCTCTCTGGACTGCATGCTCTACCAAGCTTCTCCACTGCTGAGAAGCCTTCAGGAGCTGGAGGAGAGGGACATGCACATTTCTGACATCGCGCCCCACGACGTCACCCGCGACCTCATCCTGCTCAACCAGCAGCGACTGGCCGAGATGGAGCTGTCCAGTCAGTTGGAGAGGAAGAAGGAGGAGCTCCGCCTCCTGTCTCAGCACCTGGAGGAGGAGAGGAGGAAGACGGAGAACTTGCTGTACGCCATGCTGCCCAAGCACGTGGCCAACCAGCTGAAGGAGGGCAAGGCGGTGGAAGCAGGTGATGGGAGCGAAAGTGCTATGCGTGTGATCAGAACAATCAGAATGTTCTGATCTGACTGCTGTGTTTGTTTCTCCTTCAGGAGAATTTAAAGAGTGCACCATACTGTTCAGTGACGTGGTGACGTTCACTAACATCTGCTCCCTGTGTGAGCCCATCCAAATTGTCCTCATGCTGAACTCCATGTACCTCAGATTCGACCGGCTCACGACTGTGCACAATGTTTACAAGGTACGTTTTTGACACAGGGACGCAGACACATGTTATAGTAACAATCATTTGAAAGTTTGTTTTTGAATCTTGGCTGTGCGTATGTGGTGTTTCCCAGGTTGAGACCATAGGGGACGCGTACATGGTGGTAGGAGGGGTGCCCATACCCGTCTCCAGCCATGCTGAGAGGGTGGCCAACTTTGCCCTGGGTATGATCTTGGCTGCGAGGGAAGTTATCAACCCTGTGACGGGAGGGCCCATCCAGGTGCCAGAATGTTTGTATTGCATTTATCAACGACACGGTGGTGGACACTGGTGACGAAGTACTCAAAGACTGTGTATCTCTGCAGATCCGAGTGGGTCTCCACAGTGGTCCCGTCCTGGCAGGTGTAGTTGGGGAAAAGATGCCTCGCTACTGTCTGTTCGGAGACACGGTCAACACCGCGTCTCGCATGGAGAGTCACGGCCTCCCCGATAAGATCCATCTGAGCCCCACCGTCTACCGGTGAGGACGCACACATTCATGCACTCACCGCAAAAGCTGTGATACCCTCCGTCTGATTTCCACATCCCGCATTCCCGCATGTTTCCCAGGGCTTTGAGGAATAAAACCTTTGTTATCCAGAAGAGAGGGGAGATCGAGGTGAAGGGGAAGGGCAGGATGACCACTTACTTTCTTGAGAGGAACGTGGGAGTCAGCGAGCAGCAGATTATGGGAGTCTCAGACCGAGCGACTGGAGCCAGACAGCAGGACGGCCAGATGAGCTTCCAGCCAGGTCTGTTTGCTGTCTTTATTCTACATCTCCAGATTTGCATTTATATATACAGTTGTGTGGTTTTGAACTGCCCTGCATACACATGAATGTCTCCTTTTCCTTTTTCTTCCCCTGCTGTAGCTGTTCGGACTCAGCACACGGATGACCTCTGCTTGATCCCAATGAAATATGAAGACAGCCCGAGTGAACCCCTGCTGCCATCACACATGTCGGAACCCCAGAGCCGCCCAGCAATCAAGCCCCGGGACTCGGAGAGCTACGGAAGCCTGCACACTGATGATCAATCACAGAATGGAGACCTTGACCAGTTAAAACATACAGAAAGAGTTGGCCAAACAGGAGCGAAATTCACAGAAAAACACATGGGCGGCTTGGGCAGTGACGGACAAGTGAACCCGGAGGAGCAACGCTTGATCGAAGGTGCTCAAAAAAATCAAAGCAAACTCACCCGAACCAAGTTCTGTGTGGTCCTGTGAGCTGGTTAATTATCTGCTGAATGGCTGAATGACGATGAAATGATTCATCAAACAAACACGTGCAACATATTTAACATGTGCCAACAGCTTCTTTTGTACATCGGTCTTATTATGTGTCGCATCAGACTGCTAGATTTTAGGCAGTGTCTGTGTTTCCCTTTTGTAAATTTGTCATACTTGTCATGTAGTAGATCAAATGTTATATTAAAGTTTTAGGTGACACCGTACGATCCGCTTGTAGTGCATAAATCTGTCTCACATACTGAATAATAAAAGCATTTGCCAAGTCGCTGATTTACTTTTTACAAGCTCAGAAGGTAAAAAAACATTCAGTTAAGTGACTTTTCATTCGTTTTCATGCACTATAAAGACAAATCCACATGCTCACCCTCGTTTACCTGGTGCACTTAAACAAATGTGTGCGCTCAGTTAAGTTGAAAAAAAAAAAAAAAAAAAGAAAGAAATAAAGCAGCATCTGAACACACACTGCTCACAAACCTCAGCTCAAACTGTCAACTTAGGCAATGCTGAGCGAACGTGAATCAATATTTGCAAAACCTGCAGCGTCTCCTAGTGGTAAATTGCGCTCGGAGGAAGAGTTTGAAGTTGATATCCTGTCACGTTGTTTTTTAGTGTGGAAGAGTAACAACAAACATTTGAGCTAATGTTTCTCTCAGTGTGCCGGCTCATTAATTTTAGCCAATGCCAGAATAAGGATAAATGAAACGGGAAATAAGTGGAATCGGTAATTATCTTAACCTCGAGATGAAAACGCAGCTGTATGGTAAGTCTTATAAATACTTAAATGTGATCTTACTGTATTATTTAGATTTTTAAAATGACCCACAGTGAGGATAAGAGTGAGAGATAATGGTGATTATAAATCAGCTTTTCAGTAATCATATCAAATCATAACACTGCAACGGCTTTATTTTTGTAGGAAACTCAAGAAGACTAAATTCTGGTGCCAGGTTCTTTGTTACAGAGGAGTAAGGATTCTTCCTGAAATATTCTTTATGATCATTTATTATTTAGTCATCCAATTGTATAGTTATCATTTCATTTCATGCACAATCCTGCTTAGTGTGACAGTAAATACATTGATCTTACATCTCGACTTCATCACAGCTTAATATTCATATCATCATGCCAAACACTGGTATATTCACAAGAAGCCTTCCATGCATGGCAGCAGATAGTACAGTGTGTCACAAAAAAAAAAAAAAAAAAAAAAATCTCCCCATTGGCAACTCTGTCAACAAACAGGTCACATGTTTGAACACACGCGGACCCCCCCCCCACCCCCCAACAACCTATTTAAGTTTGCACTGTGAAAAGAAACAAGGATGAATAAGTGATGAGCTTGATGTTTCTCACGAGGCCTGACTCAGCGACCACAACTGTCCCTAAAAGAGCTGTCACCTGCGGGTGTGTGTCGCGCTCCAAAAGCGACACCCCCGCAGGCAGGGCAGAGGAGTCCAGACATCTGATCCCCGCCGCAGAGGGCTCCGTGTCTCATCACCGCTGACCGGGGCCTGGATCGCCATGGCCCGGATGAAAAGCACACCGGTAACCAGAGTCCTCTGTTTGTGTGGTCGGGTGTGATAAAATCGGTCTGCTGGCTCACGCGGTAAGAGCTCAATCTACACTGACCTATAAAGAAGAGGCTGAGCTGTGTTGAGGCCACAGAGGTTCAGTTCATGCGTTGCAGGTTGTCTCGAGTCCGCAGCCAGTGTGTCTTTAAAAAGAAAACAGTTCTGCTGCCTATCTCAAGATTCTGTTTCAGTGATTGAGGCCAGCTCTGTGATTTTGGGCTCCTCCTGGTGCTTGGTGAGAACAGGCCGGTTGGTGTAAATGTCATCCACAGGGAGAAGGAAGGTGACAGTTTTTACTTTAGCCCTAAAAAAAAAAAAAGGTCAACGAAAGCACAGAATTATACGTCTGTGAAGCCGCAACATGGCTTCAAATACACTACTAACTGTCAAATGCAAACCAAACCTTATTTGTTACCTGTTTTTGTGAACATATTCCTGCAGGGAGTGCCTGTTAGAAACTTTCCCAACATCTCCTCTGGATGAGTCACCAAAGAGGCTGCTCCCATGCTGGATTTCTTCGTGTAGTCTCCCCCACCCAGAGTCAGTCGGCTGGGCCCGGTCGGTCCCTGCCTCTCTCACGGTCACCCCTGACAGGTTGGAGTTTATGGAGTACCTGCGGACAGTCATGACGGTGTTCTCTGTGGAATAACGTGAACATGGTGAGGCTGGGATGGATATGTGTGAAGAAAACACAGCGGGAATTTTGATGCAGAATTTATCTTTCCATGATATTTTAAAGTATGTCAGAACTTAGATAAAGGAGCAATGGTGGAAACAGTAAAGTTCATAGGTTGATCAATGTTTTTTTTTATGTTAAATAAAAGCAAATGTAGTTAAATAAATGCATTCACATCCACTGAACTGTAGTGATTAGAAACATGTGTGTATGTATATACTCTATGCTATGGGTCAGCTGATCATTTGGAACAATACACAGCATTTTTCTGATTATCAGAATCAGTTTTTTGTTGTGTTTCTTTGTCATCTGACCGTGGGTAAAATACATTCATCTAAAAATGTACTGCTTTGGCTCTGGTTCAGCATGTAATCTGTAAAGTACCTGGTAACTAAATAGCTAAAAGTACAGTATTTTTCTCCAAAATGTAGCCGAGTGAGAGTGGCCTGAAAATACCTGAAAATTGCACTCAATGAGTGAATGCACTTAGTTACATTCCATCACTGGTTTTATTACTTTCTTTGTCACCTTTTGTTTGAGCTTTTTTCTGCTTCAATAAGCGGCTGTTGAGTTGCATTATGGGAATAGTGTGTTTTTTAAGTCTGATCAATGCTAATGACTAAAATCTGGATATCTCAACTCTTGTCCCTCATATTTTGAACTTTCATCCTTTTTAATCTGTCTTTCTGGCTTACATCCAATCCCATGAACGTGTGATGTCGAATTGGTGGAGTGTTCCTTTAAAATTGCTCTTCCCCCATCACTTAACACATGCGATTTTAACAGTTGCTAGGAATAAAAACTATAATGAATGCAACAAAACTACATATTACAATCAGATTTGTGATCTGTTAACAAATGTGAGCGATGAACTGCTTTATAAAACAGAATAATACAAGTCGTCCCTCTCCCTCACCTTTGTATTGACCCTCCAGCGCCGGCGCAGACGCATTCCTCCTCAGGTTCACGTACGGGTTTTCCACCACGTCCTGCCGCTGCCCTGCCGCTGAGGACACCGGGCTGCCTTCCCCCGGCGCGGCCCCGAACGCCCGCTGGCCGTAGTCCCCCCTCAGCTCTCGGTTCTCCGCCTCCAGCTTCTTGATCTCGTCGCGCATCTCCATGATGACCTGCGCCAGGCTGCGGGTGCTCTCCATGGTGCTGCTGCTGCGCTGCCAGTACCACGGCTTCCCGAACACCGGCGGGGAGTCGTGCAGGAGCAGCTCACCGCGCTGCTGAGGCTTTAACATGCTGCTGCTGCTGAGGTCCTCCTGCTGGCTGCCTCTCTGTGTGTTTGTGTGCGCCTCAATCTCAGTCCAGATCTTGTTCTGGGGAGATTATGTCGCCTTTCACCGCTTATACAGCTGAAAGGGCTCCGGTGATCGGCCAGCGGCGCACAATGGATGTTTTATTAATCAGCACCCGGCGTCCAGTTTCAGGAAAACCAAGCAGGGGTTCGGAAATGAAATGTGCCCCGCACAAGAGCTTGAATAGCGGGAGACCTGCTAAACCTGCAGGAGCGCTGAAATAACTCGTTTCCTGTTTTTTTTTTTTTGTTTTTTTTCTTACAAGTTCCCGGTCCTGGTCCTGGAAGACGTGTAGCTGCTTCATGTGTTAAATATGTGTGCTCAGATTTATTTATTTATTTATGTATGTATGTATTTATTTATTTATTTATTTTGGCACCTCACTTTTCATCTTGTAACGCTCTTGTCCCCGTTGGGATTACAATATCCTGCCTCTGAAATATTAATTACATCTGTCAGCGAAGATAAATCTTAGAAGGAAACTGAGAAAAAGCTGGCCAGCTTTCAGTGTTTTCATTCTGACTGCAATGCAGAAGACTGTTTGTATAGTACAGAGCATTAAAGGTGACATGGATTGATTGCACAAGTTTGGAATTGATTCATGTCTTTTTAATGAAAATGTACATGATTTCCTGGCGAGATATGTGGGTTTGTTTGGCCTCCAACTGAAGCCTGTTCAACATGTGGCCCTGCTGAATATGTACGGGGTTTTTTTTTCTTTGTTTTTTCATATAAATGCAGAGGTCAGGGGGTTAACCCAACGATGACAGGCAGTCTTGGAAAAAGAAACACATGAAAACAAAACAGGCGTTTGATAAATAATAAGAGAAAGAATCACTGCAGCAGACATCAAATACAGGCAGGCTGCACACAAAGGAGGAAATTACAGATAATTGCACTCGATGGGGGCTTTCACAGCCGGGATTGTGTGGTCAGGTGGTTGCAACTCATTATTAATAGACCATACTGTCTCAGAAGCATAGCACCTGTAGCTTGGTTGGAAATACATGCTTTCAGAAATGACCTCAAATATGATATATTATCAGGAATATCTGGGAAGGTTTGAGGCATTTTGTCGCCTGTGACCTGGACTGAACGGAGCTGGCTCGGAGCAACCTGACCCCCCCTGCCAGCAGAGTCCAGGCCACTGGGGAGGAGACAGGTACACAGAAGCCAGTCTGTGGAGGAGAAGAGAAACCCAATCAGCCCCCTCTTTCTGGTTCACAAAATAGGCTACAGAGGGAGGAGGGAGGCGAGGGAGGGAGAGAGAAGTGCCGATTGGCTGAGAGGAAGGGGGTTTGTGAAGAGGAGGCAGGAGGTCAGTGAAACTCAATCTGCTGCACCTCAGGTGTGTGACCGCAGGGAGAGTGACGAGACAGAGATATGAAAATGTGTCAGGCAGAGATAAAGATGGACAGAGAGACAGAGAGAGACACACACACACAGAAGATGCTGCATGCTGGCTTTTACCACCGGTTCAGTGTTCAGGGCCACTTAACCTCTTCTCATGTGCAGCACCACAAACCCAGGCTTAGCATCAATAAATAAACAAGTACTCCACTGCACACACTCTCTTTCTCTCTCTGTCTCTCTCTCTCTGCATGGCCGGTAATTATACCCAACTGTTGGAAAAACTGACGACGGATCTCACGGAAAACTTTCAATTAAAGGGGCATTGTGTAGGTTTGGAGAAGAAATACATACTGGGGATTTTGTATTAATGAGGGTACCTCAAGTCCTGAGGTTGTGAGGGAAAGGCTTAAAATGCATCTTATCATGAAGTTTATGCAAGTCTCTGTCTGTTGGATGCTCTTTTATGACACTGGTCATGTATGTATGGTTTTTGAAACAGATACTCAGACTGGAAGAAGCCTGAAAAGATCACACTACTGCAACTTCTTTATGCTCACAGATATCCAAAATAGCAAGTTACTTTACAGTTTGGAGTTACTGCAATCAAAACTGACACACAATAGACCAAACCAACGATCATCTCAGCATCAGCGAGCAGTTACGCCTAAAGTACTGCATGTAAGGAAGTGTCAAAAATCTCAACTATCCAGTGACTTGTTAAAGGTATAGTTCATCAAAAATGCATGCACCCTTTCTTTTGCAGACTGATGCTGTTTGTGGGTGTAGATGTGGTGGATTAGTATGAGTAATCGTCTCGTGATTATGTAAAGAGACATTGCTGTTTGGTTTTCTTATTGTTCGACGCTTTATGCACCACAAGCTGAGTGCCATCTTGTTCTATCATATTCGAGAGAAGCCAGGCATCTCTGTGGGGGGATACCTCCAAAAACACTGCAACTAAAACCTGAATAATGTCTTTGGAAAATTAGCACTACAGATAAAAGGATTTTGGGCTGAACTGTCCCTTTAAATGTCCATGTTAAACCCTGCTTGCAGCAAAGACCACCGAAGGAAACATTCAGCAAACTCATTTAATTGACTGAATAAAAACTCATGAAATTGTGTCTCTGTTGTCAATTAAATCTGATTCATTCTCTTTATTAACTTTCCAGAAGGCATCTCAGCTCTCAGCTCACTAGTAAAATATTCTGGTTTGGGGAGGCGGCGTCGTGTTGTGGTTGCAGTAAAATATAGAGTCAACAATGAAGATGCAAACACAAAGGAAAAAACAGAGCTCCGGGGTAAACACAGCGGAGACAGTCTGAGTCTAAACAACAGAGACACACACACAGCAGTGATGATGAGAGCCTCCAGGCTCCATCAGATCTGAGCAAACTGCTCACATTTGGATTCATTTGGATGCCGACTTTGCTCTGACCCGTCTGACTTTGACAAAGAAAATCAATGATCTGAAACAAAGGATTGCTGCTGTTGGAGTCTCTCCTTTCATTTCAGCGAAGCAACAATAATCCTGCCTCTCCGGGTTCAGAATGTGTTGAAACTCCCACTGCTGTGCATGTTATGGTGTAGTGTCTACGGCACCTTTAATGAGCTCAATAAATACTGTTTCTCTAACTATGAAATATTTTAAAAATTTCATGGACCTGCCTCTAGTGACAGTGATGGTGGAGAGGTTGACCCTAAGCCAAAAGTATTTCTTCTGGTCAAAACAACCATGACCTCTTTTGTGTGAAGGCTTTGATGCAGCGGAGCCTTTTCATTTGTTGCATTGGCCCTTTAAAGCTCAGTACCGCCGCATGTTGTTTCAGAACTCTGCTGACCTTTACTCCTTGAAGAAAACGTGTTAGCAGACAGAGCACAACTGAAGAGTACTGCACATGGCGAGTGGTGGTGAAACCTCTACTGACCTTTGTTTGGCTCATCGTTTAAAGGGTACATCCACAAATTGTACATATTAAAGTGTGTTCAGAGGTCTTCGGCAGTATGACTGTATATGTGATGAAAAGTAGTATAGATGTGCCTAAGTTGCATTGTGGGTAACTTACACACAGTTTATTTGAAAGGAAGAAGAATGTGTGGAATAAAAGAGACAATATATTTGGTTTTGTTGTAACCAAGTCCAGCACTTTTATAGAAGTGCAGCGATGCTTTTTATATCCTGCCGTCTGCATTACCCACAATGCAACTTAGCCAACGAGTAACATCACTTGAGAGACATTATCCGATTACATGCAGCTTCCTCTGGAGCCACAAAATGCTTGATAACTCTTTCTACACATATGCAGCAATACTCCCCTGTACACCTGGTAACACACCTTGATGTGTAAAATTTAAGTCTACACTACCGCATGAATTAAATTTGGGAACAATATATTTTCCATTAGGAGATGATGGATTGAAAGATGTACACATTGTCCTCTGCACCAAGGCTAATGGTGTTTTTCTTCTTTGTTTCTTTGTTTTGGATTTTGCTCATTACGCGTTTCTATTTCCATCTATTGTGCACCTCACACTCAAGGACCTCACAATCATATATAATTAGCTGCTGCTGAGCTCAGTCAATAGACAGACAGTATGACGGGCTGCTGCACAGCTGCAGCTAAGGCACAATTTCATTTTACCCCATTCAATGTGATTGGAAACCCGGGTTAATGCAATTAGCACACTGAGAGACATGAACTATGTCATCTGAAAGTAAGGTGCGACATCTCAAAAAACAACAGACAACAAGGCTGGATGAGGAAATAAGTGAAAGCAAAATGAAGTTTGGACATAAACAAAATTTTATTTAAATGTTATACATAAAACTTTAGTTTTTGTTCTTTTTTTTAAATTCAGCTAAACAAATATTTATATATCATATATTTTATAAAAAGAAACATTTCAAACATTTTAAATATTAATATTTCTTATTTACAATTCAAAACAGTACAGGAAATAATGACAGTAACAATGCAATTTCAATCATAAAAATGTTACAAAACATATTTTTTTTTTTTGTTTCCGTTTGAAAATCGGCAAGCTGATATTTTCCAGAACGTTAGCAAGGATACAAAGTAGCTATATGGAGCTGCTCTACATTCAGACAGGAACTGGAGGTGCGTTCAGCTCTTCAGATGCGTCGTTATTCAAAGACCTGTAATCCACATCTTTTTCTTTTTCTTTTTTTTCACATTAGTCTTCTTTAAGTTTGAAGTACAATGATATTCCACGGAAAAAAATGTAAAAATTGTCATCAAAATGCACCAGAGAGCTGTTTTTTTTTCTTACACACACAGCTGAACGCACCTCGAGCTCAGTAAGGTCACTGTTCTCTAAAGGGACGGGGTTGTTGAGAGAAGGCGCATGTCGTGTGGTTTGTGTGTTGCTTCACGTGTGTGTGAACCATATGCACTGTGTGTGTTTGTGTCTGTCAGTATGTAAGCTGATGAATCAGTCGGCAGGGTGGGGGGAGGGGGGGGGGGGGTCCATTTGTCGCATGGACCGAGCCTCTAAAACCAAAACAAACAGTAGCTAACAGTCCAGCAGCCTGGCTTCTACTGCAGATAGTTCTCAACGACAGGACTACAGACTATCACGACCACAGTCTACACACTTCTTCTTCTTCTTCTTCCCCCCCTTGTTTTCTCTACACTCGCCATCAGTCACAGTTCCACTACCCTGCTGCGCCCTGCAGCAGGAAACATCTACAGTCAGAAACAAGCAAATGAGCCACGCTGAGGCTCAAACTGGCACCTCAAAGCCATTCTTGATGGAGGAAAAAAAAAGTCCTATCCCCGGCACAAAGAGTTTCCTGTGAGTCTACTGGCTGTTCAGTAGGCGCTGTGCCGCTCCGTTCCTGGTTGTCTTGTGTGAGGAATCTGGACAAGAGCAAGAATAAGAATTTAAAAAAAGAATTGCATTGGAACAGTAAAGATTTCAAAGGAAGCAAGTGTCAAGATTAGCAGGTTTGGACAGAGTGAGATGAGAGAGCAAGCAGCAATGTGACATGATGTCGCTCACGAGGGAATCTGATGACATGACATACCAGTCTTAGAAAGAGTGGACAGAGAGCTGTTAGAGAGAGATGAGGCACTGGCAGCGAGAACACGCTTTTGTAGCTGTAATGAGAGGAAAAGTTCAAAAACAAAGAGAGCGGAAGTATGAAGCGGTAACAGAAACTGATGACCATGAAAAAATGCTACGCTAAACAATGCGAAGGGGGAAGAATATGCAACTGAACAGGTACAAAAGCAGCAGCGTGGTAACGACACAAATCTGGACACTTATTGGTCGTGGCGTGGCGAGACCTGTTCATTCATGATGCCGGACAGCTCGGCCAGCATGTCCCGGTAGTGAGCTCTCATCTCCTCCTGGTACTCCAGCTGGTCCTCCTTGATCAGACGCTCGTTCACATCCAACGCCTGACCACAGGCTTCTGCAAACTGCCTGCGGGGGGGCGGACAAAGCAGTGCTGGGCGTTAATGCTGTGGATCGCCACCGAGTGGTTCATGTGAGGACTGTTTTTAAAAAAGGCAAAATCTACAATGCTAAAACAGTAAAACTTTCACATTCACTAAGCTGGAGAGGACTCTGATGTTACTTTAAAAGCTTCTCAGATCCATTAATTGATTACCGAAATAGTTGGCGGTTAATTCAATCAAATAATCACTGCAGCTGTAGTACCCACTGTGCTATGGACTAAAAACCTTGCGCTGACTTGTCCATCTAATCTTACCTGAAGATCTCCTTGAGCAGTTTGACCTGGTTGTCCGGGTATTTCTTGGCGTTCTTCTCCTCTAAAAATGCCCTGGCATAAGCCATCGGCCCTGCATTCACCTGTAAGAGGAAGATCTGGTCAGACAAAACCGTGGATCAAAAGTCCCCCCCCCCCCCAAAAAAAAATCTGTATTTCGGGTTTAAACCGCACCTTGACGCTGACGCTGCCCTGCAGTTTCAGCTGCAGCCGGATCATGTCCACCTCCTCCATGTTGCAGAGCTGGTTGAGCTCTGAGACTTTGCGCGACATCTCGTCGATGGCTACCTCGATCGGGTTCATCTCCGTGCTCTGCTGCTCCACCACCTGGATGCGCTTCTTTAGGTAGGGGAAGCTGGAACTCGCTGAGGACAGAGGATTAAACCAATAACCATTCAGACAAAACATTCTTGTTCCCTTCCAGTCTGATGTAAGGGCAGAAGCAAGCACTCACTGGTCAGGATGGTGCGTCTCTTGCACTGCTCCTCCACGTCTCCGTGTTTCTTCCCCGACAGAGTGAACGGCGTCTCGAACACAAAGCGGTTGATGTTGTGATGCCTCTCAAAATCTGTCCTCTTGTCCTGTTGCTCTTTCTCATCGAAGAAGGGCACCACGTACGTCACCTGGATGTAGGCAAACTTTGGGTCCAGGTCTTTAGGATTCACCTGTGTTACACGGATTACAAGCAAGCAAAATATCAGCCGGCGTTTTCTTTTGATGTCTTAAAAAATAACTTCAGCTCTTGGCCAAGGTCTGTCAGATACCTTGTTGGAGTCCTGGATCATCTTGACGTTATCAGCTCCAAACTTGTCCGAGTAGAGCTTGAGCAACCTCTGGGAGATTTCTGACAGCCCCGTCAACTTCGGCTCTTTGTAGATGAACTCTTTGCTCTCCTCCTCCTCAAAGAAACCCTGTGGCCAACAAACACACACACACACACACACACACACACACACACACACACACACACACACACAAATCAGCAAAGCCTGACAGTGCATACAGTAGGTGTCTGTCTGATCAGTCTGATTTTACATCACCCCCTGGTGGTTTCTTATACACACAGGCCATCACATGTATTAGAACAACTCAGCCCTAACAGGGTGCCAGTGTTAGGTTCTGGATGGGAGATCTTTCGCTAACAGCTTCAGAGTCAAATGTCAAAGTTGAATGAGGTTTATTAAGCTGCGTCTTCCTGTCCAGTTTGACACCAGCTGTTCTTAATGTGTAGGGTGGAAACAACTTCATCGTCAGAGATTATTGGGAGGTAAAATGGACCACGGCAAGCTTGACACAAACCCCTCGAAGGGTGACAGCAGCAGGTGTTAATAGTGGTAGAAGGGGGAGAGAGGCAAAAGTGGTTAGCTCTGAGGAAAACGGAAAAAAAAATCAAAGACGTACAAAACTTACCGCAATCTTGAAATAGAATATAATATAAAAAAGAAGGAAGAAAAGAGCAGACAGAGAAATTAAGGACACTGACTCACTGACAAAAAGTCTCCTAATATTCTCCTTATCAACTCTTTAAACCCTTTCTTCACCTCACAGCTCTGAAATCCCTGAATGGAATTATCATCCTCTCATTAACAAACAGGAAAATGTGTCAAGGATCCAGTTTCTTAAAAAAATCAAGCACACTGCTTCTCTGTGGATAACTCAAGGACTCAAAGTTGAACCAGGGAACAAGTCACCCATTATATTAAATATGCTTTTAGTGTTTCTAAAGAGAAAGTTCACCCAAATAAAACTAATAAAAAATCAACAATATTCTCCTCTTGGCTTCAAGCCATAGTGTTGGCTTTCTTTGCAGAGGTATTGAGATCCTGGCTTTGACTTCTGCAGCCTTTGCTTGAGACACACAAAGTACTGAAAAATGACATTTGGAAAATGAAAGAGCAAAGTTTCTTTGCAGAAACTGTTTCCTATTTAAGAATGTGTTTTTGTTTAGTCCCAAAATAAAGGAAAAAATGCAGGTTGTGGAGTAGGACGTATGTTTGCCTAGACATAGTTTTCTTGCTAGCAGTAAGGCAATGTTTACAGGGGTGTTTGGTACCACGTTCTGTCTGTGAAATCTGTCAACAGCAGAGTTTTAGTTACCGTTTTATTTGACCTTTAAAGACCATTGAGGGTGTCTGTGTACGTGTGTGTACTGTACGTGTGTGTACTGTACGTGTGTGTACTGTACGTGTGTGTACTGTCCGTGGCGAAGACCTGACGCTCACCTGTCCGTAGAAAGCTACGCGGTAGTAACGACCGAAAAGCCGCTTTTCTGAGTTCACCACCTCGGTCACCTTGAGATAGGAGCGATGGATGTCGTAGTACAGCTCTGACAGCCTCTGTGGGCACACACAAACACACACGTACGGTTACTCTTAGCTCAATACACACACATATACACACACACACACACAAGCCACCCGGTGTGGATAAAGTCTTAATGGTCACCTTAAAATCACGCCTCTTTTCAAAGACGGCGATCACAGGTTTGTTGATGTCAGCGATGAGCTCGTGTCTCTCTGACTTCCACAGATAGTCCACGCACAGCTCCAGCTGCTCCACCAGGGTGTCCTACACAGCACAGACAGATCAACAAGCATGTTAGAGAGAAAAGGGACACACATTATCATTATTAATATTATTGAATAATCCGAGATGGATATAGAACACAACAGGTAAGTTAAAAAACACGTATTTTAGCTTTTTGGGGTGAACTGCCCCTTTAAGGTTTTGTCCAGGATTACATTTTAACACTGACCTCTGTGTAGGGGGTGTCCTGTGTACCAGTGTCTTCCTTCATGGCACCTTCCTCTTTTACATTCGGGCTGATGCACATAAACGCTGCCCAGCCCATAGAGAACGACGCTGGGGTCGCAGACAAGCGAAAGCAACTTTAGGGCAAGTAATTCAAAAAGACTTACACTTCTCATAAAAGGTCACACATTAATGCGGGCGTTATGCTTTGCTTTTGAAACATACAGGTGCGTAATATGCATCTGACACACTTGTATCATTCTTGCATCAGGGCGCAAGAAGTATCAACAAAACATCAAATGTGAGATCTCAGTGACACCGAACATTTCATCCAGTGAGACTTGAGTGAACAGTGAGGGTCAAACCGCGACAGCAAAAATAAAAAACAAATAAGATACACGGTCTCACATTGTTAAGGCAAGAACAGTGGTCCTCAAACTGCACAGCTTAGAAAACCTTATCCATCACTGGACTGGTTAAGATTTGAAAACTGACGTCCCTTCAATCCAAAAAACACATCCACCTGTAAATCTCGCAGGTGTACGCCCACTCTCCCCCACAGTACCTTCTATCTCCATTACCACGTTCTGAACTCCCGAGCCCGCCACCCACCCCTCACCACCCAGCAGGCCCCAGGCGCACACACTCACTGTCTGCATCTCGGGAGGTAGTTAGTAAGGAGCTACAGTTATAGACAGGGCTTTCTTCAGGGGACACATTGGACATCCTGGCCTTGTCAGCTCTCCAGTAGCCTGTTTGGTAGGAGCGGAGGAGGAGGAGGAGGAGGAGGAGGAGGAGGAGGAGGAGGAGGAGGAGGAGGTTTACAAACATCACGTCCACTTGCTTTTGCCTTTTTTATGCTCAAGGACACAGAAAAGCTCACGAAATCAGCCGAGCTGCTGGCATGCTATTGCAAGCTATCGGCGCGCAGGCTCCGTGCACAAAGTGCATGCAAAAGGGTTGTCAGACAAGCAGAGCAACAATGAGATACAGCACATGCTGTGGTCCAAACAAGGTGGCGTGCACACAAACCGATTCGCAGATAGAGGAACATGAAGCACAGAAGTACTAGGAGTCATGAATGGGAATGCTGCATGAGTTCCCTAATGAATCCTCGACACACTGAAGTCACGGCTGCAGTGTGCTCGCTGTCAGGCATACACATCACCCCCCCCGCCCCCCTGTGATGATATGAAGGACTGAGAGTTGCAATGATCGTGTTAGCAGAGAGAAAAAGAGATGTCTGCAGGCTGTGATCAGACTCTGTGGTTAGAAGTCACCAGGTCTGCAGAGATGCGATGCCACAGCCCTGCATATGCCCAAAGATTTGCGCATAGGCGTGAACACACAAACCATGCTGCAAAAAAGTAAAGTCGGGGCAGCTGCGTGCGCACACTCACCTCTTCTCTTCAGCGATTCTGCGATCAGGGCCGAGATGTGGATGTAGCACATGGCAGCCTGAGGGAAAGTGAGACAGGTTACCATCACACCCTTTGAGGTAACAGCGTCCTGAAATGTGTCTAAAAGATGCGTCACCTCTGAGAGATCGCCGTTGCGGACGTGAACCTTCGCCATGCTCTCCAGCCAGGTGCGTCGAAGCTCGGGGGTGCTGGCGTACGAGTTGGCCAGACTGTACTGAAGATCCACAAGCATCTCCGGATCCTTCTCATGCTCCTTCATTTGTGCTGTGGCCATCAGAACCGTCCTGATCCGTTTAGTCAGGTCCTTCACCTCAGCAGGGAATGGAGTGCTCTGTGGGAAAAGGCATTGTTATTTTAAGTCTGAGATTAAGAATGAAACACCACTGTGCATCATAATTACAGAAAACAGAGCTGCGATATACCTTGAGTGGCGCATCTCCGTTGGCAAAGTTATTGATGATAGCAAGAGACTGCTGAAATCTTGAGCCTCCGATGCCAGCATCTGCTATCAGCTGGCTCACTGCCTTAATGACCTGGAGTAGAAGAGACGTGTGAGGTACGGAGGTCACGGCTCACAAAAACACACAATGCTGAAATGACATTTCATGCCACACTGACCTGCAGATGTGAGCGGACTATCGACTTGCCCTTTGTGAACTCAAAGTTTTTCCTCATGAAGAAGTACAGCAGTGCAGCTGCCTCCGTCTGGGTGGAGCTGGAGCGATGGTTACAGCACTTGAGGATCTCGTAGCACAGACAGCCACACAGGTCGGCCTTACCCTGGAAGAATGCACTGGGGAACTACAGGGAAGAGACATGAAGAGGAAACCACACGTGAGAGAGAAGAAGAAAGACTCTTCATTTAGATGTTACAGGTGTACGTGGAGTTTGCCCGACCTTTTGTACAAAGAGCCTGAGTGAAGCAAAGACGTGTCGTAGAGTGGTGGTTGACTGGTTGATCTGAAAGAAGAGCAAGTAGGTGTCCAGCACCTTCTTCATCAAAACGTTTTGTCCTTCATCCAGCAACAGCTGCTTCTGAACGGATGTATAAAAGAAAAAAAAAAGACAGGAAACATATTTCAATAACAAAGTTTCATCAGGCAACCTTTTCCTTGTAAAGGTTGCACAGACTACCTCATACTTCAAATCACACAGTTTATTAAAACAGAGATTCTTTTTGCCACCAGGTGGCAGTAGAGCTTTAGAATGTGCAGAAAATGTGCTCATGCTCATATAGCAACTCAGTCTGCAGGGTGCACAAATAGATGTATTTCATTTGGACAAAGCAGTTTGCAGCATTTTGTGCATAAGAAAGATGTTGATAGTTGTGTTTTTATCAAGAAGCAAAAACAAAAATATGATTAAAAATCTTTTTTAACACTCCAAAGCCAGTACGTGACTATATTGTTTGATTTTTGGACAGGAGAAGTACCAAAGCCATACATTGAAATGTGTGTTTTTGCATTCACATATAAGTCTCATGCTGCAAAAGTTCATAATTATATTCCTGAAATATACTGTTATATTTGCGTGTCAGAAGAATACAATATATTATGCACAGCAGCAGATAACATAAACTAAAATAGATTTCCCTAAATAACACAGAATCGATGACACGCACAAAAGTGTAGCTGCAGCTATGGAGGAAGCACAGACCTTGTGATGGTGAACAAAGAGCTCCAGCACATCCAGCACAGTGAGGGACACCTCAGTGGACAAGTTCGCCTCGATGTCTGTCGGACTCAGTGTGTCCCCATCCTGAATATTACCGTCTGGAAACACAATCGGAATCAAAAAAAGAGTAACCCAAATCAAGGTCAGTAAATGTGTGTGTGTGTGTGTGTGTGTGTGTGTTACCTGTCTCCATCATCTGCAGCAGCTTGGGGTTGGTGAGAGCATTCTTGCCCCTGATGATGGGCATGGTCTGGGAGCGAGCATGTCGGTGGCCTTCCCCTCCAGATGCCATCCTGGGAGGCAACAGCAGGAATCAGCAGCCAGCATCGATCACAGTTCTCAGTACTTTAAAGATTTTAATACTTTAGTTAAAACTACACTGTAGCAGGTGTATAACTAAACCTAGTGTCAGTTCTGGGCCAACCAATCTCTGGAGGTGTTGCATATTTTAGCAGTCAGGTAAATATACAAAACAGGGCGTCCACCTCTCAAGGGCATGGCGTTATCGGGAGTCTGTTGACACATGGGAGTATGGAGACAGTGGCTGGCAAATCACACAAAACACTGCAGGTATGAGGAGGGTCATGCAGAGAACACAGTCACAGTCTACCACACGGGAGCACACAGTGGTCACATCAAAAATGAACAAAGAGGACAAGGATGTATTCGTCTAAATCCAGGTGTTCACATTGTTGCAGGTTGTAATTCAAATAATGTGGAGCTGTGGCTGTTAGCTATTACCAATGAAGGATAAGTTCACCCAGAAATGAGAAGTCAGCCATGATGTACACACCGTCATTGCCGATGGAGAGTGAGGTGAAGTTTTGTACTCCACAAAACATTTCTGGAGCCGCAGGAAAGCAAAACAGCGTCGCAGAATCCTTCTAAACGACTGACATAAATGGGGACTTGTTTTAAAACCAGCATAATCGAAGTCCCAAGAAGCTCCAAGATCCCAGATTGATTTGAAAAGACTTTATTTACACCCGTTTTATGCTGAAATGATCATTTTAGCTGCTACACTGAAAGGGAAAGCATGCACCTAGTCTGAAGGAGATTCAAAAGCTACGACACAAATAATGTCTTTTCAAATCAATATGGGATCTCGGGGCTTCTGGAGACTTGGATTATTCCGGACAAGCTGTAACTGAGCCAATTTAGGTATTTTCCTCCCCATCTGCTTCTGTTATTTAGAAGAATGGTGCAATGTTGATTTGCTGCAAAGCTCCAGAAATGTCTTGTGGACTTTCCATCTGCATGAGGAGGAGAGGAGAATGACTAATTTATCATTTGTGGGGGAACTTTTCCTTTGAGAACAGTTTTTTTAACCACAGACTCAGTAACTGTACAAGAGCTGAACTCAGCCGTCATGGCTGAGGTGTTTTCCTGGTGGAGGGTGATTACCATTGCGGGAAGAGGCTTGAGGGTTGCGAGGACTGGGAGGGGTGGTTAGAGCCCTTCAGGGTGCCATTGGCCTGGGTGGACTGGGCCAGCTTTAGTGCCGCTGCTAGCTTCCTGTTCACGAGCCAATCACAGCAAAGCTAACATCAGTTAGTTTAGTCGAGACCATTACTGGTTAGTGACCATCATTATCATCATTAGTCAGTTACAATAACTAGGTGTGGCATGTAATAGCTGCGCAAGAATGCCTGCAATCAATAAATAATAACCTCTGAGTGTAAATGTAAACACTTTGCAATCACAAAGCACTGTTTTTGTGGCCCTCTAGCAGATTTATAGCAACAAGGTCACGTTGTGTTTGTGTAAGGCTAAATGCTGAAAGCATACAGGAGCTCCAATTTGACCTTGGAGTGGTGAGAGCGGCTCAGAGAGGAAGATCAAACATCTCATGTAGAGAGGGCGGTCAGCCAGATGGAAAGGTTAGTGGCGTGGCAGTAGTCAATGGTTTTAGTTTGCCATTAGTATAATATAGAGTATATCAACTCTTGGTAGAGTGTTAGTGGTGAGTGGAGGTTAGTATTAATGTTAAACAGTGGACGGCGAGGAGATTAAGATGTATGGATGTGATGAAACCAATGGGCAGTTAAGCTGCAGCACAAGTCAGATTTCAACAAACAGATGTTGAACATATCACGTTCTTGCGCTGCTCAAATGAAGCTGTCGCGGCTACTGACGTACACAAAGCAAGCGCGGCTTTCGGCCAGCCAAAACAAAGAGGACGTGACTGCTGCGCAAGCCGATCAGCACAGCAGCGTCAGAGCCCATTAACAGAACTCAATCAAGCCAAGCACCAGGTGGAGGAGTCCAGCCGGGCGTGAGGACAGAGGGCAACAAGGTCAACACGCAACGTCAACGAGGGAAATGTGTTAGAAGACGGGAATATAACTAACATACAGTTGCATTAATGTCAATACACGAGGGGTTACTTGATGCAACAGAACATCAATAACGTGCAGCCACACTGACAATCCATTAACAGCAGCGGCATGCAGAGAGGGGGGAGGGCGTGAGGCATGCGCCGTGGTGGAGAGGCTACAACAGCAAGGTCAAACAGGGAGGAAATATTGCACATATTTGTTTGTGTCATGTTGTGTATATTGTGCATGGGCATGAGTGTGTCCGCATCTTGGCTATAGGCTAATATGTGACTTGTACAATAAGTAGGTAAGGCTCACTGCACTGACACACAAACTATTTCTAACTGCAGCTAAAAAATCACTTGCAAACTTCACGGCCATGACAAGCAGTTTTCTCAATCAGCTCCGTACCAGTGATCCATGAGCGTCTGAACCCGTCAAGAACAGACTTTTCTGCTGAATTTGGATCAATTTTGGTTAGATTTCATTATTTTTCTTTTAGTCTGTTCACTTCTTACCGGTGAACAGTGGTGATGTCATGTACATTGATGCACCAGACAGGGTTCAGCAACATTTGCAAAGTGATGGCTGCTAAGTTGCTGTTTGCCCATGTTCCCAGACTGCTGTCAATAAAATACGATCAAACCACTTCCACATTCAGAGCGCTGCAGGGATGATGCATTTTTGTAGGCTAATCCGGAAGTTTGCATCGCCCTGGTTTCCTTGACAAAAAGCCAATGGGATTTTTTGAATTGGATTTCTAATTGGACTGCAAAAATAAAATCTCTAGTAAACGCAGGTTTGTGATACTTGCATGTTTTGTCCAGCAAGATAATCTTTACAGACGAACACCACTTTTGTGATTTTTTGAAGCATAAATTCAATCACTAGAAGTAAAAAGCTAATGTTATGTCCCATTACTTAAGCCATCACCACTAAGTGTCTTACTTCACAATTACTATACACTTTTTCTATAAATTGATCACTCTACAAGTTGTAAAGTTAAAGTATGGTGAATTGAATAGATTGCTACTAAAATTGGACTGTAAAGATGGACTAGAGAGTAGATGAGTCCTCTCTGTTTGGCATGATGATACGGTTTATAATTCACTTGTGGGACAATTTAAGATTTTAACAACATATTTTATGTCAAAGAACAATACATGTAAATATCTTAAGCTTGTGGTGACCACAGATCTTCTTTCAGCTGTCTCGTAGTACTTCTCTGAGCTCCTAGTCCAGACTGCTAGCTGCACAGCTAACTGAGCTAACCGAGCTAACGGCGGCTACAGTTATGGCGGTGTTTGGCGGTTACTGCGGTGATATGCTGCCCTCTGTCTGTTTGAATTGACCTTGTGTGAACCAGGTTACCAACTCTTACATATTGGTGTTAAAGACTGAATTGTTGTCTGACTGTCTGACTGTCTTCCTATCGTGCTGTCTGGCTACACACTGCTAGTATAATTCATTGCTCCTGAACTTCAGCGGGTGCCCACACTGACTCAGCCAGGCATCAAAGAGCTAACAGAGAGAGACACTGAGACAGACACAGGCGTAAGACTGTGAATCCCCCATGGCCTGGTATTACAGATGAATGTTAAGTAGCTAGCAGCCCCAGACGGGCTCAACTATGTCTGAGAGCGCTAGCAAAGGCTTCCAGCTATCTTTATTCTGTTGATGCCTGCGCTCACAGTAAAGCAGTGTGTTCTCCCAGCCTTTTGTTGGCTTACATCTCAGCATCTTATTGCTGAAAGGAAAAAGAGGGCTAATTTAATTAGCTGGGAGGAACCAGAAGATGGAGGAGTCGAGCGGTGCCAATGGCTCAGCTCCAGTATGAGCACACACACACACACACACACACACACACACACACACGATAACAACCCCCATCATGTGCCTGCCAACTACTACAGTACAATATCCAGCAGAGCTTTTCTCTCAACAACCAGATCCAGGAGTTTCACCTCCCCCTCGCTTCCTTTTCTTCCCCCTCCCCTTTACCTCTTCCCCTCTTGAAGCTCATCCCTGAGCGTGCACACGCATACAGAGCACATATTAGTATTTCTGCCTGACTGTGCCTGAATCACTTATTTGTGTGTGTTTGCACATAATGCGTCTGCGTGGCTGCATGTGTGCACCCATGCGTGCGCATGATTATATGAATTATGTATCAGTTGGTGTGTGTGTGTGTGTGAGGGGGGTGATAGGACCTTCTGGCTGCGGCATGTATGTTGAGTTAATAAGCTGTTTCCACATATGCAGCATAAAACAATAAATGCATCAGAATTAGACCCGCAGTGACTCACCTGGCTATGTGGCGTTTTCCGAGGAACCTGAAGTGCTGAAGACACAGCCTGGAGAAACGGGGAAATGCAAAGGTATCTTGGGTGACGGGTGGAGGTTTGCTCATGTTAATGTGTTTTGAAAAGTTAACAGCAGAGGACAAATGAAGTGCGTGTGATCACAGTGAGCGGCAACATTTCAGTCTCGATGTTGACAGTTAATTAACAGGCCTGTTCGGTGGATATGGAGCCATCATTGGCATTACAGTCTGTTTTTCTCCCCTCGCTCTCTTGCTGTGTCATTACTTTCATCTGTTCACTTCTGGATACACGTCTCAGTGGTTTTTTTTTTTGGTTTTTTTTTTCCTCAGCCTAGCTAGCCAAAAAGGAGTCACGCCAACACTTTACTGAAGTGAGGAACGAAGAGCACTTACTCCAGGATGTTGAAGAAGTCTGAGATCTCCTGATGAATGGCCCGGTGCCAGTAGGACACCAGCACATCTGGAAACAGGAAACAAATCATGTCACACACGCACGGCAGATTTCTGGAAGGGTAGCCGAGTGCCAGCGAACAGAAGGGATCGAAACAGACCCGATTCAAACTGTTACCTATCATTAGTGTTTTAAAACTGAGAGAGTGCAGACATACTTGGTTCCATAACGGAAAAGTTAAACAGAAAACTATTGTCTAGATATTCTGGGCCTCTGTTCGTCCATTCTATGAGAAACCCAGACATGTAGTATAATAGTAAACATCATAACCCATAAGGACTGCATGAAATCTATAAAATGTCATGTCTTACCCTCAGATATGGTTTTCATGATGTGCAAAAAGCACATGAGGAGACTGCGGGTCTCTGCCTGGTCCAGCTTGTCACAGCGAGAGCCGTAGCCAATGAGGGACTGCGGCCGAGCAAACTGAGGGAGAAACAAGCGGACAGAAATACAGTCAGCGACACACTGCGATTATCGGGGGTTAGGATTTTATGGGAATCTGTGGGTTTCAGCAACCTGGAGGGAACGTTAGGTATAACGGGGTATTTTACAAGCTGATGTGCTATTTTCAGATTCAATTTCACCGCTTTTATGTCAACATGTATGTCATGAAGAAAGATTTCAGAAATCCCCCTGCCAAAGTTTGACAACGGGGGATGTGAAGGTTTGGAAATATCGTTTAAAACTTTCATGTCAGGAAGTAAAATGTTCTTTATTGATGAAATAAGAGAAATGTAATTTACTCTTCAAAAATTCAGAGGCCTTCTTAGTTACCACTAAGGGTGGTGTTAGTGGTGGGTGAAGTTGGAGGAACTTGGTAATTTATCTTTAAAGAATATTTTGCCTGTTTTTTGCAACAAAGGTCCGAGGTTGGACCCGACCATCAGTATGGCCCAACTTCAGTATTTCTTTCGTGAGTAGTACAGCAGCGTGCTGATTTTATTTCTGTCTGTTTTTCTGTGTACTCCTCTGTCAGAATTTCACATATAATGTAGAACCTATTATGAATGACTCACATTTAAGAAGATGCATGTACATATTCCAAAAGATCACGTAAGGAATGCATCCAAATTTAAGTTCTTTTGACAGATCTGCTGGCTGCTCATCTACAAGAAGCAAGAATGTTTTCATATACAAGGAATCTGTCTTGTGTGTCAATGCTTAAGAATAAAAAAAAAAATAAGTAAAGAAATATATAAAGAAAGTTTAAGAGCAAAGGTTTCGCATCAAGAACAATGGAAAGAAAACTTTGACACTGCGTTTTGTAATTGAGATTTTGATAACACGGTCACGGATAACAATGGTAGAAGCTGTGCTCAGTATAACGAATAATTGAAATATGTCACCCAAAGAAAGAAATGTGTTAATATAATAAATAAAAACATAGATAAATAAAATAAATAGACTGTATGGGATGTATTATAACATGTTGGCGACAGCTGTCTTTCCCTTTTCTTCTCTCACCTTCTCACATCCGTCCATCTTCTCACTGTTCCTGTCACTGTTGCTCGGGTTAGAGTCCACACTGATGAGAGAACCGCGAGAGTCGGCCTGGTTACCCGTGGCAACTGCCAAAGATGAGAAGGCTGATGTGGGGAGGGAGGGGAGGGGGGGGTGTCAGCGTCAATGTCCTCATTCACACATTTTTTTATATAGATGCTAGGAATAGATACACCGCTGCTCGCAAGCACATCAAACACGCCGCTACCTGTGATGGAGTTGAGGACTTCTTTGGAAAAGGAGGCGTCCACGGAGTTGCCATGGCGAGTAACAGGAATCACCCCTCCAGCCAACCCCCCACCCACACTGAGGTCATCTCGGGATCCCTGGTAGAGGGGGACAAGGGAGAGGAATGAGTCTTCTTGTTTTACAATGCAGGCTATCATTTAGTTAGTTAGTTATGGAATCATTAAGACTGCTGAGACTTCAGACACATCATAACCTCAGCAACACCATTCACATGTAGTTTCTACACATCTGGACTCTTACCTGGTCGCTAGAGGTGAAGTAGATGGGGAACAGATCCCTGAGGAAGAATCGAGGCATGTTGTCCAGGATCAGGCCGTACAGTGGCAGGTAGAGAGATGCAATTCTTGCCTGCTTCTCCTGGAAAGGTGGCCAGTGACAGGTTTTAAAGTTTGAAAATGTGCATATTCAGTGCCAGTGTGCCAGCATATTCAGTGCCAGTGAAATTACTCTGTAATAGCCCTACAAATCAACACGCTCTTTGATATTTAATAAGCTAGGTACGATATATTTAATATGACTGCAAAGCCTCAAAATCCCCTTCTTATGAAAGTGATGCTCCACTCGCAGTGAGCCCCCGGAGAGTTCATTACTACTTAATTAATGTTGTGTTGTATGATTTGATGGTCTATAGCTGTACAGTCTTTGGGTCGTCCATACATTCTCAGGGTATTTACATAATACCCAATATCTCCTGCCAGGAAAATAACTCGCTCTTTTTACGATACATGATTTTTTCCCAGGTCTGCCTCGTGTCTGGCCTCTGCACACACTTGGTTGGGGCTTCGTTGACTCCAGCCCTGCTGCCGTGTTGTGGTTGGCAGTATTTTGCTCGTGTTTAGCTCGCTCTGATCTGGACCCTTCCCAGCATTCATTAAGACGCCGTCTCTGCAGCTGCTACGAACAGTCCCATGTCAGTGTGTACGCGTTTGCATGAGTCACATAGGAAGAATTTCTCCTGTGAACTAGTGACTCATTGTTCATGACTTTTTATTTTCCCGATCCCCCCCGTGCACGTAAACATGCGTTCCGGCTACCTTGGTGGCATAGCGTGCATCCAGAGAGTGCTTGGCCATGAGAGTCTTCAGGGTGGCCAAGGCGAGGTGTCTCAGGTCCTGCTCGTCCTGGAGCGCCAGCCCCAGTTCCCGTAGCAACAGGCCGGTCAGGAAGTGCTTCCGGCAGAACTCTCCGGTCAGGTTGTACTCGGGCACCGACACTGAGGGGAGACGGCGTGAAAAGATTTTAAACTGGAAGCGGACTGACGTGATTTAAATGACGCTCATGCCAATATTTGCCTTCCGCCAGGGAGTTAATTAATCCACGTCTAAATAAGAAATCTGGTTACAGTGAGCAAATAATGTGACAAGCCAATTCTCCATGAATTTCATTAACATCACACACACACACACACACACACACTGTAGCACATACAACAATACAGAAGAATGATTGAACATATTTACCATGAGTACTTTGTGGCTCTGGGGATGCATGGTCTGACATGGACAAACAGTCGGAGGAGGTGACAGAGAAAGACAGACACAGTGTTAATAGACAAATGAGAGGGTGAGAGCTACTCGATGTATGAGAGTTACCACGTGTACACAGGAGTCAGGGGGTTCGACTCGGGGGCTCCTACCTGTGATGCGAGCGGAGGGTAAGGGCAGGCTGAGAGGGATGTAGTGCTCGTGGTTACACACCTCTCTCAAGAATTCAAATTTCAGCTCGCACAAGACCTGTCACACGCGAAAGAAAAGATAAATAAAGTCATTTTAAATCCCTCATTTATCTTTACTTATCAGTCCCGTTTGCCCGTGTTTCTTCACCTTGCTGTCAGTGGCAGTGATCATGTTGATGTAGTTGCTAATCAGCTTGAACGTGAAGCCTCTGTCCATGAGAGTAAAGCAACGCTGCAGAGAGACAGACAGAGACATCAGACCCAACATCCACTAAAGAGACAGTGCAACAGATTATTTAACACAGACGGAAGAAGGAATCAATAGGCAACAATTGTAAATGGAAGCAATTTTGAGTTGCAGACTGTTTATACAGTTTGTATTGATCCCTTCCCAGAACAATGCACAGTCGGCTTAATAGTGCAGCATGTTCCCCTTCAAATGTGCGCTAACACTGAGTCCCAAAGCATCAGTGCTGTTTGTCTTTCTTGTTTTAATTTAAAGACCATGCGACGTTTCGCTCCCACCTTGACAAAAGCCGCGACAGCCAGGTTGGCGCTGCGCGACTCTTCCGCCAGGTCTTTGTTCTTCCAGAAGATGTGCTCAGACACCGTCTCCACCAGGGTCTCCACGCGGCTCAGGTAGGATGATGGGAAACGCTGCGGCCTCGGAAGCTGCAGGAACACAGAGTCAGTGTGACGCGATCCTAGCTGTCCCAGGTCAAGTGGTTTAAAAATGCGACATTTTCAGGAAAAGGAGAAAGATGAGCGTGCCGACTTACCTTTACCTTGTCCAAGTCCGTCAAATGTTGGGCCATGGACTTGACAATCAGCTCGAAGAAGAACCAGGAGAACTGAAACCAGGAAGAGTTCAGAGTAGGGTCAACCATGTTCCAATCTTTATCTGGCTGATCAGCTCCAGGAGGCACATGATTCTGATTCTGATTTACTTTGCTCTAGGACCTGAGAGGCATTATTGAACTAATGAAGCGTCTAAACAGCGGACAAACCTTGAGGACATTCCTGACCGCTGCCTGCTCATTGCTCTTCAGGTCAAAGGTCATCCCCTTAGCCAGCTCCTCGTGAACCGTCCTGAAGCCATGGGCCTCAGACTTGAACACATACTGCACAGAGGAGAGAAGGGAAAGGAAGTCAGCGGTATTTAGTTAAAGCAGTTAGTTTTAATGTTTCTTTGGGCAGTGAGCGGGGAGAAAGAGAGGCAATTACACACAACACAGTCCCCACTCAGTTGCCAGGTGTGTTCCAGCTCAGGGTCCTAACCAGAGCTGCCTAGTCGATCAGCTGAGTCAAAGAAAGGGGACAAACACCGAAAACCATCTTTATTCCAGGTTTTCTGCTGCTTTTCTTTGTCTTACACTGAAGTGAATTCAATAATTTAAGGGGTTTTGTACGGTGTCCTAAACAAATTGAGTGACATGCTCTGGAATATGGAAGATGGAAATTTTTCAAAAGGTTCGTTCATCATTTTGCAGAGCAGCTTAATTGAGAGCGCAAATAATGGTTAGCTGCAGCTTCAGCCCCAACCATCCCCCATCTTCTGATTATCTTTAGAGTAATTAACATATTGCTTGGTCTTAAAAAAATGCCCCAAAATCTGTGAAAACCGTCCTACACAATTTCCTATGGCTTTCCTATGGTCCGACCAACACTCCCCACTAAAAAACGTGAGAGAAACGTGGCAAATCATCACAACTAGGAGGCTTGAACTGGTGAATTCTTGGGAAATAATGAACAGATTTCTGTGAACCGGGTGATTCACTGTCTTATCGGTCAGTTGTTTCAGCTCCAGTATGCACTAAAACACACATCTAACCAACACTGTAGATGCATGTGAACAAATACGCTTACATATATGATAAGGAAAATGAAATATCTGAAACACATGTGTGAGGTTTGATTCGGATACCATAACTGCGCACTTCTCACTTCGCGCTACAATGAATTCAACCCCCATTCTCCTTCTCCTCTCATCATTGTGCACACACATGTTCGCACACAGACACACTCAGCAGTTTAAATTGGGCACCACTACCACCGAACATCATGCCAATCTGTTACCATGGCAACCCCCGTTTCCTCTCTCTCTCTCTCTTACCTCCCACCATTCATCTCTGCCACTACCCCTCGAAAGCGCTGCAGTTTTTCCCTCACTGTGGCCAACATGAAACAGGTCTTGTGGTTTCTGCTGCTCTCTGCTCTAATTCTCTCGCTGATTTTTTATTTTTTTTCCCTCCCCTAAACAAACGTGCCCTGTGTTTCTGATCGAGCCGGCTCCATGTCCTAGTTTGACTCAGACTCAATCAGCCTTTCTTCTTCTTCTTCTTCTTCTTCCTTTTCTTCTCTCCGTGTGTTTGCACTGTGTTCTGGGCACGCAGCCCTAGCCACGCTCGTGCTGGCCCAAAACACACACACAAACACGCACACACACAAACACACGAATCCCCCCCATTTCTGCAGAATTAAAACGGTCTGTACAGAGATTCCAACCTTTGCAATTATCATATGATGATCCTGAGCATGCACACACACACACACTCACACACACCTTAATATAGGAGTGCAGGTAGTGATCCAGGTTTTCTTCGTGGCACTTTGCAACAATGTGGACCAGAACTCTGCAGACAGGACGACAGGCAGTTTCATTTATCACAGATCTTGTATTCAAATTATGACAGAAAACATCTGTCGGACATTTTCTCCTCCAAAATAAAAAGCTACAAATCAACAAGAAAATGGAGTTTCTAAACAGAGAATAATCCACAGAGCCCCCACCCTGATGTGAACCCAGCTGTTGTGGACAGTTGCAGTACCGCGGCCTACCTGGTGGTGGCAGTAGTGACCTCGTCGTTGTCGTTCTGAGTCAGAACCTTGAACAGCTGGTTGAAGAGCACTGGCAGGAATCGGATGATCACCGGGATTCTCTCCATGCTGAGAAGACCCTGGAGACGAGTGGGAAAGCAGCGTAGGAGGAGGAAGAGGTGGAGAAGGGTGGAAATGAATATGAAACCATACAGAGGAAAACTCAGCCGTGTTTAGCAGTCAAGGTCTTGTTTTTTTGTTGTTGTTGTTGTTGTTGTCTCAGTCACAGTAAATGAAAAGGGAGAGAGAAAGAGAGGGGATGCAGAGCGTTTTTCTCTGACCTTCAGGCAGTTGAGGAAGTTGGAGGTAGGAGGTAGCGAGAGGTCCAGCTCTCTCTTCTGGCACTGCTGGAAGAATCGGTTCAGGTGGGGGTCCTGGCTCGGAGAGAATCAGCGGTTAGCATCTGCTGTAAGAATTAGTGGACCGGCTCCTTTTAAAGGTGCGGTTAATCCTGAAATGTGAACTTCAGTCAACATCTTATTGAGTGACTCAGTCTCAAACAATTCAGGTGTTGTTTACAGTTTTGCAAAGGGCATGAAATAACCACCAGCTCGTTATTATCATACTTTGTTAAAGTTCTTGTTCATTTATCTAAAATAGATTTCTATTCAATCCTGCCGTCTCAGGTTAGTCATCATTAAGTTGTCTTTTTATTGCTGTCCTGTTGATCACACCTTTTCGATGATTCTATTATTTCATGTTTCTTTCTTACGTTTCATGCTGCAGAACCAACCGTCGAACTTGAACTTAACTTTGAGCAAACTTCTCGGTCAGAGCAACTTTAAGTGCCTTTCATAAATCAGTCTCACTGTCTTTTATAAAAGTACTGCAACGGAAGCTAAAACCACCCACCAGCCTAATCAAGAGATGGCTGCGCAGCACTCCAAACATCCTCTACAGAAACTGTCCATTTCCTTGTTTCATGTACCACAGTACATAAGAGGAAGTCACCACTTTAACCATCCACTAATGCTGAATGTCCACCCTGGCCTCACGCTGCATTTCTTTAAAAACTTTTGCATGCTGTTCGATTTGTTGAGAGACGTCTAATGGTCCATTTTAGGTCTATTTTACTGTTCCTTGTAAGCAGACTCCGTAAACGGTGACGAATAGAGGCTATTTCTTTCCCCAGACTCTTAAATGCTCAGTGATCTTACCTGAGTGTATACTGTGGAGACGACATTGGTGGACACTTTGAAGATAGCTTTTCCTCCATCGACCCATTTCACATCTGCTCCGTTCTTTAGAAAGAAAAGAAGGACGGCAAAGCTTAAAATTCTTCTTCTCTGGGAAATTCATGTTGTTCAGCGGCATTTGGAATATTTCTACACCCTGTGTCCCCCCCTTCCTTCCTCCCTCTCACCTTGGTGTTGCTGGCTTCCTTGATACCCAGGTATCCAGGCGGCAGGTTACAGGAGACAGGGATGCTAAACTCTTGAGATGACAGGCGACCTTCTTTGAGGAGAGGCAGCCAAGAATACCCGACTAGAAAGGGCACACATGAGCACAAAAAAAACCCCCGCAAGAGTGCTGAATGTTGGACAAAACAACTTGCTGCACGATAACTTTACTGTAGGTTCCAGATCTACCACCAACTCACCTGGGGTCTCCAGGGTCTCTTTCCTCTTGGCGTTGGTCTTGGCGTTGATGTCACAGGTGACGTGGTAAAAGGAGAAAAGAAGGTGGTGCTTTTCATGAAGCTGAGTAGGGAGCTCAATCTTCACCTGGGAACACAGTAGCGTGAAATGGGTCACATTATCTCTGGCCTGCTAAAGCTAAAGACCAGGTTCTAATGATATCTATGTTGTCATATCCGTTCAATCCTTTACCTCATCGTAGAAGTCGGGGTTCTGGGAGTGATGCAGGACTGTGGCGCAGGCTGCTGTGGTGAAGACTGGACCTCCCGGCTTGCCGTAGATGCACTAGGGGAAAAAAAAAGGCCAGTTTCTCATGATAGATGAAGTTTAACTGGAGAAAAACTGAGTCATATAAAAGCCAATAAATGTCCCATCAGCACGATTTTTGGATGGCGTGCTACCTTTAAAGGTTTGGCAACTTCTTCGTCCGAGCAGCGGAACTCCACGTAGACGGCGAGGTTACGAGCCTGCGAACAAGAGCGGCATTGTAACACCGATGATCGTCAGCGCGCAAACACGCGAACACAGTGAATAATAAAAGTATATGAAGTATGTAAAAAAAAAAAAACAAGAGACACTCTGTAAACAGCTGCACAGTTAGTGATTTTGGATCGTTAAGCTCCTCATAAACTGCGTTTTTGTTGGTGAAACCCCTGGGGTATACCTTGGCGAAGCTCTTCTGACTGTCGTATTTGAGGTGCTTCGGGTAGACGTAGATGTGGTTCCTGTAGACGCGGTGCGGCTGCGTGAACTTGGTGGAGTCCTGGACAAACTCCTCCACCTCCACAGTGGGCTGGTGTTTGCTCAGATCTTCGAAAGGCTTCACCGGCACGTATGAGGATGTCACGCAGTCTGAAAGCGCATAAAAGGAGAGCGTGTGAGCAGACGGCAGAACTGAGAAGTAGAAGCAAGGAGTAGGTGCGGTCCAAAAAACATACTGGGATGCTCCAGTGGAATGTAGTCGACTGCAATGTCCAGCGTCCCAGGGATAGTCTGCAGTTTGCTGGCCTTCTCAGCCCTGCGCAATGTGAAAATGTAAATAAAATGTTGTTATGAATGTTTATCTCGCCTTGGAGAAGATGTGACCTACTTCACAGGTAAAGCCTCACCTCCTGTACTCAGACACCAGCTTAATCAGGTCATCTGTGGAGATCTTGTTGCTCTCCTGTTTGAAGAGAGGGGAGAAGCGCGACTCTCTGTCCAGGGCCCCATGGTTGTCCTTAAACACCGACCTTTAATAAACAGATAGAAAGGGGTAAGATCCTGAGACGACAGCATGTTAGATATATTTTGATATCCTTGGCCAACTCGGCACTGACCTGACAGACCAGGCGAACGGCATGCGGTACTTCCCCAGCTTGCTGCAGAACTGTTTGTTGGATTTCAAAATCTTCTGAACAGTCTGTACAAGCAGACGGACAAGACGGACATGTTAGAGGACACCTCAGTGGGACGTGATCAGCCCTAAACTCTAGCTGACTGCGACAGACTGAATCAGAGCTTATTCAATACAGTAACTCTGGCAGCAGGTTGAACGCCTGGTGATTCACTTAACCACGTGGAGCAGTGCCAGCGGGAGAAGCCAGGAAATGCGTTGGATAGGATTTCGGAAAAAAAAAAAAGCTAATTTCTAAACTATCCGACCGGACGGGCATTCGGTGATGAAGATAAACTCCAGCCTTGCAGGAAAGCCATTTTGTAAATGTCACGCATTAAACTGTTTAAGTCGATTAAGCCATTTCCCTCGCAATAAATGCCCGAAGAGCGTGTTTCATGGGCCGTTCTCTGACTTTTTTTCGAGAGATAAGACAATGAGAGAGGTCTCTGTGTTGTTGGTTGATGATGGCAAACAGTCGAGCACTGAAAATGCCCGACGCCAGTGAAGCTTACTGACCTTGCTGGAGTCTGTGTTCTTGGTGTAAGGTTCTGTCCCATAAGCAATGTTTCCCATCAGCACCTTCTCCACTCTTGCCACCATCACTATGTCCGTGTGGGGGTTGGTCACGGAGAAGATGGCCTGCGAGGAAAAACATAAATTAGAGTCATTCAACGTGTAAATCCACTGTGAGGGACTGAAGGAGACTGTAGGAGTAAACATCCTCATACCTGTTTGGGAAAGCACAGCCAGTGATCCATGTCCAGGCTGAGGTAACAGTCTCCGGGCTTCTTCTCAGCAGGAGAGCACAGGCCATTCTCCTGAACTCCGACCCCCGTCCCCGGACCACCTGTCCCGTTGGTGCAGCCGCCGAGCATCTGACGCACCGCCTCGTGGTTCAGGTCCACGTGGAAGTCTGCTGACACTTTTCTCCCTTCTCGTACATCCAGCAGAGCGAGCGACACAAAGAAGGGCTCAATCTGATGGAGCAGATTCAGATCAGTCAGTAACTCAACATGCACATCATTATTATATTACAATATCATACCTACTTCTTACTTTACAGAGACATACTGACGCTAAAATTAACATTCTGAGCAATCGTTCTCACGTTAGTGACCGGTCCAGTTTCAGTCTCGTTGATGCAGCCCTGCAGCATGAGGTTGAGCGACCGGCAGGTGATCATGAACCTTCTGCCCAGCTTCTCATCAAACGGGCGCACTGCTGCGCTCTCAGCAGACGAATGCTCGACCTTTGGGCTCCTCAGGACCTGAGGTCAGAGGAACACAGTTTATTACTTGGAGATATGCTTTGTTTCAACTTAGCATGGTTTAATTAGTGTCTACAGGAACCAAACATGTAAATCTAATTTTCTTCACAATCTTTTCAACAACACTTTAACCAAATGAAAGATTGATTTTTGGACTAATAACTGTTTTCTTATTCAAGCCCTGCAAGCACATATAAAGGTATGGAGTATGTTCTGTGCAGACAAAGGTTTTATGTAGGAATAATGTAATGAGAGTTAGTTGGGTTAATGTACATTTTGCCATCTGGTAAGATTAAGTATACAATAAAAAGAAAGTTAGTTTCAGTAGTTTACTGAACTGATGAAAGCAATTAATGTTGCGGTAGCTTTAAGACTATTAAACAACTTTTAAGGCCTAATATTTAAGATGCTTTCAGAAGAACTTGCAGACGCCCTGACATGAGGAGAACAGAGAGATTTTTACAATTAAGATTTTTTTGATTTTAAAACTGCAGCATCAAGTGCATCAAGTCATGTCAAAATATGAACACTTGTAGATGTGCGGCCAACACTCATCATACTCACAGGAGTATCGGGGTCCAGTGAGAACAGATTCAACCTCTCCTCTCTCCTGGCAGAACGAATTCCTTCATCCGTCTCGGAGATATACTGATACGGAAGAGATGGCAAGAGAGACGGAGAGACACGGTCAACAACTACTTGATATGAATTATAAATCAAGAAAAACAGCAGCGCTCTCTGTTCTTGCTTTTTCAGTGAGTGGTGTGGTCTCTGAGGTAGCTTTTGGAGTCTTCATGGATACAAGGGTGTTTCTCACCAAAACGCACTATGCACTGTGTCTCCAAGGCCTATGAAAACATGAAAAATGCCACTGAGTGACATCACCGGGGCTAATTTATCAGATTACATGCAGCTTCCTCTGGAGCCACAGAAGTCTTTAAACTACTTTTTTTCACATGTGCAATCATCCCTAAGACCTGTAAACACACTTTGATGTGTAAAATTGGTGGAGTTATCCTTTAAATAGATTCTGCCTGTCATGCTACATGTGCATCGACGATTATGATAATAGTCACTGTGATGCAGCAGTGGCAGAGTTACATCATCGTTTGAAAATAAAGATAATAAAAGTTTCAACATAACTGACTTTTGCCAGCTCTGGATTGATGCCGTTCTCCGTCGTGGTATCTTCATTCTCCTGCAGACAGCTGTCGCTCAGCGACAGGTCGAACACATCTGGAGAGAGAACAAACACAGTCAGGACTCCTGAGAGTGACTCCTGCTTATATACCGACACGGAGTGTATGGGAAAGTTTATCTAAGCAGTCAAATTCACCCCGCAGGTTAAAGGCCATATGACATTTTCTAAAATGGGTTCAGTAGCACACCGGATACACACCAACCAGAGTCAGTGGACGTACATCCATCCGAGAATAAAATATGACTCCATTTGTGGTATTTTATGGATAATAAGGCAGGCAGGCAGCCTTCTGCAGAAATATAACCTTCATGTGCCTGGAGCCGTTCTTCCCAAAGGCCATACTGAACAAAATGGCTCATTAATGGTAGGTCACCACACGCTCGCAGCCTGATTTAGAGGCATGCTAACAGACCGCAGAGCCATGACGGCTGAGGCTATTACATCATTCCTCCACTTTTCACTGGGCCAAGTCTCAGCGCTCTGTCAGGGTGCCTTATGTTACAGGCTGTAGTCCCAGTGCCCAAGTTCTCAGAGAGCTGGCACACATGGTGGAGTTTTATTTCTTTTGCTTGCATGTAAAGTTTTTTTTTTTTTTTTTTTTTAAGTATGATGTATTAAACAAAGGTGGAGTCAAGGTTGGTGTCAAGCTTCATTTCCTGATGATTGTGTTATGGACTGAACACCAGCCCAGCAGAAATTCCCCGTTAAGGTTGCAGCAAGTTGGCAGATATTATTTCAGAGAAAGTCAGATGGAGAGGGAAGGGTTGCGTTTTTGCTGACATGGAGTATAAAATCATGCCTCTCTTAGGGGTACCATGATTTATACATGTGCTGGAATTATGCTAAATGTCTCTCCATACCCCTTTTTGCTCTAAATCACCATTTTGCTCTTTCCGATTTCCGTTTTTCAGATCCCACATTCTGCATCCGCCGTACTGTAGGCAAACCTTGTGCCTCCCGGAATACAAAAGACATCTCACCCTGCCGATGGTCGGTGAGGTCCAGGCTCTTGCGGTCGGGGGCTGGACCGTCGTGGGGACTGATCTGTAAGATGCGGGTCAACGTGCTAATCCACTCCTCCATGTCCTGCTCGCTCTCCGCGGCCAGCACGAAGTACGTGACCTCGTTCATCTTCAGCTCGAAGGCGTGTTTCCTCAGGCGGTTATTCTACAGGGGGACAGATGGAAGGATGGATAGGTTGATGTGGTTACACGATAAAAAACAGAGCTTGGTTTCGGCTTTTGGAAAATTTGACTCGCTCATACAGTGCACACGCCGTCCTGAAAGATGCTGCACGTAGAATCATGAACTCAGCCCTGTGTAGCTTTTGGTTTCTGGATGTCTAATGGATACAGGAACCACTCAGCTGGATGTGGGTGCTTGTAAACCGAAGTCCTATGCAAGTTTTGATTTAAGTTAAACACAAAGACCGCATATGCAGACAATCAAATTCCTGAGGATAAAAAGACAATGAAGCTAGAAGCTCATCTCCATTGTGGTTTCTTGTAAGGGAGAAGAAGCCTCAACTCCCAAACCCACATACAGTACATGACTCTAACTCAAGCTAGACAAATGTATCTTTAAGCTGCCTGCAGAGGCTTAACAATGACATCCGTGAGGTTTTGTCAGTCAAATAAAAAACAAAAGGTTAAATCCTCCACTAAGACGGAACACAATAACATCTTGACCTGGGCTTGTAGTGTCATCCTGCCCTACACTGTTCGTGCCACAAGCCACAGTTTACTGCCCTACAACTATAAAACACAATGTCTCCTCATAAAAGATAATACTTGCTCGGTTCAAGTTAAATGTCAGTTCGTTTTTACCTTAACCTGCTATTGAGTTTTATAGAGGGATGATCAGATGGCGGTCTCTGTGGAGGAAAGCTTACAGCAGACGGCGAATACATGAGGCAGCAGTTAAGTTAAGTTTCTAGATGTTTTGGTCTTTGTTCTTTGCTCCTTTTTGCATCCAGCACCTTCTGTTTTTTTTTGGTATTGTGGAGTAGTCTATCAGTACAAGTCTGTAAATACCTTTAATGTAGTGTATACTGTGTTGTAATCTTATATGAGTGCGTTATATCTCACCTGTACGACACCAGTGCACGAGTCGAGGAAGATGCATCCTTTGGGCTCCTTGGAGATCTTCTCGTCCTTGTAGAAGTTCATGATGTAGGAGTTATCTGTCAGCTGGGTGAGCTGAAAATATCTCCTCTTGAATGACTGCACAGACAGAAAGAGGTTCGGATAAATTAACGTGGATTAAAGTCAAAGGCAGCTTATTATTTGGAATATACAACGTCATGGTTTTGGGGTTTTTTTTTTTGGTTTGGTGATTTCTTGTTTTATTTTGTACTATATTTACCCAATAAAGCAGATAAAGTGTGTTTGTGTGTGTGTGAAAAGGGACAGCATCGGTCATTTCCTCACCCGCACAGTGATGCTATTGTTGACAGTGCTGTTGAAGTTCCCCTTGTAGAGCCAGCCCGACCGAAACACGCCGATCCCTCCCCCTCCTCCTCCGCCGCCGCCACCTCCCCCTCCTCCTTTGGACGAGGACAGGGAGGTGGTATCCTGTGAAACACAAATATGGTCACTTATAGATACATTAGCTTTCCATGCATCCCTCCGCCCCGAGAAGAGCACATGATCAATAGTAAGAAGGAGACTTGCCAAGACCCTTCTATCTCAGGACGGTCATTTGTCAGTCAGATTATGTTCATAAACAATGTCCTACTGCCCTCAAATGAGCTAACTGCTCTGGCAAAGTATATTCTAACAGCTTTAAGGCTGCAGTAAACTGATTTAAACATGAGACTCAGGATGCATCCAGTATGTAATGCATTCATTCTAAACACATTTGTCAAGAAGAGGGTCATTACCGACCTCATCCTTGTCCACGTCCTCATAGTCGATCTCGAAGGAATGAGATGGCAGCTTCTCTGCCTTGTACAGTTTCCTATAAAGGGTGAAAGGAGAAGAGACACATGAGGAACTCTGATAATGAAATATATTGATGGAAAGAGAAAATGATTTCAGGAATTTAATTAATCCACTCTAGTGCAAATGACTGCGGGTGGCTGACTCGGCTCCATCGTTCTCTGTCAGGAGTCAACAATAGGTAGTCCGCGCTCGATGCCGCTCCACTGATTTCACAGGCCGACCCGTCTTTGTGTGCGAGAGACAGGACGAAATGCCTTTGTGTGTGTGCTGTGAGCTGCAGACAGCGAGGCTGCAGTCTGTGGAGGGAAACACTGGAGCCACCCTCGGCTAAAAGTCACACAGTTGTAAAAGAGCTGTCTGCAAAAAAAAAAAAATTCTCTTAAGGGGGACTATGTTTAGAAAGATTTCTCGTGATTGCGGGCTTGGCTGTTGACAAAGGAATGCTAATACTGGCGCGCACGGATGAAGACCGCTTCACTCAATCACAGTAGTGACACCCACACATATACAATAGCTGTAGATTCCCATTGTACTATTGTTTCCTTGGCGTGTTTCACCGGTACGCCTGCAGTTTATGGAGGGTTAGGCTCGTTAGCCATCTGAGCAAACAACAGAACGGTCGTCTGCGCTTCTGAGGCGACGAATACACAACATTAGTTGGTGTGGTTGGGCTCTAACTGGTGTTTATGCTGCATCTTACTTTGTAGTTCATCCTGGTCGTCAGTTCAGAGGTTATGTGAACTGACTGAAAGAATACAGTGGTGACCCATGGGACGGAGAAGGGACATTCCTGTGGCTGAGAGCAGTAACTGCAGGGCTGCTCTGGGTCAGCCTCACTGGGACGGACACAACTCCCTCTGACTGACTGACAGCCTCATTTAAACAAATGACTGACTGACTGACTGAATGGGTGCCTGACATTTATAAAGAGGCACTGACTTAACATTTGTTAGAGTGCAGTTCTCTCTCACTCAGCACCAGCCACCATCTTGTTTTTGTTCATGACCCCCCACCTCAGTGCAATGGTTTGTTCAGACTGCCGATTACAAAGCATCAGTCCACGAGTCCTTTTCAACAGAGGCCGGCAGTATGAAGCTACAAACCACTTGAAATCGCTGCAAATCAGGGTGACGCTGGCCTCAACTTTCAGAGGTGACTTGGCCGCAGTGTAGCTCGCCGGCGTGGATGTCCTCGAAGTTTTGGGCAAACTCTGCGTCAATGTTTTTATGAGGCAAAATAGATCCAGCCTTTCTTTAAACAAGACACGACAATAACACTCAACACTCCAACTACCTTTCAACTACCTTTCCTCAAAATGTCTTCACAAAGTGAAGTGTATCCCCCCAAAACTGATTAACTACTCCTGCAGCAGACGCAGTGGGCTGGGTGCTAATGTAAAGTCACGGTGTATTACCTGGGCAGCAGGCGGTAGTCTCCAGCGAAGTCGTCATACTTGAACTGGACCACATTTAGCTCAGAGTTGTAATATTTACAGGCCTGGCGGAGAAGAAGGAGATTAAGAATGAATTGAACGTGATTAAATATTAACTATATAAAATGAAGGCCTCTCCAGGAAAAGAAATGGACCTGGGGCTGCTGGAAAGTCTGCAGACAATGAAGACGGCAGTGAGAGTAGAGTCTGACCTCAGATCTCCTGAGGCCAGCTGCTGATGTGCAGGCTGGGATTCATCATCAGATTATTTAAATTACAGAAAGGAACTGAATTAAGAGTCTGTCCCGGAGGAATCTGCAAATAAAGATATCTTGACATCTTAATAGATCACTTGTCTGTCTCAGGGGTTGAAAGAGTGCTCTCACAGGGCGTGCACTAGCACTATTGTACGTATACAAGTCTCAAAGACTGGAAGGCAGCTTCACATGCTCTGTCTGCTTGTTGGATGCCGAGTCGCTCCTCTCTTTAATCCAGTTTAGAAAGATTGTGATCTTTTGTTAATATCGCAAATCATAAACAGTCCAAACATATTATCAGCTACAACGTCAACCTCAGACAGGACAGCACACACACACACACACACACACACACACACAAATAAGAGTCAGACACACACGCTAGTCTCCAGTGAGCTGTGACAGTACTGTCTGGGGAGTTTCCATCCACTCAGATATTATTTCTTCACTGAGCCTTAGAAGATCTGAAATGAGCCCCGCTGGCCCTAGCCTCCACGCACAAGAAAAGACACACACACACACACACACACACACACACACACACACAGTCAAATACATATCAAGATATGGACACACGTCTAGTATATCTTAGAGACACGTTGAAAAACCGCAGCCCCGGTATCAGGATGCCATATTTTGAGCGCAGCCTAAACTGACTAACTTAACCACAAGCAACTGAAACCTGTCTTGTTCCAAACCACAGTGTCCTGCACACACAAATAGAGCCTCACCTGTCTGACCAGCAGACATTCAGCCTGTTGCTCTGCCCCCTCTGGAACCGTTGACTTGAGAGTCCGACTCTCCTGAGGCACAGTGGATACCTGCAGGGACAAAAGCACCAAGAAGGGAGTGTTAACGTGGCAATGTGGGAAAGAATCGAAAGAAAAGAATAACACATAGACTAAGCTCTGCTTGAATATATGAGTTTAAAGGAGACGTATTCTGCTCTTGTTCAGGTTAACTAATGCTCAAAACTCTGACTAATGACGAGGCGTTTAAGGAGCAGTGTTTTCTGTGGGAGAGAGGAGCTTCTGTTGGTGAGGACCTTTTTAACTTTCAAGACCTTTTACGTGCACAGACATTTCTCCCACACATGGACAGAACACAGATTTTTTAAAATATGTTTCATAGTTTGGGCCCACTCACATAAAAATAATGCTTTTGCTTATGTTAATGAGCAGGTTAATGGTAAAGGTTAATGAGCAAAAAATATTAGCCATCGAGGGAAAAAGAGCAGATGAGCTGTTTCGCGAAGCATTTGTCAAATTTACCAAACGTGGGTGTTGTTTTTTACTCTAACTGTTGATCTAAACACAAGACGTGTGAAGGTCTGGGTGGCACAACCCAAAAAAAAATCCCCTCGAGGAAACTGATCAAGTGACTTCAGGTGAAATCTGCTTGACAAGATTGTATAGCGATAGCAAGGTTTCGTTATGCTATATCCATCAACATTTATTTCAAAATGATTATGTTGAGGCAGAAACTGTGCCTATTGCGAGTTAAAACAAACCATCCAACAGCGTGTACATGCGACAGAGAGAGATGCAGGGGGTTACATTTTCACATCACGTTGCAATCTGTCTCAATAAAATAGTGATTAACGCATGTGAATTGCGACACAGAACCCCCCGAAAACATGTGGAGGAACACAACATGCTGTTGGTTTGATTGGTAACAAAATGATGTGAGTCATATGTGAAGGCCTCTTCACTGCTGCCAGATCTGAACCCAGCTGTCAAGTCAGCTTTTATTGTTATAGCCCAATATCATAAATCACAAGCTTCCGGGACGGGCAAGACATGCGAGCTGAACGTCTCAAGACAGATTCGGGGCTGACATGTCAGACAGCTCTCTGCACCACCATCATCAAAATGCCAAATAAAAGGCCCTGGACAGCCTGCCAGAGTCTATGAATGGAGAACAATGGAGTCATTTGAGGGTTTTGAAGAGTAAATGCTCCTCGCCACAGTCTCATTTTGTAAGCTATTTACAAATAAGTCATCCTATACGGAAAACATGCACACTCCAAAAGTGTCTTTCTTGGAAGACATTCTTAAACAAAAAAGATTGATTTCATATGTTTATGATTCCTTTGGTTTTGAATTGTACTTATTCCACTGATCACATCCAAATGTAGTGGTATCAGTTATAGAAAAAAAACCCCCACATACTATTCAAGCTGTAACGCTTGACAACGAGAGACAATTCAAATCATCACACAGGCTTTATTGTGTACCATCAGTGAAGGGCAAGATTTCCTAGATATATCATGAGTTTAGGAAATCAGCGCATACGTGAAATGTGCAAAGATAGAGAGTGAGGTGAAATATGAAGAGCTGTCACCTCTTCAGTGTATTTCAGCAGCTAACCACAAAACTAAATCGAGTGGATGTTGATGAAGGCTCTCAGTCATCTGGTTCTTGGTAATTTTAAGCATTAGGTAACTGCACACGTTTTTGCTTCTTGAAGACGTTTCACCTCTCATTCAAGAGGCTTCTTCAGTTCTAACTAACTGGATTGGGAGTTGCAGTCCAGTTGCCTACAATAAAGCATGTACAATTAATCTGAGAGAAATACACTTACATACAATACACTATATAGCAGGAAAGGCTATTCTCAAATCCTGGACCTCTAAGAACCCCCCTGCACTTGATTGGCCGAGGTATAAAGCCGTACTGAGAATTCTCCATCTGGAAAAGCTGACCTGCCCTCGTCATGACGATGTTGAGAGATTTATTAAGATACGGCAACCAGATGAGGGAAATTCTTTTGGATGCATGGTGTTCATCCCCAGAACCAGCTTCGTGCCAATGGAGTGATTAAAGCTGTTCTGGGGGCCCGACACGTTATTAAAAAACTTCAAGTTGTTTTATTTCCTTTAATATGTCGCCCATCTGTGTATTATAAAGTGGACAATTAACAAAACGTTTGCTGCTCGCCACATTGCCAGTTAAACCACTGATTAGCCACGATTGCAACGCGGCTCCAGGGAAGGCAACGTTGGTCTGTCAATCACTCGACCACTCTGTCAAGACCGAAATGTCTACTGGATGGATTGAACTTAAGTTTTGTACAGATATTCATGCTCCCCTGGAGGATACACCCTCATCACTGCTGTTAGAAACTTAGCTTCATGACAAAAACGCAAGCATTCCCATCATCCACAGCGGCACTCTGTGTTTATTTAGCAAATACCAAAATGATTACCTGCTAAACTAGGATGATGAACGAGGGAAACATTCCCAGTATTAGCGTGCTAACACTGTCATTGCGAGCTTCTTAGCATGCTGATGTTTGCATTCAGCTCGAAGCATAGCGCTGACTGAGCACTGCTGCACAGAGCTGTTAGCATGGCTGCAGCCTCCCTTTGTGAAGCCTTACTGCTCATATTAACACCTCATGAGCTAGATGGGAGAGAACATGCAAAACGTCATATATTGATGTAATATTCATTTATTCCTTCTTCTGGAAATTATTTCAGGCCAGCTTTACTGCAGTAAAGATGAATAATTCAACTCTGATCTCTTAATAAGTATTCCCTTTCTTAGTGGTGGTTGGCCCTTCAACTAATAACCTAGCCTATGAGTCACGCAGCTTTGATTATATAAATTTTGGTTTACAATCCATGAAACAGAAAAATGAACATTCAGAATTTGAGGTGCACATCTATTGTCAAAAAATAAATATTTGTGCAAGTGTGCAGAATGAGATGAAAACAAGTCACAACCATTGAGGATCTTTGTGCACGAACAGAGACAGACTTTGATTTATACAACCCAATCAGCTGGCTCGAGCACCGAGCTCACTAACCAACTGGCAACGGAGCAGATCTAGTAAATGCCTTTTGTGCATTAGCAGTACTCTGCCAAGCCGCTTTCGCTTGCAATTATGGAAATTGACTGTAGGCTGTGGAGACAAAGAAAAATCAGAGGAGGCTGTGTTGTAAGCCAGACAGAGCTGGGAACCAGCAGAGTCATGCATTAAAGCTGCAACTCCAGGGCTCCACAAGCAAACGTTTCCCTTTACCACAACGAGCCAATTAGGTCTTCTTAATGTGCGGTGGATCTGCATCTGCAGAAACGTATTAGTGCCGTAATGAAAGCAGTAATGAACAAAGAGCTAAGAGGAGCCGGAGAGAATACTTTGTTGACTGTAATGAAAAGACCGCAATGCTGAACATGCATGGTTGGTGGGAGTAAGTGCGTCAGGCAGGAGTGGAGAAAAAGATATCACCTGTTGCATTTTAAATAATACAGTATTATATAACTGACGGCTGCACCCATATCCAAAATCTTAATGATATAGTGCTCTATGCTTTCTGTCCACCATTTTACTTGAGAGTCAAAATTCTGAATATGAAATTTATATACAATATAGGGCCTTAAAGGTACCATGTTATGCTGATTTTAGGTTAATTTAGTGTCCGGTGGAAAAGGTTTACATGCTTTAAATGTACAAATGTACATCGTACAAATGTCCTCGTTTTGAGCCTGTGTATTCATTACCCTTTCTCCTTCTTTCAGCCGTCTACTGTACACTGTCCTATGAAGGCAAAAAAATGCCTGGAAAAATACACTAGTTTAAAAACACTGTACTTCGAGCCAGATGCTGTTGCAATGAATCAAAAGAAATTGATGAATAACTCTATAATGAACAATGATGATGTGTGTGTCTGAGAACCAGGGCTTTCGGTTTTTAGCCAAGAGCCTTCTTGTTCTTCATCTGACTGCATTAGCCACTGAACCATCAAGACATCACACACACAGATACACACACACACACACACACACAAACTTACCGAGAAATCATTGTCAGGGAACAGGAGCAGGTCTCTGAGAGGGTCTTCTTTAAACTCATCCCCCAGTTCAGAGATGACTGTCTCATAGTCGAGGGGGTCGATCAGCTTCGGCTTCTCTTGCTGCAAATCGACACAACAGAGGGATCAGTATTCATTTTCTTTGTATGACTGTTAAACCTCAATATGAAACCAAATGATAAGATACAGGAATATAGAGAACTCTTGGTCATATTTTGTTACATTTGTTAAATTGGAAACAGAAACTTTTCCCCCCTTTTAGCATTTCCAAGTGGTATTACTGTTGACCCTGCTGTCACACAGACAACTGGGTCGCTTTCTGATTCTCTCAGGGTCCAACTCATACAGGACGAAATGGTTTTATTCATTAGTTTTTTCTATAATGGAGACTAAAAGTGACAAACTGGCATATTCATATTATAATATTGTATTGGCACATCGAAGATTTTAAAAACAATACAAAACCCTTCAGAAAGCTATTCATATCTCATATCTATGACCATATTTACCAAAGATGAAAAAAAAGTCTCAGTGTAATGGCTACATTATTCCTAGGGTATCAAGTTTTTATTAAAAGTGGTACCCACGACAGGCACAGTGGTGATCATTTCCTGTGTTTTGCCATGACATCATTGGGACCCAAAAGAATCGAAGAGGAAGTAACACCACAGCTGAAGCTGAAGCGCGGCTCTGACACAGAACAATGCAAAAGTTAGTCTCAAACTCACTGAGACCAAAAAAGAGAAACATTAAATACTTTGTGTGACACATTTAACCGGACACACAACGTTGCGCTGGTGGACTTTCCATTCAGCATGTGACAACTTCGACAAGCAACCCGATCGGCGTACATGTGCTGATACTTTACAAACTCAACCGTGAAAACACCACATAAAAGAGCTCAATGGCAGCGTCGACATGTTCTCACACACTCCTTCAAGCCCCATTTCACACCCTCGGTGTATAAACAACCAAACAAGAACTCATGAAACGATGATCCACAATAACAATCCACCACACGCTGACTTTCTCTTTTCTCTGAGAGGTTTGCTTCCTTCCTTCCCTTTAGGATTATGTAACTGGTCACGGAGTCACAAGCAAGAAAACAGCGTTTTAACACGTGTTTCACAGACAGAGCACAACGGTAAATTACGTCTGTCATTCAGAGAGTTGCAGCAGCAGCGGCAGCAAAGCGAGAGCCGGAGCAGGCTGTGGTGAGGCAGGCAGAGGAAGTAGTGATCTCTGGTTTGGTTCACAGTCATACAGTGCAGGCCAGAGCCTTGTACACGCCACAGCTAACTGAAGTCAGAACAGGCCTCTCGGCACACAACCAAGAGAGAGAACAGAGGAGGGAAAGCACTGAGGTAACTCAAAAGAAAGTGATGTATGTTTCAGGGCAGCAGTTACCACCCATACTGTATGCTGTTAATATTTACCTCTACACAGCCTTATAAATTAGTCAGCCGAGTTACACTGTTAGCATGATTTATACTCAGGCCAGACCTGCAATATGGTCGCCTGCAGTTCATCTGGAATGTCACTTTCAAGTTCTTTCTTCCTACATCTTCCTGTTTCTAAAGGCTGTGACTAAGGATTTTTTATGATAACTGATTCATTTGTCAATTTTGACTACTTGTTTGGTCCATAATGAGTCAGAAAATGGTGGGAAAAGTCAACCAGTGTTTACCAAAGCCCAAGATGCCGTCCTCAAACATCTTGTTTTGTCCACAAAATCAAAAATATTCAGTCTACGGTCATGGAAAGGTAAAGAACACTGAACATTTTTACATTTAAGTATATGGAATCAGAGAACTCTGAGTTTTTCATCCTAAAATGACTCAAAATGAAGAATGTAGCATCAAAGCATTTGCTGAATGATACAGATGAATCATAAATAATGCAAACTGTCAACAATCACATAATGGATTGAATCTTTCAAATCTATTGATTAGACACAGATGTGAGGATTCTCTGCTTCCCACTGCTTTGTATCACTCTAAAAATAAATATATTTGATATTTTGTACCGCCTAGACAAACAAAAAGCAGTCTTGAGGCGTCAATTTGGCCTCTGAGAAAACATGATCAGACAAATCGTACAGACAAACGTTAAAGCAAGATTATGTGGGAAGTGGTATTTGGTGAGTTGGTAATTTCAACACCACTGTTGCAACTACAGATCTCGCGTCTGTAACAATGTGTCAGGCTTAATGTAGGTGCTGACTACAGACAAAGCTCATTACATCATAACAACATTATGTGTCCTCTCACTGATGTTACACAGTGCAGGAATGGGTGATGGGGAGGCAGATACAGTTTATTTTTCATAAGTGCACCGTGACTCCACGCTGACCTCTGTGACGTCAGAGCAAATGTCTGATGGTTTGGCTGCCAGACAGAGTAATGAAGCATACGTTCTGCCAGGTGTGCATCATCACCACACACACACACACACACACACACACAAACCATTTAATATATTACCTTCAAAGTACTCTCCTCTCTCTTCCTGTCACTGAGCCTGACTGAATGTAGTGAAACAAACAAATCTTCCAAAGAGGAGAAAACGAAGCGCACAGATATCATAAAACACTAATAAAAGTTTAACAGTCATAGACTGTGTTCTGTAATCATGACAGCTGTATAGATCACAATTATGACTGTGACTGACAGCATATAAGCATAATAAGTCACTGACAGCAGACTCTAGACATGTGAGGGTCAATACAGTGTAATGCAGCGTGAAAAAGACCTGAAGTTGTGACTATTAGCAGAAACAGAAAGGAAAATACCTACAATACTCAGGCGGTTGAAATCCGATCGCACTCGTTTGCTCTTTAGTCTCTTCCTGAAGGTGATTTTGCTCCTGAAGCTCATCGTGAGCGGAATCAACTGCGTACAGTGTTTCGCAAAAAAAAAAAAAAAAAAAGCAGCTGAACTTTTTACTATCCGAAGAGAAAGAAAGGGTTATAGACGGATTAAAGGTGAGCTAAATAATTCGCACATCGCAGGGCATGTGCTCTGTCAGAAGCAGAACTAACTCTGAGGGTGGGTTTATGAGTGTGTGTCAGCACACGTGGATGTAGAGGAAGTTGATGTTTGATGTCCGACGCACACACACACACACACACACACACACACACACAGAGACGTAACCACACACGCAGAGAAAAACCCCGGCAAACTGGAAATAAAGCAACACAGGCCTTCAGTTTCTACACATCACACTCTCAATGTCATTCACTTTCTGACAGTTTAGTATAAAAACTGTTATCTGTACTGAACAAATTAAGGGTGCAGTCTATCAGTATTTTACACACAGACACAACAAGGGAGCCCTCTCTACAGTTGAGCACTATCGTGTACTCACACACACACTCCAAGTGACACTCTCAGCATCGTATCTTCCTTTATAGCACACCGTCAGCAGACACACACACACACACACACACACACACACACACACACAAACATGTGAACTAGCATGCAAACCATCAACTTCCTGTTCTATAGCTAGACAGTCCTCCACCTCATTCTCTACCTGCATGACAACTGTCTGCAGAACAGACATTTTACAGCACATATGCAAAATTAAAAAAAATAGAGGTTTTCACTGATACGTGAAATAAAAAAAATAAAACATAACACAACATAAATACACGATTATATTTGCATCTGTGTTTATTTGCGCGCACACAGACATTCACTTCCCCCCAGATGAAACCTCAGAGCAGAACAGAGATCTGAACAAGAGGAAACAACTCCTGATGATACAACAAACTCACATACCTGCTGTTAACTCTTCAAACATGGTGCCGCCCTCAGGCATTTTTTCGGGAGCACTGACGGCTTAAATGGCACCGACGAATCAATGCACCGTGTCACTCTGCAATAAAAGGGTCAATTCACTTCGCCTTGTCACACTCTCCTGTTGTTGTGGTGCATGTCCATTGGTTTCGGCCAAGCACTGCGATGTCAGAGTATCTAGAGTATATGGGACGGTGTTTGTGGAAAGACTAAATGACTAGATACCACAAGAGCATAAACGAGAAAAAATGATTTATTTTTTTCTATAAATTGCTTGTACTGAGCCTTTGACACATACGTGCTTTATTCGCGTAGACACTTGCCAGTTATTTGTGCAAATCTGAGGCTGCTCACTGCTCTTCACACTCTCCTTTTTTTGTGGTACACGCTGTTTATTACGTGAAGCTCGTGTCAGTTGATGGCAGTTGGTTTTGGTCAAGTACTGCGAAGGTCTCAGCCAATTTTGAGGTTTAAGTGCAAAAAAGAGACAGCTTTCCGCGTGATGTCAAATGCAAATGTGTGAAATGCGAAGGACTGATAACCGCCTCATTTTGTGCAACCGTCTTGTTATTTCATGACGTTTCAGAAGAAAATGACACGACGGTATGTTCAAGAGAAGGTGAAACAACAACCAGGAGAAGACATTCCTGAGTAAAGCATTAATCTTAATCTGCTGCATGTTTTCCTTCATTTAATAACCATTAATAAGTCTTTGATGTTGTGCATGTGAAACAGTGAATCATAATTATGCTCTTAGTGCTGCACTCCTTCAAGCCCATTTAACGTCAGCAGCAACCTCCTCTTCTTTCACTCTTTTGCTCCCTCCCTCTCTCCATCCGTCCTCTGTTCTGCACCAGCTGCCTCAGCTGGCTCCATCCCTCCAGCCGTCCCTCTCATCCCCTCCTATCGCTTCCTCATGTCATCAAACATCCTCAGCAGTGCACTCCTTTATTTCTTCACGCTTTGATTCTCTCTCTCCGTCTCTTCCCTGCTCCCCCTTGTTCTCACCCCTATTAAACATCCCTTTTAACATGTCCCTCTCTCTGTTTTCTCTCCCTCCCTCCCTCCTAGCAGGGGTGAGATGGAGTGGGTGTTGATGTTGGTAAACTACAGCTGTGTGGAGGGCACAAATAGAGCGCTAGACCAGTGGCTTTGCTCCAGCATAGCTGTGAACAAGAAAGTGAGAACAGAGGAAGGAGCGCGGAGCTCTGAGTCAGAAAGAACCTTAAAGTTTGGAAATGATTAAGACAAAGATGGAGAGGAATCGCTGGGTTCACCTCTTTGCACACTGTGCGCACAAGCTGGTCTGCGTCATTCTCAGGCACTGATATAAAGGGCTTATCTTTCTGCTTAGGGAAAGATGTGAGGAAAGTGCGACCAAGACACACGGGGGTGGGGGGAGCGTGGAAGAAGAGAACAAGTGTGAAAGATTGATAGGAAGGAAGAGAGAGAGGGAGACAAAGGGGGAGAGAGGGGGACAGAGACAGCTGAGACAGCAGAGAGGGGAAGAAACCAGACGTAAGCCATCTGCTTTACATCATTAGAGCCGTACAGGCTTTGGGAAAGGACACAGTGGGACTATCGGGGGGATTCAAACTTCTAAGAAAACTCGCTGATGAAGACCAGCGTTCTCTCCTCAGTTTGACGTGTTGAGTAAGCGTTTTCAAGCCGACTTGCCTGCTTCCAAAACCAACACACCACGCTGTGTTTGCGGTGGCCGTCCACTCAACGCGTCTCTTCCAGTCCGTCCACACAGCTGTGTGAAGGTGATTCTGCCAACCGCAAGCAGCCCTCGCACCGCAGCGACTGGACAAATAATGTTCCGAAAATCCCACTTCTTGTCAACAACCAATTACATAACCAATAAACTCGAGAGGTCAACGCCGAAAGAGGATTGACAGTGTCCAAAGCGAGGCTGGAGGATTTGGATACTCTCCCTTGACCACGGTGTCAGTGACAGGGTGACAGAGGGACAGACACAGGGTCAAGCCTGCAGGCAGAGAGGGAGGGAGGTAAAGGGGGGGGAGCTCTGCATGTCTGACAGCAAGGGGACAGCGACCTACAGTAAGCTGTAAGTATTAGACAGTAGATAGTATGTGTATATTCTTGTTGATTGTTTTGCTTCTTTTTGATTGTCTGTCATAAAAATGATTTATTAGGGGTGTCACTGTTTGCTGCAATGAAGTTTTTCCTGACAGCAGTCACTCAGTTTTAGGGGGGTATTCTGCAACATCACTTGGCTCACTGCAAGTTAGGTTGGACAAGTTCAAATAATACTCACCAAAATAAGGATTCCAGAGTTCAACACAAAAAAAGAAAAAGAGCGACAACAATCAACAGCGAACAAAGAGAGGTTCTGTTCTTTTCAAAGCTGGAATTCAATCAAGGTTCTCTGAACACCCCTATTATCAATGCATTTATTTTCGGTGGAAAAGTCTGTTAATATCCATGTTTTTGTGCATGAGAATCTCATTTAAAACAAAACGGTACATCTTGAGATGTTTAACCAAAGTCACCCACTGTTGATCAAAAATCGATAAAGAAATGACGACCAATTGCGCAAAAATGCAGCTCAAGTTGTTGTAGATGATTATGTTATCAGTTTCGTAACCACAAATGAACTTCTCCAGACATTTCCTGATCATTGTTAGGAGATGTCACTATGATATAAATAACCTTCTAGCGGGAGCTTCCATTTTGGAAACATTTGTATCTTCAAAATAGACCTTTGGAGTTCCCCAGTGCTCCATACTTTGCCCTTCACCATTTTCTATTCCTGTGGTTAGGCTTGATGATATCATACACAAGTTTCACTTCTATGCAGAAGACACACAGCTGTACATTTTCACATGATTTTACTTTTACCCAGAAACCTGACTCCCTGCATGAGTTTCCCATGGAAGATTGGCCAATTTCACAAGATGTTTTGAAACCTAACAATGACAAATCTGTCCAGGAAACCTGCGTAAATCACCGCTAATGAATCAAGCGTTAGATCGCTGTCTTCAAGCGTGAAATTGTGCTGCAGCAACCAGGTGTTTTTGACAGCAGTGCTGTCATCTTCATGACTTCATTATTTAAGGTAGAAGACTATTCCCGACATGATTGCTTTTTTGAAAGCCTGAAAAATTGAAGAAAACTTGTATTACCTATGAATCTCTTAGTCTGACATGGAAAAATGTAATGCTAATAAGGTCAGCAAAAGAGTTGAGAGCAGAGTCGATGCACTAGTTTCTGGAGCTTCCAGGTCTGAATATATCAGCACATCCTCTTACATAATCAGCAGGAAAATATGGCTTTGCAGTGTAAACTATCGTGATTCTAGTTTGCCACAGAGACCAGAAAAGCGGGCACCAGAAGACGTGTTTTATGGAAGGAAAGAAAGAAAGGGGAAACAGAAAAGGCGACTGTAAAGATCTCCCCCTGCCAAAAGTCTAACATTTTTTCCACTAGGCTCACAGAAACCAGGGTCTTTCTGCTGGGAATAAAAAAAAAAAAATCTGGCCAACAGTAACAGATACAGATACCAAACAGATGTCAGACATGCTGCACTATACTGAGAAGAAACGTCAGGAGAAACACGCATGTTCTTTTCTGCAATTCATTCATCGATTCTTTCATCTAGCCCTTCGTTCTTTCATCCGTTCATTGACTCATTCACTCACTCACTCAGCAGAACAACTCTCATCCACCATCTCCTTCGTGGTGCCGTCTGAACAGCTATATTTATCATCTACTCTGTGGGCCATATGCAGAGAAAGCAGATTTTTCCCACAGAAACTAGATTCCTCATGTCTGACCCCACCATCCCCCCCCGCCCGACTCTCCTCCCTCCATTTCCGTCTTTCTGCCTCTCAGCTGTGAGGGGAAACAACACGGCCCCAATCAATGATCATACATCAACCTCAGAAACAGAGAAGAAGAAAGAGGCAGAAAAATGAAAGAGTTTGACCAGGAGAGGCAGAGAAACGAGTCCCAAAATTCATAATTCATTCAGTTCGATTCAAAATTGCTGCCACAAACTAACTGAAAACAGACCTTTTTTGGCCTTCTTCTCCATCAACTATTACAAGTTAAAATGGGCAAAAATATATATCCATTCACATCCGCATGTGATATCACAAGTGCACACAAGCACTCCACGCCCACACACTGTAGTCCACTCTACCTGCCCACTCACGCATTAGGTAGAAATTTAATGGGGAGCTGAAGATGCTGATTACCATTACAATGATGGTCAGAGGTGAGGCGGTAGCGGTGTAACCCTCTAGGGTGGGAGTGGCAGCATCCAATGACATCTGGTCCTGTCGTGAACACATGTGACCGCAGTCGGCCCCGCCCACTGAGCGCAGGAGAAGGACCACACTGGCCGAACAACCCATAATCCACCGCTTTTGACTAATACTCCAGCCCGATCCCGTCCAGCAGTTTAGCTTAGTAACCTGAAGTGAAGTTCCTGAACTGTCTGTCCTGATGTCACAGTCAGCCCCCCTGGTCCAGCCAGTGGTGCTGTGCTCTGTTCAAGCCCAGTGGGAGAACTGACACTCCATCCGAAATCTTCCCTCCCTAGTCCTCTTTTGCAAGCTTTCTGTATCTACTCCCTGCCCTGCTCAACTCCAGTCTGCAGCTCTTAATGTTGCTGCTGCCGAGCTTACACACTGGCAGTCTTACATGGCTCTCTCTCTCTCTCTGTCTCTCTCTCCCCCTAATACACTCACATACACACACACTGACTGCAGCTGTGCACGGTTCAGCCCAGCCCAGCTCACCCAACAAATCACAGTCTGCAGTGGCTGTCAGCTGACCAGAACCAGCTGCTGCACACACACACACACACACACACACACACACACACACACACACACACACACACACACACACACACACACACACACACACACACACACACACACACACACACTTAAATCATTTTTCTGATTTTCATTCTGCAGCACTCTCACTCACCATTTCACCTCCCAGTCACACCAGTCCCTTTCAAGTCGGAATTCTCCCGGCTGTGCTTGTGCATTTCTGTTTTCTGCAGTGTGAAGACTGGACGCAAAGCACTGCCCACTATGCAGCACTCTGATTTGGCAAAATAAACTGTTGCTGCTTTTAGGGTTAAGGATGTTTTTGATGCATGTGTTCGCTACAGCACATTCAGCTAAACGTTGCAGACTGGAGGCTGGCAGAGTGCGTGTGAGGGAGTGGTGAGAGAGAGCCATTGAACGGAAAGTGGATGGAAAGTGGAGAGTGGGTGGCTTTACAGTTGAAGCGTGCATGTGGAGTTTTAGGACGGTCGGAGTTAACGTGAAGCACACAGACAAGGCAATAGGACGCCGCACTAAAACAAGCGCTTTTAAGTATAAAATTCCATGACATCAGCTCACGACAATCACTTTCACCACTCTGATCCTTCTCATGTCACCGTAACATCTGGTCCTGCTTTTTCTTCCTCCATGTTCAATGTGTGTGGCTGAACGAAAGGAAATAAATGTACTGTACTGAGAACAAAATGGTTTTCATATGTTTTGCAGCAATTTGAGATTCTTCTCATTATGAAATTCCCCTTTGCTCGTCCTTGCCAGTCGTACTCGTTGAGCCAGAGGCCGTCCAAAAACCCAGATTTGAGGAAAGATATGGACGTAGCAGCAGTTATACCACCCAAAGGTTCCTGAGGGGACACTTTGAAGCCGGATTCTGGTGCTGCTCTTTGCCATCATTGTAAGTAACTGGAGCAAGAAACATTTAATTTGATTAAAGGGGAGGAGGTAGGGGAGGGAGATGGCAGAACAACAACCTGAATGTAACAGGCTGACACGTCCCTCCATCAAACAAAGCAAACTTCTCCTTTAAGAGCCTTTACATTCCCTGAATGGATTGTCAACCTTACCTCTAAGACGCAGAGAAGAGGAAATGAAAATAACTCCAGACATTAATGTGATACTAAAAATGCATTGACTATATTATTATAATAGAGAAGTTGCAACATCCTGCCATCGACTTTAGCAGTGACTTTTAGGAAAGCCCCCATCCAGAAACTGTTGGACAAACTGGACCTTAGGTTTATTCAGAACAGCCTTCTTTAATTCAGTTATCGAAAAAACGGAATATTTCTGAGCTTGCATTATTATCTCATATAAAGATTTTGAGTTTGAATTTCTTCTCCAAAACTACATGCTGTAGGTGGACTATGTAGTTTTTTAAAGATCACTGACGGCTTTTTTTATGCCTAAACAAACCAAGTAAATAAATTACTGTTTTTTATGAATGAATAAACACAATTTCTATTTGCTGGGCCCTGCTACCTCTCTAGCTTCAAAGAGAGTTCTGGGGACAAACTTAAATTAGTCAAAATAAATATCTCTGAGTTTGCATTATAACCTCATTAATATTATAGATATCATACATATGAGTATACTGTAAATTCAGATCTTCAGCATCACTGAAATGGAAAACAGCTAGTTACCCACACATAAGGTCCCTTGGGGTTATATTTTACACATTTGACCCGTGATACATTATAATTCTGCTCCACGCACGCATCGTTTTCAAAGGTTGTCAGCAGATCTGTAATCAGGTGACACATAATGTATAGGCACACACTCAGCTCCCAACAGAGAGTAGGAGGTAGCCATGGCGATGCTGTTGGGTCATGATTAAGGTCATTAGTGTCCATGCCAAAGTGACAGAAACCGCGGCCCACCGCCCACATAAACGCTCATTATTATAATGCTTAACATAGCTAAATATAAACAGCACAACGCACACAGGCACGCAGAAAAACGCACTCGCGGAATTGCCATTCCGCTCCCACACACAGTGTACAAATATTAATGTACCCCACTCATTAGGAGATGACAGTGCACATGTCCAGAGCAACCAACAAAGTGGAGAGAAAGAGACACCGCACCCACCACCACCACCCTCCTCGCTGCCTCTGAAACCGCCAGCCTCTCACTGAGGCCTCTTCAGTGCAACATGCCTGATAGCAGCATCTAAAAACACACAGAAGTCACAGAGATGGGCTTTGTTTGCACGCCAGGCCTCCACAATGGTCCTGTCATGCTAACGTGCCCACACGCTCGTGCCCTGTAGATGCCAGCAAAGTCCCCATGTTACACAGCTAGCCTGGTGTTGGAACTCCCATTCACTCTGCCTGCCTTCGCACTGTTTTCAAACACGGACTATATCACCCATGCTGGCTGCGGTATGTTCGTTCCCGTCCAAATGTTTGGCAAAGCTTGAACCAATCATTACGAGTAGGGGTGCACAATATTTTAGTATGCCAGTATCTGATATGCGGAAATGTTCCAACTCATTCTTGCCTGTTGCCAAAGCTGATACTGATATACGCACTTAGTTCTTTCCACTTAATTGCAGAGAGCATCAAGTCTCTCCTATGGTGGAATCAACATATCATCATGCCTACTGGTATTGTGATGGTCCACTGGCAGATGCAGACATGATGCTTTCAAAATGTCCATCACTGGACAAAATACAAAAAAAATGCTCGGTCAACAATTTGTGCGCGTGCACTTAATAACAGCGTCACCTTATTAGTCTGTCATACTGGCGGCCATGGTTCAAGTTTTTTGGCGTGTTGATTTCCTGTTTTATATTGTCGTTGTAGCTTCTCGCCTCTTTCTACTTCCCGCTCACGCAGCGTTCCCAGTGCTTCCCTCCTGTGTTGCTTCGCTCCTCCTCAGCCTGCTGTTCCCCCCCACGCCTGTCTCACATCAGCTCTGTTAGCACTGCCCTGTTCCCAATGACTCTCCACCTGCACCTCATCCACCTCGTTAGCTTAGTTTGTATTGAAGCCTGTGTTTTCGCCTGGTTTTCGTCCGGTGTACCCCGTGTTAACTGTGGCCCCCCTGGCTTCTGGTTTGTCCTCTGTTTGGTATTTATCCCCTGGACTTGCCTTTGCCTGTCTTTTTTACCTGCCTTTTGGATTTTGGGTTTTTTTGGGGGGTTTTTTGGACATTGGATTTCATAACTTAGGACATGAGCTTGTTATCAAAGCTTGCCTGTTTTATACTACCTGCCCGCCTGTGTGGGTTGCGTTTGGGTCCTTTCTGTGCAACTGTGACAGAAGTATGTGACAGTGGGAAGCTGTGATGTATATAAATCAAGAAGAAGAGAAAGCAGGAGTGGGTCCTGTTACTGCACCCTCTCTTTATAAATCTGGCCAAAATTGCATAAAAAGCGTAGATGGAAACATATTTTTCTTTGGAGTATTTCTTCAACATTGGCTGATGTCAGTTAATCTGCTTATTATTCTTTCCATTAATCAATTAGTTATCGATTAATGGGTCTTTTTCAGATAGCTGTCATAGAGGAGTAAAGAAGCCAGAAAATATTCATATTTAAGAAGCTGGAATCAAAGAATTTTGACTTTTAAAAAACAAAAGACTCAAATCAATTAACCAATTATCAAAATAGTTGTCAATACATTCAATAGCTGACTAATAATCCATTAATCAGTTCATATATTATGTACTATATGTGACTTAGCCAATTAAATCATAATTCTTTGCACCTTACCCCTAAGAAAACACTGCAGTCTTAATGCAGAGAAAGTGCAGAAGGTCAATTGAGGGGAAGCTACACAAACTTTCGTCTTCTCTGCATTTATGTGTTTTGTCGGAGCCCTTCTTGTAATTGTTTCACTTCACCTCCTTTTTAAAAGCGGAGGCAGAGGTGTGAGAGAGATGAATTTAAAGCGAAACACCCGAGGCGACTTTCAGCGGAGGAGGCGCAGAGCATTGAATAAGTGATGAGGACCTCGCTCTTCCACGGAGCAGAATGAGGAAACTGACACACCCTCTGTGGTTGGAGGAGACGCAGACACGGAGAGGATGCGGTGTGAAGCGGCTCGGCTCCCAGGACACTCGTCCTCGAGTTAGAGTCGGTTAGGAGAATAAATAAATCACACGATGAAATGGGAGAGCAAAACTCTACAAGGGTAGTGTCACATACCCGGACCAAACCACAAACACCTACCACCGCGCACACGGTGAGACAGAAGAGTCGGCTGTTAGCATCATCTGCAACTCGAAAATCCAATTTCTGAACTCCATTGGATGCATAATAAAAGCCAAACACTATGACAGTATCTTCTGAAATGCTTCTCTAGAGGGCAGTTCATATATAGATCTTATTTGTTCTGTGGGAGTTATAAATGGTGTTCTTCGTTTGAGGAAATGAGAGAAGAAGAAAGTGTTAATGTGATGCACCTGGGGAAGAACCTGATACTTTTGACTGACTTCTGGAGAAAGAATGAGGAAATGATACAGTGGCTACACAACCATTTGATACCATTAATAAACAGACAATAGATAACTGATGATGAGGTATTTTACTGTCCACATTTGTTCAGCTACACTGATTAGGGGGCTTCAACTAAAGATTATATTTCATTGTCCATTCATCTGTCAGTTATTTTCTTGATGAATCAATTAGTTGCTGGGTCTATAAAGGTTTCATGGAAATCACAGTTTCACAAAAAGCCCAACAAGATGTCCTCAAATGTCTTGTTTTACCCACAACCCCAAGATATTCAGTTTGCTGTTAAAGAGGAGTAAAGACACTGCTGCTAAGACTCAAAGATTATCAAGATCGATTCATCAAAAAGTGGTCAAAGAAGTTTGTTAGACATGATGTCTGACACATGGTGAGACAGAGGAGCGTGTAAAAGCTCTTAGTTTAAGGTTATTACAGTTTTAGAAAAAAAGCAGCTGCACACCAACCATACCAGTCAAAGGTTTTCTAGGTTTTCCGAAACCGGGAAAAAAGTACTGCTCATTTCTAGGATATGAAGAATTGGATGGATCTTTAAACTTAAGCGTTGCGCTGCCTGACGATGTGTCCTCCCTGTGCTTCTGTGTGTGACCAGGGTTAAGCGGTGTGCAAGTCTGAACCTCTGTAAAGGATGACATCATCGGGGCGTACAGGGCAGTGGGCCGCCATCATTTGTGGAGTTAATGTTTTCCAGCTGTAGAGCCTCAGTCTCTATAATCCCCCTGTTCCACGAACTGTTCCTCCGCTGGAAAGCGCAGAAGGTGACAAAGCAAGCGGGCATGTTCGCCACTTTGCAGGAGTCTGATGTGCGTGTGGGAACGCTGCATATGCATGCAGGTTAACTATTTAGACAAAAGACAAACACGGGCCATTTTACTGACTTCAAATACCTCGGCCAACTAGGCCAAGTAGGAAACCACAGTCCATTAAAGCTCCTGCACACTGCCTTGTAAGCAGTTAGCTCTGCTATAGTTAGGCTCCCTGTAGAGCGGGAGGCTGACTCATGGCAGCGGGTGTTTGATGTGGCGCAGAACTCCACTGAGTTTACTTGGGAAAACACTCTCCTGTTCCCATGGTGACCACAACAGGAAGGATGCTGTCACTCAAGGGGGGGCAGGGTTCTCAAGCAGACTACGGCCTGGCCCCCAGCACTCGCTCAGAGGGGACATGGGGTCAACCTCTTTTCTGGCTGCACTTCTCTCCCCCCCATTCTCACACAGCAACGCACACAGACAGTGTTTCATGCTGCGGAGAAGTTCACCGGCCGTACTGAAAAGTAAGGACTCTGAAGACATGAGGCAGCTGAAGCGGGTCATTCATCTGTTTCTGCAACTGCCATTCAGAAGACTGGTGGTTACAGTAGAGAAATTTGCCGTAGCAGAAAGTGATTACTGTGCTATTCTTTGAGTCGACAGTGATGTTAATATTGTCTCAAACTCTTCCTGACGTGCTGCTCAGTAAACCCTCAGTCTGCAGATGCAACACCGCAGCACGTCGTCTCTTGCACAAAACAGGAAGACGTTTTAGAGTCAGTTTTTCACCTGATGCACTGAGGCGCTCGAGAGATCTATTTCTGCATGATTCACCACAAAATGTCTCTCTGATAACTGATTAGACACAACACTTCAACAAAGATCCACTGATAATGTACCTGTCAGATGTTTTTGTGGAGTTTTTTTTATGTGCTTTTTTTGAGTCCAACGGAGCTCAAAAGAATGGATCTAAGACTGTTTTTGTTACTTGAAACTTCAGGGGTTTTCTTGCTCCTGACTCATTTCGGTCTTGATTCTGTCGCTCCTCCAGAGCTTTTTCTTTCACTTTGTTACTCGTCTGTCACCATTTCTGCCGATACCTGCTTGTCATGTGACGCACGCTCGCCCTTTTTACTTGCTGATGGGGGAAATCAGAAGCAACGGATCAGCCTCCGAATGTAAACACTACAGGAATACATGATATGCGAGAAAGCAATCGCAAACAATGAACCTTGATCTTCCATCTAATCCTAACCATGCAGCCTTGAGATAACAAAATCCTGCAGTGAACCTGAAGACGGACGGTGTGGAATGTCTGACACAGATTCGTCTGGCTCCGAGTCGAGCTCTCCCCTGGAGGAGGCAACAGGAAGAGCCGAGTTCAGAGCCACAGCACTCTGCCAATGCCATCTAGTGCCGAGACTTCAACACAGCAGGCAGTGTGGACGAGAGGGCGGCTCTGTGCCCGTCTCCACACCTCTGTGCTGCAGCTGCCCTCACTGCCACGTCTCTAACGAGAGACCTCCAGGAGGCGCTCTGTGTCAGAGATACTATCTGCTCCTCTGGCAGCTGGTTTGTTTAGAAAAGGAAGCTATTAAAATGTCTTTAACTGAGAAGTAAAGTCCCGAGGCTGGAGGGATGTTGGGGGAGGGACCAAGAGAGGGGGAGACGAGGTGGAGAGAGGAAGTTGGTGAGAAACAACTGCCAGGAAAGGCGGGGGGGGGGGGGGCATTGTTGAAAATTTCCATTTATTTCTTCAAAGACTCACGTCCATCTTTAAATTCACCCCCGATGACAGTCAACTTCATCTTTTCTCCTGCCCATCCATCCGACACACCCACCAAAGACCTGCTCAGCTCTTTTCTTTACTGTATTTTTACTTTTTTTTTTTTTTTTTTTTTTTTACAGCGATTTAGTGGAAATGCAAATAGATTTACAGCACCCAAGCCGTTTTGGGGACCATCATTTTCCCCTAAACTTTTTTATTTTACAGAAGTATATCATTTTAATGATGCTGGCGGAGGGGGTCTTTGTTCCAGTGAGGTGACCCACATTCACTGTGAGACACTGTGAGAAACCCCTGGGACACAAGCCAGACATCACCGCGCTGCAGGGACGTTATTGTTCCGTGATCTCCTCTGTGAAACGCTCCCTTTAGCTTGGACTTAGTGAAATAAAACCGCCTCTTATACCTCTTATACCTGTCTGAAACCTGCCTGCTCCTTTTTTTTTGATATTGTTCGCTCACGGAGTCGTTACGTTCATAAAAATGCATCATAGCAGAAAAAAAATCTGGAAAATGAGAAGACTGGAATCATTTAGCAGCCATGCAGCGGCAGAAAACACACACGGCTACTGTACTGTCACAGGGCTGGTGTCTCATTAATTCATTCTCCCACGTGGCATCTCTCCACATCTCCCTGCTGTTTTCCCCTCCCTCCCCTCCCCCCTTCCCTCCTCCTCCACTGTCCCATATCGGGGGGCCTCAGCCATTCACGCTTGACGGCTGAGGTCACCGGCTTCTTACGCACTCGGCAATAAATATTTGCGATAATACCCATCAATCTGCAGATTCATGAGGAAGTGAAGCTTTCTTTGGTCTGCGCCGTGATTTGATGCTATTGACGGTTTAAATGAGAAACACAGGGAAAAAGTTGAAGGTAATAACAGCGAGCGGCGCAAATCTGGATTTTTCTTTTCCATCCAGGATTGAGAGAACATTCATTAGAAACAGAAAGAGGACCCTCACTGCAGAGGAAGGAGGGTTTCACCGCAATTAATCTGTTCTTTAAATCCTGATATTACTGGAAAAAGTTCCGCAGCAACATAATAAATACCAGCCCGGTACGGCGGTCGTGATTGCTCCCCTCAGCATGGCCATGTATCCGTTGTTTTCTCTCTGATCTTATCTGAACCATTTACACAGCTGTTTGGCCTCTCCTGCTTCCTGTCCAGGTAAGAGAGTCTCCATCCAATAAGACAGTTCACCGACTCCCTTCACGGCCGGCCAAGTGAAACTCTGAAATACCCCAAAATCTCCTCTTACTTCCCGTTTGTGCCCCCCGACACTCGGAAACCGCGACTGCTCCTTAAGCAATTATCCTTAATGATTTCTGTTTCCTGTAGCTTTCTCAGCTTGAAAAATGCGCCCTTGCTCTGAACCTGCCACATTCATCCTCAATCAGGCCCGAGCCAATATTTGCTCTCATGCGGACATGCCAGAAACACATACCGGCACAATGGACGCCACGAGCTACTATGCTTGCGAACAGTCAGCTGCGAGTGAAAAAAAAAAAAAAAAAAAATGAACCACAAGACTTTATGCCAACCCCCAGTCTGCACCCTCACAGTCGAGAAAAAGCCCAGTAGAATGTCTGTTCCGCAATAAATCATTCAGCGATGACGCCTACGTATGACACCTACACAAAGCCTACATGTGACCTCTGCGTAACCTCCACACCAGCGCTAACCATCTACCAGACGCCCACTCAGCACAGCTCCCTTCTCCCAGAGGCTCCTAGTTTAGACCGAGGACACAGCTGGCTCTGAACACTTTTCCTCGTGCGTTTTCATATGTATGATCCTCTCTTACCCCCCCACTACCTCCTCGATTTCTCTCCAACCTCCTCCATCTCCCTCTTTGTGCTTTTTTTTTTTTTTTCTTCCCTCCCTTATTTCTTTTGCAGATCCGCTTTCAGCTCTTTGGCTGACATTTGAGGCGCACAAAATTGATGTACGCGCACAGACAGATACAGAGGCAGACAAACAGTGAGCCAGCACAGGCCCATAGAAAAAAGGCTTTAAATCCAAAAGAGAAGAAGAAAAGAAGAAAAAAAAAAATCGCTAAAAAACGACAGACGCCCGCCCTCTAGCATCAGCATCCACAAGCATGACAGAGGATCATGAATCCGAGTATTGTTTCTTCACCTTAACTACCTTCACTTAAGGAGCGCTTTGGCTCGGGGCGATGTTTCCTGTGGGATGCGTGTCGACGAGACACCGCTTTGTGTCAGTCAGCATGAATAGCAATGAGTGGAACCGGTATCTCTGAGACGAGCCCAGACACTGACTATACACTTGGCCCGGGCAATACATGTTAATATATCATTACTGTTGTATGAAACTATACAACGTCTTGCATTTTGGGTGTCATTGTGCCGTAATATGGCATATGGTTATCTCCTGTTTTTAAAGGCTCTATTACAGTAAAATTATGTCATTTCCCGAACTTATCATACTGACTTACTGCTGATCATTTATCAAAAATCTTATTGTGATAATATTTTGTGACCTTATCCAAAGTCATCCCTCTAGTGTTGATTTCGAGGTATTGGGTCAAAAATTAGAGCTGGAACGATTAGTTGCCTGCATATGAAGAGCCTCTAAAGAGATTTCAAAATATCGATATATATCTTCTATATCACGATATAGCCTAAGATATTGCAACATTCTTTTAAGGTATATCAGCCGGCCCAACCATACAAATCTAAGAATTCTGATAAAGAGGCGAGTTGTATTATATATCAATGACTTCCTTTCATCCTGCTGAATTATTGAATTGTGACTAGTTATGTACTTTAATTTCAGTTAAAAAAAAAAAAAAAAGATGATTCCCATTATTTTTACCCTACAACCTTAAAGATACAGCTGGCTGAATTTCTGGTGTGATGTCATTTATCTTTGCAGCCACTGTCACACACGTTTAGTAAATACTGTATTTAAGTTAAGGACAGATTCCTAACATTTGTGATGTGATTAATTCCGTTTATTCTCCAGGAAAAAAACAACAATAGTGTGTCAGAAAGCAACCAGTGAAGGATCGATATTTCACCGACTGAACATGTTGACAGCGGCTGTATCTTGAAACTGTGGACTTCTCCTCAGTCGGTTATCTCGCGCTCTGGCCTGTTATGCCAGCTATGTCTTCTTGTGCCCCGTTACTCAAGTCAACACATTATCTGTAAGTGAAAATTCTTTGTACTATTTCTAACAGGGAGGCAGACATAACACTGCGTGCGTTTGTGTGGATGGATGTGGATAACTGGTGGAGAAATTTTCATAATGGCTTTCTGTTCCCGTCTCTTTCGGTTTTACTTTTTTTGACACCGGGGCAGAGAGGCCAGACCCGGTCAGACGGGATTATTGGCGCGTCAGCCGGGTTTGATCAAAGCTGGCGGGGGAGACGGTCAGACAGGCAGAACAAAAAGATCTGAGAGGATTTCAACCGTGTAAAAAAAAAAAAAAAAAAAAACAATTTAAAAACACGGCTCACATTTAGAATGTAGACACATTTTCTTTACATCTGGCCAATCTGTTGCTTAATTAGATCACTCCTGTCCTCTGTACGTCTCACCCAGTCCAGCCAGTGTTAATGAGGGAAAGTCCACATCACGTATGACTGCCACACAGTGTGTACTGGAGTGTGTGTGTGTGTGTGTGTGTGTGTGTGTGTGTGTGTGTGTGCGTGTGTGTGCGTGCGCAGATACAACAGGGCGAGGGCAGCAGGGCATGGGGGTCGGACGGTAATGGCTGTAGCACATTCAGGCCTCCTACTCAGGAATGCAGAGTGAGGGAGAGACACAACACTGCAATTCACTCGCAGAGGACTATTCTTAGTCCAGTATGTGAAGTGGACCCCCCCCCTTCCCCTCCCTCCCCGTCACCCCCTCCCTTGGGGCCCGTGGAAAGAGTCTGGATGGACCAGTGGACATGGTGTCCATTAAGGTGCAGGGTGAGGCTGGATGGAGAGCTTCAGAGAGAGAGAAAGAGAGAGAGAGAGAGAGAGAGAGAGAGAGAGAGAGAGAGGATAAAAGTTAAGCTCCAGTGAGGCAAAGCCCAGTCAGCTAAGTCTGAATGGAGCAGTTCACTGGCTGTGAAGCCTCCCCAAAGAGCCTATTGTAAACGTACGTTGGCACAATGCATGGAGCCCCGGGGACCTCTCTCTCTCTCCTGCTCTCATGTGACCTCTCACAAACACTGACATACTGACACATACTTTCTCTCCATCCAGTTTTCCTACCTGGACGAAACAGACCTTTTTTTTGTCCTCTGATACAAGCAACAGCAACCGAAGAAGCTGCATGTATTTCAGGGAGGGAGGAAAAGAAAAAAAAAAGAGTTTCCTGCGCTCACACACCACTGAGATCACTGCGCAGCATCACACAGAGTTCAAACAGTGGGGGGATTCAGCTGGAGACAGTGTCACTAGTGACAGTGACAGGCTCAGATTTATTTTTTCTCTCTCTGTGTTCTCTCTCTCTGCTTTTATTTCTCTGTCCTTTCTGAATGAGTCATTGAGAGGATGGGGACGGACACACACCAAGGCCCTGGCGGTGCACGGTCCTACTGTTATCGGGCAAACATGGCTGAGTCGTCTGCAGCTCAGTCATAACAAATGTCAAAGAGCTATTCATCACTTCTAATCCCTCTCTCTATTCTCTTGTCTGCATGTATACACACACACACACACACACACACACACACACACACACACACACACACACACACACACACACAGCGGTGACACTAGAATCATTCACTCAAAATAACAAGGGGTGAGTACTGAAGAGTCGGGCGAATGTAAATCCAGTTGGTTTAGGGGAAAAGAAAGGGAGCAGAAAGGAAGTGTAGGCAATTATGGAATTCATGTAAAGATGGAGAAGGCTAAAAGAAGAAAGGCAGAGAGAGGGAGGCAGAAGAAGTGAAAATACAAGAGGAAGGGGGAAGGAACCTGGAGGGAGGAGGAGGAGGTGAAGGCAGGTTTGACAGGAGGAAGAGAACGAGCATGCGTCACCCTGCTGATGAAATCTCTCAAGTGGTATGAACACACATTTCGGTTGCACCGCACGATGAGGGGCGCCGCAAAGAGCTCCACAGCATGGCTTCTCAGAAAAGCTGCATGCTGAGTTGTTCAGACTGAGAAATCAAAAAGTGCATCGTGTGTGTGTGTGTGTGTGTGTGTGTGTGTGTGTGTGTGTGTGTGTGTGTGTGTGTGTGTGTGTGTGTGTGTGTGTGTGTGCAGGAGACAGAGACGCGACATCCTGTTCCACACTACGCAAAACACAAGCTCTGAGGTGGCGCCTTCATAACCGGGTTTGACACGCAAACTGGGGCGGAAAGGGGGTACCGCAATGTGTGTGAATCATCAGGGTTTTTTTTCATGGTTTATGTCTGCCGACCAACAGTGCCATGTATCAGTGATAATTTAGCTTCAGCTTTTTTATAAGTGATTTTTTCCCTCGGCCTGTCACGATAACTACTTTTATCGATGATGATGTATTGTCCTGGAAGTAATTACTATAAAAAGTTATAAAACGCATGTCATTAATGCATTATGAACAAACTCATAAGGTGACATTAATTATCATAGTGTTTTTTTAACAATAACCATAATGTAGCCAAGCTCTACAATGCATTATAAACACACTCAGCAGGCTTCATGACAATGATCAGAACACTTTATAAAGTATTTTACAATGACTTCAAGTATCGTAACACTACCACACAATAGCTGCTGCTCACTCACTCCGTTTGTAAGACTCACACTGTTTTAAATCATTTTATAACTCAATACAATCACTATTGTAATGCATCATGAAGCGTTATGGTGAGTGTTTATGATTGCTCATTGCTACAGGCGCGCTGTGAGGCATTAGTAGTATATTCATAATGCATTATAGGCACCGGCGTTATCATGAGTTATGCAATGACTCTTTGTTAGTGCTCGTAACTATGCTGATAGTGCCCTACGGGGGCTTATGCATCATAATGCCTTATAATGTATTATAGACATGCACATCAAACAAAGGGTTACTTTCATTTTTTAAGACACAAGAACTGGAAAGTGAAATATCTATTTTTATATCCTGAGTAAATCAAAGATAAACAAAATAAAACCACACGAGGTACATATATCGAAATGTTGATGAGATAAGTACCATTAGTTGATGATGTAATTTTTAAGACAGGCATCATATCATAAACTCTATTTGTATTTGATTTCATGTTCTATATCTCGACTGCACAATAAACCCTGATAATCATCCTGCAAAGTGCTGCTCTGATGGTTCCCATTGCAATGTTGACACTCAAAAAGCTCTTTCTTGACCGTTCTTTCTTTGAGAGTCTCTGTTCTTTCTATCTTATTTATGCGGTTATACAATCCGACTGTGGTCTGATTTCCAAAACCATGACTTATGTAAGAGAACGACTCTATTGGCAGGCAAGGAAACGTCGCCTCTGTTGATTTGTGAGGCAGCTTCGTATCCGACTCCATGGACGTAAAGACAACAGCACAGCATTTGTTCCTGGAGCGCTGGGAGGCCGACTTTCTTCAAGAACTGGAACACTTACGAGTGTCCACGGGGACCTGAAAAGTTGCAAGCGTGGAAACTTGTGAATCTGGCACAAAGATACTAACCATTGTGTGCGCACTCAAGCAGGAGCCTGTTAAAGCCAGCGAGACACCCCGACGTGAAGCTGCAACCATTAGTTGATCAAAAGAAACTTCGCCACCACATAAACGCTGTACTTTCTGTGTTTATAAGAAGTTATCTACAGTGGAGCCTCAGCATGATCTCCTCTGGGAGGTCAAACAGATCGACTGAATCTCTCTCTTCCTCTTCTCAACCCTCCCCTCTCTCTCTCACTTTGTGGGTTTCCCCTCTTTATGGCCTAGCTGTCTAAAAATGATAAGACCGGCGACGTCTGGCCCAATTATAACCATGATGCTGTTTTCCGACTCCACTCCAGTTTCTAGCCTACCTTGCCCTGCCCAGATGTGATAAGAGGCACGTGACAGAGATGTCGGGACCGGTTCGGATCCCCGGCCGGTTCGGGCTTGACAATAACCTCACAAGACAAGGGCGAGTTAGATAAATAAAATAAAGCCCAGGACGTGATGGAAGATGGACTGGGTGTTCAGGAGGCGCTCACTGAAACAATTAAAAGAATAAATTTAATACCAGCAGCTCAGCAAATTAATTTATAAAACACTTGGAATATTGGGAACACAGGAGCGATGGATGAGATGAAATAAGATATACGAGACAGGGAAAATATGCGAGGAGGAGTGATAGGAGCGCTTCCTGTTTGAATTCCATCCCGGCTGACCTTCTCTGTTGCCATGGTAACAGAGGCATTGCTGTTGGGAGAGGAGGCTAATTACTGGTAATCTAACTGGTTTTCTCTCCTCTGGGAGAAAGGATTTCCAGTATTATCAGTCACACTAGCCCGCATGAGACGGGCGTATTAGCCTGTGTTGGATGCTGCCGGCGACGGACTGAAGTGACACCGACAACTATCTTGTTCTGCGGTCAAAACGCGATTTAAAAAAAAAACAAAAAAAAAAACACTGACACAGATGTAAGCCAGTTGCAAACCCACATGTGTGCTACATCATTTTGTACGCAGCCTCTATGGTTTGTTTTGCAGAGCCACAAGTGCCACGCATACGCACACACACACTAAAATTAGGCTGCTACGTGTGTTTGCTAGGCTGATACGCAGGTCAGCAGTCATGCACAATGCATCCCAGGCAAGTTGACATGATGTGCCATGCGGAGAGAGCGGAGTCAGGCTGACAGCATGTCCCCACCGAATGACCACACACGCCCTCAACACATCACTGGGGCACGCTGGGTAGACGCCCCCCCCCCACGAACAAACGACTGCTACACACTGTCTGACACACATTTTAGCTCCAGACAGACAGACAGACATGCCCTGTAGTGATATTTTACTAGAAGAAAAGACACAAGCATGCAAAACATGACTAGTTTAAGCCCAGAAGACAAAGAAATACACGGTGATGTGAATACAAATTGATTAAAAGCAGAGAAAATTAAACGAATCTAATGTGACAAGCCGAAAGCAATTTCATTTACAGACAAGATAAGAGGAGAGGAGAAGAGATCTGAAATATCTCCATTCTTCCACAAAGTATAAAGCGACTTAGATTTTTCATAAAAGGAATAAATTCTGAGAGTGAGTGACAACGAAAAAACTAAAGGGAGGTCAATGAAATATGAACACCTCTTTCAATATTTAATAGCACGTGGTGCAAGCTTTGGGTCTAAAATGCGGAAAAGTACAGGAAGGAAAAGCACTTGAACTTTAACCAGAATGTGACTACAGTTTCTATAAAGTATGTGAGAGTGTATGTTCACATTTTAGTGTGAAGGCCAAAGAACACACACAGCTCGCCTGCGATTAGCGGTAGCATGCGCATGAGCATGAACAGAGGTGAACCGCATTGGTAGAGGACCACCATACCAGAGGATTTTTTTTGCATGTTTAAGCCCATTAAATACAAATATATTTCTCATCACTGTCAGCCAGCTTCCAGAGCACAACATGCATTTTTTTCTTAGCAAGAGAGAGCATGCTGTCTGTTACACTGATGACTTATATTATTTTGTTGTTAACTTAAAGGTGGAATATGTAAGAATTAGCCACCTGTTAAGTTTCAAAATAACACTCAAAACTATTTGGGGGGCAGCATATCACCGGAGTAACTGCAGCTGCCATTAGCTAGTTAGCTCATTTAGCTGGGCAGTTATCGGTCTGACAAATAATCTGATGATTTTGCCTCCGGCACTGGGAAACTGTGATGGAAATAATGGGATTTCTCAAAAACAATTCTGCAGTATAGACTTCATAATAATCAATACACATTTACCATATCAATCAGTTAATTAATTGACAAAATAATTGACGGGTGAATAATCAATGATGAAATTACTTGGTGGTTAAAGCCATTGTCAGTAAACCAATGGCACAGACTTTGCTTGAAATAGCCAGCAGCAGTGATTTCCTTTGGAAAATGGTCACCAGCAGCATTGTAAAAAAGATACATACAGCAGTTTGAGGTTGATGAGAAAATTAGGAAAGCAAAACACTGGTATAAAGATTGCACATGCTATACCTTTACATTATGGGATTACAAAGCCATGGACAACATGACACAGATGGAGCACTTCCCGATAAATGCCTGCAAACTGGATGTGGGCACCAAAAATAGTCAAAATGCAATCAGGCATGAAGCTAGTACCATAAGGGCACCAAGGATGCCAAACGCAAGGAGTGGCACTATCCAGCGCCAAAGGAAAGAGAGGACCACGGTCATAGAACACCAAACATTAGGATATCATGCGGAAAAATGCATGAGCGTGCATATGGCCTTAAGTAAGGAGCAATGGTGGTGCCTGCAGACAGGCAGCCCTGTGCTGCTGCTGCGCAAATAAACTCCCGAGCTGCAGTTGGATGCCAGGGTGGGCATGTTGGCCCCAGTGTCTGGCTGTGTGGTTGGTGTGGCTGGCATCCTCCAGGCTTGGTATGACATGTGGTTCATCCCAGCAGGCAGCCAGAGTCACAACAAGAATGACACTTGTGTCTACACAGCCACGCTGCTCATTTTTGCTGAGAGTCATAATAAACACCCTGGTGCCAGTATTGGGTCCGAAATGCTGTTAATTTTGTTGTTAATGTGATTTATATACTGCAGCTCAGTCATGTTTCTGTTAATTTCATAACAAGAAAAAATGCTAAGACACTGACAGGATAAAAATAGATCACTGATGATAAAAACTAGGATGAAATGTATATGCTGTGTTAGTGGTGGGCTTTCGGACTAGGCGTTGGCAGTATCCTATGCTGCTACATCAGGTCAATCAACCTGTAGTGACCTCCCAAATATCCCTGCATGTTGCCTCTGCTGCCACAACAGCTCTGCATGCATTTTTCAAAATAAAAGTCTGTAGATGAACAGCTGTATTGCCTATTTGCTTTTGACAGTAAATATTGCGATATTTGTTGAATACAACTTACTTGAAGAGTCAGTCAAAGGCAAACCACCTTGCCATTAATGTCATGATGAGTTAGTTAACTGTGAGACGTAATGTTAAGAAAAGCAGATTCCTGAGCAGTCGGCTAAGTTAACCTGTCGCAGACGTTGGTAGCATGGCTGGAAACCAGCTTTTCTTGTGTAAAAACCTTGCAATTTGTAGTCACAAAATATTGAATAACAGAGCGTGACTTCCTGGTCAACATTAACTGGGTTAATATGTCAGCTGATGTCAGGTTGCTAGCTTCAGAGTGAAACATGTGAGGTGAGGCTGGATGACTAATGTTGAAACTTGTCTGGGACCAGTTCACTTTTCAGTCAGACAAATGAAATAAAGAAGCTGTTTTGACGTTTTAGTTTTCCACTTCATCATTTTGGGAGAAAATGTTAATTGCACAGTGTAAAAATGGAAGCATCTACGTTTACAATGGTTCCCTACAGACACTGCTGTCACTGTACAGTTCTCTCAGGAAAAGGAAGGTTAACTGGCGATCCAGTCAGGTTGGCACCCTGGTGCCAATTCTGTCTGCATTCGCATTTCTATTATAGACTCAATGGCTGAATAAACTCATGTTTCGTCCCGTGTCGCTGTGATTTGTTTTTGAAAGCCATAAAAATGATCCGGTTTTCTTTGCAGGAGCAGAGCCAACAGTAATAGCACTTGGAAATGCGAGGGGCTGGGAACGTTGTCTTTTGCCACGAAAATGGAAAGCTGATTGAAACAGAACTTTTTGTTGACTAAAACTAGACTTTGATACAAAACCTGCTTGATTATCTTGTATATCAAACATGCCTCACATGTGTCGGCCTGTTTTTATATTTAACATTTTTGGTGTACAGCAGCTCGGAGCCAGTCAGAGGCCAGAAAAGATGCAATGGGAATGATCCCATGGTCACTGAAGCAGGAAAATGTACTTTCTTTTTTTGAAAAACCCAAACTAAACCACCATTACATCCTTCATTCTTGTATCTATCTAGCCTTCCATGCTCCCTGCATATTTGAGGACGGGTGGGCTGACCACTATGAGGAACAGTGAGGTAGTCAGAAAGCAGTGATCGTTTTCACAGAGCAGCTCATCAGGAGGAAAATGCAGCGTGCACCAGGGGGATTTACCAGGTATCATGTAGGCTATGCTACACACTCACACACACACACACACACACACACACACACACACACACACACACACACACACACACACACACACTTCAGAAACTGATCTAACCCGGCCAGGGCGCATTGCTGAGCAGTGGGGCTGACAGAAACACAAAGGGAAACAGTGTCCAAAGTCAAATATAGAGGGGTCTGAATGAGTGAAGGCATGGTGGGATGGGGAAGTAAAGTCGAGGGAGAATGGCGGAGGGGGGGCGGGGGGTGGGGGGGTGACGTTAAGTGAAAAAAAAAATGGCTACTATGAAAAGAGAGAGGGGGTCAATGAGAGAAAGAAGCTCACGCTTCATTGAGTGTTATGCCACAGGGTCTGATTCTGCTGACCTGGTTTCTTTCACCAACAAAAGGCCGTGCATTAACACAGTGACAAAACCAAACGTCCACACACACATGCACACACACATACACACATGCACAGGCCTATGGACATTTACACACCCACTTAAGCTAAAGCCTGTGCACACAAGCGTTATACCTACACATTTACACACATGCTTGGTCTTCCATCCAGCTTCCCCTTTCTCATTTCTGCTTCCACCTATATCTCTATATAGAATGACTTCAAGTAATTATTCATGGTTGTTCATCTTCAGAAGCTTTCTTCAAGGTACAGGAGAGGATTGAGACTAACAAGTCTGTTGCACTGGAGGATGTGTCTCTGCAGGAACTGATGCAGATCAAAGTCTCAGTCATGGTTTCCATTTCAGTTCGCACCATTTAAAAAACAACTTTTGAGAAACGGTGAAGTGTTCTGGTAAATCCTGCAAAGGGGGTGGGCACCATCACGACATATGTGTGAGATGACAGAAACTTTTCAACCATGTGAGAATTTCCCACCTTTAATGTTGCACATCACTTTACAGGTATTGTTTTGGGTTAGAGCCAAAACAGTTGTGCCTGTCTGGTTATTTCATACAATGACCATTTCTTGACTGATTATCCAGAAAATGGTCTGCATTACGATGTATGTTTGATGCTGTTCATTTTCTCGTGTCTGTATCCTATGCAGCACTTTGTAACTCTGGTTTTAAAAGGTGCAACATAAACAAAACTACACTTACTGACCACCTTGCTTACTTATATCTATATTCAGTGGGAGAATAAGTACGTAAATCATGTATTTAAGTAAAAAGTAGCAATACTACAGTGCTAAAGTACTCTGTTACAAGTCCTGCAGTCAAATGTTACTCCGGTAAAAGTGCAAAAGTATTAGCATCAAAAAATTCAGTCAGTGTACCAAAAGTAAGAGTTCTCACTATGTAGTAAGGCCAAGTTCAGAATAGTAAATATTATAATGAATAACAATAATATATTATAATATCAAGTACTGTACATTCATTTCCTGATATAAACTTAGATCATTACTAGGATATAAAAGGGTTTTATCTATGGTGACCAGCCGTCATTCAACATGTATCTATTCCACTAAATATTTCATATTCTTACATAAACTACAAACACACTGAGCTGAGAGCATCAATGATCAAAGGTTTTTGAAGCATCACTGGAGCAAAACTTGTTCAGAATCGGCTTCTGGTGCAATGACTCTACAACATCAGACAACATGGAGCTGTTAGCTTCGTCCAAGCAGCCATTTTTGACTGTCATGGCAGGAAAACCATAGGAATTACTAAAAGCAATCACAGCGGCTCAGTTCTGTTCAAGTGTCCCACAGCGAGAAATGGAAAATACCAGGACATAGTAACTGAAGCAGCTAAATGGAATTCAGCCATCGCTCATTTGATTATTAACACCTGTGCTTTTACTTCTATGCCATGTCATAATTCAGAGCTCCAGACACATTTTTCATACTGGTTGCACTGGTGCGCCAAACTTTTTCATGAAGCTGCGCCAGGACAAAACACATTTTACTTTTAATTTCTTAACACATGGCGTGAATGATTGTTAAACGGGGATGAGGGCGAGGAAAGACCTGTTTTTCCTCATTTAAATCAGACGCAATGAGAAACTGTGATAATCTCAAAGTAAGCTGTCAAATTTCAAGCACACCTGTATGACCAGTGAAAATGTTTAGTCTCACTTGACAGATTTTTGGGTGCATGTGTGGCCAAAACAGTCGCACCCTGGAGCACTGCAATTTCTCAGATAATAGGGAATTCAAATGCAAGATAAAAACATGTTGAAAGACTTGTACTGGGTCATGTCTTTTCATAAGTATGACTGTTTAATGCTGTGAAACATGATGATGATGGCGGGACATCAGTCATCTCAAGTGCATGTTCTCACTCAGCGACTTATCTGTCTCCATCGATCTCCTCTCCGTCTCTCACTTCGTTCATGAGACGAGTCACTGATCTGTAGTGGATTGGCTTGTGAAAACCACAGACTCAGTGTGTGACTCAGCTGCAGGGCTTTGAGGCAATGCTCAGTGTGTTCTTACTGCAGTGCAACATGTGTATCGGTGTCCTATGTGACACCAACACAAGGTGACCCACCAGTCAATTTCTTACTCCCACTGAGGGGGATCAATAAACACTGTTCTGCTGTACTTCCATTTCATGCACGTGACTAATGCACACTGTCAGGTGACCTTTACCCTCGAAGCTCACGCTGATCTGCTGTATTCAGCTGACCAGCGGCAACATCTGGCTATTCGCAGTAAATAAAAAAATAATAATAATAGGGGAAAAATACTCAGTGATTCTATTCAATTCTGTTCCTTTTTTTTTTTAATCCTGTCTTCACATGGCGATGCACCCCATTCGGAAAATCACCGGCAACATCACATTTTCCCTCTTTATACCAATCAATTCTCACTCTGCTCTGTTTTTTTTCTGCATGTGTCCCACTGACACACTAACACCAGAGTGAAGAGGATGTAGAGTAGCAGGCAAAAGAGACTGGAGTGGAGTGACCTTTCTCTATGCTAATCTCTACAGAATGGACACACACACACACACACACACACAATTCGTCCTCTGTCAGACATGAATCGAAGGACGATATCAAAACACAAATCCTTCTCCTTATGTGTGTGTTTGTGTGTTTGCTCGCCCCCCTCCTCCCCGGATTACCCCTCCTCCCGCTATCTTATGTGTCAATCAGAGCCTCTCATTACAAGGCGCGACACACCCACTGGAGCGCGCACCTCATACAATTCATCCATGTAGGAAAATAGCTCCTTATGAGAGACAATTCAAGCCTTTAGTGGTTCGAAAAATTCATCTCCCAATCTCTGCTCCTCCTCCTCCTCCATCTTCCCTGGTGTCTGCGAACCGCTGGGCAGATGTGTCATGCCGCATCTCCACTACCCCTTTTTACTACCAAGCCTCTCGTCTATGCGCTGCACTTTCATTCACCGGAGCCAGAAAAACTCCCAACCCACATGGGAGTGTGATAGGCTCTGCCACTTTATAGCCACGCCACCAGCCCCAAATAAGCGGATTCTTTCCAGTAGCATGGGGGGGGAAATGTGGCGATTCTTGCATTATCCTTGTATTGAATCGTCCCCCTCACCCTCCTCCCCCTCCCCTCCCCTCCCCGCGGGATCGATAGACTGAACGGCACTGCCGCACCATCCGCCGCAAAGAAAGATGCAACATGAATGCCAATGTCAGGGTCCGCCACCACAGCTGAGGCGTAGCTGTGGTGGCGGAGTGTCTGACCCCCCCCCCCAAAAAAAAAACATTAAAATATTATATCCAGATGTAGGGATTTTTGGGGGGTGGCAGCGCGTATTAAAAAAGCAAGGAGAGAAATCTCCGGGCCCACAGGTGGTGATGCGTTTTTCCACTACCACCATGTTTTCCACCATTCACTCGGCTCCACTCACCGTCACTGCGGAGTGTCTGACCGCGTTGCACGCCGTCTGCCGTATCTCCGCCGCGGTCCCCGGTTTCAGCAGGTTCTTGGTGAATCTCCGGGTCGACTCGGCTGCCATCTCCTCATCTGAGCGCACTGCTTCAGCCCCGGTGCTGGTCTCTCTCTCTCTCTCTCTCTCTCTCTCTCTCTCTCTCTCTCTCTCTCTCTCTGCTGCAGTCAGACCTGGCCCTCTCGATCCTCACATGAGCCGAGCGAGCTGTGTTTACACACACAGAGAGACACATACGCACACGCGTTTTACACACACACACACACACACACACACACACACACACACACACACACACACACACACACACACACAAAAGCAGAGCGCGGAGTGCAGGACAGAAAACGGCACTTCCGGTTGTTATTTTCAATTTAAAACAAATCCGATCGAAATGGATTCATGGCTAATACTGACGCGTTTATTTTGAAAAGTAGACGCGTTGTTGTACTGTTATTTTGGCTAACTTGATAAAAAAAATCAGTGATATATATATATATATATATATATATATATATATATATATATATATATATATATATATATATATAAAAACACACACACACACACACACACACACACACACACACATATATATGATTATTTTCTTCCAAAATATAGATTTGATGATCAGGGTACTTTAGGGTGCTATACTGTATACATCACGCATCTCAAGGGGAGCTCCGAAATGTCAAGTACTCCTCAGCAGTCCAGTCACGATGAGGGACAAGGATGGAGCGGCATTTACAGTGGAGGTGAGAGGACGTGAGGACAATACACACTGGACAACAGCGACACGTGACGGTAGGAAATGGTTACCCCATCATCAGTTTTCTATTAAAGGAAAGGTGAGCCGCTGAAAATATATGGAGGGCCGAAACTGAATTCATTGAACTATAAATGGTTACATGAACCTTTAATTTGCATTTGTCTGTTTTTCCTTTGAATCAAATTTTCAGTTAAGCTATTTAAAAAAAAAAAGAAGAAGAAGAACTTACATTTGTATTTGTGTATTATAATTTTACATCTCTTCATGTATTTCTACTTCATTATGAAAATGCGGCGGCTGTCATTCAGATTGTGTTATAGGGTCACAACCATGTGTGATACAAACATGAAAGTCTGTAGATGGGGATGGTCTCCTGCATTACTGAAGTAATGACTGCTGAGTGCACATGGATCAGAAAGTGATATGGTGACTTGTGTAATGGCTGGTGTGTCATAAGATCTCTAGTTTAATTTTAAAAACTATTTTCTGTATTTTTATTTTTTTTTTTTACATTTATAATGAAATGATGTTCAATGTGTTCAGCAGTGCAACATGTGTATCAGTGTCCTATATGACACCAACACAAAGTGACCCCTTAGTCAATTTACTTCCAGAGAAGGGATCAATAAACACTGTTCTGCTGTACTCTCCATTTGGTGATCTGACATAATTGCATTGCTCAGTAAACCTTTACTCTTAAATCTCAAGCTCAAGTCAAGTTCGTAGATAGGTATGCTCTTATGTCATGTAATGTAATGGGTCACAATGTGAATATGTTGACAAGAGTCATGACTGGTGTGTCACAAGATCTCCAGCTTAATTAAAAAAAAAAAAAAAAAAAAACTTTTCTGTGTAGGAGGCAAATTATTTCCATGTGAAAACCTACTTGGCAGTAAACTTGATTCTGATTAACAGCATCAGTTTGCTAATAACATGTAATCAAATGAAGATGCTGCCTCACAGGAGGATTTATAATGAAATCCCCTTCCAAGACAGCTTTTCCTCAAATACAGCAGTGCTCTGCCTCCCTCTTGTGTGCATAGGTAGCACTGCATTATGAGGCGAGCAGAAACTTTAGTGCGGGGCATCCCACAGATTACAAGAATCATGTTTCTACCTAGTGGTATTCATATACTAAAGGTAATTGTTTTAGTTTCATGGGTTTCAACATGGTGCCCTGTGCATTAAAATAACATTTTTAAAATGAGAAAAGTCGGCAGCACTATTTCTCTGTAGAATGTCGGTATCAAAATATCCCGGAAAATATACAATTGTAATTTTATTTAAAACATTTGGTAACATTGGTGTTTGTCACATGAAACAATTTCATTTTATTGTCTTCCACATTGTCAATATTTTTTGAGCTGAGTGAAACAGCGCCCCCGTGGGATGCAAGCGTTTGTAAATCTATCCAGGTTGTGTGGTCAAAGTTGGTATTGCATTGTCACAGTCCAGACCATCATGCCGAGTCCACTGAAGGTAATTGGACTAAGGGTATGGTAGGTGTTGATTTAAAAACTAACGCTGCTAAAAACACGGTGAGATACGGTCACTTTAATCCTATTAAGACATTTTGAATGGGGAGTCCCCTAAGGAAAAATAAATAAAACCTCTTGAACTATGAAGCCAGTCCTTACAAACATAGAGCGCTTAAGAAGAAAGTTAACATATTTTAAGCTAAGCTAACGTCAAGTGAAACAGCAGGTGGCTAACGCGGGGTTAACGTTCTTTTTCAGTTTTATGCTAATGCTAATGTGCTAATAATACCGGCAACGTTGTTTGTGTTTTTTAGACTTGTAAGCAAACAGACCAACAAAATGACCAAGGACAGTTTATGTCGGTGAAAGAAGGCAGGCTACTCACCAGGGGGAGAAGAGGTGAGTCAGATACACAGTCCGTCTCTGGATGTTTCTACTTGGCTGTGTTTGTTTACTCCACGCTGTGGCCTTGTCAATCTTAAAGAGATAATGATATCGTGCACGGTTCGAGTTATAATCTGAGATTTCATGTATAACATTTGCTGAATGTACGAGAAGGTCCTAATAGTCAGAACTGTGTTGTATGCTGTTTAAACACTTCTCCTAATGTAACACATCTAAAAATGACTGCATGATTGATGTGTATGTTTATGTCATTCAGCCATTTGAGATGATGACGTTTGTTGCTACCTTTTACAGCCCAAACATGCCGGCTGCACAGCTGCAGAGCTCTGGGCACGGTCCTCCTTCAGTTGCGCAGGGACTCAGAGACAACCTTTACTCTGCCATCAATGATATAAAGTCTCTCAAAGATGAAAATATAATGCTGAGGATGCAGATTAGCCAGCTGAAACACAGCCAACTGAAGGTGTTCCAGCTTCAGGAGGAGTTGAAAGAAGAAGAAGATGTTCTCCAAATGGGCCTGTGTGGTCAAAGCAGTGGAGGAGCAGATGTAATGCACTGGACCAACCAGCCAGCTTCAGGTACGCTGCCTGAGATCATCACTTTACATCACAGTAGTGAGCTGTTGGATTCCAAAAGCTTGTGTTGGACTGGGAGAATCAGCGTTTTCATATAAAGAAAGTAAGTTTAAAAAAACAACAACAAAAAAAAAACAAAAAAAATGCAGGAGGTGACAAACAGGCAGGCTGAGGTAAGCCAGCTTCAAGAGAAGCTGGAACCCTAGGATGAGCTCCCATCAGGACAAGGCGGCCCATAACTAGATCCCATGTGAACACCCTTTTCAGACAGAAAAAAAAAAATCATGTATAGGCACATGAACTTTAAGTTGATAGGGTAAGCCTTACCCTAATCAGGTCTTGAATATGGATTTCATACCATATTCAGAACTAATTGACTTTTTAGTAACATGGACAGTAACTACAGTAAGAGCTGAATATTTACAACATTTACTTTGGATATTAGCCCATGGTAGCCACCTGGCTTTACACATGGTAATGCTGATCTATCAGTCGGTCTGCCACTGTTCTGAAATATCTCTACATATTTTGGATGGAGAGAAGGTTGATGCAGACACTCGCAGTCCTCCCAGGCATTCCCATTAACCGCACCTCATGTTCTGTGCTTATTAGGAAATGCTAACATGATCACAGGCTAAACTGAGATGGTAAACATGGTCAACATTACCCTTAAAAGGTCCTACATTTACAGCATTTATTGATTTCTTTATTTATGTAAATTGTTTCCTGATTAATTTAAATGTTTTTGGCCATGTATGATTCCATACTATAGGTGCAATATGTAAGAATTGGCAACCTCATATTTAAATACATACTCCTAACAAATGTGGGGTGATGCTTCACCAGAGTAACCGCTAACTGCTGCTAGCGGTTTAAACTAGGTGCTTCGGGAGGGACTGTTTATACCGCTAGCACAGGTATTTTGGAAAAAATGTAGTGGTGAGGAAGTGTTAAGAAGAGGTTAATGGAAATACTTATAATAAAGTTCCTCAAAATTGTTTCTATTCCATTACAGTTTCTTTGAAAATTTGAGACAAAGATATACATTTTTACTGCAAATGAGTATTGGTCCCAAATATCAGTTTTCAATCTCTTTGATTTCTGGTAATCGGTATCTGTATCAGCCCTGAAAAAGCCATATCATTCGCAGCTTATAGAAACACCTCAGTATAACACAGTACATTTCAACAGCACCACAAATGACAACCTCTAAAGTGATCATTCAGTTGAATCAACACCTCTAAAATAGTTTCAACAAAAGGAACATTAACAAATTAACCCTCTTGAAGATAGGATTCATTGCCATATTGTTGTGTAGGACAGCATTAATATTAGCTTCTGTAATGGTACCCAATAAACTTGCAAGGGAGTGTACATTTGTTAGACCTATACCAAATTTGATCTCTGGGTGGCAGTATCACATCAAGCTTTACCTTAGATGAGCCTGCGCGTCAATGTGTTACTGACACCAATGCAACAATACTGATGTTTGAATAAGTCATATCATAAAAGAATAACTATTAAATCTTCCAATGAGTTGACAGTGTAGGGTTTAGTAACATTACTTTGTCTCATCATACCACTAAAGCCATCTGGAACATAGAATAATATATTCTGTATCCATCAGGGTCAAGGCCACTTTAAGGCTTTCCATCGCTGTAGTCTGAGTTTAGTAAGTAGGTGTAATTCATCAGATAAAACATACAGAAATGGTTCAAATGTTGCTAAAGTTAATCAGCAGTTCAACACCTCTAACCCAGGAGCTCATGAACCAGACTTTCACATCTTATGGGTGAATGCTACTTCAGTTTAACTCTGATTTTGTTGCATGTTTTATTTTTTATTTTTTTTTACCTCTAAGTGTTTTTCATTGCTGTCCACCTTGGCCAGGATAGACTGAGTATGAGAATCCTGCAATAAACAAAACAGAGCCATGGTGGGTGTATCACCAAAAAACCCTGTAGTTCAGCCAAGTACTGCCCAAATCTGTCTGTTACATTGTGTGGTTATCAGAATCAGAAATACTTTAATGTCCCGCAGACGGGGAAATTTGTTTGTTGCAACAGCAGAATATTACAAGAACAGGGCAATAGCAAAATAGACTATAAAAAGTGAAAAAGCTTAAAAGTGAGTGAGAGCTGCTGCAACAGGCTGCCACTCACGCGGCGCCATCTTCATACATATTATCTTAAACAAGATGTTGGGCAAAAGGGTTGTATGCAAACTGTAATTCCATCGCCAGCTGCCCTGCTGTATTTATAACTGAACACCCAAATCAATTGATCCATCAGCAGTTTAATTAATGATTTATACAGAGCTGTCTACCTCTGTTGTAATACCAACTTCACATATATTGGCTCTTTAATAGGGTACCAAATAAGCTGTCTTTGAAAACCACAGTCAGGGCTCTATTTGTCTACCCACCCATGGAACCATATGGAAGCATATAATAAAGATAGCTTCAGTGACTGCAGCTTAATCCAATGGCTGGCACAGTTTTTTAGAGTTGATATATATGAAAGGACTGTTGAGTGTTTTTATCCTGATCAGTGATACTATCTTATATCCTCCTTTTCCTAGTTGAAAACCAGCCCAAATAATGGGCTGTGTGATGGACATGGGGTCCTTGGAGGTCCTCTGCTGTGCTACAGATAATCAGTAAATTTATGTGATTATTTTGTCCAGGTTTTGAATGAGTCATTTGCACACTGAGAACCAGTCCTCCGTAGTACTAAGACGTGCAGTGAATAAAGTGGCCACAGAATGTAGAAATACTCCTTGGACTCATGAGAAAATCTTGTGCGGTCTGACAGACATCCTGACTCACCTCAGAGCTGCAGACAGAGGGAGCCAGATGAGGAGGGGTGGATTTAAAAAGAGGGGATGGAGGCAAAAGAGAAAAAATGAAGAAGACAAGTAAAGTAGCCAAGAAATAAGTGCTTGTGTACTCATAAATGATAAATCAATCTGAAAATGCGTTAGCCAGACAGTTGTGAATGCATTGTGAGTTCTATCCTAATCCCAGTCCTATATGGCTGACAGTAAACATTAACTGAGAGGTGAAAGTGAAATGCAGGATATGGAAAAGAGAAAAATAGAACAGCCAAGACAGAAAGAGGGAGTGAAGAGGTTTGGTGAAATGCTCGATCACTTCTGGCAGGCGTTGGACATAGTGCAGCTTTAGGCAGCCTATATTTCTTGTCAAGTCCTCAGATTCAATAACAAGATAGCACTCTCCAGCGTCCACCGGTTCCTCAATTCAGGACTATCTTGAGGACAGAGGAAAGAAAAAGAGCATTCGAAACCTTCAGGGAGAGCAGCAGGATCACATTTCTGCAGGCCAGGCTGTGCCGGAGTGTCTAATTCTAATTTCCTCTTTCACAAGCTAACACAAAAGGAGCGTCTGTCCATCTGCAGTAGGGTCCCCCTGTGGGAAAAAGAAGAATGGTGTGTGTGTGTGTGTGTGTGTGTGTGAGAGAGAGAGAGAGAGAGAGAATCTATAAAAGATGCGGATACGATGTGTAGGAGTGACTGGACTTGTGTAAGATTGAGAGAGTACGGGAAATGAGAGGTTTTGCCAGTAGAGGACAAGCTGCTGGTGGATATACAACCACAGAGAGAGGCTTAGATGGAGGGAGAAATGCAGGGATATTAAAAAGAAGGTGGAGAGGAAAAAAATGGAGGAAAATGAAAACAGAACATTTGCAAATAACATATGGACAGTTGAGGGTTTTGAACATATTTGCTTCCAGCTGTGTAGGAGTGAATATCAAGGGTGAAGTCAATAGATGTGAACCTAAGCAACCCCTTTCCAAAGGTAAAAACCAGAGGGCAGAAGCTGTAGTCTGGGATGCCGTCAAGACCGGAGCTGCTTTAATGTCAAACCTAATACTTTTTTCACCCCTTACATCCAAATTAACTTCATTTTGTTGCATCAGTGATGCTTCATCCTGTATCACATTTGCACCACATTGAGCATCACATTTGACCTCCAAATCTGATACATTTGGGCACCTCCAGCATTTGTGTCTTCATCAAGGTTTGGAAGAGTCTGACTCATGTACGCAAACTGAGTAAATATGTTTATCACAGTTTTTTCATAATCTGAGCATTGCAAAGTAGCCATCAAATGCAAATGCAGTAAGCAGTAAGTTGATATGGTTGATGTATTTGTCAGAGATGAATCAGCTCATAAAGAGCCACGCAGTAATAAATGTACAGTGCTGAATTCCTTCCAAACCTCAGTTGTTTCATAAATTATGCTGGCTAACAGAAGCAATCTGCACATCGGCTCAGTGTATCCACATGCACACACACGCACGTAAGATGTGTGAGGAGGGACATGCACTGAAAGTTGACAGCTGGAAATATTTGAAGATAACCAGCCAAAAAGACCCTTATTTTCCTATATGCAGAACACAAACAGACATGCTTGTTTAGCGTTTCATATAATAGTTGATAATTGTATATAATACTAATATTTCTTGGCAGCATCCAAAACATGTCCATAGCACTGAGTACTCTCAGGAGTTTTCTACAAGTGTCAGATTTTCATTCTTCTTGGTGAAATATTCTTTGGTCAGATTTGCATCATAACTTTGCTGATTTTACATATTTATATTAGGAAGTAGAAAACTGATACACTTGCATTTTTGGCAGTGATGCTTCAAATGTGGTTAACCGATATGTCAGTTCAAAGCAAGAATAAACTAGATAGAAGTATGTTTTAAAGTATTGTTTAAGCAAAGTCAAACATTGTTTTATTATTATCAATCTCTCATCAAAAATCTCTTGTCACGCAATGTCTAATTATTTTCTAAATTATTTTTTTTAATGAGAAAAAGTTGCTCAGTGCAAATGCCTAAAACCCAAGCTATCTCATCCACTGACCAGTTTTGCAAAAAGTCCTCACTTAAATGATTAATCACTTATCTAAGCAGTCACCCGATTGATAAATTAAATAAACTTATCACCTACTGTAATGGCAAATATCAAATCAGACATAGATGTATCCTGACATTTGATACCTAATGGATGTCATGAATTTAACTTCACTTGTCAACACCAGAAATACCAGTTAGCTAAGTGTATTATTATTATTATTATTATTATTATTATTATTATTAATGTTCACATTTAAGATTACATATTAACATGAATTGCACTGAAATGTCACATCTTCCTCGTCAAATATTGCCTCATAAAAAGAAAACATACAATATGTTAAAGTCGTGTCTTAGGTGTTCTGCAGCCAGCCACAACTTGTCAGGTTATGTTTTGTAGGATAATGCTTGATAAGCAAAATGCATGACGCAAAGTGCCACAAATGGCAGCTGCATTTCAAATTTAATTTGATTTTTATGAAGGTTTATCCTTACGGATTTAATTGTGCTCAATTTTGACAGTCTGTGAATGATTTCTTACTTTTGGAGAGTAGGCTTAAGTATAAACTTATGTTAAAGCATCAGGGGAATGAGGTGTTAGGAACATGAACACTATGTACATTGATCCTATTGTGAAAACGTCTGGTCTTGCTGTCCATGTGATGGTAAATCTCAGTATACTGTAACCTCAATATCTGCCACAGGGCAATAGTTCAGCGTGCTCTCATCCTCAATTCTTTTCTTTCGTAACCTTTTTGCTTTGTCTTTTTCTTTCCTGGAGTTTTACAAAGTCAACCAGATATGTGGTGCGTCCCTCTGAGTCCAACACAGACTCCCAGATACTCGATGACGTGCCCTTCTTTATTTGTTTTGTACTCTTACTTTCTAGCTTTTCTTTGTGTTCTTTAATAAATGAATAGTGTTCATCCTCTCTTATCCCTCTCTCATTCACTTACCCTATGAGTGTGTGCGTGTGTCTGTGTGTGTGTGTGTGTGCGTGCTGGAAAAGAGTGTCTGGTGCCTGGGGTGAAATCAGGCAGATAAAAGGCAGTGATGAGGTCTGGATCGTCAGCATCCTGACAGCTGTAGATTAAATTAAAGAACTTCTGACAAATCAAACAGATTTCTCTCTCTATCTCTCCCTCTCTTTCCCTCCATCTCACTCTCTCTCCCTCTTCACCCCTAGAGCCCTCATCAGGCAAGCTGGGTACGCAACTTGAAACAAAATGGATTTCATCTTTAAGGGCTTGGGCAGGCTTTGAAACAGCACCAGCTGCCGGGCCTGCTTGTCTCTCTTTCTTTCTCTTTTGGACTCGTTGGCTTGCCTTTTTTTCCGATATACTTCAACAAACTTGAGCCATATTGTGACAGATAAAGGTAGAACATCAGTACTTCAAACCCTGACAGTAATTGAGAGATGAAACAGACACATTTTCCAGGTTCTGAGAGGCCCACTCCGAACGGCACATCAAAAGCTCCCACTCGGGATTCTAGGGAATGGCAGAGAGCGGCGTTCTGCTCCCACTGGATCTAAATGCCGCCGTAATAAGATGTTAGTACTTTCTAATGTGGTCTATTGGCAGTTAAACCCACTCTGATATGAAAATTCAAGTCAAATAGGCCCACTGCTGATCCTCACACACACACAGACACACAGACACATTCAAAAATAGCTGCTACCGTCATGAAAATGTGTCATTGAAATATTGCCCCCTAATGTGTGGCCCTCATGTGATTGCCAGTCTAACATTACACAGATTTATAATGGTAGCCTAATTCAGACACATGCTGCCCCACAAAGGGAGTAACTGACATGTATGTCAAAAAAATGTTTTGTTTTTTTTCTACATACTGCCCTGAGCGCTGTGTTTGCAGTCTTGCATCTACTGTAAGCCTTCATCTTTGCATCAACATTTTGACTTAAATTAAAATCGTTCCACATGGTTTTGATGAAATTTCAGAAATACTCATCCTTTTGAAAATAGTAGATTTTCTGCTTGACATTAACTTTATACAGCTCACATCCACACCAGTAACAGTCAGCAGATCCATTTTTTTATCAGGATTTTTTTTCTGGTGCTTGTTTGATGATGAGCAAAGAAAAGGGGCATAACATTTGCAAACCATGGATATGCTGAATTTTGTACTAAACGTGGTATATCATGTTTACATGTTATGCTTATTTACTGACTTTGACATCAGAACAGCAAAGCTGCCAAACAGCCGGCCGCCATTTGAGTCACACCAGTGAATATTTTTCAACACCTGGAGATATTTCCAGCCGTTTTCTTGTGACCAAATCCCATCACGACTGAAGAGACCATAATAGGTATTATAATTTTTTTCAAACCCAAACCAAGTGATTTATGTGCCTAAACCTAACCAGAGTTTACAGTATTGTGGCAAGAGAGACATGAAAAATGTAACCTAAATAATTGCAAAACTAAAAAATATTTTTTAACATATCTGTGGTTTTACAGAAATGTACTCCATTAACTTATTTGCTCTGGCAGTTGAGTTGCTTCTGTAGTTTGCATGCTAACCAGCCGGGCCCAGCCCACCTTGTCTTCTAATACCATTCATATACGTCAAGAGGTTATAGTCTGATCTGAAATCTCAGGCCTATGATGCTGACACCTACCTCCCTCTCGCTTCACATTTCTACGACCCATGACCAAATCAGCCACGTCATCATCGTCTCTGCAGTCAGTCTTAACTGCTGTAAATCACCTCTGTACTGTGTTTCCTGTTGTCAAACCGGTCTCCGTCTGCCTCAGAGGCTGTGTTCGGTCCCAGTCCGTCTGTGTTCTCCACAAAGTGAATTTAGTAATTCCTATAGTCCAAGTCATCTAAATATTGTTTTAGCTATAAGTTGATATTAGTTTACTATCACATGATTTATGCCAAAGAAAAAATAATTTATTTTTCAGCATTTAAGAAGCTGTGGCTTTTTTGCCAGAAAAAAGGTTGATGTACTTAGTAGTTAACAGACTAATTGCTTCGTTTCCACTCAACAAACAGATGCATAAGGATTCTGAAATTGTTTTATTAATTTGATGAGTTGGTATAAAATTGAAAAAACAGTCTTGATATTCTATGTTTTCCTCTCTATCCTCTGTAATTTCTTCAGACAGACAGAGGCTTCATCTTACAAGGAACACATCCTTAAAGCACTTTCAGACAAACTCAAGCACACACATAAATAAGACCACAGGACACCGTCAAGAATCTTTTCAGTCACTAGAGAGCAGTATTGGGCAGCGATAAGAGGGGAGATGCCAATCGTGTGTGTGTGTGTGTGTGTGTGTGTGTGTGTGTGTGTGTGTGTGTGTGTGTGTGTGTGCATGTGGGGGAGATGGGGAATGTAAAAGATTGTGTGGACTCAAAGAGCCCATGCTTCAGCAGCTGGCCAAACAGACTGAGCAGGGGTTCAGGCAGTGTGTGTGTGTGTGTGTGTGTGTGTGTGTGTGAGTGTGTGTGGTGGGTGGGGTGGGGGGAGAAGGAGTGGTGCAGACTGCTGAAGAGAGGCCTTCTTCTTACCCGACTCCTCGGCCCTGCTGCTCAAACCAACAGAATTAATAGGCTCGTTTGCCAAGAAAAACACTCTAATCAGTGGGTTTCCTCTCATTAAAAGTTAATTAGTTTGACACGAGTTTCCTGCAGAAGAAAGTATTGGCCACTTAGAACTCATTAGAGCCAAAGGAAAACATCACACTGAGGAAAGCTGGAGGAGAGGAGAGAAAAGGAGGAATAGGGCACGCACACATTCACACACTGTACCATACAGTACACACTCAGAGACTCACGCTAGCTGGCACATCTACTGATATGTGCATTAACTTTGTTATTCCAAAATACTGATGACATATGTAAACATGCATGCCAGCACACATATACATCTAGACACACATACTGTACACATGGGCACACAAATATACAATACTGTAACCTAATTTAAAAGCCATGTCACTGATCCTAACTTTAATTCTGCGACACCATCAGCGGTACTATTAAACATTGGGCTGTATACATTTATACACAATCTGTGTCTGAAATCTTTTAAATAGTTAACTACCATATAGTGAGTTAGTAACACACCAGCTGCTAATATTAATTGTGACAAACTCTTGCAGGCTTTTGACACTGGCAGAGAAATGGTACTGAAATATAGAAGGATGGGTTGAGGAAGTATAAAAACAATGCAATTAAACTACCGTAATACTCTCAATCCAAAGCTAGAAACAGCTGACAATGACGACAGGTCAGGTGGCGCCATCATTATGGGTACGAGCTGTGACTGATGACTTTTTCATCCTCATACTGCCAGGCAGTTCAGATAATGTAAATTTAAGTAAGTAAATATCTTCACGGTTGACACTAGGGCAGCAAATCACTATTATTTTTGTTGCTGATTAATATCTTGATTATTTCCTTGCTCGTTTATTTGTATGGGTCTATTACATGTCAGGATATGATGATGAAGTGGTGATTAGGGTTTCCCAAAGTCCAAGAAGACGTCCTCAAATGACTTTTTTTGTCACCCAAAGGTGTTAAGTTCATTGTCATAAAGGAGGAATAAAGGACCCATGAAATATTCACATTTCAGAAGCTGAAATCTTAGACTTGGAATCTGAGATTAAAAAATAGCTAGTACTGGAGTATCGATACGGCAAAAAATTAGTTTTGGAACCATTTCAAATATAAGTATATAAGTAATAAGTATCTATTTATTGACATTTCAATACTTTTAGCAACACTGCTACAATTAAAGCAAAACATACCATTAATTACTACCAGATACTGTAACCAGTGTGCCTAAAGATTTGATGGCTAGTCCTCTGAAGTTGCATCTAAATTAACATGTACTAATGAAACTTAATATTGACTTGTTAAAACAAACAGTCCCACACCTGTATGCAACTTAATATTTTTACAGATCAAGTAGCCAATATATACAAAGTGACCTTTGTAACTTATAGCAAATCCATGACATAACATCAAGGAGGGGTTAGTAGTGTAATACTTTGAAATACCATAAAAGAATGAACTTGTATCAGATCAGATTCAGCCAGATTTCAGAATAGGTACTGGGAAGGGAAAATGTCATCAGAATCAAAACATTTCCATGAAAAAAAAAAAAAACAGTGATTCTGTAGTGGTGAGAGAGCATGAATGTGTGGCTCTTGAGCCGAATTGGTTTAGTACTTTTACAAAATTTAGACATAAATCCCAAAAGAAAGACCTTTGCTTCACAGTACAATCTTGTGATCCTGTTACTTTGCCATACTGGATCAGTTCTATTCTGCAACACAGAGGCAGGTGTGGATAGCTTCTCAGCACTCAATATTTCAGTCAACACATTTCCTAGAGGAAATTACAAGACTCACATTGGAGACAAAGAGGACAGAAGTCATAACAGACCTGAGCGAGGGTAGAAAGAAAAGAGTGTAGGAATGTGTCTGCTATCAAAGTCAAAGTAAAAACAACAATGAAAACCACATCTATCAGTTAAGTGCAGGGAGCTGTTATCAAAATTACATCCAGTATATCCCCATTTGGGATGAATTTGGGTTCTCACCCGACACTGTTGAATAATGTTGGACACACTCATACACTCACAGAGACACATACACTCCCAAACCCTCCCCCATTTCCTCCTCGCTCCATCTCTCCAGTGCTCACTGATCTGTCCAGTCTGCTCAGACTTCCTCTTCTTAATGAATCATGAAGTTTGACTTCTACTCCTTAATAAGCAGTGTTTTGCAGAGAGCGGGTGGAAAGCGCAGAGTTTGTTTTCCTTTAATTAGTCGGGCAGGTTCTCTGTGCACGGGGCTGAGCGAGAGGGAAGGCCTGGGCCCACAGAGCAGCATCAGAGAAGGAAATGTTGAGAGGCAGTCCGTGCTGCCAGGTGGCCGTAAGACGAATGGGCGCGGGCACAGACTGAGACGGGGCAGGAAACATAGAGGCATGGTGCTGTGAACTGAGGAACAATGATAGGAAATGTCCTGGAGAAAACACACCAGCCAGTGGTGAAAGAAGCCTGGAAAGGACGAGGGAAAGAAAGACGAGGAGTGAGGAAAGAGAGATTGTGGATGAAAGGAAGGAGTTAAAAAGGAAAGAATGTTAAGATGGAGAAAGGTTGAGGAATAAGAACTGCACTTAAACCTGCTACAAGGAACTTTTAACTAGTTACGAAACCATCTCAATCAAATACTGATGCCTCTATATGACCTACATGATCAAACAAGATTATCAGCGAGAACTATAGTTATTATAGTTAATTATTATAGTTAACCATAATCCATATCTGAAGTCTGCCTGTTGGTTGGATTCCAACTAACTCGGGTCGAAGTCAATAATTAAGAGGCATTTTTTTATGCCAAAGTGCTGAGGATGAATTGAGGGAGTATCACAGCCTGAAGAAAGAAGCTGATCCGTGACCAGTGGTACAGCAAAAATCTTACTTTGTTTTGCTCTTGTCCACAGGAGCCACCAGAGTCAACAAAAAACTGAAAGTTCCTTGTATCAGGTTGAAGAATAATTTCTGAGGTTCCTGTACCGGAATGTTTTCATTTTATGCTACTTCATACTTCTAAACTACTACATTTTGGAGGGAAACCTTTTTTTTATTTCATTTATCTGATATTTAAAGTCAGTGGTTACATTATAGGTTCAAGGCCTGATCACATTAGCTTTAAAACTGTGGAATTTTGTGGCCATTCTATCGAACTGAAGCAATCCTTGGATTCATCAGTGAAGTATATATATATATACATATATATCTGTGCACGTTTTTCATGTCAAGTTTAACTTTTTGATCTTTGACATTCGAGTGTACTCCGTGATAGTGTTGCCCTTTGAGGAAGCATGGAGAGTCCAAAATGAAGACAGCTATAAAAGCTTTGCTTGTATTTTACCCACCTCAGTCCTGGTAGAAGCTGTTCCACAAAAGAGGAAAGTAGCAGGGGTTGAAGCTAATTTATCGTTCTGTCCACTGACCATGGCTGCTAACTCGCTCTCGGGGGATGATTCACAGTCTGTAGTGGGACAGAGGTCGATGGTAAAGTTAAATTATGACTCACTGTGCGGTTTCAGATTGTCTAATTTGGTTTAGTTTAAAGTTTGAATGATGTAGTTTGTTCACTTCTGTTCTAAGCTATGAGTTCAAATCACAGCTCAGTCGTTCAATATAAAACTAGGCCTGTAACAGCATTGTTTTTTATAGGCTATTGCTCATCAGTCACTCACATGTGACAGTAATTATATTGTGACTGTTTCTGTGGCTTTTGTAATCTTTTAATAAGCGCTGCAGCGGCAAGCAGAGCTTAGTGGTCAACGGTGCTCTCAGTCACCAGTTACTAGCTCCACTGCGATTGATGGTCAATGGCGATTTAGTAAAGTCAGTGCAATCTCAAGATTATGTGCCAAGGATTCACTTCACATGCAGGAAACACTGCTAGGTGATGGGAGGAATAAAATATTTTGTTACCCAAATCATCAAAACAAATATTAGCTAGGTATGTCAACAAAACCATGATTAATCTGAACGTTTCTTTATGTTTGTTTAGGTTGAATTTTCTATTTTCTCTTGTGACAAAGCATAGGTTGTGCTCTGCTTAGGTTTAGACACAAATAACACTTGTTTAGAGATAGGAAAACAGCATGGTTTGGCTCAAAATGCCAGTTTTGTTCGGCATGATCACAAATGGGAGACAAAGGTCTGACTGCCTGTGAAGAATAGCTGGTTTTGGTTGCCACATAACCCCCTGGAAATGTCTGCAGGCATTAGACTTCGATGTTTCTACAGAGAGATTAGCTTGGACATTGAATTTAAAAGTTGGCAAAATGATGTAGTGCAACAGTCATGCTGCTATGCATGAATGCATTAAAGGAATATACCCAACCAACCAAGTTATACAAGTGTCAACACACATGGACAAAGATCAGTATGGTGTTAAAATGTGTCTCTAGTGTTACTGTAAATTATGAAATGATTGGAGCTATTTGAACTGGTGCAACTGAAGACACATCAGAGGAGGAGAAATACCTAAGTATTGCTGTAATCAGTTCAAAGTAATCCTCAGAGCAGCATTATTATTTTGACGGATGTCTCAGAGTGATCGTGCTTGTGTGCGTTTGAATGTGTGGGTGGGTGTGTTTACGCCGTGGAGCTGTGGGATCACAGGTATTAGACACTCATCAGAGCGAACCTTTGTAGAGTCAATATCAGAGGCTTCACCTCAGAGCCTGACCTTTCCATCCTGTCCCCTCTCTAAAACACCCACCACCACCACAACCTGTAATCCCTTCCCATACACACACACGCGCACACACACATACACACACTCTATGGCCCCACGATCAATCTTCCCCCGGTCACTACGACAGCAAAGCACAAAGCCAATCACATCAACACGGCCAGGATGCCACACTCACCCTCTGACGAAATGTCACTAGAGAGGCAATGTCAGGAGACCTCGGGCCTGTTAAGCGTCTGAGTGTGTGTGTGTGTGTGTGTGAAAGACTCAGAGAGAGAATGCAGAACATCTAGAAGATTCTGGTTTCAGATGAACAGAGGGGTGAATATGGATCAAGTATTTAGCTGCAGCGGGGAAGATAAGTTCTGTGCTTCACTGACACTTTGACCGTTAGCAACAGATGATGGAGTGACCTTATTAGCGGCTGGTATTTCAGCAACTTTTGGATCACAAAGCAACAGAGCTGAGCTTTGTCTATCGAGATCATCCTGGAGGCTCTGCAGATAATGCCGTCTTGCTGCACTTCAATAAGAGGGCAACAGTTGACTGGTCGATTAAGAGACAGTCAACTAAGAGTAACACCACACAATAAAGCTATAGCACACTTTCATTAATTCATCAGGAAATCAATTTACATCCCGCAGACTCAGGTCTTACCCTGAATGATTACGCTTCAAATGCTCTAATTAAACAATGAGTGATCCTTTTTTTTCCACAGCATATTACAAAAAAGGACCCTGGCCAATCAAATGCTGCAAATCGATGGAGCCCGGCCAATGCTGTGTACCGTATACTATTACCTTACCTGGGTTACATTGTGTTTCCGTGTGAAGTCGGATGCCAAGACAAGGCTTCAGAGCCCATCTGAGTCTCACGTCCTACAGACAGCCGTCTGCGTTCTCCTGCCAAGCTCACCTGGACTGCTTCACCTGTGCTTGTGACCCAGTGGTGCAGTGCAGCTCTGTATGTGTAGAGCTGTTGGCTGAATCAAAGTAAAGTGGTGTGTAACACTCGTATGTTAGAGAAAAAGGTTAGCAAGGCGCAGGACTACACTCACAGACTAAGAGAAGCTTGACAGTGCCAAATGGCGGTTCTTTGGCGAGCTTTTAGTGTCATGTGTATCGTTATGTACTGACATAGATGCAAATGCATTATTTACTTGTAAAGATGAATACAGGAAAATTATTGTAATGATATGTCAGTTTATTTAATACAGCCCAGGAAATCAAAAAATATAAATGTACCTCAATGGGCTTTACAATCCGTACAACTGACAGTAACATTTATATAGGGCTCCATCTAATGATTGTTTTCATGATTAATCAAATAGCCGCTAATTCTGCTTAGGTAGTGCCCATGACGGCATGGTAGCTGTGCCTAAACGTTTTAATGGTAATCCCAGTAAGTCAGGACATTTTAATGCAGTCACAAGATTCTGGGAGATTTAAGAGGTTCCTTTGCACTTACAGTAACTCGAGCAGTACGACAAATGCAAAAAAAACCCAAATCTCAAAACACAAACATTCCTCCTCCCCATTTTTTGTGTAAAAGTTGTAAGTTTTATTTTCATACACTGGTAAAAACAGAGACGACATGTAGCAACTACTAATCATTTTAAAGAAGGTCCTTACATTTTAATTAAAAAAATGTATTCTCATAAACAACAGTTGTATCAGTGATAAGTGATGTTGTAGTAATGCTGTTACGTGAATAAAACAAATTAAAAATTGTCGCATCATCCATCCAATATCAATTAATCAAATCACAGTGAGCGAAGTGTAATAATGCGTGTAGTGAGGAAAATAAAGTTAAAGTAATCTGTGCAAAGACAACTGCGCTCACAATTGGTTTGTTTGAGAATAGCTCTGAGGACTGTGGGATCAATTCTGGCTGGCAGCACCTACGTTTCAGACATCAGAAACATTTGCATTGTTTGATTGTGGATAAACCAAGTTTAGACATAAGAGTATTAGCCCTAAGGTTCGCCCAGTGCTTTGTGTTTTTTTAAATATATATTTATTTGTTTAGGGCAAAATGGGGTTATATTTAGAGAGATTGATATTCTCTATTTACAGAATGAATTCTATTAACCAAACAAGAGGTCACTGGCTCTGGCTAGCATGTTGGGGCTAAGGGAGTGTCTGGAGTTGAACAATATCAGCGTAACCTCTGCTTTAACCTCACATATGAGCACTATTGATTCATTCACTTTGAAGAGGTCCTTGAAATTGTTTCGATGAGGAACCATCGTGGCAGTCTATTGGGGCATCCAAGGCACCAGTCCAAATGAGAATGTCTCCAAGCTGGAGACAGATAGACCGACAAAATCACAAAGGCTGTGAACAAAGACAGACAAAAAAAGGGAGAAAAAGAGTAAAAGAGCTATATATATATATATATATATATATATATATATATATATATATATAAAGATAACTCCTTGTTTCAGAAACAATGACTTTCCTGCCGATAGAAAGCGAAGCCTGAGCTGTTGCAATATCCATGTCTCTGACAGAACTCAGGGCGTATCAGGCTTATTGCATTACCTGGGAAAAAAAGGGAAAGGGTAGAAATAATCAAAAATGCATCAGAAATAATGCACTTTTCAGACTCTATCCATCATTGTTTCGGCACCCTCGATCCTTTACGAGAAGTGAGTGAGCGGAGGGAGGGGGGCGCGGCGCTTGCTCCCGCTCCCACAGCCAAAGAGGAGGATGGGTAATTAAATTGTGTGTCGCTCTCTAAGAACTAAAATGAATGAAATAGATGAATGCTATTGCATTATGCCACAATCGTGACCTGTAGAAAACTAATGGCGGAATAATAGTTTGAGGTAGTGGCTCTATTTCTCTGATGCAGACAGCCACTTGAGTGAATATGCAACCATACATACTCGCAGTCAAAATGGTTTGTCCTCCAACTTGACTAAATAATGGTCTGCCTGTCTGTCTGCAGCGTGCGCCTGTCTCTCTGTCTGTCTGCCTGTGTGCTTACTGTCTCTCATCCATACATTCGCCCATCTTTCTCTCGCAAGCTGTCACACACAGATCATCCTTTTTTTTACCAGGCCAACATGGAGTCCAAAGTGGCTGAACCGATTTAGTAGTTTGGGGTTTTTTTGTTTCTGAAGCAGGCAGCCAAACCAGCGGTCTTTTTCTCTATTCAACATGCCTCCCAGAGATGCGGGCCTTTCTTTGTAGTTTGTTGACTGTAAAGAGCCGAGAAAATTGTCCTGAAATCCTGAGCAAAAAGGAGTGTAAATAAAAGATCAAACCAGGCCTGTGAGCAGAACCAGCGGCCTGGTACTCAGCGCAATAACTCACCACGTGTCACCAAGTATTAGCTTGACACATTCAGTCGGCGTGGAGAGAGGTAGCCAGGAGCTTTTTTCCAGCTGCTCTGTATAACTGTACAATCACCTGAGGAGATACAGCATATTCTGCTGTAAAGATTTGTAGCTCATTGAGGCTTTGAAGTCCTGTGAGGTGCTCACGGTGGATCGCTTGTTTTGCAAAGATTAGAGAATTACAGCTGCAAATTAGAGCCTGCTCACAGTCTGAAGGTGTATTCTGTCTGCCAAAAAACGAGGGTTTTTTCGAGCCGCAACAAATATATCTCTTGGCAGAAAGCGTTGCAGCATCCACCTCAGTGGTATTGATCCATGATTGTTTTAACCAAGTTTCATGTGGAAGAACATGCGTGATACGCTCCGCATGATGAATTTGCCCTCCTCATGTGGCGCCCGGCCAGAAGATGGCAGCACCCAGCTACGCTTTGGCCTCCTCTGATCTCCATTGTGTCCACCGCTCTGAAAATGCTGCGTCCAATTGATGGATAGAGATGTTTCATGGCTGCGCTCAACTACACAGTGTAGGTCACTGGGCTGATTGGGGGCCTGGTCCTCACCGTTGCTCTCTACATTTAAACACGCTGAACCAGTTAACCGCGGCATTCCTGCATCGGCCCACGGATCAACAGCTGATCAACAGAATGGCTCATGACACATCCTGGCAGCGAATGCTAAACATAACTTAACAAATAGCTGTCTGGGGAAATGAATGAGAAGATGCCAGCCGTCTCCGAATACACAAGCAGACAAATATACACAAACCTTTTAAATGACTGCTCAAACTTCGCAATAGCCTTGAAGTAAAAGTTGTTGTCCTATTGTTAGATATAGACAGCCAAGGTTTATTTCTGTTTGTATATGCTGGAGGGGGTTGTAGCTCTGCTCCTGTTGGCCCTGTTATTTGATTTCCTCTTTTACAAAGGCCACAGTCAGAGCTCATGTCAAAAGAATGCATGCAATAACAAAACAAGCTTGACTGATAAATACCCTCTTTTCAGCGTGTGCGTTTAAATGTGTGTGTGTGTGTGTGTGTGTGTGTGTGTGTGTGTGTGTGTGTGCGCGTGTGTGTGTGTGTGTGTCTTCGGGGCTGCGCTGTTAGTGATCTTCCTAGAGTGCGTCTGACAGAAACGGTCTGACACACACAAAACCGAAGCAGCTTGAGACTCTTCCAACCCTCTAATGATGCTTAATGATACCTATCAGTGACGGAATACACACATGCACGCTCTTAACTCGCACACACACACTCACACCCTTTGAAACCCCTCCAGGAGCAGCAGCACCTTGCCGACTGTGGAATTACAGACAGGCGATAATCAGGTCAGCCCGCAGGTCCTCGGGGATTGAGGTGTTCATAAACATTCCTGCTGCTCTTTTGTGTTACTTCCTGCGGTAAAACAGCAAGGCGCTCCAGTCGAGCCGACACAGGCTAACTGGTGCGTTGGCTCGCCCCTGGGTGCACCATCTCCGTCTCTATGTGGAGGTAGACACACACACACACCTTCTCTGGGATATTAAAACACACTCAGGCTTCATGTAGACATATCATCAGAATATTAACCACCTTATTAGCATAAAAAGCCCTCCCAGTCATCTACATCTGATTTGACATTTGGCATTGAAATCAGTACCTCGACTTAAAATAATATCTAACAGCATTATACATTGCTTTTAAAGACTGAACAAGCGTGTGTGTGTGTGCGCATGTGTGTGCAATATTACTTGAGGTTGATACTCAGAGCCAACTACCTCCTCCTCCATGTACGAACCTTCTACAAACAAAGACCAAAAGAACACAAAGGCGTGGGTTCAGTGCATGCCTCTTTTTTTTCAAGGATGTCAGCCTCTGCTTTTCAAAGATTTGACTCTTGCTCTGCAGTCAAACAAAAACCTTTTGGTAAATTGATTAGGCTCTCCAAACTTTTCAGGTTTTTTTTTTGTTGCAACTCAATGTGAAAAGTTCAATATTCCACTTGCTCGCACTGGAAAGTTCACAAACATGTCTCTTCGTCTCCCGTCAGTGACCCGGGGCCTTCTGCTGGAGCAGGTGCAAAGGGGGGCTGTTGACTTGTTCTGCTGGGGTCTTTGCTGTTGAGGAAAAGAGGATCAAAACATCTCTTCTGTTCACTGTGACAGCTCCAGCTGTATGTTCTATCTCGGGAGTTTAACTTTTGGGAACTTGCTGCAGTGGCACATTTAGAATGTATCATTTTTTTTGGCATGTGAGGACACTTTTGCAGGATTGAATCCGGTGGGTTAGAAAAATAAGATGTTTATTCCCAGTTTGGGTTTTTTTTATAGTTTCTCTGGTCCTGCGCAGCACATTTCAGGTCAACTCTCCTTCCTTTTGTTGTACCCACTCTTATCCAGCCAGCGTTGGCTTCAGTTAGCTGTGTATACTATCTCAAAAATGACATGATAACAATCTAACGAGGAGGAAAGAGGGGGGCCAACGCTGTATCAATTTTGTCTTGTGAGCTCAGTTTTGGTTGAGAAAAGTCAGACATGTGAGGCGTTAGGATATTTTGGGAGTTTCATCGGAGAGGAAATCAATACTTCTGTCTTCTTCTGATCGCATTTTTCCTGCATGACTGCTCTTGACACTACATACTGTGCAATATTGATGGTTAACATGATTAAACTGGTTTCTGTGATCATATTCTACCTTCTTATTGGTATGAAGATTAACAGTAAACCACCAAACCACAGAATCGGCCAGTAATTTACAAAGCTCTCACTACTAGCTGATGTATATAATATTTCACTCAAGACTAGTCTCCTCATTCTTCCTGTTCCTAGTCCAACCTGTTCCTACCCTCTGTCTTTGCCCTGGTTGACCTGTCCTTCCTCAAAGCAGACCAACTCAAATTCAAATACTGTCCAGACCTTGGGAGCAGCACGGCTCTTGGTCTCAGCCCTCCGCAGTGTCAACATCTCTCCAGTAGAGCTATGTAAACAGCTAAGCCACAGCACAGGGCCCACTGTCAGAGCCTGATTACCCCAAAACAGCCCCCAATCAAATGGAAATATGAAATAAATCACAAGTGACTAGCTCTGCTCCAAGGGTTGGCTTCAGTGTGCTGTTGTGGCCAATTCTGAGGGTCAGGTTTAATGCATCAAAATAAACAAGTGAGACCAGCTTTGTTTGTTAGGCGCAGCAGACTACACAATATGTATTTTTGCTGATGTGAAGATGAGGCTGACAGAGGAGATAAATGCCACATTTGAATGATGAAGAGGCAGTGATGGAGAAATAATTAATGTACTTTACTTATCTTTAAGCAAAAATATGAAAACACACACTTGTATTTGGACAAAGTTAGAAAAGCTACATTTGTGTTAATTTGACACAAGACTGATGCGACTGGCCTGGATTATTGTATCTGATGGATTACTTAAGTGAATGCAGTATTTTAACCTTGCAACCAATCAACCTGGAAAAAAAGGAATGGTTTTCTGTTCTATTGGGCACTTAACTGTACTTCATAAAATATGCATACAGTTGATTTCAAATAATCTGCAAAGCTGGTAACAATAACTGTCAAATAAATGCAGTGGTGTGAAAGAGAAAATGTTTGCCTCTGAAATTAGGTGCAATAGAGCTATAAATTAGTACATAATTGGAATATTAAGGTAAATTACTGAGTACTGTACTTAAGCAAATGTCTGAAGAGAAGAGAGAGAGAGGCAATGAAAAAACGGAAAGGCAAACAGAAGGAAAGTGCGTGTGAAAGAAGGTGCGTGTGAAACTAAAAAACAACGGGCCAAATGAGTAGGATTAGGGCCTAAATCTGATATAGCCTACTGTCTGTGTGGGACTGAGGCAGCGGTTGTGGTGTTAACATGATGCTGTAAGTGTGATAGCCCTGTAATACCATGTCATTAAACTGTTATGGTTACACAGCTGAGTGGAACAGAACAGTGGGTGTACAACCTTGAACGAGGCAAGGCTCTCCAAGCTTCAGCCCAGCTACAATCTATAGTGCAGAGGGGAAAGTGTGTGTGTGTGTGTGTGTGTGTGTGTGTGTGTGTGTGTGTGTGTGTGTGTGTGTGCGCCTCATCACACCGCCCAGTCTGATTTGTGTATTCAACATTACAGTTAAAATAAGCACAGAGTCCTTGCGCCACTTTTCGAGCATTTGATCAAAATCCAATATATCTAAGTTGAGCGGAGGTATGGCCTGCTACCCAAAGAAAATACACTGGCAAACCATGTTTCAGCTTCAAGCCTTTACATTGAAGTTAAAGCACGAGATAGAGGGAGAGAGACGTCGTTGAATGTAAAAAAAAAGGGGGAATTTCAGATTTGCCTGCCTGTGCAGTTGTTTTCTGTGGGTTATTTCCTTGCTGTAGCTGAATGTTTACCATCATGACTCAAACGACTTTCATAATTTTAACTCAAATGACCACTGAAAACATGAAGACATGCACAAATTGTTGTCTAAACCGAGTATGTATAACAAAAGTTTAGCATCCTAATTTGAGGAGTGTTTATAGAGCACGACCTTGCAGGCTCCGTTCTCATCTCGGTCCAAATGTGGTTACACCTCTCTTCCTCTGTGCCAGCATCTGTCTCTTTCTGACTACGTCTCCCCTCGCCACAGCTGAAAAAAACATCTAAATTAAAAATCTCTGTCCTGACCGATGTTATTACAATCTTTAACATGCCAGTAAACATTGATGAAGGCGAGCAGTAATGTGACCTGCATGTGGATTCATGCAGCCCTGTGAAGGCTGGCTAGCTGCTGGGTGGGTCGGTTGATGGTGCTGGGAGACTGGGCTGTTGTCAGCCTCAACACTGGCCCTCTGATCTCTCGCTCCCTTCCTCTCCCTCTCTCTCGTCTGCTAACAAGCCCTTTCATTTCCTTTCTGGAAAATCTGTTCTTCATAATATCACACACACAGAGCTGGAGTGGGAAAGTGGGAAGACGCCAAGGAGATGCAGAGGGAGTAAAATTTAGGAAATTTTCCAGGCAAAAAAAGGATTTGATTCCTACCATATTTCCATTCCATGTGGATGTGGCTGGTTTCCAATGATGAGTACTGGCTGTGTGTGTTGGTCAAAGTTATAATTGAAGGTTCGCTCTCTGGCTATTGATGGAGCGATGCTAAACAGTGCAGGCTAAGATGGGATTATACATACAGAAGCTGCAGGCTATGGATGAGCTTTGTGCTGCCCCACTAGAACCACAAAATATAGACCAAAAAAGAATGAATGCCTTAGACATCATGTTCTTTAATAAAAACCCACTAGGATCATGTCATGACATGGTAAAACTGAAAATAGCGTCCAATATAACACAGTACTCTATTGTTTCATGTAAAGATGGGTTTTAAAATTCTGCCAGGGGCATCTGCTATAAAGGGTTAGCACCAACACTGATTTTTCTGGCATCTACTATGTAATTCTATAAATTTTAATCACAGCAAATCCCCATAACTAAACAACAAAAATGGGTATTTTGTCTGTGTCTTCCACAATGATTTCTATGACTGTTCCAAAAGTGATTCATTTCCGATCTGTCACCTCTGTGGTTCCGTTTGATTATGTTGAGGCAACGACTTGGTTAAAGTTAGAGGAAGATTGTGGTCATGGTCAAAAGAAACCAACGCCCACAGTTGGTAGGAGACAGGATGCAAACTGTGGCCTCAGATGTCGCATGAATTATTGGCCAAACTATTCATCCAGAAATTCCCCCTGAGAGCTTTTATGGCACCATAACAGTGTGCTTGCTTCTCTGAGAGGACAATAGCCACGTTCCCATCCCTGAAATTTGCGAAAATCTCTAAAAGAAAACACAAATGAATGCTTGTATTTACCCACCACTGGTCACTTTCTGTGGTTTTGTCTATGCCAGTCACTTACACACTCAATTAATCCATTGGCACTATGAAATTATTGATTTGTGTCCTCAAACAGTGGTTGAACAACCTCGGTTTATGAACTGTATGTCCGGTTGACTTATTTGATATTTTCAGGGGGGAAATTCCAGAGAGGAGAATTTTTTCGCTGAAAGGAGAAGGCAGGATTAACGATGAGATGAATGACAAGCTTTGTGATGGCAGGAGGCAGCAGTAACTCAGTATAGAGCCCAGCATTCAGCTTGACCCTCACTGATCTCTGCTGTCTATAGCACTCAGAGCCAAAGAAAGCTGATTCACTTTCAAAAAACACATCACTTGTCAAAAGGAGCTGTCAGACGCTAAGGTAGGAAGGCACTTCAATTAGAAGATACAAAAGTAAGCTCCTTATCCTGGATGTGACGTTTCTGTTGATCTGGCATTTTTCTCCAAAAAGAGCACAGAGACAAGAGAGACGAAAGGAGAACAACAGAGAGCGACGGGGAAGAGAAACAGGGAAGGGGGATTTCAGGGAGCAAAAGAAATGTGTTAGAAAGAAACATACTAGATCGTTTTCTGCATGTTTTGCATTTTTAATCTCATGTTCTAACCAATTACCCAAACCTTGACTGGCAAATTATATCACCGTCACATGGTATTACAGGTGTTCAGACATCCAAGATTAGGGATCAGGGATTGAATGAGCCACAGGATGATTTTGAGTAGTCAAATTAAAAGAAAGACAGTGATAAAAACCAGGAAAGTTGCGCCTTTAGCATCAGGAGTATAAAGAGGGAGAAAGTCCAAGTAAGGTCGTAGGTGGGCAGGCTGGTTATCAATAAGAGATCAGAATTCACATGCTGTTTGTGACTAACAGTCAATTGTTTTTGATTTATGTAACATAAGTAAGTGAAGTAAGTCTTTTTCAAGTATTTTGGTGTTTGCTTAACCCTCACCAAGTTAACAAAACCGTGACCATTTGACATTAATAACATTCAAAACATCAAGCACATCTTCTCTTGAATGTGTAGCCAGACATTATGCTTACGGATTGTTGCGAACTTGACCACGGAGGCTTTATTTTGAAGGTCTAACTGCCTGTGTCATTTAACACATTAGTGCTAACTTGACCACGGAGCCCTACATGCCCAAAACAGATGCTATAGATGGAGGTAGAGCGTCATATTTTGAAGCCTGAGGCGTCTGACAGAACTGCAGAATTAAACAGATTTGGGATTGAGAGCTTGTTGCAGCTGGATTAAACATAAATGATGCAAAATGGATAATGTGAAGATAACTGGTTTGAGCATTTAGTTTGAGGTTTTGAAGTGAGAGTGGTATACCAAGTCATGCGTTTGACCCAAGAAGTGGTCAATGTTATAAAAGATGATTTGATATGTGATTTGTACATTTCATGACATGACATGGCAGGACTTCTATTCATTCGACATACAGAATCATTCAAGATTGAACGAAAAGGTCCAGCATGTAAGATTTAGAGGGATCTATTGGTAGAAATAGAAATTAATATTCATTATTATGTTTTATTAGAGCACCTTTGTGCTGGATTCCAGTTAATCCTATGAATTACTTTGAATGTTCAAGCCTTTTTTCTTCCTATACATATCCTCTGTCCTGCTCTGTCTCAACCTCTTCCTCACCGCTCCTCTTTCCTCTATCTTCTTTCGCTTCCCTTACTCCATTCCTATTTTATGTAATTTTCACCTCCTTCCACTTGATCTTAGCTTTTCTCCTTCCTTTGTCTCTCCTCACCTGTTCCACTCTCCCTAACATGTCTGCTCTCCCCCCTCTCCCTCGTCTTGTTCTTTCCTCTCCCCTCCTCCCCTCTCCCTCGAGTTCTCTGTTGAGAGCACAACAGTAGAATTTGTTTTGCTGCCTCTCATCAGATTAGTGTTGATTTTTCTGCCGCCGAGCTGCAGTTCAGCAGAGTGGATGAACTTCTTTAACTGTTTATCAGAGGCACATTTACACTGCAGCGCTCGGCGGCCCCGCGGTTTGTTACCTGCCATTTACTATGAAATAAAAATCGATGGACGCTGAAATGTGATTTTATGGACCGCCTTTATTGAGACCAATGATTTCCTGCTTAACAGGATATGGAATGTCAGTCCCACTGGCGCGCTATTATAAAGTGGCTTTATAAAGTACTGGTGTAGCAACAGTAGTTTTCAGATTTGTTGGGATAACTCTGCTTGACATTTGTATCCGGGAAAAATCTTTCAATAGTGCAAAAGTTTTTTGGTCTCTGGCCTGGTCTCTTGGTTGTCTGGATCGATAAGCAGCGAGTCAGAGTTCAGTATCAAATCGTAATATCTGTTGTTGGAGCTTGAGTCAAACATCCTGTGTGCTGCCCTCATAACTCCCCTCTCACTCTGTCATTTACCAAACTACAAGGGATTCTGGGCTGCCCACAATAAAAACAGTAGTTAACTTGAAGCCTCGCCACTGGAGTGGACTTGTGCGCCAGACAATGATGACACAGTGTCCTGTCAGAGCAGTAATGACTGAGATTTACACTCTATTATTAGAGCTGGGCCCCTTTGAGCTGCCCTCGGAGACCCCTTCCTCTCCCATACAGACTTGGCGAGAGAGAGGACCGAGGCAGAGCAACAGATCACAGCTAATGCACTGAATCACAGACCGCAGAATAACCCACTGATAAAGAGGTGAAATTATAGTGTTTGCATAAATGTGCGTCTTTATCCCTCCTGTACTTTTTGAGAGGCACAAATTTAAACAGCAGATTACAAGGTGTAATTAAGAAACCACGTGCAAACTCGTGTGCAGTGATCGCAGGAGACAAGCTGACCCACTTAGGCGAGTTAACCCCATAAACTGCTGCGAACTGATAAAGACAGCTCAGGAACAGGACAAGAGGAGGAGGGGGAAGAAGACAGCGAAAACTGGATTTCAGTCAGCGTGACACATGTTCCAACAACACTGTCACTTAAAGTTGTCCTTAGTGCTCATCTGTGTCTGTGCTTAACATGAAAATACTCGCCAGGTTAGCATCTGATCGCAGCAGATCTTCAGCCGAAAATAGCACCGGCAGGTAATAAGACGCGAGACTGAGGCACGGTCCTTTTTTCTGAAATGTAGCTGCTCTTTCTTTACTTTCCTCTTTGCACCCCATCTGTTGGTCTACTCTACAGGCTGCAGTGGTTGTTCTTGTTAATTGATTATTATTAATTAATTGTATATTTATGGTGGAATGTTCTGTAGTCTGGTGGTATGGCAGTGGATACTTCTGTATCTTTTGCCAGAGGCAGCAGGGTGAGCAGACTTTGGCTGTTGTGGGTGTTGACTATTAGTTTCCTTTGTGCCTTGTGCAGACATCTAACTTCACGTGGGTACAAATAATGTTCTGGGCAGATTTGATGACCCAGTTTGTGTTGTAAAACAGGAAAAGGAAGGAAATTTCTGTATCTGGGAGGCTGATAACAGCATTTTCCTCCATTTTGGTGTGAAAAATGATCATATCTGTCAAGTGATTATCAACTTGTTGAGGAGAAAAATGTTCTACCATTTAATTAATCCATGAGGCTACTACTCGTTGCAACTCCATCGTAGATTATAAGCACCAGGAGCGTTGGGATTTCTGGGACAGGGTCATGCAGCTGCAAGGCCACTGCATGCCTTCTCACTTGAATTAGTAACACCTCCTCTTTCTCTTCATCTTTATGTGATGCGGAGTCTCTCTTCTAGTAGAGAAAGTCTAAATCTTTGTCAGATGTTACAGAGTCCCCTGACCCTCACTGATGAGTTCACACGTCGTCCCTGAGCACTGATACAGAACACGGAAAACACAAAGATGTCCTCACCAGGTGTTTGTTGGCCTCTATTCTCCCCTCTTTGGTGACACACTGCACATACAGACTGCCATACACGCAGGAGAATTTTCCATCTGCCACGCAGAAACGTGTAGTGTGCACACACCGCTCGAAGAGGTGCAAGCTCCGGGGATGGGGGGGCAAAGGGACGGGCAAAGAGGAAGATGGAGCGAAGATCAGGGTGAGAGGAGGAGAGGAGAAAGGGTGCACTGTCTCAGCAGGCGGTTCAGAGCTGCCTGGCAATGTCACCATGTCATCGCCATGGGAACACAGAGCCTGCAGACTCTTTTGGACTAATAGGCAGTTGTCAAGGCAATGATAAGATAAATGCTGCGTTTGACGGAAACATAGAGCGATGGGGCCTGATAGGCACCAAGAAGACCAAACAATCAGCAGAGAGCTGCTGAGAAGGGAGAACTGCGGGCAGGGGTGGTGGGGGGTGCTACAAGGCAGGGGGTGGGGAGTGAGAAACGGAGAGAAAGGGTGGGGGTGGGGGGGGGAACAGAGGTTGGACTCCCACTGGATGGGCAACGTCAAACCTCTTCCTCTCCCCTCTGTCTCTGCTGGGGTCTGTCTTTGTCTGCTGGGCCTGCTGGCTTTCTTCTCTTGATTTCTGCCTCGTTCCCCCTCACGCTATGTGACCTGCACACCAACACTCGACTGTAGAAACAATCTAAACCCGCCGCTATGTGTGTGATATGTTCATAGACACACACATACACATACACACGTGTAGAGGGGAGGGGGTATGTGCTTATCTAATGTTGAGGATTGAATTCAGTTAGCCCCAGTGGGATTGGGTTAGGAGATGTCAGAAAGATAGATGGGCATCATGCTACTACACCACACCACACCCCCACCAACCCCACCCCCACCCCAACACCCTCTGCCCCCCTCAAATTGTTTTGCATGTGTGTGTGTGTGCGTGTGTGTTTATATACGTGCATGCTTACACAACACATCACATCCACCCACGCGTGGATGCAAAAACATTTGATAAGTCAGATTTGTGTCGCAGGAAAACAAAAAAGGATTAGATTATCAAAAACTTGGTGTAATATGTCTTGCTCTATGTTTCTGCATATTAAATGAGCTTGTTAGTTTTGTTGCAGTTAATACCTGAAGCGAGCATCATACACATATTTTTCACACCAGGATTGATGTGTACTGAGACTCTGGTCGCCGTCGTCTCACTGATCCTTGTCCTGGAGGGAGAGTCTATCCTTTTGTCCGAGAATCTCCTGTCCTGATGAAAACTAAATGCACTTTCAGTTTTGTGATCTAATGTTAGATCAACGTTAGGAGAAGAGAAGAAGAAACACGACTCCAGCAGTTCACTGTATGTTTTGGTGTAAACGTGTGTGTACGTACAGTTAGCGTTGAAGCCGTACCTCCAGCCTTTGGCCCCTGATTGGGTTCGCCTGTCAGTGTTGTGGTCACTTATTGATTCACTGACAGTTGTACAACAACATAGTCTGACTTCTCTCTCTCTGGATTTTCTTCCTGCTTACACATACACACACACACACACACACACACATACACATGCGTACGGAACATTTGCTCCGGATCAAACAAGTAATTTTAACTCCAAATAACATCACAACCCAAGCTGAAATAAAAGCTTTACAGTGTAGAAACAGATGATGTGTCTCGTCTGACTGTCTTTGTCGCACGAGTGTGTGCACACACACCCAAATAGACACACACTCACTACCTATATGGGTGTGTATGGCCTGTGTGATCTTTTCTCTAGAGAGTCTGATCGAGTCTGATGCCCTGCAGTAACGGCTGGCCATACCTGGCCATTGCTGCCTCTTCATGGCCTCAGGCTACTGCTTAGCAATTCCACTCTGAATACAATGGGCTGCGAGGCTTGCACACACACACACACACACACACACACACACACACACACACACACACACACACACACACACACACCATATACATCCAACAGGCCTCTTTCAAAGCTGCTGTCCAGTAATGAATTTCTAGACCTTGGAAAGCTCCTTCTGATACACTTCAAACAGGTACTAACAAAAAAAGACAGACAACTCCTTCATCTTGCCCTACCTCCACCGTCTGCGTCTCTATCGCCTCATGAAACCCAGACAAAGTGCATTTATGGATCAAGACCACCAAAACCAGCACTGAGCGCCTGAATTTATTCTTCATATCAATTTAAGAACATAAAAAACCTGAATGGTTTTTTTTGTAGGACTACATTTATACAAGAGCGTCTGCATATTCTACCTTATCGCCGTGGCTCCCTCTCCTCTCGCCCCCAGGTTTGGGATGGATTTATTTTAACTTATTTGTTGCCTGACACCGGCTAGTTGTACAGAGGAGCGAGTCGCAGGAAGAACAGGATCCACATATGAAGACATGCCAATCACGAGGCTTTGGAGAAGGCAGGCAAGAGAGAGGACAAGAGAGGTGCCACGCAGCCTCTCCAACTGGCGTTTGAAAGGAGAATACATTTCTGTCACACTCACTTCCCGTCTGCTGGATCAGCCTGCTCGAGTCAGGAAAGAGGAGACACAAACAGACGGATGCACACAGCAGGCATCTCGTGAAGGTGGTATAGGCTTAGAGAGGCCCTACTCTCATACTGTCAAATGAGGCATGATACACACTCCCGTACTGTAAAGAGATGCAGCCAGGTAGGGTTGCAACCTTGTGAAAAAATTTGAGGAGATTTGATGGTTTGGCATTATCATGGTATTGCACCAACAACTAGAATGGCACTCATAGATACCAGCCACCTACATACGCCAGATATTTTCAGTTAAGAGATATTCATTCTTTACCTGAGGAATTAATGAAATTGTGTATTGGCTCCTCTGGTACGATGAGCCTAATAACGTCCCGTTGTGTGCGATGTGCCATTGTTTTCTAATTTGCTAGTGTTTGTATATTTGAGATTAGAGAGGAATATCAGTAAAGTTACTCCTTATTTATGTTGTCCAATCCAATTTCAAAATTGGTCGGATATTGAAACGTCCTCTGCGAAAACTGATGTCGCACTTCCTTGTGCAGAAATCGTAGAAAGAGAGGATTTTTAAAGTCGCAGGTTACCACAGAACGTAGTTTGGGGCTTGGCAGGATCATCCAGTATCGATGCTCCTGTTTGGTGACAGTGAAGAAATATGTGAACGTCGTCCATGGGTTTTGTGTGTTTTTATATCCTCCTCTCTGAGCGGACGCTGTTCTGGGATGGAAAGCCGAATATTGGTTACGAGGGCGTGTGTGTGTGTGTGTGTGTGTGTGTGAGCCTGTTTCCTTGTATACGAGGGCAGGGTGATGTAGAGTAGTGTAAATATAAAACCCCGACTTCCTGCTGTCTCCTCCATTATGCCAGCCGCGGAAACTCAATCTGCCTGAGCACTACAGCTGCCTGCCAGCCTACCTCGCTGCCGTCTCCCTTTGCTCCCCGCCGCTTCTTTCCTGCTGTCCTCCAACTGTTTCGCCTCTCTCTCTCTCAGCATCTTCCTTCACTTAGACCCCTCATTTCTCACCAGCGCCTTCCTTAATATCTTTGCACACATGCGCACAAAACTGCGTGTTTCCTCCAGACCTAACGTAGCCTGCTTTGGTTTCCTTAGGACTCTCTTACAGTCCCTGCTGGGAGACAATGACAGGGAGCTGTGAGACGGACAGATTGAGGTGGAGTGGAGGAGACCGGAGGCGAAGGACAGGACAGAGAGAGTGAGACATTAGCGGTGTGGAGCGCATTGGGCGGCAACCATATTTATCTTCTATTGTAGGTGTGGTGGCCCCTGTGCGATTATCTAAGTTCCTCTCTTTTTTTTTACCTTGACCTTGCGCGTGGAGGGTATTTTCCAGTCAGCAGAACGCTTTATCTCTGAGAGCAACAATCAATAAGGATAATTAATGATGCCCGCCGCAATGATAGCCTCAGCAGTCATTACCAGGCATTAATCCATGCAGTCAGAGGAGGGTCAAGGCCGGCCGCATCGCTCACCTAGGGGCGGGGCGCAAATTAAAATAATCTACACACCGGCCGCTCTGTCAGGCCTTTTCTGATGCATTCACCTCCGTCGGACCATAATTAAAGATGGCCCATTGCTAGGCGGTGCAGCGCCGGGGTGACAATCCACTGCGATGTCTCTTTAATATACAACACTTAGCCCGGAGGATGACACTAACAGCAATCTGCAGGAACTCATCTCACCTGCAAGCGTGGGAGGGTGGATGTGTTTTTTTTTTTTTTTTCTTTTCCTTCTCTAGATATGCCGGGACATAAATCAAACGCGCAACATGCAATTTTCTAATAACGCAGCGCCATCAGAAATGTGATTTAGCAGTAAATATAATTTGGTCTGGGTGTGAGACATATCAAGTGGATGTATTATCTTTGCAGTAATGCTGCGCTTAGAGAATGAAATATCACAAAGACACGTTTTAACAGGTGATCTTTGGATAACTGTGAGCACTGCAGACTGCTATAATGTCTTAATATAAGATATAACATTCAATACTCTGATGGATGACGTTGAGCGGATGATGTCTTTGCAAGAGATCCAATGGTTTGCCCTGAAAATAGATGTTAAACTAAACTAAGTTAAAGTATGAGTTTCCTACCATGAATCAGATGGAAAAAAAAATGTCACTGATAGTGATCACTGCACCTCACTTTCATCCAGCAAAAAAGGTTTTATCCTCTCCTCTCCTTTGTCTGCCTCTGATTGGCTGTAGCACCACATCAGGGGGAGGGAGCGGCGGAGCCTCCGAGTGCCCACGTTGTTGTCAAGGACATTTACATTTACAGTTTACAAGTTTGGAGGAGAAATTCAGCTTGATTCCATAATTCATGGATGACATTTTCATTGTACTTAAACTTTAGGCTAAAAATTGGAAATGTGAGATTTAATTTCCTGTAATGTTTAAATTACTTTTTGCCTGGCCGCTGTCCAAGCACAAGGGAAGCGCCGAGGGGCAGAGAAGAGATGTTTAAGCAGAGGTTGCTCTCACTGCCAGCGGAGAAGTGCAGAGAATCTATAATAATGAAAAATGCATTTATCCTCCACTTACCATCCCTCCCTTTCTCCCCACCGAAAAACAGTGCTGTTAAGGAAAAAAAAAGGAAACGTGCGTGTTAGCGAGACGGAGTAAGGTATGTGTCACATTCAACATGCGCGAAGCAAAGTGAAAAATAACCCCGTCAAATTTTTTTTAAAAAGCCTTGAGTGTGTTGAGTTGGAACTTATCCCGAACGATGAGGAAAGTCAAACCGCCGGCATCAAGAAGGGCGCTTGATGATGATTGACAAGCATTGGTTATATCTCACTCCCACGCATGATTACTGCGTCTTCATCTATCCTCCAGTAGCTCTCTCACCTTCAGCAGTGTTTGGTTTAAGTGAAGAGGCGTGCAGGCGCAGCACAAGACGCTCATGTGATTTCTATCACCAAGTTAACTTCTCTTTCTCCCCGCTTTAAATTTTCATCTTATTAAACTTATTACTGGTCAGGAAACAGAGGGGCCTAGGGTGTGAACTCCCACTGTAGCGAATGAAAAGCACTCACGCATGCAGGCTCCTTTAGACGGAGTGCGTCAAACATGTATGTGAAAGAAAAATGTAGAAGTATTTCAGTAAATGATGTGCTTACAGTGCACTGAGGCTCCTCTCCTGATTAATTTCGGAGAAAGCAGCAGTGGAGATGAATGTTTTATATGTGGAGTAAACACTCCACATAGGCAGCAGATTTCAGGAATATGGCAGTCATGTTGAACATTTCCCAGCAGGCACTCTTGTCACCGTGACATTTATTTTTTAGCTTACTTTCACATGACATCACTGGTGATTTAGGCAGGCAAATTAAACACAAGTAGAGGCATAAATCTGCCCCTTGCTGGCCAATATACACCTTCTCCAACAGTTTTTATAGTCTCATTTTTCCCAGTATTGTAACTGTATACTCTGCAGTCACAGATGAATTGACCCAAGTGCTTAGATACTGCAGCAGGTCTCTTAAACACACTTAAGGTTTTATTTACGATTGATCAGTGAATTCTACACATTTCAGACGACTCTATTTTCCTCAACCTGATTGCTCTGCTAACAGTGTTTTTCCCATTTTCTCTCCCCATTTCCGTCCAATAAGGTAATGGAGAAATTACAGAGATTAGTGATATGCATATAAAGGACTGTCAATCATTTAAAATTAATTCTGTAAAGCGTCTGATGATGTGATCGTTAGATTGCTGATCTGCAGACACGAGCCGTCATTAGGCTAACGGAGGGAATTGTTTATGGAAGATGGCGTCTTCTTCTGCTGACAGAATGCTCGGTTTGTGTTTTTTTTTTTTTTTTCTGTTCCAGTTCATGCGGCACTTTTCTGATCTTTTTTGGAACGTGATTCTGAGGAGGCATGTGTTTTTTAATCGTACACATTAATGAGAGGTCAAAGGTCTGACATGCAGTTTCAAATTGGTATGTGCTGATTTCTGTCGGCTTGTGTGCATGTTTGTGAGTATGTGTGATTAGCCTGCATATTTCCCGACTTGTGCCTGTTTGTACCCCCGGTGTGCACCCTGGTCTTGTCATCAGGTTAGCCGGTAGGCATTCCTGATATCGCTGAAACCTGCCAGCCGGTTAATTAGAGCAGGCATCCAGCCGCCCTGGCTTCATTTGACTATCAGCCACCAAGCCACTTACTCCATAATTTCCTGCCTGAATTGGAGGGCTTTACTATCGCTCACCCAGGCAGATCGGAAGTTTCCCTTTATCTCCTACATAAAGCCGGCGAGCTGCAACCCAAACTAAGCAGGCCCACCACCAGAATACATATACATTATGATTACAAGCAGAGGGTGTGAAGTTGAGACACGGGCGAGCTTCAAACTCGCAGCAAACAAGAGATGGGATTGTTTCGCTATCTGTGTGTCAGGTGGAGAGAAAAAAAGCTTTCAAGTCTCAAGTTTGTTTTTTGTCAAACTGCAACTCAGTGTGCTTCTGTGTGCAGGTGTGTATATTTTATATTGCTGATTACAAATTCTGTGTGTGTGCCCTCTGCCGACAGTGTGTACACGCTGTCGTCCACCGTGTCACGCCGCCTTTTAACTTTTTTATGGTTTTCTCTTCATTAATTGAAAACATGACGGGGTGCTCTCGGGGCCTGATGGATGGAGCAGGAGAATTGAGAAAGCCATTAGCTTTACTGGAATCACAGCCTGTCAAGCAGTCAATACACACTGCTTTATGTGTCTGCAAGCAAAGATGGAACAATTATCCCTTTTATTAGGCAGCCGCGACGTGCGCACACACACGCACACACACACACACACGGCGCGTCGCAGGCAAGAGGAGGGCAGCAATAAGGATCAGCTAAAATCAGTCATTCATTACTGTCAAGTACACCTGACTCTCAGCTTATTAAAAACAGGCATAATATGAGGAAGGAGATAGAAAAACTTAATTAGTAAACAATTGTGATTAGTAACCTTTGGAATAAATAGACATTTTCTGACTTTGACTTTTGGAGCTGTGTTATCATATATCAAATTAAACACTACAAGCGGCACGCACAGCTTGCATTTAATTTGCATATGCTCCCGTTTCTACACAGACGCACCGTTCAGAAGTCCATACAAGCCACTCCACGTGTATTTCTCTTTGCTGCAAGCTTTGTGAGAAATCTTGCCACGTCTGCACCTCTACCACAAAGCCGTTCTCAGTTTTTATTGTGTGTTTTAATGAGTGTTAATGCATGATAAACACATGCAAAAACATGATGATCGGGGAGCTATGAATAACGTGAAGAGCTATCCGCAGTGTCCCTGGCCTCCCAGCCCCTTGTGGGGGTCGTGCCCCCCTCGCTGAACGGCGCTGAGCAGCACGAGGTCACCGGTTCATGACCCACGGGCTGGTTTAGTATTAGCAGGACACTGCGGGCTGTCTGCGAGGGGATGGCCGGGGCCCGCGATCAATACAACAGGTACGGGAGCAGCAGAGACGATGTCTCTTAGGGGATCAGCGCTATCAGAAACTACACACTGGGAAAAAAAAGCACATTTATTGTATACAAAGAAGCACAGAACAACTTGAACCGGCAAAACTGTAACCATGAAATCATTGATAAATATTGGAGATACAAGTTGGACTTTGGAGGATCGAAAAACAAGACGAGAGAAACGGGAGAGAGAATAAAAAAAAGTGTGCCTTTTTTTCCCAGCCACATCTCTGTCATTGCTATATAAGCGGTGGAGCACTTTACATAAGATTTATTACATCCAAGCAGAAATATTATCTTCTGCGGGTGCCATTCATCACCCAGGCCGTGAGACGCTGTGAATGATACCACCAAATTATGTAGATCAGCCATGTCTGAGGGGACGATTCAATTTGGTAACCTTGGTAACCCCAGGTACTCCGAGCAGCCCGGCTCCCCAACACACAAACCCATTTTGGCACATCACTTAGCAAGTTTAAATACTAAAACACACATATGCACCATCAAAGAAATGCTGTACGTCACACCTTTCTGGCAGGTTGTTCAGATATGAACTATGTTCATGCATGCAAATGTTGAACAGCAGATATATTCACAAAAGTCGCTGAGAGTCAGAGAGGCCATTAAAGGTTTTTTAGAAGACAATGAGTGGGGAGAATATGTAGGTGGGGCAGAAGGTAGTGACGCCGTGACCACAGATCACCATCATGTGGTTGTTTGGGATTTCTGTGGCGTGATTGAGGCCTCGATTGTGACAGTAAAACTTCTCATCAGTGGCCCAACCACAATCACCGGAATAAAAGTTAAGCAAACCATCGATATGTTGAAACCATACAGGTCTTTATGTTGCAACACTACATTTGTAGAGCAAAATTTTTTAATTTAAAAGTCCGATTTCTAAGAATGTGTTTGGGTTTTTTTTGTATCTCATTCCCAACTTACATTGACGCTTAGAATTTCCCAACTTGACACCTTGGCTTGGCGCCCAACACAACCTAAAATCCCCGGTCATCAGTATTTGACTAGCCTGGAATTTGAGTGAAAAATCTACTTTCTTACGAAGTGGACCTTTAAAGTTCTGACCTTGTTGGGCATAGTGATGAGGTCATTATGCCCTACAAGGTCAGAACTTTAAAGTTCTGACCTTGTAGGGATAGGAAAAGAGGGATAGGAAAAGATCATGTTTTGGCTTGAAAATACCTGGTTTTGTTGCCACTTGCACATCTTAAAATGTCCCAAAGTCTCAGCATATCCAGGGTTTTCTGACTGACAAATGTTGAAACGCTGTCTCGAATGTGAAAGCAAGCTCATAAACATGTGATGTGAACATATGTGACACATGCTGTAGAAATGTCAATATGGTCAGTATGACATTCACAAATTTGAATGTATATTTTGGTGACTGGGCTGCAAACTTCTGCCATCGTGTGGCTCCAATTGAGATCCCTCATCACCATCAAAATATTCCCTGTCAAAGGCCCTTTTTTTCTTTACTCCTGTTTACTCCAAGTTGCCCAGTTAGTTTAAGAACTACTTTACTTCGCTTTTTCTAAAATCTAATTGCATAATTGAGGCCCATTGTGAACCAATGTTCTGGGGTGCTGGGTGCCACAAACAGAATGGAGAGGTTCTAACACATATGCATTGTTGGTTTCCGTCCTCTCCTGTATTTACCACCAATGTTAAAAGGAAAACTTCCACCTTCAGCAGCCTTATCCTTTTAAAAAGTTAAGATCAGCCACATGTCCAATGTTGAAGATTTCAGTTTGTTAATATTCCCTTTTTGGGCTGTACCAGTTCATTCAAAATGGAGCCACGGTTAAGATGTAAGACATGGGAATCATTTTGCATGGTAGTAAAGGTTTTTTTTTGTTACTGCCCCAAAATAATTGAACTGTCACTTGGGTTGAACCCTTCTGGATAATCTCTGGCAGAGAAATTACTATGTAAGAATAGTTTTAGTATGTAGAACATGTCAATGTCCTTTCATAACCAGAGCTGTGTCCTGCATTTAATATTCATTTTCAGACACCAAGGTATAAACCCAATTCCTAAAAGATTCATACATACTCTATGTGTTATTTGTATTTTCATTTTTAACTTTCAGCCCTGTGTTTACACTCGCTCCGCAGCCCTCCTGATGTTAGCCGTGGTTCCCCCGCGGATTTAAAAAAGTCCTCGGTGCACCTCTGCATATCCTTGATCAAAAACCTGCCCACATATCCAAACACCTGCAACCTCTCAGTCACAATCCCCCTCTGGGTACAAAGCATTTCTATACATTACGTATCATATATTTAATTGTTGTGACCCAGATATTATAGGTCAGTTTGCTCTGCTGTTGTTCAAAGCGCACACAAATGTTTGGTATACAAATAATACAACTTGCTCTGAGCCCAGGTAGGTGTATCGTAATTACCAATCATCTCTGAGCGTGTTCAGAAGCAAGCATCTTTTCCCCCACTCACTGCCGTTTACTCCGGCGCCGAGCTGACTCAATTATGATGCAAAAGGGTGTTTTTGAAAAGCCTGGCTCATTTCTAATTAAGCCACACACTCATACCTATTTGTAGCTCATGTCCTGACATAATGCAAATGCTATGTAAATTAACTGCACTGATCTCCTGCTAGCTCCGCACTCGGAGCTCCTCGGAGACTAGCAGGGCATTTAGTCATACTTTATACTAGTTTGGTTTCTCATTGGCTGAAACACAGGCAGAGACGGATAAACTGGTGGTTAAACAGACACAGCACTGCAAATAATTATTTTTAATTGTTTTTCTATCTCGGGCGCCCCGCCGCCTTTCTCTCTGCTTGTCAACATATCGATCGGTAATGATTATCGCTGCTTGAGTCATCCTTTTCCTCCAGATGCCTTCACAGGCTACAACCTGCCACACCTCCAGCCTGCAGAGCAACCAGAGGGCTGCCTCCACCCCACCACCACCTCCCTCTATTGTGGCCCCCAGCTGAGGCTGTTTAGACAGGCCATTAACGCGCTCACTCTGCTGTCACTAAACAACCATACAGCGGCTGGTTAGGCAGCTGACTGACTGTATCTGAATGCCTTGGAGGGGTTACGGCCCCTAACTGTGGCTCTAACATATGATTTACTTCCCGGAGGGATTACAGACTGGCTTTTCTCAAGCTTTGGTTGTGCTGCCTGGTAAACTGCTTTGACTATAGTAGCTTGCACTGTGCAGAAAGTTCTGAAAAGCACAAATTCATCTGACGAGGTTCAATAAGTTGTTGCCAATGTTGAGCTATCACTTCACAAAGGCTTATAAAAGAAGAGTTACAGAGTTACATCAAGGCTAAATGATAAAATAAAAGATCATATTCTGATTGTTTTGACAGATAATATAAATGCTAACGATCATTTTTGCATCAAAGTTTTCATTCTCATTGAATAAACATAAAAACATAATCGTGTGACACCTCTGTAGCACTACAGTTCTTGATAATAGCGCTGCTTTGTCACTAATTTTATCACAAGAGTTAAGTCTGAATTTAAGTAAATTATTTTTAATTCAATTTTAACGCCCCACAATTTTGTAAATTGACCATCAACATCTTCTTTACGTCTTTACTTCGGAAAACAATCCCCCCACAAAGTCATTCAGTGTCTGTTCTAAAGCTTTCAGTCATATCTCTTGATCCTCATCAGCAGATGCTCTTCGCCCAGTTGTCATTGAAACTTAGGTGTTCAAATAATTAAATTAGGGACGGATTAGTAATTAATCAAATCACGTAACAAAAACTGCAAATTAATGTAATTAATCATTGTTTTGATTGCTCAAAATTGAATTATTATTTTTTTTAATTTCATGGCAGCTGGGCAAATCCATGATGAAGATCATATGATGGGATCAAAAGCTCCAGAAGAGCTACTCAGCGGATCTTGACGTGGGACTGTTTTTCCTCAAATAAAGGAAAACATGTTTCACATAAAGATTAGGGATGCAAGTAACGATTAGTTTCATTATTGATTAATCCTTAAGTTATTTGCTGGATAAATCGATTCATCGTTTGAACTTCAAACATAGGAAAACTGTGAAAAATGTCCAGCCCAGTCTTTTAATGACATGTTCTGTCAGTCAGAAATCCAGAGATTTAGTGTGATATGATATAAAACAGAGAAAAGCAGGTTAAGAAAAGGAAAAAATAAAAATTACTTTATTTGCAATCAGTTGTTATTTTTATGATGATCGATTACTCCAGCATTTGTTGGGGGCTCTGATACACATAATTTTAATGTGAATTCAACAGTGGTGCAAAATATGAGAAATCATATGATGTGTTATTGGGTGTATTATAGACATTCTGGTAATATCGATGCCCTGACCTCTGCAGGGAAACCCTTTTATTTGTAATGAATGAATTAATGAATTGGTCCTTGTTGTAGTTTTTCTGATGTTGAGACACATACAGTCTAACTCTGTGCCAGACTTTAGACAAACATCCACAGTTGTATTAAATATTTGAACAGCCAGCGCCTGTATTTCCTTTTCAAACTACCAAAAAGAACTAGGAATACAATGATACAAATCATTACGGTTAATCTGTCCAGGTCTAGACTTTGCTCTCTCTTGACTCATCTGTGCCACCAGTCATTTCTTTGTACCTTTGTCTCTTTTTTGCTCCCTCTCTCCGTATCTCTGTGTCTGTGCTCAGCCCATTAATTGTGCCCGAACAGTGCCACATGCCTCAATGAAAATAAATTGCTTTTAATTTGGGCTTTCCTTTTTGCCACGGCCGGCATCACTTAATTTCATTAGCTCTGAACCTGTAGAGCGCTTTTTCAAAAGCGTCATCTCATGGACGCACTTGAAAATGAAAAGAAAGCGCCGCTTTTTTTTTTCTTCTACCCCCCTTCCTCTCCCTCCTCGCTCCCTCTCTCCTCTCTCTGCGCTCCTCAATTAACAGAATCGTTTCCTTTCAACTAAAATGAATGTTATTGAAACCAATTAGCATGGACTGGAAAATCTCTCGTTAATGAGGGGAGTGTGGGTGAGTAAACAGGAATGAAAAGATGAAATTAGAGAAGAGGCTCTTCTTGTTGGCCTGGAATAATGACATGCTTAGTCGCCTAATTGTCTGGTGAAAAGCACCGCTGCGATAGTAACAGATTGCGGTGTTCATTAGGCAGCAATGGGCCACCTGCTGCTGGGGCGGCGAGCCCGCAGTCCCCGTACACGTGTTTATCCCAGGGGGCACTTTTTTTTTGGACACCACGCTCACTATGAAAAGCAAATGAGCTTGCCAATATGCTGCAATGTTGTGTCCTTATTGCCAAGGCACAGAAGCATGATATGTCAAATCAAATGAAATGAATGAAACCCAATAGTGTGAAGCTGGAGGGTTTCCTCCCGTTTTTTGATGGTGTTTAGCGGGAAATGACCTATAAAAAATACGCGGGTTAGCAAAACTGTGTAATTTCATTATAAATCCTAAAGATAAGTATTCTGTTCATCGTTTCTGTGATCATATCTCATCACAGGGCGCTTTATTGCTGCTTTTGAGGCTGAGTTTGTACAGAGCGCGAGGGTTGAGAGAGGGATAATAGGCCTCTAATTGCAGTGTGGATCAGGTTGGGGAGGGGGTGGCATTCTCCCAGTATTTATCCCCCTTCCATGAAATATTTAATGGCTCGCCGGGAGAAACAAACTCTACACACATTCTCTAATTCATAACCTGGAGATAGCCCGAGACATAAGAACACAATGCATCCATATCTCGATCCCTCCTCTTTGTCTCTATCTCGCCGGCTCCGGCTCCCATTATTCCCTGCCCGGAAAAAAAAGAGAGAGAGATTTAAAAGTAGCCGCTCCTAAGTGTAATGTTAATTAATTCATAATTAATTCTCGCATTAGGACTAAAATGGGGAGCACATATTCTTAAGCTCAGTGGGGTCCGCTGTTGCTTTGAGGCAGAGCGGAGAGTGTGGATTTTAAAGAGCTATGACCCCTCGATGTAACGAAATAACAAGAGTCATCAGCTGCGGCTTCTTTTCAACCGCTCGTTTCAAAGCAGCGTGAGCACTTTTGTGTATGCTCTGGTTTGTGTGTGTGTGTGTGTCTTTTGTGTATGAATATTTCCACTGTGTATAAATGTGCGCATGTTTGTGTGCGTGTGCATATTCTACATATCAACATTGTTTAAGAGTCATTCATGTGGTCTGGCGCTCCCCCGACAGACCTCCACCAGAATGCAAATAGGTCCCATTGTTGCATGTTGCACCGTCTACAGCTGTTGGCCATAATTATCTTGCAGATAACTTAAAGGGTGTCAATTAAAACGCTGCTCTTTTCTCGCTGCCCTCATCTATCGCCTGTGTCCTCCTTCTCGCAGCCCCCTCTGCCTCTCGGGGAGTCAAGGTGAAGGTTCAGGGTGAGGATGGAGGTGGGAGAGCGGTGTGTGTGTGTGTGTGTGTGTGTGTGTGTGTGTGTGTGTGTGTGTGTGTGTCGGGGGGGGCGGGGTGAGAGGCTGCTCCAGGATGTTTTAGCAAAGCTTAATTGTTCTGAGTATTTGTGTTAGTCATAAAGATCCAATCAGAATGAGCGCACCATGTTTATTGTGCTCACAGAGGGGTTGAACGCATGAGCCAGATTCATTCATGAATTTCTAATAAAAACCTGGGTCCCTGTGGACCTCCCTCCAAGGGGCAGGGGTTCGGGGTTTTCTCTTTAAGAGGCTAAGCGTACCCTGGATGCTCGCCCCAACCCCGTTCACACCGCATGCACCCTCCCATCACCCACCTTAACCCCTCCGCGCTCCCCCTCGGGGACACTACAACCTTGGAGCGCCGGGGTTCGACTCCGCAACCTCTGCGCGACACAGCGTTGGTTTCACTGTAGAGGAGCTGTGTACGAGGCGCCGGGAGACTGGATTAGACTTTATGCTTCATCATAACCTAATTTGATTAAAGATGGAGTTGATTAAGCCACATTGGTTTGATGCGCTAGTATAAGATACTGCAAAGGAAGTATAATCAGAGATGATTTGTTTGTTGTGAGAAACAGAATTGTGCTTCAGTAGCAGTGAGACGACCACCTGACGTGCGCCTACAGTGGTTATAGGCTTTGTGATGGAAACACAGATTACATTTTAAATGATATGTGTACTTTAGGGGTCTCTGGGGAGTTCAAGACAAGGAACCTCTCCTCCCGTCCCTTGAGCTTCCCTCTGCTTAATTGATTTACTTTATGCACAGTGACACGCCCCTTCACACGCGCATGTGATCACCAATGTCAGTGCCACACTCTCTCTGGCCCACACACACACACACACACACACACACACACACACACACACAGATGGGTCACCAGATGTGACACAACAGGATCTGCAAGCCCGCACGTTATTAAATACAATCTGAAAACAACAAAATTAGACAAGACTAAGAGCCATGAATGCTGACATCAGCATGCTAACGTGCTCATGGTGACAATGCTAACATGCTGATCTTCAACAGGTGTAAAGGTGACTGTGTTCAACAGATTTTAGCGCTGTGTTAGCATGCTAAGGTTGGCCAATTAAAACACGAGGAGCAACTGAGGCTGATGGGAGTTTTCGTTAGTTTTGAAGATATTTCATCATAAAGATTTAAAGTTAGGAGCCAAAAATCTCATTGCAGCGCATCCAATAGTTAATTATACCATTCGGTCTAGACCAAAGTGGTGGACCAACAACATTTTTGCCGATATTGCTTAAAAAGTGGAGGCAAAGCGGTGCAGCAGGGATGAGCATTCGACAGAGAGGACACATGGGGACCAAGAGTAGTCTTTAGGTATTGATGAATGAATGAATTAGGAATTATTGAGGAGCCAATTGATTGTCAGCCAATTCAGGATTAATGGATGCCAATAGGTTGTCTTGGTCCTTGAATAGTGGATTAGGGGACAGAGGTGGTGGTCACACTGATGCAGTCCTCCACCTCTCTCACAGTTTCCTGCTCCTCATTCATTCTCTTCCTCTCACTAATGCACTTGTCTATTAATAGGAGCTACTTGGCAAATGTTGACAAGCTCTATTGTGCATCATCATTGAACTCCCCCCCCCCCTTTTGTCCCCCTCATTTGTTTTGGTAAACACATGTTATTTGTTGGTATTTTCTGCCTGCAGATGTCTGGGTTTGATAATGCATTCACGTGGGTCAATTCACGCCAAGTCAGAACAACTACTCAGGATGTCGGGAACATTTTGGTACAAGACTTACCGACTCTTGCGTCATATAAGCAGAAGCATGGCGGTGGAAAGTTTTGATTTAGTTTCTTGTAATTCACGTATTGCATATCAATCGTCTGCTTACGTGTAATTTCTATTATGGTATTAGGTTAGTGACCTAGATTGGTTAGTTAGGGTTATTTATTAGCGTTAACCATGATAAGTCATGTAAAGTAACATTTGGGGGTTTTAGAGAATGATCTGTGACAAAATCACTTTGTAATACAACCCACAGTCTTTGTAGTGTGTCCCCATTTTGACTCAAAAGCCCGTGAACACACCAAAATCAACATGGATGGATGGGACTACATCATTTTCAGAAAGCGAGGGTCTGAACCCAAAGCCTTTGGGCGTGCAGGACCAAAGTTTCAGAATTTCTCATAGTTGTTAAACTTTCTCTTCCTCTGTGATTTGATAATCTAACTCTTACTTCCTGGTTTTATAATCTGACATTTCCTGTTTGGCCAAGCATTTCCTCCTGCTGGAGTACACAGAGTGGAGAGGAGGAAACTGGAGACCGTTGTACTGGATTTGATTAGGAGGAAGTGTGTCTCTATACACTCTCTCTTTGACCTCAGGAAAACAATTATTGTCTCCCTCCAGCCCCCGTCCCGTGTCACTCTCCTCAGCACGGTCAATGTTGTAATTGTTGCTGCGTGGCTATTATTACATTATTGCCTCTTCTGGTCAACAGGATGGCTATTTGGATGTCATTCTAGGAGTCAGATGGTCCACCGATTTGCAAACTAGGATATCTGTTGGATGAATTTCCAAGAAATGTTGTGCAGACATGTATAGTCTCCAGAGGGGACTGTAACACACCAGCAAAAAAACACCTTTCCTCTGAAGTATCCCATCATATTGGGTTTGTGCAGCCTTTCATGGCTTCTATATGACATTACAGCTGACTCTGGGGATCCTGATTTTGCCACCAAAAGGCCAACATTAAATTTTGCGTTTGGAGTAAAATATCTCCATCTCCGCTCCATCACCACTATTTCATATATGACCATGAGATTTGTTACATTCATAACTGCTGGCACTATTATATTAATCAGAGGAATATACTGATATTCCCAACGGCCCCATTTACGCCGTTACGTTACCTGCTCACTAGCCTGCAACGCTGTTGCCTTGAATAGAGTCTTTAGGTGCCTGTGTTGGTGTTATCTGACAGTGGTACTCCAGGTTCCACTTGAAGGCAGGAGTTGTTACCGGACATCTTGTAGATTTGCACGTACGTGGTCGCAAAACAATTGGTTTTTGGTCCGAGTGGTTTACAAATTGCACCACTCTGTTCTGTCGCTCATTATAATGGTTTTCGTCTCGTCTGGTCTTTGCTTTTTATAATTCCATATTTAAACTGTAACAATGTGAATCTGAATACATATTATTGAATTATGTTGCTCTAAGAATGTGTTTTTTCTCTCTCTTCCTGATAACATGCAGCCCTAATGTATCGTGATCCATTGCTATTTATCTAAAAAACTTCACATCCAGTATTTGAGCCATAATCCACTCCAAATACACTTTGACTCTGCTCTAACCACAAATAGGATTTAGAGAAATAACATTGTGATTAATGCATGCTAACTACATAATAGAACTTAGAAATGTAATTAACAGTAACTTCCTGCGCCTAATTGGTATAGCTCTGTTATTCATTAGATTCCACTGAGGACAAAATCTGGGATATTAGATGCATATTAGAGGCATTACTTTTTGATGTTAGGAACACAGCTTAAAGAGCACCATTTATTATTTATCGTCTCTTTTGTTTTCACTCGGGATCGCAGCGGTGAATACAGCAGTTGTAGCCTCAGTGCCTCCGCACGCTTTTCGGAACAGTTCTGGGTGTTACTCCCATTGAAGAAGACGAACTGACTGATGTGCACACATTCAGTTTGTCAGGTGAAAAAGACAGAGTGATGGATGCACAGAAAAATTTGCCTTTTCTCTCTCATTCTCTACCTTTGGGCAGTGTTGACGTACATGACATCGGTTCTTGGTCTCAAGAACGATCTCAAGACCATTTGTTTCAGAACCAACCACGTCTTTACTCTGTCATGTCTCAGTCTCAGACAAAGAGTCTGGATTTTATTTCAAGATCAGTTTGATTCACCCTGACTCAGTCTTGCCTTGGACTTGGTCTCTACCCTTACCCTCAAAGTCTTGGTTTTGTCTAGGCCTCGATACACGCTGGTTTCGGTCATGACTTGGTCTTGATTTAGGTGGTCCTGACTATATCACTCGCTTTGGGGGAAAAAAGTTTAGAGGAATAAGCAAATTAGACCAATGATGGATTATAAACTATGGCGGTGAGTAAAGAACATCACAGTCATGCTGTTGTTGTCTGTATGTGTTATCGCTCATCACATTTTCTCAGAGCCCAAAGTGTCGTCTTCACATTGCTTCTTTTGTCCAACCAGCAGTCCAAGACCCAGACTCTTCATTTACATTGATCACAAAGAAAAGTAGGATATCCTTACGTTTTTGAAAATCTTGCTTGAAAAATGTCTGAACTGGTTAAATCAGCAGCAAAATAGATGGCATCTGATTTTCTTTGATTAAACAAATCGACAAATCAAATCAGTCCACTGATTGTCGCAGCTCTAGTTGACTAGTGTGTAGTGTGACTTGTTCTCGAGTTCGATGTAACAGATAACAGATAATATGCAGAGGTGAAAAGGGCAACAAAATTATATAATGTATAATAATGTAGAAATGCAATAATTATTGCTATAAGCCCTGATCATCCCTGGTTCATCAGGTCATATAAAGTTCCTGACTTCCTCAAAAGGTTCTTATTTGATGTCTCAATATGGCCGAGTACACATCACTACTACTACTTGTGCCTACAGCTGTAGACATCCACATGGGTACTTTGAATATTTAAATGAACCACGAAGGCCAATCTTTCATTGACCTCCTACATTTCAATATTGTTTATTTAAATTTCATTTTATTCACTGAATTATGAGCATAGAGGCTGCATTCATTTAATTTAGGCCGTGGATGTTGTTTTTTTTTCTCTCAGAAGCTTTCATTTGTCTTCGAATAGTTTCATGGGGATCGTGGCTTTGTCTTTGTAAACCATCTGACATCTGAGTGTCTCAGTTACTCCAGAGGATTAAGCAGAGGAGGCGGTAGGTCGCACAGCATTGTACTGCAAAGCATGTGCGTCTATGTGTGTTTGCGTGTCTGTGTGTGGATGTGTGTGTGTGCGCGTGTGTGTGTTAGGGGTCATGAAGACAGATTGACCACACGCTGGGGGAAGAAACAAGAAAAACAAGTACAAAAGCCCAAACACAGGTGACAGAGGGACTGCAGCTTTCAGTCCGCACGAAACCCCTGCTGTCAAAGAACTTTTTTCCGGTGTTTAATTCAGTCACCACCTACTAATATTACAGAACAAATTCGATATAAGGTCGCCCTATACCGTGAGGAAAGTATCTGACCAGCTGTTCCCTGATTTCTCATTTAATTCTCATTTAATAGGTTCAGCAGGATGCATTTTAATATACAGGAATACAATGTGCAAACTTTTTTTTTTCTTCTGGGGAAACTTGCATTGAATAAGTGAGTTAATTAACAATATGGCTAAAAAAAAACTCACCTTGAACAGCTTGTTTGTTTTCACTGTCTGACAAAACAACACAAATAAAGCAGTGTTTTAGGTGGGCAAACATAATGCCAAATGTTGTTGCTCATCTACATTTTTTTAAACAAGCAGGCTTCTCCCTGATGGTGCAAGTTCACAACACACACACACACGCTGTCTCACTTCCTACAATCTTTTGTCACCTGCTGCGATAAATGTCCCGTGCAGGACGAGGGCAGGACAGTGGCCTGATGGGAAAATGGGAAATGGGCTATCATCGGGCTAACAGGGCACCACAGTCCACTAATCAGATCAGGAAGCTGGGTGTGTGTGTCGAGGAGAGGGAAAGCGCGCGTGTGTGTGTATGAGGCTAACTCGGCCGAGCGCTAATGGCAGGCTTGTTTTAGGAGTGCAAAGTTTTCGGCATCACCGGGTCAATGGGGGCTCATCCGGGTCGGTGCGCGCCGTCGTATGAGCGTGAGTCAGCTGGCCGTAGAGGAGGGTAAATATTTAGGCCCAGGAAAGGAAACATGTATTTCCCCTCCCGAGCTGCAGAACAATAATTCCCTCCTTCTCCTGCCTTCTGTGTCTGCTTCTCAGAATAGCAGTAATTATCACACTTCCCTGCATTCATTTGAGAAACCTCATTGTCCCCAGGCAGCTCGCAGGCCGGCCCACCGCGAAAAGAAAAAAACAGATTGTGACGTATTCCTGTCAGTTTAATCATTTGTATACGTTTCCTTTATATACACGCACTGTTTGTATCATGAGTATTCCATGTGCCTGTATAAATGTATTACGTTCGTTCTGGTTGAGCTTATCCAGAGATACTCCAACCCAAGATTGTGTTTTACTTTAAAATCTATAACTTTGTGCACATGAAAGTTTGAATGTTTGTAGATTTGTCAGAAAACTGATTTTGATATTCAGTTGAGTCCAATTTTCACATGACTGCAAGCCATGCCAACCAAGTGAAAAGTCTTACAGGACCACTAAACCCTTCCCTTAGAAAAATACATTTTAAGAAGTTACCATAATGCATTATTTAGCAGGAGGAAAAACAGCTACACTGTGGTACAAGGCTTAAGTCGTGATAATGTGGCTTTCTCTATGTCTTCCAACAGCTGGGTCATATAATAGTTTCCAAATTGTAGCTACAGAAAAAGTAAACAGTAGCAAACAAACTGCTCGAGGTAATACGGTCTTAGAATAAACTGGTCGTATTGTAATTTTGTAGTGAAACGGGCGACTGTGTGTGAAAAGAGGAACGTTAACAGCTGCTTGAAAAAAAAAAATCAATGTCAAGTTGCTGTCAAAGGAGGTTGTAAAGACAGAAAGAGCGTGTAGTTATGAATAAACTCCCAGGCCATCCCCCTTATAACAATTACCACATTGATTGGAAAGCCAATACCACTCAGCCAGATGACTAACTGGATAGATGAGAGTACGGGCCCGTAAATGATCGGAAATTAAGGGGCTGGTTTGAATCGACGAGTGTCAACGCGAGCCGAGGGGAAGCCCTGGACAGAATGTTTCCTCGATGGCCAATATTTTTGGTGCTTCTTGGTGAAGCCGGGCCAAGATTTCCTTTTCCATGCGTAGAGGATCAATTATGAGGTTGCATTTTGGACAGTGCGTTCCGCCTATTTTGCTCTCCACACAGGATGTTTTATACCTGCATGCAGCCAAAGCCTGCCCTGACATAATTGGTCAATACCGCTTGGACTTTAAATGGGAAGCGCTTCCAATACCGAAGTCCCGTTCCCTTCACGGCCTCCAGCCTCTGCATTCATATTCAGATACCTGCTTGGAGATTAGACTGTGACAGGATCAGAGTGTAATGCGTATCAGGTGCTGTCACTCACACACACACACACTAACACACACGCACACGCGCGCACACACACACATTAGTGTCTAAACGATACTTGGTTCTGACAAGCTGATAAATCAACATTATAAAGCTTTACTATCTCCTTTTGCAAATACACACACACACAAACACACACACACACACACTGCCCAGGAAAATATCATCTTATTTACAATAACCTGACACTCCACTGTGCTGAAAACAGTATTAGATTCTTGATGACAAATAAAGAGAGTGAGGAAGGGAGGTAGAGAATGGTGGGAATGTTGGGATGGGGGGGTTTTCTTGGGAAGCTGCATTTTTTAGTATGCATGTTGATCCTGTTAGGCTGAAATGCAATAACAGATTCGTAGGGTCCGCTCCACAGGAGGAAAGACCCTCGCAACTCTCTCTGACTACCTTCTATTTATCATCTGCACAAAGACTGTCGCTGGAAAGAATATATTGCTTTAAAAAGTCGCCGCCGTAATAGCACTGATCTAATTTCCATAAATTTTCATCTGGAATTTGATATTTTCTTCATCGGCGAACAACATAAACTATTTAAAGAGGATGCTGGTGTGGCAAACTTTTCCTCCCGTCCTTAAATTTGCTTTTGGATATTCCCTCATGATGGATACCTTGGCAGGAGTTGGTGTAGGAGGGATTCACATATCGGAGCAGCTAGAAAAGTGCGCGCACGCACATACACACACACACACACACACACACACACACACAACAGATGGAGTGTGGTTCATCACAGCATCCATGACCCGGCATGTTCCATTCATAAATCATTTACCTTCACTGTCAGGTCTAACTCTTTTCAAAGACTAACCTGTTTATTTATTAAATGGTACTGATGAATCGTCCGTCCGTCTATCAAGGGCTGAAGTCAACTGTTTGACTGACTTAACCTGTTGATTCATGTCCATAATATCAAACACAAACATACATATTGCAGTAGACGGACAAAACACGAGAATCTAATTGACCAGACTGATGTATTGCATGTATTTATACCTCCGAAACATACAGCATTCCTCCTTTACAAATCATTTAACCTAAATGAAAATATGGGCTGTTTTCTCCCCTGTATGAGTGTTATCTAATCTGACATCCCTCTTGAAGAAAATAGATTATTTTATTTATGAGGGCTGCATTTGTCAAAGGCAGAAACTAAATTTACCCTAACATAACATCATATTCATAATTGATGTGTAATCAACTGAAACTGAGAACCATTGTGTTTTCATTACCTTAGAATTTTCATATCTACAAAGGCATCAAGTCCTCTCCTCCAATGTTGCATCGCCATGTTGCTACAGTAGCCCAGAAAGGACAAACTCTGACTCTGACTCTGGAGAGTGTAGGATGAGGAGCACTCAGCTGGATGTTACGTGCCACTAAATCCTACACACTGAACTACAGCAACGATTGTGATTTGGGTTAAAGCTCCACCAGTCAGTTTTGTTTTTGAAAAACTGGTGAAATAAAGATAGGGAATATTGGTGGTGTCACTTATCGGGACAAACCCTCAGAGAATTATCACCCGACTCTACAGTTCCTCTCAGGTCTAAGGAGCATTTTAGCGTCTTGCAGCAAATTATTTAGATTTCTTTTTTTTTTTTTTTGTCCTGTATTTGTTCACCTCCACCTTTTTCATCAATCAATATTTTGCAATGGCCTGACCCACCTTACTCTGATTGGCATACTTGGATATTCTTACCCTGACCCCAACCAGTCTTACCCCTCTAAGCTAAAACTTAACCAACCCAACCGTCAAGGGCAAGAAGTGTTGCCACAGCAACTAGCTGGTGCAGACTGTGGAAGATTTATATTTCTGTGCAATAGGTTCCTTAGGTGGCCAGAAACATGACCCCAAATGAATGCTAAGTTTGCTCTTTGTTTGATATGTAACTATTTGCCAACGCATTAGCCTTAACACGTTAACAAGGCCATAGTATGTCACATGTGTACAGGTTTGTGATCTTTAGCTTGGAGTTCTGATTAAAAATATACTTATATTATTATTTAACCTCTTGGCTAAAGCTGGAAAAATTGTGGTCATGGTAAAAAAAAAAATGAAAAAATGCCATGTTGACTCAACCATCCACCCACAACCTCTCTGAGAGGTTTTTGCAGCTGTATAACAACTCCTCACTGTCCATACCTTTGCTTTTGAGTGAGGACACTCATTATTCAAATGATCCTAAGTCAGAAAATATATCAGAAACACACAGATATACAGTAGATCGTGTGAGACGCTGACATGAACAAACAAGCGCCACCGTCATTCTGGTGCTGACAGTCTCTTTCATGATAACCTGTTTACAGTGTCTACATGCGGTGCACATCATTCCTCTCCATCGTGTGTCTGATGAATATTGATGGTGCATAATAAGCGTAAATGGGGTGATGAGAATAAGATCTACGTAGTTGCACGTTAGATTGATGTTCTTCAACGGCAGGCACACTAAACGTGACTGGTTTAGATGTTGACAGTAAAAGCCAGCAGGCCCAGTATGGAGAAGGTGGAAAAACAGTGTAGTGGGGAGTGTATTGTATCACCATCAAAGACATCAGCCCCTGAGAATGTCATTATCTCTCTACAAGCATCTATGTCCAGATGGCCCTCAACCTGCTGCTGCCGTCACCAACGACAACAGACTCTGTTTGTGCTCGGAGAACGGGTCCGGGTTTGTGAATGCACCATAGTTATTCAAACAAATCCATCCAATCCCACTGTAGAGATATTGTCTGTCAATGAGGCAGGGTAGCCAACAAGCCGTGGCCTGCTGCTGAAGACTTTGACCAGCGCTAAGAGAAAGGTGGAGGGACCACAGTGCACCCAGTTTGGCATCTTCACACTGTCAGGTTTGAAATTAATTTTAGGATTTTAATGCAAACTTTCAAGGGTCGTCGAGGCCCTCCTCCTGGCTACCTCTTTGACATTTTAACCTCTTCTGAGCCAGAGCTCAGCTATAGATCCTCAGGCATCGCTCTCTTGGCTGCTCCTGATTCAAGGCCAAGGACAAGAGGTGAGCAGGGTTTCGGTGTCAGACCCTCTCAAAAAAATGCAAAATTTAGGCCGGTTAAATCAGCATCAAGCATCATATCAATTCTGCAAAGTCAATTTTAAAAATATGTTGCAGCTTTTCTGTGTAATTAACAGCTTATTAGTTTCTGACAGTTTCTGACAATTTCACTTGAAAACTGCTCTGCTCTTAGAGGGAGTGTCTGACTACTTCTGAGCACAGATTATTCTTTTACTTTCAACACAGGCTTCTATTTCATAATTTCTCTGACTTTGCCTTTCTCTCTTTGTTTTTGTCCTTGATGCGGTTTATGAGCAATAACAGAGCAGGATGTGGTTACCTGGCTGGGGAAGAAAGTTGTTGACTCATTTAGTAGTGCAGGCCAAAGCGCTGTGAGGAGAAATACCGGTGAGACAGTCAATGAGAGCGGAGAAAAAATATGTGTTCAGAAGCTTTACAGGTGATCATTTTCCAGTGGAATTTTTGGCTGCACCGGCTTAAGCCACGAAGCATTACTTTGCGTTTTCCACTTCCAGTTTAAACACGCCAAATGGTGCCAGAGATCGAACCATCTCCAGAGTTGGGTTTGTCAGATGGGTTTCATCATCATTCAAGGAAGTGCCAAGCATAACCATAACAACAGCATGAAAATCCATGGTGATACATAGCTGGCTACAAAAACACGTTGCACAGTGCAACAGTAAACAGTGTTAAACACGGTGAGTCAAGCCGAGCTAGCACATGAAAGGGGCTATCTGTATTGCAGAACAAAGTGTCATGGGCGAAGTTTCCATTTCAGTTTAAACATTCCCAAAAACTTCAGGACACAGATGATTATGTTCCATTAAGTTTACTGGGGATCTTGTGAAACTATAAACACAATACAACAAAATGTATGCTTTATTAAACAAACCAAACATCACAGCAGTATCTGGTACATAGCATGGCTTAGCTATCCTAGTGGCAGCAAAATATAGAGCTAGCTTAGCTTTGCAACACAGTTAGCATCTCAGCAGTCTCAATATTCACATAGACTCAAATAGCTTCAAAACTTTATGTTACTGGATGAGAAATACTCACTGACTCGCCTTAGCAAAGAGGGAGGAAGAAAGGCCCACAAACTGAAGACTGCGTTCACAGAGCTGTAGCTAATGGCTGCATGGTGAATTTACTTCCTATCTGTCTCCCAGCATGCACTGCTGCTATGTTGCTATGGTTGCTAAAAACAAATTACACAGAACTGTGTTTTCTAGAAAAGCACACATTTTCTAGGGGAATAACACAAAGACTTGATTTGGACTTAGTTGATTATTTGGTTGAGACTTGATTCAATGTATACTTGACTTAATGAGTAAAAGAATAAACGATTTATGGATCTGGAAAAGTCCCAAATCAGCGTTAAGGTTTGAGCTTTACAAGTCGATTGTTGAGTCTCATTCCCAAATTGCCATCCAATACTGATGCTCTGGGTTGGTAGGTTGGTCTGGCCATCACCCGAAGGCGCCAGTATTTAAAGAGTTTGGAATGAGACTCAACAGCCAACCATCTTACAAATCGGACCTCGGTGAGACCTGAATCTTGACTTGTACTTCCAACAAAAGACTTTAAAACAGTTCTGACAACACAATCGGCAACAGACAGGCAGTTGACGGTACATAAGTTAGAGTAAAGGCAGTAGATGATGTGTGACACTTTGGTGGACTTCTGTGGGTGAGGTGAAGGTGAGACACTGGGAGAAGTTAGGGTGAGGAAGCAGGCACAGAGACAACTGAAGGGCCTGACTGAGACAGGGGTGGGAGGGGGGAGACTCAGGCAGCAGGTGAGTGTGTGCCACCAGGGGGATTCATCTGTCCTGGGTTCAGACAGGGCCTCATTAGTGAGCAGTGAATTACACTCCAGACACGTCTTTATGTAGACTAATCATATTACAGCTCGCGCGTTCAGCTTCACCCCAAGGGGAGACGGGGGAGAGGAGGGGGGGGGCGGCGGTGGAGGTTGGAGAACTTTACAATCTGATTTGTCCGGGAGAACTCAATGTAATCTAGCACCTCCGACTGACACCGTTTTATCTATCTGTCCATCTATCTGGCTGCATGCATCACATGACTCCACCCCTGCTCGCCGGCTCGCTCGCTCTCTCTATCCTCATCGGCAGCACGTCCACCCCGCAAACTCTTCCTCGTCCCTTCCTCTCTCGCTTGTTTTCTCTACCCACCCCTCCACCCTCCGCCTCCATCCTTTCTCCCAGCTCTCTCACCCACCCACACTCTCCCTCCAAGCCAGTGAATCCCTGCCCCCATGTTGTCAGTTCTGACAAGCTGCTTTAATGGGCGATGTGGCGCGTGCCTCTGACCACTGAGCACAGTCATTAACCTTCACTGGCATAATTGAATTCAAGGTTGATTGCTCGTGACCCTCCCCCCTGCCGAGGTCCCTCTCAATGTACATATTCATTACAGGGCCCCGGCTCTAAATGGATTGCACAGGGAAAGCTGTAGCAATCATCTAGGCCGCTCGGCGGGGGCAGCGGCACGCTGCTCGGGGGCCGCGAGGGGACCGTGGACGGAGCGGCGGGAGGTGGGGAAAAAAGGGGAGGGGCACTAATTGCATGCTAGAGGAAGAGGATCAGATTATGAAAAGAGTGAGAGAATGAAGATGGATCCCCGTGACACTGTCAAATTAAGGGCAAGCCTTGTAACGCGGTGCGCCACTGAAATGTACAGTGGCACCCGCTGCACCAGAGGAAGAGGGGAGATTGGGGGGAGAGATGGAGAAGGAGGGAGGAAAGAGGGAGGCAAAAGATGAGAGAGAGGCCATCGAGGCTAAGGGAGAATTGAATGTAGAAGAATGAAGTAATATAGACACACACTCACACACACACACACACACACACACACACACACCCACACATACTGCTGGTGTGGGCGCACACACACACACACGCCCAGGCTGGTTTCCGTGTGAAGGGGAGCATATATCACATCACCCCAACACCACCATTGCCCCCCCCCAACACCACCACCACCACCGCCCACCCCAAGCCAGCAGGTCTCTAACTCTCCCCTCTCTAATAGCTGTCAGATTACTATCAGCCAAACAAGACATCCAGCCTCGCCTCCTCCCCTTCTCTCCCTCCCTCCCTCCCCTCACCCCCACCCACTAGGCTGCCATCTTCCACATTACCCTCCGGTCCTCCTCTTTCTCAGCTGTTGGTTTCCCTTTTCACTAACACAACCTACACCTCCTGCGCTCCTCCGCCCTGTGGTACCCATCACCTCCTCCTGCTTGGCTACACCTCCACTAGCTTCCCCTACAGATGATCTACCTCAAGCTGTGAGAAGCTTTAAAGAGCTGGAAATGGGGCTAGAGGGTGAGAGAGAAACGTTGTTCCATCTTCTTATTTATACTGCTATTTGAAACACCAGTTTAGGATTTGTTCTTGTACCCTTTATAAAGGATTAATAATTTGTAGCTAGTGGTTTATTACCAGTTAATAAATCATTTACAAATAATTCAAAGATCATATATAAGGGATTAATGAGAATTGGCTTAGGGTTAGGGTTACTGTTTTCAGCAGTGCTATGTTATTAATAAGACTTATTAAGTCAGTTATAATGGGTCAATGTTTATCCATGCTAGTGGCTAGTTTGTCTGTCCACCACTTTGAGCCAGACTGAAATATCTTTGCGACTACTGCATGGATAACTATGGATCTAGGCACAGGCATTCGTGGTTCCCAGAGGATGAATCCCTTTGACTTTAGCGATCCTCTGACCTTTCCTCTGGCGCCACCAGCAAATCACATTTTTCACTTATTCGGTGAACCATGGATGGATTACCACAAAATTGTGAACATTTTTCTCTTGCGTCACCATGAGATTTTGACTACAGTTGCTTGTATTGCTGTGACATATATGAAACATTATTACCTAGAAGATGACTGTAATAACTTTTCATCCGGCATCATGTCAAAATCTTGATTTGTGCAAAACTTCTGCTTCGGGGTGGGTGATGTGGCTGTTTTAGATTGTGATCCGTCTTGAAGGCCATCCGCATCCTCTTTTTCTGGTGAGTCACTGACATTTCTCTCTGTGTTTTCTCATGTCCTCTTACTTCTGCTTCCAAACTGAGATAACCTCATTTACTAGCAGATCTGCGCTACATAAACATACCAATAGATTGATGTAGCCAAGTTAGTTGCCGCTAAAGAGGAGCATGTTAGTATCTCCACAAAAACATATTAACTTGCTAGTGTCTCTTCATTATTTTATCCTCTAGCCATTTTTCAGAAAGGTAAAACAGAGTTCCTAGTGAGTTGAAGAGCTAAACACAGGGATTTTCCACAACCTGGGAAATCCAAATGTTGCCCATATCGTTGGCTAATAACTGATCTAGAGCGCATTAGTAAATTATTCATTAACCACTGATAAAGCGTAACTGTCTATCTCTCTAAACAGTGAGTTCTGAGTTTGCCCTTTTGTTGGCCCTGTGCACTGCTACCGTCGTCTGGCCGGAAACCCCTCCGCCCTTACAGACAGCCGGCGGTCCACAGAGAGTCATCCAACTGTCAGTGCTCTGTACTGTTCCAGCTTCACGTATGTCGGCAGTGTGTGCGCGCCGTGCGAGTGTGTGCGTGCCCCTACTCATGCACACGTGATCATCTTTTATCCCCCCTCATCATCACTAACAGGGTTTCCCAGGCTCTGGCCAGGAGAGTGTGGGTCACAGGGCAGGAATCAAACAGCAGAACAATGGAGAGCTTCCTCTACTTAACCTCCTAATGGGCTCTCAATGGCTCCCCTGGCTCCCTCCAAACTATCAGCCACTGGATTCACTTACCTCACTACACCAACCAGGGTGCGTGTGGGGGGTCTGAGTGGTGTGGACGTGGCACACTGCAAAAAAGAAGGCGTGCGGATATTTGTGTGTGTGTGTGCATGTGTGTGAATGGGTGTAGGTGTGAGACAGAAATCCAGACCACAGACAGACAGACAGAAACACAGAGGAGGTCCAACTGTTTCTGATGAGCTACGTGTTTTTGTGTGTGTGTGTGTGTGTGTGTGTGTGTGTGTGTGTGTGTGTGTGTGTGTGTGTGTGTGTAATGGCATGCAGGCGGCGGATGGGAGAGCTGGAAGACTTACATTCTCACAGCCACCTACTCATCGAGCTCGACCCACGTTGGCCAACAACACATGTTCTCAGGTGTGTGTCTGCACTGACGCGTGCCTCCGCTGACCGATATAGATGTCAGCATATGCGAGCGCGTGAGACTTTAGCGTGGAGGCACTCGGCTGTGCCAGTTACACTTCAATAATTACTTTCAGCGTGTGCTCCATCCCTGAGCACCTCGCAGCCCCCAAATCTGCACAGACAAGTGGCCTCATTTATTTCCATGGAGGAAAATAATTTAGCAGTGTCGGGCGCTAACGAGCTAGAGCGCAGGGATTCCTAATTAGATTCACTTTGTTTGTGTCATTTTAATTACGTTGCGGTCCCCAGCAGTGGAGCCACCAGTGATCCTTCAGTCTCTTAGCGCCGGCGCCGTGCGTGCGTGCCACCGCAACCGTGTCCCAGAAGAGCTTTACAAAAACTAACAAACCGAACTCCCCTTCCTGTCGACCAAAGCTATGACAGGCCGGGGGTTTATGTTAATTTGTTGATTCTGAGCATGTTTGGCTGCTGTGTCACTTTAATCTCCCGAAAGCGCCACAAAGGTCACTGTCTTCTGATGCAAACAAATACACCCTCTCTAAACTTTTTTGGTGATGAATCATTATTTATTGCCGTAAATGAAAGGCATGGGGGACAGCTTTTCCTGCCTGTGTAGTCTTAAGCGGTGTGTTTATGTTCCGCTTTTGAAGGGAAAGCTTCACTAAACCGAACCACTTTGAGGTTTCTTTTGAAGTGCTCCCCCAAGACACGGTTGCTAATTATTTGGTGTTTCATGATGAATTCAGCTTCGTTCATTAGACTGTTTTAACTGATGTTGCCGTCTTAGATCCTGTCTGCCTTGGATGCGCACACCAAACCATTTAGATAATTGAGTGATTAATTGATACCTAATGATCAGCGCGGACCTTATGTTCCACTTTCATTGCAAACTCGACAATTTATTATCACGTTATTGCACGCGACTTGCGCGTGCTTGCAGGCAGTAAAAGTGATGTTGAAGTCAAGTGAGTTTTCTGCCGCCATTAGACGGGTGACGTGAGATGTTTTTGTGCCTTATATCAGTGTGTAAAAGCCTCAGATGTATGATGAGAAGAAACAATGAACTCAAAGTAAGAGCCGCCCGGAAAGAGAGAATTTAAGGGATCCAAAGAGATAAAGAAGGAAAGTACACAAGAGACAAAAGAGGAACCCTTGAGGTGCTGTGGCGTCCCATCAGTGGTGTTGTAAGTGAGGGTTTCATCCCATCTGTCCCATGTTGTGTGATAGTGATCAGTCTTCAGGGACCCACCTCCACAGATGAGGTCAGCCTTTACCTGTCAATCACACTGCTCCGGGCGAAGGCCTGGTCTGCTGGGGTCACCTCAAGACGGGAATCCCAAACCCCCAGATCTACAAATTGCAAAGACTTTTTTTGTTTTTTTGTTTTTTTTCTTTTTATGGACCAATCTCTGCTTTGTGTTAACCGACAAATTATTAAATGAACCTATTAATTTATCTTGGCTCGAGGATATCCCCCCGAGCAGTGCAATGGAATGACACCGCCGGTTTGTTGGCAGACGATAATCTGAAATCTGATCATCCAACCAAAACAATATTAACACATTGAAGTCTTGCATTCCTGAAATGGAAGAGGTTATCATTTCAAAGTGTGTGCAGCTATTTTGTGAAATGCCTAATTGAAAGCACAGACTGTTCTGTCCTTTAAAAAATATGACTGTGTAATTGTGTTTTTTCTTTTTACTTCAAATTCAAACCTAACTTTTTATAATACAATTAGCATAATGAAAATATGGTATTAGTAGGGTTATACTGACCCTGTACCATTGTAGTTGAGGACAGAAAAATATTCATGACACGATTACAATGTTCCCATTACAGCCGCTGTCAAAACCAACCACACATGACAGTTTAATGTGCTGTTGAAGCTCAGTCGTTTCTTTAATCTAGATAATTTGGCCTTCTGTGACATGCTTATTACAGGTTAAGTGGTCTTGGTTAACAGCACTGCCAATTGTGCATTCATAATGACTCCTTCATGCTTTTGACATATGCCATGTCATTTTTTAAGACACACAGCCCTTCAGATAATTGTCCTCAAAACAACAATTTACCTTTTTTATAGTTGGTTTTGTCAGGCCATTCTCACTCCCAAGGGGTCAAATAAAGCAGCCTGCTCAGTAGCTGTATGCTTCAAAGTTTGATGCTGTAGTTACCCCTCCAGCATCACTTCTTGAAGTGCCGCTCTGGTGCAGTGGTATAAAGAGCAAGAAAGTCAGGGGTGGTTCTGGTGGGTCACTCAGAGGACTCTCCCTCCGGAGCCTAGGGTTTGCATGCTATTTGTGGCCTAGAGAGAAGAGTGATTTGTTTTTATGTCATGGAACGTAAGTAAGTGATCCTACATAAATGATGTGACTGATACCACATAGGTTGCGTGATGTAAGTTATAACACTCAGAGAAATGACAGTCAGTTCCTTGTTTTTTACCTACACCTAACCGCAATCGTTTGACAATGTTAATAAGATTTCAAAAGTCATGAGATGTCGTACTATGAAAATTACTTGTCCTCATGCTTTATTTCAAATTTGGATTGTTGGAAAAAAATTGGATGTTGTGTATGATGTATTGTTGATAACTTGACCGCAAAGCCTTCGTTTTGAAAGTTTAACCTGACTTTGCTTTTAAAAAAATGAGTGCTAACTCGACCACGGTGCCCGTCACATCTGTTTCTTAGCTGTGACCCTTAACTTCCATGTCAATTTTGTTAGCTTTGGACAGAGCCAGGGTAGCGAGTTTCCCCCTCTTACCAGTCTTCATGCTAAGGCTAAGCTAACCGCCTGCTGGTTGTACCTGAACTATATTTTCCATTTCCATTTTCCGTTGAACCGTTCCTTTAAAACATCAGTCATTTGGCTGTCAGTCTTCTGGACGTGACCCTCTGCTGCATGTGCGTGTGTGTGCCTGGATGCCTGCGTGTGTCTACTAAAACTAACACAGCTGATGAGCTGTATAAACATTTGAGCTGATCCCAGATATCTTTTTGTTCAGGAACAACATTTGAATGTGCAGGACAATGCCTGCACAGAGGCTACACAGCTGTGTGTACACACACACACCCGAGGTCCATCACTACAGGGTCATCATACTCAAAACACAGTGTACGGTCACCAGAAACACTTTACAACAGGAAGACAGTAGCTGCTCCACACCAGGGAAATGTTGGTCTTCCTACTGTATTTGGATTGACTTCTTTTGTCATTTCGTCAGCGTTTCTGTAAAAACTTGTCCTTGTTGTTGGTTCTTTCTCTTTGACGAGACACAAGCAGTGTGTTGTAACGCGCGTATGTCTGCACTGATTGCCGTGCTGCATAATGTAAAGTCGTGAATGTAAAGCAGCCCATCTGTGATTGTGAGTTCTGAGTCGAGAATAAAAGATGTAAACTGTGGGTTAGATGTACAAAAAGGCTGTATGTTTTTTATATGCTGGTGCAAAAACACACATACACACACTGCTGTGATGGGCTTGCTGTCTCACAGTATGGGCCATTTGGATTTACCAGAGGGAACTGTTTTTTTTTTTTTTTTCTCACTCGCCCCGAGCAGATAGTCTAATCTGTTAGTGCTAACATAATGGAGATAACTTGAAGCACATCTTTAAATATCGGCAAAAGCATTACTTTGAAATTCAGTAAGTTGCTGTAAACAAACTACATTTGTTTGTAAGTTGTAACATAATTAATTGAATCACAAAAATATATAATCTAAACTAATTTATTTTGGATAACTTCAAAACCAAACATTGAAAATATTGCCCCGTACACATTACCGGACATTACCTCATTGCTGAACATTTCTGACTGAGTCATGTAGGTTTTCACTGGCAGAGGGGAACAATGAATGACATCAACTCCCATGATCCCACAGGACTTAGAATTTTTGATAGAGAGACCGCTCGTGGCAGAATTACTGTGTCCTTGATAAAGCATTGTTTTGTAATTTTAGAACTGCCATATATTGAAGACAATCAAGAGGGCAATCAAATAACTGTTGACAGTGTAACTATGATCTGATATAATCTTATTTTTTTTGTCTGTATGTGGTCACAAATGTTTTTCCATTCAATTAATCCATTACTACCCAAACCTGACTAGCAAAACCTTATACACACTGTCACTGTGAGGTGGAAAATCTTAATCTCAAAAACGTTGAGCTTGATAATACATTTTTTTACACTGTCCTAATGGTCAAACCCTAGAAGAACCCGTAACCCTTCTGTCTTTTTTTGTCACAGGTGTCAGTTACAAGAAGAGCTGGTGTCAATTCATCTGAAGACTAACAGTGGATGTTTTTTTTGGAGGGGAAGGTAAGATTATGCAGCTCTGGAGACCATAAACTAAATCTATTGGCAGGATAGAGCTTCAAAAAAAGTCTTTTCATCTTACGTGCAACGTTTTTGTTTGCATACATTTTAGGGTACATCCTTATTCTTGAATCATTAAAGACGTCTGACTAATCCAGCAACACATAGAGCCCATCGTGAGTAATTTCATCAGCAGAACTCAGTAACTCTCATTTAAATAAATGCAGGCTAGACTTGTGTTTGAGGACACTATTGATTATGTTATAAGAGCTGGTATAAGTGAGGGCCCGCTGAAGGCTTAATGATTCTTGTGAAGAACTCACCCTGGAAATGATGGCTAAAGATCTGATTAGTTCTCTGTGTGAAGAGCTGTTGGACATTTTAAATAAAATGCACAGGCAGATACAACAATAACAGCGTATAAAAACCATTATGTAAACAAACAACACTGCCGTGTGAGAAATGGTGCCCTCTTTTAATCAAAACTTCACTCAGGAAGAAAAGGCGCTGAAGAATCCAAATGTCTAAAAATCCGTCATTTTGACGACTGTGATATTTGTATAATTAAAAAGGAGAGGGTATCGTCTAGCCCATATATGATATGACTCCTGCACTGATGAAATTATCTATCTTGAAATAAATTAATATGTTTATCAGGTACAGAGGACAATTTAATAACTCACCTGTCAAAAGTACCAGATTATGTCTGGGGAAACTGGCAGCTGATAATTACCCACGATTCATGCCAGAGGTTTGAGTCTTTGCAACAGAAAATTGATGAAACACAATCTAAATTAGGTACAGTAATCCAGTCCAAGGTATGATGGGAAAAGGCCTATGTAAGGTGGATAAATGAAAAAGATTCTTGGGTTAGATTTACATAACCATAAGAGCTCTTACAAGCTCAGTTTCATTCATTTGGCCGTCACTCTTAAGTTACACAGTTGCTCTCTTTACGTGATCCATTAGGAACTGTTTTCTCCCAGCGGTCACCTCACACACACACACACACACACACACACACACACACACACACACAGAGACATATGCTCCAGTAGGACTGATAGGACTCTGTCTCATGTTTAAACCACCTGGATGTGAAAGTGCCGTCCGCTGTCCTCTCAGGCCACATGCTAAGTGCAGCCTCACGTCTGTGTATCTGACTGTCGTCTTACTATCAGGTTAACGCTGCCTTGTCCTGATAGATCTCACTTTAATGCATCCTGTGGTCATTTCTGGAGAAATGAATAGCTGCCCAAACCTACTCTTGCTGTCTCACATATTCAAACATGAGCAGGCACACAGCGGGCGTGCGGTGACTCAGTGTTGACATCACTCTTCCTGTCATTGCAGGCTGTTTGTTGATGGCAGATGTGAACTGGCTATAAGTATCCTTACTCTAGTCTGAAAAGTGAAAAATAGCATCACTTGGTTATGTTTGACCATTGTCTTTTGGGAGCTAATATTTAGCTAATGCTGCATTGACATGGCAGAATGAAAAGGATGTGAAAAAACATCCTCCCTTGCAATAACCCAAAAAGCACAGAGCACCGGAGGAAGGCCTGGCTCCAGTTCATGCCGACCCCTTTCATTGCATCCGCGGGGATTAGATTGCAGGCAAAACAGTCACCTTCGGATGCTGCAGAGAATCTCTCGCACAGGTGTCATCCTATCCAGTGGCAGACGCTCGGTCATCGGCCTCTCTTCCTTGGCTGAGCCCTGGCATTAAAATGGTTAATCCCTGCAAGAGAAAAGGTAAGCAGCTAGCTACTAGCTATCCACGTATTTAGATGAAATCCAATGGTAGGCATATATCTGCAACAGAGGGAAACCGCTCCATATATTTGTAAACACTTACGTGATCTCTGGCCGAGGTTTAGATGAGAAGATTGATGCCCCTCACTTCACAGTGGTAAACTTGCAATTGTAACCAACAGCCAGTTAGCCTAGCTTAGCATAAAGATTGGAAACAGGGGGAAACAGCACGGCTGTGTCCACGGTAACAAAAGCTGCCTTTCATCACCTGTAAAGCATCCTAAGAACACGTTAAGGTCTTGTTTGTTTCATCCATACAAAAATCAAACAGGAAAAACAACAATTTGCTTTTTCACAGGGGGTATGTCTCGGCCGAGAGCAGTTGCCAGGCAACCGACGGAGACTAAGTTACTGCTCCAGGTACAGACCAGGTTCAAACAGACAGTGTAAAACTCCGTCTTTAATTAGCTAAACCCAGTGATATTATTTGTAACGTTCAGCCTTATTTAGATGTCAGTGCCAGCAATAGTGGCCTTAAAGCAATTTTGCCACCATTTTGTTGACAGGTCTGTTTGTTTTTGGTGTGTTTGATATTTGCTGTTCCCAGAAATGCTCGCTATATCTAGCCTTCTCAACTACAGCTAGATAACGTGAAAGGTTTGTCCCAAGTGGCTGCATGTAATTAAGTGCTGTATGGTATGACATGAGTGTGGCATAAGTGTAGATAGGTATTATGGTTTACAAAAAGAGGACCCAGATGCAGAGGCAAGGAGGGGGAAGAACAAAAAGTGAGCTTTAACAATGAGCAGATGTATAAAGTCCAAAATTCCAAAATGCAAACAACAAAAGGCCGGCAAAGCAAAATCTTATTAGAAGGACAAACCAGATGCGGGGACACAGTGGACATCATGTTGACTGGTAAGGAGGCACAGGAGACATGGAAAATGAACAAGCATATGAAGAGTAAAGGAGAAACACAGGCCATGTGGCTACTGAACAAATGAAACGGGAATGGCGGGAAAACAGACAAAGACAGGAAGTGGAAAGTAAAACATGACATGACCCTAACCCTAATCTAGAAAACTGAACAGGAAACAACTGACCAAAATCCAAATTGTGACAACAGTTGTTGTTGCTGCTCTTTATGACTCTTATTTACTCATGCCACTGTTAGCTAACTATTAGCATGTCATAGATTAGCGTTCAGGTTTAAGAGCAGGCATAAAATCAGGACGCACATCTGTTGTTTCAAGTTGCCTATTGTTGACCGACTGGAATATCCCTTTCACACAGAAGACATGGTCACGTATACATTAAATAACAACCTAATTAACATCTCGGTTTCACCTCTCCTCCTTCCGGTTAGTATTGTTGATATAACATCCCTCCCTGGTAAAAATATCGTCTTCAGCCTCCAACCTGTGTAATAATGGGGGTCATGGATGTGAGTCTTGGGCTGGAAAAGCAGCTCTTTCCCTCAAACAACAATGTGACGAGACTATTACTACCGTGTCATTACAAAGCAGCCACTTTGCAGTAAAGTTTTCCACGAGTGCTTGGATGGATGTGTTCAGAGCACTGCATATGGTGGACAGCTGGACCCCTGGCTAGAGACGAGCCAGCAGAGGGGGAAGCATGGCAGGCGGCAGAGTTTTTAATCTGTCTGTCTGTGTCTCCTCTCTGTTATTAACCTCACGCCCTGACAGCCTGCTCCCTGTGACACTGACCTGCTTCACCTAATGAGCTACCAATTACTACAAATTAGGCGAGAGAGAGGCCACTGCTATCATCCACTCCACACACTCTTCTCAACACTTCTGTGGGATTTGGATGTAGCGGGACGCACAGGTAGAATAAATAACGAGATGGCAAAAAAAAAAAAAAGAAGACGTGACAGTGACGTGCATTTTGGATTTCTGGAGGTGTGACGTCGAGAGAGGATGCTGTTAACATTGTGTATGTGCCGCTGTGCTGCTGTGGACTTTAGCGCTGTGCCTCGGTGCTTCAGCCTGGCACCTCCAGTGAGTTTCAAAGATCATTTGTATTTGCACCTGCTCCTGCTGTGCTGCGCGCGTGTGTGTGTGTGTGTTTGCGCTACGCCCACATAGTTGGTCTTTAACCTTGCACACCTGGCTACTCTGCGAGACCGGCTTCTCTCTGGCCCATCTCGATGTTTATTCATTTATTTATGGGAAGCCTGGAAATCATCGCCCTTGTCTCGGTCTCCTGTGGCAGTGAGGGAAGGCAGCCCAAATTTATGCATGGCAGCAGAAATTAATTAGGCATCAATTAACTCATGCTAATGTGTATGCATTGAATTCTTCTTCTTTTTTTTTTTAAGAGCCCGCCTGTCAACTAATTTGTAAAAACTGTTTCACAGAAACGTCAACAGTCGGGAACAGACAGTGTCTTGTAGGCTATTTTCTCTTACACAGAGAAAAATATGAAATCAGAGCGGGATAGAGAAAAGCCTTGAGATGTTAATAAACAAAGCTGGAGGAGGAGGAGAATGTGGCCTGCAGAGGTCACAGCACTGGAGCCGGCTTCTCCTCTTCATTTAAGTGTGTCCCTGGCCTGGAATGGCCTGCAAGCTATGCGCACACACATACACGCACACACACACACACACGTTCACAGAAAGACTGAGAGAGTGAGAAAGTGAGATGGAGGGAGAGGAAAGGGAAGTGAGGCGTTTATTTGTTGCTTCGCTCTTAACAGGCTGCTGGTTCGGCAGGGAACCCCCAAAGGTAGAGTTCAGAGAAAGCGTGTGTGTTTGTGTGTGTGTGTGTGTGTGTGTGTGTGTGTGTGTGTTGTGAGCCCACTGTCTCAGCGCTCTCTTTTGCCAGGAGGTTTCCAACAGCTCTTGTATTAATAGTGGGCTAGCCGCTTCGACAGCAAAGAACACCAGTTGTCTGGTTTTTATAGAGACGAGTCGTGGGATCATCAGACCTGCATATATGCATTCCCATGCAGTGTATTTAGAGATTTAAAGGGAGATCTGATCCGATGAAACTAATTTAAACTTTTTCTTGAAAGATAAACAATTCTGCTTCTCTTTGCCTTTCTCTTTTTTTTTTGCGCCAACAGAAGAGGACTGAAACCTAGAGCAAGGCTCAGGCCCGGGCAAAATCTCACATGAAATGAAATCCACCATCCAGCATCGAGTAACATGCCCCGTGTCATCTGACTGCTGATATATACGATGGTTATCTGGCTATCTCGCTGTGTTCTGTTAACCTTAGCCTGCTCACGTTGAGGACTCTTAGCGGTGTACCGACAGCTTGATCAATAGGTCAGCGTGCTGACAGCGGTCCTCAGGGGCCTGGTAGAGGGAGAGACTGGTTGGGTTGAGGAGAAAGGGGGTAGTTAAGGGTGATCGTGTATCCTGCAGACACCAGAAGCACCCAACGTAAACCAGCAAGACACTCACTTAACAGATGACCCCAAACCCCAAAACCGCCGAAATACTCACTGTTCTCATACCTGAACCAACTGGCTTACAAGAGGTCACGGGACAACAATAAAATATGTTCTTTTCCTGTTTTGGACTCTTAACCTCACCATCACCATTATATTTAGTGTATGGGCATGTTATGTCTGTGGCTATATAATATAGATCTCTATCAGTCTATTCCATCAACAGTTTTGAATTCACCTTCTGGACAGTGCTACCTTGAATTATTCCTGCTCATGTCTTCTGATCACACGGCCTGAGTATCCACCCTGTTGTCGCGTCGGTCTGCATGGCAGACAAATAAAGTCTGCGTTTGGCACATGGGAGATGCCGGCCCAGATAACCCCACATTTACATTCAAACGGAGCTTTTGACAAAGCCTTAGCAACAGGCTCCTTAATCAGCGGGGCCGGCTGCGCGAACCACCGGCCTGCCTTCTCCTCTCCTCTCCTTACAGCCGTGATCTTGAGAAGGAGCTTTAAATTGGAAATTATTACACATTAAACCCTGTGCGCACAGGCCAGGATCGAACTGGATCAATACCTTGCCCGGCACAATAAATCAGATGCTCTCTCTCCCCCCCGTCTCTCTCTCTCTCCCCCTCTGCCTTTTTTTGAGTGGCTATAGGCCACTGCTCGACTGGAACATATTTAAATTTTCTTGTAACAAATTAATTCCAACATTTTCTCTTGATTGAATTAGGCCAAGTGCTGGTGCTGTCACAAGTGTTTGGGCTGCTCCTGGGGAGAGACAAATTGCCAGGCCTGGACACGGGTAACAAGCGGTGGTGTTGAGTCGCTGATAATCTCCCCACTAATTCTCCATTACAGCAAAATGAGGCCATAAATCTTCCTGACAGCTGATCGATGTAAACATTGTTTCCCCCATGATTGCCAGCTCTCCCAGCGGAGCTACTGTCCGCTCACAATCCGCTGAAATTACTCCGGCAGCCAGCCCTCCCTCCCTTCTCCTCCTCCCTGGAAGCGGAGTGTGTGCGTGTCGGACTGGCCTGGCGGGGAAACCAAAGTCAGTGCTGTCCTGTTGAGGTGGCCATCTAATTTTAGCTCAAAGCCCGCTAAACAAATGGAAAATATTAATCAAAATGTCTCCTGTTTAACCACTGGCACGGGCAATTCTTTATAGAAGAGTGATTGTTCGAGGGCCACTGCCACGCGGTCACCGGCGTTGCAGGTTGAATGAAATGAAAAAGACTGTTGAAAAATGACGGAAATAAGAAATAGAGGGTGTAAGATGCAGTCAAACAATGATTTCTTTTCTAAATGCAGCCATCACTCCTCCTCCTGCTCCTGTGTGCGTAACGGCATTAGGCAGAGTAAACGGCAGTGAAAGATTGAGTTGTCAAACAGTCAAAGCACAAGGCTCGTTATCAGCGTGTTCACTGTCTGATAATATTCTACACCATTATTAAAATCCAATATGCATGCAATTACAGAGACAGGGATGCTGTTAGAACGTGTCGCCTGGCTGTAATCACAGACAGAGAGGGCCATTTTAAGACATGCCACTTTAAGAATTCGGCTCAAAAAAGGGCCTGTTTGAAAGTATTTTGAATGCTTGCTTTATGCACATATTGCAATAAACAGTTTTAAGCCTGTTAAAAGCGAAATTGGTTTAAAGTGAAAAACCAGAGGGCATGCTCGTGTGGGCAGATACCGACTGCTTCATTTTTTATTTTTTCCTTTATCTTATTATCCTCTTGATCTTTGTCATTTCTCAGAGTTATTCCTGCATGTCGGCTTTCTCCGCTGCTCTCTGACTTCTCGCTCCTGGCGTTATCTCTCAGTCTGTGCGTTTGCTCTTAATTGACAGGGTTATTTACCACTGAGTGCTGATGAGTTATCCTTCATCTTTATGAGCGAGTTTCGATGTACAGAGACTCGACGGGTCTAGTATTTTTCGAGGCCCCCCAAATCTCCGTTCTCTCAACCGTAACCTGCTTGACACTCGGGACACGAGTCGGGACGAGTTCTCCAAAGACCATAAAGCTGAGTCGGCATATCTGCTTTTAACGATATGCAATACTGTGTTAACTCCAGTACCGATTGGTTGTTTTGATCCAGAAACAAATAATGGCATGAGTGTTACAAAAGCACCAGAGCAGACGATTTGTAACCACACTGGGTCACAGCAGCCCACTGGCTTTCCATGGTTTTGCAGAATTTTTCAATACTTAGATGATAAAGTTCCTCTACCTTGGTATTTGAATCTTAATGGTCTACGCTGTTAGTTTTACATGCGACAAGACAATACTTAATAGCTAATGTGCAGCCTCTCTCCACTCCATCCGTTCAGTCCACTCTGGCTTGCCTGTAACGGGGGAAGCATTTATGAGTCCTGTGACCGGCGGAGCACCCGGGGAGCGTGTGCAACAGACCAGGAGACATCCAACGCTGGCTTTAAAGGTTACTCAGGCCAGCACTCCACTGCAATTGGTCCCTGTCTGGCTCTGTCACTGGCATTATGACTTCATCACCCTCGAGAGGAGAGGAAGAGAGAGAAAGAAAAACAGTTTGCACTCATCCGTCAATGTCCATCTCAAATTACAGCTCAACCAATCACCGGCGAGGATCAATAGGGAGCGGCTGGGCAGGTTAGGGGGGGAATGAAGAGAGGAAGGGAGGATCTGAAGATGCCCGCTGGAAGACAGAAGAATAACTGATCAATACGGAAGGATGGATTTTGTCATTTTGAAAAGGGCTGTCAGAGGGTCGTTCACTCCCACCTGCTCGGAGCGATAACCTCCGGCTCAGGCTGCGGATGACACGTCGGTCCATCACGCCGCCGCGGCCTAATTCCTCTTCTCCTCTCAGCCTCGTTCGCGACTATCATGCTGTTGGCATAAATCATAACTTCTCGCAATGAGCAGGTATCATATTCATTGGCTATCAATTTGCATAGATCAATGGGTGCACCTTCAAAGGGCAATCTCAAACAAAGATCCGTCTCCGCGTGGTTGTAATTGCAAAGCGATTTCATAATATGATTTCCTCCTACGCCTCCTCCACATTCCAAGTCACAATGTGTGTCGAGCCTGACCCCTGCGCTCCGCCACGCACGAGGAGAGGAATATACACTGCCAGCACCGGCGTGATGAGAGCGCCGTGTGTACGCCGGGTGATTAACTCAATAAGAAACAAAGATCTCCTTTATTGGGACGCTCTCTGCTGTAATGGTTGTTTGATTGGAAGCCAGTGGCTCTATTGACAGGTGAAGTGGACTGATTAATGGGGGCTTAAGCCAGTAAGGATAACAGTCCTTCACATGGCTTATTTAACTCTGAAAGAGTGACTGATGGTCCACTGCAGGGGTGTCGTCTAAATCACTCCCCGCCGAAGCCTCTGAGCTCCGTAATGGAGCCATTTATGCACAATCCCTTTAGGAAACATTGATTTGGTGGATTTTAATACAGCCCTTTGCTTACTTTTGTTCTCGACGTGCGAATGCTACAACTAGCACTTGCAGCTAATTATAACTAGAATAATGAGAACCATGGAAAATGTTCGATGTTCAATCTTAAGGTCAGAACAGTTTTTAATTGTAATAGCTTACATAATAAGGGATACGTTTTCCTGAGGAAATAAAAAAGGAATGCTTTCAAGAAGAAGTAATTACTTTGTGGGTGGTAATTAATAACCTTAATGGTAACCCTGGGTCAGGAACGTATTGATAGTTTTAATTTATAATTTAAAAGTTATTTAAAATGTTACAGCGTAACCACTGTACCTTATAGCCTGCGGTGGGCAAGCTGTCTATTACAGTCTGTTGTATACTGCCTCATGCTAATCATTTGACCTTAGGGGCAGAGTTTTAAAATAAGGCCAGAGCAGTAAAAGGAAAAGTGTTTTTTTCAAAACAAAGCGTGCAGAGGAGCTGAATGAATATAGAGTATCAGTATTATGTCTGTCATGAGGGTCAAAGGTGACTTGTTTGGGGCTTGGTTGAAGCTCTGGTTTCAATTCAGCGGATCAGAATAGCTCAAATTGACACCAAGACCCATCTGCCCACTGAATTAATCCTCCACTCTCTTCCATTTGGTCGTTTTTTTTTTGTTTTCTTTATCAGCTCCATCCATTTCTTTATTCATTCAGTTGACTTTTGAAAGGGGAGAGGTGACATGTCCCGGGGCATGTATGTGTGGTTTTTTTTGTTTTGTTTTGTTTTTTTTGTTTTTTTCAAATCCAGCGATTTCAAGTGTAACATTTGCCGACTGCAGGGTCACTGGCAGTCATATTTTCCCTCTCCCTCCCTCCCTTCTCTCTCTCTCTCTCTCTCTCTCTCTCTCTCTCTCTCTCTCTCTCCCCCTCCCTGTGAAATCGATTGTTTGTTTGTAAGGAGCTCAAACGGAGCGGGAGAAAGATTCAGAGCTCTGCTGGCAACGCGAGCAGAGCAGAAATGCTGCTGGGGAAAGAGGTAGGCAAAAGTCAGAAAACCTCCCCACTCTCACCGTCAGTGCACATGACCTTGGGGCCAGTGCGAGCGAGCTAGCGAGCGAGCGGGCGGAGGAACCGCCCAGCATGCGTTGGTGCATACACAGAGGAATTTGGAAGGCAGAGTGGAGTGCGGGTCTGCGAGCCCTAGCCCTCTGCTTAAGTGAGTGCAAATTAACTGAAATAAAACTTTAAAAGGTCAATATAAATTTGATTTGTTGTCTGCATACTAAACCTTAATCACATTAGAACAAAGTTCCACCGCTCTTTGAAAAGGCTGCTCTGTTATGTTAATCTATTTGGCTGTTCAACATGAAGGGCGAGCAACAGGTGAGCAGCCTTTATGGGTGTCTGCGGCCCTGCAAATAGAGAGAGACTGCAGCGAAACACACACAGTAGTCGACAGTAGCTGACACTGGCTATCAAACAAACAGTGCGGAGAAGATGTCTGCCAAGGAAACAGCCTCTGGTGAAAAACACAGAATGAAGGAGAAGGGGGAGAATAGAGCGATGGCGAGAGAAGATGACAGAATGACACACGGGGGACAGAAATGTTTGTTTCTGTGCGCCCCCCTGCTGTGTGTGCGTGCTCCGTCTCTTTCCCTTGCTTCTGTCATAGCCGTCTCAGTGGCGACTGAGGCGGTGGAGCCCCACGGGGGTCAGCCATGTAAGGAACATAAAAGGCCAATTTAATTTAGCACGTCCGCGGCTACAAAGTATTTTAATTCCGACAGCTGTGACTGAGGAGTTAATATTTGACTTGTCAGAAGTGGGGCCGGGGCCAGTGAATCATTGTAATTCTCATTAAGAGGCTCTCCCCCAGCAGCACCCTAATGCAGAATAATGAAAGTCAAGACGGAGTGAGCTTCTAATGCCAGTTGAGGCCTATCTTTTAATATTCCCCTCTTGATGGATTAGGGAAGCGAGAAATTCATCTTGGATCATAGGGCCTAATTTAATAAGGGATCATTCCAGGAGTATTGCATTTTATAATAATGTCATTTAAAGTGTCGTCTTCCATTTTTACTGTCCCATATGTATGCTTATATAATGGTGCCGGAGGGATGTGTTTTTACAGTGTTCGGATCTCTTCTGTGTCCGCGCTCCCCCTCCAGACCACACTACACTGTCTCTCTGTGGTCTGCAGGCTCTGCGCTCAGGTTTTCATTTCGGATTTTGGTCATAGAGCCAATTGAGTGAGTCGTTATGAGTTCAGTTCAGTTACTCCAGCATGTTGCTGTTTCCTCAAATTATTCCTAATAGTATTTAGGGAGAATCACCATGATATGAGTGTTGGGATTGTAAATACCACCCAAAGGAAATATTATAAAGATACATTGCTTTTGCTCCGTCGCAAGCTTTCTAGAAACCTCTCTCTAAGAGAGGCAGTGCTATATTTATCCAACCCACTCACAAAGGAAAAATTTCTTTTAGGGAATAAAGTAAACAAATGTGACTAATATGAAGAAGTGTTGACATTAGCAGCAGCGCACAGCTCACAATTATACCTTGTAAAGGCTGGTATGAATGAAAAACACTGGATGTTGCTGAAAAAAGCTTCAGCGAATGCGTTCATGTTTTGCGCTCAGCGGAAAAACAATCACTGTAATTTTTTTGTCGTTCAAAATTTGCAATTGTGCGCATGTAACATGTAGAACAAGTCTCAAACCAAGTTAGTACAAAAAAGATCATATAATGTTTTTATTAGAAGCAGTGTGGGTCTATGTATACTGTGCTCTGCAGGCCCATGATATCATAAGGTTTTTCCATATAGCCTCCCAGTGATAACATGTAATGTTGTTTATTGGAAGTACTAGTATTAGTCTTCAAAAGTGAGGAGACAGCTGTGCATCCTCAGTCTGGCTCTCATAAAATTGTTGCTGATCTTAAAAAAAAAAAAAAAACTTACTGGAGACGTGTGCAGACGGTGTTGACGTTGTTTGTACAATATTCTATATATTACCGAAGTACTTGGTTTTGTTTTTACAGCTGCCAACGATATATTCTAGTGCAAATGACCCGTGCAATGTTTATCACTGAAATTACTCACTACCTAATGGAAACACTAATTTCAAGATGACTTCATGTTGCCGCCCCAATATTTTGAGTTTAACTTCATGAGGGCAGAGACCCATGAAGCACATTTGGTTGAAAAAGGTTTTCTTTGCAAAACAAGTGTTTGTTCATCTCATTGTTGTTTTTGTATTCCCTCAGCCCAAAATGTATACACATGATGCTTAAGGCAGCAGTTTGATATTTGTAGAGCCTTGCTTTCTGTCTGAGAGTAAGATGAGATGATCAATACCACTCTCATCTCTGTCCATTTACTGTAAGGGCAGCAGCCAGTTAGCCTAGCTTAGCACAGAGACTGGAAGCGAGAGGGATACAGCTTGCTTGGATCAGTCCAGAGGTATCAAAATCCCGCCCCCCAGCACCTCTAAAATCTCATGGACGTACATGTTATTATTTTGTAAGTTTGATCGATACAAAAACTGCAGGGTGATGAAAAATGAAAATTTGCCTTTTTTGTGTGACTACTTTCTGGCCTGGTGTTCTTGTAGTGTCCATTAGTCTGGTAAATTGCTGTGTTAGCTGTCGGGATAAACCATTACGAACAACAATGTGTTAATTAGTGAGATTTAGAGTGGATGCTTTTCCTCCCTTTCTGGTCTTTCTGCTAAGCTAAGCTAACCAGCTGTTGGCTAAAGCCTTTTATGCCTCACAGAGACGACAGTGATATCAGTATTCCCATGTAACTGTCAACCAAAAAACAAATTTGAACTGTTCCTTTAAGATGTTGCCCTTCTGCAACCAGTACCTCCCACCGTCCAGTGTATGTAAAACTGGGGACAAGCATAGATCACTTTAACAATAATACACAACAACACCAACTAGTTCTTCTAATTTTGCAGTCTCTTAGATTCATTTGCCTAAAATCCTGCCTTCATGTGTTTTAATTACATGCAAGTTCCCATCAATTTCAGTTAGTGTGTATAAATTGAATAACACGATGTGTGATTTTTTTACAGGTGACAGAGTGACCAATCTGAAATGATTTACGTATAGTACTTGAATAATAAACACAAAATGTTCATGTATTAGTTCTATAACGTTATATGTAATAACTGAAAAAACACATATGGTTTATGCATGCATGAATGTAATTTAATCAGACAAAGATGTTGGATTAATTCACCTTGACTCAACGTGACTTTGCAACTTTGCATGGATAGTTACACATTTTACATTACACTTGTATTAAAATTGCAGGAAACTTGCATCTAAAAGTCGTTATTGTTTGCTGTACAGACAGATATGGGCTACAGTATAGAAAACACAATTTTGGAAAAGAAAACCGCGTGGTCTTTGAGTCATGACTTATAGAAGAGATTGAGACTCCTGCCTCCAGCACTCTCTCTCTCTCTCTCTCTCTCTCAGGTGGTCCTACAAGAGCACTTCCAGCGCGCAGTGCGTTACATATGACCCTTTAAAAGGGTCCCTGTCATCATTAAGATAAGAAGCAGTCTCTCAAACATGCTTTAGCTCAACAAAGTGCTTCCTCTTTGGCACACTCATGTCTTTGGCACCTCCGTCTCGCTTCTCCGACGTACTCTTGTCTCGATCTGTTCTGCTCATATCGCTGCCCTTGTCCTCGTAACTCTGCTCTCTGTGGGACTTTCCTCTCTGTAACCCCCCCACCCCTCCACATTCCACGCTCTTCAGTCCCTCCAAAGTCTAAATTCAATGCCAGAAAGGATTCCGGTCACAATTTTCAAAATCTAGTTTTATGAATATCGCTGCCGGTTGGAGAGACATGGCTGTTTTCAATCGGGCTTGCTTCCTTCCCGTCTATAGCACAGCCAGTTATCTGCCGCAGCGAGCGTCAGCTATTTTAGGATGTGAGCGATGTTCATTCTCCATACGTTTGTCACTTCCTTGATTTTTTTTTTTTTCCCATTGCAAAACAAGAAGGGGAAAAGTTTTGCTTGCTGGCACACACTGCAGCCCGCTGTTTTTTTTTGTTGTTGAAACTTTTAAAGATTCACTCAAGCAAAACACTTCCCATTCTTCCAGCTCGATAAACCGACTGAATAAACATGACGCTGCATTAGATTGCGTGTAATACCAACAGCTACACTGACAAACTCTAACAGCCACTCTCTTTGTTTAGCTTATAGACATAAGAGTCTGAAAAACAAGACTGTGAGAAACTCAAAGAGACAGGAGAGATGCCGTCGCACACCGAGGAGTGGCGATATCACCGGAGGGAGGGAGGGAGGGAGCAGGAGCGAGGGCCAAGTTGCGGGATCTATTTTTACATCCCATTTCAGAATGAGATAGTGTCCTTCTCTCACACCTCCCGCTGTGGAGGAAGCTAATGCAGGCCTATTTAATTAGACGTTGGCAGATTGTTGGGCCAGCACCGTAATCCAATAGAACGTCACACCGATACGGGGTCCTGCCTCCTCTGATGCCTCCTTGGCCCCATAATGCAGCTCAGTCAGCTCTTCACATTTTGTCTGCCCTTCTCTCAGCTTGTGACATCAATTTACATTAGGCTGCATTGAAACAAGATGCACTCTTCCCACCAATGACTCACACACACACACACACACACACACACACACACACACACACACACACACACACACACACACACACACACACACACACATAACCCACTCCCCCCAGTTGAACTTGACATGCTCCCCCCACCGTTACACATTACCTTTCATGCTCATCTTATTACCCTATAATAAGACATGCGTGCTCGCGTGTTGTTCTCGCATCTTTCCCAGCGACTTACACGCACTCGCCCTAAGGAGTAAATTACCATAGCAATACAGCTGTCAATACTGCTGTATCAATGAAGGGGCACGGGTGGCAGGATCAATGAAAACATCTGAATAAGATGGCCCGGATGACAGACACCTTCCTGCTTTAAAATTCTATTACTTCTACAGCACTTGACCTCGAGGACTTATTAATATACAGGAGGGTGCTCGGGATAGGTAAACTTTAATTTTCCTGGGTAATGCTTTAATAATGAATTAAAAGGACACATACAGTAGGTGATCGCATAATGACACCGTCCAGCGTAATAACGATTGATATAATGTCACGCGGCACTGCCGGGGAATACATGGGTTGGCGTGACGGGAGGCGACGTGTAGTTTTGGAGAAGAAATTCAAACACTTTTCGTATTTACAGTACGAACGAGGGAATAATACAAATATTTGTTTCCTCCATAACTCAATAAACATGCCGTTCTCGGAGGAAAATCGGGTCCACGGAACACTGTTTGAAGCTTGAGAGGTGGCAGGGTCCGCCAAATGTAAACAAGGTGAAACAGTATGAAATTGTGTTGTCCTTTAAGGTCAGTTTGTTTACTCAGCTTATTCAGTCATGAAAGCAAAGAGAGTTTGTTTATCTAGTTTGTTTAGGCATAAACAAAAAAATCTGTCAATGAAGATCTTTCTCCTCTGATTAAAAATGTTTTCCCCAAAACTACATAGGGCACCTTTAAGTGGAAATTAAACGATCTGTGTAAAGTGGAATGAAGGCATTTATCGACTTTTTTAAAAAAGAAAAAAAAATAAGGGGGCCTTTCATTTGTGAAGTTGAGAAGCAGATGTTTTGCTTTTTACGAAAGAGTGACAGTAGAGGGAACAAGAGATTGATGTGCAGTCTTGGGGTTTTTTTTTTGGACAGCATAAACAATGTGCTTGAGAAGAATAGTCAGTAACAGATTTAAGTTGTCTGATCTTTTGGAAACACTTTGCCTATACTGTATAGCTCAAACTAACGTGAACAGATGGGTACTAAAGAGGCGCTTGCATTTAAAATGAGGCTAAAATCTTGAGGTTTTTCAACACGAATAACCGACTCTACATCATCATTTCTCAGCTTTCTGTGGATGCTCCCCAATATAAACTTTCCCCCCCGTTGACGTATTTCCAAAGAGTTCAGGGGGAAACTTCATATGATAAATATAACATTTTGTTCGTGTTTACACATTCCTTGGGTCACACTCTGACAAAATCACAATGCATTTCTCATAAAGTTATGATGTGTTTGTACGCAACGACAAAACTTTAGGTACTTTGCAACCAGTGCATCCATCATAGGCTTGTATGTTTTCTAACATCAGCGTGATGCATTGATTTTTGTACTGCACATAAGTAGATTTATGGCCGTGTGAAAACAACCAGCAGCTTTATGAGTGTAACATTCACAGGGCACAGGTGATTGATGCTGTACTGAAAACTGGGGGCTATTTTCCATCACATCTAAACTTTGCCTTGACCGCACGCGTCTGTCACCGGTTCAGAGAGCATTTAAGCGCGGTTGACAGACGCATAAATGGTCATAAATGGTTCCCTGGACAGAATGTTGAGAAAGCCTTTAACCCCCAGAATGAATGATCCCGGACCTCCCCGGATTCAGCCACATTAAACAGACACTTGAGCATCCTGATACAAATATTGGGTGATTTGTCGGCTTTTTTGTCATATCGTGACATTTTTAAAATGGCATTTTGTAAACTTCGGACGGCGTGAACACAATCAATACGAGATGAGTTAGGCCTGTGTTTCCAGGAGGCTTTTTGTAATTTAAGAGTCTGTGTACAAACATCTGATGATTGAAAAGCGAGCACTCGATTATACTCACACACGCATGATTGGATCTTACCAGCTTGTAAATACAGAGCGGCATGGGCCAAATGTTTAACATTTACTGTGTGCCCCCTCATCACTCTCCCTCTCTCCCTCTCTTTTCTCTCCATCTTAGCGTTCCATTTTGTTCTCCGAGACCACAATGCACACAAAAATGCACACAGACCACACTCCCCCCGGTGCTTCCACAATACACCAAATGTCACCTTTTCTCGATGGAAACAATAAAATCCCCTCAGAGCTGCCAGTGCCCGCAGGTCTCGACACATACACCCTTGTTATGTCTTCCTCCCAGGGCAGGGAGTTATACATTATGCTATCTCCCTAATCTGCAAACCGGCTGCAACTGGAAATGAATTAATAACAAATAAAAATGCGCCCAGTACATAAAAATGTGTAGATTGCCCCGGGGCACCTAAACAGGAAGCAGTGAAACAATTAGACTTCTTGTTTTGTTCTGACCTCTGTTTTGTTTTGTTGTGCTCAGCTGCTGAATAGAAAGAGAGCTGGAGATAGGAGGCCGTTGTTTTTCTGTGTCTGTAATCACCACGGCTAAGCCTCCCTGGTCATAGCAGGGGTCAAATCTGTGTGAACACCCACTTTTCATCCTACAGTGAAATTAAATACAGCGTTACAGTCGAGCCCTGTGAATGCTGTAATTCTCCGCTGACTGCAACCCACACCGAGTGCTGCGGTTAGCCACCCAGGCCCTGTACGGTGCACGCATGCGATAACAGGCAGCGATACGGCGTCCTAATTGCTGGCCTGAGTGCTATTGGAGGGAGTTTTTCAGCAGGTTTCTTTTTTCACTTTCGCTCCATTTGATGTCTTTGAAGTCGGCCTTTTTTATCTGCTGTTGCTCCTGATGGCTGTTGTCTTTGGTGCGGTGCTGTGTGCGCCCTGCTCTTTGAGCACTCCTAACATGTAACAAAGGCAGGCCCTCGGAGAGAAGAGGAGAGCAAAGGGAGCGCTCTCTCCTCCTCACATACTTCCTCGAATAAATGCATGCACACTCAAGACACAAACGGCATATACAGTCGCATTTGGCCACAGCTATTCACGTGCAAAAAAAAAAAAAAAAGGAGAAAGAAGCTGCTCTGTGCGGTTGTTTAACGTGGCCTGATTTGATAAAGGGCCAAGTGCGGGAAATGAGAGAGTAGTGTGTTTGTCTCAGGGGTTGTAGTGGGGTAAATATAGCAACAAGACAGCACCAGTTGATATGAAGGATTCCATGGTGTGGAGTGCTGCTGTGACTCACCAGGCTGGGGATGATGTGTGTGTGTGTGTGTGTGTGTGTGTGTGTGTGTCAGTGTAGGTGAGTGTGTTTGCTTACATGCACTCCTGTTTTAAACCGTGTCCACTGTTGTTCTCACTCATTTGATGAACTTGAATATAATTGGCACACTCTTGATTCATCCAGTGCGGAGCATGACAAGCCATTACAATAGAGACAGAGAGAAAGAGAGAGAGAGAGAGAGAGTATGTGTGTGTGTGTGTGTGTGTGTGTGTGTGTGTGTGTGTGTGTGTGTGTGTGTGTGTGCAGAGGCTGAAGTGGGAGAGAGAGAGAGAGAGAGAGAGAGAGAGAGAGACCAGGGGAAAAGCACTGGAGCAAACAGACGAGAGGTGTAGAAGAAGAAGCCAGAGAGAGAGAGAGAGCCTGCACGGCTGGCTCCCGGCTGGCTGCGTGGGGGTGTGTGTCTTAAGAGTGTGTTGAGAGGAGAGCGAGAGCGCTGGTCGTCTCTATGTCTAATCAGGAGAACACTTGTGTGTCCCCGTCTCATTGTCTCCTGGGCCCCTCAGGGCGGAGGCCCTCCACTCCACCGCTACACCTCAGGACACGCTGATATGGCTGCCTGTCCTGTCCGCAACAAACGGCAGTGTGTGTGTGATTGTATTTGTGTGAGTGGGAGTGTAAAATGATTTTTTTTTTTTTTTTAAATCTCAACAACAACAAAAAAAGAGAAGTTCTTCAGGTGATTGTTAAAGGGGCAGTATGTGGAATAGGAGCAGAAATTAAAACACGGAAATATTATTTTGTCTCCGTCAATAAAACAAGCTGTTCTCAGAAACAGAAAGGTGGCAGGGTCCGCCACATATAAACCAAGTAAAACAGTATGAAACTGTGTTGTCCTTTAAGTCCAGTTTGTTTAGTCACTTTATTGTTTATCCAGTTTTAAATTAAAATGCCTTCCTCAAAACTGCACAGTGCACCTTTAACATTGTTCGTTATGAGTTATCCCTTTACAAAGTCATTGTTGTAGCTCTGATTAAACTACACAGGAACGTCCTTGAGCTGGACACAATAAGGAGCAGTGACACTTGTAGTTTATGGCTTCTTCTTTTTTAATCTCATATTACTGTGATAGGTGTTTCTTCACCATTAAATCACTGTTTGTTTTTAATTCCAACTGAGTACTTTTTTCTTTTTCTTTTTAAAATATAAATAAAATAGATGTCTCATTCCCAACTGCTAAATATGAAATGACGGGAAAATGTGCCAGTAAATAATGTCTGAGCAATGTGATTAACCACTCTGATGAACTTGACCTCGCTCTGTGGCCACTACAAGTAAAAACACAAAACAAAAACAAACAAACAAACAAAAAACTACACACAACTATACTCGGTCCTCCAGAGCAGGACAGGCGCGCCCCCGACCCCCCTCTCCTCCATCGCGGGGCAGCCCGTGCACGCTCCCGGCTCAGCAGTTTCCCAGTTCCGTCTCCTCCATTACTGGCGAGGGCTCGCAATCAATAATTCAATAGTTTTGGCGTCTAAATCCTGCCCCAAACGGCGCGATACACAAACACCAGCAGACTCTATAGTGCAGACTCTGTGAGATCAGTATTAATTAATAGCTCAAGACGTTGTGTTTTGTGTAGAAATAATCGGAAAGGGTAACGGGAGCCGCATTCCTATAATTATAGGCTCCCGTGTCAGGTGTTTATTAAATGTTCAATAAGAGGCGGTTAAGATGTCAGGAAATGAATCAGGCACATTTGTAAGTCAAGTGAGGCGGGCGTTAATACATTATTATTGGTATTCTTATTTATTTATTTATTTATTTATGAAAGACGCTGCTTTGTTTTACTTTGCGAGCTGCCTGTTTATATAAAAATATATATTCTCATGCATAATTCCAAACTTTAGGTCATGACACGTAAACCGGCAACATTTCCGCTCAGTGGAGATGGGCAGGAGGCCAGATCCGAGGCGGAACATGGGAATATACAGCTGGAATTACATCGCATACCATTAACCTATATTAGTTATGTTTTTATGAAAAGTCATTTTTCGCTGCTGTTGGAGAACAAATTTAACATTATCGATTCAGTCCAAATAAAATGTTTAACGTTGCAACAGGCGATATCAAAAAACAACCCTTGGCTGTAATTAAATTAAAAATGCAGGCCGAGGAGGTTAGCTCGTTTAATTATTGCGTTAATAACGCCGCTGTTTTCAAATTAAATTAGTCCAAAAACAATGTAATTGAATGCATTTTACGACCGCTGCAGAACTTTATCTCCGAGCCTCTCTGAGCGTCTCTCTTTCCTCCTCTTTATCTGGCAGTTTTTCGAGCTTGTACTGGAAATTACCAGCCCTCCTCCTCCAAACGCTCCATAACCAAATTATGAATAATGCATCGGGTTTGGCATGGGAGCAGCAGCAGACACTCATGTTCCTGACTAAACGGGCCTGTCACTACTGTGACGTTATCAAAAGACCTATAGCTACAGGCATGAATTATTAACAATCTATTGCCCTCAAAGGTTCACCGGCAGCAATAACAAAAACAACAATAATAATAATAATAATAATAATAATAATAATAATAATAATAAAGATCATAAAAAGGGCCAATTATTAATGTGAAAATAATGCCAACTCGTTAAAGAAACTTTAGTTAATTTATTGTAGGAACGAAAAAACATTTTTTTTCTGTTTAGGTGGATTCACGTTTCACATGTGATGGCAAAAAAAAAAAAAAAAAAGTAAAACAATCTTATGAATATCCTTTTTTTTTTTTTTTTTTTTTTTTTTTTGTTCTCGTTTAGAAACCCGTGCCTCAGGTAAGATCACTGTCACTTTTATAAAAACATCAAAATTACATACAGAAAGCACATGATTTTTTTTTTAATACACGTAAATAAAAGTAAAATACAAAAAAAAATGAACAAATTCCCCACAAGGCATTCATAAAGCCACTAAATAATAAAAAATAATGCATGTTTTCTTGTGTATAAACATATTTTACACGTGCCCGTACCGGTTCGCATACAGTCCTTGTGTTGCTGTCACACCTGTCCTCTGTGCTGAAGACATAATGCTCTCCTTTAAAAGGGGACAAATCACCAGCCTTTTATTTATTTTTTTAACTTTATTTATCTGGACACTAGATCGGCTTATCCTGACAAAAACCAAACAAAAAGCAAAAAAAAAAAAAAAAAAAAGTTCAGCATAGCCTACACATATATTATAATCTCACATTTCTGGTTGTGTCGCCCGGTAGTTTTTCACCTTTAGGAGGTCCAAACGAGGTCAAACAAACCAAACATTCAAGTGAGAGTTGTCCTTCCTCCTCCTCAGAGAGAGGCAGAGAGGGAGAGAGAGGGAGAGATGGCTCACGTCACGTCATCCGTGAAGACAAACTCATGCAAACACTGCTTGGGCATTTTTTTTTCTTTTTTTCTTTTTTTTTTTCAGTTCTGGACTAAGAAAACAAAAAGAGGGAGAAACACTTCGAGTATTGTCCTTTTGTTTTGTTTTTGTCAAAGAATTCCCGCTCTGTCCTTTTACAGAGAAAGTGTTTTATAACGAGGCCAGCCTCTATATAGGTTCAAAATGAGAACATAACAATAATCATATAATATTAAAACAGAACAACTGCAGAATGGTTCGCCTTGTTTGACAAAGTATCGACCGTCCCCGCTGCCTCCTCCTCCTCCTCCTCCTCCTCTTCCTCAGGGTGTCCCGCCGCTCAGACAGGGACTCTGCTGTAGCCTCGCTCTCCATCCGCGTCCCCCCGAAAAAAAACCAAAACACCGTCATCTGTGTAGGCTATCACGTCACAGTCTCTTCTGTCACTGTCTGTCTTTATCTCATAAATAGCCTATATTTTATAGTTATACTCGTCGTCCTTCATTTTGAAAAAGAGAGAAAGAAAGAAAGCATAAATATCGTCCTCGGATAATTTTTCTCACTTCGTCCTTTTAAGTGTTTGTGTTGAGCGGCAGGTAGCGCGTGCGCGCCTCGTGTCCCGCCGACAACACCTGGCGTCACAGTCCCAGCGCCGCCGCGTGCTTTTTGGCCTTCAGTCTCAGGTCGGCGATGCTGGAGTTCTTGCTGGTGTTCTTGGCGGCGGCGGCGGCCGCCACGACCGACGCGGCGGAGGCGGACTCGGCCGCGAGCGTCGCCAGGGGCAACCCGAACGGCGGCGCGGGGAACATCATGTAGGGCGCGTGCGCCGCCAGGTGAGAGTGCAGGTGGTGCTGCGCGTGGGCCACGGCGCTGTCCAGCTGCAGTTGCGCCTGCACCTGAAAGGAGAAGGGCGGCACGTTGCAATGACTATCCTACGGGACGGGACGCACGGGTGGGGAGAGAAGGGGGGGAGAACATGCGTTAACTTTGCAGTGGGACGTCTGGAGGGTCATATACTGTGATGTACTGTGTGCTGCTGTGTGGAGGGAGGGTTGTCTCAGTGGTGGGAGAGGACAGAAGTGAGCGGGACTGCAGGGTTCAGTGGGTTTCATCTAGCTCTGGGGACATTATAGGCTGCTGTGGCTCTTGTGACTCAAATCTGGATGAAATAAAGAATCGTTCAATAGTGACGCTTTGAGACCGTAGGATCCCAAAGCGTCACTATTTGACGAGAATGAGACTCAGAAAATCAACTATTTTTCTTTTATTTATTTTACAAATAGCACCGTTAGGATGTAACTTCCTAGTGAAATAGTTGACTGTTGTGTCTCATCCCCAGGTCGTCAAATGCTGACGCTTCGCAGCTCGGGTCTCGACTCAAACACACAGCGTGAATATTTGACGACCTGGAGATAGTTGCTCTGATTTCAGTCCAGTTTCTCCCTGACCCTTTTGGGAATATTATGTTTTTCCCCCCTCCAACACCAGGCCAGTGGTGCCGAAGGTGAAGAATAGACTTCACTGCGATTAAAAGCAAAATAACAATAATAATAATTATAAATGTACTGTTCCCCCTTCATACAGGTGTACAGCTCATCAAAAACAAACCAACCATGCCACCCAAAATTAAGACACTCCTGCTCGCTCCAGTAAAATAAGCACATAAGTAATCCATAAAACAATAGAGGGAATTTTCCAATTAGGCTGTAACAGACTACTCTGTGTTTGGCACAGTGCTTTTTTTTTTTTTTTTTTTTTTTTTTGTCAGTGTGGCGGTAATAAGAGTTTAGTTACCCCCTACATTGGAACTGGAGTCTCTGCATAGCACTTGGGCCGAGCCCGTGCCAAGACAGCAGTCCGGGGATTGGTCTGGTTTTAAGACTAGGCGCTTCAAAGTAACTTGCCTGTTGGAATGGCATCCGTAAAGCCCCCACGTTGACATATGGCGCTACACGACAAGCTTCAAACTGATTCGCTGCTCCAATCAGGACTCCTGCGAGAGAGCAAGAGAGAGAGAGAGAGAGAGAGAGAGAGAGAGAGAGAGAGAGGAGAAGAAGAAGAAGAAGAAAAGAAAGCACAGATGATAGCCTTAATTGTGAGAAGAATATTCAAACGCTGAAAAAAAGAGTAAACTGAAGGAGTGGAGGAGTTTAAACTTTAATAACTCAGAGAATCACAGTGGGGTTTTCTTTTTTGTTCTTTTTAATGGCTCAATTAGCCAGAAATTACAAAATAGAAAAAAACAAACAAACAATGTGTTAAGATGACGGACAACTGCTTGTAATAAGAATAGAATAAAATAGAAAATGAAAAAGATAAGCAAAGCCGTACCTTTATGTAACTGGTTCTCCTGCTTTCTGCACTTGGCTCTTCTATTCTGGAACCAAACCTGCAGGGACAGAAATTAATTAGAGACCCGCTGATTGGCAGCTGCTTGTGAGGCCATGTGTAATTCCTCTCAAAGTGACAACAACCGCAGAAAAACAATATCCCCGAGGAGCACTGAAATATTAATGCCACTGCTTAACCCCCCAACATTTGAATTATTGCATTTTAGCCTGAGAGGGGAGAGAAGAAGTAGTAACAAAAAAAAAGGAGAGAGACAGAGAAAGAGATGTTAAAAGCGTATGAGCAGAATGGAAACACCCTTGTTGGAGAATGTGCAGGGACTGTCGGACCATAATAAATAACCTTGTCAGCGTTGGTTTCATCTTTCTATAGATTAGTGTCCCCGAAGAGTTGAATGGGACTCTCAGATATCGAATAGCAGCAATGCTATTACGTTTTTTTTCTTCTTCTTCTTCTTTTTTCTTTGGGACATCAGAGCGAGGCGATCTGAGAACATCTCTCCATCTCCCCTCTCATTAAATGACCGCTGAAATTAATTACCCTTATCTGCAGAGAAAATCCATGTCAGAGAAAAACGCTTGAATGCCTCGCAGATTTTTTTTTTTTTTTTTTTTTCGGTCTAATCACCGTCATTACACGCAAAAAAGGACCTCGCTTCAAAAGACAGCTCACTCCTCTCTTTTTCTTTTTCTTTTTTTTTTTCCTTCTGTGGAAATCGACAAGCGTCAATTTCAGAGAGAAAACGCCTTGAAACGCAGATTAAACGATTGTAAAATCTGCTTTGGATCTTCGCAGACAAAAAAAAAAATTAAAAAAAATCTCGGGCTAAATTAGCCCACAATACAACATGTCAATCTGCAATCTCTCCCCTTCTACATCAGGTGGCACGGTGAAAGAAAGCACAGCGACGGAAATATCTCATCGATCCCTCTGTCAGCTGGAATCATTTTATTGACCACATGGGTTACATACATGTCAATCGGAAGTGCTTTTGCGCACGCTTCAGGTGTGATTTATCGCGACGATGAAGGCAAATCATCTATAGATTGAGGCAGAATTTTAAAATGATGATGATGATAAAAACAGAATAAATATGTCCGTGCATGCAACTGGTAAAGACGACGACAACAACACAAAAAAGATATAATGTCGAGCAGAGGGAGAGAGAGAGAGAGAGAGGGAGAGAGAGCTGCTCTTGATTTGGGTAGAAAATAATACATAATTTATGCAAATCCCCGAGCTGTGCTCCTTGTTCGGGACACAATGCGCCTTATTGGTGAGATTCCAGTTCAGGCCGGGAGAGCCCTGCTAAAAAAGCTGGCTTTAACTTTTTTTTTTTTTTTTTTTTTTTTTTTTTCCTTGTAGGGGGGTTTTGGGATGGGGGATCTTTTAGGGCCCGTTATGATTTCTTTTTTCTCCCCTCCGCCATATTCAACATGGAGACAAACGCTCAGCCCTCCCCTGAGCGCGATAAAAGCGTCTGGAGTAAAGATATTATAGGGTTGGTTGTTTTTTTTGGTTTTTTTTTGATAAATCAGATGATAGGAGTCTTCTATATGTTCATTGTCCCCCTCCTCCTTCTGTTACACAAGACGTGTCTGAGCTGAGCCCCCACCCAACACCACCACCACCACCAGCACCACCAGCAGCAGCAGCAGCAGCAGCAGTTCACCCTCCCGACTGGCTGAAACCCTTACTGGGTTTCTGCGCAGATGGTCTGTCCCCATGAAAAAAAAAAAAAAAAAGACAACATCTCTGACAAACAGGGGCCTCCTCGCCTGGTAACATATACCAAGAAAAAAACTGAAGGCAAATATTTGGAGGCTTATTTGTCGCTGGAAGAGGATTTGGACAATAGAGATTAAAAGCGACTCTCGTGACACGAGCAGGGCCTAATTGAGATAATTGACGCAAATTAAATAATCAAAACATTCAGAGAGAGAAAAGCAGGAATTCAGAGAGAACAACATTCTGATGTTTCTTCCATTTTAAAACAAAATAGAATTAAAAAAATTTTAAAAAAAATCTCGTCCAACTTATTAAAACTTCCAAACACCCATGGGGGTTTCACAAATTCAGGCCTGCTGTAGTCTAGAAAACTGCTTTTTCTTCTGTATATATACAGAACAACAAAAAACCAGACCACGTGAAGAGAAAGTCTCATCGTCGTCAGGCTGTATTCATGCCTGATATCAAGCTCATCATCACACCAATCTGTGACTGTGTTATTAAAATCCTCCAGGGAGAAACAGAAAAGAAACATCTGTGGATTTTTCCTCACTATTATTACTACTTCTTCTTCTTCTTCTCCCTCTTCTTCCTCTTCTTCTTCTGTTATTATTATTGTTATTAATTGTATTATTATTGTTGTTATTTAAATGTAAGCATGTGGGTCATCAACACTCCCATGGCTCCAATAATGTTAAAAACACTGACAATAAAGACATTCTTTTAATTATTATTCATATTTTGATCACACATTTTAGATTTTAAATGCTGATATTATTCTTATTTTTTAACATATTCTTCTAATTTTAAAAAAAAAAAAAAAAAATTTCATTTTCATTCTCTCGCCATCCACAGCTGACGTGTCCTCCTACCTGCACTCGGGCCTCCGACAGTCCCAGCCGCTGGCTCAGCTCCTCCCGCATGAAGGCGTCCGGGTAGTGGGTCTCGTCGAAGAGCCGCTCCAGCTCGTTGAGCTGCTCTAATGTGAAGTTAGTCCGACTTCTCCTCTGTTTGATTTTAGTCTGTGCCTCGTCCTCGATGGGCTTCGAGTCCTCTTTCCTCTCCTTCACGTCCGTGTTGCCTGCGACGCAGTCGAGAGGAGACATGACGGAGCTGCACCGCACGGCGAGCACCCAGCCGCGCACCACCGGCCCTCAGCCGCACACATTCACCCGGGCTTTTAAAAAAAATATACGTGCGTGATGCAGCTTGGTAATAAATAAAACACTGGAAAGGTGATGGAGGGGGGCGTGCGCGCAAACTACCAGATTTAAAGACTGAAACCTCGCGATCTTCACACACAAAGCGAAAAAAAGCGAGAGATGTTATCACCGAGCCACAGCAGATATAAGATTTAAAAAAAAAAAAAAAACCTCGCTGATGAGGAAGAAAGAAAGAAATGAAGAAAGGAAGGAGGACATGCCCTCCCCAGCCCCTCAAAGAGCACCGAGCTATCAGACCTCGGATGTTTTGTAGAGCTACATAAAGCTCTTTAATTATTAACTGCTTATAAATATGCAACGCTGTGCCCACTGTTGGATGTCTGATACATGCTTGTCGCAGTTCCGCTTTTAACCACGCTGCCCATGACGAACAGATGTCATTTTTAAACAAGCCACCCAGCTCTCTGAGATGTCTTGTCCTGCCATGCCTTGCGTGCGTGCGTGTGCGTGTGTGTGTGTGTGTGTGTGTGTGTGTCCAGGTTTCCTTATAGTCTGCACAGGACAGCTGCTTCACTTTTATTCACATGTGGATAAAATGAAATAAATCACTGCAGCATCACCTGCTTGGATTATTTGCTCTGATTCAAATATTCAAATTCAGTGTTAAGGAGACCTGCTTATATGTTTTGTTTTGTTTTTTTAAAAATGTATTCCCAGTTATTTTTTTTTCGTTTGCGCGAAAACTAAGAACTGGCAGCCGCGTAAAAAACAATTCTCCCTCCACTGTTTGTGTCATGTGTATTTTTTTTATATCTTTATCACGAGTGCATCAGATGTGTGCTGAAGTCCATCCACTACATGTGACTTTGTGCCTCTCACAGCTGACGGCAGACAGCCTGAGCCCACCGAGCGATTACAGAAAGTGACAGCACTTGATTTGCACGTTTCATCTGCACGTCAGGTGTTTGATTCGCCTTCATTCCGTTCACGCATTCACATTTTAATTATTGATAATATTCCTGAGATGAATTAACGTAAATAAACTATCACGGTGTGTGTTGTATAAGGCTGGTCAAGCGTTTAAAAAAAATGAAACATTAAGCCACAATGTAACTACTGATACTTGGCTCCAGTCTTATCATGTAATGGAATAGAGTCGTCATCATTATTATGACTTTGCCACTGGGGGCCTTGTTGTTTATCACCGTTTTTCTTCCTTGGGTTTGGCCTTTTTTTTTTTTTTTTTTTACTAATTGACTGAATAACACGAATTCAAACTTTCACACTGTGACTGAGTGAGACATCACCGAGCAGCGAGGCAGCTTATTAATAAGACGGGGATCATTACGAGCTGGTATAAAAGCCTCTGAGCAGGAAGGTTTCTGATTACGTCCAACTGTCTAACATGAAGGGAAAATAAAACTGCTGCTTTCAGGAGGAAGAGTTAAGGATGATTTCCTCGATCGCTGACCGAAAGCTCTCACTCACAGACTCCACACATCCCCTGAACCATCCATGCACTTTTTTTTTCTTCCTACCGTCAATGAGTTTGGGGCTCCCGGCGTCCCTGATCCTCTCCGGCCCGAGCATGTCCGTTTCCCTGCCCGGCGAGAGCGCAACGTTCCGGGTGACGGCTGCCGCCTCCTCTCGGCTCCCCGGCTCCGCGTTTAAAGACTCCCTGCTCCCTGCGCGCGTCGACCCGGTCTCCAGCACCTCCCTGTAGGTTATCACTTCCTTCTTCTCCTTCACTTTCTGATCGAACGACTTGGATACGAAAGCGGTGAGCTCTTCCATTTCTCGTCTTTAAAAAAAAAAAAAAAAAAAAAAAAAGGAAAAAAAAAAAGAAAAGAAAGAAGGATCTCTCCTCTCTCTCACACACACACCACACACACCACCTACCACCACCACCTACCACCTACCACCACCACACACTCACTCACTCACTCACTCACACTCACACACACACACGCATACACTCTCTCCCCTTCTTTTTTTTCTGTGCCTCCACGACTGCTTAAGACATCAGTGGTGTGGCTCGTTTTAAAGTCGACCCCTTGAAAATGAGACGAAGATGACGCCGCCAACTCTGGGAAAAAAAAAAGCTGGTGGTAAAAAAGAAAATGTAAGAAAAGAGTCATATATGTATCTTCTCAGCCAATTCCTCCTCCTTTGGTAGCGGAGTTGGGAACCTGCTGGTGATCCTCTATTGAAGTCACAGTATTTATACTTTGCGGCGCCTTGCCCCCTTGATCCGTGCAAATTACCTCCCCTCAGGATGCCGGGATGAGCCCCCCTTCCCCTTCACTGATACGAGAGAGAGAGGGAGAGAGAGAGGAGGGAGAGAGAGAGAGAGAGCGAGAGAGAGAGAGGGAGATGAGGGAGCGAGAGAGAGGAGTGGAGGAAAAAAAAAAACATTAAGCAGCACCGTCGCTATTGGCCATTAATCCGAGATTGACAAGAAGGACTAATTAATTTAATTAAGCGCTCATTCGCTGCTATTGTCCTGAGTTAGTTTTTTAAACACCCGGGAGATGGCCATGGATTTCTCTCTCTCTCTCTCTCTCTCTCTCTCTCTCTCTCTCTCTCTCTCTCTCTGCAGGGGTGTGGCTTAAAAAATCTGAAAATGACAAGAGAGGGAGAGAGAGAGGGAGAGGGAAGCACATGGATGAGGAGTCCTTCCTCCCTCAGTATATCTCTGTGATCTGGCGGTGTGTGGGGGGGCGGAATAAGTCACACAACGATGACACGGAGAGAAAAAGAGGTAGATACAAACAACAAAAATTTGGAAGAAGAGAGAGAAAGAAAAAGGAAGAACAGACCAGCTGGGAATGCCGAGAGGAGAGCGGGCGACGACTCGCCCGAGGAGCTTCAGTGGAAGCTCAAGTGAACATATTTAGTTTTAACCCCATGTTGCACACAGTTGGCTGTAGGCCCCTGCTCCGTTCGTAGCTATAAGTTTTCGTGTTGGCGTGTTTTATTTTATTTTTTTCTGTATGCACGCACGTAGCTTTTGATTTGAAACAAATAATAAAAATAATTCCATGTAAAAAAAAAAAAAGTGCTGATATGATGTTCGAAGCTTAAGAATAATCATAAACGAAATTATTATTATTATTATTATTATTATTATTGTTGTTATTGTTATTATTATTATTATTATTATTATTATTATTTGCAGGGTGTGAAATGAGCCTGACATGAACGTCTGTGCCGTGAGACACAATCACTTAATGCTTTTTTTTTTCTTCTTTTTTTCCACGCTTTATGTTTCTAATCAGCAATTATGTATGTGAAATCGTCGTCATTAGCAAGACTATATCGCTTAATATCAATTCTCGGTGGACTTTTTAAGCCATTAGGTTGTTAAATAGCAGATAAACGTTTAATTATAATGCCTCTCGCGATGCGTTGCCACTGGGCTCCACTAATTAACGTTTTTCAACGGGTTCTGTTTTTTTTTTTTCCTTTGCCCGCTCAAATGATATTTGCCTATATTTGCTAAAATAAATAAATAAATAAATAAATGAATAAACAATGGCGCTCTTGCGGTGAAGGCACGTGAACGCCTCGCAGAGAAAGGGAGCAATTAGTATTAATAGGAGGAAACATATAGCCCAGACACGAAACAGGATACAGCGGGATTTTGAAAACGTCGGGATGAATTTGATGCAAAATTAAGCGTGTTTATTGATAATCTATATAAAGCCCTATTCCCACACAGGGGGCTCTAACAATTCCCCTGATTAAATATTAACAGTGTTTCAGCTTGAACCTTAGGCATTAATTACTATTATTTCTGCTGCATCTCAAAGCAGGATGAATTCCTAATCGGAGCCTCTTGTATCTGTTTGCAGTGAAAGCCCCATTAATTTCTTCCTATCAGCCATTCTCATGGACGTTATTGATTCATTTCACTTGTTCATGTTGTCAGCGAAACAGTGATGGCCGTTTCACCTCAAGTCCTGTTATGTGCTTTGTAAAATTTCACGAAGCAATTAGTTATTCTGCTCCGCTGGAAATTGTTTGGATGCTCTCTGTCTCCAGCTCTCTCTGCCCCTTGTAGCTCTCTGTGCGTGCATGTTGGTGTAAAACCTTATTATCTGAAAAGATGATCTCATGCAAATGATCACTGACACAGACCTGCAGCTCACACATGCATTCGCTTATGTTATCATTTGTGCTGTACGTGTGGGTACTGTCGGATCAAAACGAAATATGAGAAGCCCAGACTGGTAATATATCCTCGATTAATTAACATTGTTGCCCTGTTAATTTACACTAATGTCAATTCACAGCAGAGTGAAATTTAAATAAGCAGATGCAGGCCATACAGTACAATACAAGATCAGAAATAGTAAGGGAGGAGGATATGTTTCTGCTAGATTAACTGACCTCATGATTCAAAATGTATGTCAGTGTGTTAAAAGTCAATAAATGTTCTGTTTTAAGAAGCCTTTCTATCCTCCCTCAAAACTCTAAATCAGTCATACAGTAATAGAAATGATATTTTTTGGGCTCACTGAATCAAGATGCACTCTGAAACCCTCCAAAGAAAACTTAGAAATAAAATCATATGTGTGATTTTTTTTCTTCTTTTAATATCAATTATTAATTAGCTATTTTAGATTACACTTAAAGTGGCAACAACAACAACAACATCAGCAACAAATGTTTCAGTAATTAGGGCCCACTGGAGGCTGAAGATATCATTAAGAGCACATCATAACCAGATGAGAGCAGCCCTTCAATCGACTGCTCCGTGTTCGACTCTGCCGCCTGGACTCGATCGATGCTCTCGCTTTCGACGAGTAGGGTCTTCTGAGCAGTGCATGGCTGAGTTGTGGGGCTTCACAGCGATTTAAAGGCGAGGAGCGGGATTTCCATTTCTAGGTAACCTGTCGTTTGATTTTAAAGCCTAGTCTCTCGCTTTCTGTTTACGGACTGAAATGTAAGACGTGTTTATTGTCAAGCGGCTAAAAGGCTTCAGTCAAACCGAGAACTACGGTCAAACGTTAGTAGGGTTAGCACGGTTAGCTTGCCTGCTAGCCTCCACAGAAAACATGTTTTTTTGTTGTTGATCCTTTTCACATTCATACTGTGTGCGACAGAGGCGTTGCTCGAGCTGTAACGACGGTTTAAACTGTATAACCATGATTACCCTCAATTTTGTCAATAGGCTTAATCTACGTGTTGTATTAACTAGCTAAACAGCTAGCCCTCGTATCAGACCTCTGTGGTCAAAAGAAGCTACACTATTCAAACATTTGATTTATAGGATAGGTAGAGAAATGTCGACTTGGCTTTGTTCACTAAGCATGTTCACGTCGATACTCTAGGTTTAATTGTGTATTCAAATTAAAGTTGTCAGAGTGTTAGCTCGTCAGTAACCCTGCTCTTGTGTGTGTTATGCCAGCTGACTGTCAGCCAGCATGGGTCGGCGCTCGTCTGACAGCGAGGATGACAGCCGGAGCAGGAGGAAGAAGAAACAGCGTCGTCGGTCATCTTCCTCTTCCTCGTCCTCGTCGTCATCCTCCGGGAGCAGGGTGAACAGCAGCCGGAGTCGGAGGTCCAGCCGCCGGAGCCGTTCTCGCTCCAGAGACAGGGACAGGGACAGAGACAGGAGGTGAGAAGGCACAGCATGCTTTTTTTTTCTGATCAGAGGCAGCATGGAGGAGGACGACGAGGAGGAAGTGACTGTCCTGCTGAAGTGTCCTTGAGCAAGACGGGCTGTGTTTCATATCTGATGCTGATGCAGCATTTTCACCCCCTTGTGAAGGAAAGAAACATTGAACTCAGGTTTCCTGTGCAACCAAAATAAAATTGCTGCAGGTCATCTGAATGGCTCGTTTTCTCAGTGGCTGCTAAAGTGAATCAGAAGTTTAAAACATTATTTGTACATTTCTTCTTATGTTAGATTATAGCATTGCCAGTGGCTTTCTTTCTCTCTTGTTTTGTTCGTGCGTTTGTAGACCTGTAAAATAGTGCTAACATAGAGAAACGAGTGATTTAATGTCTGCAAATATCATTAACACACTTCAGGAGAAATGATGTAGGATAAGTTTAGTCTTTAGAGCTCATTAGATGCTAAAATGTATGGTCCCTGTCTTGAGACTAACCCTCTGACTGCAGCCATAGTCAGTTTAATGTTTTCAGGGATTGTCTGATCTAATTTTAATTGCAATGACAACACAGCTAAGGGTTCATAGCACAATTAACATTAAAGGTGTCTCCTTTCTATTTAAGTGTTCCAGTTAGCCGCGTACAATATCAAGATACTGAAACAGCTGTATGGAATTCAGTCATCATTATTTTGTTGTTTACACCGGGGCCTTATATTGTGACAAATCAAAATTTCCACTGTGTACTGTGGAATTTGCATTGATGTGGCTGTTTTTGTTTTACTGTTGCTTCAGAAGCATATTTATGCATCCCTATGGTAAACCCATGCTGGTAAATGGAGGGGTGCCATTTCTGATATATAACTCAAATATGAATTGTTTTGGATTTGATATACTTCAGTGTTTTCCTCAGTGTGTTGTCATTTAGTATCCAGAGATCACAGAAAAAACCTGTTAAATACAGTTGTTTATATTTCAGTTTCTGTGTAGCTTAAATAAGAATGTTGTCTGTCATTGATAGTCTTGGTCCTTATTCAGGTAGACACTTTTCAGGATAGAGTATTATATCTGTGATATTTCACATGAAGCAGTGATGTGACATGATTTTCAGTTAAGGACTAAAAATCTGAAATGCAGCTGTCCTTTTTTGATTGACTGTATACCATTTTTAGGTAGTTGTTTGATATCCACAAAAAGATGTATGAAATGAAGCTATAAAAATATGAAAATGTGTATAATCACTAGCAGTTTTGTGTTTGGCTGTCCTGTCTCGAGTTGAAACAGAGATGAAGATCAAGACAAACTCAGCTGTCTTAGATGGCTCATTTTGTGCCTAGTGTCAAACTAAATGTTATCTGCGGGCTCGTCTTAACTGAGACATGAAATGTTACAAGTTTATACTAGTTTTATAAGTGTCTCCTCATGTTTACAAAATACCACACCTTCTCACTGAGCAGTTTTAGTGGAGCGGGGAGGTTCATCAGACATCATTACGAGTGGCTAGTGGCTGGACCTGGCCTCCTCCATCCATCCACAGCTGCCACTGGCTGTGTGTAGCCGTTCAGACAAGGCCAGTTGATAGTAATTATTTATGAGGCTTGGTCAAGGTCCATTACTGCTGATTGGAAGTCATTGCCTGTCTGTACGGGGTGGGGCAGGGTCCTCGGTGTAAACCCACAGTCCCTCATCTATTAGCCATATGTTTTGATCAATTAACAAAGACCTTGTGTGTGTGTGTGTGTGTGTGTGTGTGTGTGTGTGTGTGTGTGTGTCTGTGTGGAACTAGTTCCTCAAATAGGCCTATACGAAAGAGGACACTGTCATTTACAACAGTCAAACAGTGTAAAGAGCCCTCAAATGTAGTAAAACAGAAGAGTGCATTTGGTCTTGGTTGGTGACATCATGAGTCCAGAGGTAACGTACTTACTTAAAGTGAGTGTTTGTCTGCACGACTGTGTGAGGGAGCAAGACAGGAAAAAAGTGTGTTTGAGCGAAGAAGATGTATTAGATCCAATTGTTAGTTCTTCACACCGTTACGTTTTTATTACATCTCAGGCAGGCTTCTGAGAAAATGTGAGTGAGATGCCACCATCCCATAAACCTCAGCTCACTACTGTGTGTTTCTTCTGTGCAATGTGTGAAGTGGTTGTACGAGGGCTGTGGAACTTATTTCATAGGGCCCCGCTCATGGGATCCAGCCTTTGGAATACTAATGGCTCTTTCCTGCACTGCTCTAAGTGGTACAAATCTGGTTTGATAGTTCAGCCTCTGTGTTATTTGTATTGCTTTCCTTTTTCTTCTCTTCTCCTCTATCTTGCAGAGCTCCCATAGGACCGTGTATGTGCTTTTTTTTTTTCTTTTGTGTGCGTGTGTGCTGAAAAGATTTGGGTATTTTTTTTGCTTTGGTGAAACAGAAGAAGAGATTTTAAATAATGAATATTGCTCAAACTGTTTGCGCAGTAGAAGTAAGGGGGTGCTGCATTTACATTCATCCCCATAAATGCCTCCTGCTACATGATATCAATAGGAACGCCGTGTGAGTTGTGTTTGGAAAATAGACGCTCCGCACACTGCTGTAGCCACATTAAAGAGCAGCAGAGCACCAAAGGGCCCCCGTGGAGGAACTGTAGGGCAGCCTGCATGAGTCTGCTGCTCTTGGCTGTAGACGAGCACGTTCACAAATGCAAAGTAACCCTCACTGCTGCTGATAATGGGTGAGGTTGTCTGGGGGACAATTGGACATATTTGCTCTTCAAATGAGCAGCAAAACAATTTAGGAATACAGCATTCACCTATTCAAGATTTTCACTGTACAATGAAGCTGAATGACCATATATTCACTAAAGTCTTAGTCATTTCGTGAACTCTGTTTTCTTATAAACCGCACTCAGCATTCAAAAGAATTTTGCATGTTGCGCTGATGCAGTTTTGCCAAAAACAAAATGATGAATCTTATAAACCAGGACCCTGTTGTTTTGATTGACATTTTGTTTCAAGCATCCTGCCAATAATAGAATTGAATTGGTGTGTTTTTGTTCTTCAGGAGAAAACGGCGTTCCAGCAGCAGTTCCTCCCACAGTTCACCTCGCCGGAAGAGGAGCCGCAGCGCGGATAGAGACAAAGGGAGGAGCCACCGCTCACACAGGTCACGCAGCCGGGACAGGAGGTAACACCATCACACACACATACAGTTCACTGTTTATTCTGCATAGCTGAACTCTTCAGCCACCAACACAATGCCTTTTTTTAACAGTGAATGTTCAATTAAAGACTCTTTCAGATTTAAGCACTTATTATAACGCTTTCTATCACTTTCAGTATTTACAAACATGTTTTATCCATTCTGCAGACAAAGTATGTAATACACGAAGAGTAGGAGTGATGAGTGATGGCTACATCATTTAGGAGCGACAAAAACATTCGACTTGAAACGCTTTTTGTGTTTGTATTACAAATCAGTATGTGGAATGCCATTGCAGACTTTTCTTATTACAAAAGCAATAAGACTTTTGGAAGTTTACTTCAGTGTAAACAAACACATCATTTCATATTTATGTCTCATGTCATCAGATGGAGCCACATGGAAACATGGAAATGTTGCGTGTACTTGTGTCTCAGTTTGCCCGGACTATCCGTCTTACTTTGTGCGCATTAATGAAACAGTGACCTGCAGAGACAGCAGGTCATATGCAACACCAGTCCAGTCCTTCCCAAATCTCTTCTGGCAGTGACCCGCCTTTCACTCATTAATGCAATTAAAACATCATTACTTATACATAGTTTGTTGAAATATGATTATTATTGGCGTAGCTCTCTTTTTGTGCAAGGGACTAACTTATTCATGCAAGACTAATGTGTGCACACCTGCACCACACACACACACACAGACATGCACGCGCGCACACACACACACACGCACACACACAGCCATAGTCAGTCGTATATCCCTTTCAGAAACATAATGGCAAAGTCTCTGTGTGTGGTGGTCCATGTCATTAGCATAGCTAATCTGGTGCTAATGAACCAGTAAACTGTGCTGTTTTTAAATCCCTCACACACACACACACACACACACACATAAAAACATGCACAGACGCACAATTGAAGAAAAGGTTGTCATAATATATGCGCGAGTGAGGCCCTTTGTTTACTTGTGTATGGCTCCGGGGGAGAGCAGAGATCATTTTAATCACAAAGGAAAAAGTGTTTTAATATCTCCATTACAGAGTTGTCAGGGTGGACGGATGATGCAGCAGGGATATTTTGACATAAGAGAGGTTGATGATGCTATAAAAAGATGCCAGACCTCAACTCTCCAACTTGATGGTCACAGAAAATTGTGGCTTTAGAATGAGCAACACATTTCCTTGTTGCACCGTGAACTGGAACCATTTATGGGCATAATTTTGGCCAAACGGTTTTCACATGTTCTCCCCCTACTCTCTGTGGTACAGTGGCAGTCACTCACAGCAGCTCTGGTGATTAAAACATCAGTCGAAAATGGCATTACTGGTGTGGTGTGAGATGAAGGGTGGAGGGGATTTGGGAGATTTAGAACTACAGTCGATGACATCGGTGTTTACAAACGCTGTACTGTGATTAGGAGGGTTGCGTTGTGTAATCGGCTTAGTGGCGAGCGAGGAGCAGGTGGGTTGGGCTGGTGTCGGTGGGAGTGCGTGGTGGGGTGCTACGAGGTGGAGGCAATGTTGGAGGTGGGGATGTGCAAAATGATGGCATTGATGATAAATTTATGCAGTTCTGCGACAGCAGCTGCAAAACTTTGTTGTTTGACGGCCACATGTGCTCCTGTGGTAACGTTCCGTGAATGCAGCGGAAAATTTTATGTTTCATCTGATAAAGGAGATCGGAGCTGAAATGATAAGTCGATTAATTGATTTGTTGATCAACAGAAAAATAATCAGAAATAATTTTGTCATTTTTCAAGCACAAATGGAAAAAAAAAGTCAAGTTCCAGTTCCTGGTCTTATACGAGAGAAAACTGAATATTGTTGGCTATAGATTAATGTCTGGAACAGGTTACTTTGGACTTACTGGGGGAATTTTGTGATATCTTATCAGGTCACAATTGTTACTGTCGAATAATTAGTTGATTATTTTTTGTCAATTAATCAGTGAGTTGATCGGTCCAGAAAATGTCAGAAAATTGTAAAAATGTTGATCATAATGTCCTCAAATTGGCGAATCCTTTGATTTAGCAAGTAATTAGTTAAAGTTAATCATCGCAGCTCTTCATTTTATTGACCAAAATACCAATAATATCTCTTAATCAGGAAGACAATCTGGAGACTAAGTGATACTAAAGATAACTGTTAGTGGATGGAGGCCCTTATTGGAACTAATTAGGACAAATCTTGTGAATATTTTGCAGACAGTGTTTTGAGTGTTTTCTGCAGCACTATGAGCGCCTGTAGTATTAAAATCCGTTACTGTACAGCTCTGTTGTGGGATACTGCACATTCTGCATCCACTGTGGTCATGGGATGAAAACAGGTTGGTGCGTACTGTGTGCAGGTGCCCAGACTGCCATTAGTCAGTGGTGTTGTGAATGTGTGTGTCTGGATGAGGCTGCCTGAGCTGGCTGAGAGGCTGGCTGATGGATCAGAGGAGGATTGAGTGGACAGGACCTCATGATTGATACGCAGATAGGATATGAGGTGCTGCCCGCCAACCCCCACCCCTGCCACACCGACCCCAGCACCACCTTCGGAATATGAAAGAGAGGAGCGAGAGGGAGACCGAGTGGGGAGAAGAAAGAGAGCGAGAGGGCACGAGAAGTTAGAAGAGAATGGAAAAGTGTGGGGAGAATGCGTCGAGTAAGTGCCAGAGAGGGAGGGAGCGGAGAAGATCCTAAAGGAGGAAAATGAAGAGGAAAGACAAAAAGCGTAGCGAGAACAGATAGGCTTGAGAGAGGCATATTATTCAGAAGAAATGAGAATAATAACGTCTGCATCAGAATATTGCTGGGGAGAAGATTAGGACCATAGTGGGGCCGTCGTGGGTTGAAGGGAGGGAATATTATTACCTTCTTTTCAATCTCTCGTGTATAAATAAAAAATAAAGAGATACATGAAATAAGAATAATGCTCTATCTTGTGTTTACCATCTATCGTTGCTTACTCCCTCTCTCCTGTCTTTCTCCTTTTTCTCCGTGCCCTCAATCAGAGGAGGGCCAGGTCCCCTAGAGGCAGTCAATCTTGCCCTGAAATGTAAAACAGACAAGAGGAGCAGATTACCTATTTGCCATTAATGTTTATTCTCTTTGATGTGAGCAGGCATATCAGGCTGTGTGCGTGTGTGTGTGTGCGTGCGTGCGTGCGCATGTGCGTGCGTGTGCATGCACCTGCCTGTGTGCGTACCAGAGCATGTGTGAGGTTGATTGAGCGTATGCACGTATGTGCAGATTTGCGTGAATGCGTGTTCATATGGGAGGGGGTGTCACAGCCTAGTCCACTGGGGCAGAGCGGAGTAGAGCATGGCAGCAGCAGAGTACAGTGATCTGATGTGTACCCGGTCCAACAAAGACGACGCAGCCTCTCATCACAGTCGGATCACAGGCTCGTCTTTAGGTGAGCCCAGCGGAGCGATGTAGTGCAGGGCTTTTATGGACGGCCACAGCAGGGGTTAAATGTGGGTGGCTCAGTCAGTCAATCTGTCAGTCCTTCATTTACTTAGTTAGCTGTAGAGGCGGCTGTTAGAAGACGTCAAGGAATGGCAGGTGCGACAAATCCCCCACTTGACCTGACAGAGAGAAGCTGAGCACTTCATCCATTGGTGGATTCTCACAAATGTGTGCATGTGCTCACATAGGTGAACCTACACTGCAGGGCACACGCACAAATGCTTACATTTTCCTCATTAATATTTCAAGGGTGTGTTGAGTTGGCAGGACTAGAGTGCTAGCGTCAGTGTTTAGGCCTGCTAACACCGAAGCGGGTTTCATCACTGGGCTGCTGTCATGACTCTAAGGAGAGTGAGACCTCTAATTATCCGTCTTTCCCCCAGAGGAGATAGATAGCAAGCTAAAAACACCACCCACCATGCTAGGATGGCCGATCAGAGTCAGGGTAATCTCAGCCACCTTGGAGCCACAGAGGCTGGGCTCAGCTCAGAACCGGCACTGGGAAAAGGACTGTGGTTGTGGTTGTTTCAAGGCTCCTTCAATACAGCATGAAGTTCATTTTGTAAACTATGATCCTAAATAGACGATAAAGCATGGTACGCTTTGGGGCATGGCTACCTTGTGATTGACCAGTCGCTACCACACAGTCAGATCCAATCAGGATATCCTTACCTGCTCCACCCTCTCGCCCAACATTGATCACTATTGGCTCCAAAATGGTGAGTTTACAATCAGTTATTACAAAGCGCTAAGCTTGACCTGTAAGAGCTTTTGGTTTGGTCCGAGTTTGGTCTCCTGCATTAATAATAATGAGATACTACTGCTGCCATCCTTCTGAGAGGTCAGAGGTCAGAGTGGACTGAAGCGCCACGCCCAGAGCTAGCTAGATTCATTGCCTTGGTAGTCTGATTCTGAGACAGTTGACCACTAATCCACCCCGTCATGTCTTTCTGCTGCTAGCACTAGGTAATCTAGATGTTTTAGTTCCATGACATGAGCTCCGCTCTCTGCACCGGAGATCACAGAGGGACTCCAGTCTGTGTGTGTGTGTGTGTGTGTGTGTGTGCATGCAGGCGTGTGTGCGTGCAGGGGTTGAGTGATGGCCTGGTATTTATTTCACACAGCAATTTTCCCCCCCGTACGAGATGAGGTGTCGTACATCTGCTCGATAGCTTTTCCTGCCTCGCACTGACGTGGAGCGCGCGCAAGGTCATCCAGGCGGCTTGGGGAAACGGGGAGGGCTGAGGTGAGGAACCGAAGGGAGGGAAAGGTCTTGGAGGGGGAGGAAAGGAAGGTAGGGTTTTTAAGGAGACAGAGTTGGGGTGAGGAAAATCAACGACTTTCTTGTGGGTGAGCAGCGCGGCCTCCCAGCTTTTCATTGCACCTGGATCAGCAATTCCCCCGCCAGGTGGGGTTTTTTTTGTCATATTGACATATATTTATTCACACAGTTTCGAGTGTGTGTGATGTGGCAGGTGGTTTTGGGTGTCGCTGGCTTCATAAGGGGAACGGTGTAAGTGTGTTTTGAGGATATGACAGGCGAAATCTGGTTTCCTGAACAAAACCGCTGAGATCTTGCCATTATGAGGGAACCATAAGGCACGGATGGTGGGGCTGATGGATAGGAAATAAGATGAGGGAGAATGCGAACAACCCCTAAATCCTTTTTCGTCTTTAGGTTGCAGTATCTCACTTTAGTGTTCTCACAGCTGTATCGTGAACTATACTGGAGTTTAGAAGCAGGCTCCTGGCTGTTTTTCTTCCATCTGTCTGTTATCTGACGGACTCTCAACATCTTTTCTTCTCCCCCTTCTACAGGATGACATTTAGCCCTTTCTTCCTTCTTCCCCTATTACTGGACTTGCAAAGTGTTGATTTAAACTGAAAGATGACCTGGTTTAGTTCGTCTGCGTCTTCTCTACCCCATAAAAATCAACATGCTTCCAGTCGTGAGATCTGAAAGCGTTTGTTGTTGTGTTTCTCTCTTTTCCTTTCTCTCTCTCCCTCTCTCTCCCTCTCTGTCTTACTCTCTTACTCTGTGTTGTCTTTTTTATTTATCTGCTGTAAAGGCCAGTCAAGCGCTTTGTTGTCAGAAACCTTTATTTACCAAAGGGAGGAATAAGTGACTGACACAGACAGCCTCTTTCATCCCCGCCTCGCCGCAAGCAGTGTTCCCCTCTACCGCCAGAGGAAAACCCCCCCCTCCCTCCCTCCCTCACCCCTCACTTCTGCCAAGCCGCCAACCCCCCCCTGCCCACCCTACCCCACCGCACCCCTCCATCCTGCAGGCTCACAACACACTAGCCCACTCCCCTGGGTAGCAACCTAGCTATAGAGTCTGCACTGTGTAGCACACACACAAAATTCACCTCACAAAAGGCATCACACCAGTCCTCTCACACAGACGATCAAATGAGTTGGTCCGACGGTCCCAAACAAAGACTAGTTTAACATCAAAGAGTTGTCCCCTTTTCTCTTTTTATCCATCTGTGTAACAAACTGCGAGTTGTGACACGTAAAGCCTGTTGTGTTATTGCCTCGGCTGGAACAGTAGTTTGTTGTGTGAAGGAGGAATCTCTCGGGCATCGGCGCTTCAGAAATTATTTAGGCGCTCTGAAGTGATTTCAAAAAACGTAACTTGCTTCCGTTAATATGGGTATAAAAGAGCTAATTCTGTCAAATGTTTAATTTAGTCAATTTAGTAATCTATTGAAAAACATCAACGCTAAACTTGCATTTTTGATATTTTATACAAAGAGCTTTTTCCGCAGACATCGGAGGGGCGTGAAGTCATCTGTATATATTTTCCCTTTTTAGCCTACCTGTTAATCAAGATGAAGTAAGGGTTAAATATGTTGGATCTTGAAGGCACTTATTATTATCCTGAGTCCCTAACAAAATGCAGAGAAACTCAATGAAGTGTAGTGATCGCTTTGATTTCTTATTTAAGATGTTTTCTTTTCTCCTGTTCATGTGTTTTAGACTTGCACTCGATTATTGTGAAAAATCCAGTTTCTCTTTTACATGTTTTTGTCACAAAGCAATTCACAGTGATATAATGGCATGAGAAATACACACTTGTTTATAAGTAACATTTGATATACTGACTCATTAAAAAGGGGATACAGAACAAAGGACAACAATAAAAATTATTGTAACAGATAATGAGAGAAGTAGTTGTGAATCAGTCAAATCATCAAATTTTCTTTTTTGCAGATATTGCAGTCATAATTCATATCCAGAGCTTAAGCATATTTGAAAACGTATGGTTCAGTTTTTGCCAACTGACTGCATAATGAAGTATATTCTTTAAGTTTATTTAGATTTTATAATTTAACATAAGTTCACTAAAAACAAAGAATAATATTTTTTTGACATTTACAGCTCTAATCATGGACAGCGGTAAATTATTTTCCCTTTTTCAAAGCTGTGTGAATGAATGCAAATCTTTGTGATCACAGAGACCCGACTAGTCACTTTATAGCTGTAAACCAAAGACAAAACCCCTCTGTTTAATGACTGAAAGCCAGTAAATATGACACACCTACCGTCAATACTTTGGTAGAGACCCACTTGAACTGTTTTGCAAGTAAAACCACTATAATGCCAGAGACTAATACCATGCAATCAACCCTCATTGTGTTCACTTTATGACAGTGAAAAGCCTCGTCCGTCTGGCCAGACCAAGAGAAAGACGGAGACAGAAACGCTTTTAGCTCTGGCATAGGAAAACGAACACCAAATGTATCTCTCTCTCTCTTTCCTTCCTGCCTTCTCTCTGTCTCTCTTTCCTATTTAAGCTTCTTGAAGTTCTTCCAAATTGGGTTTTAAATGCCAATTAGGAGGTTGAATGTAGTAAAATAAAAGCAAATGCAGGCAGGATGGCCTCACCTTCTGGCTGGTTAGGCTTCAGAGAGAGCCGAGCCGGACCTTTGGCTCCCAGCGAGGCTTTGAGAGAAATATCCTGCCTAATGAACACATTAATTAGAACCATAACTATTTATAAGATGATAATTAGAAACGAAGGGAGGTAAACTGGGCTTTTCCTGCAATTAATGGAGGATTAATTACGGGAGCTAATGAAGTGGATTTTTGAAACGCGTGGAGGTGAAGTACAGAGATGTGCTGCTCGCTTTGTGATCACTGGCATAATTATTTTCTCCAGCGCCAAAGCGTTTGAGGCCCTGGTCCTCGCCGGCTCAGGCCGGCTAATAAGCATCATTGCATCGTTATATATGCACTTAAAAAGACTTGCCACTGAAATGACTGTCTAATTATTTCTAATTGGCAGGCCCTGTGTGTTGTCATTGAGCTGTTTGGAGCCGCAGCGCAGCCCTAGGTCTAATAACGCTCTGGGCGGAGAAGGAGGGGGAGAGAGAGACAGAGAGACAGTGATACATAAAGAGGGAGAGAGAGTTAAGAGGATGGGGCCTCTACCAGTTGCCTGCTGCTCATAGCTGGACCTGCTCGTTGCCCCCCTGTACCACTCACCCAGCAGGACAGCGGGTCCTAGAATGAGGCCCGGTGCACTCTGAGGTCACCTTGCCAAGTAGCCGATTAGCAAAGTTTCATTTTATCTGTGCTTCCCCCCCCTCCCTTTTAATTAACAGCTTCTGCTCTTAATTTATGCACAGATAAACGCCACCGTCTGTCCACAGTTTTTCTTCTCACTCTTAAACATACAACACACACACACACACACAGGGAGAGGGAGGTATGTTTATGTGCTGTGTGTGATTCAGTGGCCAGGTTTTGAGCCAGTCCATTGAGACCCGTGCTAAGAGAGCATGCATGGACAAACCTCAGTCGGGCGTGTTTACCTTGTACTCTAGTTATGCTCTGGCTCAAACCATATGGACACTGTCATTCTCAGAGACTCAGAGGAAGGGTGTGTGCAATTCTGTGTAGTTTGTCTTTACAATAAGCTGGCACAGTCGATATTTAGGACAACAATTAGTTTTGACTTCTTAGCACACATTTATCAATAGGTTTTTAAGAGTAAGTAAATGTGTGCATGTTAATAGTTGATCAACATTTTCATTATTTGAGGCGTTGATCTCCATTTAGGCTGTGTCATATTCACATGTAAGGCCTCGCATGTTTGAGAGTGTATGAGTTGCGATAGTGTTTGAGTGATGGCCTGGGATTATGTGTGCGAGCACCTCGCTTAACTCGTCCTAAGCAGAGCCATGTGCTCCGTCCTGCCAAAAAACACTCCGTCTCCCTCTCCCTCCTGGACAACTTGAGAGCAAATTGCCAGCTAATGGAACCACTGCCTGCACTTGTCAGTTCACTTTGGACAAGCGAAGGAACCACACAAACGCACACACACACACACACACACACACACACAAGCATGTGGTTTCACTCACACGTTTAGTAATTTATTTGTGGAAAAGGAGGAGAAAAATGAGAGAGAATGGCAGAGAAATGAAACAAGGATCATGTGCGCCTTGACTGAAACCTTGACAATCTTTTTGAAAGTAATGAAACACTTTCTCAGCATGCGCACAAGTTTTTCTATTTGAAATTTGTCTTCCTTTTTTTTGTTCTGTCTATCCATTCGGGGTTTTGGCAGAGTCGAGGACATGAGGAGGAAGTGGAGATAGATGGATCGCCCAAAGGATACGTGGCCAACTGTCGTATGATTGGCTGAACAAAGACGAGAACACTTCTGTGACTGGTTGAACAGAGAACTCAACGTTGCGAATTTTGGCTCGAAATCAAAGCGGGAAAAATGTAATTATTTTAAATGCAGTCAACAGTTTTGTTGGAGTGGAAGTTTGCCAGATTTGTCTCTGTAAACTCTGCAGGATACTGACACTGAGAAAAAAAAAGTAGGATGACAAAGTGTGCACCAGGTCTCTCATGTGCTGCTGCAGATGTGTAATGAATGGCATTAATGCCATCACTGAAACATGTGGCATCATTTGGATCCTGCTTTCAACAGTGCATATCAGATCAGATCAATCTTTGTACTCCTTCTGTTGAATATTAATAGCTGTCGCTATAAAGGGGTTTAGATTTGATGAAACAGAAAAATATAAAGATATAACATAAATTAGAATTGGATGTTAGAAAAATCACAATAATATTGACGTCAGCAATGACTTTAAAGGAGTAAATTGAATGCCCTTTTTTCTTTTTGACATCTACGTTATCTTTTTCACCATCTTCTAACATTAGATAGACCAAACAACCAATGGATTAATTGAGAAAAGAATTAACATATTAATCGACAATGAAAAATATTGTTAGTTCTATCTATGTCTATGCAGATTTTTTTTTTGGTAATTATTCAATAACCGTGCCCAGAAAAGGTCAATGTGCTCAAAGGTCAGAGTCGCAGTCGTAAACCGTGACTGGTAAGAGAAGGTAAAATCTGCCTTCTTTTCGGGCTACTTCTAAATCTGTGCACGGGACATGTAGACTACGAGAAGCGACAGATGTTGTGGAGGGGAGAGGCTTTTTTCCTCCCAGAGGAATGGAGTGTTTTCTCTTTCTATTCATTTCTTGATCTCTCTCTCTGTTCGTCTCTCTCGTTCTTTCTCCTTGTTCAATCTTGACAGCAGTTCATAAAAAAAAAAAAGAAAAGATTTTTAGAAACTTCTTTATGAGACGAGCCTCTGTTCTGTCAGAAGACAACTTTATGTTATTCCACTGAAGAGAGGAAACTAATAGTGCTATGTTTTTTACAGGGCACTATTCCAGTTGTGTCTTGGGTGTTTAATTAAGTGTAGTTTCCCTTTAGTAGTGGAATGTGTGTCTGCTTTTTGTCGGCCCGTTCCTCGGTGCCTTTTACAGTCCACCCACATGGTTTGTCTCAGCGTTTATGATTTTTCTTATACCGGAGTTGTGAGGTTCCTAAATCACTTAAGCACACGGGGCCGAGCGGGTCCACATTTAAACAATAAAAGGCTGTTATGCTAAGGGCCCTCAGATCTCCCACCACTTCATAAATACATGCGTATAAAAGGCAGAAAAATACATCTTCCCTGACCAGAGAGAGAGGGAGAGCGAGCGTCTGAGAGCACACCTGCTAATTGGAGCCAGCTTGATGTGAAGCACGGCTGTCTGCTCTGTCTTCTCCATAAGTCCCAATCATTTTTTCTTTGCTTCTCCCCTCTTTTTTGTTCCCCTGGTTGTCCTTGACTTCCCAACTTTTATAACCTTTTTTTCTTTTATCTTATCACAACTTCTCCCTCCACAGCCCCCCCGCTGTCCTTCACGTATTGTCTCCTCACGTCTAGCCTGCACTCCCTCTCCTCCTCCTCTTCTGTCCTTCAGCTCTTTCCTCCCACCCCGTCTCCCACCCTCTTACAGATGGAGGCAATGACAACCAAAACAACTCTCTCCTAACTCGGCGTAACTAATTGTTCCGGGCCGTGATGGATGGAAGGAGGAGGGGATAAAAAGTGGGGTTTTCGATGGCATGAGTGGCTGTGAGCGAGTTGGCAAGTTAGCACCTAGTCCGGGTGTGACCTCCACTTGACCTCATGTCTGGGCTGAGTGGCTCAGCCAGGGCCCCCCTCAGCTCCAGCTGCTAATGGGTGTCATGTCGAACTGCGGCTGCACACAGGTCAGAGGTCGCGGGTGCACACCAGACGGCCAAGTTTAGGATTGCGATGAGGAGGCTGAGTGACACTGGGCATATGTGCCAATGAAGACGCCGGGTAATCAACACATGTGCGTGCATCGACACACACGGCCATGCGTGTATGCACACATGCACACGGAAAGCGCATATTGCTGCAGAAAAGTCATCCTTTTCCTCATCGTTGGTTGGCTGTTGTAGGTTCATATAGATCTGAGGGGTCTTTGAAGGCCTTTGAACTCTGCTAAATGACTTGACCTTGTGGCTTGTGGCTGTAACCGTGTGTGTGTGTTTGGGTGCATATGGGGGGGAGGAAGCGAGTGGGTGGCCTGCATGGGGTCTCATTTCTGCTTCACAGCATAACAGGGCATTGCAGACATTTGTGTTGACGACTGCTAAATTAAAAGCAAACTGAAGATTATGACAAATCTAAACATTGCTTTTATGAAGCAGAGGGGGACGAAGAAAAAACATTTCTGAGAATCTTTCATGCTCCGTCTTTGCTGTGTTAATTGTGCTCACAATCAGCTACTTTGCAGTGATTCCTTGTGTGTTATTTAGTGTGTGTGTGTGTGTGTGTATGTATATTTATGTTTCTGCGTGGGTGTGCATGGTGGATGACTGGGTTCTGCGTGTGTGTTTGCGCGTGTATGCGTGCATGTACTGTGAACCGGGGGAACAGATAATGTGGCTGCTTGGAAGGAGGAAGCAGCTTGGGAAATGATTTCAACAGCTCTCATAATTAGAGGAATATCATAAATTAAACTTGTGTCTGCCGTCGCGTTTGAAGAGCACTCAAAAGCAATAAATTCTGGATGGTTAACATATTTGCATTCCATTCAGCAGGCAGCGTCAGGCAGGAACAGCTGTTTTCCACGTCTTTTGGCAGCAGGAAATGCACATTGCTCACTCAAGGTGCTTTTAGACACATTGAAATGGCAGAAAAAAAAGAAAAGTGACTTTTAACTTGAACATGAAGCTGCTGCTGTGTGCTCTGTCACTGGAAATAACTCTGCGGGGAACAGCGCATTAATGAAGTTCTTCAAATATGGATCTTCTCACTTTCAGTAGGCCCGTTTCTTTTTCAATCTGTCTGTTGCTTGGAAAAGTCGACTGGCAAGCTTTTTGTAGTCTTTGTGTATTTGTGTGTGAGTGAGTGTGTGCGACTGTGTATGGACAGAGAGTACTCAAATCGAAGGATTTACTTTAGATAGGTCTGCACCACCATCAGCAGGGTGGGGTGGTTGAGGCTGACTTGTAAAATGAATTATAGATACAGGGAATAAATACCAAATATTTCAATCTAATTTTAGGGTTTTAAAATGCCACTGCAGTAGTTAGAAAACTGATTTATGTTGAATAAAAAAGCTGCTATGGCTGGATGAATTTGTTTAGGTAAGTTTAGGCCAAATAGCACCTTTCAATATTTTTTTATGTCTACACTATGTAACAATGCAGAATTATTATTGTGTAGAGGTCTTTTGTGATTTTAGTTGTGATATCACTTTCACTGAATAGTAGCTGGATCAGTTTTCAACTTCTGGCCTAACCTCGGTTTCACTGGCTAATTTATCTCTCTGTTCTTTCTGAAAAACATGATATCATAATTTTCTGTCTGTATTTTAAGCTTAATGTGTGTCTACTGCTGGTATCTGCTTTTGGAAGCAAACCTCTTCATCAATTTACAAAGACTGAATGATGACAGAGAGAGTGTACCTGTGGTGTAGACTAACAAATGAGGTACGGTTAACAAAAACATTTTGTTAAATCTTAAAAAAGTGCTAAGATATCACTGATTGTACAGCAGGACATAGCTTAAAAACTGTATGCATGGATAACTACAGTAAGTTTTTAGAAAGAATAATGAAACAAGACAAATGCGTGCAGTGGAGGGTAGTGGCACAGTGGTTGGCATGCAGGCTGGATGCGGAAGTGGAGCCAGACTTTAGCTTTTGTCAAAATGATGTTAAGATGAAGTGTAAACCCGTAGTGACACCACCCATGTGTTTTCGGACACTTGTGAAACCTCGTCTTTGCGCAGGCAGGTTGAGATAGGGGCGACTGAGAACCCGAACCCATGCTGTGGTAGCAACCTGTCAGTCACAAGGTAGCCATGCCCTAAAGCATACCCTGCTTTAACATCATTAACATCATTCTGTAATAAAGACAACTTAAAAATAGCAATGGAAACAGTGAACTCACCAGGAAACTGTTTACTGAGGTAACAAATTCCAATTGCAATTTCAAATCCTACCCAAATTATTATAATCAATCATTTTTCCTTCCTTATCATTAATACAATATCTAGCCAGGGAACTGAGATGGTCATTTTTCTAACATAAAGTCCAGGTCCCATGGTAACTCTTCTGTAGCTTTTAGTGTGGTCAGACAAGGGTCACTGTCGCCAGCGTCCACTGAAATGCGATAGGGTTAAAGTTACTCGGCCATTAATCACTGCTGCACCACACTGCGGCCTAATGGACAAGGGAATGTGCTTGGGGCATCACTGAGAACACCACCCAGCAGTTACGTCTGTGTGTTTTCTGCCACAGAACAAATACAACATTGTCCTGAACCTTGATTTTTGTCTTCCCTACGGAGGATAGTGGTCATGGAAAACAAAGAAACAACATGAATGTCCGTCAGTACTGCTTGGATAGGGGGGAAGTAAGGTTAAAGGAACAGCGAGGATGTGTATGTGTTTGTTTGTGGGTGTGTGTTCATGTGTACACCGTGTAGTATGAATAATGATTTAACTAGGGTCAGATTCCATTGGAGACGCTCACCTGTATCTGACACTAGTGGTATCACGTAGCTGCCATTAATGTCCAATTTTCAATGAAAACAGAAATAGAATACAGACTGATAAGGGTAACACACCATCCAGCTTCACACCCAACCACATAATTACCCCAATGGGCTGCGGTGAGGGATCATATCCTGGCGCACACTGGGGGGTCAGCGGCGATAAGCTTCAGCCGAGCTCCCAACATGCAGCATAATTACTCTATTGATAATTCACCAGGAAAATGGTCCCAGCCAATTGCAGAGCTCCGATTTAATGGATTGGACGGCGAAACGAGGGAGGAATGGAGGAAAAGGAGGCTGTGAGGGGGCAGCGTGTGTGTGTGTGTGTTTGTGGGGGGGTTTGCGTGGGGGCGACCAGCAAGGGCCTTTTATTAGAAATGAAAATATGTTTAGGCCATAGGGGGACCCATTTTCCCTGGAGATAATAAGGCCAATAAAATGTAAAGCAGGGAAGGGCTTGGCATGGGGTCCAACTGTGGCTGTTTATCTGTGTGTGTCCTGCATTAGCCCATTTATCCCCAGCCTCAAATTAGCTAATCATTCTCCAAGGGGAAGGACTTGGTCAGGAAATTGACATTTAGCAGCATAGGCTCACTCTATTAACTACAGTAAATTTAATTTGCTGCACACCCCAGAAGTGGGCTGTTTTCTTTGCCATCAGAGGGAGAAAGGGAGACAGAAACAGAGGGAGATTGTGTTTATTGCATCTGCTGCTTCTGGCCACAATTTGCTTGGCTGAAAATATAAGACTTAGGCTTGGAACACTGCAACTCTGTTGTATTCCCTCTCATGTACGGTTGATTACAAACATACGCAGGCATTGTCAACACATAGATTCACTCATTCCAAGGTCTGTTTGGGCCATTGATGGATTATCTCGCCTGGAGACTCCAAACCCCAAAAATGCCAATGTTTTTCTTTTCCTTTTTTCCATTAGCTGTGATTTTCTGACTAGGCTCATCGTAGCTCTAGCAAACACGGAATCAAACATGCTAAATTAAATGTCCTGTGACTGATGACTGCTTCCACCTCTGCCTCTGAATCAGATGTGTCATAATAATTGTTTTTGATAATCTCTGCAGGGTGTCCGCTTTAGTATCTGTTCCACAGAATGCAATGAGACTGGCTTTACTGTGGGAAAAGGTTAAACATGCAGGAAAAAAGAGGGCTGCTGCTCAGATAGCTGTAATATTACTGTAACTACAGCTGGAACAATTAGCTGATTAATCAGTTTGCAGTTTGACATAAATACTCAGCTATTTGAATTTCAGTCAATCACTGAAGTTGTTTTTTGTGCATCACAAATTGCTGCAACTATTAGTTCATTAATTAATCAGTTGATCAACAATAAAATAATCAGTAAATATTTTGATGATTGATTATTAGTTTTTGTCAGTTTTCAAGCAAAAACTTCCCAAAATTGCTTTTTTCCTTGTAACATTTGATTATATACTAATATATATTTTTTTCATTTTGCAACAAAACAAGCAATGAGTATGACTTTTGGAAGTTAAGACTGACATTTTATGGATAAAACAATTTATCTCTATTTGGAGTCATATTTTCTGACTTTTTTAAACGTCTGAATATGCTGGTTTTTGTCCTCTGTGAGAGTTAATTGAATATCTTTGGGGTTTTAACAAAACCAAAAAAAAGCTATTTTCCACATTTTAGTTGATGATTAATTGTGAATATTCTGATGAATCAATAATTAAAATCATCATAGCCCTGACTGTAACACTCAACGGAAAAAATGAATGAAGTGAACATGAAACTGTCTGATTTGATACTCATTCATAAACAGTGTATTATTAAACTTGTCATTGTCTGACCTTAACTCAAAAGACAGACTCACTTCTGTTGAACTTCACATTGTTCTTTTGTTTTTTTTGAGAGAGAGATTCTCTTTTAAAGACTTGCAGAACTATTGCAGTTATTCTCCAGTGATGGGGATCACCCCAGCCTAATTGATTGCAACAGTTGTCAGAGTGTTGTCTGTTAAGATGGTGACAGGCGTCTGAAGAAAATGATTAGTTTTCTGTCGGGAGAGAGACAGCTCTGGATGTCCCAAACTGCAAACTAATAAAGGGGGGAAAGCAATAAAGCTGGTGGACAGCAGGTTTGACTGTTTTTATAGACAAATCAATAAAATGATAGATGATGGAAAATAACGGCATCTCAGCTGCCGATTTCTACTGGGGTTTCAAATCACGGTCCTTCCCACACACACGCAGACATGCAGGCTGACACACACACACTTGAGCTGAACATGTCGAGGGACTTTATCTGCATTAATAGAGGCATGTACAGTGACACATGAATAAGTGGTTATGTTTTGATAATTTGTGTCTCTATGTTTATGGCACGATATTGAGGCATCAGTTACACTTTCAGTTTTCTTTTTGCTGGTGTTCAAATGGTGTGTGTGTGTGTGTGTGTGCGTGTGTGTGCGTGCGTGTGTGTGTTTGTGTGTGTGTGGGGGTTGATGTTTGTGTGTCATAACTAACAGAGTAAATCTTCTGCTGTAAATCTTTTTGAGACCACAGGGCCAGTGTCAGGATCAATACCGAGGACAGGACTTCCTCTGAGCCCGCCTCTAATTGGCTCTATTTCTACAGTGTCTGTGTATGCGTGGTTGTGTGCGTGTCTGTGTGTGTGTGTGTGTGTGTGTGTGTGTGTGTGTGTGTGTGTGTGTGTGTGTGTGTGTGTGTGTGTGTGTGTGTGTGTGTGTGTGTGTGTGTGATTGTATATAACTGTATTATTAGGTCCATCCGATGAAAGATGAATTTGTTCACTGAAAGATTAATTTTTTTTCCTCGCTGGTTTCATTTTAAGTTTTGTTTACAGATGGAAGCTTTACATTGTGTAAAGTCACCATCACCACAGAGTTGGTCTTGCATCAGGCTGTATGTCATTTGTACTGGATTCTATACATGTAAGATAAAGTCTTTTGCAGGGCTGCAACTATTATTTGCATTGTTTATTAACCTGTTTCTTCTTGATGAATCAGTTAGTTGTTTGGTCTGTAAAATTGTACAAAATGTTAGTCAGTGTTTCCCAGAGCCCAGGATCCTTCAAAGTCTTGTTTTGTCCACAATCCAATGATAATCAGTTTACTGTCGGAGAGGAGTAAAGAAACCTGAAAATATTCACATTTAAGAAGCTGAAACTGGTGAATTTCACATTTTTTCCTTATAGAAAAGCACTTAAACAGATTAATCAATTATCAAAATGATTGAAATTATTATTATTATTATCAGTTAATAGAAATAGTAGAATAGTAGAAATGTCTTTCAGAGGGAGTACATTGAGTACATTTCAGAGCTGCTACTTTCTTTCTTTAACTTGAGTAGAAATTCTGAATCAGAACTTCTACTTTTGCCATTCTTTATCATTTAAGTGTATGTCTGTCTAGTTGAGTAAAGGCTGTTTTTACTTTTGCCGCCTCTGATTTGATTAATAAGAACCAATCGATGAATCAGTGCAGCTTTAGAATTTTGAACAAAAATCAAAATATGTTGAAGGCAAAAAACAATAAATTGCAGCAGATTTATGTAGCCGTAGAGGTGTAGAAAGAAAAGAATAAATGTTTACACTTACATTAGCTGATTCTCGTGTTTTATGACTTTTTTACAATACAATCTTACAGTCTTACAGGGAAAAATCCCTTGTAGATCAGCCAAAGATTCTTCTCAAGAAGAAAAAAACTAAATCTCCTGCACTGCAGTGCATCTCCAAGATGTATTCTCCGCAGTGGGAACTAACTGCAGTGCTCCTTCTATTCCTATTTCTGTTTTCTATCAGTGTTGCCACACACACGCACAACTGACAGCTAAGTGAAACATTCTGAGCCAACGTTTGCTGCAAGTGATCAAAAGGTATTCTGGGAAATACAGGCAACGATTAACTGGAATAGAAGTAGACAAGGCACAAAGTCGATTAAACTTAATTATAAAACTTGAAAACAGGTTGGATACGTAACACTGCAATAACATTTTGAGTCTCATTTGTGGAAAGGTTACCAGCGTCCCACTTCTTATTCATTGAGGAAAAAAAAAAAAACGTTTTTTGTGCACTCAAACTATGTCTCAAAATGTTATTTCATGTCTTCTAGGTCTCATTCTCGCCACCGGCGGTCTCGCAGCAGGAGTGACAGCCGCAGCCGGCGAGGAAGCCGTAACCGCAAAAAGAGCCGCAGCCACAGTCGCCGGAGGAGCCGCAGCAGAGACCGGGACCGGAGCCGACGCAAAGGCCGCGACCGTGAGAGGGAGAAAGAGAAGGACAGGGACAGAGGGAGGGACAGAGACAAGGACAGAGAGAAGGAAAAGAATAAAGACAAGGCAGACAAAAAGGGGTAAGTGACGAATGACTTCCTACATACGAGCACACATGTACAGGTAGACACAAAACACACCAAACAACTGTTGGGATGGCCCAGCTCAATCTAAACTGCAGTACAGACTCAAATATGGAGCTGAGTCTTGGCTCCTCCACCTGTCCATCCATCACTTGATCCTTCCATCGATCAGTCCATCATTTCCTTTCTTCCTCCATTTCCCCCTGCAATCAAGCACAAGGCTGCACTGGCCTTGTAATGTGATATAACTCCCTCTTGCAAGAGAAGATGTCATGGAGATGCTGCACAGGTCCAGTTTTTTTGAGAATGTTTTGGTCACCAGATGATGTCTGATGACTTTAAGTCTACTTTTCACCCTCTGGGCCCACCTGCAATAAGCCAAGAAACATAACAACATCATATGCATCTCTGATGTACTTATACCAAGAAAAACAACAATAATGAGAGCTACTTATTAAGAAGAGAAATGTTGGCAAACTTATGTCTTCCAACACTAGAAACAGGTTTCAAGTAGTGGACCTTTAAACAGTCATACACTCCACTACAGGTATAACTACCTTAGAGGCCTCTCTTTGCCCCGACCAGAATAGCACCCTTAATCCCTCCGCAGCGCGCCGTGCTCTAATATGATCGGAGGCCACTGTAATATGACGGAAACCCAGTTTTTGTCTGTCATATTGAATGGCACAGATGTGTGTATCAGACTATGGATCCCATGAGTGGTGCTGACCAGCTGCTGTGATACACATCAATTTAAGAGACTTCAGTTCCCCTGGTGAGCTATATATAAACTCATGGTACAGTCTATGTTCTGCTCTTGGCAGTTAACATATAGGTTTGCATGTCGGTGCATGGATTGTAAAGTGTATGTTGTAATTATCAACGCGTGACTTTTTTTTAAGATATACACATCCAGTGTTTAATCCAGATGTTGATTAAGCTGCTACAAGAAGAAACACTTTACGAGTTAACTTGTCGGAGAGAAAACATTTTAATTTCTCAGCTTGCCATGATATACGAACAGAAATATGCATTAACAGTCAAAATGTTACGATTTTACGACTGTGTCATCTGACCAACAATGATCTCCAACCCTTAGATGCATTCTTGATGCAACAGTGCAATCACATGATGAAACTTATCACTGTAGCAGTGGCCGTAAAACCAGACTGCAGTATATATGCATCTGATAAGATTTTTTTCAACTTTACTTGTGTGCCATTGTCAAACTGTCAAAGCGCTCAAACAAAGTTTTTTTTCTGGAAATTGTGTTTGTGTGCTGTATCTCATTAAGTCAAGTAAATGCTAATTTGGGAGAAAATGTATCTGTGGCAGTGAATCTGAACTAATTTCATGTGTTTAGCGAGTACTATACAGAGATACGAGTGAGGAAAACATGCACATGATTAGAAACCAGGGTTAAACATTTGCATATTATTCAAGCTATGCCGTCTTGTTTGCTTAAAATAACCCATTTTGTTGAATGGTCTTTTAAACGATGTTTAGTGTACTAGTTAGTAGAAAAGATAGAGATATTTGTTGATTTAATAACAAGTCTTGTTAGTATTTTCCCTGTATTTAGCATTAGTTTTTTCAAACGATCGAGGCTTTTTTCAGTCATCTGTGTGTGACTAGAACATGGCGATTTGCTTTAAAAGGGAAAAGTGCTCCGTTTATTTGAAGCTATTACATATTGGCTTTCTTAGATCGGTATCAGGAAAACAAATAAAGCTAACAGTGAAATGTAAGGCCAGCAGACTATATCTATTTTCTTATTAAGGCTTCAATATCCTTGTGCATCGATAGGAATCTCCTCCTTTATCTCTGACCCCGCTTCAGCTTGTCTGTGTGCACATGTATGTGTATACGTAGTAAGTTTGTCGGTTTGTGTGTGTGTGTGTGTAGTTCCACCTGTGGCAACGTTAATATATTTGAGACTGTCTATTCTTCTATGCGGCCTTCAATTTTTACTGAAACCTGTGGTGGTATGATGTTGGAATAATTTTGACTAAACCATGTGCCGCTGACCTTTGTTTTCCTTAAGTCACACCAGTAAAGATGGTTATTTCAATCTGCTTCATGTTGATTTGACAAATGACAATTTTGCCTACAAAATTATAACATGCAGATTTTTTTGTCACTTCAAGTCACAGTTGAATGACAGTTTTATTCTTTTTGCCTCTGTAATTCACAGTTTAGCAGTAACAAAAAGACAGTCAGTGGGTGGAGGGGGTGGATTGTTCAAAAATGCATAGTTGTTTTGGTTGTTGTCAACATTTTAACATGAATTTTACATCCACTAAAACAGTATTAGATAATCACTAAAGACATACTAAAGAAGCCAAAGTTATGTGATTGTTAGATAGAAATACACCAATCGCAATTTGTGGCATTTCATTATAAATTCTTGCATATTTTTTGCGAAATGTTTGAAATAATCTTTCCACTTTATTTTGACTTTAATTGTCTAGTAAAATTCAAATGAAGTTGTTCGACCTGCGCAACGCGATATGATGTTATCAACGTCCAAAATCTGCCTGACATGGATGTTCCTGTTATCCCTCAGATGCTCCCGCAGGAGTCGAAGTGTCTAACAAGTCTTCCTTTAGCAGAAGAAGCAGTGAGATGTTTCAGGAACATGTAAAACAAGACTTTCAGCACTACATCCTGTCTATGACAAGCCACTTCATTTTCCCCTGTCTCTTCCATTCTTCTTCTTGTGCTCTTAATGGTGATGGGGGTAGGATCTTTATGTAAGCCCCTGATCCTCACACACTTGCACACAAACACACACACACTCCAACCTCATTTACATCCAGGTTTCCATGCTGGGTGGTAGGAGAGGAGTTGAAGCGGTGTGATGTCGATGGCAGGGTGGGGTGGAGAAGAGGCTCAGGAGCTTTATAGTGTCTGTCAGGATGAAAGAGGGGCCCCTCAGAGCGGCACCCTGACACTGACTCTGTGTGTGCGCGCGTGTGTGGTGGTGTTGTCGTCATTAAACATTTAACACTCCTCTAGTATGACAGCAGGCAAGTTGGTGCTCCAGCGGCATGTTTTCATGCAAAATTTATTGAAAAAGACGAGCCGTTGTTAAGAGATCTTGTTGCCTTTCACTAGTGGCAAAGGGTAAGTGGGTGATTGTAGTGTGTGTGTGTGTGTGTGTGTGTGTGTGTGTGTGTGTGTGTGTGTGCATGTGTGTGTGTGTGTGTGTACCCAGACTAGTGTACAGGGTCGGTAGGTCAGCTTTGCTTTGTGTAATCCTCTGGCCTTGTATTTACAGAGACAACAGAGGAGCCTCCTTTAAGAAATGAACCAGCCTTAAAGCTGCTTGTTTGTGTTGTTCTATTCATTGATGGTTTTCTCAACAAGAACACGCACTTGTTTACCGTGTATTGTTGTAAATTCAGCATTGAGATAAACATCCCAGTGGCTCCCATCCTTCACTCTTCACATTTAAAATATGTTGTTTTTAATTGATGTGAAACAAGAGCTTATATAACAGTATTATTTAAACAAAGCTTTATGTAGTTAGAATATTTTTCTCATATAAGACATAATTATCCTGGAGTTGTGGTATTGTTGTTTAGGTTTGGTGTCCTTTTTTTCCAGTTAACTGTAAACTTGTATGATTTATCCATTAGTTTGAGGGATTTATTTTTTATTTCTCTGCTGTTGATAACTAGTTTTCGGTCGCTCTAATTTACAGAATGTAGTGTTAATGTGTTATAGGGATAGATTATCGGCCTGGACCATAATCAGATCTGATATTTAGCATTTTTTCAATGATCAGAATTAGTTCTGGTTTTTTTGGTTTTTGTTTTTTTGTTTTGGTCATATTGTTGATCAAGTAAATTAATTTGAAAATATGCTTCTCACTGTCCCACCCACAGCACATTGGTTACATGTCACAAGTGTTCACCTACCAGCATTGAATAATCAAATATGCAGCACTGTATTTGTCTCTAAAATGTGTCTACATGTACCTCAGATTTGTGCTAAAGCACAGTACTTGGGCGAATTATAGCGATGGTTAACCGTCACAGGTTATTGTAAATTGTAACATTAAGATTTTCTTTTTTACTTCAAATGTATATTGGTCTTCACCCTCTTTGATTTGTCAGGGCTGATATGATTCAGATGATTAGTAATCAGTCAATCCCTACTGTGTAAGAAGTAACTGCCACCGGTAATTGGTAATTGTGACAATAAATTAACAAAAGACCAGCATCACACAAATGTATAATTGTATTTGTATGTTTGATTTTGCTAAATTTTTCTGAATATTCTTTCAGTGTTTCAAATTAGCTGAGATTCTCAACAATGTTTCTGTTTACCCAGTGGGACTGACATGAGCAAAACATGACTTTTCCCTCCGCTGTTGTGTAGTACAGTACATTAATGAACACACATGCACACAGCATAGCTTTGATTTTCAACCCACATGTAATTTAATTGATTTTATTTGTAAAAGGACCATGTACAATATCAAACATTGCATATATAACATAGTCATACATCTGCATGCAAGTGGACTTTACTGCTTGTGGCTTGAGTCAAGTCAGGTTGTATTTCATTGATGTTATTTGTCGATGTTTTTTCCAGGAAAAACAAACCATGTTAACAAGAGCACATCTGCCCCCAGGCAGATAATTGACAGAAGTATAATTTCAGTGTAACGCCACTCTTCACCTGATGTTCTGAACCAATTCCCAGCTGTAATTAATGAGCAGAAATGTAGAAACTACAGTTAACAGATGGCTGTTCTCCACAGAATGTGACAGGCTTTAAAGACGATATTTTTAATTACATGTTTTGGCATCATTAAGTGCTGCACAGGTTCAGGCTTTGATCAGGCCAAAGAATTTGGGGTGCGGATGGAGTACAGTCAGGACCTTTTTTCTGCACACATATACAAAGGTATGTTGCATTACTTTACCTTGCCACGTCCGTCACCCTCCTCAGTCTCCATCGTCTAAGAATTTGTCTGCCTTTTAAGGGAAGTCTTCACCTCTCTCCTTTGGGTGGCGTCGACCTGTTGGCTTCCCTCTGTAACCGACCACTAAGGTAGTAGAAGAGCGTGGGCTGGCTGCCTTACTCCACATCCTCAATCAGAGAGGTCTGTCCAATTAGGCTGAACTCCTTGTCTGTGCTGGGTCACAGGAGGAGCATCAGCCCATCTGACTCAATTTCATGTCATTTGAGTGAGAATTGGGCAGAGGCTGGGCAGCGGAGGCACAGAGGGCAGTGTGGAGACTTCTCATGGCAGCGGAGAGCTGTCTTTTCCCTGTGCATGTAAAACTGGAGTTGGTATAATGAGCTTAGGGTTAAAGAAATGAAATGACTGTCTACCTTTCATTAAAGCCTTTTTTGAAGTCTTTGACTATGAAAGAATCATTTAGGAGTTTCTCTCTGCTAGCAAGGGGCAGCAATTCAACAGCAGTGTTACTTTGTGCTGGTAGAATTGCTTATTTTCTGAGGGTGGAGTTTCTTTCTTTAAAATCTTCAAAATAAAGAATGTTTTCCTGACACTTTTTGTCCACGGAGCAGTCCCCACCAACCCACACCGTTCCCATCTCTTTCTCTGAATGTGATTGTTTAGTAATTCCTCTCATTACTGTGTTCTCCCCTGACAAGCTAAACAGAACCCAGCCTCGCCACAGGGGTCTCATCAGGACCCGCAGGCCTCGGTTTGGCTAGCTTTGCTCCATCGCTCAGCCTTAACCTCTGGAAGCCTAGAGGCTGCGAGGCAGAGAGAAAATAAAACAAGACCCCAGATACAAGCGTACACACATATCCGCACTCACTGCTGTTGATTTTCTCTCCCTCCTTGCCTCACTCCGAGGAAATGATTGTCTGCTTCTTTGCCTCTGTTGAACATCTATCAGCTCATTAGTGTTGGTAATACACAGAGAAAGTAAGTGTGTTTGTGTGTGTGTTTGCGCGTATGTAGCCCCTGCCTGCGGCATCCTCTCAGCCTGTTGGGAGTGTGTGTATGGGTGGTGAGGATGGGACCACTGGCTGCTGCTGCTGCTGCGTGTGTGTGTATGTATGAATGTGTGTGTTGTCTGCACTCTTGCAGGACTCTAGGCTGTGTCTGGCTCTGGGAGCGGGTCTGGGGAGGTAAGAGAGACTTCAAACACAGTCCTCGGAAGGTTAGGATACACTCACATTGACTTAAATCAATGAGCTGTAAGTGTGTGTATTATTTGTGTGTGCGTCAAGGGGGGTAGCCTAGTGGCCAGGAGCAAGAAGAGACATGGGTGAAGCTGAGGGAGGAGTAGATGTTCATGTATGTCTTGTAAGTGTGTGCGTGTAGTTTGGATGGGGGGCTGGGTGGTTGGATGAGTGTGTGTGAAATAGGAGTAATGGCTACATGCAAAGGGTGGACAGCGCACACACACATACACACACAGCTCCCAGTAGACACACACATGCGCACACAGAGTGGTGCAGCTGTAGTGTTTCTTGGCCCATGGCTGTATGTAGTCATTAGCTGCTTTTTTCCACACAGATAATGAGCATAGATTGGACAGAAAACAGCCTCAATCTTCACTAGATGGACATTTATTTACACACACACACTCTCTCACACACACACACACACACACACACACACACACACACACACACACACATACATACACACAAGGCTGAACAAATGCCCCGTTCAGATCTGTTACCTGGATCCTTGACCCTGAGTTCAAGGCAGGAAAGTGTGAGCAATATAAAAACTATTATCGTTCTATTATGAAGTTAGTACGGAATTATTATGGGAATGCTGTAATCTTGAACAATGCTAATACATCTTTTGGCCGGAGACCATTTATTGTCAAAGCGCCATGAATCTTTATTCCAGCATACAATCAATTTTTTCTTAGCTGACCCTGATTTTTCTGATTTTCTGAAGTCTTGAACTGCTGATTCCGTTTTGCTTTCCCTCTAAGAACTATAGTTAACAGCACACACACACACAATTTTGTACGTTTCATTTAATAGAAATTTCAATTGTATGTTTGTAATTAAGGATGTACAATGAAATGATTTATAAAAAGCTGTTTTAATGGTGCTCTATCAACATGTCTAATACCCCCTTTTGACCAAAGCAAACCAAATGTTGCTCCTGGCTTTGCATGCCCATTGGTATCCAAACATGACTGGTCCTCGGGCCACTGTTGCTTCAATTTGGCGTACATAGTGAAAATCTTTTGTTTAATCTCCCATAGATAGGTCAGAACATGCTACACTAGCTCTATTTTTAAAAAATGGCTGTCATAAGCGGTTTTAGTTTGTCCTTGGTCACAATAACCCCATCCCCCGCCTCTGATTTAAGCAATGTTGGCACAATGAACTGGTTCCAGATTAACTGACTCCAAACTAGCACCTGAACCGCATAGAGAAAGAGAAGTTTAGCTCCAACTTATAAGCTTTTAAGCAGTCTATAGTGATATAATAGGAGCTCTTGTTGTGAAAGGTAAAATGTTTGTAGTACACTAATTGACATGTGAGTGGAATAAAGAGTTCGCACCTCTGGTTCAGACAATGGATATATTCTATATCCCAGTAAAATGCAATTAATGTATTCTATGAGAAAAAAAAAGAATCACAGTATTTGTAGTGTGTGTGTGTGTGTGTGTGTGTGTGTGTGTGTGTGTGTGTGTGTGTGTGTTTGTAACAGAATACATTATTTCATTTTTCACATAAACACAGAACATTACATGACAAAATCAGTAGGTAGGAGTTAAAAAGATTTTTTTTTTTTTTTTTTTTTTTTTTTTTTAAATAGTGGGCATTATATCATTAATTCCCAGCACTCTCCACCCCTCAAAACAAGAAAGGAAAGCTGTTTTTGCCACAGAAAAGGTACACAGACAGGCTTGGCAGGTTGAGAATACCCCTGTCCTATGGAAGATGACAGTATAAGTCTATAAGATGTAAGTATAAGTAAGAGGAGTGAGGCACACATGTGTGATGTATTGATTCGAGATACGCTCTTACATACTGTGCTTTTAGAGGACATAAGGACATTGTTCTGGTGGTCTCTGGGAGTGTCAGTTGTGGTTTGCCCACATTTGCCCCCTCCGCAACACAACAACAAAAAATAACTAATCGGAGGAAGCAAACCAGTATTTTCCTGTCAACAGTGTCGACCCTTGTATTGATGTTGTAGAGAAACAGTTAAGAAGACACAGTCGATCGTGACACTGAATATTCCTATATGTGATTCAGATGTATGAATGTTCATTTAGTTGAATATTTTTAGAATTTGCTAGTATCAGAACAGCTTAACAGCAGCTGCAAAGAATCACACTTTTTTTGTTGTCGTGACAGTCACTGTAGGAGATGCTGTATGTGCCTCAGAATGACCTCGCTCTGTTCTGTGTGCACGTTTGTGTGTGTGTGTGTGTGTGTGTGTGTGTGTGTGTGTGCAGAGAGTGAGAGAGAAATTTGGCCACTTTTAATCACAGGAGAGACACCCTGAGCGAGCGATAGAGAGCTGTGACAATCCACTTAGTGCGCTCTGTAATCTGTTTAACCATTTAGTGAGTTGTTAGAGGAGTATGCAAACACTCTCACACACACACACAGAAGAAAGGAAAAAAAAACACACACTAGACACCCTGCAGGGCTTAGCAGTGCACAGGACAGTCTGCCTCCTGAACTGGGTAGCGATTTTAGCGCTGTAACACATTTAGAGTTGTGTGTGTGTGTGTGTGTGTGTGTGTGTGTCTGTGACACTGTGTGTTGATGTGTTTGAGACCTGCTGTAGCCACTGAGAGAAGCCAGGCCTGGAGCATGATGACAGAGACCAGACCAGGCTAAATAGAAGATCCCCCAATCCAATTACCCTGTTCCTCTCTTTTATTTCCTCTCCTCTCCTCTCCTCTCCTCTCCTCTCCTCTCCTCTCCTCTCCTCTCCTCTCCTCTCCTCTCCTCTCCCTCTCTTTACGGCCCTGTCTTCGCAGAAGCTCATGATGGCAGTCCTGGCTGCTGCTGTTGAAGTGGCTGGCTCCTCTGCTTTATGGATCAGAAGAGGATGCAGGCAGGATTATAAGCAGCAGGTTATGAGCAGCAAACATGACAGGCCAGCTCCGATTTAGGAGGGTTATGTAAATGTGCTTGTCGACAAAATATGTTTCTCTGCCCTCAGTATTTTCTCTCTGTCTCTCCCTCTCTCTGGAAAAAGCTAGATAGTTTTGGTTTGCAGGAAGCCGAGTGGTGTTGAAGGCAGGGAGGGGAGCTAAAAGAGAAGATTGTTATGGAGAATGATGTGTAAAAGAGACACACCGTTAATGTTTAATTTTCTCCAGACTCTAGTGCTTATTCATCTGCACCAGGGGCAAGGAAAGGTGTTGACTGAAGTCTTTATGAGAGAGGCTGAGAGTGAGAATACATTACAGAGAGAGGTGTTCTTTTTAGTTTGAGAGAGCAGACAAAGTAACGTGGAGGAGAGCTCGGAAAGATTGACGAGACGGGGAGCAGAGCAGAGGAGAGTTTCTTCAGTTGGCAGAGAGCAGCTTTCGTTATACATTTTAACCTCTGTGGCTGAAATACTGCTCTGCAGGTCGTGCCTAATGGCATTGATCATTACAAGAATACCTCCTTCAGACTGCGTAAACAGTTCTCCAGACATACAGTTAAGTACCATGACTCAGACGTGGAAGTAAATATTGCCTGAGAGAAGAGTATAATAAACATTCTTGGTGAAGGTTTGCAATCAACAAATATTTTCTTTTAGAAACAAAAGACTTATGAGTGCAGTTACCAATCACACAAGTGTGTGATTGCTTATTTGTGTCACCGATGGAGTTGGCGGTCATACACAGCTCATATCGAACGCTAAGCAGCCGCAGGAAAGTTATGAAGCCTTTCTCCTTCTCTCCCTCCCCTCCCCTCCTTCCCATTTAGCCCACCACTTTTTCAGCACGAGTTTAGATCTCTTGGCCGATGTTTAATTCATTTGTACTAATGTCTCGCTCACTCATGCTCTCCTTCACTCTCATGCGCTCCGTCTTGCTCTCTCGCCAGCCTTTAGTCCCCACGGTTCTCTAATAGAGTTGTTTTACCTTCTGTCTCACTCTCACTCACTGGCACACACAAATTCACACACACTGCTGTCCACTTTTGTCGGTGGGGCACATGTCAGCTGTCGCTGGGGTCGGGTGATGTGGCTAAAGTCATTCTTGTAATATTTAAAGGGATGTTTTACAGCATTGTTACGTCATAATATGGCAAATGTCCCAATTATCGTCCTCTGGGAAAGAAACATTCACGTTGATGATGAATTAGTGCCGGTCGTAGCTTAAATACATGTTGGCCTCATACATGATACAATTTCAGGATGATGGCAGCCTTCTCTGCATGTATCTGCAGGCTGAGTTAAAGCATTAGCACCTCTGACTCATTCCTTTTGTCTCTGCCTTTTAAGTTTAAGTCAGAAACTTTGCTCGGCTTTAACTTGAACTTTTCTGTCGTCGCAGGTTTCATCCATCTTTCTTTCCTCTCAGTATCTCACAGTAATTCAGTCCTTTTCTGCCTCTCCCTCTGTTTCTGCCTCTGTCTGTGCCCAGATCTGACGGAATGGAAAGTATATACAGTCACGTATAAATATCTCGGGCACTGCTGTCTAATCAACACAGTGAAACATTTCACTTTCACCGACTGAAATCTGTCAGTGCCGAGCTCTACGTGGGAAAAAAAAAAAAACGTTTTTGGGTGAAATGGTGGAGCGCTTCAGAAAATGAAGTTGAGTAGCAAATCACATCATTGAAATTTCAAACACAAATGAATAAAGCTGTATTGCAGTTATACATGGGTCAAAGTTATGTAGCTTGAGTAGTTTTTATATGGTCACGCTGTATCTCTGATGTAAAGAAAATGTATCACTGTTTCTGAAGTAGTTTGATACCTTACTTGGAGAAATATAAAGATGTTTTCTACAGATTGTTGATTGTGCAAAATCAAACAAAAAATATTATCTAAAAACAAAAAGACACAAGAAATATGTCTAAGAATAATGGCCTTGGCTAAATTTGAATTTATATCAGTGCTTATTTCATCACAGATTTAATAAGCCTAAGTCTGATTCTGATCAGACATTCGAAGACAATTTTTGATTTGTGATCATTTTCATTATGCTGTGCTACACACTTAATGTAGGATTGAATTTGCAAGGTGTCAGCATGTGAACTGTAGCACCCATTCTGCCCTCAGCATCTGTGTGCACATGTAAGTCTTTGCTGTGTTCGTTTGTCTATTTGCATTAGTCTGAGACTTAGGTTAACTTTTCTTTGTACCACTTTTCCTTGAAGTCTACAGGCTCACACACTCCTGACATCTCTCCTTGTTGGCCAGACTGCAGAGCGCTCGGGGCCATGTTGTTTTGTCTTCTGACGGACAGACAGAAAGAGAGGGGGAAAAAAAAAGAGAGAGAGACTTACCCTGGCCAGTGATTACGCCAGTTTGACACTGCAGACATAGAAGGGGGGGGATCAGTGCATGAAGAGAAGTGAAAAAGGCACCGTAGAAAACGGTGTGTAGATGATATGAATAACAATGTACGTGGTGTGTCTCCCTGGACCCTGATAACCTGCAGACCAGAGCCCGCTCCCTGTGACAGGCTGGCCTTTGTGGCCACTTTATCCCGCCTGTACACTTGTAAGGTAGAGCCGGGATAATCGCACCTAATCTAATTAAGGCTAAAGAGGGCCATGACTGAGGCTGGCCAGAAGCGAACTGGGCACTCTCACACACACACACATCAACAAACACAGCTCAGCAGCAAAATCCTGTTTGCATCAGAAAAAATAAGGTTGTCATATTGATTATGCAGATGAGGGGCTAACGGGGGCTAACTGCCTCTCGGCCAGCCGGTTACAGCTGACACGAGGAAGAAGGGATTAGGACAAATGTAGCTTGCTGTTTTCTTTCTACCATTTTGCATGTACCACTTTCAGGTCCACAGCAGCATTGTTGCCTCTACTACTTTTCTCGTTCAGTGAGGTTGAGACCAACAGTTTCTATGGAAGGAAGACTTCTAATATTCAATTAACTAGTTTAAATCAAAGTTGTTTACAGTAGACAAGAGATCCATTTTTAACATCGTAAACTTAAGGATTTTAGGTTTTTCTTTGTTATGTATGATAGTAAATAAAGATTCTTTGAGTTTTTGGACTGTTGGCTGAACAAAGTAGCCTGTGGAATAAGCCCTTTTAACATTTATTGGGCACTTTATATACAAAACAATTCACACATTAATAGTGAAGATAATCAGCAGATTAATCGAAAATCGATCGAATGTTTGCAGTCCTAGCTAGAAATAATGCAGTCAATTTCTGGCAAATTTTGAACAACTTAAATTATTAAGACATAATGCACACAAACAGACAAATATACAGATACATAGTAATATATCCTAAGGCTCCACAATATGTTAAATATTTCTAAGATCTGGAGAACAAGATTTTTAGGGCAGGGAATCTATGCAGCACTACATTATTCGTCATAATGCTGTGTTTCACACATCTGATGTTTTATTTAAAGAAAATTCAGCTTCGGCTATTTGGATCTTGCGCTTGGTCAAACTGTTGTTTCCATAAAATTTTCAATGTATGCACTTATCAATAAAATGACAATTAATCCATTGAGCAGTTTTTTGGATTAATCAGTTAAAAAAATGTAGTGACCTTTGGCTCTTACAAGGTCTGAGAGCTAGCAGAAACAACTTTCATTGTCTTGTTTTTTCCCGTAAACAGTCCAAAACTCAAAGGTACTTAATGAAACTCATACACAACATATTGAAGTGGTAAATAACTAAGTCTGAGAGGGTAGAACTAGCACATATTTGGCACTTTTGCCAGGTTAAACTACTTAAAGGAGAATGAAAACTGTTGAATTAATTTGATAAATTGACTAATTGTTTCAGCTCTACTTCTGGGTATAGCCTGCGAGAACATATTGTGGATACATGGTTGTCAATACACTGTCTGCGTAGGTGTGCGCGTGTGTGCGCGGGCATGCGTGGGTGCCTGTATATGTGTACACACTTGTCTTCAGGTGTGTGTGTGTGTGTGTGTGTGCTTAGCCAGCCGGCAGCCAGATTGCTATTTCCCCCCTCTGCCCCTATAGAAAGGCCTGGGTATTCTCTGGATGAGGGTGTGATGTACAATTGAAGGGCAGGATTGAAACTGATTACCTTGTTAACTCCTGGCACCCACTGGCAGCTTGAAATAGACCTGAGCGCCAGGGCCTGATTTGCAAATGAATTACCTCTCGCCCGGCCCTCCCCTTCCCCCCTCCCCTCCACTCCCCCGTCTTCCTCCCTCTCTCTCGTTCTTTTTTTTTTTTTTTTTGTCCATTCGATGCCAAGATCATCTTTTTATATTGTGCCATGACAGATGCTGTGCCGGGCTGCCATTGTTCCCCATCAGTTTTTTCTGGGGCCGCAAGGAGAGCCAAAAGATTTCCACATGTGATTTTAACACAAGCGTCCCCCCTTGCAGTACAGCCCAGTGCTTTATTCTTTGTATACCGGTACTGCAATCTACAGAGTTTTGGAGCGGGGTGGAAAATGTTGGGGAGCGTCATTGTCTCTGTCTCAATAACGGGGAGGTATTTCTCTGATTAGGAAAGGTTCTAATTGGGAGGTATGAAAAGGACTGCTGGCTATTGAAGAAACCGCGGGGAAATTGATTGCTCTCCGTGTCTCCCTTTTGCGTTTTCTCTCTATGTCTTTGTCCCCCTCTCCCTCTATGTAACACACTAAAAAGAAGTCAATTTTCTTTCAAACTTGGCCCCGGTTTTCAATTCCCTTCAGCATGGAGGCAGTGTGGTTAGGCTGAGAAGAGGTGTGGGCAGTCTATAGAGAGACAAGCTCCCTCTATGGTGTTTAATGTGTGTTTAGATATGTGTGTATATGGATTTGTGCATCTGTTAAGTTGTTCCTGCCTCAGAGTGAGTTGAAGATGGTTGATGATAAGATGATAATGTTGTACTGATGCATGATTTGTTTTTTCAATAGCAAAGTAAATGCCTCTCTTGCCTCCTTCTGCCTAATGCAGGGACATATTTTTTTGCTTTCCTTTTCAAAAAGCGAGTGAAACCTTGATGACATTGTATCACATCTTAGATTTAGATTGAAAAAAAGCTGGGTTTTCTCGACAATTATATGGCTTAGGCACAGCACCCAAGTGGTTTTGGACACCCCCTGAGTCAATATGGAGAGCATAGAAATTAACTAAGCGACAGATCTAATGATTGTGGGGGAATTTCTTACCAAGTTTTATCATTACGGTTAAGGTTTATTATCTGCATCTTTTCAAACTTTTTATACACAGGTATGGTGAAAATAATGCACCTCTTTCTTAGAAGAAATTGATGATGTTCAATTATCATGAGACATGTAATAAAAATCTTGCAAAGTTTCTAGAAATGTAGTCTTTAAATTTAGTCCTGCTCCACAAGTGTTCCTAGCCCTCTCTTTCACTTGTGTGTTGTCCAGGACCAGGTGTCAGACATGGGCCACATATGAACAGGTGTGAATGTGTGTGTGTGTTAATCGCAGTGAGCAGAATGGCAGGTCATAAATCACCCTCCTCTTTTCTTATTCCTCCTTTTTTCTGACTTTTTTATTGACTACACTTAACCCTCCCTCAGAGAAACATTAAGTGCTGAATTTGTTAGCCCCATTTTTAATGGACTGCTTTTCTCCACCATTTTGGGATTATGCTAAAGTAGAGCCCCCTCCATTGGGGAGGGAGGGGGGGCAGACACTCGTGAACCGCAAATGTATGCGTGCATTTGTGTCCGTGTGTGTATGTGTGTGCGTGTGTATGCACGCTGAATTACATAGAAAGCATAGAAGCATAAGTCTGTGTTTTGTTCCCTCTTGTGTGTTCTGCATGGGAGAGTGACAGCCCCTGACTTACCCCTACATTATCCCTTCCTGTGTGTGTGTGTGTGTGTAGGTGCGTGCGTGCGTTTGTGTGTGTGTGTGTGTGTGTGTGTGTGTGTGTGTGTGTGTGTGTGTGTGTGTGTGTGTGTGTGTGTGTGTGTGTGTATGTCTCCCCCAAGCCCTTCTCTTTGCTGTATAAAACCCTGAGAGGTAGCTCTGATAGTAGACACACAAGAATACAATTTCAATTTCAATTGGCAGCCCTGTTAAAAAGGAGCTATGGAGATGGCAATCAGGCCTGGGGGAAAGCTGAGCTCCCTGTATTATTGTGTGAGTGTGTATGTGTGTGTGTCCCTCGACTACTTAATATCAAGCCTTTGCCTTCTATTAGTTAAACAGGCAGATGTCACTGATGTGGACTGTGTATTCGTGCATTGTGTATTTTATTTGTGTGTGTGTGTGTGTGTGCGCTTGTGTGCACGTGACTGCTTGCTCTGGTGTCCCCATCACATTGACTCTTTAATAAATATGCCTGCCATTCTATCAGCAGTCAAACAACATATGAATGCTCAATGACACGCTTGACAAGGCATGCAACTGTGGCAAATGGGGCGCGCGCACAAACAAGCACACACACACACTTATGAATGATGTCTCTTTCATAGCATTACAGTGTCCTGTCTTCCTTTTACTGCTTCTCCTCTTTCCCCCTCTCCTCACTATCTCTGACTGGTATCTGGTTGATAGAATAGGCGTGCATTATGAAAGAAGAAATAGTTGAGTAGGGAATATAATGCGGTAATAGGTTGGTAATCTGGTAAAAAATAAATAAATAAATAAACGAAGCTTAATTCTGGACCCCTACTTGTGACTCATATTGAAGAGTTTAGTAGAGTTACCACATGTGCATCCTCGCAGTGTTTTAAGCATCACAGGATTAAACTGGACAACAGATCATTGTATTTTAACTACTTTAGAGTTGTTGTTTTTTGTATCACATCAAACGAAATGGGCAATTAAATTCAGGAGTTAAGGTTATTATTGATTGTTTCAGCACTGATTGTAAAACGTCTTCAGTCTGGCAACCTTCAGTTGTAAATAAACGAAAAGAAATGTAAACTTATGCTAAATTATGCTAAACTTATGCCAAAAAGAAGTTGTTCTGCATTTTATTGCTCAGAGCTATTTTGTGCATTTAAGTGACAAGGAAGAGCAAAGGGAACACTACAGTGGCTATGAAATACATGAATTTGTGAACCATGGTAAAGGTTTCTTACATCACTCAATTTTTTACTTTCGTCTGCCATATTTCAGCATCATATTATGTCAACTTACCAAAGTTGCCATTCCAACTTGAGACAGCATTCATCGAAATTTTCCCAATTGGACAAATTACAAGTGAGCCATTACACCCCTAGATTTGACCGCAAATTTCAGGTCATTGTCCCAGAGGGGGGAATTAGTCTTGTAGTCGGATAGAATGGAGAACACACGCAGAGAAAAATAAAGTTCATGAGCAACATAATAGGATGTATAAAACATGAATGCGTGAACTGACAACAGGAAACCTGACCAAAACCTAGCCATGGCCAAAAACATCACCTGCCCCCAGTAGATGAATAAGGAAGCTGATCATCAGCTGAGTCATCATAGAGATAACAGAATTATTCATTCTGTTAAATCTGGCCTTTTGTAGTCCAAGTCTCTGCCCGGAGGGGAGAAGCTCACACTCTTCCTGTAGAGGATGTAGAGGACACTGTAACACATCTCGAGCCTTAAGATAGCTCTTTCATTGAACACATAAGACAAATTCTGCAATTTTCTGTCAGTAAATGTATATATGATTTTGAAAACCTGGAGTATTGTCGTAAAATGCGCAAGACCCTCTGGTTCAATGTCATTTCACCAGATTTACAATTAGATTTTCAATACTGGGGCATTGCCACACAAGTGAAACTAAGACATCATTTCGATTGACCTGTTTGCCTGTCGTCACTGACTGCTGACAGGGTTAAAAGGTTAATACAGCCGGTGGAAGAGATCTGTGGTAAACCTGGCCAGCAGTGGACAGTGAAAGGGTTAAAGCTTCCAGACTCAGGACAGCAGCCCTGAGAGGTAATGCATGGCTGATGAGTGCTGGGCTAATGGGCAGCTCTGTTAGCTGGAAATCAAATGACTGCCTCTGCATTTTAAGTCCCTCTGTCGCCTCCATTGACTGACTAAAGATATTTATCTCTGCCGTGTCAAGGGGTGGTGGGGGGGGGGATGAGGAGGATGAGGAGGAGGGTTCAAGCAAAGAGGGGACGAGAAAGAAAAAGAGACGGGGTGAGGGGAAATACGGGGACCTGAAAAACCTGAAGACCTAATGCAATTATTAGAAACTTGACCACAAATGACAACTCATCTGGTGCCGGCTCTGTAATTAATTGTCTGCTAGCAGGAGCGCTGGGGTTTGGGAGGGTGAGGGACGGGGTGGGGTGGGGGCGGAGAATGAGAGGCAGGTGGGTGATTGGGAGAGGACAAAATGACAGGCGAAAAGAGTCACAGGGAAGTAGATGAGGTAAGATGAGGCAACAGCTTAAAGGTCCTCGTTAGTGTGAATGAGACCATCGAACCGAAACATGTACTTTGAGTGACAGAGGCCGAGAGAATGCATGGATAAGACAGCGAGAGGGAATGACATGGATATAAGATGGGAGAGCCGAGGGGGATAAAAGAGCTGGAATGAAGAAAGTCCAGACAGTGTGATGGATCCAGAGACCATGTTAAATTGGTCAATATTGACCTCGCCAGGGCTCTGTTTAACACTCACACTTGTTTGTCCAGTTTTACTTAATTGACTTTGGATAACTAATTACCATTTCCCGGCACAACAGCATATTACTCTCCTCTGTCTCTCCCTCTCCCTCCCTCCTGTCTTACTTGCTAGTCTCCGTCTTTCTGTCTTGTAGCTGTAATGAAGGGGAGGCCGTCTGCATGCGAAATACTCCCAGATCTCGAAAAACTGTATTACGCAACGTTTCGACTTTTAACTTAACCAGAAATTCCCAAAAAGACTTTTCAGCCACATGTTCTGGCAGGTCACAGCTGTGAAGCTCACTGAATGTCCATTGGCTGTTGCATCTTAAGGGGAAATTTTGCTGATAGTATACGGGAGTGCTACGGGCACTTTTACGATAGAATCAAAATCGCTATTTTGGCTCGACACAACATGAAACTTTGCTCGTTGTATCACCAGGGTCTCTACACATGAGCATTAAGAACATTGTTTGTGTACACAGAGTTTACTAAAAAGAAAGTTTTTGAACAACTCACGTTAGCAGTTGCTTTTTCCACAGTCCTGCAAGCCAGAAGTATCGATTACCAAATGTGACTTAACTTGGACGAGAGTCACGCAATTTGGTGATAGTTTTGCTTTAAGCTTGTCTGATGAAGAACTAATTTACCATTTTATAGATCTCAGGTCCAAGATCAGTGTTCATCAACAAGCTTGTGATCAAGCATGTAAATAGACAATTTTGTCTTGTTATTCTATCTTTAGACACTGAAGACTCAAATCATCAAATATTTCAATCCAGAGTTTCTGGAGCTTTTAGTCTCAGGAACTACTTTTCAAGAAAAACTTAAGCCTGTTGATGTGTGGGTTTACATGATGGTGTAAAGACCTGTGAAGATACGACACATTAGTCTGTTTGATTATACAACATCTTTGTCATTTGTCCAGCTGTTGTATGCTTTCTGCTGTAACTCCATGTTGGCATGACGAAGCACAGTGAACAAAAACAAACATGCTGGCTGAAATAAAGTACTATGATATTCAACCAATCAGAAATGATCAGTGCTGCAAGCTCTATTCCCAAAGTCCCTGTATTATTTGAAAGTTCTACCCCAGAACAAGGACTTTTTGGGGGATAAAACAATGGCCCTGTAACATAATTTAGACCCTGATCCCTGAGGTGGAAACGCACTTTCTTCCACTCAAGGTTCCTAGTCTCTAGGAAAAGTTCCAGCTGTGGAAACACGGCCAAAATGTCAGTTGTGAAAAAGACCTTATGTACCAACATTTTCCTAAATTAAGTAGATGACTAAATGGTTACACGTTACATTCATTTTGGCAGACTTGTAGCTGAAGCAGCTAGTATTTGGAGAACCTTCGGGGGTACAGCTTCTTGTTCAAGACAAGAATGGAAGAGCTGAGGATTGGACCTCCAATGATTATAAAAAACTATGGACCGTCGTTGACAAACTAGTTATTATAAACATACTACAGGGAAAATGGTTGGCTGTATTGTTACTTGTAATAATAACAATTGTATTGTAAAATTTTTAATGTGCTGCCCAGTTTCTCAATTGAAGGTAAACTGAAATATGTGACGTCGCCGCTACACCTGTCACAATGAAATCCGAATTACTGTCTGTCTGCTTTATTCCTGTCTTTCCATTTCTTCACTTCATCTCTCCCTCCCTCCCTCCCTCTCTGCCTGCTGCGTGCCCGGGCTATAATGTGCTCCTATGGTTGTAGTAAGCAGGCCACAGTGTCTCTGAGGCCTTGTGCTACACCACCATTACTATCTGGCTTGCCTCCACTACAAATTGGATGAACAGGCACTGACACATTTTCAATATTATTACATTAAACCAAGTGGATTTTGATTGATAACCTAATATTGGCCTAATGCAAAACATCAATCATGGCAAGTATATTAATTATTTAATATTGTGGCGTAATTCAGAAATCGATGCCGCCTCTACGTTGAAGGCATGGAGGGAGGGAGGGAGAGAGGAAGGGAGAGATAAGGAGAAAAAGAAAGCGCTGTCCCTGAAGACCTCAGCAGATTATATGATGTTTTGAAAAGAGAGATGAGGATGTAAAATGGTGTGTGTTTGTGTGTGTGTGTGTGTGTGTGTGTGTGTGTGTGTGTGTGTGTCTCTAATGGATAGAGCCATCCCTTCGGCCCTGGTGCGGACAGCGCCGGACAGCTTGCCCTTGATAAAGTCAAGACAACAGATGACAGAGTGGAGAGATTAAATGCATGTGAAGAGCTTAATAAAGGCTGGATCACAAAAATAAAAGACAGAGAGAGAGAGAAAAAAAAAAAAGACGTGGTTATAAAGAAAAGGAGTGAGGGGGGAAGAAAAAAGCGAAGGGAAATGAGTGGAGGAGGAGGGATCGAGCGCTGCGTCTCCCCTGTGTTAGATTGTTTCTCACTAATTGCGCTTCATTAGCGGATTACACACACTGTCACCACGGTAACAAATGTCTTGCCCGTCATGTATAATGAATGTGGCGGGGTGTTTGTCAGAATGTAATGTAATTACGGCTAGATGAAGTTTGCCTTAAGTGGTTGACTTGTCTGCATGTGGCTCACTGACAGAGCAAAGAATAAACAAGCAAACATCTCCGTGACTTCTTTTTCCTTCTTGTTTGTTAATATTTATGTTTTCCTTCATTCCTTCGTACCATTATTTAGAAATGTTGATGATGTGGGAACGGCTTAGGTCTGTGGTCACACTGGGTATATGGGACCTGGCCCTGATGGATGGATGGACGGACGGATAGATGGAGGAAAGTAGGGAAGGGGTGGGATGGATTAGACAGTATGTAATTTTAGAGATGGTGTAGATTTACACTGTGATGCTGCTGGCTGCATTAGCAACTGAAGCCTGTCGATAAGCCTTCCTCCCTCTCAGCATACACACATATACACAGAGAAAGAGAGAAAGCGAGAGAGAGACAGACAGACACAGAGAGAGAGAGAGAGAGAGAGAGCGAGTGAAACGCCACTGCCAGGGTGGAGTTGTCAGTAATGGGGGCCAGAGTTGGATGAGGGGGGTGCTGGGATCGGGGACGGGGCTGTTTGTGTTCTCTTGATCTGTTGATTTCCACTGCTGCAAATTTGAAATGTGCCAAAATTGCATCTATTATTTACTGCCAATTTGCTCTTTTTAAAAACCGACTGCCCCCCACACCCACCCACCCTCCTCTTCTTCCACGTCCCCAGCTCGCCTTTTCTGCCGTTGCTACCCTGATAATCACACACACATTTTTTTTATTAATTCACAGATAATAAGCTCTGAGTTCTCTCTCTCTGTACTTGAAAATTATTATTATTATGACTGCCAGCAGTGCTGCGACAGTATCAGTTAACCTCTGTGTGGTGTCGACGCAAACACACACACACGCACTTCAGTCTGAACAATTAGGATGTTTATTCATTATCCGTTTTATTTTTCCTTTTGATTTACCGAAACCCTTTTTGATGTCACCTGCTGACTGCTCGCTCAACAACTGAAAGAGGAACACAATGAGGTGACTGTGACTGTTGCTGACTGTATCCTAGCAAGAGCTGGAACAATTAATCAAATAGTCCATCAATAGACAATGAATGGGCAACTACATTGGCAGGTGTCAGGTTCTCAAATGTGAATATTGTTTTCTTAATCTACTTCTGAAAAATAAAGTCTATCTTTGGACTGATGGTTGGACAGAAAACATTTGAAGTTAAAGGTGCATTGTGTTGTTTTGGGAAAGACATTTTAATCAGAAGAGAAAGATGTTCACTGACTGATTTTTGATACTTAATCAAGCTAATGATTATGATAAACAAGCTCTTGGTTTTCATAACTGAATAGACTGAATAAACTGACCGTAGAGGACAACACTGTTTCATACTGTTTTACTTTGTTTATATGTGATGCACCCTGACACCCTTCTAGCTTCAAACAGTGTTCTGGGAACCTTATTTTCCTCTGAGAGCAGCTTGTTTATTCAGTTATGGAACAAATAAATATATCTGAGTTTCTATTATTGCCTCATTAATATTGTAAATATTAAAATTCTGGGTTTGATTTTCTTCTCCAAAACTACATAGTACCCCTTTATTTTTTTTCATTCAAGCCTGTGAAAACTGTTTGTTAAACGAACCAAATAATCAACAAAATAGTGGATAGATTAATTAACTATAGAAATAATCATTAGTTGCGGCTCTAATTCCAGCTAGAAATGTTCATTAACCACATTTGGGATAGAGTTTGTTCTTCTGTCTCTCGTGTGTATATGTGTTTGTATTTTTTGGTGGCTGTGTGTGTATGCGTCTGCAAAAATGTTCTTTTTATTAAATGACGTTTTGTGTCGGCACTTTATTTACAGTGGGGGAAATGTGTTGTTGTGTTGCAGGGACGCCGGGAACATCAAAGGCAGATTAGAACATCTGGTAAGTTTTATTCGACACCCCCCTCCCCTCTGTTATCCCTCACATATACACACACTCACTCTCTCTCTCTCTCTCTCACACACACACACACACACACACACACACACACACACACACACACACACAGACACACACACTTTGATATCTGCATTCCTAATGAAACCTCCGGAATCGGAGCCGAATACCTGCAGCTAACAGGCAGGGAGAGAAAGAGACAGAGAAAACAGTGATAGAGGGAGGGTTGTGTCTCCCCGAGGGTCTGGTCCAGCTTTTATATTAGCGTTTCATTTATCCCATATTCTGCCCAAACACACTCTCTCTCTCTCTCACACACACACACACACACACACACACACACACACACACACACACACACACACACACACACACACACACACACACACACACACACACACACACAGGTTATCCACTGTGTTCCCTTTTAATTATTTGTGGATATTTGCAGGGTTTCTGCATGTGAGCAGACCTGTTTGCACATGGATAGGAAGAAATATGAAAGGATAATATTTATATTTTTTTTTAGACATGAATGTTGGAGGCATTCACACACACACACACACACAAGCACACACCCACTCTCCTTCTCCCTCTCCCTCCTCCTGACAGCATGGGGCCCTTCCCTCAGTCTTCTCCCATCCATGAATGGAGGGCCCGCTGGAAACGCTCTCCCGGGACAGACCTGAAAATTTAATAGCGATCATTTCCAAGGTTCCTCTTGCTACTCGCTTTAATACGGGGTCAGAGTGCTGTGCAACAAAGTGAAAAGGTTCTCTCTCCTCTTTTTGGGTGGGAAGGAACCGAGGTTTGATGTGCCCCATATTCCAAGGGATGAATTATAGACAGGGGTCAGCGAGGGTCCCGGCTCTCTGTGGATGTCTCGCGCCCTCCCTCCCTCGCCTCACTGCATACTAAACCTCAGCCCCCAGCACCCTACGCAAATGACCCCCCGCCCCTCCACGTGCTACGCAAATGACCCTGAATATGCCACACAAATGACTGGCCCCCGAAATTCAAACAGTTCTCAGTAACTCTCCGCTCTCCAACTTATCCACACAGCGAGCGGTGGATAAGACAAAGTTCAACCTCAGCTCTCAACGTTACGAAGCTCACTCGCGGAATTGTTCCCTAATGTTTTTATTGACTGTATTCAGAACTCCCATTGAAGAGGAAGTAGACTTAAGAGTAGAGTGATTACTATTATTACATGCACAGTTATGATTGACACCACTTTTTTGTTCCGCTATGTTATGAGGGCCCTATATGTTATATAGATTTCTCACTCAGATGCGCACTTAAATTAAAATGAGGGACATTAAATATAGTGCACGATACAGTAATGGTCTAGTTTGGGTTTGGAGATGTCTGTGGGTGGGTCCGGAGGTGTGATTGATGCAGTGTTCCATAAAAGGTGGTGTGAATTATTCAGGAGAGGATTACATGCATAAACAGCATTAATCAATACATGCATTGGCAGTTATATCTGGGCAAACATTAGGCAGAATGTGACTCATGTGGAGATGAGATTATCTCTTAAAGCAAGTGAAGGAATGCAAACTCATTTCCATACGACACAAGGGATACTGCAGGGTGAATACTGTCCGTGCAGACTAATATTTCTCTATAAGCACATCATGTATAGAAGAAGTTGCAAATGATGTTTCATGTTTGCTAGTATAGTGACTTTTTAAACCAACAACAAAGATGACAATGTGTTAGCTTTCCTCTGAAAGAAAAGACCCAGTCACCTTTAGTCAACTCTAGTTTTACATTTTGACCGAGAAGTGGTGAGGAATGACTGGATATCTTAAAAGCGATCATTCAGATTTAAAAAAATGTATTCTGAAATGCAGTGGGAGGCTAATGAAGTTTTTTTTAAAACAGGTAGGATATGTTCCCCTCCTGTTGGTTATGAGTCTGGCTGCGGCGTTTTCAATCAGCTGAAGTTTACATCATTGTGTATATTAGCGTTAGCGTTAGGTTTCTTGGCAGGGGTTAGTGAAGCTGGTTTGCATGTGTGTTTTATATGGTTTTTGCATTAAGTGGACCTATGGGGACAGATTATATCATGTTTGCATTAGGCCCTTAATAACTGCCTCATCTTTAGCAGGGTAGCTCAGGAATTACACACACACACACACACACACACACACACAAACACACATTAGTGTATTTACCAGTGCTTTTTTTGTATATGTGTCTTTGGGAATTTGAATACCTGAATACTGAGTGTTTGAATTTATGGGTGTGTTTATGCTTATGGGGAGATTGCACCCCAGTAGTCAGCTGCCTGGGGAGTGCAAGACTCTGATTACGATTCGGGACGGAGAACCGTAAATAATGGAGCTCGTCTCCCTCTGAGGTGGAGTTGCTGGGCTGTTCTAAGTGTTGCTTCGCTCTATACCTCACACATATATCCCAGCAGATTTCTAAGCAGGCATTTATGGCTGTCTGTTGATGTACTGCTCTTAAGATTAGTGCACCAACCATATTGACACTTATCATGTTTTTTTTGTTTGTTTTTTTTGCCTAGCTCTAGTCATATTATCAGTTACCTCCATCCTGGTAACATCATTTTTTATGATAATTTACCTCCTAATATTAATTTAAATCAGTTGCAAAAGTTGTCAGAGTCTGTTGTTTATTCATAACAAAAACAAAACTTGCAAAATTTCCACACTGATGTGACAATCAAGCTTCTGTTCAAATAATTCTCGCTCTTGATTTTTCATGATGAATACTAACGGTACCTCCTCCTGTTAAGTTAACAGTCTGAGTGAATGACTGCTGCAGTAATTAGGCGGGCAATTAAGATTTATGTGGTCTGAGGGTTGTTTTATTGTTCGTGTTTGTTTTGTTTTCGTATTTCAGCAGATTGACTCAACGCGATCAGTGGCAATACAGACAGAAAGACTGAAGCTAATTGCTCCCAGTGCTCTGCGTTAGTCTCTGCTTTTGTATACGCGCGCACACACACGCATATGAAACACACATACAAAAGCACTGAAGTTTGGAGTTGTATGATTCCTTGCTCTGGGAGAAACTCAGCGATAGTGAAAGAGGTGGCCTACAGCAGCTAATCAGTCCAGATGCACAGCTTCATAGAGAGAAGTAGAAGAAAGCCAGCAGCTCAATCAATACACAAGGAATCAGCCTCATCAGGATTACTGGCTCAATCAGCAGCTGTACCCAGCGTTCTACCGTGCACAGTGCCCGGGGAGGAAGAGAAGAAGAAAGAGGGGCGTAGATGAAGAACAGGGGGGAAAGGGAGATGCGTCATCGGTCTGAGGATGGGTGTTTGAATAAGTTGCAGTGGTGTTGAGCATGAAAAGCTGGTATACAGGTCGTCCCAGCGCTGCAGGTTGAGTTGAGGTCACAGGAAACTGAAGGGACTCATCTGTGTTGTCAGTGGCGAGTTTGAATTAGTCTTCGATGGGACAAAGTAGGCCTTTCGTAAAAGCAACCACAATGTGTTGGTGGAATTGTTGTGCTCTTATTTTGGGGAAAGAAAAATACTACTATATGGAATAGGTGTTTTAATTAAAGGTGTTTCAATTAAATGACATCTTGGACAAATTAAGTCGGTATACTATATAAAGTCAGCTTAGTATTATAGGTGTAACAATTCAGAAACTACCTGAAAGGCCCTGTCACAAACCTCTTCTTCATCACTTTAACTTTCACCTTTAACCTGACTAACTCACATGTCAGAAAAATCTGACTTCCTGCTGTTTTATAGTCCTGTAAACAAAAAGTCGACAAAAGAACAAAAACTGCGGGTGGAAAAATTCATTTTCTCCTCAAACTTGAGTCCATTTTTATTTTTAACTCAAGTTTTGTCAAGGCTGATGGACTCTGTGCTCGCTCTGAGGCACCCTGCAATAAACCGCACTACGTGCTGCATTCAGGGGCTGCTTGTAAACTACTAACATTAAAGGTGCAAAGTATCTTTGTTTTCATGAATGAATAAACTGAATAAACACACTGACTTCTATTATGACCTCATTAATATTGTAAATATACAAATTCGGAGTTTATGTTTTTCTCCAAAACTACATAGTGCCCCTTTAAGTCTTACGTTTGTGCAATTTCCTGAAGGATTTCATTCTCACATAATGAATATCAGATACCAGAATATCCAGTTCAAACAGTCCACTGAGTTATAATATCTGGCTCTAGGTTAAAGCTGTTGCCAGAGAAATGCTTCATTTAATTTCTGTATTGAGTTTCTATTCCTCTACAGTGTCAAGAGATCAAACTGTTGTTTCCCAAATGGCCTTTAGACCCTTAATCAGATGGTATCTGTATGAAAGAAGATATCAGTAATTTCACTCGCTTAACTTGATGTCACTGCCATCATAATGTTGAAATATACTGGTTGAGTGAAGTTATGCAGGGATACATGACACAACTTCTGTTTCAGTACAGTAAAGTATGAAAAACTCCCTTCAAGCTACTTATTATGTTTTTAAAGATCATAGCTTAGACAGGACAACGAAATCAGTCAAAAAATAATATAGGACAATGAAATGGAAAAAAATAATAATCAATTTTTGTCAACTTTTTTAAAAAATCTCGCTCTCCCAAGTTAGTATTTTGCTGTTGAAGCCACTTCTTTTCTGACAGCTGCCCAACACTCCTCATTTTATTCTAAAAATATTCTACAGCATCAACAATTTATTTATACAAAGTTTCTCTGCATCATAAGCAGGCGTGTTTGCTTCATCCGATAAAGGAACGTAGAAGCGAAGCAGTTAGATCTCTTTTCTTGATGCGTCTCCAGATTGCTGTACACATGGCTTACTTCAGGGATGGCTGATGTCGTCCCAGTGTCCCTCAGTGAGTTGAAGAGTTTACAGAGGCAAATAGCCTCGTTGGTCTACTGACAGACAGGCAACAGCAGCTGTAGGCAGGACAACACACTCAGTCACACACCAAGAATGCGACAAATGTTGTCTCAGAGTGAGTTGACCTGAAGTTGTCTCAGTGTAAAAGACAAGAATTCGGGGTCAGAATTATAAATAATTGTTTCTTTTCTTTATTCTGCTTCTCTCCTCACTGTCCGACTCTAATTGTCTCATCAAACACTTTCTTTTTTTTTTATCTCTTGCTGTATCTCTTTCTTTGTTTTTCTGCTTTCTTCATTTCTAATGCGATTGTATAGGATAAAGAGGTGGAAATACAGCTCAGAGAGAGAGATTCTGGACAGATAAAGGATAGGAAAGGGATGGGGGGAGCAGGGTGTTGATAATCTGCAAACAGATTTCCATGCTTATTACACTAATGATTTCATGATATTTGATGTGGTGGCGGCGGGGGTTGGGAGGATGCGGAAGCACGGGAGGAGGGGGTGGGGTGGGCTCTTTTCTCTCTCTCATCTCGACGGCGCGGCTAAATGATGGAGTAATTTGAGTGACCTCTGACTTGGGGCAGGCCCAGACGTAATTGCATGTCATTCTGGCACGGAAGAAGGCGAAGAGGAGGAGGAGGAGGGGGGGGGCTTCACAAAATACAACGTATCCCCCTCCCTGTCTTTCCCTCCTTCCTTGCATATCACTTGTTTTTCTGTCTCCTTTTCACGCGTCTCCATCACTGTCTTCCCCTCCGTCTCACCGCGGCTCGCTCCTTGAGTGTTTCCAAAAAAATAAAAAACAAAGTCCCCCCCCCCAAACAAAAGAAAGATTGCATTAATTTTCAAATGATGATATTACATTAAGCGCGGAGATCTCATATATCAAAACGTGAGAACTACTCCCTTACTGTATGTGCTTCATCTTAATGGTATCGCTGGATGTCAAGGGCATGGAGGAAATTAAATCGGAAAGTGCAGATAGACCAAAGAAGATATTATCTCTGGATGATTGCAGTTTTGATAGGTATTCCAGTGAATTTCATTTTCTCCGGATGGGGAGAAGATGAGTTAGCCTGCACATTTGCTCATTTTTCTTCTACATGATTTATGTGAGTTGAGTATAAAACTCTCTCCTTCTACCCCCCACCCCCACCCCCCGCTTCACCCTCGCCGCCTCCCCCTTTATCGGGAACACATACATGCATGCACGCACACACACACACAGGGTAGTAAATTACTGCCTTTGAGTCGTATCCTGGCTGGGGCGGTTTACGCGGGCGTACGTTCTTGTACGGTTGTATGTGGGGTTTTGTGTATTCGTGCGCACGTGCATGTTTCGGCGTGTGCGTTCGTGTGTCTGAGATAGCAGCAGAGCCATCAGCGGGAATGATTCCAGGGAGACGGGGGAGTGTCATTACTCAGACTTGTTTACATTCTAAATACGTAATGAAATCTTGTTGGTAATAATGACGGGAATAAAAGTTTGGGAAATTGTAAAAGTGGTGAAGTTTGAGAAATGAGCCCCGGCCTGTGAAATAGCATTTGGGGGCAGGAAACGACATTATTATGCAGTGCTCCTGCCTGCCTGAGACATGAAGATGAACTGCTGGCGGGCCATAAAATGCTGTTAGCCCTAGCCTGAAGTATGGCACATTGTAAAAGAGCCCTGATCCCATATTGCCATTATATATAAAAGTATAGCCATACACAACATTATTTTTCATATAAGATGAGCTCCGATACAGAGTGGCCCAGGCCCCCCAAATACAAACACTGATAGGCAGATTTTTTTTCCCCTCCTTATAAAATATATAAATAAACATATTGCCATGGAACCCATCTCTGCCCTGATCTTATAGACCTCGATATTAAAAACAGAAATATTGCATTTTCTAGGGGCTCTGTTTTCCCCTGTCCTCTTTTGGGTATGGGATATATGTGTGTTTGTTTGGGTCGAGCGGGAGCGAGGCGTAGAGGAAGAGGAGGAGATGAGGAGGAAGCCCGAGCGGAATGCAACAAATGAAAGAAAATGGAAACAGATGAAGACTTTAAAAATATAATGAGATGAATATTGAGCGTATCAGCTCCAGAATAAAGAGAGACGGTCGAGTTTGGCGCTGTGTGTGTGCGGGTCTATATTGAAACTGTTTATTGACAGATATTTATGGTTACAGTAGCGCAATTAAGATTAATGTTACAGTATATGATGATGTCACTAGTGTCCCATGTTGCTCAGAATGGTGTTTTGGAGACGTTTGGAAACTGTCAGGTGAGTTCAGTCATTTATATATTCAGATTCTTTAGATTTTTGGTTGGATCTATGATGCAGGAAAGGAGGGAGTACATTTCACAAAGATCTCTGGCTTTGACTGCATTTTTTAATATGTATACATTTATAATGCTGCAATTTATCTGTTGACCTTGAACATTTAGTACTGTTAAACATGAGTTTTATAAGGAATTAGGTAATCTAAAACTTTTACAGCGAGGATGATTTTATTTGTCTGAGGTTTTTTTGGGAGGCTGGCTATTTGGAAAATGTACTTTTTTCTTAGAGGACATACGAGAGAGACACGAGTCACTTGCTTTGTCACGGCTTTTGTCCTTTATGCAACATTTCAGGAGACAGTATTTCATTTGGCCCCTCTCAGCACAAGGAAAATGATAACTTGCATTATCTTTGAAACTAATTATCCTCAGTGATTTGTAGCAATATGCCAAAAAAAAAAGGTGGGAAATCAACATTTAAAATGACACAAAATCAGTTTTATTAATGAGTATCTGGCACTGCACTCTATTTTCAGTGGAAAGGAACTTAGACTATTTTTATTTAATCACTTATGAATGCAGGATTCTAATGAGACAATAGATAACACCGTTTAGATCAGAAATCTGTGGGGTTCTATTTTTACTCCAAATACTTCCTCTTCCTGCTTAAATGTTTTGTGCATGGAAGCACATGCATCTCATGTTCTGTGGAGTTGTAGTAGAGATGAGATGAGCTGCCCCGACGCTGCTCCTCCGAGCTGCCTGCGAGATGATGGTTTACTGTGTCGGCAGATCCAACAGCTCGACTAATCATCAGGAGGCCCAGCGGTGCTTCTCTCTCTCTCTCTCTCTCTCTCTCTCTCTCTCTCTCTCTCTCTCTCTCTCTCTCTCTCTCTCTCTCTCTCTCTCTCTCTCTCTCTCTCTCTCTCTCTCTCTGTTTCTCTCTCTCTCTCTCTCTGTTTTTCTCTCTCTCTCTCTCTCTCTCTCTCTCTCTCTCTCTCTCTCTCTCTCTCTCTCTGTTTCTCTCTCTCTCTCTCTCTCTCTCTCTCTCTGACCCACAGTATCTATCTAACCCATCATTGCCACATCGTCCTGCCCTCTCTCTCCCTGGTCTCTTCCTCACTTCCTCAGTTTTTGCTTTGTGTCTCACCTGATCCAGGAACTGAATCTGGTCATCGCAGATTGAGTGAATGACGTATAATTAGTCAGGAAAGGACAACTGAAAGTGTGTGATGTGTGCTCCTGATGGAGGTTTACCCTTTTTCTACTCTTTCTCATGTCTTTTTCTGCTCACAAGTCATAAATTAATTCTTGCTGTTGTGAGGTATGATAGATGGAGTAAATCATGCAGAGACGGGGCGGTCTGACCACAATCTTGCGATAGAGGGCCTATCTGACCCGCTCTGCTTTAACAGGCTTTTATTCATCTGCCGACCTGACGTACTTTGCTTTGTCTGGCCGGCCTCAGGCCCACTGATAAAAACAATAAGAGTAGTCCCCTGGACCAGAGCGTGACTACAAAAAGATTAAATTTCCTGCATGCTGCACCTCATTACACGCAGCGTAGCATTGTTTTTACCAAGCCGAGAGAGGATTGTTTATTCTTCTAATGGGACGTGTTTATTTTTGACTACCGGGACAGACGCTGGGCACTTAGGCTCAACTAAGTGCGCCTCAGTGCATCTGTCATCGCTGTGGCGAGTTAGGCGGACGAGCTAAAGACATACTGTGAGCATGCTGGACTTCCTGTCACTTTCAGGGCAAGATTTAAGCGGGTGTGGGCGTCAATAATAGCCCAATAATAGTAGATTCTTTTGTGACAGCTACTTGAAAAGGAGGATGTTAAAAAAAAAGCATCTCTTTACACCTCAAAAGAGAGAGAGAGGAAATACATGGCCTGTGTTGCTGATAATAACACCTGCACCATACAGGCATGACTAGATTTCATAATGCAGCATGTATAGAGGGCTGCTGCTGCTCTTCTAGGTGTTTCAGCCATAACAAACAAAAGAGATATTTCAAGGTCCGGGCCTGTGAAACTGTAATACTCAGTTTTTGCAGTGGAAAGGAAAGAAGGACGGATTTAAGCTTCTCAATCAAAACTATTTTTGTCACTTTTCATGTTTACAGCCGAGTGCAATTATCACATCCCTCCCCTCTCTACGATGTCCAGGGAACAGCCATAAACACTTTTGCATCCATACGACATAGTTCTTTTTGAGCATGGTCCTGCCTTGAAGGTGGCCACGGCTCGGTTGGTAAAGCAGGTGGTCAATTACTCTCAGGTTTTTGTGGTGGCGCTCCTTGTCTGTATGTCAAAGTGTCCTTGAGCGGGACACTAAACTCTGAACCACTCTTAATGAGCAGGCCAGCTCCTTGCACAGCACTATCACTCTGTATTTGTGGGTATTTGAGAGACGCTGTAAAGCACTTGGTTCAGCAGTTTATAAGTACACTCAATCTACTGTATGTACGACTGTAACAGACCACCATTTAACAGTTAAAGCTTCCACATTTCTACCTGCTTAAAGCTTCTCTCTTGATGTCTTGTCCTGTCTATGTCCTTATTTTCTGTCTTCATTTTTAATTTCTTCCTCACCTTCCCTCATCTTCTCACTCTACCGCTTTTTGTCTGCAATACTTCTCGAGCTCTGAAGAAAACAAAAGCAACTTTCTCCGTCTCATCTTCGGTCCCCCTCTGACTGCTACCTCTTTCCTCACAGTGTGATCATTTAAAGCCCCTGTAAGGAAAGCGCTGCTCATTCCAAACACACACTGCCACCTTACTCCCTCGAAACACACACACACACACACACCCACACACACACACACGGAGTCCTTCTCTCTGTGTCTCATGTTTGTTTGTGTGCCTCGGAAAAGGCACAGTTCTAATTGAGGGGCGAAGCCACTTCAGATGCAGCGGGTGCCTCTCTCCCAGTGGGGGGAACAGAGATCTGCCTCTGGGGAGCACAATTAACGCCTTTTTATTGTTTACTAATGAATTACACACAGAGGAAGCAGGCATGCATGTGTGAATTACAGAGAAAAATAGAGAGTTTGTTGGGAAACAAAAACATGCATTGCTTTGTGTGTGTGTTTGCTGTCAGCTGTAAGTTGACTTCTAAAGTACCTTTCACTTCAGTTGTGACAAACATTTGATGTTAATCGTCCTGTGTCAGCTTCGTTCTGAAGGCAGGAAGCACAAACTTGTACTGATTTTTCTGCATTTTTCTGCAGGCCAATCCAACAAATCACGCATGGCTGCTGTGGTACTTGGTGCTAAAACTGAACATCTAACCAGACTCCAACCAGTGATGTTATAACAAATAGTTTCTTTGACATCATAAAAAAGCAAGTTGCTTAAAAGTTTCAGCAGCAACGGAGAATGCAGCAGCGTGTGATTCAGTGTTGTAATACCCACAGCTGGCAGGTCTGTGCGTGTGTTTGTGTTTGTGTTTTTGTGTGTGTGAATTGAGGATGCATGGACTTACACATGCCTTAAGGCCAATGTAAACAAATGCTAATGTAATTACCGAGGGGGCGTCGTAATAAACTGTAACTAAGATGATTGCACAGCGCGCAATGATCAGGTTAGTTAAGCTGTAATGTGTTATTGCTCTAAACGTCTGGTCGCACCAAGACTGATTCCTGCCTCGTTCTAATTGTTCATCAGACTAAGCCCCTTTCCACATTTTAACGGTTTCGAATTCGGCCAAGGACTTTTATTTTGCGATATTTAATCTTTTCTTTTGCTGTAAAATTGTTCCTGGGAAAGCAAAGATGCCAAAACGCAAGAAATGAATGTTCTGAAATGTGCCCCTATCACTTCTTTGTGAGGGGGGATGGAAAGTGTGTGTAGACGTCTGTGTGTGGGTGAAGGCCTCAAGTGTTCTTCATCTTCTGCGGCATAATAGTGATTAGTAATTTCAGCTGTCGAGCAGTGCCAGTCAGCGTGAGCATGATCCACCATGTCACCTGCTACAGGGGATGCACACACACACACACACACACACACACACACACACACACACACACACACACACACACACACACACATCTATGTTGCATTAAGTGTGCGTCAGGCTGTCTGCAGTGCCTTGATGTGCGTTCCATCTAGAATACTGCACCCTGACACCGCTACATTAAAGGGGGTCATTATATTTCCCTGGCTGCCACCGAAAAGTGACGTTTTTACAAAGTGACAAGTTTACAGTTTGATAAATCAGATTTTTTTGCTGTGGGGTGGGGAGCCGGGAGAAGGAATGGTGGGAGGAAGAGCTGCAGAGGAGAAGGAGAAGGGAGGAAGCGCTGCCTGTCAGCGACGCCCCGGCCCTGTCGTCTAAATGATGCTCCCAGGCAGCAGATTCAGATCCCATCCCCATTAGCATTTAATTTCTCTCTAATCCTACACAGTCTCCACCGCTGCATGGTAACGAGGGCCGCTGCGCCACGGCAGTGCCGGAAAAACCTCCGAGAGCAATCTGCGCACACGGTCGCCTTTTACAGCTCCGTGCCCTGTCATAGCCATCATTCTTCCTTGACAATTAAGACCCTCAAATCTAATAGCAGTGATATTGGAATTACAGCGAGGCCCTTTTGAGGGCATGTCAGGAAAAAGGGTTGCCCCTCCCAATACAGCTGTCAAAGCACAAGGCCCTCCCCCCGTTCATGCCCGCTAAGCGTTTCTGATGTACACACACACACACACACACACACACACACACACACACACACACACACACACACACACACACACACACACACACACACACACACACACACACTCTCACACACAACGGGAAGGGGAATATGTTGAGTCTTTGGCTGTGATCTTTGTAAAATGTGCTCTCTGTGCCCTCTTATCCAACTCTCCGAAGACTTGTTACAGCAGCTTTTGTTTTCTCTCTTCTCCTCTCTCTCTCTCTTTGTCTCTAAATTTCTCTTCATCTCATCCTCATTGATTCTCCCTGGTGTGTCAGAGATGTTGTTGCTTTCTGTTTTTCACTAGCAGGGCTTTTACAGACGACTAGACTAGTAGATTGGTGAAGTTGTCCCTCAGTGCTCCGCAAGGACAGTTTCACTCTAATGGTTTTGCAGTTAAAAATTATCCTGGGTAAAATATATTTCAGCCTGAGGGAGGCAACAGTTTTAGAGCTAGATTGCATACAGTAGATAAAGTTGTGTCAGTGTGGAGGCTGTCTGGTCTGTCATGAATCGGGCTGCAGGGTGGTATACTAATAAAGTAGATCAGCCTTTAAAATGATGCTTGGGGGAAGCCTTTGCTTTTGAGCAACATACTGAGCCCCTTTCAGCTCAAGGCTTTACTCTGTAGGTGCCCCTGACCTTCTGTATAAGAGGAAAAAAAATCTCATTAAAAAAAATCGATGATAAAAGATCATCACACTGTTGACTAATTTTCTGTTTTGTTTTCCCTGTTCGTCTTCTGCAGACTCCGGCAGAGCAAGCTAAAGTTCGAATGCATTTGGTCCTTCAGGCTGCAGGTAAGAGGATGATTCTTCCTGTCTGATCTCACTTAATCTTTCATTTGCAGAACCGTTTTACCAGTTGTGGTCACTCACTCATTCAGGGACAGCCTTAAAAGACATCATGTGAGAATACTGTGTAGAGCAGTGCTGAATCACTTAGTTCCTAGGCAGAGATGTGTCTCTCTAGCTATCCAAGCAGCCTGGTTCTAGGGAAACTTTGATTCATAGTCATACCCCTGTGATATCACCCAGGACTATGCAGTAGAGCAAGTATTTCCTATGTATTTGTGGTAATGTTTTTGCAAATACAGCACCACAAATTCTTGCTTTAATACTTTTTTATGATGATTATTTGATCATGTGAGCACTTCATGCATGCAAGTCAGGAGGCTTGTATAGTTCTGTGCTGTGTGGACATTAAAGCTGCAATGTTTATCCAATTAAGCTGCAGCTATGTTCATAATCAGTTGGTCTTTTTTTATTTTATTTTTTTTTCATTTTATTGTTATTTTTTTCAAATTCATTTAGCTTTTTTCATGGCTTCATTTAAACAGCTGCCACATGTTAGATTCCAAATCAATTCCAAACATTGGCCTTGTGTGCAAGGGACACAGCCTCTGTACATGGGCAGTATGTCACTACCAGCTGAGCTACCAGGGCACCCTAGATCCATTTGAGTAATTTTTAAGGAGAAAAAAGTCAATTTCTGTGATTGCAGCTTCTTAAATGTAAACACATTCTAGTTTTCTTATTCCTCTATGACAGTAAATGTAATTTCTTTGGGTTGTTGACAAAACAGTACATTTGAGGATGTCATCTGGGTTTTTAAGAAACATAATTTTTCAAGAACAAATCAAGAATGATTGACAGATCAGTCTCTTGAAATAATCATTGCAGCCTTAGTGGATATTTAGTGCAATGACTCTTGTTCCATTGATCTTTTTTGCACCACATGTTCAAATCCAGTTGAATCTAATTGTAAAGCCACTTGAAAGTCAATGATTAAATAGATGTAATTAAAAAAACAAGAAAAGAACCACCTATTTTAAGCTATATTTTGCAGCCCTACAACACAAATGTAGCTGCACTGAGCTTGGAATCAGTTTTGTACTTGTTTTCCCACACACAGACTCGCAGTGCACACCACCAAGAAACTCGCGCACACACACTCTCCCGCTCACCACTCCGAGTGCTTCTGGGCCCATATTCACTGCAGCTTAATTTCAAACACTCCTCCCAGTACATAAGTCATAGATGTCACCATGCACGCGGGTGTATATATTCCAGTGTGTATTCGAGGGGTAGAGTTGCGAGCCAGATGTGACAGGCAGAGATTGACTGTGGAGAAAGATGTCTTCATGTTTACAGTCATGCGCACACACACACACACACACACACACACACACACGCCGTACAGCCCAGCACTTCAGAACAGGGCTCTAATTTCACCACAGGAAATATATGAAAGAACCAGGCGTCTATACATCATCTATAAAGCACCCAGCAGCCGCACACTTACCTCACTTAAGACTTGTTCGGCTGTACTGTAGGCCACAGAACAACGCTGCAACCCCCTGCTGTGATCTCACTGATTTGAACTCTGTGAGTCATATTTTACTTATTTCATCATGCTTTAAATTAATTGTGCCGTTTACATTTTGATATTTTTTTAGGACAATTTAACTCCAAATGTTCCTCCGCTCAGTTTTGTTGTCCATCACGTATCAGACTCGTGCTCCCTGCACTGCCACCCCGAGGCTGATGTTGCACTAATGGTGGTGAAGTGTCGTAAAATAGAGCATGTGGCTTTGAGTGCAGTGGGCCCAGACTGATGCAGACGCAGGCCCAGGGCCAGACGTGGACTAGAGGAGAGGGTTTTAATGCACTGGACATGTCTCTGGTTTTCTTCTCTTTGCTGGAGGCTTCCAAAAGAACAGGTTTATGGCTCAGTCTTCAGCAGAGAGCCCAGGCTGGCCTGTATCAGGCCTTTGGGTGCCCGTGATCATATCATTCCTAACGATCTACAGTAAAATACAAATGACTTGATAAAGTAGTTTATATTTGGTACTTGAACTGATTTATGATTTTATCTGAGCCTCATTTTCTGCTGCTTTTCCTCTGTCATTGCCCTTCGCTAATTTAAATCATGTTTGTGTAATTACAAATATTATGGATAGCTTTTTTTTTCTCATAGGCCTCTGACCCTGCAGCTGCTAAGTCTCTCACTGCCAAATCCACTAAATTCATCATATCTCTTATTATTCTCTCCGTTTTCTCTTGTCCCTCTCCGTATATCTGTCCGCTCGCTCTCCGTCTCACTGTCTTTGTTCCAGTGCTGTTAGCGGACAGAGGGAGATAGGGATGGAGAAAAGGGAGGGATGGAGGGCGAGAAGGAAGCAGCAGATGTTGGGAGGTTGTGTGAATGTTAATGTCCTGACGTAGCCGTGGAGCTTAAGCCTCCTCCTCCTTCCCTCCGTTCCTCTCTGAGCGCCCGCCAGGCTTTCTCTCTCGGGGTCTCCTGACATCCTTAAAGCCCGTGGCTCTCCACTCCTCTCCTCCTCTCTGCTCTCCTCCACCTCTTTCTCTCCCATCACCCTCCCCTCCCCACTCTCCCTCCTTTTGTCCGTCTATGGACTCTCTCTAGTCAGTAGAGAGCAGATCATCCCATGGCTAAAGCGGCTCAGGCCTTTGTGTTGGGGGGCTCTGTGGACCTGTAATGAGCCCCCTCGGCTGGCCCGCTGGCCTGCTTAGCGCTCACTGGGGGCTTTAAGAGAGAGAGAGAGAGAGAGACAGAGTGTTTGTGTGTGTGTGTGTGTGTGTGTGTGTGTGTGTGTGTGCGCGTGTGTGTGTGTGTGTGTGCGCGCGCGTGCGCGCATGTGCGTGTGGGATGAGGAGGTGAGAGGAGGAGGGCAACACTGGCCCCCAATGAAAGAGCTGGATGGATATGTTTATGGGTCACTTCCTGCTTGGCCTACATATCAAACACACACACACATACACACACACACACACACACACACACACACACACACTACACCCCAAATTTTCAAGACAAATTCAATTGCTAATTAGATTATTAAAAAAAGATTATTTTTACAATTTCATTGTTTGTAACTTTTATTTTTTCTCTTGACTTTTGTAAAAATGAAACTGGCTTTATAATTGTCATAATAAGCATTAAATACTAATGAAACATACATATGTTTTAAATAGAAATATTAATCATTCATTCTGAATTATCTGACTTTCAAGGAGGGTTGTTACAGTGTGAGAATCATAGTTAAAATATATTATGTCTTTATTAAGTTTTACATGTTGTCCCTGCTCTGGGGGCCTGATTCCAGCCTGCATTGGCCAGATTACAGACGAATCTCTTGCACAGGTTGAGGATGTTAAGCCTGTTATAGTTGGACAGTATATACAGTATAATAAGGTTATAATAGGATATAATAGGTTACGTCATTGCTGGGTCAGGCAGTCTAGTCTATCTTGAATGTGTCTACTTTCCAAGTGAATCTTAGAGATATTTAATGTTCTCTGAATTATTTTTCAAAACACATAATGATGCATAGTGCAGTAGTCAGAGACATTTAAGGTGCAATGTTAAAACAAGGTCCACACACTATTGCTCCCTTAGGTGCAATGTATTAGCACATCTATAAGTGATATGTCGAGCTAAATCCAAATCTGATGAAGAGCATTTGCTCAAAACGTCACTTGTAGACGTGCAAATAAAATGCACCTAGGGGAGCTACGGTGTGCAGACCTTTATTCATGTATTACAACCGTCACGTAACTTCATTGGCTACTAGATCTGCTCTATGTGAACAAACTAGGCACGATAGAGTAATTTAGCCAACTAGATGGCGATGCTGATTGGATAAATTACTTGATGTGGCTGTTTCTCGGGTGATGTATCGTAGATAGTGCAATAAGAGTAATGCAGCGTTGCAGATGAGGAGCTTGTGCCAAAATAGAGAAATTTATAGGCAAAGGCCGAGCCCGTCTATAGTCAATGATACATTTCACAATTTAGAAGAAGAATCACAATCCAAATTTTGAAATAGATTGTGGTCTTATTTTTTCAAGGTGTGGAACCTTTTTGTTTGTCACTAGGGTGTGTTTTTTTGTATTTCCATTCATTCATATACAGTATAATTCCCCACATACACACACAGAGCAACCACGCTACCCCTGCATATCTATTATGCTCCTTTCTTTTCAGCCACTTGCTCCATTTGCGGCTCTTTTCAGAGCAGTGTCCATTTCCACTCAAATGAGCATGAGCGCTGTGCACTACAGCGGGCCTCTCCTTATCCACACGTCAATAGGGAGTGTTTGCAGAACACCCACTAAGGACCTGAAGGGCCAGGGGTCATCAAAACCTCCGTCTTCTCCCTGTTTGAACCTTTGACAGAAGCAAAACAAACAATCCTTAAGATCTCATCAGAGGCTTGAACTTGGCAGGGGCTCGCTGGTCTGAATTAACTTTCTCTAATAGTTTGTCTAAGTTTGACACCTGGCTGGAGTTGGTGTAGAAACTTTCTGAGTTTGATGATATAACTATCTAACAACTCAGTGTTTGGTTTAAAGCTAAAGCTACTTGAAATTACAACACTTACTGCTGAAATTCAAAGAGGATCTTTTTGTGCGAAAATAGAGCAAGAAAGAAATGCTTGTACAGAAGTGAAGGACTAAATCATATAAAATCAGTCTTTTACTTAAGGTGTGAAATATGAATGAGTGATGCAGTTCATCCATCTAATATTCAGAAAATTAGAGACATTTGACTTAGATTATAAAGCCAGTTTCTGAAGAATCTTTGAATCTCCCCCTTCAGCAAATCTAAATACTGTAGAATTAAAACAAATGTATAATTCGTCTTCCTGACACTAGTGACTTGTATTTAACTTAGAAATAATTTAGAAAGTCAAACAATATTGACATAAAACAAGCATAACCCTTTTTTATGAATGTTTTTCCTGCAGTTTCAAGAAAGTTGACAGGAGAGAAATTCGAGAGTGAGGGTTGGGTAGTACTCTTGCCTGAATTGATCGGGCGTGTTGCTGTTACCCGTACAGTGTCACAGACCGCTGGCCCACCAGGACGTCCAATTTAACCAGAGTTTAAGAATCACCAGCCATGTGTGTGTGCCTTTCCTGCAGGTCTGTGATCGCTCGTGTCAGTAAGAGTGTTTCTGTCTTGTTTGTGTCTGTACGTTTTCTGTCTGTTTATATCAGCTCTCTGATCAAGTGACAGACATAAAGAGGCAAGAGGGGGGAACCAGCCGAGCTTAGCAACACCATGCAATCAGACTAATTCTTCCACAGTAAATATGGGGTATTAGGCTTCTCTGTCGCAGCAGGGGTCCTGAAGAAACACACACAAGCACACACACACACACACACCCTTTCTCCCTGCTTCTCTCCTCCGTCTTCCTTGTGCTTCCAGTACCAGCCGTCCCCTCCCTCCGCCCCAGCCCACCCCCTTAGGCCCTGACAGATGTGTGCTGAACAGACCACATACATGGAGGGTGTCACCTTACCCCCTCTGGAACTAAAGGGCTAATGCGCCACATTTAGGAGGCTGCCGCCCTTTGTTCTGCCAGGGTAAGAGGTGACGGGGATTGGGAGACTGACCTAGCTCTTAACATGACCCGAGTCTCCTTCTTTATTTTCCATGTATTTTTTCTGTCTATAAACTTGTTTTCCACCTTCTCAGTCTTTCAATTTTCTCTCAGCCACTTGTGTACATTCATTGTCGTCTTCCTAATATTAAGCAGTCCTCTGTGGAATGCAGTGCAGGATTTGTTTGCCAGTGAATTACAGTTATCTCACATTATCCATCCTCATCATGTTGCCATCGCTCTGGTCGTAGCACCACTTTTTGTGTGACGTGTCAAAAATGCCAGTCACGGGTGATCTTTTTCTCAAAGGGGATTTCTCTGTAAAAACACAAGGGAATTACCCAGTAATAACTCCAAAGTACATGTTCTCTGTGCTAAGTGTGTTATTGTAACAGCAGCAGCAGCAGCAGCACGCCACTTACTTGACTGGGAGCAGGTTGAACTGAAACCAGGGCTTTTGCTGCCATTAGTGTGGGGGGTATTTGATACAAAAGATAGTAAACTGTTTGATGGCGGCATTATTTTTAAGAATATGATATTTAGTTTTGAGGTTCAGGGATTCTTGTTTTTTTTTTTATTACTGCTGATTACTGCTGATTTTTCTGATGTGACAGTAAAGATTCAGTAAGATCAGAAAGAGCACAAAAAAGCAAAACAAAAAAAACAGGCTTGGAGTGAAACAGCTAATCATAAATCACATAGTCTAATGATTAAAACAGGCTGGTCCGTAGAGAAGATTTGCTAGTGTTTACCCTGCAGGACCTTTTAAACATTGGGTTAAAAAAGCTTCAACTTAACAAATCAGCGGAGATGCTTCCAGGTTAGCTGCGTTGTAGGGATTTAGTTTGATACTTTTTTGTGTTTTCTTTTTCCTCTCTTTTGAAATGTTTGTTGGAAATATTCAAGCCAAAGACTAGAAAATGTAACAACATAGCTTATTTATAATATTCAAATAAACAAAACAATTGCACAACAGCAGAAATCCCCTTCGCATCAGTGCAGGAATGTGTCTTCTGTTGTCCTTCGGGAGGATAATGGCACAGGGGTGTCCTGTAATTTAGTCTCTGTAACCATTGATCAGCTGGATTTATGTGCCATTACCTCACTGTTCCAGTCAACAGTCGTAATTATGTCTCACAGAGAGAGAAGGAGAGAGAGAAAGAGCGGGGCCTTCAGTAACACGGGACCCAAATACCTGAATAAGCTTTTATCAAGCAGCCCCTGCCGCTGCTCACTTAGCAGCAGATTGACACTGGTGTCGGACTGACTGACCTCCAGATGAGAGGGGTGGATGGATGGTTGGATAGATGGAAGGGTTTGTCGAGCTTGGTTAGAGAGCCATACCTCATAGTAAGAGACCTGTGCCTCGAGCAGTTGCTCTGACCCTCTCCAAAGAAGTGTTTACGCTTTAAAGATGCTTGTGAGTTTAAAGAGGGAATCTGTTTGAAAAGGGCTCCCTGCACCTACTAGTGGATTTTTTTTTTTTTCAGTAAGAAATAAGCCTTCCAGTTCAAAGGTGTTTGTCAATGGCTGAGTGACCTAAGGAAGGCATGGATCGAGTTTTATGTACAATTGATTTTTGGTTTGTTTTATGGGCATAATAAACGCAGGACCTGCTACGTACAGGTTTTTTCTTTGCTATTGTGAGCTTCTGATTTCATCCTCCTCACCCTTCCAGTGGTGTAGTTGCAGAAGATTTCACAGGGACTATTCTGTAAATTTGGCATTGGAATTAGTCAATTAGTAGTCTGAACTTCATCACACAACTATTTAGATTTTTTAAAAAAAAATAATAATAATAATAAAATACACTGGTTCTAGCTCCTTGAATGTGAACATGGTTTTCTCTCCTCAATCTTTAGGTTTCAGGCTGAACAAAACAAGATATTTCTGGAAATTGTGATGCAGATATTTCATGATATTGTGTGATTTTATGAGCATTAACCTCCTCAGTTGGAAAATAATCAACTGAAAAATGTATAAGAAAAGTATTAATGAGGCATTGTATTAAAAAAAAGGAAATGAATGAAGCTGTAACCATTTCTTGCTATATTGTTAAGATGATATGTCTGCTATGTTGATAATCTGGTGACCTTTAATGTCATTTTGCAGCAATAATTTAAAACTCTCAAGCTCCACTGTCTCACATGTGGGAATTTGCTGCTTTTCTCAGGTGCTTTTATTGGAAACTGAATATGTTTGCATTTTTCGACTGATGGTTGGACAAAACAGGACGAAACAAGACGTCTAAACAATGAATTAATTTGTTGAGAAAAGAATCATTAGTTGCAGCCCTAAAAGTAATTAATATATTTGATGCATGAGTAGGTGTTTTATTTGGTTGCTGGATTGCATGTTTATCACATTTTGTTGTCAGTTATTCTTATTTCAATGATAGTCGTCATTTTCCTGAGATTGAAGGTCTCGGGTGTAAAAAAAAAGTACTTGTCAAATTAGTGTACAACTTTCCTTTCCTTGCTTTAGTTAACAATATATACTGTACTAGAGAGAGCCGCTGAGAGGAAATTCTCTGATTCTGCGTCTGAGTTGTGTGTATGTGTGTGAGAAAGAGAGAGGGAGATTGAAATGGCTTTGTTTTTCTTCTGTGGGCAGATTTCAAACAGCATCTGGCGAGCCCTTGAAAAAGACCATTATGAGTATGTTCAAATCCAAACTGAATCATTTTTGCACCATCCTCCCTCCTTCTTCTCTCCTCCTTGTTGTCAGACACATGGTGATATCCTTCCCTCCTCCCTCCCTGCCTCCTTCTCTCTCTCTCTCTCTCTCTCTCTCTCTCTCTCTCTCTCTCTCTCTCTCTCTCTCTCTCCCCGCTTCTCTCAACATGTAGACATTTCCATAACAGAAAAAGAATATTTTTAATTTGCTGCTTTCCATAATTTTGCAGCATATGGTATAAACGATTTTGATGCAAATGTATGTGCTAATTATTTGCAGATGAGCCTTAAACAGGCCAGCCATTGAAGTGGAATGAAAGCAAATTTGCAATCACCTTAAATTTTGCTAACCATTTACTGTTAAGTAAACTTTGCTAAGTAATTTAATTACCTTGGACCGTTGGCAGGCGCTCAGGGCCGTTTTTTTGGTTGGGTGTGGAGGGGGAGGCTGAATGCAAAGAATGCAGAAAGAGAGAGAGGGAGATGAGAAGAAAAGAGTAAAGACTGTATACTGCGACAGTATTATTGAATTCTCACCATGTGGCAGGTATTGCTGGAAAATATTTTTGTTGCCTGGGCACCTTTTGTGAGGGAAAGGTAAGGAAGAGATAAAAATCTTTTTACAAGGTGTCTTGTGACATCATTTGGGTTTTAGGATATCTTTAGGTTTGTGTGTTTGTGCATTTGTCTACAAGGGCTGAATGGATGTATCTCTCTGATTGGCTCTGAAATAGACATAAATGCATGGATTGGAAGTGTAGACCTGTACATTCCTGCCGTTCCCGCCCTCAGACACACATTTTTCATGTTAAGGCCAGGGCTGCACGACAATGCTAATCCGATTATAAAACAGTTATTGATGCATCTAAAAAAAAAAAAAAATGTTTCTTTGATTCATGTTGTCTAACTGTGTTGAAATAAATACATTTACTTCTATTTCTTTTGCTCACACTCAATCATCCCATTATGGTCCAGTTTAGAGTAAAATAGCAATCAGGATATCCTCACCAGCCCCATCCTTTTGTCCAAATATGGTTGCATAATGTCCTAAAAAAACAATGCAGCGACAGCCAAAATGCCTAACTTGATCCAGTGGTGACATTTATCTCTTACAAATCTCTTTTCAAATAAATAAATAAATAAATGGAGATCTATGTGCGCTGATGGACGGGAGGCTTGAGTGGGATGTTTCCCCGCCTTTCACCCAGTGCATGCTGGGAAAAGCACCAGCCCCCCTTTGACCCTGAATAAGAATAAGCAGGTATAGAAAATGGATGGATGAATGATCAGCGTTCCTGTCATAGATGGGCCAGGATGGGTTGCTGCAGCAACCTTGGCCTTCGCACACTAATCACACTGGCTTCTTCTGATGGCTCTTTAGGTGATTGAATTGATTGGTTGTATTACTTTAAAGGGCAGCAGCAACTCCAACGCTTGTTTGATGTCACTTGATCTACAAATGAAATATTTCCTAATGATGGACCCTGGCACAAAATGATACCGTATTTGGTGTTTTTGTGCTTTTTTTAATTTGATCATTGTCCTAGTATGGTAATCATTTTTAGACTTTTTTAGATTAAGCTAAAGTCCTTGGTTAAAATTACTTAACGTCCTGATACCTTAATGTGCAGCTCAGCTGTTACGCTCCAGGATTGAGTCTCTGGGGATGGCAAATGTAAATGCAGGCAAATGGGATGAATGATGTGGCCACGACACCTGTGATTGCTTGCAGTGCTTTATGTGACAAATGGAGGAATGCTTGATTTAATAGTACAGTGGGTGGAGGGGGACTGTCGCTCAGCCGTTAGTAGGAAATTGTACAGTTGATGGTTCGATTCTCAGCTCCTCATAACATGAGAATAAATGTGAAGAATTAATGTTAACGTGTGCACAGATGCAACACAATACATAACAATGAGTCCCTCTGCCGTTTTTACGCATTTCCACTGATAAACATTTGGCAGCAGTAACATGAGAAGAAGTGAAGCAATGCGCCGACAAAGGCGGTGAGGAAAAAGACTGCTACCTTGTAAACAAGTATGTAAACCATGCAGGATTTAGAATTTCTAAAATCTGCTTTGCAAATGATTTGTGAAGAGGGGAATACATTCAGCGTGTTTGTGAGATGTCAAGGATACAGCACACACCATGTCTTTACTGAATGTAAACATAACTTTTATTTGTTTATAGTAAACCTCCCCAGCGTACCTTTTTAAAATGCTAACTGAATGGAGTTGACATAATTTGACGCTGAAACATGGTGGATGATGGTAGACATTGCGTTGATGGCAATTACATTTTTATAAGGTCATGTATTGTATAGTCATAGAGTCTTGTTTCCTTTGCGCTTCCTTGTCACTCAAATACTTGAAACAGCTGTCAACCATCTGAACGCTAAAATACGAAACATTTTGTTTTTTGCCTCCATGTTGCTCCCACACTCCGACATGACGCACATGAACACATCGAAATCGCAAGTGTGATTTCCTTCCTTGCGAAATGGGACCATTCGATGAGCACCTGAATGCAGCATAACTTTGGTTTATAAATGATTAAATATAACAACTCCGATATTGTGGGCAAAAGTGTAACATTATGCATTAAACATGCTTAATTTTACTGGTCCATTTACGTCAGTGTAGGATGCTGTTGTGGTGGCAACACATAGAGAAAGGCTGATACCCCATGCAGGTCTGTAGCCTGCTGGACTGCATCAACTAGCTGGGAACACACTGGTTAGCTTCTTCAAACTTTACGTGATCCAAAAGAAATCTGACTTTGCTGTTGCTTTTTTCATCTTTATGGACTGCATGTATTCTATCTTTCTGTTACTATCAGGGCTTTAGCTGCTTCTATAACAAGCCCACCCACTGATTTCAATTAGAAATGTAACTGTAACAGAAGTTTTTATGTCCAAGGCTGTCTCTTCCTATCATGTATAACTGTCATTTCAAAGGAACCGATACTTCTCTCTAAGTTTTTCCTCATCAATTTGACCTCCTCTAATCGTAAAGCAGAAAAAAAGCCTCTCTCCTTTCACACCAGCAAGGCTGCACACACTTATACATACACACACACACACACACAGGAAGGCGAGGGCTTGGATGGAATTGAAGTAATAAAAACCTCTTTGTTTTAGTTTGTATTGGACCATTCATCATCACTTTATTTAATACGAGGCTGTAATTGTGCCATCCCCAACCATCACTAATGGCCGTGTTCGTCTGTGTTTGCTTTGTTGATGGAAATGAATGAAATTAGGATAAACAACCGCAGAGTCGCGTGTAATCAAGCCCTGATTAATGTACCAGCGTTTCAGCGCCGTTTCTCATTCCACAACACCTGATATCTTTCCCATAAACAAATTCTGTTTGTCTAAATGAAGAAATTAAATGACGCATTTGATGAGTTTATGATTGACCCGGTCCGGCTCGTGGCTCATTATTCTCTGTCTGTTGAGGCCAAGAGGTATGTGACTAATGCTCTGTCACTTCCCACACGAGGATTTATCACCACCACTGATTAATGGCAGCCAAACAGCATTTTAATAATTTTATGATTGTGGTTCCTGGCAGTCACAGAGAGAGATCGAGAGAGAGAGAAGAGAGAGAGAAAGGAAGATAGAGGGAAGCAGGAGGGAGGAAAGGAGGGAGGAGGGGGGGCTGTTTAGAGGGAGAGGGCCCAAAGAGAGAGAGAAAGCGACAGAAAGTGTTCATCCCAGATTAAATGTTTTATGCCATTGCAGGCTGTGCAGACGGGAGGCATGATTATGCGCCGTATGAACATCCCCATGAATCTTCCTCACGCACTTGAAAAGTATTTCATACACATGTTTAATGAATTTCACCCACCTCATTATTACATTTACTTTTTCTGCTGGAAAGCAACAAATTGGCAACAAATCTGTGTAAAATACCTCAACAGTGAGCGATTGCTTCCCCCCAGGGGGTGAAATGTGGAGGTGGATCAGGGAATGGGGCTGATTTACAGGTTGGGAAAAGGGAATGGGTTAAAACGTCGGCACGGCAGGTGGAGATTATGATATAGCTCGTAGATTTTATGGCGCAGGCTGATATCTTACAGCAGATACTGATAAAATAAAGTGAGAGGATCTTATGGGCTGAAGCAATGAGAAGATTGTCCTGACTCCACACCAGTTTAATCATGTCAAGCTTAACTCAAACGTTAGCTGTTCTTTGCTCCGTCACTTACTTGTACCTCTCCTGGTAGATTCTCTTACACGGCTCTCTTCAATATGGCAACAACAACTCTTGATTGAACCCAATAATTTGCTGCTTACTATATGAAGATTGATTGATGAAGACAGTCTAACAGAAATAAGGTGCAGCAGTTACCTTTTTCATATCTACACCGTCAGTGTTTTTCAGATGAAGGTTGATTTTAGATCATTTGCATATTTATAAAATGTTATATAATGTTATAAAATTATAAAACTCATTATAGTGTTAAAAGACATGGTTGTTGAATACATGGCTTTGTCCTAGTTTTATTTAAGATACAAAAATTCAGCTTAACGCCATTTCCAATAACTTTCCTTTTTTTGGTGATTCTGGGTGACCTCTTTGGACAAAAGATGATGATGGTAAAACAAAGTAAATTTTGTTTTAGTGTCGCACTGCCAGACCAAAAAGTAGCTTTCCTCAGGCTGTGAGACTGCTAGCACTCTGCTCTGATAATACATAAAGAGCCAATCTTCTCACTGTTGATCTCTTCTGCTAATGTAGATCCTTGTGTAGGTATCAGTATTGAATTTAGACTTTTTCATAACCAGGTAAGTTCTTGTATTACCTTTAATTCAGTTTGTATTTATATGAATTATAAACTACTTGCTATAAGCATATAACTATGTGCTAACATTTTGAACAAATAGATTTGGCAGCCAAACTGCGTCACATATATTTGCAGTGTTTCTGACATTGTGTTACTAATCATTTTTGCCAGAAAAAATAAAGAAGGGGAAAATAACATTAAATATCAGCGAGCCAGTCCACCGTCCACTGTGTGCAACAGGACTGTGTGTTAAATGAGATTAGAGACACAACAAAATCATCTGATAAAAGCGTTTGTGAGTTGTTTGGAGGCTCTTTTTTGTAAGTGGGAGTTTGGGCTTGTGCCTGATTACCATCGTGGGTGCAGCACAATCAGCCCACAGTTTGTGTTAACATTCGTATAAGTCTGAGTCTTGGTGCAAGATGTTAAGGAGGTAAGTATGTAAACTTGATTGCTAGAGCAACTTTAAAAGCCAGAGTCACAAGGTGCTTCAATTTCACATCTATACATTTGTGTTTGTGCTCCAATTTTAGCTTATTTTACTTTGTATTTTATTTCTCAACCACTTTGTCTTACATGTTTTGACTTTTATTTTTCATGACCATGTCTCTTACATTTAAAAAAAAAAGCTCAGGATAGAACATTAGCTATTTGTAAAACAAAAAAACTAAGTATTCGGTCGACAGGCACCTGACACCTATGTCTACCAGCCTGCTTTCAAATTGGTTCTTTATTTTTGTGTCTATACTTGGGAAATGAAAAGATAGTTGTTATAATTCCAAATAAGGTAGTCTGCAGAATTACTCATTGATTATTTGAAGGCAACCATCTGGCTAACATTGGCAAACCAACTGCAGTGTTACACACCAAAAGACACACTGACCCACCAGATTTTGGGGCTGAAACTCAGCTACAGCCACACACTTGTTTTTCTGTTTTTGGATCTGGATACAAAATTATTTGTTAATAGAAGCCAAACAGTCCCAGTGTCCTGGACTGGAATAACTTATTATTACATATTACTTATTCCAGATCTGGAATTAATTTGATGTTAGCATACTTTAAACCCCCTGATTATTTAAGCGTTAGTTACATATTATGACCTTCTTTTGTAAGATTGATGCATGTGTTACATTTGTGTTTATTCTCCTGGGGCTGAAGACTTAAATTGTACATGCCAAGGCACATGTTGTACTGACTCCAATGGGTTTGAACAGCATGTGTTTGATTGTTGCCACACCAGCAACCTTTCAAAGTGAATGTTAGTTTGAATTAGATTAGTGTGGGTCATTTTTCCTCCTAACTCAGAGACACAGGAATAAACGCAGCACGGCTGATAAACATTTAGACACCTGTCGTCTCCAATCTCACGTTCCCAGCCTCAGGAACAGATGGAAGTCATGAGTAGTTTCAAACTTCTAATGGAGTCCTAATTTTGTACAGATTGCGCTGTTACCCTGCCCTAACTAACACACACTAACACACACTAACACACACACTCAGCTCATTATTTCTCTGTTCTCTCTCCTGTTACATGCTTCCGTCTACTCCATCTCCCACCCTCAATCTCTTGCTTCGTTACTCAGTCTTTAGATTTACAATATAGTTGAATCCAGGCTGTAGGCAGAAGTAAGTAAGCAACCATAACTGCAGCCTCACTAGTAAACCTGATCATTGACTCTGTGATGTTTCTAAAGGACTTTACATTGTGAAAGTTTATTTTAATGATCAATACATCCAAGGGATCCCACGTAACATCCGCTGATGAAAATGTTACCTTAACCTGAAATTAGAACTTTTATGCTCTAAGGACAATTTATTTAGATTATTATTTAATAACCTTAAACTTTTAAACAAAATTTACTCCATTTTATGAAAGTCACCATCATGACAATACTAATATATGGGAGAACAAATGAGAGAAAGAAAGGTTGTTTTTTGCATGGACCAGTATGCATGATGAACAAATAGAAACTTAAACTTTTGAAAAAGACACCTTTTAGTATTTGATAATATATTATTATTATTATTATTATTATTATTATTATTATTATTATTATTATTATTAGCAACTATAACTAGCATCAACTGTCATGAAATTAATGTGACTGCAATTAATTTCCATTAAATCCTCACTTTTACACTTTGTGCCATATGTGGACAACAGGCCGTCCAGAGTCCTCAAGGGACTGTAAACCCTGCTGGGTGCCACTGAACTTTCACGAGCTTGGTCTGTTTCCTGGCTGACAATTTCATGTGTTTCAAATTTGCCACTGTGCCTGCGAGTACCGTTGCCAGAGGCATAATGTTTTTCGGCTTGTCTGTCTGTCTGTCTGTCCATCCTGCTATCTGTCTGCCCCTCCATCCGCCCATCCATCCATCTCATTAGGAATGCCTTGTAGGAATTTCTTCAAATTTGGTACAAATGTTCACTTGGACTCAAGAATTAACTAGATTTTGAGGTCAAAGGTCAAAGGTCAGTGTCATGGTCAATGTAGCCTTGTGGTGCCTGTTCTCCTGAATGCGATACCTATGAAACACATTGAGGTAATTTTTTTTACAATTTAGATACAAAGGTGCACTATGACTGAAGGATGAACTGATTAGAATTTGGTGGCCAGAAGTCAAAGATTAAGGTCACTGTGACCTCATGGCATTCCATTGTCATGTACACCATATCTCAAGAACACATGGAGGGAATATCTTTAAATTGGGTACAAATGTTCACTATGACTGTAGAATTTGGCGGCCAGAATTCAGATGTCACTATGGCCTACAGAACAAATTTTTGGCCACATTTCAAGAATTTATACGATAATTACAATCACGTTTTAATCAAATGTCTAATAGGATAAAATGATGAAGTCATTATATTTGATATCCAAAAGGTCAGAAGTTAAATGCACTGTGACAGCCCATTGTACGCCATGACTCAGGAACAGCAACTTGATTGATGCGCCAAGGCATTCAAACGTGAGGTGATAATTCTAGTTTAGAAATTGTGCTTTATATCCAACATAAATATCAATCATATATATGCTGACTGCACATGGTGAGGGTTGAACAATAACTTTTTCATCATAACCCATTTGTGACTGAATAACTTCTACATCCATACGCCTCATAGTTTGACTCAACCACAGATGTAATTGAGGTGTCACTGAGAAAAACAATACATAAATTAGCTGGCAGATTTATCTCTATTGGCTGTGATTCCATGTGGTCACTTCCTTCCAGCACAAACTGTGTTCTTAACACTTATGTCCCCTGTCTCCAGACGTCTTTCCTCCCTCACACCATCCTTCTGTGTCTTATTCATTCAGTCTTGGCAGCCACACTCAGACATAACAACTCAAACAGCCGTCCTCTGTGCAACACAGGGGGCTGACGACAGAGACATCCACCCTTTCTCATTCAACAGGGCGGCTCTGTCACATTATTTACAGTAGGCCACACGCACACGTGCACACACACATTTACACCCCTTCCAAATTGTTCATTTGTCCAAGATGCCGCACCCAACACTTTGTCCTTTCTTCCTCTCTCCCTCTGCAGCCCAAACCTCATGGTTCCAACAGAGGAGTGAAGAGAAATAAACAGTTGATTAATCCTCCATTGGCCCAGTCTTGCATATTTATGGCTAATTAGTAAACCGGGCAATAAGGGGCCCCTGGGTACCGGTCTCCGCCCAGCCAGGGCCCCATCTTCCAGACCAGAACTCCAGCCGTGTGTTTAAGGAGAAATAAATATCAGAAAGTACAGTGCTCCTCTTTCATCTCCTCTTGCTGAGAAGAGGGAATTGCTGTGGGAGAATTAATGTTCATTTAATTTCCCTTCTTTCTTCTGCTCATATATTTGCATTCTTCAGGTATTTCTTGTCTCTCCATGTTTCTCTCACTCTTGCTCTCTCTCTCATATATACACACTGAACAGGGCCTTTTTTCATAGCTACTACATCTGCAAGACACATGTTCAGTAGACTTAGATTTGTGCACACCATGAATTAGAGTGTGTTAACTTAAAAGAAAGATGTCCAGGCCAGTATCTGCGGATGGTGAAAGTATGTTTTTCTGATGTCTCGAACATTATTCCTTGCTAATACGTCTCCCTCAGTTTGATTCATGTCTTTTTAGAGCCAATGGACAAAGCCAGAGCCAATCCAAGCTGCAGGCTCCAGTGCAGAGATTCATGCGATCAGCTCTGTTCATACTCAGAATAAAGCTATTTTGATCTTCGGCTCTGTGGACACGTTTCAGAGGCTCCATAAGTGGCCTAGTGGTAATGGCGACAGTTGCATACCTGAAAAGTCACAGAGGTCATTGATTGTCTGTTGAACTTTGGGTTGAGCCCGTAAAGTCTCCAAAATGCCAAGAAAGGGAGTTCATGTTTATTAAATTGATAGTGAGTGAGTCATCTAATACAGTGTTTTTGTTTAGAATACCTTTATCAAGTACAGTGTTTTCTATGGAATGGCTGTAACATTGTACTGCTATTTGACTTGAGCTGTCCGCCTGTCACACATTCAGATTTGTTTGAAATGGTGTTCAGACTTATGAGGCATTAAGTGTGAGCGTGTTACAGAGAGTAGATGGTAGCTGGCAAGACACAAGTTTGGATAAGCAGACAGAAGAACCGATCTAGGGAGGCCCTGAAGTTTTCTGCTGTTTAAGGGGTCAGAAGCAAAAGGTATTTTAACCATCTAAAAAGATAATTACTGTCTATATTTAGAATATTGTTCAACGTCTTTCCTTGCAGTCATACAGGCCAAGCTGATGGGGTATTGAAGCCATTATATCTGTCTACGCTCTAATCAAATCCACCAGACTCTGTGAATTTACCTCACCGAATGATGGATTAACTGGTCAACCGCTGCCTTGATCGGTTAGATGTGTTACTGTGTGATTTTAGTGCTTTAACACACAAGTTCATAACCTTTAAAACACCAAAGTCCCATAATGAAGCCAACAACCTAGCCAGCAACTTAACTCCTGTCTTCAGCAAAATAAAATTACAGTTGTCTTAAAACATTGAAATCAGGGTGGCAGGGGTATTTTTGTTGCCAAAAGAAATGCTTGTTTTCCCGATTGAGTGTGGCTTGTGTGGTTGCTGACTAAAACTAATACAGTTTAATTAAACAGTTCTGCGATAAACGCAACTTTGTGAAGGTTATAATGTTCTGTTTTGCTTGAGGCTGTTGTAGAGAGGTGTACAGAGGATACTGCTTGGGGTACTGTTGAATTTCAGTGCATAAAACTCCATATTATGTTGCCCGACACATTTATATCAATGAGGGCTGACTAAATCAGTGGTTCTCAACTTTTCTGAGTCACAACCTTGAGAAAGATGTTGGTATTCCCAGCCTGCCCACCCCTCTCCCAGCATTTGAATTTCTGGACTTTTAACTCACAATATCTTGGGAGAAAAAATAGGGTTTTTGTGTCTATATCCATCAGAACACTTGAAAATGTTCACTCTCCCCAAAACACACAACTAAATCTATTTTGAGGCAATCATCGGTGCTGATAATGTAATGTAAAAGTTATTCCCCATGTCATCTGGTGACCACTGGAAATGAACTCCGACCCCCAGGTTGAGAACCAATGGATTAATTAACAGAAACACCTCTCAGTATAATGCAGAGAGATACAGGATTAAAACAATACAGCAGACCTCCACAATTATCAACTGAGTTAAATCAATACCTCTAAAACAGTTTCAACACAAGCTGAACATCATAACCTTCATGCAGGAGGCAAGATTTGTTGTGAGATCGCTCAGTAACTTAAATCTGTCAGGATCTGATCACAGATCTAACCACACTGGGATTAGTCGAGCTGCTGTAGTAAATTAGATGTGTAATCTTATTTCTAATAGTGGCAAACCTTTTAATCCCTGACTCTGCCCGTTTTTTACAGAGCCAGACATGACCTTTGACATTGAGTTGATAGAGTTTATGTACTTACAAAAACTTATGGGAGTCTTGATTACTTCTGCCCAGACCGGTTCACCAACGGATGAGTCGTGACAGAGAGAGATGGACACACAAGGGGGATCCTCAGTTTTGACAAAATCTACAGTGTTTGACAAGTGGTAGAGGGGGTGAGCTTGTGTGTGTGTGTGTGTGTGTGTGTGTGTGTGTGTGTGTGTGTGTGTGTGTGTGTGTGTGTGTGTGTGTGTGTGCGTGCGTGTGCGTGTGTGTGTGTTGGGGGTGTCTCCAGATCAGGACTAATCTATGGGATCAGCCGCAGTGAATAGGCTAGTCGTTATTCTGAATTGGCCAGGATGTGTCGTTATATGATAGAGAGCGAGGGTTTAAATCCCTCAGCCGGCATTGTTGGGCCTTCTATACAAGCTGGCTTTTCTCCTCACACACACACACACACACACACACACACACACACACACACACACACACACACACACACACACACACACACACACACCAGTATGAGAGCATGGATGAGCGTTCATGATAAATATATAATCCCCGCACACACACATACACGCCATTAAACCCAGTGGATTACAGTTTGGGGAATTACGGCAGGGATTTCTGTTGTCTCTCTTTCTGTCTTGCTTTTTCCTCTCCTCCTCTGCTTTCACTGCCCTCGCTTGTCAACAGCCCCACTTGGCCCGGGCTGCCAATCCAAAGCTTTGATGAGGCAGTGTCAGCTATTTGTTTGGCCGAGCACAAACGGATCTTTGAATAGAAAGAGTGAGAGGGAGAGAGAGAGAAAGAAGAGGCTGAAGGAGAGGGAGAATGGCCATCCTGGCATGCGATTATATTGAGAAATAATCTGCCACCTTCTTCCTCCTCTCCTACTTCTCTCTGTTGTCTCTCTCACAGGTCCCTGCCTCGCTCTCTCTCTCCATTCTTAACTCCGTCTTTCGCCCTTTATCTCTTAAACACAGCCTGTGCCAGTGTCGGCTTGCAGCTGATTACCGGTGTAATCACTCACGTTTTTGATGATCTGATAGGAGAAAAGGCCTACAAATCATCTTACCGCCCCCCTCCCTGAATACCCTGAACTCCCTCTCTCCCGAAGACGGTGGCCAACATAACTACTTTATTTTTGTCCTCAATATTTTCTTTCTTAAACAGCAGGCCAGAAAATTCCCTCAGAAAAGCCCAGTTAAAACAATGCCTGGGTAAGCCCATTCTGCCAATATCCACTGCTTATTTCAGTGTAATGTAAGCCCTGGATTTGCCAGTGTAAGTAGATTGGGGCACAATGTAAGTACAAGTGGAGTTGATGTAGCTAACTTTGTACTATGTGGTAGCTTGCTGTGTCTTAGTGAGGGCTGTTTCCACCTTTGTTACGACTTGCGTTTTTTAGAGCTTTTCGGTAACCAACAATTGGCTGCAGCTGCGAGTGATATGTACCTGCGGGTTGTTTTGTTTACTGGTGATTGTGTTTGTGTCTCCGACTACTGTGTTTTAATGCTGAGTGCAAAGAAAACCTGAGAACAGTTCTTGTAATTGAAACCCATAAAATGTTTTGAGAACTTCCATCATTTTATTCAAGTGAAATCACATTATCAAGTTATCTTAAAGTTTGGTTGAGATTTCACTTCGCATTTGTGATCTTCTGAGGTGCAGCAGGCATTTACACTGCATTTGATAGGTGAAGTTTCATTTGGCATTGGCCAGGAAGACTTTGCAGCTGATCTTATATCATATTCTGACTTTTCTTTCAGAATATGGCGCTCGTCTCTGTCCTCATCGTCTCCTCAGAGTTTGCCGGTTTGTCCAGCCCCCTGTGTGATAATCACAATGGATTGTCAGCAGATGTCTCAATAGTGGCACAAAAACTGAGCCAAGAAGTTTTAGGAGAATGTATCTGAATTTTCATTTCATTTTTTTATGATGCTGTGAAGGAGACGGCTTCTGAATAAATGGACTTGCATTTCTATAGTGCTTTCCAGTCTACTGACCGCTCAGAGTGCTTTACAACAGTTGTCAGATTCACCCATTCACACACACACACACATTCATGCACTGATGGCGGAGGTGGCCATGCAAGATGCCAACTGCTCATCAGGAGCAATTTGGGGTTCAGTATGTTGCTCAAGGACACTTCGCCATGCAGCCAGAGGGAGCCAGGATTCAAACCAATTTCAAAGATCAATCCACCACGATTTATGCTTAAAAATCTCCTGGCCCTTGGCCAAATGTAGCTGATGACCCTTGGTCTAAAAGATGAAGAAAGGCATATAGGTTTTCCATTGTGTCTGATTTTTTTTTGCACTAGTTTTACCATTTCTGCTATTTGAAGAAAGCTCAGCCATATTGATTTTGTCTATAACAATATTTCCTTAAAAACAAAAAGACTTTTCAGCCAAACTGGTATGGAGGCGGGTGTCTTTTGTGTAGTTGTCTCCATTCTTTTTCAGGTTTCAGTGTGACCTGAACGTTTCTTCTTAAGTGTCCTTGAATGCTTTGGATGTGACTGATAAACTCTCACACCTCCCTCAGTATCCTCCATCGAAACACTTGAGCAAGGCATTCGACCTCTAAGTTGTTCAGTGGCCAGTAATGTCAGACAGTTGTTGTTTTTCTTTTGACCTCAGGTGTGAGAGCTCAAACAGAGAAGTTGCCTAAATAATGCCTCTCCTTATTACATTAAAACATCACTGTTCCCTCCAGTATTTATAGTAGTAGTGGTAGTCAGATTAAGGTGTATGCATGAATCAAATGCTGTTAAATGTGATTTAAATGAAAGCAATAGTAGAAATCAAAACAGCATAAGTACATGGCAAATTCGCTTAATTGTCTTAATTGAGTTGGTATCAAGAAGAAAAAAAAAACACAGGTAAACATAATCACTGCAATGAAAAGCACTGCCATTTTTGTGTTTGAATGTGTGTGTTGCAGCTTGGGAGCTGTTAATTACACATGAAGGGGTCCCTTAGCAGCAGACTGGGAGCCCTAAGGGGCCCATGTTGGGGCTGGTGGGACTGGTGGGGGGACAGATTACGGCGGTCTCGGGGCACCAATAGATGGCCATATGAACCAGCAGGGGCCCCTTTCTTTTATTCATTCCCCCAGTGGACCCCTCCACAGGTCCTGGACATGGGGCCCACTCACACTGAGACACGACTGCATTGTAAAACAGTTATTTTTGTGTTGAACATTTTGTTAAAATAATTGCTAATAACAGAGCAGGTGAAACACACAAAGTTAAGGATTTCAAGCTGGTGGATGTTTACTAGTGAGGCTCACATCGGTCAGTCGGCAGATATGGTTTTGTGTTACCATAAAAGAAATCCTGTGTGTGTGTGTGCATCATATAAGTCCTGTGACATACTACTGTATCGTCTAAATGAGGTGTGTGTGTGCGTGCGTGCGTGCGTGCGTGCGTGTGTGTGTGTGTGCGCACGTGTCTATCTAGGGGTGATAATCCCGTCTCCCGTCTGCACAGCCCCAGTGAAACCTCGCTAAGCCACTTCATTCACTTTGATCCGGTTTTGGGGAACAGTTTAATTTCCCATAATGCCGTTGATCAATGATTTTCAGTCAGTGCTGATGTAATTAGTGGGTTTAAGCCAGTTTTGTGCTCTTATCTGACGCTGTTTTTTAAGGGGGGCTGGAATGTATTATTTTGGAAAAATCAATGTCAACACACAGGGCATATGAGCACACACAGGGATTTGTTTTGTAGTAGTAGTATCAACATTACTTTGGGTTTTTTCCTATTCTTTTGTAGTTGCTGCAGTTTAGATAACTGTGGAAATTAACAGTCACAACAATTAAGGACTTCCCCAAAAAAACAGCTCTTATGCATAATTCATCAAATTAATCTATAGATCTGGTTTTATCCTATTGAGAAAGGGTTGTTTTGTTAATTAACTTGATTAAGTGGTTAGCTTGAGCAGGGTGGCCTGATTGCAAACGGTCAAATGATTAAAACAAGCTATTGTTGGTGTCCTCACTGATGTTCAAGTGCCTTTAGCTCCTCGGTACAAATGAGTTAAACCTTTAAACTCATTATCACATTTCAGACCTCTCAGCAGGGGTGGGAAACTCGCGAGTTGACTGAGATTCAGAGGCTCCTATGTGATTATTAAATGGTTATTGACATATCTCGATGCATCAAACCTTTGATTTCTATACATGATTGATATTTTTTCTCACTGTGTGACTACTTGTTTGTCTTAATCATAGTGTATTTGTTACGATGCATAATTAACAATGAATTTACTTCTGTTACCTCAAAATAGCCTATTTTAGAACATAAACATGATGCACGTTTATTTCCATTACATCTCATCATCTAGATGGCTCAGCCGTAAGAAGCGTACAGCCTGGTCTTTGTTACAGGCGATCGTAGTGTCGAGAATTGGGTTTCAAAAATCCAATATCCAGCTATCGACGTTTATGCAATGAAACATTATCTTTCACAACCACAGCTTGTAATTTCTGCCTCTAGTTGTCTCTCACTCTCACAACAATTAAAACAAATGAAGGAGTTTGGTGATGTGAGGTAGTGAAGGATTATGGGAGTTGTTGTCTTCATTGTTAAGAAAGCTCCCATTGCAGATGAAAATCTGGCACAAATGTTCTCAGGCGATCTAATATATTATCATTTTAATCCATGTTACATTTAGTCACATTCATCTGGACTCTTTGAAGCTTCTTCTGATGTTCACCTAGACAGGTCAACCAATGACACTTCTGGGTTTGAACGTTTTTGAACATTTTGGATAATGTATGCCAACATCTTCGCAAAATGTATAGAAAATGTCTAGATGTTTTTTTTCCATTTTTATCATGCAAATGTTGAATATTATGTCTGTAAAAGGCCAAGACATATGGCATGAAGCATCGCTGTGTCTCATTTGAGCTGGCGAACACACTGTAGTATTATTGATATTGGCAGGTGTCGGAGGTTGAGTTCATTCAGTTTGTGGACTGTGATGCAGCGGGGGGAAATCATGGCTCATTGTCTGATCAAAAATGGTAATAAGTCTGATTCTGCTCAGCTTTACATGGTGTCAATTTAAAAGATAGTATGTCTTCTGTGCAGCTGTTTGCCAAGTAAATGAGCTGAATGTTGTCAGACACGCGTAGACGTTGAACGTACGTGCGCTTCCAATCCATCATGTGCGTTTGTTCTTAAAAGTCTTGTCCAGTGTGAATTACAGAGCTGTTAACTACGTGAGACAACTCCCAGAGCCTAAAACCTGTAATTTCAGGGCAGGGTCAACCTCCTCTCCACTCAGCAACAAAGACCACTGGCTAAGTACAGGCCTGCGTTTGTCTGCTTTATTCAGTCTCAGCTGGTGTTGGTAAACTTCATGACATTGTTCCATTAAAGCATTTAACTATAAGTACAATGACCTAGCATTTAGTTGATTTAATTTGTGGTAGTGTAAACAATAGATATAATCAGATAAGCTCTTCATGGTTTGAAAAACTGCAGAGTGAGAATGTTTTGTTTTTAATTAGACACTGGTCTCCGGTTTCTACATCACTGTTGTGCAAACATCACCAGCTGTCCTCAATTTGTTAGAAAGAGATTTTTCATTTATTGGACAATCATTTTAATGGAAGTTTTTAATTTAACTCAATACATAAGTAGCTCAGCTAAGATTTTAAGCCGTAAATAGTAATCATGCTGACAAAGATTCTGTTTGCTTTCAGGCTTCGGCTAATGATTAGTTTCATTATTGATTAATCTACTATTCTATATTAGTCCTTTAATTGTTTGGTCTAGAGTCGGCCAATATATCAATATTATATCATTATTGTGATATCAGACTATACATGCTCTTAGAATTTAGATGTCGTGTTGTCTTTTCTGGTCTTGAAGGCGGCAGTACAGTAAAGTGATGTTATTTCCTGAACTGTACTTAATGTAATACCTGCCATTTTCCATTAAGTCATTATGTACACATTACTGATGATTACTGATCTGATGACAAATCTCAGTATGTTAATAATTTGTTGATATTTGTTAATGATAAGTACCAATAGTCTTCCATGCAATGTTGGTGCAATATCAGTATGGAAATACATGGTAAAAAATATCAGGATATTTTAGTCTGAGCATTTATGAAGTAGATATTTAAAATACATAGATGTGTTTTGCTATGTAGCCTCAAAATATTGCAATATAATTTTATGGCCATAATTTGGCTTTTCAAAGTGTCAGCAACAGTTGCTTGTTTTTTGCAACCAACAATCCAAAATCAAAATCAATTAAGCTTAGGCTTTAACGTAAGAAAATAAAAAAACAAAGTGAATCCTCACATTGAAGAAGCTGGAGGTGATATCTGATATTTTTTGTTAAAAAGAAAAAGCTGAAATAATTTATCATTTTCAAAATAGTTGCTGCTTAATTGTCTCTCCACCGACTACTTAATTAAAGTGTCAGATTTATGTATTAATGAGTGAGACTTCATTCCATATCTACATGCAGTGTTTGCACAACTCTCACGAGAGATTTCGTTATTTTAGACTCGAGGCTTTAATTCTCTGAATCCAACAATACCTAAGATTAGACGTTTCTATCCCCTCTTGACACCTCCCTGACAGTGACCTTGTGGTCGTTACTGACCAGTAGCCTTGTCTCTCATTTACCTGACTTTCTTTTGAACTAAGCCCTTTCTGCAGGGCTTACACACTCGTGTGGAAGGCCAGAGCCTGAAATTATCACCAGGCCCTCTGCCAAAGCCTGACCAGGTAGTCATTACTGAAAAAGCCTTTGAGTTTTTCAGCCTTTTGAAGTGTGTCATTACTTAGAGAGATAACAATGATCGTGCCCTTTAACCTTGTCGGGCTCTTCAGCTCTGTGTGTGTGTGTGTGTGTGTGTGTGTGTGTGTGTGTGCGTGCATGTGCGCGCGTGGACTTCCCTGTTTGGCTGGCCGATCTTTAAAGTTGCTCACTGGTCTGGTTACAGCCAGGGGATGAGGCATGGCATTGAGTAGTTTTCAAATGGAACCAAACTAAGCCTATATGCAAACAAAACCCAGGGAATTAGGGGAACTAAGCTGGCCTGTTTCACAGTAACTCCTCGGCCAACGCTGAACCACAGAAGAGGAGAGAGTGAAGGAGGGAAGAGGGAGGGGAGCAAATGAGTGAAGCTCTCTGAATTCTCATGAAGGGCCTGTTCTTTTAATTGTGTTGAACAAAACAACAGGGGCTAAGTAATGGGGTTTTAAAGTGAAGCACATTTGGATAGATTGTGTAACGCCCTGTGTGGGTGTGAGGCGGGGAGCAGAGGGGAGAGAGAGGGAGAGAGACACAGAGGGCGAGTGGGCGGCATTGTGTGGCAAGAACAAAAGGCGAAAGTTGGCAAACGTAGGCACCCACTGAAAAGCCTGGAACCAAACTGGCCGGCTAATTACTGACACACATTGTCAAGGAGGAGGAAACACAACAAAACCGGGATAAAGATTAATTTTATACCTCATCCTCCTCGCTGTCAGACACACAGAAACAAATCCTGTAAATTGAAAAAGAAAAATAAAAACGAGGCAAGCAGATAGAGGTAGGAGGGATCAGAGGGATAAATCTATGGGAGTGTAACCGTACAAAGCAGCGCCAGTAAGGCGTCCTTTATTCTGCCAATCCCTCCTCTCAAACACACGCTATAGACTTGTCTTTATGTTGCTTAGCGGACTCTCCCGAAGAAAAGTAAAGAATTTTTTGGGAAGATAAATAGGCCTGGAGTGCATGTAAAGTTGCTGCCAGTGTTCGTATTTTTAGGTCACTTATAAAAGAAACAAGAGTCTTATATAGTGCCAAAGGTTGCAGAAGTGGACAGAATAATATATAGAGGCTGCAGTTAGGAAACACAGAGGGCAAGATCTTGAGTGGGCTGTAATATATCTTGTAGAATAATTTACAAAGCGAGATAAAGAGAGGAAAAGGTGGGAATGAGTGCCCGGATTATTAATATTGGTGTTTTTTGAAAAGGGGGGCACTAATCTCTCCTGACATGTTTGTTCTGCATCCAGCTCTTTTAAACTTTGGTCTGCCATTTTACCCGGTCTTTGCTCCTTTTTTCCCCTCTGTTCTATTTTGACAAGTGTTTGGAAAAAATTGCTTGTCATCCCCGAACTATGCCAGGCTGGTTTTCTTTCTCTCCCCCCCCCTCCTCCTTTATTTTTATTACCATGGAGGTTTTCACGAGCGTACATCGGCGATTTGGAGATGAAAGGGATGGAATCATCCCGATTCCTGCGCTGTTACTGAGCCGCTCAAACTCCCTGACAAAGCTGTCAGACTCCATTTTGGCTCCAACTGCCAGAGTAAACTTGCTCTGCCATTTACAATCAACAAGAGGCGGCGCGCAGTCCCGTTCCAGTCCGTGTCAGAACCCTCCAACTGCTCCCCTTTTTGAGAAGCATTAAACTGTATTTTTTCTCCTCTCCTCTCTCTCTTCGCTGTACATCTGTCTGCTTATATTTCTCGCTCTGTTCTCCTCCTTTCTTTCCATCTCTGTTGTGTATCATGCTGTATTTACTCTGGTGGAAACACTGCTGAGTGTAGTTAGAGATGTTTATATCCGACATAAGACATATGCATGGAAAAACACCCAGGTAGCCGTACTGTACACACACACAATATTTGATCTTTGTACTGTTTGTTTCATCATATTTTCATCATCTTTGCTTATGTTTAACAAATCACCCGCTGTTTATTTTTCTGCATGCTGTCTGCCCACAGACGTAAAATACCTTGTGATAATAATGAAGACGCTCCTTTGATATCCCCAGTGATGTCTGACAGGCTGCTGCTATAGGGGAAGATTTTTTATTGATTAATTGTGAGCTAATTCCACTCATCTGAAAAGGGAGTTCCCTGTCTAAGAGTTGTCAAGTGATTGTGTGCATATTTTGTGGTCCTGAATGAGTGTAGAAGTTTACCTGACAGTGCGATCTCACATTGATGCTTCAAAAACATTAATTTTCTTCACTTGGAGTGCCCACTTTCAAAATAATACCTATATGTGAATTTAAAATCAGTTATAATCTCCTGTGACCTGAGATTATTTACCTGCAGAATAGAATAGAGCCCTGTTTTACAGATCCTTATGTAATGAGGTGTGTACTCTGTTCAATTCTATTGTTGGTGAGAATGTGAAGTTTCTAAAACTGTAATTGTTATAATGTTCAGTTGTTTTACAGTTGTCATAGGCTGATAAAGAATTTACAAAATGATATTCTATGAAACTAACTTAACTACAAATAATTTGATGTAGTTTGTCAGAATTAATATTCATAGGGACATAACTCACAATTTAGAAGATCAATGTATGGACTGAACACAATGAGGACTCCCTGTCTGCTATGTTTAAAGTATACAGTATATATTGGGGTTGTTACAGATAACAAAACTCACAGATTGTATTGTGGTTTTGAGTCATGGGTATGTAGCCATCTCTCTGTAGTTCCTGATGTATTATAAGTATTAATATTCAATTAAATTTTATTTAGTCATTTTGTTATACAAGTATAATTATTATAAGCTCCTATTATACACCCATGTTCCACACTCTGTAGACTTGCTTGATGTTCCACCCACAGCTTTATCTGATCGGTTGCTAAAACAGCATTTCACACTATAAAATGGTTAAATGTTGCAGATACTCTGTGGTTCACATTAGTGCTGTCACGCTATCCGATCTAAAATTCATCGTTATCATGGCTGAACAAATCCATGGCAGCGATATCACTTTTGAAGATTGGACAAGTAATGCTGTCAGTCAGATTAACTTTTAACTCTGTAGATAAACGTGTAGGAAGGTAGAGGGAGAGTCTGGCACACATTTGAACAAGGGGTGTCATGATATATTGATTTTCTTACAGTTACAAAGTGTTTGGGATGGCTCATAGATAAACCACATTCTGTTACACCACTACTATACACTATTGTTTCATACTTGCATACAGAGCATTTCATTTTTTTAATCTTAGATTGAGTATTTAGTATTATAGTCTGTCAGATTGTGAGTTTTCCAGTTCAGTTTTCTTTGCGATTATTTCTCTGTGAGGCACATCACAGTCACAATCCAGGAGCTGCTCCATTGAGTGTCCATGAGGACACAGGGAGGGTGAGAGACATAGACATGAGAAGGGGGGGGGGGGGGTTGGAGAGATAGTGAGAGAGAGAGAGAGAGATGTGGGGGATGCTTGGCTTCTCTCCAGCAGTGGCGCTCCTGGTGTGAGAGAGAGGAAGAGTCTCCATTCTCTGGCTGGGCTTTCATGTAGAGACACCCAGGAGAGAATGAAAGAAAGAGATACACAGAGGTGAGAGGGTGCAATGAGATGTTTACGAGGAAAAACGTTTTAGCTGTGCTCCGGGTTTTACCACCAGTCTTTGAAATAGAGCTGCAACAATTATTACCATTTACCCTTTCACTCTTTTGTTTTTAAGCAAAAATGCCAAATATTTGCCAATTCCAGCTTCTCATTGTGATGATTTGAGGACTCTTAGAAATTACAATCGTTTTTTTTTTTTTTCGTTACATTCTATCTGCTAATGGACAAAAAAAAAAATCAGTTAATCAAGAAGTTAACAGGTTAGCAGTGAAATCAACACTGAAGGTTAGTTGCAGCCCTGCATTGAAATTTGGAGTAGTTTTTTATTATCATGTACAGTGTAAAGCTTTTCAGCAGTTTGAGCTTCTTTTAGTCTTTCTCACATGAATCAGATCACTTGATTGCAATTGATAAAATTCTCTGTTGATTACCTCTAGAGTTGAAAACAAGTCTGCCACTGATGCAGCCACGTCACAGCTTTAATAGGAATGTCTGCTTTTTGTGCATGTTTGTATCTGTGACGGTTCGTGGTTTTTTTTTTTGCACCTGCACCGCAGTCACGTTTTTTATTTTACTTTGAAATAAAATCATTTCCTGTCCCGTTTATTCTGCTTCGATCAGCCCCAGCCCCGTACCACCGGCTCGGCAGGTCTCAGCGTGGCCCAGCTCGGCTTGGAATGAAACAGCGCGTCCATAATCTCTGTGCCGGCATGTTAATTTTCAAGTCAAAGGGGCAGCTCCCTTTTCATCACGGCGGAGGCTGTGGAATATTCAGCGCGCTGCAGATGTTCATGAATAATGTCTGTGGCCAAACCCCTGGCTGAGGCTGGGGGAGGAGGGATTGAGGGGTGAGGAGAAGGGAAGGGGGGAGAAGGGGTGGGGGGGAGGCAGTGAGGCCAGATGAATTACACGTAGGGGGGATCTGACAGGCGGCGTGGAGCTTTGTGATCATTCCAAAGTTCTAATAATCTCTCTCACCTTCTCCATCTCCCCAGTAATGAAAGAGAATAGGTGATTGCACCCCGGGCTATGTTCCCCGCGTAATGACTCCTCCAAAGGCACAGAGCCGCCAAGGAAAAATGAACTTTGAATGAGCGGCGAATTGGCTCTGACAGAGTGATAGACCATGACACAGATTCTGTAGCAAAACAGACGTAGTGCTAATTGATTATCAATATTTTAAGCAAAGTGATGAAAATAAGCATTAAGAGATGAGAAAGAGGGAAGAGAGAAGGGAGTGCACAACACTACCTTCAAGGGAGAGGAGGGTTGGGGGGGGGCTGTCATTTGTCCAATCTCCCTCGCTCTTTCTCTCCCTTGTGATTCCCCCCCTCCTGCGGCCAGGCCAGACTCCCCAGTCTTCCCCCTCTCCCTGGTGCCGTCTCTCATGCATACTGTCTCTCTGTTTTCCCTCATCATTTTAGCGTTAATTGCCAAATATGTCCCTGAACTTGTATTAATTTTGCAACGCTTTGCTTTATTTATTTCTCGGCTTTCACCTTGCGTCTCTGTCTCTGAACCTTGTTATCAGGCCGCCGTTAGTCACCTTGTCCCTCAGAATTTGTAATTTCAGAGTTCAATCACTTATTCATCTTTTTTCTTTAAGAAAGAATAGAAATCAAACACTTATTCAAATGCATTGTTGGACATGTGGGGCTGTGTCTCTGAAGGGTTTGTGAAAAGATATCAAAGAAAATGAATACACAATACTTTTATAGAAGTATTACATGAACACACACACACACACACACACACACACACACACACACACACACGCACGCACCATCCATGAAGTCCGCACCAAAGAGCAGGCCGGGACCAGCCGAGACCACCAAGTTTGTGTGTCTATTCTGCAGTGTGTGTTTGTTCCTGTAATGTGGTCAGTTGTGCTGAGCTCCATTGACGCCGCCAGGGTCCCGGCTCTCCTGCCTTTCTTTTCTAAGTGGCCGCCCTTCTGAACCTCCTTGTGTCAGCACTGCGATTAGCGGCTCCAGTTTACCTTTCATGTGCGGGGGTCCTGATAGACTTAGTCCCATCTCCCCCCGCCACCACCTTCTTCGCACACACATGAGACACACACTCAGTGGTGTGCCACCACAATGGCATCCAACAGGCTTTCAGCAGGGGAACCAGAGCCTATTCTCCACCATTGAACAGCATGCTCAAGTGCATTCATGCTGGAATAAATGAACAGATACAAACACACACACACACATAATAGGCAAGCATATTTTTGCGCATCAGTGTTCAGTGTGGCTTGACATTTTAAAAAAATTTGGAAAATGATGTTGCAATGTGCAAACTGATTGTTGACTCTTGTTTAATTTAATAGGTAAATCTGACCAGTTTATGTTGAATGTCATAGAGGATTAAACAAACATTCACATTGCAGAAAAGGTTTGATGTTTTGTCTTCAAACTAATGACTTTGATAGCTGATAATTCATCAATTAGTCTATTTATTGTTGCCGCTCTACCCAAAGTTGTAAAACATTAGTATGTAAGTAGATGTTTCAGGGGCTGGCCATATGTGCCTTAATATTTGCAGTCTTAGTTCATGACAGGGCTTCAGTATGTACAGTGGTAGTAAAGCTGTGTCAGGGTAATGCACAAGCTTCTTGTGGAGGATGGAGGATGTGCTGACATGCACCAAATAAAAACTTACCTGTAAGAGGGTGATGGCACGTAGAACTGGTTTCCAAAGCTCTTTTTCCAGTGTTAAACCAGCAACCTACCAATTACCTCCTGAGCCACAGCTGCCCCCAAACTCCAAGAAGTGTGACTAGGCTGATCACGCTGCTTGTGCTGTCTAATATACCACTCTTTCATGTAGTTTCGGGTGAAATCCTCCTGCTCCAGCCATTATAGCACCTTGATAGAGACGCTTAAAGCTGGCCTAACATTTTTGGATCAGCACTTAGAGACATGAATCAACAGTTAGGCATCAGAGAGAGCGAAGCAACAGCTGTCTGAGAGACCTCAGATATGAATTGAACTGAAATTGCAAGCCTTTATTGTCATTAATGGTGATGATGGCTGTGGTGAAGCAAGTGTGTGACCTTATGTTTTTCTGTTGTAACACTTCATCTGCCTTTGGATCCATCAGTCAGCTTCTTTTGGCCATAAAATGTAAAAAAACAAAAAAAAAACAAACAAAAAAGCTCTCTCCTTGTTGAGGTTTTTCACAATGCAACATGAATATTTTCATTAGGAGCATGTTAAAAAGCAATCAGTCAATCAACAAGTCTAAGCTAAAGTCTCAAGACATTTACCAGCAATTTAGTGCCACAGCTATTGGCTTCGGTTTGTGCACGTCCTCCAAAAATCCACACAACGCCAACAAGTGAGAACAGACTCTCTGGCCACGTGACAGCTTCTTGCGTGTTGGGTGACACAAACAAAGTCACTGCCAGTCTGAGCATATGGTAACAGATCATGATCTAGCAGACACCAACTTATGCTGACTTACTTTATACATCAATGTTGAACTTCCAGCGTACAGATAATGGCCAAATGGGAGATAAAAGCTATTATTAGCCCTCTACAAGGGATTTGTCTGTAATGGGAGGATATTTCTAGCACCTTTGCACATGAACCTGTTCAAGGTTAAAAATATAGAAAAAGAGATAAAGAAGCAGGAGAGCCTTTAGAGAGAAAAGGTGAGGACAAGGATAACAGAAGAAGAGAAGGACATAAAGAAGAGCTGAAGGAGAAAAGAAATCGAGAGGCACAAGAAAGAGGCGGTGGCATGTGGAGACATGACAGGGTTGAAGTTGAGGGTGAGATGTCATTCAGAGGCCCCAGGATGCTTAATATTTTACTGTGTGATCCCTGCATTATGGATTTGGTCTGATTGCCCTCTGAAGACCAGTTATGCACTTACCTGCTCATCCCAGTGAAGTTCTCATGACAGAACTTCTATATTCATCTAAAAAAGGCGAGCCTATCCCCCCAACAAACCAATGAAATAACAGTAAATTTTACAGCAGACACACACACACACACACACATTAATGTATCTTACTGTAAGCTCTCAAAAGCAAGAACATTTGCACTTAACATAAGATATTTCCATAGCGAGGTTGAACTTTGTTTGACCTGGTGGCTACATTATAGAGGCTTTGTTGTTGGCTTCTACCCTCAGGCTTTGTGTGTATGTGTGTGAGGTGCTCTTATGCCTTATGTGAATATTTTGACATCTGTGTGTGCGTGTGTATGTGTGTTCCTCAGGTGTGTTTATGTGTGCATGTATGTGTGCAGCCCATGGCAGAGCGAGTAACCTCCCTCTCTGATCTCCCCTGACCGCTGGAGGCCTCTGCCTCCACCCCACATTTTCTGTAGCTCCTCCTCTCTGGCCCAGGGTCTGGGGCTTCCATCTCTCTGGTGCGCTCTGGTGCAGCAGCTGCAGAGTCGGGGGGATACACTTTCGCCCTTGGGTCTTAAGGGCAGGTTGGGGTGCTGGGCCTGAGCCACCCACATGCATCGTGAAGACCCCACTGCTCAGCTGCTTATTTGCTCGCTTGCCCCAAATGAAACCTGTTTCTCAACCCCAGACCTCCTGTGCAAGGTTTGAGCCCAAAGGAAATACGACCCGGACCCCAGTGTGTTGTCTGGAGGCCAGCACTTTGTGGTGCAGAGGGGTTTTGGAACGTGTGGCTGAGGATTACTGTTCTGATCTTCCTTTTGTAAATTTAAAAATATATAAACGTAACAATTCCCCTTTCTTAAATATTTAAAGTTGTGTACTTTTGAAAGTAAAGCGGAAAAAAAGTTGTCAAACTTGCTTAACATAACGTGACCAACACTTTAAAACATTACTTCCTCTGTCAACATTTCTGCCCAAGTCATGTCAGATTCGATCAGCAATGGTGGGTTGTTTAACAAAGAAGACAACAACTCCCATGATCCCACGCTTCATCAAGAACTATGTCTTTTGTTGTCATCATTTTGATTGTTGAGCTTATTTTGGCCAAATAACTCAAACTCCAAAGATCTCCTATCGTGTAAGGCAGATAAAAGCAGGGAATCCTTTCATCTGAGAGGCTGGAACCAACACTTTATTGGGGCATTTTTCATGAAAAATAACTCACATGATTGATCCATTATAGAAATTCCTGATTGATCGTTCTTCGGGCAAACTACCACGTATAAAATAGATTATTCTTACACATTTGTCTGTGGGAGTAACACTACTTTAGAACAGTTTGAAGTTAAATTTATATGACCTAAGAAATATTTAGACTATTTGTTAACTAAGAATCATTTTGTTGTGATCTGGGAACTGGAAATTAGAGGAAAAAGATTTTAAAAAGAGAAAAAGATTAGTTGATATGTCATTTCCCTCTGTATAATTCTATATATATAACATGTTCACAGAGACATTATGTGTTGATGATTAGAACGGAGAAAGGTGAATGTTGCCGTTTCACAAGAAAGAGGATTGCAACTTTGGCCACTGATTGAATATCAAACGAAAATGTTTTCATGGGCAGAAACAAAGTTTGTGCCTCGAGGCCTTTATAATTAGAAATGGACTGAACACACAGTAGGGAGGAAGGCGTTTACATCCAATCATCCATATGTTGGCCTTTGATTACTGAGATATACTGTATGTAAAATCTGAATTTGAATTGTATGAGTCTCTGTTTGTACTTTGCAGAGAAAATGAACTCTGGACAGAGTTTCCTCCTGTTTTTCCTTCACCTCACTCCTCACCTCTTTGGGCTTGACAGATGCAGTCCCAGCATGATCACTGAAAAGGAAAAATACAAACACGGGGCCCAGGTGTCTGAGGCTGTTTTTAAAAATTGATAGAACAAATGTTGCATAAGAAAAGCTCCGGAGTTGTGGATGTTGGTCCTGAGAAGAGAAAGTTTTAATTTCTCTCACACAGTCAGACGATCCAAACTATCCCTCTGACTTCATGTATAACATAGTGTGGAGATTAGTCCGTTTTTTTTATCTGCCACAACACAGTGTCAGCATGCAGTGCTGGCAGCTTGCATCTGGCTCCTTCATTTAGGCAATCATTCCTCTCTGAAGCATCCATAACACCACAGGAGTACAAACCCTAATTGATGCACCCCCACCCCCCTCCCAGCATCAGAATATAGCTGTGAAACAAAACAAAAGCTTTTCAGACGATCGGCGATGAATAATTGATTGATTTTGTAAGATATCTCTCTCTAATTGTTTAGTTTGTAAATATTTCATGGGTGTCGTTAAATCAGCCCGATGACAGATGCAGAGGGCAGCCTGCGATAAAGATCGTTCAAGCTCAGGTCTTGTGCCTGAAGGAATTCACTCAGATCCTTGTGTAGTCGACACGCTGATTATTCACGTATAGAACTGGTTACACTTTCATGTTTCTTGTTGCGAGGAGACTTTTCTTCAGGCCCAGCAAAAGTTGCACAATGTCATACATTACCTGCTACTATAATGCATCCATGCCCTTGAGTGGTTGCATACATCCTGCTGCTAAATATTTAAATTTCTTTGTGTTTTATCTCTTCGCATCTGCACGTCCAATCAGGAATGCAGGTACATATGTGTCAAAGTATACTTTAGCTACTAGATCTAGATGAGCTGGTTTGACAGAGGATCCTGCACAAACACACAGGAGCCTGTATTTAAACTCACACACATAACAATCAAGGCCTGGTTGGATTCTCCAGCTTGTGTTGTCTGTGTGCTCTGCCACCTAGTGGTCACTTTAGGTGTTGCGTCCTCCCGTGATCCATTTAACCTCTACACCTGCCTCTATCGTGTCATCACGCTGCCACTCAGAAACAGCGGGTTTCACTCTAATGGATCAACGTTTTTTTTTTTGTTTTTTTTTTGTCACCTGAAGACTCAAAAAGAAGCTAAGAGAACTCTTTTCTACTCATGTCAGATGAAGAACATTTTTGTGGTATTCATATGGTAGTTTTTAATCTAATTCACATGGAAATCTGCAAAAAAAGCGCCTTTCAAAACCATGCAAGGCAGACCGTTTGATGAGGACTGTTGTTTAGGAAATGTTCAGCGAGGGGGAAAAAAAAACATCTCCGTGCTACATTTACCAATCCTTTCCTTTGACCCCTTCTCCTGTGCTTTCCCCTCTCTGATCTATCTCATACAGTAAATGTGATGTGATCGGAGCTTTGTTTGTGTAAACCAGGAGGACTTGGTGAGCGTCTGATTTAAGCCCATCATTGTTTCTCTCTCTGTCAGTGTTATAAGTTCTGTTTACAAAGATAAACAGAACTGATAACTGTAACCTTCAGGCATCCTGCATTCAAAGCCTCGGTATTTCTTGAATATAAACAGTTTGTTTTGGAAAACAAAACTTGTCTCAAATGACAGAATTTATCATCCCAGATCAGATTTGAACTCTGACAGCATAAGGAAAAAAAAAAAAACAACTCAATTTTAACTCCCTCTTATTTGTGGAGCAGCAGTGTAGTAGAGCTGCTATAAGCTAACAGAGAAACATTCAATCACATCTGTCTTGTCTGTCTTCCTTTTTAGTATGTATGTCAACTGATGATGTTATGAGGTTGATAACCTTGGTAAAAAAAATCTACATGAAATTATTTTATGCCTCATGTAGGTTTGCTCTATTCTTTCTTAACAAGTCCATTATTTCTTGGTTTGCATTTGAAGCCATCTTCATGCCATGCAGAACCAGCCAAAGCACCCAAAATATGCACTTATGACATTGAACGGCTTTTAGTTCTGACTTTTTCACTTGTGCTGTCAGCCTTAATGGTCAGATACATTTGTCATGGTGTATTTTCTTGTTCTCACATTTGTCAGCTGAAAGATTTAGATGTGTTGACCAGGGTTCAGCCGATTATCAGAGCCAATGTTAAGCCAGTGGGAAGCCAGTCATTTAAATGACTAAGAATGGCACAATGTCGGCCCTGATGCCAAATAAATCAGTTATCAAAATCTGGAAAGTAACTAGTTACTAATGTTACCAGATAAATGTAGTGGAGGAAAACATTTATCAGTGGCCTCCAAAATGTAGTGGAGTGGAATTATGAAGTTGTAGAAATTTTGAAATACTTAAATAATTACAATTCCATCAGAATTGTACCTACATACATTACTTCTGTCCTGAATTACGTTTCATCAATTTTTATTTTATTTTTTATTTTTTCTATTTTTAATTTAAACGTATATCAGTTCCAACTCTTCGTCAGCAGTCTGGTGGATAACTTAAAATTGGCATCAGTATCGTAAAAATAAAATATGTATTTAAAGTTAGTTATTAAGAAATCAACATGGTGTTGGGTTTCATTTGCCTTAATACGTTTAATACCTTGTGGCATATTTATACACTGTGACCATCCAGTTGTCTGTCCAGCAGTTTTGTGTCTGTCATCACACCTGTCTGTCTATCTTGCTTTCTTACCTGTCAGGCCTGTTATGTGTCAGCTGGTGTGCCTACCTGTCTGTCCTCCAGCTCCGTTGTGTTCTTATGTTTCTTTGTCTCGTCTCTACGCCTGTCAGGGCCGTTATTCGTCAGCTTCACTACAGGTCTGTCTCTCGACCTGTCTGTCTCTTATTTATTTATTTATTGTCTTATCTGTCTCTCTGGTATTCAGCGTTTGGTCGGAGGCCCGGCTGCTGAGCTTCACTGTAAAGTGCTCGGCTGATTGGAAGGGACACTTTTCCAATGGCGCTGCGCTGCCTCTAATATTCTGTTTGTCGTTGGGTGTGAGGCTGATTTATCACGCCTCCTCTCCTGCTGACATTCAGATTCACTTTGATTGGCGGCTGGACAGAATGACACCCACCACTACCAATGCCGCTAACATCACTGCTGTTCTCGCGTGTATGCACAAAAAAAACACACACACGCGCAGTCAAATGTGATATTCTGCATACTCAAAGTCAGGTATACAGTGATATGAATATGCCGATTACGCCAACACATACCCACTAACACTTCGACGTGAAGACATGCACTTGCATATATATACTCACTCGTAAACTCACACACAGACTAAGTGGATAACTGCTGCGCTGACCTCTGTCTTCAGCATCGAGAGTGTGTAAGTGTTGTATTGAGTTTATTGAACAACGTGGGCAGACTGCTGCTCTTCTGTTGTTCCTCACGAACTCTATAATATGATAGCCTTTCTCACTTCTAATACTTACTGTACCCGCCCAACACTCGTGCATTGAATAACATCTCTCTCCTTCTTTTTCTCACCCTCCATCCCTCCCTTCTCTCCCCCCTCCAATCCCTCCTTAATAACTCTATAACTCACCTCAGCCTTAGATTTAATTGCTTATCTGTGTGTAAACGCATTAACCCTCTGCTGTATCTGTTTTGCCGCCGTCCCGGGGGCCCGACAAGCCTCTCTGACTGCCGTGCCTTACATCCAATGAATAGTCCTTCTCTGAGTGGTAATAGGGAATCAGCATCGTAGCAGCAAGCATTGGCGGCGTGTAAGAGATAAATCAGATTGGGGGTCTTGCTTTGCCAGTTTATTGAATCTAAATTGCGTGCGCGCGTGGCCCCCGCCGGCCCTACATGGCCCATCCATCTCCCGGCTGATAATGGAGCGGGCCCGATTCCACCTGGTGGGAGCATTATTACATTTCCCCTCTAACGAGACCCAGCTAATCCTGCCAAGGGAGGGAGGACAGGAGGGAAGAGAGAGGAGGAGAGAAGAGAATAGAAAGGAGTGAAGGAGGTGGAGAAAAAGAAGATTCTGTAAGGGAGAAAAAAAAAAATGTGCAAACATCCTGGCAGCTTGCCTCTCCCTCCCACTCTCCTCTCTCTTTCTCTCTTTCTCACTTTCTTCCTCTCTGTTGCCGTGCATAAAACATCTTCTAGCGCCATCAGAGCTACATGGCCCCTGGGCCCCAGAGCTGCAATTACACTCATAATCACAATGCGATTTCACTGACGCTCTCCGCCCCTTCCTGCTGCCATCCCTCCTCTTTTCCCTCCGCCCCTGCAGCCAAGACTGAACGAAGTCTAAATGAAGTGAAAGGCCTCTCCTCTCCCCAACACCCGGCCGTTTATTACCCTCTCTAATAAAAGTCCATCACAGAATTATCCCACAATGAACTGGAGCCACTAAGTTGCCAAGAAATATACTTCCAATAAGCGGCCGCAGCACACACACATGCTTATAGTTCTACACGGGTGCCGCTGCGAGGCTTTTGCATGCTTCTTACAGCGGAAATATTAACAGGCTTTTCATGATAGTGCAGCAAAGTGTGTCGCTGCAGTGCTTTTTTTTTGTAGTTTTCCTTTTTTTTAAGCAGAGCTCCTTATTGATGTAATTAAATCGTATCCCTGGCTCAGCGCTCAGGCCTACTTTCATTGTTTTGAGGGGGCAGGAGCCCCGTGAGGCAGTGCACTGATGAGAGATGGATAAACAGTTTGATTTGCTGCTATCGCCCCCAGGCACAGTGTACTGGAGAGATGAGCAAGAGAAGGAAGAGAAAAGCATAAAACCAGGGAGGGGCGGGAGAGGGCAAAACAGAAGGAGAGAAGAGAGAGCGAGAGGATAAGAGAACCTGTTGGGGGAGGGATGAAGGGATAGAGGTGGAGGATAAACATGCAAACAAAAAGCGGCGACAAATCACTCGTGTTGTTTGTGTGCACATGTTCGTGTGCGCGCAGGAAATGCTTTTTCTCTTATTTCTGCTTGTTTGCCTGTTTCCCACTCTGTCAGTTCTTCCTTTTTTTCCCTACATGGCCCCCATCTATCTGCCTATCTCCCTTTTTTCCCCCTCCCCTTCCTCCCCCCCGCTCCATCACACCACCAGCACCGCTCTGTTTCCTACCTGCCTCTCGGTAGCCCGGAGCAAAGAGGGAACTGAAGAACACAGAGAGGAGATCACACACATACACACACACACACACACACACACACACACACACAAACACAAACACAGACGCACACATAAATACACATCTGTGTAAGAAGAAAATTCATGAACACACTTGTGGTAGAGTGCAACCCAGGATTTGGTTTTTGGCACTCTCTCAGACACACAAACTTACTAAATTATGACTGTGTTTGCTAAGAGAAATAGATTGGTGGGTGTTGATTTGGTTAGGCATGCTCCTTTGCGTGCACGCACACACACGCACACACACACACACACACACACACACACACACCCTAGCTGAGGGAGGTAGAGGAGGGTTCAGTCATCCATGTAGAGTCATTGTTAGTAAAGATGCGGAACCTCCAGACTTAACCAGCCATAACAGCAGTGTGACGGGTTCTTTGTCTACGCCAATTACTGAACAAAAACAGCAGCGCAGTCACAGAGAGACTAGCGCAACCCATGGCCTCCTGCATCCAAACACACTCGCACACACACACACACACACACACAGATGTGTATGCGGTGTGTTTTTTTATGTAACATATTTGCTCGAAGCGCAAAGTCGAAACACACAATCAGACACAAAATGAGGAGCATACACTATAGACACGTGCGCGCGCAAGCATCTCAAGTGGTGCAATAAACCACATTCGGACACCCACAGCTGTGCCCTAACACAAACATTCTGTAAGCGCTCACAAACACTTACACCCACTCTTATGTTGTGTAAACTTCCCCAAAACAGTGCAGAGCTCTCGTTCTCCTCCTCCTCCCCCCTTCTCTCTCATCTGCTCACTCTCCTCTTCTGTTTCTCTCTCCCTCTCTCTCTCTTTTTTTTTCTCAAAGTTTAAACTCATTAAGTGTAATGATATTGGAGACTCAATTTTACATAGCTCACTCATCAACCAAGTGAGATAGCAATAAAGGCAAATGGCTCCGCCGAGGCCCTAACGCTGCAAAATAAATGATGCGCCGCAACGGAAATGTAATTAATTTAGAGGCAGTATTGATAGTCCTGCCATACATGGCATTATATTTTTTAATGTGGCTTAACATCTTGATTATTCAGGGGGAAAGGCGGAGGAAAAGGGGAGCCGAGACAACACGGCTCACGATGAGAGATGCTTAAAATGCCCTGACGAGTGTTTACTCCCGCTGCCTCACTTTCTCTTAAGCTTTTCATTATGCCGAGACGATAAACACCTCTCAGGAAGACGTGCCGACTTTTACAGGAGTGTGAAGGAGAGGCAGTGAGGGGTGCTGCTTGCTAGGGAATGCCGAAGAAGGCATGATTCATATTTTTTGTGCATTTGTGTGCTTACTGTTGATTCAATGATGCGTACTCTGGTAATTTTCTGCATTGTCTGTGATGAGCATCAATTTCAGTATAACTTTTTTGCCTTGAGTGTACAAATGTGTATTTCAAAGAGGTCATATTTGAAATAAAAGAAGAGATATGTTCATTTGTTTTCTCAAATCATCTCAATACATCATAATATCATTTGAATTTTTTTTTTTCTTAATACTCTATTCATCTTTGAAAGTATTGTGAATGTTTTTTCCTAATGACACCACAGTCAGGGGTTGCTGAAGTTCTGCCTCATTCCTAACTCCACTGTCTCTCTTTTTGCAGCTAAGACGGATGAGGTGCTGAAGGCTAAAGTAGCCAAGAGAGAAGAGGAGACCCGAAAGAAGCTAGAGGAAGGTGAGTTATCTGTGTTTTCTGTCATAGATCCAACATGTGAACTCTGGCTCCAGTATCAAACCAGATGTAAAAGCTCTAAATAGACACAACAGTCACAAAGTGAAACAAAAAAACATGAGCCATAAATGTAGCAAAAATACACAAATGTTTTACTGTAATCTTAATCAGATTTAGCATCTTCATGTCATTAAAACAAAAGGCAAATTAAACAAGTTTGATGGAGCCATCTTGTCATTAATATGAATACAAAATATCTATATTCATTTTTGAAAACCTTCTCTTTGCACCTGTTTCTTATGTCAGGTATTACAGTTTTTCAGTAGACCCACAACTCTGCAACATTGATGACTTTAAACACTTTTAACACGTTTACATTTACATTTTAACGACCCTCGTCTTGTTTAGGAGAATTCTTCCTTCACAGTTCATCTATACATTGCAAAGACATAAACATAGAGAGGCTGATTGCACTCTTTAGTTTTTATTAAGACCGCTGTAATCTACATAAAGATGCATAGTAGGTGTTCAACGCAGAAATGTGCTTAGCATTGTATGCAGTAAATTTGTCCTGCCAACCTGACAGCCCGCCTCACCACCACCAAAACAGGACACACACATACACATGCAAAGATTATCTTGATACACATTCAAATAAAGTCAAGAGTAATTTGCAGTGGATATGCTAGCAGTAATAAAAGTCCTTAGATGGAATAATGACCCGGGTCCCTCTTCTGACCAGAGCACAATATAAATGAGAATATCAAATGTGCTGTTATAAACTAGACTGTGTGTGTGTGTGTGTGTGTATGTGCATGCACACACAGGAGTGTGTAGCAGCATAATTTGTTCTAGTGTGGGTGTTTTTATATCGCTGGATTCTCTCTTCGCTCTTTTCGTGTCATTTTTTGAGTTTGCATCGAGCAGGCACGGCAGCATGACCTTTAAAGTTAGCTGACCTTTTAGCCAAATGAAAGTCCGGCCATCAGAAACTAATTAGCCCTGCACTCATGCTTTGGTCCCTCAGTTCTGGGAAGAATTTATTCTCTCTTTCTCTATATTGCTGTTTTATTTTTTTTCTTCTACTTCTTCTCAGCCTCTTCACCATTACCCCATTAATATTATTCATTTTTCTCTGCCTTGGCGCTCTGTCTCTTCCTCCCTCCCCTTTCTGTTTTCTCCTCCTACTTTCTGTCTCACATGCTCTTTTTCTTCCCACCTCCATTTGTCCTCATCAACCACTTCCACCTCTTTCCTGCCCTCCTCTCTGTGTCTTTCTAACTCTTTCGCTTCTTCGGCATTTCTCCTCTCTGTGTGGAAGCGTTGCCAAAGTGGTGACTAAGTGCCTTGCTTGGGGCAACAGAGCAAGGCTCCCAGTCAAATAGCTTTCTTAAGCTAAGTTCACGCTGCACTGTTGCCTCTTTTTGGATTCAGTTGACTCTTTCTCCCCTTTGCTCAAAGCTCTCTCATCCTTCACTCCAACTGTTCGTTCTGTTTGAAATAAGGTGTTGTGCTTGATTGTGTAGTTGAGCGCGCTGTGCAGGCGCTGCCTTCGAGGACCATAATTTTATTCCTTCCCCTGCACGGGGACACATGAAGCGAGATCAGAGAGGCTCCACAAAGTGGCCCTGACGACTCAACCTTGCCGTGCTAGCTGGAGCAGCCAGTGGCGGCATTGCAAATACACACTAACTCACATCCACACACACAAGCAGAGTCAGCCAGCTCCATCCTCTTCTGCCCTTCCTCCCAGCACAACGAAAATGGAGGAGGTGGGCCACTGCTGCTGCTAAACAGCAGATCACCAGGGGTCTCCTTATTCCCCGCAGGGCCTCTTAGAGGTCAACACAACTAGAAAGTTTACACTTGAACTGCTAAGTCAACTAAAATCAGAAAACCTTTAAAGGGAATGGAGGGGAGAAGTGAAGAACACTACCACCTACACTCCTCGTTCATAAATAGATTCACATCCTAGACTGGCAATGTGTTTGAGTTAGTTTAGCCCTAATCGAAAACCACCGAGATCTGATTCATGTGAATGCTATGATATGCATGCTATTATTGTAGCGAACTGTGGCTGTATACTGTGGAGCCCTGCGAGAAAAAGAGAGGTTTTTATCAGCAACTGAGAGAGAGAAAGGAGAGGATCAATAACTGACCCTGTGGTCATCAGTTAACAAAGTAGTGTTCACTTAAAAGGAGTGTTTGGCTCTCTGGTTAAGGGCAGCCAGATGATGCTAGTGGTTGAAAAAGGAAACATGTGATATTAAAGAGTGTGAGAATGAGAGGGGAGGATGATTCCTTTGTTAGCTGCATGCCTTGTTTAGGCTATTAAAGCTGAGAGATGTTGTTTGTGTGCCCAGGAGGTTTTCAGCTAACATACTGTGTCCAGCTATAATAAGATGGACTGACTGCAAGAATAACAGACTGTTTGTGTGGACTGTACTGTTAGCCGACACTTAACTGAATTACCAAGGTCTCAATGTGCTAGTAGTAGTGCTAACCAGACAATAAACCAAATAAATCAAATTAACAACATTACTCATGTCTTACTCATCCGTTTACTTTATATCCTTTTAAATCTACCTGCTTTGTGTTCATTAATGTCAGATTCAGGCGTTGTGGTACTTCTTCTGTCTGTTTTTTGCAACATTTGTTCATATACCAACCAGTCAGTGCAGCATATGTTTGACTGGTCATGCCCAAATTAAACATGACAGAGGACAAAGATATAAGAAGTAAGCCAACATGAGAAATAGAAATATACAGCACGGTAACTTCCTGATCAGTTTGCCAAATTATTTTCTTGAATGTTTGTATGTTAAGCGTCTGAAAACTGTGAAAAAATACCCATTATTATTTCCAAGCACCTATTGTTATTTGCATATTCAAATTATTGTTGTTTTTTTTTTTATTCAACCAAAATGATCTAAAATCCATATTTATTTTGGTTTTCACAACACTGTCATTCATTCAATAGTCCTAACAGTATGTTGTTCAAATCAACTCCCCTAACAAACATTACTTCCTTGAAACAGTCATGATTTATACATTGATTCAAGACAATAATGACACAGCTTTTGTTATAACAATACTCCTCAGTTCATGTAAGTGGTCTCATTGAGACACAGGGTCTCATTCTCAAGAGAGACCTGGTCAAGACAACAGCAACAATACAACACAGATAAGGACAAACAAGTTATTCAGTATCAATGTAGTAATTACTTGGAACAATAGACGAGAGGACAATCAGCTCAAAGATAATGTACCATCATATATGTCAAAGCTTTAAATCCTCACATTGAGGTCGCTGGTGCTAGTCTGCCATTCTCGCATTCAAATAGACTGAATCAATAAAAATTGATGATCAGAATAGTTTCTGATTAACGAATCGTTGATCTGCTCAAACAATTAATCATCTAGCTGCTTCCAAAAAAAGAAGTTACATGTGTTGATGTATAAGTAAATCTGATAATGGTTTTAATACCTCCGGCAAGGAGGTTATGTTTTCACTCATCTCTGTTTATTGGTTGGTTGGTTGTCAACAGGATTACACAAAAACTACTAAACTGATTACCATGAAACATGAATGAAGGATGGGTCTCGGCCCAGAATAGATCTTGTTAATTTTTGGCACATATCTTGATAAAGGGACAGTCCTGGAACTGTTTTCCCACTGTCTTTCACGTGGAGATAGGCAGAGTTGGCGGAGGTATGCACTCTACTGAGTTCCATTCTAGGTTGAGCAAGATGTAGATATTGTTCAGCCCCAGAAGTGTTATCAGATTATAGTGCGTAATGCTGTTTAGGTTGCGTCCAGGTACAGGTAGTTCATGCAGGTGTTAGTTCCAGTCTAGCAGGGAATGGCAAAGTTTGATGGACAGAAAGAGAGATATCAAAAATGTCTCCATCACACTCTCCTCACTAATATTGTACTGCTAACTAAGTCAGGGATCAGAGGTCGGTTATGTATTTACTTTAGTCAATGAAATAGAAAATGAATGACCAACTATTGATGTTGTTCCATTAGCTTTCAAGCAAACATGTTTGTTCCAGCTTATTAATTGTAAGGAATTGCCTCTTTTTTGTCATTTATCATGAGTCTCTGAGCTTTGGATTGTTGATTGGCAGAAGAAGCAATTTTTTTTTTTATCAATACTGAAAATAAGCTGTAGTTGCAGCCCTGGTGTGTTGAAGTGTGTGATCAAAATCTTTATGTAAACCTTCTGTTTACTCTTTGTGATTTTCTTTATACCTTTATTGTCGGGCAGAGTTGAAGCTGAAAGCTAAACACAGTTGGCATGAAAATTGGTGTCAAATACTTGATAACCTCAATTCACTCCCACGCACTCTCATACTGCTTCAAAACGCCCTGAACATAAACTCTGAACACTGCCTGTCAGTGAAATTTGGGTGCTGTGAAACATCTTTTCATTTGCTGCCACTCTCTGACATACAGAATTATGTAGATATGGATTGGACACTAGCCTATAGCCTGCGGATGGCATTGGAGCCCCTTATGCTGCTCTGTCCCCATTACCTCAAAACCACCACCAGATTGGAAGATCATATATTTTAATGAGACGTATAATAGCTCTTTAACCCATATCATTAGGGGGATATATACCTACAGTTTGCTCTTTTGGCAGTTAAACGAAAGGACTGTTTCCCTAATTACGCGGTGTGTAGGACAGGTCATGGGTTGGGTGTGTACCTGACTGTGTGTGTCTGTGTTCAGGAATTATATGACCATTAAATATTCAGCCGCAGGCCCCCTCCAGCCCCCCCCTTCACTTCCTCGACCTCGCATCCATTAACGCCTCATCACCGTTTAACTAGCTCTGTTGTCAATCACCACAGGGCCTCAGCTGAAACAGAAAAGGTCTGGATTTGTTTTGGGGGTTTTTTTTGCCTTCCTTGTCCAACATATAGAAGTACAAGTGAATACAGATCCTTAATAAGTGAAGGAGTCCTCAGTCAAAGACAATCAATATAAGTGAAATATCATTATGGGTGCCCGCACTGTCATTTATTTGAAATAATGTTTCTCTTGTTAGGTGTGAATACATGCTCTGCTAAACAATTTGTCAGTCAGCTAAAATTTCCGCTCTGCGTGCAATACCAGTGTGGGTGTGTGCGTCCATAATAAATGATGTGATCCCTTTTCTAATTGAAAATAATAACTAATCCACGGATAACAAGCTCTTGTATAATCCAAAGCCATATCCCTTCAGTTCTGGCCTATCTCGGCTGTAATAAAAGACAGGAAATGAGAGGCAAGTGAGAGTGGTGGCTTGGACATTGATGCTTAATGTAATCTGCCTTGAAATCAAATTATTTGACCTGGAAAGCCTAACAATACAAAACTCCTGCCGGGCTGCTGATAAATATTTAGCACGTGCCTGTCATGAATACAAATGGTGCGCAAATTAGAATCTACAGGCGCGTGACCCCCATATCACACCCCGGGAGCACAGGGGGGCTGGCTCTGCTTTAAATGTTTTAATTACCGGGGCCATGGTGTGGCGTGCCACGCTACCTCGCCACGCTGCATCGCCGCTGCTCGGGCTGCCACTTGAAGGACAAGCGGTGAAATTCATCCGCTGGTAAACACGAGTGATCCGGTGTCCATGATCTCATCACATTAACTAAAACATGGGGATTCAATAAGGAGAGTGTCTGAATTATACCAAGCTATAATTATAGTTCCCAGCATCCTCTCTCAGGGTAGAGCCTCATACTGTTTTTTTATGTTTTGTTTTTTTTAAAGCTGTGTTCTCACCACTGCTATATGATCTACCGTGGGACTCCAGGGAGGCACTGTATTGCTCTTGTGCACTCTGCGCTGAAGGAAGATCTGTCTCAGTGATTTTGATGTAAGAAAATCTGGTTTGTATCGATTGGGTATTGATTAGCGCAGTTAGCCTCATCTCCTGTCGTTACTTCAGATAAATGGCCTTATTTGTTGTGTTATTATGTTCAACACAATCATGCCAGGAGCAGTCAGAGGAATATTGAGCCGACACTTCATTGGCTTTATGGCTTCTATTTGTTCCAGGAATTAAAGGATGTTTTCTGCCTGTATAGCACTGCAGAGAAAGTATAAAAAGGGAGCGTGGTGACAATCAATTACACCTTCGCTTCTAAGGTCTGTTTCGAACAAATTCTTACTGAAGAACGTTCCACACTTATTTCCCATTTTTGTCCTGCCTAAATAATGATTGATTTAGAGATGAATAAGTGCCACAGATTCAGTCGAGCCATCGCTCTTTTTTATTTTCTCCTCTCTCCTCCCTATTCATTCAGGTTTGTGGTTCCCCCCACGTTGAAATGATTAGTTATGCAAGGCTTGTAAGCACTGAATCAGAGTTATGGTCCCCGGGGAAATAAATTTGGCAGAAAATCAGTGTGAGAAGATTTAATTATCACGAGGAGACCTTTTTTCCTTGCCTTGGCCCACTGAAGCCCAAACTCCTCCCCCCCCCCTCTCTCTCTCCCCTCTCTTTCTCTCTCTCTCCCCTCTCTTTCTCTCTCTCTCCCCTCTCTTTCTCTCTCTTTCCCTCCCTCTCTCTCCCCTCTCTCTCTCTCTCGTTGTATGCTCTGCTCCACACGCCAAAGCCAAAAAAACCCTGGTGTGCAGCGTGGACGCCAGCCCTCTTCTTGCCTTCCTTCTCCTCCCAATTTGTTTCATTGCACGGTGATAAGCCAAGCAATTACTGCTTTATTGATTTTTCATCACCGCAAATTTAAAGTTGATTTTTTTCTCCCCCCCACCTTCCTCTCGCTTCCCCCTTCCCTCCCTCGGTGACGGCTTGGCAAGGTGATTAGGTGACCTCCTGTCCTGCTGGTCCCGTGAACGAGTGGAGGCGCATGCCGAATTCTGCTAACCCCGCATGACCCTTTGTTGTCCCGGGGTAATGGGATGCTGATGCTGCCCGCCCCGCGTGTGGCTGTCACTACCCCAGCTATGGGGGCCTATAGCGTAATCATTTCTATAAGGATATCTTTGGAATGACATGTTTAACTTGATAGCAGTCTAGATATCCCTGCTATATATTAGATTTACACAAAAATTGACCACGCAAGCCTCCAACCAGTGTTCACTCAGGTCAAGTGGACTGATGATTGACAGCACCCTTTTACCCTCCGTGATTGGTAATCGTTTCTGAGGTCACCCTTATCAATTAACCTGCTACCAGTTGGCTGATGTATGTTCAGCAATCTCGCTTGAGATACGTTTCCCAGATTTCCTGTCCAGTCTATTCAGGCATAGGATAGTCACATATTAGTTCAAAAGTAGATATTAGAAAAATGTGTTAATTAAATAATTGTAACAAACTGGTATGACACATTTTGCATTTTTATTTACCATTAATGGTTAAAATGTAAGAAAAAAAAAAATCTGACAATTTACTCGAGCTTGATAATCAAAATTATTATTTCAGCCATATTTATGCAGCCTTACCTTTAGGAGTACCTAGAGCAGTCGTTATCCGCTCTAACTAAAAACATTCCCATTATGTGAAAGTGGCTTACACACACACATGCACACACGTGTGTCTGGATATGATCATACACAGCAGCAGTAGTGTACTTGGTGCAGTCTAACAGGGTGGTCAGGCTACTGTGATTAGACACACCCGCAGACTGTTGCAGGTCAAAGTGCTGGCATCCTGGGTGGTTGTGGCCATGTGGTGGCCCCCACTAGGTTTGTCATTAGACATCAGAGGTCACTTAAGAGTGTGTGTGTGTGTGTGTGTGTGTGTGTGTGTGTGTGTGTGTCTGTGTTTTGGGGGGGTAATAATATGTGCTTGTGTGTCTCTTTTTCTTTTTTTTGAATATGGTGTGTGTGACGATTGTGACATTGGAATGCTTGCAATGAGCTTGCAAGAGAGTCCCCAATGTGTGCATGTGTTTTGGGAGAGCTTAGTGTGTATTAAGGCCTTTGGTGGCACAACAGTGTCATAAAGGCATAGCACTAATACTACATACTGGGCTGCAACTAATGATTCATTTCATTATCAACTATTTTATTAAGATGTGAAAATCACTCATCATAATTTCAATCATAAATGTCAAAAAAAGCAGCAAACTCTTGCATTTAAAAACATGGAACAGCAGTGAAATTAATAATGAATTAATAAATAATAATTGTGAGTGAAAACCATTCAACAATTTTAACTCACCAATGACACACTATACTGTATGGGCATAATAATAAGTTATCATAATAACACATAGTATACATTACTAACAAACTAGGCACCTCTTTCTACATCAATCATAAGACTCAAAAAGCTGTTAAGAATAGATGTTTCTCTCAGCTGAGTTTGTATTAATCAACTTGAGTACATCACATTAATGTCACTTGGGCTTCTTGATTAAAACCTGTGTTTAGTGGCACTTTTATAGTTAGAGTTACGTACCTGAGCTTGATTACAATCAGATTAAGTATGTAGTATGTCCCATGATCCACGGACACTGGCTTTACCCGATTTAGATGATTTGTCTTTAAGGGAAACAATTGCCCTCAAACTGATTTAGGGGCAAACTTTGTCTGTGTCCCCAGGCTGGAGAGGGGGGAGTATTTGGGGGGAAGCTGGTGGAGTTGATGTCGCAAAAGGCTGACATTCATAAAATGTGGAAGGAAAGCAAACACATAATCACAGTGCTGTGAGAAGGACTGATACACACCAGCACAGCTGACAGAAATCAAACATATCAAGACTGACTGCACATTACAGTCACACATCTATTCATGCATTTCTTTCCTGTAATTTAGACCATGAAGGAAAATAATTTACAGTGAGGAGTTTTAGATTTACATGCAAATGATGATGTCACTCTTGTTTCCCTCCCAATAAGGCAGAATGCAAAAGAAAAAAGGAGGGTAATATATTACACAGTGCCAAGGTTATTAGTCTACAACTGAGGTCAGATGAGGAGGAGGTGGGGGGGCATTTGCCTAATTAATTACTACTCAGACACACACACACACTCACAGCCATGACCTTTACTAATATAGTTTGTAGCAGACCACACAAACAGGAGACTCTCTGCCTCTCTGTCCCTTCTCCATCTCGCCGACACACACACACGGCCTGTCAGGAGGCAGCAGAGTGAAAGGAGAATCAATTACAACCCAACTAAGGGGAAAGAGTTGGTTGCCTGATGGCTACATGTCAAGAAGACTGTAGGTCACGAGGTGTGTGTGTGTGTGTGTGTGTGTGTGTGTGTGTGTGTGTGTGTGTGTGTGTGTGTGTGTGTGTGTGTGTGTGTGTGTGTGTGTGTGAGAGTTTGTGTGTGTGTGTGTGTGTGTGTGTGTGTGCACGCGCCTGCTTGTTTGTGTGTTGACGTTCACGTATTAGCGCATGTGAAACTCAAGCCCATTTCCTGGATTCAGATTACATCATTTTCATTTTAAAGACCTTGCTCCAATTAAGTAATTAGTTGCGTGGTGTTTCTCTAATTATAGAGTTGTTCATAAAAGAGCTGCTGACCAGCCTGGGAATCGAAAAAATGGAGACCGCTGCACTTTTTCCCCCCTGTACACACACACACAAACGCACATATCCACCGGCTAGTTTAACATCAAGTTAATGCAGTCAAATGCGTGTTATTTCTGGTAAAGGGCAGGGCAGGACTCTATATTCCAATCACACTAAAACAGCACTGTGCTTAATAAAGAGCTGCGTGAGTCACACAGGCAGATTATAGCACTCAGTTAGGAGAGGGAGAGTTTAAGGTACACGTCCCTTCATCTACGGCCGCAACACTCCATCTTTCAAAGTGGGTCATATTTTATAGTAAATACAAGTTGCCCTTTAGTAATCTGTGTTTAATAAACCCAGTATAACCACCAATGATCTACTTAGAAAATGTCTAAACCAACAAGATTAACAAAAGCAAAACTTAATAGGATGTAAGGAAGCAAAATGTAATACAAAGCATTCGGAATGCCACCAGTCCCCCTTTCGAGCCCGTCGACAGAGAAAGTGGCTGTGATCTTGAAGATCTCACTACTCAGCCTGTGAAAGCTTCACTATTTAATGAGATTCTGTGATGCTGCCCAGGCGCAGGACATCGGCTAACACTCATACTGCTCTCTTTCTCTCACTCACACACACACACACACACACACACACACTAGAAGAAGCACACCCACCTGGTTTTGGTTATAACCTCTATGTTTGCAGTTAGCACCGTTCAGTCGGGTCAGCAGGAGCAGTCAGGTCTTAGCTTGGATTTCAGATAAATAGCCAACGTATATGCAGTAAATATACAGTAGATGCTTTAAACTTTGTTTGCACTAGTTTCCTGAAAGGTGGACCCTTGTGTGGCTTTGGACGCGTTATTTATACACATGATAGTGATAGGTACAATGTCAACAAGGCAACAATAAACATGTCAGCGCTGATGAATGGCGAACTATCCTTCTGAGTCTATTACAAGTAAATACTGTATGTTACCTTTTTTGAACCAGAGCGCAAGCAGTGTATTTGAAAGCAGGAATGTTGCCTTTGTGGCATCGTAGAACCCCAAAAATGTGTCTCTTCAAAGTCTCATGTTATGTCTGAGGTTTGCATGACAGGTACATGAGCAAACAAATAATGCAGCGGTCCTGTAGATCAGTCAGTGCAGTTTTTGATGGCAGAATCAAACAATTACACGCATCATCATTTCTTATAAATAGAGTCTGTGGCTTCGGATATTTTGCATGATAGATGAATGGAAGGATAGACCGGGGCCAATCTATTGTTCTTCCCCATGATTTCATTACAGGCGCCGACAGAAGGAGGCTGAACACATGCATTTAATTGTTGTCGCAGGATTGGGAGAATACACTGTGAGAGGCTGCACCAGGGTCAGTTGAGGAGAGGAAGTTGAAATGAGCCGAATGGGGTTGGATGACAGAAGAGAGAGATGTGGCAAGTAGGGAGGGATGAGCGAAGATGTGGAAGGAGATAGCCAGGCATGGCGCATGGCTGCCATGTCATCCTGTCATTAGCAGGTTGTTTGGGTCTTTAATTCATCATTCAGACCTTTATTGACTGGAGAGTGGGGAGATCGCTATCACTTGGAGACAGTAGAAGGAGCGAGTGTGTTTGCCACTCAGTCACCAGCTGCTCTTCATTTCCTTATGCCAAATAGATATCACATAAGATATCACATAAACATATCGCATGCCATTATCTACTAAGGTCAAATAATGCTCAAGGCTCCATGGCTGTTTTTAGGCAGGGAATGTGCTCGTGTTTGGTGTCCTGCATATGTTTCAGAAAACGTTTACAACTTATCAAGTCTGCAATTTTATCTTAATTCAGGTTAGGCTGTCGCTCCTGAATGCATTTAGGATATAGGAATTTAGCTATTACAGAATCATCTAAACTGAAGTATTTTCTTTTCTTTCTGAGTTTAGGACTCTCAAAAATTAGAATGAAATGTTATACAGACTGTAATTGTCGGAGAAGCTTATGTCGTTGTTAGCCTGTTGGAGAAGCCAAGTCTGACATTGGTTTGTTGGAGAAACAAATACCAATGTTACCATGTTGGAGAAGCAGTCATTAATGGTAGCATATTGGAGAAGCTAACACAGTTGTTACATTGTAGGAGAAGCTAACACTGACATTAGCCTGTTAGCTTTGAAATTCCCTGACCACATTTTAATGGAGATATATCCTCTCCACCACTGATATGGTTAATGCCTCCGACTCACCAAACATAAAACTGAATGCCCATCCTTTTCTTGTCCATTACAGCAAGCTAGTGAGCCAATGACAAGTGAGGTCGAGCAGCCAATGTTATGGATACAGTCGGTCTCGTGAATATCTTCTAAACACAGGACGAGACGAGTGTCAGTTGAGGCACCATGTTTAAAGTTCTAGTTCAGTTTTCCTCAGTTAAGGTAGGATGTCTAAGATGGGATAGGGCACAACCGTGAGTTGCTTCTGCAACAGAAAAATAAGATTTTTATTATCTCTGTAGCTTAAGATAGGACTTTTTTTGTAATGAGGCCCCTGATAATAAATATAGGAGCTTTAAGGGAGCACTAGTGATGTGTGACAGGCCTCTGATGACAGTGACAGGAGCCGTCAGGACGGCGAACTCCACAGAGACCAGTTGACACTGTGATAACAAGGTGAGGACCGCAGGGGATCACTTGGCCTGTGTATGTGTTTGTGTTTGAAGGTGCATTGTTGCGTTATGGAGACATGTGGCTTCTTTGGAGAGTGGGTGGGGGGATGGGGGTAATATATGAGTGACTGTGCGTATTATGTTGTGCGTGTGTGGTCTCGTGGGAACGCACATTAGAGCGGCTTAGCCACCTGCTCTATCATTGGACATCTCCCTGCCCGCACGCGCACTTAAAAACACATACATACATGCGCACGCACTCCTTGGGGACCCACTCAGGACATCTGGCTCAGCCTGTCAGAATTTTCCTTCGTTTTGTGTGACCTGTTGACCCCCCGGCAGCCACAGGCGTCAGACAGGCATCGGCGTCACATCACGTCATCGTTGCAAAACCGTCGTTGGAGGTCTGCTGCCTTACAGACAACCTACAGATCTGCGCCAAGGATAGGAGGGTCGCGGTGATTTAGCTCCTCTTGACATTTGGGTTGTTTTGATAGTTCAGGTGTTTCTATGCTCGTATCTCTGGGTTGCTGATCTGCGTTTGTCTGCTCTCGTTATCCTCATTTCCTCTCTTTCTCTCCCTGAATGCATCTCTCATTCTTTGTTTCGGAGTCTTCCTGACTCATTGAGGTTTCATTTTTCAACTCCTGAAACTGCAGGGTATTAGTTATGCAAATATTGACGTGCAGCTTTGCCCTGCTAGCTATCAATTGAAATCAGCAAATCGATGGGCCTAATAGCTGCTCATTAGCCACTTGATGCATTTCCAGGGCTAACATCAGAACCTGACAGCGGCCCCTAATCAATACAGTCTAAAAGTATTACCTAACCAAGGCCCACACCAGACACCTTTTTAATAACCTAAGTTGGCTGTCTGGCTTTTCTGTGTAGAAGTCTGACTGGATGGCTCTGGGCTTTAACAGCACAGGCTTAAACTTCTCTGTCATATCAACAGAATATCTCATTAGCAGCAACATTCCCAGACACCAAGCAGACACACGAGGTTGCTTAAATTTATTTGTTTTAGTAGCGGTGTAATGGAAATCCTCATCCGCGCGGCAAAATGTCTCACAGAGAGTCGCTCGGTGCTGATAATGAAATCTCATCAGTCGGATTTTAATAAGTAACCTATTGTTTCATATTTTTCTCAGTCCAATTCCCAGGCATGCGTTGGAGCAGCCTGTTGTTTGGGCCTGGAGAATGGTACGGTAAAGACTTTGATGCAGCCAGGATGCTGCTGCTGAGAACGGGGCCAGACCGGAGCCCCTCTATCGCCCCTAGCACACAGCCCTGCTAAGCTTAACTCAGCTGTTTGATGCCAAGCGCTGCGAGTGTGTGCCTGTGTGCGCGCAATGCGTGTATGTGTGTCCGTGTGTTTACCCAGCTCAGGGGTTACATAAACAAGAGCAGCTAGCCTACAGGTAAGACCCACAGGAGACCAGCCGAGAGAGAGAGAGAGAGAGAGAGTGAGATGGAGCGCCAGTCTCTTACCTTGGCATTCCCCTGGTGTTGTCGCCATTGCTGGAGCTGGATGTTCGCTAATGAAGGGCGAGCTGGAAAATGACTAAAGGAGATAGTAAACAAAGTTACTGCACACGCGCACACACACACACACACACACACAGACACACATTGAATACACTCATACACGTGTGTTAATATAGTTAACTTGGTGGAGGCAAGCATCCGTGCATGTGTTTGTGTGCATCCCTGATGTATCTGGGGCCGCTGCAAAGAGATGGGGAGAATGTGGGCGGATGGGGGATTGGAGGCGGAGGCTGGCAGCGGGGCAGTTGGCCGCTGGTGCAGAGAGAGAAAGAGCGGGGAAAGGGATCGGTGGGGCGAGGGGGGGGTGGGGGGGGGGGGGGGGGGGGGGGGTACAGCGGAGATAAATCATTAGAGAGCAGGTTATTGAAAATGCAGGGAGATAAAAGAGTGAAGAAGCCAGTAATTGCCTTAAAGATCAGACTACAAAGCATTACTTTGGATTTTACAAGGCCAGCCAGCAACAAAAGAGCAGTAATTTATGAGCTCAGTGTAAAAGAATAGCATAATTACATTAAAAATTAATGCTAATGAGGGCTAAAATGGGGAAGGTGGTTATTATGAAAGTTTGTATTCATCTTCCCTGGGTTGAATGATGGCTAGTGGCTTGATTAATGGCTTAATTTCTATCAATTAGCAGGCAAAAAAATCTCCACTGAGACGGCCCTAAATTGAGCATTGAATTACACATCTTTACCACGGTGCAGGGAGAGAGGCAGGGGGGCAGAGGAGGGGAGGGCACATTATTGAAACCTGGGAAACCAAGAGATGCTGGTGTGTGTGTGTGTGTGTGTGTGTGTGTGTGTGTGTGTGTGTGTGAGCATGTGAGCGTGTGCACATGTGAAAGCTGGGCATGGGTTACAGAACTTAGATAAATGTTTATCCTTATGTTTTCGAAGAACTGGGGTTTGTATAATTGCTGGGTTTAGAGCGGTGTAATGCTTAGAGATAGAGCAGAGAAAATATGACACATTAAAAACAAATCTTTGTGAATGTGAATCTCTTTTAAAATATATTCTTTGATTAAACCGGCCAAATTAAAATTGGAGTCACCTTTTTTTCTGACATGCTAAGTCCCCAATATATTTCTTCTACAGCGGCACAGTTTGCCCTTTCTTTGCAATGGCCAATTCATTTTTTAATACTTCCATTAAATGCCTTTAAGCTCTCTGTTTGCCATATAATTCGGAAACGCCGTCAAAGATTTGCAGCAATTTGCAAGACCTCAATAAAACAAGCGGTTAGTTTTCCTTTTTATTTATTTTTCTCCCCACAACAACAACAAGAGCTGCGGTAATTTAGCTGGCGCACTAGTGCACTCAATTACTGGAATTAATCAGCAGCAGCAATATATTCAGCTCGGCTGCTCCTGATTGACAAACTGTAGACCAAAGTCAAGTTTACAAAGACAACGCTGCCATAGCCCACAGCCCCTGCTCGCAATATAGACATGTGTTGTTGAACAGCTCCCTCTTCTGGCGGGGGAGTATAACTGCCGCGTTGCATGGCTCTCATCTTCAAGGCTGATGGAGATGAGCTGAAATCTGTTTTCATTGGCTGGTTTGATTTTCTCTCCCGTCTTCTGGTCTTAATCAATGAAGTGGACAAACAGCTATTTAGAGAGAACAATAGCCTATTGATTGTGAGCCACTCATCAGCAACGCTGTCTGTCCAACTAATTTCAGTAATGAGATGGCAAGTGAGTTTTCTGACTCACTTTCATGCACACACACACGTGTGGGTGTAAAGGACACAAATGCATATTAACATACATCGCTCAGTCAGTATCCATTATTCTAATGTGCAGATACAAAGCAAACTTTTATTGATTGAGTTTGATCCCGTTCCGTGGTTTGCAGTAGCGGTTGTAATGCATTACAGCATCAGAGAGCTACCAATAACCTAATTTAAAGCAATATACATACATACATTTAATTGTGTCTGCTTTTGTTTCTTACTCCGTCTGTTTTCGGTCTCTCATCTTTCACTTTATCCTCCTCTCATCGCTGAAAGAGAAGCGTTCCTAATGCGGTGACAATCGAGTCGACCTGTTAAATTAATTTGCCAGATAATGTGTCAATATTAAATATCAACTTTGACCTCTCTGAGCTGCAGAGTGCGCTCGCCCGGCTCGAGTATTGATTTTTGTCTGCCTGTGAGCTCGCTAGGCCCGCACTCAAAGTCCATTATTTCTGATTTTCTCATGAAATACATATCTTTTCCCGCTGACATCTGACAAACAGCATATGGAAGTCATTTTATCTACTAATAATGTGTTTGTCAAAAAGTCTGAGGTCTTAATGGATTCCTGCAGCACACATGGACAGCCCAGCAACAGACGGGCCTGCCAAGGAGATGCTAGCAGATATGGTGTTTGTGTGCAAGGTTGTGGATACATATCAGTGTTGAGGCTTGTGTTGTAGTTCTTTATGTGGGGCATTCATGCTCAAAGGACGGCAGAGAAGGGGCAATTGAAAAAGTGAATTATTCGTGCTGAATTAATTGTCGGCCAGTCACAGGCGTTGGTTTTCATTCTAACACATGCACGCTCATGCAGCAGCGAGCGGTGGTGATAGTGGTGTGAAGGACAGGCCACAGTCTCCAGGAGGATATTGGGCCAGTGTTCAGACTTCATCTAGCAGCCCAGTCAAGGTAATGACTATTTTTGGAGCTGCTGCGCGATGCGTCTCTGCTCACATCTTCCCGCACAGGATGACAAGCTGATAGTCTGTCATATAGGAAGGCTTAATTCCACTTGTCACTCAGTTGTCCAATTCTGCAGTGCATTTAAATCAAAACCGAGTTTGTTTGAGTGCTATTATGAACTATAATAGGGTGTGGGGCCTTTAGTGTGTGTGTGAGATAGCATGTGATGCTCTGCTGTGAAAGCCGGAACAAATATTCATTTATTCATTAAACACCAGGGCCATGAAGATCTGTTGTGACACCCTTTCTGTAGCTGCTAATGGATTGAATTAATTCCTGCTATTAGCTCCAATAGCAGGCTGTGTATGCTTCGATGTGTGTGTGTGTGTGTGTGTGTGTGTGTACACGTGTGTGTGTGCGCGTGTGTGTGTGTGTGTGTCTGTTGCATGAACGCATAAATGGCAGGCATGTGTGTCAGTGCAAAGTATGTAAGTTTGCAAACACACATGTACATGTGGGAGTGCTTATATCCTGATGTTCTTCGTGCGTGTATGAGAGAGAGAGAGTGTGTGTGTGTGTGTGTGTACTTGTTTTCATGACACAGCCTACATGAGCGGAGCAGAGAAACATGGATGTGTGCTGGATTGACAGATCGAGAGATGGGAGAGTGCAGGAGAGGACGGATGGATGGTGGAGAGAGGGATGAATATTGACTGATCAGTGGAAAGATTGACAGCCAGAGAATAATGGGAACATTCAGACTCTGTGTCTCTTTTTTTCTGTCGCTAACTTTCCTGGCACACCTATTTTTGCCCTCCTACGCTACGACGACTGCTCTTGAATTCTTGAAGTGATTTATTATCTGATATGCAGAATCCTGATGTGTTTATATCCAAGAGTCATTTACTGGAAACCCTTTTCTGTCTCTTTGTCTGATTGGACGAGCCAGAGCAAAATACTTTCTGATACATGAAAACTATATGAAACCTAATCACATTTAGTCTCCATAATGGAATTCCACTGCAGCGAGTTTGTGTTCATATTTTGATTATTTTAGAATGCATTATCCGAGTGTAATTCACTGTCTGGGTATTATCTTGTTAGTCGTTTTTTTATTCTACTTGCCTTTTGTAGCAGCTCAATGCCCTTGGCTAAGGAAGAGTCCTTTTTCATGGAGGCCGAGATTAAAATAGGGGAATATCAGATATTTCATATTGTGAGTGTCAAAGAGCATTATACAGAGAGATAACATACAATCAACTAAACCCAGTCCAAATGAAATCTGGTGCCTTTCAGAGGATGACAAGGGATGCCTGACCCTGTGTGTGTGTGTGTGTGTGTGTGTGTGTGTGTGTGTGTGTGTGTGTGTGTGTGTGTGTGTGTGTGTGTGTGTGTGTGTGTGTGTGTGGACATGTGTGCATGCTTTCGTTCATCGCCTTCTTTCTGTGTGACATGTGTTTCAGAGGGAACTTCTCTGGAGGAGCAAGTGCGAAGGATAAAGGACATCGAGGCCATCGAGAGTGATTCCTTTGTTCCTCTTGCTTTCAAATCATCCAGGGATGATATAAAGGTGCGTTCTGTCTCTCTTTCTCTCGCTACCCCTCACTCTCACTGTCTTTTCACTCTGTCTCTTATTGAATTTACCTCTCCGCAACGCTGTGCCGTCTGTCCAGAGACAGCCCAGACCAAATCAAACATTCATTCAGCGCTGTTTGTTCCGACCTGAGACGGTTTCATCAGACGCTCCACTGTTCGCCGCCTCCAAAGCGGCAGCACCCACACAAAAGCCACAGCAGGCAACAGCCATCCTGTGTCTCCCTCTCTGTGTCTCTCTCTCCCCCCTCTGGTGGTGCAGATGCAGACAAAACACAGAAGTCATTATTGAAATGTCTCTGGAGGAGCAGGAATTAGATTTGTTGGGGTCTCGCGGTTGTTTTGAAAAGATGGGCAACAAAATGTGACAGCAAACCTGCACAGACATTTGGGACACATCCTGGTGAGTCTGACAAAGGTCAAGACCCATGTGGCAGCAGTTTGGGCTGGACTAAGCCAATCTGGCCTGAACTGGACAGATTGGACATGGACAGTAGACTCTGCCTGAGAGTGTAATGCCTTTTTCCACATATTCAACCTGAAAATTAACCAGGGTCAAACATCCAGCTGGGGAGCAGCATTTATTGTGGACATCTCCTATATGAAAAAAAAAAAAATCACGTCAGGTGTATAAAAGTCATCTCTCAAAACATGGTACAGAAGGATGGAAATGTTCTCCTCTTAATCACTTGCTTTTGAGAACAGAAGTGCTTTATTGAAATACAAATTCAACACTTTTTTTTATGACAGCTCTTCATCGGTTTTCAGATTAATCTCCTGGGTGACGTCCTCATCATTAGTCAAATATTAATTAAGAGATCCAGACGATTTATTCATCCACAGTTGGGATAATTTCACAGTCTTTCAAAATCCTTCAACTGTATAACAGATTTTGCTGCAATGAAGTGGATAATGGCTGAATATACGTCACATTTAAACATGGTTTGACTGGAGTAAAGCAGATATCATTTGGTTAATTCTTATTTAATTAACTGATAATTGAGTAAACCTCTTAAAAACAAAATAGTGCCAAAGATTATAAAGATTTCTCTGCAAGCGGGAATCGTTAGAAATGTATATTCAGCATATAATGTCCAAGAACTGATGACCAGTTCAACTGTCTGATATCTGGCACATCACCATACTTATTAGCAAGCGTGTTTCATATCTCGCTCACTTTCAGTATCCTGCCAAAATGAATTTTAAATAGATCTTTCCAACTGGGTAAACATTTGCTCTGGGGCTGGTTCTAGAAGTGTTTGAAGCATGAATGGGTTGGCAAAATATTATTTTTGATGTTTTCCTCTTTATCAAGTACAACAAGGAAAGCAGGCCATCTTTTCCAAATATGGGGCTTGTTAAAGCTTTAAGTAATACCTCCAGGGATGGAGAAGAGTCATTTTCTAAACATCTCATATTCTTCTATCAGCCTGGACTCACAGCAACATGAAGAGGACAGAGAACCTTTGTCTTTATTTATTTATTTATTTTTTTCAGGTGTAAAGAAAGGGGAACTTACGTTTCCATTGGCTTTAACTGTAAGGAAATTTATTCATTGTTGCTGCACCACTGATCAATGCTAAAGCATCTTGAGGATGATTCTTTGAAGTGTTTGAATATGCTGATTTAGCACAATCAGACTCACTTAAAGAACATATGAGAGGAGAAACACAAACACTGATAGATGAGACATAAGCATTAGATTCAAGATACAAACTGATTACGATCAATACATCGCTTTCTAGAAGCGTATTGCATGAGGCAGACATTCACTGCCATCTGCTGGACAAATGGTGTATTGCAGTTTACAGATTGTTTCTGTCCTCCAGTTCTTTACTGCATCCTGACTGTAGGTCTGCAAGTATTTTTGTCATTGATTTTCCTGGCGATAATTTCACAATTAATTGATACATGTCTCTATAATATGTCAAAACATTGTGAAAAAATGCTTATAACAATTTCCAAAAGTTGCAGTCGCAACACAGTCAAAACCCAAAAACCAAAGACAGTAAGCAATTCCTAACTCTTAAGAAGCTGAAACCAGCAAATGTTTGACATGTTTGCCTGAAAAATTACTCAAACAGTTGCTGCTCTAACTAAATATATATATGATGTTTAATTTGTACCAATCTTAACATCATATTTTAAATGCACTTATTAATTTTCCTTTTTTTACATTTTGTTTTCACAATGTATTAGTTGGACCTGCTGTAAGATTCTTTGGACTTACATAAATGTTTGGGTGACTCATTTCTTGACTCTTTTTTTTCCTCATTCTGTGTATACTTCTGTGAGTTCAGACCGAGCCGGTTCAGGTGAGGCTGGAGTCCAACCAGGCAGATTCTCACGATGTCAACCTTCCCATCTCCATCGTCTATAATGACACCGACACGCTCGCCCATCCCAGTGTAAGTTCACACACATACAAGGCAAACTTTCACTGCTTGGTTCAGATTTTCACAAGCTGTCATGCAGTTCAATAACTCAGACTTTTTAACACCCATCAAAGCAACTTGCAATCCTCTGGCACAGCTTAAGTTGATCTTGTCATTTTTTCTTTCGGTACCTTCTTGTTTTTATAGGTGGACAAACTTTGCAAACTTTCTCCTGCTGCTACCATTACCACCATCACTATTTACACCATTCCTGCATATTCTTACGCTGTGCTCCATATAGTATGGGACACTGCGGTATAGTAGATTATAGCCTCCTAACATCACCTCCTCCGCTGCCTGTAGATCAATGATGAAAAACGAGAAGGAAACTTCAAACTCCAATAACGCTCCCTGGGGCTTCCCAGTCATCTATCTCCACTGGGGAAACTAAGTTATGGTCTGACGTATGCAGATAAACCCCTCAAATTTACACACACACGCACACACACACACACACAAAACACCCCCCAGCACAAATGCACACACATACACACCCTCAGACAGGCTGATGTATGGTAGCAATATGCCCCAGGCGGGCCCCGGCCTCAGCTTCAGCTCTAGCTCCACTTCCAATTAGAACAGATGAGTCCCATTAGCCCGGCCCAGATACTGTCATCCCACACACACAGCCTCATTAGCACCGTGACACCAGCGCGGGGCCGACAGACAAGAACTCACTGGTGTTGAATCTAACACACAGATAACATGCAGCGTAGGTTTAGGAATGAAGGATTGACGTAGCCGCAGTTCGCTTCTACAATCTGCATAGTAATAGACACACATCATCGCAGAGATGTGCAGTATGTACACATAGGCAGCATGTCGACATTAACTCTCACACAAACACACACAGTGGATATAGAAATGATCTTCCAATTTCTCCCTGTGCTTCGCTGCCTTGCTCCTCAGTCTCATAGTCATTATGTTACTTCCCAATAAACAGATGCCTTCATTCATCAGACCCTCGCAGCAGCAGTTTTATCGCCCTCGTACAATCAATATCATCGCTGCTGGTGATGTACTGTGGTGAATACAAGTCACATGTATAGGCCCTTTTCTGTCACCAGGCTAACATGCTGACAGGCCCACACAACTAGATGAGTTATGCATACAGAATAAAGTTATTTTCTCATATTTTTCCTCATGGGATTGACAGTGAAAGACCAGTAAGACATGTAAGATACCACAGCCATCACTCTAGTATTAGAGCGTTATCACTGTGACTCACAAGTCCACGCTGAGGTTACTTGGGTGTCAGTGGGCAGAACTGTCAACTCTGTGCTAGGCTCAGGACCTTACTAGGGAAGTGAGCTCATAAACGTCTGTCGCATTCTTCACGTGATGAAGCAGCCATAATGCTACAGTCACAGTCATCAAGAGTAGGTAATGACTCAAGTGCAAGAGAAAACTACATTGTCCTTGGTAAATTCAAAAGAAGCAAAACTTGATTATTCCTCAGTTTACAACACGGTAAATGTAATATTTTGGGGGCCGTCGGACTGATTAAATAAATAAAATTAGGACAGCCTGAAGAGAATCTTTCACTGTTCTCTGATGGTTTAAGACCAAATGATTAGTTCACTCAGATTATAATTTTGCAGCTTTTCATTTCAGGAATGGTAAAGGAATGGTATAATATGTCAGATTTCTTCATTAAAATGTCAATGAGGTCTTTGTAATATATTTTGTGGAGATGTGTTTGAGACAACAACTCCCATTATCCCACTCTACTTGCATCTTTTGTCTTGCTTTGAATAAGAGACCTGTACCAGCAAAAATAACATACAACAAATCATTAGTTTGTTTGTGTCCACAATGTTGATTTCATGCCCTCACTTCCCAAAAATAACATTTACATTTTCAAGATTCAAGATCAATTTGATTATCATTATACAACCAGGATTATGCAACAAAATCATAGTCACATTCCTATCATGCTACAACTTTATGCTAAAAGATTTTTTATATAAATCTATGATTAAATAATAAATGAATACATTTTAAGAATATAAACTCATTATTTCAGGTAGCACGTGGAGGATTAAAGCGATAATGAAAATTATGAAAGTGATATTTTATATTTTTCATTCATCCAGACCTATTGTGATGTTCTTGTTCTTGTTTTGTTCTACTGAGATTTATATGTATCCACAGCAGTTTGTCTCATAGCACTCTAACAAAATAAAACAATACTGGTTCTTCAGTCTAGTACCTGATGTTAAAGTCTAAACTAAAGGTAAACCCTTTGTGGTTCCCTTTAGTCCTGTGGTGTTGTAACTTTGTGTGTCTGCTTAGAAACACCTCCTCTCTACTCTGCCCTGCAGTTGTTCATGGACAAGGAGAAGGCCGAGGAGCTGTGGCTCAACAGACTGATCTCGCTGAGGCAGGAGAGGCTCATGGGAAGTCCTGTGACCTAAATGACACCAGAAATCCAGAGGATCCTTCTTGTTGCGCGTGTGGTTAAAGTTGACTTCACTGTGTCTCAATCCCTGCCATATTCTGTCTGACTTCAGGATATGGGTGAGGGTTGGGGACAATGTTTCTTACCTTACCCCCACAGACTTTTGTGACCCGTAAAAACTTGTGAGAAATAAACACTTTTAGGGCCTCATGTGTTTTTTTTAATTTTATCAATGTTGATGTAATTGGATTAAACAATCTGCTGTTCTTTGTTTGGCTGCATTTAAATTTATCTAGGGAATATCTTGCATTCACATGATCCGCTTTACCATGTCGATGAAGCATTTGATATATTTTGTAAACAACTTGGTAAATAAAGCTTGCTGTGAAGTTTTTGAGTGAAAGCTGGCTTGTGTTTTTGTTGATGAATGATGGTTACAAACCTTTATATTAAGTTGAATTTATAGAAACTTATGTAGCAGCATCTTCAGAGAGATTCAGATAAATGGGTCACCCTGTCATACAGTAACTTACTAAAAGTAGCTTGACTCACTCTGAGGTAAGCCTCGCTCTTTAGTCTGCATCAGGATTGACATAAAACTGGATTAAACATCTCAACTTCTCTTAACTTAAAAATATATACCATTTAGTGATTTATGTTTATGTTTATTCAGTGTTGTGTCGCTGTTAGGGCTGGGATTAAAGACATTGCACAGTCCACACTCCAGGCCTATTTGTGGACCAGCCAGATGGTAAACCTATACTGAGTCTGGGACACGGTGTGTCACTGCCGGATCCTCCAAATAGTTGGTGTTGTAATGAAATAATAAAGAGAATGTACAAAATGATTTGTTAAGGCCAGCGCATAGATAGGATTTGTGGGTGCCCTCTTCACATGTGCTCCCCACATGTCTTCACACCCTACAATTACACAACCAAGGATCACTTAACAACAGTCTGGTAATTTAATCACACAGCCTGTGATTTCTTCCTCATTGCGGATATTTCTGTTGTGAGCGGCATAAACGTTACACAGCCCCCTGCGAGGGTACGTCAGATGAGCACACAGCTGATTTTGTGCTGGCAGGCACAAGAAAGATCAGAAAATTTGATCATAATCAGAAATTTCTAGAGTGCCGTTGCCATGGCAGCCACCCACAACACACAGCCCGCGGATAGAACCCGTTCAAAAGCTCCGAATAACCAGCCAATCAGAGAGCCGGATTCGCATCACGTGGCCGGTGTCGGCGTGAGTTTGGTTGTGAATCATATAGCACCCGCCAGCCCCCTCCCTGGTAACATTACCGAGGCTGAGCGTCCGAGTTGAGGCACCTGCGGCCGAACGGATTATTTCTTGAGAACTATTTATCTCAGTTTTGTTTTGTTTTGTTTTGTTTGCAGCTTCAAAAATCCGCGGACATGTTCAACAGTAATCATCTCAGGGAGTTTGATGAGGATCCGTTCTGGTCGTAAGTACCGTTATTTAAATTACACTTGTATTAAAATCTGTCGTAACAGTTATTTATTACCGTTGGTGCTGAAACCGGTATGTTTCGTTAAAATAACTCTAAAGCAGTCTGTTACTCAGATGATAAGCGATTGAGGTGCTATTTATAGGGTCTAAATACTTAACTAAAGTGACTGCGCATAGAAAAACACGGACAAACTCTATAAAGTATAACTTACCTAGAAACTAATAATGTAAAACAGAAAGCTGACATTTTTATTATTTTTAATCTTTTGAGTTTAATTACACTTTAATTGACTTTTATTTAAACGGCACTTAGGCCCAACGTTAGCTTAACTCTGTTTCTATCATTTTTAATTAACGTTGGCTAACTAGCTACACTTGTGGCTATCTACAAATAACTTATTTTGAGCAGCCTGTAAACTGTCATGTTACACACACTCTGCATTGAGAAAAATGAAATCAATAACCTGCTATCGCTACACTGAATTTAAACCAAATTGTTGTCATGTTTGTAGCTAGCTTAAACGAAGTAGCCCCATTGGACATTTCTGCTAAAAGTCGATCAAACCGTTAACTAACAACAACTGCTGTAAGATTCTGGGGACTGCTATGACGACAAATAAGGATTTTAAAATAGCTTAACATTTTTGAAGGTAAATTTAAAAAAAAAAAAAAGTCAAACTGAATGTGTTTTAAATTTTTGAGACAGCTTTGTATAAATCTAGTTAGCCAATAAAAAGGTACAGCTTTTAGTGAACAGAATGAGCAGTATATAATAACTGTCTACCCTTACACTATGTGACACAGTCACATTGACTTATTGAATGAGTGAACACCTGCTGAGTTACTGTGGCCACACTTGACCCAACTTGAAATCATATTAAGGGTGCTTTGTATTTCAATGTGTTGTGTTCATCCAAGAATTTGTCTGTTATGGGCTCCAAGCTGGCATCGGTGATAGAAGTCACTAAATCTAGGAGTACAGTGAGGAGAAGGGACGTTTTCTTTTCCTCTTTGCAGTTTGCAGAGATTCACTTTCTCTTCACCTTCTCCCCCTCCTCTCCATAGGGATCCATTCCGGGCTCACAGGGATCATATGCGGCACATGATGCGGAGCTTCTCTGAGCCATTCGGCGGGCCCTTGATGCCCAGTATAACAGATGGTAGAAGCCGTGGTAGTGACGTTGCAGGGCACCCTAGCTCATCCCTGGCGCTGAGGGACGAACACAGGGTGAGAACATCCATTTGGAGAAGCTCTACTTTTACAGTTTTTAGTGTTTTTTTTCCTACTTGTGGATTCAAGTTATGGTTGATAAAGCTCTCCATATGTGTGTGTGTAGACACATGACTGACTAGCCTACATGCATATCATTTGGGTCAGTGTGGGACGAAGGATTCTCTTGTGCAGTCAGCCCCTGTGACCCTCTCTGCCCACTTCTCATGGCCTTATGACCACAGAAGATTAGTGTTTAGAGGAAGTGCTAAGTTTGCTAAGGGTTATAGTGGAAGCTTGCCACTGGCAGCGTAACTGGAGCACCACTCACTGAGGTATGGGGGCCATGTGAGTCTCTGGTTTAGTGGGAGGGCAACCCCCTTGGCCTCTCTGGACAGTTATATCTAGCCCTCAGGAGTCCTATTTATAGTGCATTGTTCCACTGACACACTGCTTTCTCGTGTATACACACAGACCTTTTTAACACCTGAACTATAACAGGACCCCAGATTATTCAGCGTTTCTCTGATGAGATGAACTGCCTCTCAAAATAACAGTTTATGTTGATATCAATCTGGTGTTGGCCTAGTTGTCTTGTTAACTTAAATATAGTTTGTCTCTACACATTTCGTTGATTATGCACACATTAATGGAGGACAAGGCTGTAAAAGCTAAGGCTTATGTACTTCTGGACACATTTTTGCTCCTTACATATTAATTGTGCAGCATTTAAAGGGATGCATGAAATGGCAGGGGGTAATCTTGGTCAGCTACATTTTGCACCCGTTAACCTTTCCCCAAATCAAGTCAGCCCCTGTGCTGCTTATATATCCCTGCTAACTCCAAATTAGTCCCTGTCACCTGCTTTAATCCCACCTCCTCCTGAAAGCCTGTATATGTATCCTTGATAATGACTTTCATCAGAAGCCTAGCCTAAATAGCCAACAACCTGCTTTCTCTGTATTAGCATCATGCCATTAACTAGCTAATGCCAGCAGAGGAGTGGCCCTGACTGAGCACTTGACTAATGACCTCAGTGACAGTGGGTGGAATGGAGCTACACTGCAAAATGTCCTTGAAAACAAACATACTCTTCTGGTGGGAGTTAGATGCTGTTTGTGTAAATGTCATGCTGCACAAAAACAAAATATGATTCTGCTGAGTTGGATCACGAGTGGCTGGCAATTCACTGTTTTTCTTGATTCATACACAGAGATACAGGTGAGTTTGCTGTATAAAAGAAAAAAAAGATCTCTTTAGCTCTACAATGTCTCATCATTGTTTTTGGCACAAATAATATACATACAGTATGGTAAGACACATGGAGTTAAAAACTGGCAATGGACAAGCTTTTTTATTTGATTGTGCAGTGTTACGGCATCAGAATAAAGACACCATTGGTGTTTAGACAGGTGACCTATAACTCATGTTTTGTCCTGTCTCCTTGATAACTGACTCTGACGAAAACAGAAATGCTGTGGTTGTCTTTGCAACACTGGTGCCAAAAATAAATGCTTGGGGGTAGGAAAATTGTCTTCTTTTGCTTTAAAGATATGATATATAACATTTATGCAATAAAATTTCTATAAAACTTCTTGCTCTTTGATGTATATTTTGTTGGGTTGTATACTTTCCCAAACGCTACCATGAATGTTCAAACCCAGAGAAATACGTAATTTTATTGAAGGTACATTGCATTTTATTTGATTGCCAGAGAGTGATGACGGAAGTCAGCAAAGCTGACTAAACATAATGTGAATTAAACTTTGATACATTACCTTGAATGTGAACATTTCTTAGAAATGTGACATGAAGACAACAACTCCCATGATCCTAAACTACTAGTCATTACTACTAGAGAGAGCTTGGTAGCATAAATTACACATAGTGCATTTAAAGTAAATTGAATTACCATAATGATCTACAGTTCTTGTCAAAAACTTGTCAAAACTTGGTTCTCTACCTCCCTTCACACACTCATTCATGTGAAGATAAGGAGCAGTCTTGTGGTGCCCAGCAGTGGTCAGAGGGCCAAAGCTCTGGTGCCGAGTTGTTGGCTTTGTAAAAGCATGTGTGCGGATGTCATGGACACTCTGTTTTCTCATTGTTGCTGTTTCGGTCCATCTGTTTGGCAGACCGTGCCTTGGCAGTGCTGGTGCATTAGCAGCTAGATGACAGACAGCTCGCTCTCATACTGCTCTCCAATATCACAGGCACAAATGTGCACACAGAAATGCGTACATAAACACACACAAGCAGTACTAAAAACATGCTCACAAGCCCAATTACACACAGTCACAGCGTGCAAAACAGCACAGACACACTGGCATGCAAATACACACTCACAGGAAATTCATACACACACATCAGCCACATAATGCTGGGAGGCTTGTACTTCTTGTATAAGCTTGCTAAGCATTAGATTCCCATTGGGAAAATAAACCCTGTCTTACCTTCCAAAGCTGCTGTGAGTTCTCACATTTCCGAGTCTCTTGCCAAAATCCACTACCTTGTTCATATCACCTTTCAAAGCACTCATTCATCTGAGTTTATTAAAGTACAGTTGAATTACAATCGAGCATCATTATAAGTGATGCACTTGCTTTGATTCTGTGGTTGTACTGAGCAGGACTGGTGATGCTAGAGCTAAAAGGTAGAGCTAATGTTCTCTTTGTTGTCGATCTATACAAGTTTATAAGAAGTGTTCAAGTCAGGTTTTCTTCCTGCTCTGTCTCTCTGCCAAAATAAATTGAGAGGTAAACTTTGGCAGTTTGGATTTAAGCACTTCCTAAACTGCTCATTCACCTAGAGCCACTTTAAAAACATCACAGTCACCACAGTCAGATCCAGTGACTCCTTATATTCTCTGTGATCGAGTTCTGAAAGCACAGATTTGACAAAATGCCTCTAGGTCCCCAGTAATGCACAACTTCCAAGAGGCTATGTGTCTGCAGCACAACCTCACATTGCCTTTTAAGCATGAATCATATCTACGGTCCCCTGCGGTGTAACTCATAGCTCCCGCAGGAGCAGGAGCAGCCTGCCTCAGAGGGCCCAGTGGCAGGTCCAGTATCAGATTGAGAGTGAGATAGAAAAGAGAATGTCAATCTGCAGTTGTCCAGACAGCCTAAAATAATGTGTTAAAGACCAGTGGGTATTTGGTCCTTATTTTGCACCCTCAGTCTCTCCTCTGCTCAACCCCACTCTAAATATAATGCTGCCAGATATGTAACTGGCATTTATTAGTTCATACATGCCACTCTGGGATAAAATTGGCTGCGTGAGGCTTCAGAGATACCGGTCGGGAGCGTTTTACATCAGCTTGACATTTGAAAAGAGCTGAGAGAGCAGCCTTGGACTCTCCGACCCCTGTTAGATCCCTGTCCTGACTGGTCAGTCCAGCCCACCGCAGCCTTCCTAGAATCAAGCTCAGTTTCAGTGTTAAACCCATGCTAATCTCTGGCAATGCGACCCAATTACAGATGGAACACAAGTCATTCAACACCCCACTGATTACGCACAATACCCCTGCACATCACACGCCATAGCAAGGACTGTTGAGATGCTTATCCGGAGCCACAGGGTCATAAACGCCTGTGGTTTTGGCCCATAGAACACAGGCTCTGTCTGCAGGCTGCTCCCTTCTCACCGTTCTGTCACTCCTTGGTTCTTGCACTCCCAGAGGGTTCACGGCCTTGGAGGGGTCGTGTTTAAGGCCTCGGGGAGCGAGGCTGTGTGTCAAGGGCTTAGTGACAGATGTAAGACAACCTAACAGCTTACTGGCAACAACCGCAACAAACAAGCAAAAAAGTCTACATGGTGTGTGTGTGCGTGTGTGCGTGCGTGTGTGTGTGTGCGTGCGTGTGTGCGTGCGTGTGCTATGTTAATAAACTGATGTTGTTTGAATCCTCAGGATATGAGCCGCTCATTGTTACCCTTTGGCAGTTTTGAGAGCACGGTCAGTGGAGTCATGCTGTTTAGCTACACTATCATATGTGTTTCTTTCTTTCTCACAAGTGCATGCTCTCTCTATAACTAAGTCTCTACATTACTTATTGACTATGTGCGGTCAGTAAAGTGGTCACAGTGTTTCCTCTTAATTCACTCACATCATATTACAGGCAGAATCAGTTGTATTTTCCCTATTTAAAACAATGTGTAGGCTTCTTATTTGGCTGTGTTCATCACGTTTAAGGCAGTAGGTGTGTAGCTCCCAGCCAATAACAGTGTTCATGGTGTGAGGGTGCTGACTCTATAAAGATGTAGCAATGGGGTGCTAGATCATAAGCACCCATCCAAGAGGATCTTTTGGGTGTCGCTAAGCTAGGAAGGAGGAGGCCACTTTGAATATTGTATCGACAAACTGCAACCAACAAATCCCACTTATTCTGCCCTTAAAGTTTACCCCAGGGGCCATAACAAGAAATATGCTGTATAAGAGGGCATCAAGTTTAACTGTGAAACCTATACATAAGATTAGTAGAAACTTAGAACAAGATGTTAGGAAATAATTCACCCACAGTGAACCAAAAAAGCAGTTCTTATAGAAACACTGTGACCAGTATGTAGAATGTGGAATGATCAATAGGTTGCTTTGTGAGGGTTGCAAAATCTGTCCTCTTCTTGAATGCAGGATCATTACCCATGTTCCTTTGTATCTATTTTAAAGAGGTCTGCTGTACAGGGCTGTTGATTATTGATAGTTAATGTCTATTTTGACAGAAAAAAAGGGCTGCACCCTTACAGAATATGAATGCATGATGGCATCTTACTGTGACATGCATGACTGACTTGAGTGATGAGCACATTTTTTTCCTGGCTCAAAGGTGGTACTTCAAATGTGACCTACATAATTTATTTTTTTTGTGTGAACAAGAAATTAAGGATGAACATGTACTGATTCCTCAAAAAAAAAATGTTTTTGACTGAAATAATACAGTTTACAAGGTCACCAACAAATACCACAAGGAATACAGTTTTGACCTTCCCTGTCCAGAATAAACCCCTTAATAAAGATATACTGTAAATAGCTTGTTCATTTGCATGCTTGACTTTAATGTTACTAGGTTACAAATGTTGTAGTGATAAAATGTGAACGTCCTGGTTACAGTGTCCCAGATAGCACATATGTAAGACACATTTAGAACACTACTGTATACGTGCACGTATGCTTGTACACATGATGGAGTTGTTTATGAGCTGATATGGCCTTGTGACATGTGGGATTCAAGCCAAGCCCTTTCAGCTCTTACAGCTCTGATTTGATTGTTTGTTGTTGTTGTTTTTTTGCTTTTTGTGTTTTTGCAGGACATGATGAGGAATCCTTTCGGCATGTTCGACAACGTGATGTCCAATGTTAGAAACAGGATGGAGGAGATGCACAGAAACTTTGTGAGTTCATGGTTTTGTTTTTCTCTTCCTTTTCTGTTTTCATGCTTTCCCAGACTGCTGTGGTGCACAAGCTGTAGTTTCTTAACTGCATGTTTGTTTGTGTTTCAGGAGAACATGTCCACAGATTCAAACGCCCACTCATTCAGCTCCTCATCAGTCATGACATATTCCAAGGTTGGAAATGAGCCTCCCAAGGTCTTCCAGGCAAGCACATCGACGCGCCGTGCCCCTGGAGGGGTAAGTGCCCCATCACATGATCCCACTACATGACATCACAGTACATCAGAGCAAAGTTTAGTACATTGAGCTTGGAGAAGTAAATCTGTCTGCAGAGGATTCACTTTCTCTATCAACTCTTGAGTGATCACGGTGATACTGTCCCCTTGGCCTTTCCTTGTGGGAATATTACTGTAAACAAATTCTCCCAGTGGCATACAATGGCTCTGTTCCATTAAGGTGTGCCAGAAATCATTTCAGTCGTCCTGCATGTACAGTACCCGATCCTTAGAACTAGCTCTCCTAAATGGAATGCAGCCATTCAGACTATTATTAGCCACACTTGTGTTTCACTGGTCAAACTGTGTAGACTCTGACATGACTGTTTATGTGCTGGAACCAAACATGTTGATTACTAATCTATGGGATGAATATGCTTTTTCACGGACCAACTGACGTGTCTCATGGGTTTTATAATGTTGTATCTCCAGATCAAGGAGACCCGGCGAGCACTTAAAGACTCCGAGAGCGGCCTCGAAAAGATGGCCATTGGTCACCACATCCAGGACAGGGGACATGTTGTTGAAAAGAAATACAACAACAAAACAGGAGAGAAGGAGTTCATCCAGGACTTTCAGAATTTGGATGAATGTGTGTTAAAATCATATTTCTAGGAGCTATTTCAGAGATCATTCTGGGAAATATCTGACTTATGTGAATTGCTTCACAATATTAAAATATTAAGACCACGACAGTGATTGATGAAAGGTGAATCTAGCCATATTTCATCAATTTCTGTCCCTTCATTACTTTTTTGTAATTTCAGGGACAAGTTTATAAACACCAGCCAGTTGAACATTATTCCACTGTAAATGCCACTGACAAAATGCGGTCTAACATGCTCCCGATCCCCCACCCACAGCTGAAGCCCAGTCATTTGACGATGAGTGGCAGCAGGAGTTGTCCAAATTTCAGTCATCCGGCCCCATGTCTCACCTGGAGGAACCCCGACTCCGTGGTGCTCACCGTGCAGCCATCACCGGCCCTGAGCAGGCTCACAGGTCAGTGTTACATGCTCAGACTCCATGTAGCATTGAAGACAGGTCAGAATCCACTGGTCAGGATCAAATGACAAACTAGTGGGAAACACTGACTGCACACATGCTGTATTAAGCATATTATCTTATCTATTATATGTTATGATACTGCAGTTAATTTAGCTTTTGAACTCTGATTTTTTTTTTTTATGTTTTTCCTCCACAGACACCAATCAAAGGGCAACGCTAGGGGAAATGTGAAATTCTCAGGCTCAACAAAGCAGTAAAAACATCATTTGTTTGCTTATTAAAGTATTTGTTAGTACACTGTGGTGCCCTGTACCCACACTCTCACACAAACACACACAGGTTTAATCACTGAATCAGAAGATAACAAACCAGATTTTTCAATATTTAAGAGGTTTTACATTTCACATTACTGCCCCCCACTTCCAAAGCACGCTGCACATTATGGAAAAACTCTGAACTAATAATTTAAAAACAGCTGAAGATGGCTTTCCCATTATAGTGGGCGTTTATTTAGCTTTTTTTTATTAGTTTTTCGTGGGTTATATTGGGTCAGTATAACAAAAGCAGGAATTGTTGCTGCAAGTTTATTTTTATGCCATAATAGTGTTACCCTAAAAAGAAGGCAGATTGAAAATCAGGTAGAAAATATTAAATCCTATCATATGCTTTGGAGAATAGTTGACAGGAAAGTAAAGTTGTAAAGTATATAGGATTAGTAGTGTGCTGGCTGTTGAACATGCAAAAGCAGAAGTGTAATTCCTCAACAGTTTTGAAAGTCCCATATTATTTTATGCCATACTGTCAATTGCTGCAGCACCTCTATTCACCCTCTGTCTGAAAGCTCTGTTGTAGTGCCTGTCTTTTAAAGGCTCCCCTCCTGAAAAGGCCAGTCTGCAGTTATTGGTCAGTCTCACAGGCCTGAGCATGATCCATCCACTGTGCTCCTTTATCAGCTCTGCCACTGCTCATTCAAAGGTACCGTTTCTGAATTCAGGCTGTGTACATTGAGCGTTTTGATAATTTGTTGTTTATAGCCCCTAGACCTGTTGTATGATATAAAAATGGACTTGAAAATCTCACTCTCAACAATACGGGACCGTTATTACTCACCTTATACCTTCTCAACAACAAGGGTCAATAGTATTTCTATGGATGTAGTGGTGTTGCACCAAAATAAACTCATACAATGTAAGAAATACATTTGTGTGTAATTAAGAATCATACGAGCTACTCATATTACACTATAAAAAACAGAGCAAATATTTTTTACAAGTTTGCATCAGATAAACAGAATTTGCTGTATGTAAGATATTCTGATGATGTCATCAATTTCTCACATTTCATTTTCATTATGCAACAAGACACAAAAGGAAGTGTCTTATAGACAGTTGCACTTAGACGATGTCTACATTGTCTTTTGTAATTATGTTTGTCTAGTATCCAGTGCTCTAGATATATGTATTTTATCTGCTGTAATCTTTGTAAAAAGAAATAATAATACTCTTCCCTTTTTATATGTTACTTATCTTGTTTTTCATCACATGAACTCTGTGCTGCATTGCACAATGTATATGACAACGTCTGGATTGTTCTCAATAATTCCAGCTTTGCTCTTGTATATTTTTTCAAGCTTTCAAAGTAAGTTCTGTGTCACATCAACACAGACTATTGTCTGAAAATAAACATGTAAAAATGTGAAGATTTGTTTTGTATTTTTGTTCATATCAGTTTGAATGTGACTATAGTCCTGCAGAGAGTATGAGAAGATTATGAGTGTGCATTGTGAAAAACCTCTTGCTGTGCCTGTTTGGTGGTGACCCAGGGCAGTATTTTTGGATGCAAGCACTTGTCAGTAACTCATATTGGTCTGAGATGTAACACAGCTGCAAGACCACCAGGCTGGCCTCCCACGTGCTCGTGTATCAGACTTCATTAATCCCTTCAGCTTCAACATACAGATAGCAGAGTATCAAGAAGCCTCTTACCAATATATAACTCAACAGGGATCCAAGTGTAAGCCGAGTCCTCACTCGGTCCAGAAATACTGTGCACTATCCTTAGTGCCTTTATGTAACATGGAAGATGAGCCATTCAAGAGAACTTCTATCACCATCTCACACAAATCCCTGTAATGGGAAGGTGAGATGACTGACGGGCTTTACAGCTTCAAAGATAATTAAAGCTGCAAACAGCGATGAACGGGTCGTCGCAGTCCATGCGCTTTGGGGCCTTCCTGTGTCCAACATGTGGCACTGTGACTATGACTGAATATTGGCCTATGTGTTCAGGGCGGGACTCTTATCAAACACATTGAAGTCAGAAGAACTCTCTGCAATCTACATGAAAACAAAATGGATAACAGGTGAAAAATCCCTCTAACGAATTTGTGGTCAGTTGTGTTTTGAGTATTGATTAGCGGTGATGCCATCAGAGGGTGTGCTCACCTTTTAGTGGCATGTGATCTTGTAGTGTACGATATGGAGGAAAAAAAATCTGTAAATGTCATGTAAATAGGATGTTTGTCTGAATTCTAGTGTCCAGTAGGTCGCGCTATGGATATGACACAGTATTGATGCATGCCGGTATTCAGGGCGACATTGTATGTATGTGTGATGAATTTGGTGTACATGGGAAAGTTATAAGGACTTGATGCTTTATGGCGAAGCATTAAAATGGACTGCACCATGACACCCACCATGTTTGACATAGGCGAAAGCTTTTGATTACTTTTCATGTATTGAGGATTGAGGATGATACTGAGTTAATTGGAAGTCTGTGGTGTCCAGTCTGTAGGAGAGGTTTGTTAAAGTACAAGGCATGAAAATGGATCAAAATGGGGATTTTGAATCAAAATGGCCAACTTCCTGTTGGAGTGAGAATTTGGTACTCCAATGTTTTTTGTGCGTCTGGTCATGATACATATGCACACCGAATGTCATTCATGTATGTGCTAGTAAGAGGCGGGGCTTGGATTGTTAATATTCCAGGGTCCCCTAGTAACACCTTTCGTCAGCTATCTTCATTCGGACACACCAATGTGGAGATATTTAACACTTCCTGTTTGGAACAAAATCTGCAGGAAGTTGTTATTTAATAACTTCAGTATTGTTTGAAATATCAGAATTCTTTTAATAACTTTTCATCAGGACGGACAACAGATGCTGTGTGCAAGTTTCATACAAATTGGTGAAATTGCATGGGAGGATTTCGAAAAGCAGGTTTGCGAAATTTTGTGAATTTGCAAAAAAAATATTATGCGGAAATGGGCGTGGCCTATATGAAGAAATTCGGCACAATTAATTGAACGCATGGATGTAAGGTTTTTGAATGTGCGATAAAGTATATGACCTTATAAGGCAAAATGCAGTTTCCTTGATTTTAGCGTCACCTAGTGGTGGACATTCACAAAGACAGATTCAAAAAAGTTTTTCCACATGTCCTATATGCCAAGTTTGGTGAGTTTTGGGGCATATTCAGGCAGTGAAAAATGCGATCAGTTGGTAGAGACCTGCTCAGGCCCTAATAACGCTCACTAAAACCCTGGAAATCAGTGGCCATGATAGATGGCAATTTCTCCTCCAGTCCCCCCAAAAATCTACTCTTTAAATTCCCCAGGGTGTTTCCAGGCTGCTGTTGTTGCCCCACTAAATCAACACTACTGCTTCAATAGGAGTCAACAAAGAATCTTGTTTTGCAGGAACCTCCAAGGACAAAGAGATCAGCTATTACACAATGCGGTTGCCACTTTTATTGAAAAAAACCCTTTATACTATCCTCCCTGTAAATCCTGGGTCTGACATTTTCCTCCGTTTTATCCCTTCGAGTGTTAAGTCTTATGTACTTTACTGCAGACAAAATAGATTACATGGTACAGTTAAACTGTGTTAATTCGCATGCACAGTTGAGCAAATATTTTTTTCTCTTTATGAATCATGCTCTAACATTAAATCCTCATCATCAGCTGAAGATCTTATTAATGGACACATGTTCCTTTGTGCATCCTGAATAATGAGAAAAGGTTCAGTAGAAAGGTTTTAATAATCAGTACAAATAAGCTACAAAAGATTTGAGAATTTTGAGTTGGTGGTTACAACTCTGCCACCACCTGCTGGTCATCTCATAACATGACAGGAATATTTACATAGCATTCATACAAAACAACTTACTTAAAAAAAATCTTAACCAAATATACAGGGGGGGGGAAACTGAGTTCTGAATATTGGACAGCCCCAAATATTAAATCCATCCATCATGTTTCTGAAAAGTCACCAGACGCATGGAGAGTTGGGATAGTCAGGGTCCAGGTCTACATGATTCCTTGAGGCTGTCCCTTTCCAGCGATCTTCTTGGAGCACTCCAGCAAAGCGTTGTGGATGTCTTTGGCGCAGGAAATCTGAGACTTGATCATGCCGAGGTACTGGGCGTAAGACATGGACTCTGTCTGCACCGTGTCTGGCTTGGTGGCTGTCGGGACCAAGTTGGGTGAATGTTTGGCACTGTCAATGCTCTGGGAGAGGCACTCGTACGCCAGCCGCTGTACAGGGAAGAAACAGGAGATTTTACATGTAGATAGAATATGTGTCAAGAAGAAACTACAGGACAGAAGTAGGTTGATTCAAACCGATGCTGATACAATATATCAAAAGTAACTATTTCACCTTTTTTCCAATATTATGTTGATGCAGAAGTCAGGGTGTGTTATGGCTGCTGTGTGCATGATTTTAGTCAATACAGTTGTTATAATAATGCTCCGCTCCACTGCACTTTTCAATAGTTGACAAACCTGCCTAGATAAAGTAAACTATGTGTGTCAGTTTCAATTATGACCTGACAAGAGACTGCAGGTGTAAATGAGCTTTTGTACTCTGCATCAAATGGTGACATCTGTGTATAATGTTGTACATGGTCCCTCTACAAATAAAATAAATTAGATAAAAATAAAAAGCTAGGTATCATGTTAATGCCTCTTGTGAGGTGGGTTGCCAATTCCTTACAGGATGGTCATTCAGTCCTCCATCTAATAAATGTTAAGTGTGACTTTAATTATGTCACAGAGGCAGAGAAATTAAATTTTGGAACTTTTTGATTAAAAATGAACGAAGAGAATTTAAATCCGTTAAAATCGGATTTTGTTGCTAAAAGGATCAAATAAAATGATGGTTGCCAAACAACATATTGGTGATGTGTGTGCATTGTGTTTGAGTCTTACCAAACACAGCTCCAATTGATCACAGAGGGCATAAAATTCCTCTAAGCTTTTGTCAAAGCGCTGAACAGAGGCGTCGCTGCTTTTGCTAAACCAGAAAACACAACAGGCTCGTTACAACAAACAAAAAAAACACAGAGACCAGACTGACAGACATGTCTACTCTCACCCCCCCACCCCCAACGTGGCAACTTACATGCCGTTGTCAATTGACGTGTTATGGGCCAAATTCAGGGACGCAATCTTCATCAGGTTCTGGACATATAAACAAAAGAGATACGTTTAATATGGGTAAGAACAGTCGTGTCATGTATTTATGAAACTACAGTATTTAGACTTTTGTTGTCGTTACCAGCTGTTACGGCCAATTGTCGATAGTTACCTGGAGACTCTCCTTCAGCTGGGGAATGAGCATCTTGAATCTATGCACCGGATCGAAGTCTTGCTGTTGACTCAGTTGTTGCTGTTGTAATCCGGGCTGAGACATCGGTCCACCAGCCTGCTGCTGTTGAGACGCCATCTTGACCGGCTTCGACTCACACAAGCCGGATGAAGCGTAAAATAGCCGCTTCGTCACTTTTCAAAATAAAAGCTTTTCTTCAAATAGATTGCTTTCAGAATTGAACAATTACACAATCACTGCCCTCTTTCTGTAACACTGACCAGCACATACCACATTCTCACTTAATACCCCGTTTCTTTACCCACGTATATGGTACAGTCCCATTGCATATATGTGCATGCATGTTGGGAACTCTGTAAAATGCGTTTATGTCACTTTCTTATTGTATATTTTTTATGATTTGCTATGTGTGTTTTCTGCAGTATACATTCTTCCACTTGGGATTGATAGACTCAGCTTGTACACAATACTGTCAGTGTGTGCTTGTGCACCCCTGTGCTTTTCCTTTTACATACATAAAAAGAAAACTTGAAGCCAGTAACGCCCTGTGTGTTCAGTCAACAACAGCTCGACCTCGACCACTGAGGGCAAGAAGAGTAACATCATAGTGTCCAAAACTCTCCACTAACATCACCCACACTAATCAAACTGTTGTTTCCTCCAGCAGAGATGACCCATGGCACTGAAGTCAAGATCCACTCCTGATTTGTGTCTCTTTATCTGAACAGATCAGTCCCTGCTCATCTGTGGTCTGCAAGCAGCTGTGATGGTTCTTATATTAGTCAGGATCGCTGTCTGTTTTGTTTGGAAGAATGTGAAATATGAGAAAGCTGAAGGCTCTGCCGACGGACTATGAGAACTCTGTTGTGATGGTTCAAGTGAAAAGTTCTGCATCTGAACTTTAACTTTTTGAACCAACGCTTCAGTGTCGCCTCTCAGCTGCTGTGATTGGACACGAGTCTTCATGGATGTAAAAACAGATTAGAGTCAAAATTATAATCTCCTCTTATTCCTCTCAAATTCACTACTTAGCAGCTCACAATCACCTTCCCATGATAAGTCTCCCAGTGTTTTCTTCATTTGTGTCACTGTGGAGGCTCTGATTGAACAATGTGTGTTGTGACTCAGGTTCTATGATCACAAATGGAGCTGTCTGACTTTTATGTTTCATATATGTTTAATATTTTTCTTCACAGAGAAAAGTTGATGTTTATGGATATAAACTGTGTTCATGTTTTAACTGTATATTCTAAAAATGTTGATTTGGTATCTTAAAGAGCAAACTGTCATTTTATGAGCATTTTCACACGTGATTGATGTGTTGTTAATTCTGTCACTGAGTAATAATGTAAATAATGTCAAAATTATTTTAATCAAGCTTTAATTTAGTTTATTGTTCTGTATTCAAAACCTGTCAGTCAGTCATGTGACATCAGTCAGTCCATGAAAGCCTCCTGTATGTTGACATTCTGATCATGAACTGTTCCTTTAATGACAGCTGACACCAGATTCATCATCAGTATCAGGTGTAAGGTTTCCCTCTAGTGGCTCACAGAGGAGTTACTGCTGTTGCTTTCATTGACTGAACAAGTGCAGCATCTACACACAGTACATGGTGGCTGGCATGCGCCTTAAATATTGTGTGCGGCCAATAAACACAGAGAGGAAGAACAAACACACTGTTGTCGCGCTCATAACACCAAACTGCTGCACCTGTGTAGAGCTACACAATGTAGACAGGAGCCAGACATGTTGTCACTGGTGTGGATGTTTTTTTACAAAACCATTTATATGTTCTACTAGCATCAAGCTTCATTGAACAGTGGTCAGTGGAGGGCGACAGCTTCTAATGAGAGGACAGAGAGAGGAAGATGATGTGAGGAATTATACACATGAGCTTCAAACCCAGAACATTACAGAGAAATAGCTCCAGACCGCTGTGGGCCAACAGAACAGTGTGGTCAAAAAAATATTACACTATTTACAATCCTGACTGGGCGAAACTTTCACTGTGGTCAAGCCAGCCGTGGTTCGCCTTCGCTTGGTCAAATCAACTGCACCTTTTTTCCAGTGCACAAATGCACTTTTGAAGAGCTTCAGGGAGTGAATTTGGGGCAGACTGCAGTCTCACAATCAGACCCATAAAATATACCATACTTTTACAGTAATTATTTGCGAATGCATAATATGAAGTACTTCTTATTATGCATACAAGTAGTCTAGGAAGTATAATTACTGTAAAAGTGTTGAATATTTCATGGGTCTGATTGTGAGATTTATATACATAATATGTACAAGTGCCCTGCCCCTTTCTGTGACATCACCCCCATGAAGTCATCATTTACATTTAATTTCTATAAATTTTATGGTAAAAGTACATAAGCTAAGTTGTCCAATTACCTGAATTCACCCAATTACAATATTAAAGTAATGTAACTTGATTACATGACTTGATAACATATGAATAAAAAAGCGCCTTTTGTTTTCATTGACAACTGTATCTGTTAATAGCTGTTTTATTTATTTAGTCATTTATTTTTGACAAGAGAGATTACAGACACAGGATGCAGTAAAGAGTGTAGTGTAATTTTAAATCATAAGGATTTAAGAAACAAAACTATCTTTGAGTTCTTTGAGGCCTAATGACAAATTTCCTATTTGTGGTGCAGATATTTTGATGATAAAATATGAAGAAACCTTTCAGGACTGGGATTGTAATACAGATTTGGCTACTTTGACATGTAGAGTAATGTTATTATACTATTCACTTTTTTATTGTTGTTGTTTTCTTATAGGTAACTTTGTTTTTCATTAATTATTTCATTTAGTGTTGTTGTTGTTTTGTTGTGCTGCTGTCTTGAAGGCAGCAGTGGAGGAGGGAGGGCCCTGCTGACGCTCTTCTCTAGCAGAAACCCCGTAGTGCAGCACAACAGCGCCATTCGATAACTGCAACAGAATCCAAAATGGCAGGAGCTGATGGAGACGACTCTCTCTACCCTATCGCCGTTCTCATTGATGAATTGCGAAATGAGGATGTTCAGGTAGTAACTCTTATTTCGACTTCTATCGTCATCTATATTGTCCGGCGAATTGAAGTCATTTTCACGCGTTTTATCGGTACATCTGATTATCAACTGGCTAACTAGCATACATGCTAGCTAACGTTTCCCGGTTAAGGCCTTTCAGGAATTTTCTGCCGGGCGCACCCTGCCTGCCAGTGTAGCTGGGTTGCATTCGCTATTTTCGACTTTCAGTGTTAAACTGCACTAACGCTTAGTGTAATTTTCAGTCGGCATATCAACCGAAATGCCGAGTTGTTCAAAGTAAATAAGGCAAGCTAACCAGGTCATTGATTTAGCCGCTTGCGCTAACATGGCGTTGGTGGCCCTCGTAATGCTAGCTAAACGTTAAAGTTAGCAATCACAGCAGCAGGGCGTTCAAGGCCGCATTAGGTACAGCTCAGTGTTGTTATCCAGTGTATTCCTAGTCATTTAATGTGATAATAGAATATCGATTCAGCTATCTTCCTTAGTAGAGATGCTGTATGACTCTTTAGTTAGCTACCTAATGAGAGGACACGATCCGTGCCCAAGATATCGACAGAAACTACTACACCCCGCCTGGGTTAACTGCTTTCTTTAAACCTAGGCTAAACGGTGAATCATTGCCGCTGGTTGTTACATGTGCTAACACTTTATTGTCAACGCCTCACTAAAGTATGTTCATTTTGTGTGCAGCTGCGGCTGAACAGCATCAAGAAGCTGTCCACCATAGCCCTGGCCCTTGGTGTTGAGAGGACTCGCACTGAACTCCTTCCTTTCCTCACAGGTAATAAAGTCACCCATTTCACCTTCTAAAATCAGTGGATGTTTGACACAGCAGTTATGACCTCAGTCTTATTGACAAGTCACATGGATAAACGGTAAATGTGTTGTACTTTATTCCAGCCCAAACTGTTCGAATGTCTGCCAGATTTGATGCTACATTTTCAGCCCTGATTAGTCTTTCTTTAATCCCTTAGACACCATCTATGATGAAGATGAGGTGCTCTTGGCCTTGGCTGAACAGCTCGGCAATTTCACTATGTTGGTGGGAGGACCAGAGTACGTTCACTGTCTCTTGGTAAGTCACAGCAGAGCTTGTCTTAAATATATGCTTAGTAATGGACAAGTGTAAACCTGCTTTGAGGTAGAAACAGACAGTCTTGGAAGTCATTTGAGAAATCTGTTTACAAACATGGCACAATGCCATTACATTGCAAATAATGTATATTACATGATGCAAGGTTAGAGTGCAGGATACAGACACTTTTTTTTTTTTTAAAGTAATTGTAGGCTGATAACAGAGTTTGATAGAACAGGGGATTAAGCTGTAGGCCAGGCTGTGACCCCACAGAAACTACTTGTTTTTTGGTATGAATGAATTCTTGGTTTTGGTCTCCTCTGGGGATTTGTTGGTTTGAAAATCACAAACATGCTGTATTATGTTTGAAAATAGAAAATTCTGAAATTAGTCATACAGTGTAAACATTGCCTATTTGTTATTTTATATAGACATTACTAAGGGACATTATAACATTGTCAAGGAAGAGTGTAAACATTTGATATTTCCCTCTACCTTTACATATAAACTTCAAGAAAACAGCATGTTATAATGTCCATTTGTGACTGGTTGGTTGACCATTACCCTATCTGACCTGATTTCTTTTCGACACACAGCCTCCTCTGGAAAGCCTTGCCACAGTGGAGGAGACAGTAGTCAGAGATAAAGCAGTGGAGTCCCTGCGGAAGATCTCTCAGGAGCACTCTCCAGTTGACCTGGAGGTCCATTTTGAGCCTTTGGTCAAGCGGTTGGCCAGTGGTGACTGGTTCACCTCTCGCACATCTGCCTGTGGCCTCTTTAGCGTTTGTTATCCTCGTGTCTCCAGCACTGTCAAGGCTGAGATCCGCCAGTAAGGGAAATGCATGTTTATTTAATCCTTTTTTTTCAGTTTTGTACATTATGTTTTACATGACTTTAGGCCTATCATTCAGTGCAGACTTGAGGTGATTGATTTATCCAAATTTGGTCCCACAGTCAGGATTTGTAATTGAATTGAATGGCTTTGTGTGATTGTTTCTAGGCATTTTCGCACCCTGTGCTCAGATGACACTCCCATGGTGCGTCGAGCTGCAGCATCTAAACTAGGGGAGTTTGCCAAAGTCTTGGAGCTGGATTATGTAAAAAGTGACATCATTTCCCTCTTCACTGCTCTGGCCTCTGATGAGCAGGTAAGTGCAGTCATCTTCCTTCTTCTCGGTTTAAACTGCAGTTGCATTCTGGGATCTACACTCCCTTTTCAGTGTATTTGGTTGTGAAACTAATTCCCAGTACCTTTCTCCATCAGGACTCAGTGCGGCTGCTTGCAGTGGAAGCTTGTGTCAGCATTGCCACCCTGCTGCCTCAGGAGGACCTGGAGACTCTGGTAATGCCAACCCTGCGCCAGGCTGCAGAAGACAAATCCTGGAGGGTCCGCTACATGGTGGCTGATAAGTTCTCTGAGGTTAGCAGACACATTCCTTATTTTATTCCCCTTGTATTCTTGGTTCATTGCGTAGGTCACAAAAAAACAGTTGAGAATCACATCACATTTAGAACTGCCTTGAAGTTGTCCAGTTCGTGAAAAACAATTCAAATCAAACAGTGTTGATTGAAAAGTCTGTGCATTTTTCTTTCCGTTAAATGACACAATACAATACCAATTCTTATAAAGGTGGTCAGTGCATTCTGTTAAATAATTGTTGTGGTATTTTTGTTAAACTTAACACAACACAATGTATCTGTGACCAGAGCTCAAATTCTGTGTTTACATCTCTTGTTGAAGATCGCTGACCTATTCTTAAATCAGTGCTTATTCTGAGGATCAATGAAATGGATCCTTTGTAGCACTTAAAATATTGCCCCGTTTTATTTGCCCCATTCAAGATGGGTCATTCTGCAGCAAGTACTTTCAATGTGCTGGTGCTTCATCTTTGGCAGATTTCACTTCTTTGTTATTTGTTGTGTTCCTTTTATTAAGATAATGGCTGATTGGAATAGGTTTGTGACCTAAGGAAAACTGACTGTTGGATTTATTTGGCCCAGATTGTTTGGAATATAGTTCATTGGTTTAGCATTGGTGGTCACACAACAGTCGTCTATGAAAAAGATTTTTCATGTGGGAGTTGCATCATGTCTCGACTGCATGCAGCATCTCACAAGTCTCTTTAACCCTCAACAAAAGCAATGTGAATCTTGAATTAATAGGTGGCTATCTTAAAAGTTACCGTGCAACATGTAAATAACACAGTTTTGCAGTTGTTGACTGAGTTTTATTAATTGATTCTTATGTAATCTTGTGCTCTACTTGGCAAATCATTTCCCTAACCATCTCTATAAATTGGATCCAGTGATATGATGGTATTTTCACTGCAATTTTTTGAAAAGAAGAAATTTTGAACAGCCAGGGAGTTTAGACAAACTTAAAAATGTAAAAATGCAGCCACATACTCCACTCAAGCTCAACCACTCCTCCCCCTCAACCACTCCTTTTTAGATGGAGCTAGTGTGAAGAAGAAATAAAAACATTATTTTTGATTCAGTGATGAAGACATGGGTGGCTCGTTGAACCTCTATCTCATCATGACAGTTTACATTATTTTCATATGACACAGTAACCCACAGCATACTTAATTTGGTCTCTCATATGCAGAAGGCCTAACCAGGCTGCTGTTATGCATTCAGGAGTTTTGCATGTGAAAGCCATGAAGTGGGTTAGTAGCAGTCTTATTGTGCAGTTGTTGTCTGAGCCAGTTTTCCAGCTCGCACTTTGAAAATTTGATTTGAAAAAAAAAAAAACCTCTGGTCAGATAGGAATTGTATATAATTTTTTGTAATTGGCCCCACCACACACCCCTGTCAAAACTTTTCAGTATTGTTTTTATACATAAAATAATTCTAACAAATTATAGGTTAAATTACTGGGTTAAAAAAAATCTGACATTTTTTCGTTATCAAAGTTGTTTGATCAGTCACTATATCTTTGTTTACCTCCTTTTTATTCTAAAATCCACACTTTCTTTTTATATTGATATAGTCCCCATAACTTTTTCTGAATTTTCACACGTTTATTTCTCTCTGAATGCAGCTTCAGAAAGCAGTGGGACCAGAGATCACCAAGAACGACCTGGTCCCAGCCTTTCAGAATCTCTTGAAGGACTGTGAAGCTGAGGTCCGTGCCGCTGCTGCCAACAAAGTCAAAGGTTGGTACATAATTAAATTAAACTGTAATGAGAGAGACTCCAGAAAAGGATTAATTGAACATCTTGTTTGAATTTCTTGTCTAGTCTGTCATATTTTATTGACATTGTCATTTTCCTTCTTTTCATTAGAATTCTGTGAGAATCTCCCAGAGGACAGTCGTGAGCAAATCATCATGACTCACATTCTGCCCTGCGTCAAGGTAAAAAATAAACCTTTCTGTCTGCCACTTTGTGATATTTCTTTGGTGCCTCGCTTCTCGGTTGAACAAAAAACTCTTTGATCTGCTATGAGTTACTAAGCATGAAAAATGACTAAAGGCAAATCTTTTTATAGTCTTCGCTAAAGCATTGACGCAGATATGTGGTGTTGTGATGTCTGATTAAATTGAAGGTGGTTTGCTTTTACAACCTGGGTCTTATTTTTGTAATGGAGGCCATCATTCCTTTTGATAATAATATTTTGTTTACAACTCAGTTGCTGATTGAATGTGATGAGCCACTCTGTCTAAACAGCATTTATAAATGGGTGCAGCAGGTTAAAGTCTGTAAAATTGAACACACATTTACAGCATGCTGTTTTGATTCATTTTCACACTAGAGGCTAGCATTTTCTTTTCCAACTGTGCTTACTGGTGGTTTGATTACAAGCTGTTTACCCAGATCCTCCCCAGATTTTAGCAGTCGAGTAGAATGTTAAAACTGGCAAAAACTGTGAAAATGAGAACCAAGCTGTAGCAAAAATCCCATAAAAAGATCTTGGATGGATCAGCAGATTGCTGAATTTTCAGGAATAGAAGTATTTCCACTTCTGTAGATTGGTGATTATGTGTTTGCTTTGGTGCTCTTGGTGGGAGTAAACAATAAAACCCATTCAAGCACACAGCATTCACATACACACACTTAAAAAAGGAGATATGGTTAGACTACAACAGTTTACATAACCCCAACCATCAAAGGTTATTAAGGGGGCATGTCTGTTGGGCGGTTATAAAAGACAGGACATTGTCTGTCTGCTAGTGTTAGCCTGATTGTGAACAGCAGGTGGCACTGTTGTATTTTTATTCTACATTTAGTTCAGTCATAGTGTAGCTGATTAAAAATTCTTATATCATAGGCAGGTGATTCTTGTTATCATTCACTAATGATAGAGGCAGAACAATTCCTGGATCTATGGACAATTGTTTGTAAAAGACACAGATCAGTGTGATAAATAATAATTCTGCTTATCCTATCAACAGTGGGGCAAAGCTATACAGGTAGCAACAAACTGACACAACCTTACAAAGCTGTAAAAGCGTCATGAGACAATAGCTCAGAACAAAGGTCCCATTACATTGTGCTGATCTGCTTGTGCTTACATTTGTTTGGGGGTGGGAGGGGATTTCTACCATACACTTCCAATGTGAATTTGGTTTGACATAATCAAATATGCCATTTCTGTGTACCTTGTTTATAACATACCTTTTCTGTTTCTGTCTACATCATACTTAAGTCACTCCACCATCAGTAATAACTGCAGTGACTGTTGTCTGCACTGGTATTAACTCCATTTTGCTGTGTATTTACAGAGAGGGAGGCTATAATCGACTTGTGTGTAGTGAATATGGCCCATAGCAGTAGTCTCAATGTTTGTTTACGTACTTTCTGTCTTAATGATTTGTTTGTGCTGATCTCTCTGTCTCCAGGAACTTGTTTCAGACACCAACCAGCATGTGAAGTCAGCTCTGGCCTCGGTCATTATGGGCCTTTCAACCATCCTGGGCAAGGACAACACAATAGAGCACTTGCTGCCTCTCTTCCTGGCTCAGCTCAAGGACGAGGTAAAGGAAATGTGGACTTGAAATTGTAAATTTTTTTTATATGACTCAGCCGGCTTTGATAATCCTTAAGTCAGCACAGTAACATTAACAGCAAAAGTGTCCAGTGAGGCATCTGAGTTTGACCGACTTTTTGGTCAGGTCAAGGCCACTTAGTCGCAGCCACCAGATTTACCTGGCTGGGTAAGAAGATGATTCAAGCATTTGGCAGCCAGACTGAGACCTTATAATTACAAGACTGAATTGCTGTGTCTAGAGGGAAGCATAATGAAAAGCTGGACGCTGTGCACGTAACTCAGTTATTGCTTGATACATTTTGATTGTATGTAGTGTAGTAATTGTAGATGTTTACTGGTTAAAGTAGGTTGAGCAAGGCCACAGTTCCAGCTGCACACGTAGCACAGATAGTTATAGTTTTATAATGAAATTGGACACAACCTTTCATCAGTCTGCCAGTTATTTCAATTACTTTTGTGGAGCTGGTATTGGAGGTACTTATTGCAGTTAACAAATTGTAGAGCAGTTTGTCTACATGAAGTTTCATTGGGCTGGATTTTTAGTTTATATCATTGCACAATCTGTAAGATAACAGGTTTGTCTGGAACAACAAATACATTTGATTTCCATGACAATAATTTGCATCTTGAGATCAGAACATGAGTTTTGGCAGGTTGGACACAAAGGTATATGAATGTTTTGGACAGCTTGGGGCTGTCAGTTCTTCCACAGCTTTCCTCAGTCCTATTTAAAGATGGCCCCATTTCCTTGCAGCACAAACACAAGACCAAGAGTGTCTAATTAGATTACAGTCCAAACTGACAGCTTTGACTCGCTAATTTCAATAATTCAAAGTGCATCTGTCTGAGGACAGTGTAAAATGGAGCAAAATGGAGAACATTAATATAGCTGAACTGTTTCTGATTGTCACTGCTACTACACTCCTATTTAGTTAACAAACCTGACAAAGTGTTGAGTCATTGTGCAGTATGATATATGTAATATGTGGATGGAAAGTTGTGATTAGCTGTTCCATTTGTTAATATCCTGTCCAAATCAGACCAAAAGCAGACTTCCATTTGAGGCTTGGGGTTATTACAATTCTGGATCACACTTACTTGTAAGTCTATTTTGTTTGGAGTGACAGAAGTGGCTTGGCATGGCCACAGCCAAGAACTTTTCCCTTTTTGGGGAGAGTAAAAATCAGCGTTATAGCTGTTAGATATAAGGTTAAACAAACATTGATAACTTTAAACATTGAGGTTTATGTGATAAATGATCTTTCTCATAAGACTTTGTTGTGATGAAGGAAACATGCAGCCATAAGCTGAACTTGTCCACCTTAATAAATTCTCTGTCCCAGTGCCCCGAGGTGCGTCTCAACATCATCTCCAACCTAGACTGTGTGAACGAGGTGATTGGCATCCGTCAGCTTTCCCAGTCACTCCTGCCGGCCATTGTGGAGCTGGCAGAGGACGCGAAGTGGAGGGTCCGCCTCGCCATCATAGAGTACATGCCCCTGTTGGCAGGACAGCTGGTGAGTCATGGAGTCTAGGAACACAGCTGAAACCCATAAAAAATATGTTGTAAAGGTCTCTAATTAGTTCCATGCATAACACCAGCTATATAAGAAATGGGCAGACAAAGCATTAATCAGGTATGAATGTAGACATCCAGGAGGTGCTCTGATCACACTGTGTTCATATTTTCTCAGGGAGTGGAATTCTTTGATGAGAAACTCAACACCCTTTGTATGGCCTGGCTTATTGACCACGGTAAGGATCTCTTAGTGGATGAAGTTTTTCGGGGAGCGATGAGCGATATCAACAAAGTGAACTCTTAAAATGCGTGTCATGTCAGGTTGCTGCGTAAACAGAGATGCTTACATTTGCTGATGTTCGTGCCAAATTTATTCTGAGCACAGATTTAGTTCAGAATACTGTCCCTTGTTGTCTAGTTTTGTTCACGTCCTTATAACACTGTAAAACCACTCAATTTCCAAACGAAAATCCTGCTGAAAGACCCCCAATTGTCTTTTTGAACAACCTCTCATAGAGCTCCTGCTACACCTGCTCTATGTCCATTACAATCTTCAGCAAGGTTGTACTAGTTGTCACTCTTCTTGTATTCAAGTTTGGATTTCCATATCTCGCAGCATCTCTTCTCTTTCTCACCAGCCAGACAGGTCTTGTGTCACCACTCTGATACTGTATTATTACCAGAAGAAAGAGAGCATGTGGTTAAATGGAATAGACTGATGTGTACAGAGGATTGGAGGAAAAAAAATTGGGGTGTGGGAATTATGTGGCAATCTGCAGCTCCCTGCCATCATGGAAAGCAGGCCATTTTTTTAAATCCAGGTTCTTTGAAAAAAGTAGTTGAAGTGCAAATGGGTCCAAGTTCTACATTCCCAATGTCTGACCTGCAAAGTGAGGAATTTTAATGAAAATCAGTCGAATTTCAATAGTTTTCACAATTTATGAAGAAACATTATGTATACATTAAGGTACAGGTGGGACACAATCAATCTTTTTTTAAAAGTATGTCGTCAGTTTAATTCATGTAAATTCCCTAACGAATGGGCTACTATGCCTTACTAGCAAAATGATCAAAGGGTCGGAAAGAGGTTATTGAAGGGCCGCATTGAGTCCACGAGCTGCCATTTGAATAGGTCTGATGTTCAGGCTAATGGAGAGAGAAGTCCTCGTATTCACAGACTTGTAACTCCATGTACTGAACACAAGTAGTGAGAAAGTTAAGCTATTCTGTTGCACTCTCAAACTTGCTGTATGTATATTTTACCTGCTTCTTGTTGTAGGCTATGGCCTGTAATTCAAGCTGTGGATTTATATACTTAATGGAGTTAAAAATATTAGTTAAATCTGAGCGGGTTTGCCCTCAACTCCTCTCTTTACCCAGAAGTTTAAACTTCTCTGTGAGACAATCACTTGTAATCAAATGATGTAAGAGTCGTGCACCCAGAGAGCTACGCAATGCACACTGCTTCGTTTTATAACCAAGAACACAGCCTTCTGCATAAAGTTTTCACTCAGAGTATATAGTGTTTCTTCACATCAAGCTTTCCAATTAGAGACACACGCTTGCTATTGAGGACAAAGGGCCAGCTGGGTTACATCATTGGAATGCTGCTGGTGTGAGTTTCCGTGTGTGTGTGTGGCTGGGGTTAGGGCTGTGCCACCCTTACGTAAGCCCTTCAAAGAAAGAGAGGACTACAAAAATCAGCCCAGAATCTTTCTCTCTCCAGCTCTGTTACAGATCTTTGTATCATTTTAACATGACAGAGTAAGACCCTGATATCTGGGGTTTTATTATATCATCAGTTTATTTCCCTATTTCTTGCTGATGGTTCTTGTTGCACTGTCCCCTATGCTGCTTGCTTGCTTCCCTGCTGTGGGATTACTAAAGGATTATCTTTTTGTTATTGCAGTTTTGCCTTAAGTGTCTTAACAACCTTTTAATGGGGGGAATAAATAGAAGACACCTAACCCCTCGTTTCCACTGGTCCCATCTCAGCGGTGTTAGCAATGCTTGTTTCCACCGACTGCGCCACGGCACGTTTCAGAAGCATGCCAGAAGCGGCTCTCTATTCTGCTCCGTCGAGAATATGCGCCAAAGCTATTTTTGACATAAGGTCACCACAGCAGTTTCAGTCTACAGAACAGCTAGAGCCAGACAGGAAGCTGGACAGCAAAATGGCATAGTCCATCCGGTCATTATTTTTTTTAAATAAAACACCCTGTGCTGATTGGGGATCTACACCACAACAAAATATCAGCAATAAACACACTGGAAATAGACACATAACTAAATAATTTTACTAGGTGGCCTACTCAACCACAGTAGATGAACAAAAATAAAGGAGAAATGACAAAATTCAAAACAATCTGAACAAGTACATGACATGAGGCAGGCCTGAAGCTTAGTTCTGAAATATCCCAGTGGAATATTATGTGCGGAGGGATGGAACAAAGCGGACACATGTAATAGACTTCATGATGACAAAATGATTGACTGAGAACGTAGGCAACATTTAGCTTCAACCTGAGCCCACAATGTCCCCTCTGCCATATGGACCTGAAAAGAAATTAAATGTGAGCATGCTGTTCAAACTGAATTTTGTCAATGTAAATTTATAGTGTATGCCATCCGTGAAGCCGCCACCTGTAACCTGATGAAGCTAGTGGAGAAGTTTGGAGCTGAGTGGGCTCAGAACACCATCGTGCCCAAAGTGCTGGGCATGGCCAACGACCCCAATTACCTCCACAGGATGACCACACTGTTCTGTATTAACGTGAGTTGACGTCATAAGCTCCCTCATTTAAGTCTTTGGAGCTGTGTCTTTCCTGTACTACTGTCCAGTTTTTGTCTAAAGTTATAGTGGTTCTTTTTTTAAAAACATGTTTGTTATGTATTTATAAGTATTCTGTTGTCATCATTATTGACAATCATATGATGTATCGCAGGCTTTGTCAGAGGCATGTGGCCAGGACATCACCACAAAGCAGATGCTACCAGTGGTCCTCAAGATGTCCAATGACCAGGTGGCCAATGTTCGCTTCAATGTGGCCAAGTCCCTTCAAAAGATCGGCCCCGTCCTTGACAGCAAGTATGTTGTTGCTGTAATTTCAATATTGGATGTTTTTGCTCCAAAATATGTGAAAATATAAACCAGCATAGATGATTTGTTCAATAATCCTCAATCATCTCTCTTTGTCCCAAAGTGCCCTTCAAGCAGAGGTGAAGCCAGTGCTGGAGAAGCTGTCTACAGACACAGACATGGACGTCAAGTACTTTGCCCAGGAGGCTATCAGTGGTAAGGTTTTCCATCTTTTGTCATTGTGTACAAACACTAAATGAAGCGAGTCGTGTTTAACATGTTAGAAACCTAAGCATTAACAAGTTGTGTTCTTGTTCTCTTCTTTTTACAGTTTTGGCCCTAGCATAAAAACAACCCAACATGGCTAAACCAGGCAACCACCCGAAACAACAACGCAAACACTTTTACAAGATATTTATTGATGTGCAGGAACAACTGGTTAATGTATAGAGAAAGCTGTTAACAATTGTTTTATCTGTTTTCTTTTTTCCTTTTGTTTACTGTCCAATGGTAGACCATGTCCAGGCATAGCACAGAATTCTTCTTTAACCTTCCCCTTGCTGTAAATGGGTGCTTTTTAACAAGGCAAAGTGTGATGAATTTGCATTAAGTGGTGCATGCTGACTAATGTGCTTCTGTACTAGCTAGGCATCGCTAACCAGAACCCCTCTCACATTCCTCCCTTATAACATCCTTGGCCAACGTTGCGCTTTAGCCAGTCTTTGCAGCATACCACATGTCTGTGTCTGCTACCTAGGACCACGTTAGCTCTCTGTGCTGCTGCGCTTTCTTCCTAAAACTACACGCAAACTCTGAGCAGCAGATGGTTCAACAAGCTGTTAGTGTTATCCTGAGTAGCACTCTCTTCCTGGAGACTCAGTTGTGGCTCTCCAGAGAAGTGATTGAAAGGTCTGTTCAGACTTTTTTTTTTTTCTTTTCCCCACCAGACCAAAGCTGCTGCGTCACCTAAATGCTATACGGGATTGTTCTGTACAAACTCTGACAAAGAAATAACAGGGTGTCCATTACTGCATGTAATCTGACCAACACTCTAAGTGATTGCATGTACTAATCAATCTCAAATGGCATCCTTTTTCCCAACTCTATCCACCAGACTGCCCTGTCCTTCTGAACAGTTCGTTCTGTGCAGCAACACAGATTGAATTGATCTATCAAATGAATTACCTCGGCCCACTGTAACAGGGACCAGCTCGGTCGTAAAGTGTTGCTCATAATTAACCCTCCTCCAAATCCTTAGTGATTTTGTTGATGTGCTACGGTGGGAAGTTTTAGTCAGTTGTGATTTTTCTGCAATATGTTCTCGGCATCGCTCTTAATCTTTGTGCCAACGACTTTGAGAAGCAGTGGTGTTTTCTTTTAGTATGCCTGGGTAAACAGTTTTCACCTGTCCTGTTCTGTAAAGAGACATTGTTCTTTTTCTGTAAGGGACACTTTAGTCCTCAGATGTTAAAACAAAATTGCCGATGGCTGTCAGGGCTAAGCCATGTCCTGTAGCCACCCAGCTTTCCCTCAATCCATGTCCAAGTCCTCCACTGTACATGAGATTTAAAAGCATAATGTCAGCAAACATGAAGCACCACCCGACAATTCACTGCTTGCAAATCTCTCTACACGATGGAGAACAAGTGCATGCTTTCAAAGAAAGTGGGGTGGGGGGGACACAGAGCATGTGTACGTAAGGCTGCATAATGTTTTATTATTGGGTGGGAGCTGGGGCGGTTATGGGCGGGTTGAATAAATGTATCGTCTGTTGATAAAAGAAACTTTTGTCTTACCCTCAACTAGTCCCGCTGTTCCCTTCTCTTCCACCCTCCCCTCTCATTTTGTTCTCTTGAATAAACCTAGATTGTTGATTGTCCTGTATCAAGAAGACTGTGCTTTTATTTTTATTTTGAATTCTCTTCACAATTGGGATGCTGTACTACTGTATCTTGATCTGAATAAAGTAACACAAAGGAACCTGTGTAGCCTAATTTCATAACAGTTTACTGCTCAAGTAGATCAAGGGCCTCTTGTCAGTGTAATTGGCAATTTGCTACATGGTGACAAGCAACAGGAAATTATTATATCAAAACAACCACTTAGTCAGTCAACAATGAATGTACCACTGAATTACCAGTGAACTATACAGTGCCTATAAACAGCATTACATCATTGAATCAAAACGATGATCAACAGGAAATATTCTTTAACAGTGAGGGTAAAACTATAACCCCAGTATTTATGTTGTAACCAGAAGATGATTTAAGGAGGTATTCTGCCCCCTTCGGTTGTAGAATGATTATTTTTTGAATCATTCAGAGTTGGAACCCCCCTCAACTCATTGACATTGCCAGTATTGTACCCATAACCTTTTAGAAGCATAATGTGTTAAAAATATTACTAAAAAAAGATCCCATAATGCTTGATGACTGTTAGTTTTACAGGCAACGTTCATATCATACGATTGTTGTGATATTTTTACAGCCGAGGCCATGGCCTTGTTATGCACCATCATGCCGCACTGTAATTATCTACTTGGATCTCGTATGATTGCTCCACTGTATCGACTAAAATAGCACAAGTTCAGGACCGATTTTAGACCTTTTGTCCCCACCACTTTTCAACACAATGTGACACCATTTTTATTTATATATATATATATATATATATATATATATATATATATACCTCTTTTTTGCCGGATTTTTCACTCATGCTGGTTTTGGCTTGAGTAATTATCTCTACTGGCAGTATGAGGTGATTCCTTAACCCTACAGAAGTTGCACAGGTTGTCCAACTTCTCCAGGATGGCACATCCACACGTGCTGCAGCAAGAAGGTTTAATGTGTCTCCCAGCACAATCTCCAGAACATGGAGGAGATTTCAGGAGACTGGTGGTTATTCTCGGAGAGCTGGACAGGGCCGTAGAAGGTCCTCAAGCCATCAGCAAGACCGATACCTGCTCCTTTGTGCAAGGCGGAACAGGCTGAGCACTGCTCGTGCCCTACAGAATGACCTCCAGAGGGCCACTGGTGTGAATGTCTCTACCCAAACAATCAGGAACAGACTTCATGAAGGTGGCCTGAGGGCCCGACGTCCTGTAGTGGGTCCTGTGCTCACTGCCCAGCACCGTGGAGCTCGACTGGCATTTGCTGAAGAACACCAGAATTGTGTGTGTGTGTATATGTATGTATGTATGTATATGTGTGTGTGTGTTACATTTCCCAAATTCTCTGAGTAGAATTGAAGTATCAGTTAAATGTGCCTGAAGGCATAAAAATCGATTAGTGTGAATGCAGATGGATCCTCAGGGTAGACGTATTATCCTCATTTTCAGGTTCATCATTGTAGTAATATAAAAATTGGTGTAAATGCATTAGTGCTCAAGTAAACAGATCAGATTCAGATCAGAAACAGATTCTCATACTACTCCCCTCCCCTGAATACCCATTCCCTGATTGGTCAGCTTGCACACACCTTGGCCAGCACAGATAACAGAGCAATTCAATTTTTCAATTTTTACCAGCCAAAGGAGCCAAATTTGTGGAAATGATTGGCATAGTGACTGGTGTGATGTCCCGAAGTCCCAGAAATAAAGGCGGGGCTACTGACACGGTGTTTCAGGAGCAGTGATTTCTGTGACAGGGAGGAGCTTCTGTTGGAACTGTCAAGATCTTTCACATGCACAAGAATCTCTATAACACACTGAAGGAATGGAAAAAAAACGACAGTGTAATCGCTCTCCTCTCCTTTCTGGCAAATACTTTGCTGCAAATGATGGAATACAAACAGAAGTAGAAAATTACTCACCTCCTTTTTGTCACTATTTGTACACAAAGGCACCTTTGGTATGTGGACTCTCACATTTATTCCATTCTGTTTTTGGCAAAACTGCTCAAGCTTTGTCAAGCTTCATGGTGACCATGAGTGCACTGCTATTTTTAAGCGCTGCCAAAAATGCTGGTTTGGCTTGAGGTCTGACTCTGCCACTGCAGGACTCAACTTTGTTGTTTTGAAGCCATTTCTGTGTAGCTTTGGCTTGATGTTTGCCCTTTTTTCTTGCTGGAGAATAAATCCAGCCAATCACTGTCGTCTAGCAGACTGCAGCAGGTTTTCCTCGAGGACTTCTCAAGTCTTTTACTGCATCCAATTTCTCCTCAATCTTCACAAGCCTTCCAGGACCTGCTGCAGAGAAGCATCCCCATAGCAGGATGACGCCACCCCCAGGCTTCACGATGGGGATGATGTGTTATTCTGGCGCTGTGCTTTCAGCAGACACAGTGCAAGAAAGGCTTGTTGTTCGAAGTTGTTCTGTTATCAACAACAGGCCCAATTATATCCTGTGACCTCAAGTCCAAGAATGGCGATAGCTCTTTGTGGGCTGTAACAGTATCCTTTCAGCGTAAAGTTGAGCTTCTCAGCCTGCAAAATGTGGGATTCATTTCGCATGTTTCTGGGCTCGGCTCTAACCTGGCAGCCAGCTGCTGCGGAGATGAAAGCGTAGGTCCTTGGGGCTGTTTTGGCCACAGGGAACCATGCAGAGCAGGGCAGGATCTGCAGCTGACACCTGCCCTCACCCTGACTACTGCTGGGGAGAGGAACGCTGCATAATAAGGGCTGGGCTGGGAGAGCTTATTTGTCTTTCTTAGCAAGTTAAGTTTGAATGTATGAAAAACATGTTTACAGCCCTTTCTAATTAAGTTTTTCAAGGTCTTCAATCTATGTCAGCACGGCAAAACTGCACTTTGTTTTTTCGCTGAGCACATCTTAGACGCACCGTCGTTTTCAGTAATTCCAAACGAGCAATCAGCAGAGGATTAGGGCAATAAATTACATGGCAGAGATCTTTATGAGACTCTCAGCCTTCTTTTTTTAATCTCCTCAATTCTCCCATCAGCCCGACGTGGAGCTGTGTGCCCTCCCAATCCTCCACCCGGCCCTTTGACTTGTATACCTCCATCACCAGAGCACATAATGCACACACACTGCGATGCACAGGTTGGAGGAGCTGTGGTGTGTCAGCACATTCTGCTACAGTGAGACCACCTCAGAGAGCTATTTAGAATATAGCATCTTCAAGGCAGGATGAGCATTTCAAGAAATGGTGTGAAGGAGGGTTGACGGTAGACGGACAGAACATACCGTGCGTGCAAATGCATTACACTGAGTTCCTTGTAATAAGTCCTCAGAAGATGCTAATTGATATTATGCATAATAACACTATCCGACTTTAGATACAATGTTTTTAACAGTGAACTGCTGCTAAATATGTAATAGTGTCAAATGTTCAAATGCCAAAAATGTTCCTCCAGAAAGTGTTCAGGAGCATGTTTCAGGCTATTTGGAGGTGACTGGTATCTGTTATGAAACTTTTTTCAAAACTTTCACACAGCTGGACTTTGGGTTAGGGTTGGTTTAGAGGCAGGCGTGCAAAGTGAATGGGACGGATCAGAGGTGAAATTTGACTGTCAAATGTTAAATTCCAAAAATTTTCCCCCAGAAAGTGTTCAGGAGTGTGTTTCATGCCATTTGGAGTTGATTGGTATCTTTTGGATGGCACATAATTGGACTTAGTCCATTGGTACCTATTTGTAGCGACACTTTTTTGAAAGTTTTCACGTAGTTGTACTCAGGGTTTGGGTTAGAGGCAGGCCTGCACAGTGAATGGGAGGGATCAGAGGTAAAATTCTCTGTCAAAATCTATTGATATTATTCTGACCTTTTACCATATGTCAAATCAATTCTGTTACAGCCCCAGCACTGTGGTGCTGTGGGTGTGTTTTTGTGTTGTGTTTTCTTTCACCCATTCTGGTGACACCGTCATCCTCCCCCCTCCTCCCCGTGAGTGGGTGGATCGCACACCTGAGGCTACCTGCCACTTAGGCCGTGTGGTACAAAGGGGCAGTGGATAGCAGTGGGCTGGCGGCCGTGACATGCAGAGAGCCTGAGCTGCAACCTGCAGTGTTATTTTCTTAGGACCATAGCCTTCCTGGCTACTGAGTGTTTTTCATTGGTGTGGTAAAGTAATTTTGAGTTACCTTTTGCGACAGTTTCCTTTTGCCTCCTTTACCTCCGGTTATTATTTAGTTGTGTTACTCCCTTAATCCCCTAACCATCCAGGGACGTAACGTATTCCTTCGTAGGTTAGCTCATCATCGTCTTTGCATCTTCTTCCCGATGCCTTACTCTATCACAGGTATCCATCTGGTTACATTTCACTGCAGCAATGTGGAGAAATCTCACCTCAGAATCTCCTCCAAAATGAATGAACTCTATTTACAGTATTCTGAGCTTTGACCTAAGATATTCGTGAAAAATAGAAATTCCACCAAAGTCCAATAAAAAGGTGTGGCTCATTCAACTAGTAACCAAAGACATTGTGGCAGTGATTTTGAGTCAACGGGTCAAATGACCTAGAAGCTATTGAATAAGACATGTCCCTATGCAAAGTGAATGGGATGGATCAGCGGTGAAATGTTAAAATTACAGGTTAAATTGAAAAAATTTACCAATGTTTTCATGAGAAACTTTAAAATATTTATGAAAAACAGAAATTCAGGTAAAATCCTATAAAAGCTATTGATCGTTTTTATTTTGACCGTCACAACCCACGCACAGTGATTTGCCTGACAGTCATAGGTTGAGCCATTGGTTCCGAAAAAGCTGGGCAAGTCTCGAGGAGCCACAAGATTGACATCATTTTACTGTTTTATTCAAGTTAACCTGATGCTAAACCCAGCGTTAGGCTCTAGGGCCTCTCTCTGGGCCACACAACTCGGATGATTCTTACAGCCAGGGAGTCGAACTCTTCTGGCTTCATGCGCCACTGAGCAGCTTTAATGGGAATCAGCAGGGCTCCGCCTCTAATGCTGTGTCCAGATTGTAATGTAATGCCCTCGGTTAACGAAGTTTACCAGCTAACGTCAACCACAGTTGGCAGCAGTTAGCGGTTACTCTGGAGATATGCTGACCAGTATTTGACTGGAGTGTGAATTTGACCGGTGGCTAGTGTTACATCATGCACATTTAACTGTTTAACAAGTGCATCATATATGTATAGATAAAGTGTATTAATGTATTGATAAAGTGACTTGAAATTACCTTATTACCTTCATATGAAGTGTTAACCCATACTTTACATGAGCTATCTTTTTAAGATGGTGATCTCGATGCAGGAGGAACATGCCAGCCTCTGAAGTGCAGTTTTTCTTACATCTTAAAATCTTCATTAAAGCATGATTACTTGAGGTCGAGGGCTAATCCCCCCCCCCCCACAAATCCACTGGAGTTCATGAGGCGGTAATGAAACAGCAGCACCCTATTTCTTTCTATTTAGATCCTGTTATTTGGGGGGATTTTCAGCAGCCAGAGCCCTTGACAGCGCTGAGAGCCCTGACGTCAATGCAGCTGCCTCCCAGGACTGTGTCATTTATAATGAAAGGAGTCAAGCAAAGCCCCCACGCAGCACACACACACACACACACACACACACACACACACACACACACACACAGTGAGGTCAGATGCTCTCAGGGTGACAAATGACAAACATCAGTCGGAGAGAAGAAGAGCGTTGGCCCACTCATTTTCCTTAAGTCACCTTGTCACTTCACATCCCCCCATCCCCCCCTCCCTCTCTCCCCCTCCCTCCCCCTCTCTCATTCTGTCATCATTCAGCGATGCAGCACGGGGTTTATAGACTGTACAAACTTTCTCCTCTAGATCATATCACAGCGAACATGATCGCTCGAGCCCAGTTTGTGACTCTCGGCTTGGCTGGAACATCCAGCCCCAGAGCCTGCAGGAGCCTGATTTTTTCCAGGCACTACTGGGTCATCTGCACTGGGATTTCTGACTCTGTCCATCTGCCGGCCAGCGTGCGTTCAGCGTGGACTTGGAGACGAGGGACTGAAGGTGAATAATGGGGGACGCATGAGTGCAGCGTGACCTTCGGCGGAGAGTTGATTTCATAGAGGAAGATCTTTTGTTTCAAGTGGCAGCATTTACGTCAGACTCACCTGCTACAGCACTGCACTGTGCATCGCAGCTTATTAAGTATTCTTGTGTGTATTATTGTACAGTGAAAATTACTGAAAAAGGTGCAGCTTGCTTAACAAAAAAAGTTCATTTAATTTCTTCTGAATTCGAGCATTTGCCCCCCACCCCCCCTTTTTTTCTTTTGCAGCTCTAGTTCTGAACAGTGCTGTGATCTCCTGCTCCAAAAGACGCAGTAGGATGTTGTCATCCACCCTCCTCCTGTTGTCATGGCAACCATTGATGTCATTACAGTATACTTTGGCCTGATGAGTGAATAGGCCTCTGATATTGTGATATTTTATTGAAGAAGAAGATTACCGCCACTGCCTGTCCTCGTATCAGCTTTCTTTTCTCCGTCTGTCTCTTTCCCCAAGAGTGTCTGTGACAGGCAGCCTGCTGAAGGTCTCAATAGCAGACAATGGTACTGAATGCATACTATAAATAACTGCGTTTAGCTGGAAAGAAAATGCCGGCGTCTTGCAGGGAAATATGCTACGAGGTCAATTTTTTTATTTAAATACAGAACTCAAGTGTGTCAGAATACCCTTTATGTCTTACCTTCCAGGAGGTGTTGAGCAGGAGGGAGGAGCAGGAGATGTATTACTTTTTAAATTTATTTTCCAGCAGCTCTCACGGGTGGATCCCATCTAAAGCCACTGTCTCGCAGCCCTTTTTCACAGAGTCAAACGAACTTTGCATCAAAAGGCAACAGATGCAAAATGTGAGGCAACGTCGGCTGAAATCTGATCGGTATCACGGGAGGGAGGTAGGGAGGGAGGGTGTTGGGGGAGTTTTTAATACGGGCACGGCTGAGTGTGAGCCATCCCGTGTTTCAGACTTATCAGTTCACATCAGCTGCACCAACAGTGTGTGGAGTGCACGGTCTGATCCCAGGAAAAGAAGTGAGACCCTGGTTTCCATGAACCCCCTGCCCCCCACAACCACTTCCACCGCCACCACCTACCTCTGGTGGTGTATTAGTGGGATTAGCTGTTCTCTGTCTGAGTGGGCTGATTGGATTGACGTGTTCTCTCTACATGATCCTTTCCACACAAGAAGGACGAACCTCTCCTTGCTGAGAGGTCCTTTCATTTCTTTGTAGCATATTTTTGCTCTGAAAGTGTTGACAGAGATCTGCAGTCCTCTCCCCAGCTGGGGTCAGAGCTCAATGCGAGACACATGAACTCGACTATCAGCGAAGGCGTTTGAGTTTCACATAGTTTGATAAATATTGACAAGAGATTGGCCTGGATATGGACTGACTGTGGTATCATATCAGCCACTGGTCAGAGCTCCAGTTCTTATCAGTGGTGATGAATTATTCAATCCCTGCTCCTGCCTCGGTTAAACGCTGAGTATAAAAGAGTTGTGCAAAATGCTGCAGTGGCTCACATCTTGCCGTGCAAGAGAGAAGCTGAGCATAAGTTTGAAATGGAAGCGTGATTCTTTGTCCTTTTATCACAGAGAATTGGTGAATCTGAACATGCAGATAACCGCACATGCTACCACCCGTCTGTCTCTGGGATCTGTGTTTTTTTTTTCTTTTTATTGTTCGCTGCTTTCAGTTTCAGCTGGATGGACTGTCGGGCAGTGGTGTGTTCAGAGCCCTTACTGAAGAAATATTTGCAATGCCACACTATAAAAAATTCTTAAATGCAAGTAAAAATCCCTCCGTTCAAAATACTCCATGGCCAAATGTATGTAACGTGTTAAAAGTAAATGCTCGTTTGTTACACAGTGAAATCATTAGTCTTGCACTTTTGTTTTCGATTTTTTTCATTTTCCAATGTCAAAGAAACTGAGAAAAAAAACGAAAAGAAAATATCCATCCTTTAATCAGGATCTGCACCAAAGGTTAATGTGGTCTATTCTGGGCTGAGGCTCATCCTCCATCCACATTTCGTGGAAGTCTGTTGAGTAGTTTCTTGTGTAATCCAGCTGACACACCAACCAACAAGTGGACACGGATGAAAACATAACCCTATTTGGTGGATGCAAAAAGAAAAAAGAAGGCAGGATGAAGGCAGGAGATCCAGAAGGCTGCAGCTTCAAAAATTAAAGAAAAAGGGTGGTTCCCGAAATTGGAATTATGAAAAATTTGAGCAAAAAAACGGTTGTAATGTTCAGACTGCATGGGCAGGTTTTGTCACTTTTTAAAAAACAAAATGAGACGTTAAGGACTCGCTCACCCACATGTTGTTCACTGTGAATGCTTTATAGTTTATAAACTGCTCATATGGCTGGAAAATAAAACCTTAGTAGATAAATAACTAGTAACCTCAGTAAACATAACCTAAAATTAGTTTGGTACGTCTGCTTTTAGATTTGAATTTTGGGAAGGCAGCTCTGTGAAATGTCTCTTGCTGAAACGTCTGTTGAACTCCATCAGCAGACACTGCGAACTGCATCAATGGAATAATGTTCATTTGTGTGTGCAAACCTTTTTGGCACTTTTTATGGACTGCCCTTGAGTCCCTCCTGTTCACGGTTGTCTATTTTGGCGGTTTTGTTCATTTGATTAATTGCGCATTAGTTTGGGAATATGCACGTCCAAAGCAGAACAGAAATGAGCGACACAGGTGTGGCTTTGCTACCTGTCTTGCAAAGGAACCTTGTGCAAAAATTTGCATGGTGAGTGTTCCTCGTCCAATTTTTATTTAACCAAATTACCGCAAACAGCTGCTCAAGTTTTGCCCTGGGTCAGGCTGATCTCGCTCCAGGCGGGGCCACAGCGGACCTTCACTGGCTGAATTTGATGTGGGCTTTGTGGTCATTTACAGTACAAACATTAAAAGTCACCAGAATACAGGTAATTACAAGGTCACAAGGTAAATGTTTTGTCATATTTTTTAAACCCAGCAGTTTAAAAAGCAAGACTATGTCGGGAGTACTTTGTGCAACACCTGTTTTAGAAACTGGAGTGTTGATGATGGATTAAGGACTTTCAGCCTGGGTAATGAAGCTGCTCTGTAGTCTGGCGGAATGGCAGTGCCGCTCTTATTCTCCAGCGTAAGGACTGAGTGGAAGGCAGTAGATATGGCATTCCCTGTGGATCTGTTGGTTCTGAATGCATACTGGTCGGGGTCTAATCATTTGCCTAAATACTAACCCGTGGCCTGGTGTATGGCCCCCTCTGATGCAGAAAAATCCTAGATTCACCCCGACCTGTGACTGCAGCAATCTCTGATGCATAGCTCAAATCTTGGGGAGATAAACCGAAACTGTCTGCATGGCTGCACACCAAGAGAAGCGTATGGGAACATTTGGCGTTGACGCTCCTGTGGTTGGGCTGGATGTTTTTGAATCTTTACTTTGTGTACGCTCCTTGACAGCACATTTCTTTCTGTCCCACTTGTCGGTGATGTCACACATCACAGGAGTTAGACTGTGAGTTTACCGCCTCGGGGTGACTCTGTCCAGGTAAGCTTCCATTAACTGTCTGCTAAACAGGTACTTATTCTTTTGTCCCGAATGTCCTGAACTACGCGTCTGTCATCTCCTGTATTATCTCTACCAACAAATATTTTTGTCTGCATGAGCAGATATAAATATTTAAGCGATGCAACAGAACTTGTCCCATGGCTCCTGCTGGATTGACCGCCTCAGGAGATTTAGTTCTGGTTGAAATGATTTCAGGTTCTAGCTGTGACTCAACAGTTTACATTAAGCACTTGGCGTCGTTTCACTTTTCCAGGTCATTTACCTGGGCCCCGCAGCCGTCTGATCGCACCCCCAGGACAATCGGATTTGTGTGGAGAAGAGCAGAGTGTGTGGTAGAAAATGCTCAAGTGTCAGCAACAGTAAATAAGTATTAAACTATTACCACAACGCACAAAAGAAAACACTCACAACATTTTTTTTATGTTCAATAAACCTTTTTTTTTTTAATCTCAACAGCAAGTTAGCTTATGTGTGGTCAACATCAATGAAGGTAAATATAAAACTGGATTTCTATTGATAGATTGATGTTTTTTGTTTTTATCAGCAGTGAAATTATGATACTCGGAAACACGTCCACTAGAATCTTCATGACTTTAGTCTTCAACTAGAGAAATATTGCTATAATACTTTTAAATGGCATACACTGATTGACCAACAAGAGAGAGAGAGAGAAAGGGAGAGAGAGAGAGAGAGAGAGAGAGAGAGAGAGAGAGAGAGAGAGAGAGAGAGAGAGAGAGAGAGAGAGAGTGAGTGAGAAAAAAAAAGAAGCAGGGTAGAGAAGCTGATAAAAGAAGCTCCAAAACTCCACACGGTGGGTCGTACAGGGAAACTTCTGAGGGACTTTGGTTTTGTACCTTTGTAAAACCTGGCTCTATTTGAAGAAAAGAAACAAAAAATATTGAAAAGTAATCATAATAAAATAAACAATGAATGGGTCCAGAAATAATGACGCTATTCAAAATTCTGATTGAAAAAACTAAAAGGCACACTGAACACTTTTCACGTTCAACACAAAGTTCACCTTGGTGCGACTCGAGCACGCAATGAAGATTCTCTACACCTCTAATTTGTACAAAGAAAGTGTTACTGTCTCTTGGATTAAAACCAACAATCAGATAAAGTGTTACTATGTCTGGTCTTTCTTTGAAAGAAACATTTGTTTTGTGTCCATTATTGGTGGGGGGGAAGAGAGCGAGGAGAAAAGGTGTTTCCTACAGATTACCGTTCGTTTCATCTGCCAGGAAACAACAGAGCAATACAAACCTTTTCCACCTCCTCCTCCCCTCTCGCTACATCTCTCTTTCCCCCTCGCCGTCAAAGTGCCCCAGTATTCAACTTCCACAGATCATCTTGTAGCCTTTCTACATGACCACTGACTAGATGAAAGAAAACTCATCATCGAAATACTCACTTTAAGGTGAAATCCAACCTTTAATACTCTTAAACTCCAGAATTGTATTTTTCTACTAAACATCCTTCTCTGTCTGAAGGACATTTACAACACAACCCATGGACTGGGTGTGACTAATTCCCGTCAATAAACTGTGGGTGTAGTGACCATGTAGTTTGTAAAATTTTAGGGTGGAACTATTAAGGCAGCCACAAGACCTGTTTTGCAACATGTCTTGTGGCTGCAGTGCACTTTGGCCTTTTGATGCCATTGTTGCTGGAGTTATTAGTATGTCTGTTAAATGTCAGAGCTAAGTGGTGACGTACTAAGCGTTTACTCTGAGATCCTGAGGGGGCGGACATTAAAAACTTGGTTCTTGATGTGTTCAGTTCCAGAAGTGACTGAATGTTTAGTTCATAAAATGTCATAACATTTTGACAAATGCTCATCATAGTTTCCAAAAGTTGAGAGTGGTGTCTTCAAATTTCTTCTTTTGTCCAACCAACTTGTCCAAAACCCAAAGACACTTCATTTGCTGTCATAAATGACAAAGATGCCAATTTTACACATTCAGGTGTTCACAGTTCTTGAGGAGTACTACTACATGTGTGGAAACGTAGTTTAAAGTCTTTTGTGGCTCTAGAGGGAAATGCATCTAATCTGATAAAATACCTCAAGAGACGTCACTCACTGGCTAGGTTGCATTGTGGGTAATGTAGGCTCCAGGCTTTGGAAAGCGGTCAGTTGGTCAAATTAAAAAGAAATAATCAAAATCGGTACAGGAGGAGAAGAGATATCACCTTCAATTTTCCACGTATTCGCCTTCCTTCTCAAAACCTGACACATTACCCACCATGCAATTTATCCACTGAGTGACATCACTGGAGGTAATTTATCAGATTACATGCTCGAGCCACAAAAAGGCTTTATACTACATTTTTCACATATGCAGTAGTACTCCTCAAAAACTGGGAACACAGTGAAAGTGATGAGTTACCCTTTAACTTTAAGAAGCTGGAACAGCAAATATGACATTTTTACTTGAAAAATTACTAAAATGATTAAGCAGTGATCAAAATGAATCAATTGATTGGCCTAACTGTTGTAGCTCAAGAGTAACCTCAAATTGTGATGAGAATAATTCACTAAACAACAAATTGATCAGTCAAGACAATAAATGGCAGATAATTTGGTGTCAAAAGAATTTAAAGTTGGATTTTTCTTTGAAGTCTTGTACAAGACTGTAACCACAGTTGGTCCATATTTATCGCGTCATCATCAAAGAAACCACCTGTGAACTCCAAGATAGATCTGCTGAGCCAAGTCTAAACACAGAGCGATCGTCTCATCTGACTATAAACACTCCTGGAGTTGAACCCTCGACACACTGATGGCAGATGGCTACAGTCCAATAATCTCATGATAACCCTCTGATGTTTGCCGTTCTGTTATTCCAATGAGAAGCAGTTTTTTTTTTCTTTCAAATCATCATCATGATGTCAGAGAAGTTACATCTGTGCGCTTCAAGTAGATTTGAACACAGTCTAAGTGCTGTAAAAGAAAAAAAAAACATCTCTCGTCTTGTTGCCGGCTTGCTGTCAGACAAGAGCGGATCCTATTGTTAAAAATCCAGCATCAGGTGACCGACGCCCGTCTGGTCTTTGTCTCACAGCAGCCCCCAACGTCAGAGAGGAAACATTCTTTCATGAAAATTTAACGCAGGGAATCTTTAAGGGGTGGTTTCATTATTATTATAAACACGATTCATCGATAAAACAACAACAGAGGCATGACTGGAGCATCGAGGATGTAAACCAGAATTAATCTAAAAGCTACAGCTGTGCACTGAGGGAAAAGCACAGTTTGTGTTATCTTGAAAGGAGACGTCAATACAGTGTTTGTCTTTTTCAGTAATGACGACGAATGATTCGACAAATTTGAAGGATAAATTGTGCAAAAAAAAAACAAAAAAACAAAACAAAAACGTAATCACACTCACATACACGCACGCACACACACACACACACACACACACTCGCACACACACTGTATCCAGGCTCGACCCTGCACTTCCAGGACGAGCAAATGAGAGATTATCTCCTGGTTACATCATCAGCTCAAGTGATGTCACTGCTGACGACTCAGAGGTCCCTGGGAACCAATCAGAGTTGGCTGTACAGGTGAGGCTTCCATTCATAATCCCTCCACATTAAGGATTAATATTGCTTCAGTATTGCCACAAAAATAGAATAATATCAACTGTCTAACACCGCTACGTCTCAACCAAACACACGTTAATTACATCAGCCCTCATTTATCAGGCAAACGCATGACCCACAATTCAATTGTTAAACAGACGCAAGGCCATTTCTCCAGCAGAAACTGGTAATTATCCTCATCTTATTGAGTATAATGAAGCCTGGCGTGTGTGCGCAATCGGATGGAAAGGTGGAATAGCAGTTCAGTAGTGTAAGAAATCAATCAGGATCAGTAGTTAAGAGTCACAAAACAAAACAAAGTAAACTAAAAAAAAAAAGCTATTATTTATGTTACAAAGCTTACATAAAAGCCTGCAGCTACAGATTTGCATTTATTATTTTCATTATTCAACTAAAATAATAGCTTGGAGAGTTTAACACTGTTAGAAGCACAAATGTAGCTCAACAAATGGTGCATAGTCACCAATCTGGTGCTTCACTCAGCATGTTATGGGTGTTTTTTGGAGGAATACTGTAGATATTAGTGTTGAAAACTACGCTGTTAGCCTTAGCACTGTCATTAGTGTGAAACCTAATTTCCACAAAAGTGAACAAAAATACTTTTAACATTTGAATTTGTGGAGATATCCATGGTACCATGATAAATGAGGGCCATTTTCTGTTGTTCAGTTGTTTTTTTAATCTACTGAAATAAAAAAAAAAAAAGCACAAAAGTGTTTTTAAGAACCAGTCTATTGTTGTTGATGTCGTCCTATTTTAAATACAAAAAGCACTGCCAGCCACTGTCCTTTTGGTTGCCTGTCAGTCAGTCCTAAATTAGTTCACTTCCAACCATTTTTTAGGTGAAATGCTGCACTCCAGGACGTGCAGCATCCTCCCCCCTCCTGCGGGCTGCACGGCGCAGTCCTTACAGGTGCCACAACGTCCGTGACAGCAGCGGCTTCACCAAGTCAGCAGGACCAGGCTCACATTTTGGACCTGTTGCTGCCTCACGGAGCTGATGAGAACAGAGGAGGAGAGGGAGTAAGGGAGGTAGGCTAAGGGAGGGTTTTGGTAGAAAGGTTGTCTTGAGGTTCGTCACAACTAAGAAATGAAGTTTGTATTAGTCGTACAAAAATTAACACTTCTCCATCCCTGTTGCTACGCTTGTGGCCTCCCCTTATATTTCCACTCTCTCTGCTCTTAGTGCTGTGTGGGTTGTCATTGCTTAATACTGCTTTCTGTTAACCCCCCATCAGCTGGCTTTAGTTGACCAGTACGAAGCCATGCTGGGAGTCCACGGTCTCCATCATCTCACTGTCCAGGAGGGAGCTCTGCAGATCAGGCAGACCCAGGCCATCTGACTGCCCCGGACCAGCCAAAACCCCAGCCATAGCTCTGGCCTCTGCCTCTCCTGGAGCAGGCGGGGGCAGCAAGTTGGGGTCCAGCGTGAACTCGTACTGCTCTGGGTGGAGAGCCTCGGTGGAAGGTCCCAGGATCTGCTGTTCACAGCCTGAAGGGTAGCTGAAGCCCAGGCCGCTGGCAGAGGCTTCATGAGGCTGGAGCTGGTGGTGGAGGTGAGATCCAGGGGGCAGGTGTTGGGTGTAGTGGTGGTGGCCCATGTAGGGATCATAAAGCAGGCCCTCGCCCGGTTCCATCAAAGGACTCAGGCTGTGTGGGTGGTTGAAAGGAGGTGAGGCCTGAGGACTGCCTTGCTGCTGGGGCTGAGGCTGGTGGGCGGCTGACATGGAGGGGCCCTGAGGGGAGCTTTGGGATGCCGTCGGGTCCAGAGCAGGGCTGCCTGTCGGGTACGAGCCTTCAGCTATCTGCATCTGGTTGAAGTAGGTCTGCAGCCCCATGCCCTGTGACTGCTGCAGGTACATCCTCTTCTGGTGCAGTCTGTGTGGAGAGCAGCAGAGCCCACTTAGCTCAAGACAACACTTTGAATAAACACAATTGAGAAGATAGAGCTTGGAAAACTTATGCAGAAGCACAGAATTTAAAGCATATAAAATAAAAATGGAACTGTTGAAGACAAGGTGTTTCCTGCGTTTGTGGGATTGATAGTGTCCCAGACTATTGATACAGCCACATTCCCAATTTGTATTTTATTTATTTTTATTTTTTACAATCACAGCTAAATAAAGAGAAAAAAACACAGAAAAGATTGTGTTACTAAAGAATGAGGAGTAGACATGTGAAGCATGGTTTACCTGTGTTCCTGCAGCTGTTGCTCTAAACTTCGAGGAGTCTCCTTACAGAAAAGTTGGCAGCTAGCAGGACTGTTAGCCAAGACGTTGGCCTTTTGGGCAGAAGAGAGATAGATCGGGACTGATGACTGTTGTTCAGGATAACCATGACCGTGGCAACAGACTACAAACCGTTCCATAATCCTTACATTTCCAAATGATATAACTGAATGTTATGCAAAGACAGATCTGTATGTGTATCATTAATGTGTATAAATCAGTCTATGTGTTTTTAATGGGTTGGTGTGTGACTGTACCTGTAGTCTATGAGTGAGGTATTGTGTCTCCAAACTCTGTCTGCGGGACAGCAGAGGTGGATGCGGCCCACCTTGGTATAAAGCTAGGCCCTCCTGCTGCTTGGAAGCCTCGCCCTTCGATTAAAAAACATACAGCGTTAGAACAAGCAACGTTAATGCTCGCGTATCCCAGATGCCCTCTCCTGTCGGTTAATGAAGCTGTGTCAGGGTCTGGGTGCTTCATCGTGTGGTCTAACTGGATTATCTATGCTGTCTCCTGCCCAAATGCCTGTGTGGTGACTGATCAGCCAGATGCCTTTCTCTAAATGGCATGTACCACAGGGATTACACAGTAGTTAAATGAAATGAAAGCAAATTAAAAGGATGATGGGGCCTGAGCATCATAACCAACAAAGAGCTGCGTTATTGCATTATGAGAGATGGACAAAAGGAAAACAACTAGATCTTGTCTGCCTCTACAATTAATTTTGTTTGTGTTTTTCTTTTCCACAGGAAACCTTTTGGCTCTGCCCTCAAATAGTCCCCTTGCACTGTGAGTGAGTGTATTATTTTGTGTATATGTGTGCCTGTTTTTGTGTGTGATTGCAGCTTGGGCCTATTGAGTGCCAGTCACTACTATGGTTAAGTCTGACTGACATCAACAATGGCTGCATTCACTTTGGCCTAGGTTCCAGGCTCCAGGCCCCAGGGGGACGGGAGACAGTAAACAAGCCACAGTTGGCTGCCTCTTGTGGGGTTACACAACAGCCTGTGTGCCCCTTTTTTTTCTCTGGCCAATATGGGGTGAGGATAGTAGAGGGGACTGAGGCTGAGAACGGGTATGGGAAGAGAAAGATCTTGAATGGGTCTGAGTGAAGGGTGTGTGTTTGTGTGATCATGCAGTACGGCTGACCTCCAGGAGGTTGTGCAAATGGTGCTGTGGTCCCAGGGGGCCCATGGCGGCCCCTTCCCCGGAGCCCATCTGCTCCACCAGCATCTGGACTTTGTTCAGCTCCAGGATGCCTTTGGTCCTCGCCAGGTTCTGGAGGTGCTGCCGAAATGCGACCAGACCTGAGAGCACAAATTAATCCAAACATTGCTAAAGTCAGTATTGATTCTCAGCAGCTGATCGATAGAATCACTTCACTGTCAGACAGCCAGGCTCAATCCTCATCGCTCCAACTGTCAATGCGACTGGATGTACGTCATGAGCGGCTGTGGGTGGGTTTATGTGACTATATCCATGTATGTGTGTGTGATAAGACCCATCCAGTGGTGACGAGCTGTGGCTGTGAACAACAGGTCCTGACTCACAGTGATGGTGGGAGTTATTTAAAACGAGAGTCAGCAGTCTGACGCAAAAGAATCCACCGCATCAACACTCTCCAAAGAGGATTACGAAAAGAAAAATATATAAATAACTGCAAATACCAACTGGGAGTGCACAGTGCAGGCTGTCAAAGTAGAGCTAGGGAAGTAACACACATTTTTTTAAGCTATAATTATAGTTTCAACTTAGGGAGTGCACAGGTGATTCACAAGCTGCGAGCACAGAGTAATGTAGCCGTAAAGGAGAGGCAGGTTGGTTAATATTCCTCTTATTTTTTGGGTTGAGTAAAATCCTTCATCCTGAAACTTGGAAAAGAGAAAGAAGATGGAGTACAAGCTGTACAGAGGGAGAAGGGAAAACAGAGAGAAGGGGGAAGAGGGACAGGTATGTGGGCTGAAACCTTCAAAATATCTATGATTCATAACGTGAATCATCACCCTTGTAGTCGTCACAGAGACTGGAGAGGATGAGAGAAGGAAGGAGAGAGGAGAAAGAGACAGGGGGGGAAAATGGGTGTGAAAAAGAGGAGGGGGGAGCAAATGATAGAGTGGGAATGAGGCACTTTATCCGGAAGGCAGTATACATATATATGTGTGAGGGAGCAGCTGCAGCAGGGGTGTTGCGTCTGTGTCATGAGAATCAATGCTCTTCCTCTTGACTGGTGCTCTTGTGCTTCACGGATCCCGGAGCCTTAGACATATGCGCTGTGACACTTAAAACATCAGACTCTCTGCAGCTCGCAGTGATGGAGCTTAAGGAGACGTGTCGGATCTGGCATTTAATCGACACTTGTGTGTGTCACATAGGTGGTTTCAAAGCTCTTCACTCAACCTGTCTCGTTTGCTTCCACTTCAGACAGTGTTTTTCTGTATGTCACAGAGCGGCTTACAACACCGTCTCCCATGAGCAGGTCTGAACTTGCTGCATTCAGCTGCATCAATGGCGTGATACAGATTTTGTAGTACTTATGTTGAAATGTCCCGTGACTGTATTGACTAATGGGTAATGTACCGATTTAGCACTGCACTTCTGTAACCAAAGAAACCGATCCAGCAGAAACTGAAATGTCACCTTTTTTTATTCCACTCATTCTTCTTCCTTGTCAAAAGCTGCTGTCTACATTACCACCAGTGCAATTTGACTGCCAACAGTTAAGTTGGAGAGTCAGGTGTGTTACTCTGCATTCATGTGCTGTCAGATTTATACGAAAACATTTTCAGTTACTTGTAAGGCTTCATTCTAACATTACTGATGCTGTACTTTAACATTAACAAAGCGCTTCTGTTGTTTACCTGACAATCGTTAAGATGGAAGATAAAATGATTTGGATTTGTTTTATTTGTCTAGTGGTGGGCCCTTGGTCGTCTTTACATTTTTTCTGCAGCTTATTTCTCACCTCATCCATTTAATCGCACTGAAAATGTCACATATTACAAGCAGTAAAACTTCCTATTATGGTGGCAGAATGGCCTTATGCATACTGAGGTCGAAATGGAGTGTTTGGATCTATCAAGGAAGATACTCAACCAATTATGAAGTCAGCGTAGTCTGAGTGCATATGGAGAAGTGGGTGATTTAAGAAAAAAGTCCAAGGAGAAGAATGACTGGAAATGAAGAAAAAGAAAGACAAATTAACATTGGAAGCTCTAACCTTGGGTAAGGGAGGTGTCAGAGGCACGGCGTCCTTCTCTGAAGCTGATAGGGGAGCGGTTGTGCGCCTCTCTGTGCTGTGAAGTCAGGGCGGCCATTGCTGGGTTGGCGGGCCGAGCGCTCATGAAAGGCGCAGCAGTGATGCCAGAGGCAGAGCTGTTGGCTTGTACCACTTCACTGAGAGAGGGGGGATCCTCTAGCAGGCCGAGGTCGCTATGCATGGAGCCCATGTCGTAGCCCATGTCCGAGTCCACACTACCCATAGAGGGGTTGTGGCCGAGAGCGAATAATTTCCCTGGGGGACAAAATGGTTTTATTCAATTTAAACGGCTTCACTTTTTAACGTGAGTCTACAGGTGTGTGCTTGATCAGGTGACATCATACCTTGGTTTGAAGTCCCCGGCTGGTTGGTCACCTCAGAGAGGGTGTGTCGCCGCTGACCGAACCGGGCTGTCTGATAGGCTGAGAGCAGGTGGGGCGGATCATCCTCTGTGTCGGGCTCCTCAGTCTCAATACCCTCATCGATCGAGGTCTCCATCATGTTGCTAGGCGACGAGGTGGAGGACTTGCGGAGGACAGTGGGGGGAGGCAGGGGGTCCAGCAGGCAGCCGTTCACCTGGATGGGAGGGGCACAAGGAGACCACCATACTGAGAATGAGGGCTCCATTAGCTGCTCTCCTCCCTCTGTTTTCCCTCCACTCATCACAGTTGGTCTGATACTGAGTGTGTGTGTGTGGGTGTGTGTGTGTGTGTTTGTTACAGCATGGAGACAGGCCTGTGTGTGTTGGCCTAGAGGTGGAGGGTGGGGATAAAGGAATGCAGGGCCAGGAAGTGAGCTTAAACTAAAAGTGCTGTGTGAGTGACACTCATGCACATGCGTGCACACACACACACACACGCACGCACACACACACACACACACAAAGACAAAGATCATCTGCATGAGTGGCTGCAGTAACCGGAAAGCCTGGTGTTGGCCTAGAGAGAGAAACTTTGCCCAGTTCCCCATCTGCTTTCTGTAGTGTGCTGGGAGAGGAATGCTGTTACTCAACTCACACACACACACACACACACACACACACACACACACACACACACACACACACACACACACACACACACACACACACACACACACACACACACACACACACACACACACACTACACTGGGGACAAGAGGGGAAATCAACATTGAGTAATAGACAATGAAATGGGTGACGGTCATAAGGGGAGAGGATGAGGAAGAGGAGAGAAAAAGAGGAAGAAGAAGCTGAATGGGAAAGAAAAAAGGGAAAAGAACCATAGAGACAAAAATGAAAAAAAAAAACAAAAACAGGATTTGCCATTGGCTGATGGGTAGGAGGGGTCACAGCGGCGAGATCACTGGAGCAGCACAGCAGCTTCCTGTCCATGTGTGTTCACTCAGCTTCGCATTAGGTCACATCATCATCGCCATCATCACAGGACCGCTTACATAACCAGGCTCCATTAACGCAGATAACACACACTCTGTCTCTCTCTGTGCTTACAACACACACACACACACACACACACACACACACACACACACACACACACACACACACACACACACACACACACACACACACACACTCTCTCATGCACGTACTCACTCAGGGTGCATACACATAGACACACACACACACACATAACACACTGAACTGAACATCCACATAATTCAGTTATTGGCACCAGGAGAAGGGGTGGGATGAAATAGACATTTTGAGGAATGAAACTGCATATGTGTTTGTGTATGAGTGTGTGTAGGCCTGCAGGTGTGTGAGGCCGTCAAACTCAGACCACTGGTGTCTGTGTTCTCAAATAGTCAGTCAGCTTAACAACAGGCCTGCAGGAAAAGGTCGCTGGTTGGCACAGATAAACAGGGAGAGAAGGAGAGCAGTGTGTGTGTGTGTGTGTGAGTGTCTGTCTATAAGCCGTGCAGGACAGGCAGCTGTCCTGTATGATGTGAGTGCTGGCTGAGTTCTTACATAAGAGAACGAGTCAGCTGCACTCTGGCAGGTCGACAGAGCGTGCCAAAGTTCGAAATCTCAAAGGAGGCGCGCGCACAAGCACACACTCCCACATACACACACACCGTCATTTCTGATTCACAGTGAGAGTATGCTTATCAAAGCGAATCACTGTCAAGCTTATCGGGATCATTTTTCAGGACATACTTGTGCAAGCTGTTAATGACCGTAATAAATACAACCTCCCTAACCGAAAAGCAAGACACAAGTGAGCCGTCGTATGAAAGCAGAGGATGAACACACACACAAAAAGACACCCACGTCCCCAAAGCTTGCACACGTTTTTTTTTTTTTATTTTACTGATTTTGGACCTACTTTGGGAGTGTTGACATCCTCGACTGTGAAATTCTGCTCCAGGGCACATGCAGTCTGGGGGAAGGTGAAAGCATCGGAGGAGGCTTGGGGCACAGCAGGGGAACGCAGCAGACGAACGCCTTGCGGGAGCAGACCCACCTGGGCTGAACCACTGGTCGACTGCAGAGAGGGAGGAAAGAGAGGGAGAGTCTTTGACATTACATCAAAAAAGTCTGTCTGATTCAGAGCCAATACTGAACAAAATCCTTGATAATAAAGCAATTAAGAGAAAATTGAGCTGCTGTGAATTTGACTTTGTAATCCAAACGAGATACAAAAGCCAGATCCTGGACTGTGGAGGAAATAAAAGAGAAACTGCACAAGAAGAGACAAAAAAAAGAAACGAATGAATAATGTAACTGAGGGAGATGCATTAAGATCAAGGCTGGGTAGGAAAAGAGCAGGTGAAGACAGAACCAGGCTGGATTAATAAATGAATGAGTCGTGTCTTTCTGTTTGTTCCTGGGTGCAGGTGTGAATAATGGAGCTTTGATCAAGGAACTGTGGATGCTAATCTCAGCGAACCAGCTCGTAACCCCGCAGTTACCTTGACCACAGTCTGTTCGGCGATGGTGCTGGGTCGTCGCTGGCGGGCGTCGAGCCGCTGTTCGACGGGGAAGCTGCAGCGATGGGCCTTGAGCCGCTCCACCAGCAGGTAGTAGATAGCAGCAAAGTGGTTGTAGCTTTTGTTCTGCAGAGACTGGAGGATGACAGACAACACAAACGGTGGTGTCGGTAATTGAAGTCACAACTGGAGCACACCTGATGTAACTTTGACAGGTCTGAATGCACGCTGAGATAATTCCGTATTTATTTCCCCTCAGTGGAATTACTCAACAGCAGAGTATAGATTTAAAATAGAAGAAATGGACATATCAAACGAAAAGATGGCACACAAAACGTACTGCATATAAATGTTTTTTAGGAAAATACTACACACCATGTGTCTGTTACAATTATGCATGCAATTTCCTATTCTTATTTTTCAACCATTAGGTTACACAAGGTTCCCATCTAAAAGAGTGTTTTTAATTCATCATCAGAGTTACAGTATTGTCGTAAATTATAGTTTCAGCTTGTTTCTGCCAGTTAAATATGTAGAAAACTAAGCTTGATTAAAAAAGTATTTCACAGTCAGTCATAATAATGAGATAATAAGTCATAGTTATTATATGAAAAGTCAGAATTATGAGATAGAAAAGGCAAAAATGATGAGATAATAAATATGAAATACAAAAGTTGAAATTGAGATTGAAAAAAATCAATTATTAATTACTAAAAAATTATGAGTCATAATTCATCTCATGATCTTGACTTTTTATCTCATACTTACGACATCGGATTTCGTATCTATCAAGACAAAGTTCTCTCTTTTAACTGCTGGATATCTCTTAATAAGATTTGAATGATCAATGCTTTTATTATAGAATTTTCTTACAGTTTCAGTCATTATGTTGTTTGTTTTGTGATTCATGTGTGACTTAGCCACTGGAATATTGCACTTGCCCTTTGGGGCGAATAAAGCACATATTTTATTGGGGAGAAAAGGGAACATTTCACAGAAGGTACTTGTTACTTTCTCCCACTGGCTTGTCAAGCCTGCAACCATGAGATTCTCAGATAGGGAAAGAGTAAGGCGGAAGGATGGCCCCGTGCCTCCACTTGCCTGAGGTCTTATTCCACCGACTTTTATCCAGCTTGTATCTGATTGTTTATTTTAAAATCAGCTGCACGGGTTAATCAGCTTCACCATTCATCTTAAGTGCACATGGTAAAGACAGTTCTTTGATAGTTCTCTACTTAATTATTACATAACTCCTCACCTCTATAGTCTTATGCTGGTCGATGCCGAGGCTGTGCATCAGCCGAAGGACCTGCTCGCTGTACTCTCCCACGCCCGTCTCGCCCTCAGCAGACAGAGGCTGCTGGTACAGAACCGGCCTCTGTACAGGAGCGTACAGAGCCATCCACTTGTGCTCCTTGATCTGGGCCACGGACAGACGCTTCGATGGGTCCAGGACCAGCATCCTGCGGATAAGGTGCTCACAGTCTGGGTGAAAAGAACAGATGTTTTTGTGAGACGTTTTCAAAATTTTTTTTTCCAAAGCATTTCATACTTTTTTTACAAAAAGGATTTGGTTGTTTATGTTAGATAACGATGAGCACCTCTTGTATAAACTATGATGAAGCAAATTAAGCCCCATCAACGCAGCCCACATGAAGTGGGGCAGAAATAACACTCAGAAGCTTAAAAATCTGCAACATTCTTTTCTTAGTTTCCTGTGCTGTCACTTCTGAGCTGCGTGGCTACGCTCTTTTCTACTTTTCCTCCCCTCCTAATGAGAGCTCCTCACCTCTAGTTAGCGGCTAGATGAGTTTGACGTCAGACACAGCTGGGTTCTTAACAGGATTACTGTTCCCCTGGCTGTGCTGCTCTGGCCTGCCTGCACCCCTACTGCCTGCATTGCATTCCTGCCCGCCGCACGGCATCTCTTCCCATATACCCTGGTGCTGCAGTCTTAAAGCAAAACAGGTGTCGTTTCAACAGCTAAACCCTGGAAAATAGTTTTGAAATCATCAAATAGACCTCAAGTTTTGATTCTGATCTCAAAATCCTTCCGCAGCTATCCTGTCTTCCATCTCAGAGTCAGTAGGGAGACCTTAGCAGTTTATAAGCCCAAGGAGCTGACTGCTAACATGAACTCCCTGCTTCACATTCCTCCCAGTTGCCCTGCTGATCCACTAATGTCTGCTTACATCACATCTTTTCTACCTCATGGCTGCCAGTTTCACTTTCTTTCCGCGCTACATGCATAACCACCGTGCCCTTCACTGCACTTTAATGCCATGCTGTGGCATCTTTGCAGCTTGTGTGGCTGCTAAGTAACAACCTGTTTCAAATACAATGCACTAAAATATGTTTGACCCACAATGTACTCGGGCTCTGCTCGTTGCTACACCCGTGTTTATAGCAACAGCTGAGGCTGGGCACATTTTTTAAAGCTTCTAACCACCAGGGCAAGCTCCGAGTATATAAAGAGGTCGCCACTGCATAACCTTCCAACTTCTCTGGCTGATTGATTGACACACCGTTCTCAGCCAGGACGTTACACCACCATGACTTAACCACAAAACTATCCCAGTTAACACTTGTAATGTCCCAGTGGTGTAGAGTTTCACTGAGCAATGAGAACGGCAGTGTGTGGTGAGAAGTTGAAGGGCAGAGAGTAGGTACTGAGGTTGACTTATCTGATATGGCCTTGAAATAATACTGAGATATTTTAGAGGCTATATCGCAATACACATTATCTATCTTAATATCTTAAAATCTCCTCTTAAGGACTTCATAAATTATAGGACTGGGTGACAAAATCAAATGTCACTATATATTTACATTTTACATAAAAACGCCTTAAATCTTCACCTTCATACTTAAACTTGGTTTGAGAGTTTTGGTTTTACACTATTAGTTTCTTCCTCTGTAGGACAGGAGGAAAATAATGTAAGATACAGCAAAACTAATTGCAGGGTCAGAATCTAAACGATGCTATTGTATATATCTGATCAATCATACTATCAAAAATGTAAGATAATATAAAGCCTCTTGTCCCTACAATGATATAATATCAATATATTGGCCAGTCTGAGCTAGCTGTACTGCTGCCATGAGGAGCAAAACAAGTGGCTGAGCTGCATGAGAAGTGTGCATTTTTATTTTCGGATCGGAGATAATTAAGCTGCACCAATTCGCAATTCAGTTGCTCTATTTGACAAAAAGATTCTCCAAATCCATTAATCTTTTAGTCCTTTTTAAAACAAAAATAACATGATTCCGGGCTGTTCTGTTCAACTATCCACCACAGCCTGCACAACATGCAACAGCAGGGGAGACACAAGAAAAAAAATATCCACTGTTGTTATCAATGAGTAAACTGGGAGTAGACCACACCGCACCACATCACACTGCTAAGATACGTTTCAGTGAGAGTTTACTGTGCGGTGCAAGGCTGTGCTGTGCACCACAGCGCTGGCCGGTGAGAGAAACAAGAGGAGATGAGATGGATGAAGAAATCGGCACACTCTGTTCCCCTTGTTCGGGGAACAGGGGCTGGACTGGGGGTGGGGAGGCGGGTTTGAGTGTCAGTTTGGCCACGGAGCTGACATTACACTCCTACATTCCCCTTATGTCTTAACTGTTTCAAGGTCCTGAGCAGAAAAAAAAAAGAAATCTGGTCGACTCTCTCACCAAACCCCCCCGTGGAGAAAGTGCTACAGACATGCAGACAGGATCCAGAGAAACAAGACAAGAGGAACAGACAGGGCCACAGACGGACAGGAAGATGTCTCACAGACAGAGAGCATGAGTCAGACAGACGTGCAAACACACCGAGAGAGACAGACAGGCGAGCTGCTGGAAGGCGTCACTGGCTCTTCCCCAGGTTACATAAACAGCTCCAGCTCTGGACTTAATCTTCTGCCAGCTAGCTAGCACAGCCGCTAACAGCAGGGCTGCTTTGAGACAGTTAGCCAACCTGACTCACCCTGCGGCTTGCACACACGCACACGCATACTGACGCACGTACACACGAAGGACAATGACAGAGCCTCTCCTCCTGTATCCAATCAAATGAGCGGGATACTCTCTTGTTGATGAAATGACCCTCTGACTGGGCGCAGCCACAAGAGAGTCTGCTGCTTACATTAATGTATGTATGGTGACTGAAATAGGAAAGTGTGAGCCACTGGGAATTTTCACGCCATTTTCACCTGTTCGACTGTGTACTGTGATATAAGGGAGACTGGAGGGTGTCTCACAAACACACCGCATGCGTGTACATTTACAGGAATGTGAGGTAGAGGGGGGTGGGAGCTGGCACAGTCTCTCATCTTGTTTTGTGTTAATTATACCAGAGAGTCTCTCCTTACCTTCAGTCATGAAGTAAGGGATGCGAAACCTTCCTTCTAGGACTCTCTGTCGAAGCACAGGCAGAGTGGGCCCGTCAAAGGGCAACGCGCCACACACCAGCACATACAGCACCACCCCCATACTCTGTGAACGTGAATACATGCACACACAGAACAAGGTCAGGGCGGGGGATAAATCAATCTGAAGTGTCTGGATGTAAGTAAGCATGACGGCCTATAAACGTGCAGTACTTATGTACAATTTTGAGGTTCTTGAGCATTTCCATTTCTGCCACTCCATGCTTCCACTCGACTAAATTCAACTAAAATGACTTACTTTGTTGTTTTGGCTCAGCTGCTGCATGCAATCTTCACATTTTTAAAGTAATTAATGCTGAGGAAAATGCTGAATATCAGAGGCTAATAATTGATCAAGACATAGTATACTTTCTTATAACACCGTAAATAAGGTTAAGATCATTGTTTGCATTCATGCCCTTAAATACGGTACACATAAATACGTGGTCTTTCACACGTACAAAACATACAAAAATATGGTAGATGATTGCGATAGGATGGTTAAAAACTGTGGTTGGGAAACATCGTTTGACAGGAACAAAAACTGCTGACTTAATCACTCACACGTTGTTTCTATTATCAAATATATATAATTTCTCAAAAATGTATTGCATCAGCTTATTTCCTGTAGCTCAGTAATGTAAATGTCGAAACAAAACTGCAACAAGGAAAGAGATCCATATCTCAATTCAATGCATGTGTCGCCGTATTTGGAAAAAAATATGATAAAAATAAAGTGGTGATGCAATTGATCATCTTACCCAGATGTCCAGCTGTGGGCCTTCATACTGTTGGCCTTCAAAAACCTCTGGAGCAGCATAAGGCGGGCTGCCGCACCACGTGGCCAGAGGCTCCCCAGGCTGGAAGAAGTTCCCGAATCCAAAATCTACACAGGGAAGAACACCAGAGGAATATCTGCTGTGAATACTGTGCTGTATACAAAAAGGAAAGCTCTAACTTTAAGTATGACTTGACTGTAAATTACTGTAAAAAGGGAAGCGGTCAGGCACACAGTGATATTTATAATACAGCGGCTGATGTAATGAAGTGGTCAAAGTGGACAAAGAAAATGTCCAGAACAACAGGTGGGTTATGTCCTCGTAAGTGTCTCCATGGGGTCTGCAGAGGTTTTGCGTAACGTAATATGTGATTCACATATTTGTGCGTTGAGGAAATGGGCCTTTGCATGAGGTAACCTCCCCTGGAGACTGACATGAGGTCATCAATGCTACACTCAGATTGGTTGTCTGTCTGATTCGACTCCTCAGAGGAAGAGCAGAGAGAACTTACACTCGCGCAAAATCACACAGAAAAAAAAAGGCTGAAAAGTTCATGTCTGCCTTTCATTAAAATCCAACTAAAAGCTGCAGGAGTATCTGCCAAATTACACCGAGCCAACTAGAGTGTCTGCAATTACTCTGCCAGCCCCCTTTTTCTATCACTTCCTTCTTAAACCATCTCCAGTAAATTATCCTTTGTCTTCTCTTCTCATTTGAGTTTACAAGAATTGCTACTTACTGACCAACAGGAAATTAATTGCCGACTATTTCATAATTGACTTGTAATTTCTGGGTAACTTCTCAGAAATGAGGGCTTTTTTATGTTTCTGCCTCATTATCATTGTAAATGGAACTTCTCACACTTGTGACTGGGACTGGTCATATTATGGCTCAACAACAAAGTGAATCAACTGATGACAGATAAGAAAAAAATATTCCATACTTGGTTGGTTTGTTATCACCGGTACCCTGTGATGGTGTCATGGGACCCGACAGCAACAAGAGCAGACAATCGGGCTCACTTAACCCTCCACCCCCACCCTTTTTTCCATAATTTGAAACAGTTACATAAACAGAAAAATTGTACTGGAAAACAAATAAATAACACTGATAAAAAAAAAATCTGGCTTACATAATAGGGCTGGAGGTGATGTGGGTTTGCACACACACACACACACACACACACGCACACACACACACACACACTCAGACAGACACACAAATGTCACAGGCGCAGATGAAGCAGTGTGTGAGAGAGTAAAAGAATGTGAAACTGATTCCTTTACATTTTCTTTGCTCTGAATCATCACCCTTTACAATTAACCATACACAATCTAAACAATATGCATATTCAGTCTAGCTTTCAGGAGTGCACATAAATATAGAGACAACCGTCAGTATAATGAAATACAGCTCAACAAACATCAAAAATGCTCATCAACACCGCTCTGTAAAAGAAATTAAAAAGTCTAACTTTCATGAAGGAAGGATTTATTGCAGGACCAATTATATTGCATTGGTTTTAGCTAGGTGAACCTAATAAACTGGCAAGTGTATAAAACAGCAGGATGCCAGAGTAATAGCCATTTTTCCTCTATAGCCATAAATACTAAAATTAGTTTGCCTATCAATTGTCCATTGTGCGGTGGCCATGAAGGTCAAAACAAAACAATACAGAAAACACAATGTCATTTCACAAAAAAAAATCAACATTTCACAAGTGTTTCAAGAAATGTAGTTGTGTTTGGTGAACAAATCTTGTTGTTTGTCCTTCAGGGCCACTGAACCATTAACTAAATGTTCAAAATAATTTAGGGCGTGTGGGTATCTGGAGGCCTAATGCTTTTGAGCATAACTACTGTTTACTATGATTGCAACATCCTTTTCTGGCTGGGGAAGGCTAAATGCTCCAAAACTGCTTTAAAAATGGGGCTGCTGATGACGACAATGATGCAGAATCTCTACTGAACGCATTATTTCAACTGTAGAAAGGTCCTGGAAATTCTAGCTCACTGGAAAATACATGTAGGAATGAGGTTTTAGAGATTAGCACAGTGCAGACTCCACCTGAAAGGAAGAACGAGTGAATGTGGTTCCATGCATTTACGCCATTTAATCACTGCAGTGCAGGTGGTGGCAGGTGTGGCTTAGGCAAAGTGGAGGTTAAAGTGGAGCGCCACAGAGGGGATTTTATTGCAAGTATGTTTACTGTCTGATGCTGCTGTGAAGGTGCGATGTGAGATTCAGGCACAGCACAGCAGAGCGGAGCAGTGCAGTTGGTTTATCATCAGAAGCTGTGACCCATTTCATGGAGCTGAATACTGAGCAGACTGGTTGACGTCAAACGCTCCGGCACACTGCAGGCTACTAACAGAACTCATAACTCGTCAGGAGGGGCGGGGCGGGGGAGTATGTGTGTGTCGCGCACAAAAGTATTAGCATAATATTAGCCCAAACATGTCACAGTGGAATACACTCCAAAACTGTGTTTGTGTGTGTGATTAGCACAAGTGTGTAAGTGATATCATCATGCTGCAGCATCCAGCAGTCAAAAATGTAACTATGTCATTTCTAATAGGGAACGAGCATTTTTATAGTCGTGGCTGCAGCTTGGGAGGGGGGGTTCTATCTCATTCCTGCTCTTGTGTGTGCTTGTTTCTTCTCTTCTTTCACACTTCTAAAAACTTTTCATTCATCATTGTCTTGCTGCAGTTGCAGTTTACATCCATGCCTGTAGTGAAGTCTTTGAAGGAATTCAATAAAAAGATAACAAGTGTAATGTTTGTTGAAATGGAAGTTGTTCCTATATTGACAAGTATGATTCAAGTGATTCATTTCCGGTGAGAAACACGCTGTCATCATTTAGACATTATTTTTACAAAGGAAGTTTCATCACATGGTGCAACAAAACCTCAATCCTTCAACCTGGCAGCACAGAAGACCTATGAGTCATGTTGAATAATGGTCATAAAAGTATTTTGCAGAACATTATGACACCACAGTGATAATGACCTTTGACATTTTGCATATAAAATGCCATCACTTCATAGTTCATTTATGCCAAATTTGAAGAACTTACCATAAGGTAATTATTAAGGAATGGAAGGATGACAACCTCCTGTCACTTGAAACTTTAATTCAGATTAACAGATTAACACACACGCTCTGCACACCGATACAACATAGTAGCTTATAGTAGCTAACGTCAGCTAATCTTGGAAAATTTAAGACAAATATCCCTGAACTGAATTTCACATTACCACATGTTCCCACAGTGGCTGCTATTAAGTAAAAGTACATAGTTTCATCAGAAACATTTGCCTTGACGTGAGGATGATTCTAATGAACTTTGCATGTATTTGGTTCAAATGCTTGCTGGGTGAGGACAACATCCAATGTGCCATACACGTTTTTGTTCATCAGCTTCTTATCCATGAGCGAAGTCCAACATGATCGTTGGTATTTGTACATAAGCGATATCTGTATGTATGTTTTTCTGAGTTGAGGATCAGTTGTAAGAAGTTAATGTCAAGTATTTCTGAGCACCAATAAAGGATCTTAGAAAAAATCTAATTTAAGTGTTAAACTGAGACACCTGAGTAGTCCTTTCCTCCAAATTTGAACTTTAATTGTAACATTAAATATTTATGATTAAATTTGCACCAGAGCCAACACGTTTCTAGGGGCCTTAAAAATCACATAATATAATCTGATCAAAAGCTACAAGAAGGACCTAAAGGCAAGGTTGTTCAGTCAACTGTTGCATTCAAGGTCAAAAATGGAAGCTCAATGGGGATGTTTATTAAAAGGTCATTCAATAAATTAAATGTCTGATATATCGAGGGTCCTCCAACACATTGTAAAAAATCCTGTATTTGAAGTTAAGCCAAAAAACAACATACACCAATAAACCCATATAACCAGAGATAATAAAGGAATCGCCATGGGGATGAAATCCAGAAAACAACTCTCCATTCTCTAACCAGTGTTTCACAGTGTATTGTATATATACTTATTTTCCAACTCTGCTGGCTTCCATTTGTTTTTATTCCTATAGATGTATATCAGAAATGTAATAAGACACTGTTTCTCCAACAGGTGTCCTTGATCTGTAGACTGTTTGTACTTTCTACATCACTTAATTGAGCATGAAACACCTTTAGGGTTCGGTTCACTTTCAATGACATCACTCTGTAGATGGGCTCAACCTTGAAAATTCAAATAATGTTAACAAAGCTATAAACACACTGGAGATTCGAGATGATGTATGACATATCACATTTCTCGGTTCTCTGAGAACATTTTTGCTTTGTTTATAAGAATCTCAACACTACTTAACATGTGTGAATTACTGTGTATTTTGCTGCTCTGCTCAACCTCTGATCTAGCAACTTGTTTTTGTTTTCTGTTATTTCTCCTCCTCTATTTCCATCCCCTTCAATCTGCCAACTTGAACGTAAAAGGGCCGTTTGAAGTGAAAAATCATGAAGGGCACCACCCGCTGCTGTGGTTCCTCTCTCCTCTGCAGCCACCATTAGCATGACCTTTCTTTGACTGACCGCTGCCTGGTTAAGCTCCATACAGAATGACCAGAGGTGACCTTTAGAAAACAGGGATGCATCAGGACCATAGGAAAGACACCAGAAGCACGGGTGCAGCATAGACACATGTTTGGACATCATTTTCAGACTTGTGCTGAAAGAATTGTTTAAACAGAGTACTAATAGAAATGTTGTGCTTTACATAAAAATTCCTCATTTACAGTGTTAGGTTTGTATGAAAGGTGTAATACGATTAAGGATATAATATATTTTTTTTCAGGGCTGAAAACTGACTATTGTCTGGGTGATATGTTCATATATCAATAAGTCAATGAGACAAAATATGTATGATATGATTTGTACAATAAGACGACAACGGTTATCATGACAGGTCCATGTACCCATCAAAACTTCTTTATTGCTTGCCTAACATGTCTGAGCATGTTGTGTGTAAGAGCAGTACAGAACGTACCTTCTTGCTGATGTCCTCTCGAGAGACTTTTTTTTTTTTTTCTAATCACAAGCCAGGTAATGTTCTGTTCATTGTTTTCCTGCTTCAAATCTAATCTACCTTGCGGACAATCGGCTGTGAGTCAGACCTGTTTGTGAAAATTACTGCTGGGGTAATAACATCTCCAGGTTATCATCTTGGACCCTTCTGAGAAACAGTGGATGGGATGATGCGAGAAATGAGGCAGCTGAAACACTCGGTCCTCTATCAGTTATTGTATAGTTCATTCTAATTTGTCCTTATCTGATTTGACCTTTTAGAACAGATGAAAGCTACTGAACACTGGCTTTGACTTGAATGAATGTTAACTGTCATTTTACCCACATTAAGGAACATTTATCAGACCAATAACCAATGGTTATATTCTCCTGGAGTCCATATTCAAGTACATAATAGAATACATGAAGTCCTTTGAGGATAAGAAGCCATTTTCCCCAGAGCACACATGCATGTTCAGTGTGTCTGGTAACCTTTCACACCTATATTTATAGCCGCCCCCATGTGATAGACTCACTGTAGATGGATTTTAGTATCAGTATCTCTGACTAAAGCCTGAGATAAACCTTGGTCTCATTCAGAGCATTGTCAAAGACAATGCCTTGCATGCATCGCTCCTTATCATACTCCCTTCATCCTGTCATCCACCACTCCAAATGCAGCCAATCCATATCATCACCTCCTCCTCCTCCTCCTCCAATTAGAGCCAAAGTCTTCTCTCCCACCACCCTCATCCCCTCCCAGCCTCCCCTTCTCCACTCTGGGGAACAGCGGTAGGGTGACATTCTCACTAGTTGGCTCTAAATGCCAGTTGCTTAATAATCACACTTTGAAGCTTGTACTACAGACCTCCAGCTTAGTCTCAAATCTCTGCCTCAGGGTCTGTTCCCCTCTCCATCCTCTATCTGTAAGTCTTCTTTCTCAAATTAAAGCTAGGGGTCACCACGGAGGGGTTTTTGATCTCCTCTGATCAGTTTTGATAAAGACAGAGCAAGCCTTTGGATTCTGTTATAGCATCCTTCAGCCAACAGATATTTTGCAAACAACACTGGACCACTTCTCAACATTGTGTAAATGGCTTTGGACAGATAGTTCAGACATTTCTGGACAACATCAGCACTGAGATCATGACAGGCGATGGATCAAAACTAAATGCAGTCATTCATAAATAAGTTTATGAGTATGGAACCTGCAATCTTGATGTTCATATGGCCGTCCAGCAGCAGATTCTCCGCCTTCAGGTCCCTGTGGACAATGTTGCGGTTGTGACAATACTCCACCGCCGACAGGATCTGCCAGAACTTCCTCCTGGCCTCCAGCTCACTGAGACGACCATGCTTCGCCAGGTAGTCTGCAGCCAGACAGCGGAGAGAGATGATGTTAGAAGTGAACACAGATAATATTTTACACAGTCCTTTCAAACACAGTGTCAGGTATCACTTAGTACAGCTGAAAAGAATGCATTTGTGCAGATCTTTCATTCCACCCAGTGTTGGCGGTTTTGTTGAAAGGATAATGTACTTCTGATGAGGTGCAGTCCTGGTGCCAGTAGTAGTTTACAGCTGCTCTACATTACAGCATGCTTTGTAAAAGTGACTCAGTGCAAGATGGACAGTGTAATTTTTCTTCGGAAACCCCTGTTCTAACCCTGTGCGCGAGTGTGTGAATAAGCAGTGGTGGAGAGAATGCACAATGTTGTCATAGCCGGAGGAGGAGAAGGGAGGATGAGATTTCTGAGAATTGGTCTTTCGGTACGTAATGTCCACATTAGTACAAGCTGGAACAGGGTGTGAGTTGAGGAGGAGGAGGTTAGACAATCAACACTAAGTAAAAGTAAAAGTAAATATGATGCTGAGTATTTACCCAGTGGGTACAAAAACATGTGGTTTATTTAATGTGCTTAAGTTTGTGTTTGTGAAGAAAGATGAAACCAGAGTCTCTCTGCTGCCTTTGGGGGGCTAAAATCATAAATTTAACCATCTTCTTTATCCAAGCATCCAGATCACTGACCTTTCTCCATTTGTCTGCTCTCACGCTGCCTTTGCTGTTTTTCTAACCTTTCACACACAGTGTTGACAAATTTTTTACAAAGTCCTGACAGACTATTTTACGGGTTGCATGATTTTTTTGCCGCCCCGTGAACTTTGGAAAGCGTGGTGTTTGTTGCTGTCGGCAGGGTTCCTCTTCACACCTCTCTGTCCAGATAGCTTGCAAACTCTTCAATTCACACTCTGTGGCAAACAAGATAGGACACTCTGTGTTGGCTTCCCCTTCCAGCTGGCATGGATACAGACCACCGACCAAACCTGACGACAACGCACAATAGCCACAACAAAGCCAGCCAACAAAGTTTATGAGTAAACCGAGTGTGCAGAATATAAGGAACGCTATTATGTTAAGAACCACGAAGGTCACTCTCATAAAAAGACCATTTTTGTAATCACAAAGTAGATGGGGACTTGCAGCCTAGTTTGGCTGAGATATTAAAAACAACTTTTTGCCTGCTCTTTGCCTTTGTTAGAAATACCATTTAACTCTGCCTTTTTCTCGACAAGTAATATTGCTGTGGTGTGCACACACATTTATGTAAAAGATAAGATCACTGACAAGGTTTCATAACTAGGCCTCCATCAAGAAGATGCAGAAAAGTCACATTAAGCCAATTTCACAGTCCATTAACTTCAAAAACATCAAGACATCAACAAAGTGTGGGATATTTAAAGTACAGCAACACATATCCTGAGGCCAGCAGCATGCATCATGTTGTAAACTCTTCCTCTTAACTTCTGAGGATTGACCAAAAGGCCAGCTGTGTGTTGGAACAAAGACAATACAATAACAATGACTAAAGGATAGACGCAAGTTGCACTATTAAGCTATGGGGAGATTAAGCTGTTTTGTCCTCAACAGCTTGGTTGATAAATAGCGTTGGACAGAGTGAGAAAACCTGATTAGATAGCAGCTGGTAAATTCCATAGAGGAGGCCATTCAGTGACCAGGGCAGCTTTCATGCAATGCTGCTAATCAAAAAACACACCAGGGAGGGGAATGTTTCGAGGATGTCCAAGTATGCACCTGTGAGACGGACATGGGTCTAGAGCAAAAACTGTTGTTGGATCAAACCTCTCCTTTTATTGGTCTGACTCCTCCAAAGCCGTCAATATGTTCCTACCAAAGCACTTATTGAACGGTCAAACAACAAGAAGTGGTGCAAACTAGTACCTATACTTCTTTACTATATTTGACCAAAAGTGTTTGTACTGCAGCTGTTGCATTATAAGGCGGGGTGAAAAGCCTGCCATCGCATGGATGGGTGAGTCACTGTAATCACTCAAAATGGAGATAACAGCGCAGACTCTATGACTTTCCACTAAGGAATTAATTGTATTGGACTGGTTTGTGTGTGCAAAAAGTGCCTGATGTGAAACAATGAGTGAAGTGGGCATGCATGTTTGGGCTGTTGTTTTCTGAAAAACTTCATTGATGAACACATCCCCAAAAATTTTGACTTTAGAAAGGCGTAATGGTTTTGGACGTTGGCCGAAACATTCATTTAAAACTCTGTTTATACCTAAGGGTGTAAAGACACATGTATTCATGCTGAACTATGGGCATCATGGTTCGGTGCAAGGAGTCATACAACAAATACTTCTGTCACATGAAGAGAGCAGGGATGTTAATTGGTGAAATTATTAACCATTCTGATCCCCACTCGCAGAAAAAGAGGACATGAAGCGGGTGAGCAAGTGAGCGGTGAACTGGACGAGGACCGACAAACCTTGACTTCTGTGTACTGTTCCTCCCTGAGAGCTCAACTCTCACTCACACACACTTTTTTTTTTTTTTTTTCCAAATTGGAATCCAAAAAATGTGTAGCATTTGGGTTTGAAAACACAACTATTGGCTCTAGATTTTCTGTCACTTGACCCCTCGCATAATCAACTACTGATTTTAAAATTCTAAGAATAATCAGACTTGACTGTTATAGCATTTTTTAATAGTGAAAGCAAACTAAATGCCAAACTTCCTAATCTTAATCTTAACTCAGTATCTGTGACGGCAGCGATGTGTTTCTACAGTAGTACTTGAAAAACAAGTCATTACTGTCTAAGCCATCATTACGCACACACACACACACACACACACACACACACACACACACACACACACACACACACACACACACACACACACACACACACACACACACACACACACACACACACACACTGCAGTATGTTGCCCCAGTGGAAGGATGAGTAATCCACTGATACAATGTTGGCGAGGGCAAGGACCTCAGCACAGCGAGGCATACAGAGCTGCATTCTGGGAAAGCGAACAGAACAAGTATGAATCATCGGGGTATTAGGGAACAGCTCAACAACCACTGTGTTCCACTTCTGCTGAGAGCTGCGTGAGGACCTAAGTCTCCTAACAGCTGCTCAGGTTTGAAGGGGACAAACATCATGGGTACAAACTGGCTTTTTGGCGAGACCTCTGGCTGGACTTCAGATAATACAGTGGGCCAGGCATACAGAGAGAGAGGGAGAGGGAGGGGGAGAGAGGGAGAGAGGGAGAGAGAGAGAGAGAGAGAGAGAGAGAGAGAGAGAGAGAGAGAGAGAGAGAGAGAGTGTGTGAGTGTGTGTCTGCATGTGTGTGTGTGTGTGTGTGCGCGCGTGTGAGTGTAGAGGACGAGTGGCAAACACACACACTCTGTTTGCACATCAGTAACTGATACCCAAACCACTTAAATACAGGAGGGACATTAAAGTCATGTCTATGAGGGTGTTGATAGATGCCGGTGCCGATTTAATACTGGCACCCTCAGGGGTTAAACTGAGCTGGAGCGAACTCGAGCTGAGAGCTGCCTTTCCATCCAAGTTATAACCCGCCAAAACATTCAGCCTGAGCTACTGGTTGTGACTTCTCTTCCATAGTCCAAGTGTTCATTCAGAGTAAGTATTCAAATAAACACTTTTTTTGCCACAACAAAACTCATCTACAATATCCTTTCCATTCGAATGTGTTGCTTCTGTAATTGTCATACTGTGACAAAAACCAAAGATAAATATTTTTTTTTTTCAAACCAGTCTCCATCGCATCATGTTGTCCTTCACAGCCACAGTTACCTGTAATGGATTTCAAATGGAGGAAGATAATTCACTAGTGCAGGAACTAAATATAATCTTAATTGTTTATCAATCTGTTATTTTCCAGATTCATCGATTAGAAGTCTGATCCAAAATTGTTAGGAAAAGGGGAAAAATGTTAATCAAAACAAAATTATTGTAAGAGGGAAAAAAAGTAAACTGATAATATAAAAATGAAAGACGCAAGAAAGAGAGAAACGTGACTTGTCTTAATAAAGAATCAATGCTGCTTTCACATCTTAGGGCACTTGGAAGAGCTAAGCTTGAGAATACGGTGTGTCCTCGAGCCCTGACAGATGAGGTGGTAGGGAAGTCTCTATGACTGGTTACACCAAAAGTGACACCACACAGTGAGATACTCCACCCAGTATTCAGAGAACTAAGGAAGTCACTTTTGGAAGTCAACGTTAGACTACACTTAAAGAGTAATCATTACAATTCTTCTTTGGTATTCCTTCAGGAATGCATGGCAAACAATGACTACGGTGCTTGATACTGAAGACCATATACAATTTACAGGTGTAATGTCAGTGTGTGATCCATAAGCTGCTTCTCAAGTCTGTGATCAGGCCAGCTTGGATAGGATGAACAGCTGCCTCTTGATGTGATCAGAAAGTCAGACAATGTTCAGACACAACAACAGGTGTTTAGATGTGACAGAAACAAATGTCAATCACTGGCAATTGAACACCGTGGGTGTGTATGGTAATTAAGAATGAGGCATGTGGAGCTACCTCTAAGTGCGTCTATATATTTGTGAACTTATTTCTCTTGTTAAAAAGTAAGGCTCAATGTTATAGATGCTTCATCATGTCTAGTTTGTGCAACAGTGAATAGATGCCTCAGATAAAAAAAATGTTTTCTCCTTTACACAATATAACCCAACATCTCTGTTTACCTATTTAATTTTAGTTTACTGCGTATACTTCCGGACTGATATTTTGTGCAGATGCATGGCTTCTTAAAAACACCATGTTATTTATACATGCTCCAATTTATTTATTACAAAAAACACTACACGGTCTCAAAATGTCTGAAATCACTGAGGAAGATGAGCACAAATTGCCTCGGCTCAAATGTAGAAAAACATGTCAGGTTTATTCTGGCACAACATTTTCCTTCACGCAATTTATCCCTCAGCTGTCAGATCCTTGAAAGGTGCCATGCCTGTCACTTAACTGAAAACACTTTTTGTTCACATCAAAAGGGAGGAAAACTGCTACCTTCAAGAATCACCAAAACCAAGCACAGAAAGGTGGATGTTAACTCAATCTGTTGGAATTTGGCCTTACAAATAGTGAGAGAGCATGTCTGGAACATACCTGACATAATCCCTGTCGTGGCATTACATAGTCATCCAGGACGACTTAAATATCTAATTGACCGACTCGCCTACAATTTGGGTAGATATTACTGGTGTAGGTCACGTCTGCTAGTCCTGTGTCACCTGTACTAGAGCAATAATGATTAATCCATTAGTTGACAATCAATTAATTTGTTTGAGTAATTCTTTAAGAAAAAGAAAAGGCAGAACTCTCTGATTCCAGCTTCTGAATTGTGAAAACTGTATGGTTTCTTTACTCCTCTACACAGTTAACTGAATATCATTTGGTTGTGGTCAAAAGAAGACATTTCACACCGATCACCATTATTTTAACCATTTTATAGCCTGCACAATGAATCGATTGACATTTAAATCGACAATGTTAATAATCATTTCTATTTACAGTCTCAGACATATTACATAGATCTTTGTCATTCAGATGTGTTATTCACATTGTGGACAGGTGATGCTGGGTTCATACAATCATGCAGCTGTTAAGTGAACAGTAGAAAAGAGACATCTTTGTTGCAAGTCAAACGTCGATGCATTTAATATCAAATGCCTACAAAGATCTACTGACCTTGGAGACATTTAATTGTATTTAAGCCATTTAGGAGAAATTGCTACTTTTTTTGTAGAAATGGCCTCGCAAGTTATTTGACAGCTAACAACTGGTCCTACTCTGGTCAGCCATTCCTTCATTTATGCATATTTTCCCTCTTCTGGTCGTCAAAGCTGCCACACCCTGGCTGCTGACTGATCTGCAGAGACTGACCCAGTAAATATGAAGGATGCTCTACAGTGAAATACAAATTGACAGCTTAAGTACATAAGAATGTGTATCAGATAAATAGCCTGAGCGTTTCTTTAAAGTCTCCCTGTCTCATTCCCTTTCCATCAGTCAGACAAGAGATCTGCATGAGTGATTCTACTCACTGCCAGCTATTACACTCCCCTCTCTCCAGCAGTGCTTTCTTAAATATGCATGCCCTACATTTCCCCACCACCTTCCAAATTCAAATGGATGTCCCCTGCTCTCGCCTCTATTCTCTTCCTCCTTTCCTCCTCTCCCCTCCTGCCTCTGCTCTCCGCAACTCTGCTTTATTTGTGGCTGACCCAATTTTTCCAGGTTTGATCCATCCTGCGGTTTTGAGGCAGACTGCGAGAGCGGCACACTGACTGACAGACAGACACAAAAGCACACCGACAAGCTGGCATAGATGCCCCTCCTGTGCCCATTACCGTGCCCACCATTGCAAACAAACCCATCACTCTCCACCTCCTTGTGCCAAACCCAGCGCCGCTTCTTTTGTCTTTATGGCTGCAGACGTATACACACACACATACACACATACACTACACCCCTCCTGCTCCTCCACAACACCAGTTTGGGCTGAAGAGAGAATCGGAGGCTCATCCATTGTCTCACTGATTGGCTGTTACAGGGTGGGCTGCTAAGCTTCCACACCTTCACATCTTCCGCTCTCTGTCACCTCTGGCCAGGAGCAGACCTGAGAAATTCATCATGTCAGAAAAGCGGAGGCAACTCTCTGGAGGGCAATAGTGGAGGAAGAAGCTTGGCAGCTTATCCATTTGTCTGAGTGCATCATGACTGAACGACTTCATCCGTCTGTATTTGGAAATCAGAACTGATTGTTCAATTTTGTAAGATTGAATACTGTAATACTCATCTAATGCTGCAGCTTCCAGTCTGTGTCTGCCTGGCTGAGTCAACGCTGCCATTGCTGCAGCAGCTGATGATGACATATGACTGTCTTATGTAACTATATTACATTGTGCAATCGGGGCAGAGGGGTCTGAGGAATCAGGACACAATGTTTTATAATGCCCCGAGCTGATCCATGAGAAAATCTATGGATTATGGAAAATGAGGTGGACCATTTGTGATCGGTTATCTAAAGGAATAATTTGACACTGAGACTTAGATGCAAAGACTAATAACTAAAGTAATGTGTCATGATAAGTACCTATCATTATTATCATCATTATTATTAACATAATTCTGATCACTCTTAATAATAACACTATTATTATTACTATTATTATTATTACTATTATTATTATTATTATTATTATTATTATAAATAGACACAAGTTCAGAAACATTATTTTCCTCTGTGTCAAGTTTCCAATGCTTCTAGTCTTTATGCTAAGCTAAGCTAACCCACCGTTTCCTGTCTGCAGCTTCATGGTTAACAGACAGATATGAGAGTGGTGCTGATCTTCTTATCTAATCCAACAAGAAAGCATAATTCTGACAAAGATGAACTATGCCTTTAAAAATAAGTTGCATAGTGAGGTGTTGTGTCACTACATAGTCTGACATTGGCATCCTAAAGCTGCTATCTGGTCTAACCACATTAGGCTGTAGCGGCTGTAACATACACACTGTATACAGAGGAGTTTTTCTGTCTCTGTGCAGTTCTGTTCTTCTTTCATATTTTTAACGGCACTCTTCTCTAATTTATTTTTTTCTTGCGACTGCTTCCCAGCTCTTTCTCTCTAGGTCACAAGAGCAGGCGTTGTTGCTGCTGAGTCAACATCACAAGTGGAACACTGGCCTCAAAATCACAAAGACACACACACACACACAGACACACACGCACACACACACACAGACACACACGCACACACACACACACTTAAGTTTACCATAGACTATCACTCCAGTAATCCTCTCAGCTACTGTGTCTGAAAGTAGGCTAAGTACTAAACATTCTCAGACTGTCTAATAGGTGAGGCCAATAATCTATCCACTTAGATGTCCACATCAGACAGGTCTATACTTGCATTATAAACTCAGGACATATTTGAATGTACAATAATATATAAAATATGCACTGTATAATCCTGCAACAAATGCAAATAATTATAATAAATGTGCTCATTTCAGTTGACATAGAATGTGTGTGCTGCATGCCATCTTAATTTTTTCCAAATTAAAATAATAAATGTCCCCAATTCAATACAAGCACATTTTGTCCTCCAGCCACAACACACGTCTCTCTTTTAACTTTGTAATGAACAAAAAAGAAGTTTATGAGGGAAAGTGTTTGAAAACACTGAAAATAAATGAATTTATCGCGACAGATTGATATAATGTAATCAACATGAAATATGAAACGACTGTTCCAGTGACTGCCACGTGTGCAGTGGTGATAGAGGGCATGTGGTGCTGTGGCAGACGAAGATAACTTCTTATCTTCATGTACTATTCTTGTTATGTTCTGACTTGTCTGTCCTGTGTCTTTATTTGCGTCACTTTAAAGCAGTGTACATAAAACACTTGTAAGTACCTTGTAAATTCAGACAGTCCACTTGGAATCTTGTTTATATGGCAAATCTGAGAGCACTTCCTTGTTGGTCACTTTTGCCTTTGTAATACCTGGTAAATGACTGACTGGAAGTTATCTTCTACACCAATAATTGAGCTTTTTTTCAGTCTCAAATATCCATAATGACTAAGACAAGCTGTCTTTTCTCCCTTTGATCTGTTTCCGCCACTTGTTGCCGGAGACAAACATGTAACATCTGGTTGCTTTAGTCATTTAAAAGATCATTATGAAAGACCTTCAGGCCACAGTGAATCACAGAGGCTTTGTTTTTTTTCCATCTAGTTCTTCTGATACTTCTGCATGTTTACTTTTAGTATTGTAAATTTCAGATTGCAATTTTATGTGATTGTTGCTTCTTGTTTCTTAAAATCAAGAATAGTGTTTAAAGCTTGTATGCCTTTATCTTGTTTCATGATGTTTTTCTCAACTAAGCGAGAAAATATTGACATATTCTGTATGTATTCATTCATTCATTCCTCAATTATTCTCAAAGCAAAGATGCCAAAGAAAAGTCTCTGGTTGCAGCTATTCACATATAGGAACTCGCTGCATTTCTTCATCCTCGATGATGCTAAAGTTAATAGTTTTGGTTTCTGGACAAAATAAAGTATTTGAATCTGTTGAAGTTGTCATTCCCTTACTCAAATGTCAACATTTGCCACTTTTTTCCCAGTCCTCTGATAATAATTGGCTTTCTTGGCATCTTTCAATATCTTCAGACATTTTAAAGCCCAGAAAATGAATTGATTAACAGAGAAAATAGGCAGATTAATCAATAATGAAAACATCATCAATGAAAAATATTAGTCTAGCTCAATCTTAGTTTACTAATTACCATCATTTTATTATAATAACATATTAATATTAATCCTATGATTATAGATCAGTTGATTGGTGATGCCTTGCTCTGTTGACTGCGTCTCATGTTTCCTTCCTTTTGCTTTTTTATGCATATTTTATTTTGATAATTCAGTTTCTTGACCTCTCCAGCCATGTGTTGGAATTGTGTGATCATTTATAATGCTGTTAGAAAAGTACATGATGCTGGTAGCTGAAAAGATGGTCATTTAAGTTAAAAGCTCATCTTTACAAGGTTTACAAGATAGTATAAAGAATTTAATCTAAGTGACGTTGTAACAGTTATGTTGAAAGTAATCTTGGTATCTTGCACAACCTCTCAGCAGTAAACTGATGAGCAGTGATTCTGCAATACTAATAAATCTTTCTCTCTTTGAGGCCGCCTCTCAGTGATGTCATTTTATACGTCAAAAAAAACCTTTAGTACAGCAATTACCTGCAGCACATGACAAGGGCCATATCAGGACATTGTTCTCAGATAGCCATCAATCATGTGACCTTTGAGATTAAGGCCTGGATAACTGAGAGCGGCGCAAGCTCAACAAGACTTCGATACTTCCTTGTTTGTCAAAAACATTACTGACACAACAGTTTTTTTTTTGTGCGCAATTGATACTTGGAGGAATGACATGGTGAGATAATGTTTGAGGTCAGATTGGCCTTGAACTTGAAAAGATAACTCACCGAAAATCTCCCCATTCTTGGCATACTCCGTGACTAAGTATAGCATGTTCTTCGTCTCCATCACCTGAAAGGGAGAAGACGGAAGAGCAGGGGAGGGCGAGGGAGGGGAGAGAAGAGTGGGAGAGTAAGTACACACTGAAGACCACGTTTTATAAGCAATACTCAGATAATCAGAAATTAGGCAAGAAGAGGGAATAAGGGAAAGCAAAAGAACCAAACATTACACAACTGTCCACATGGCTTTTCTCGGAGGTTCAACAACAGTGTCTGGCATCCACAGAGTCAAGAGCAAAACAAAATGCATGAATGGCCCAGGCTCTAAAAATGGCATCCATGTAAGAGAACGGAGGTGGAGGGTTGGTGTTGCCGAGTATATCTGAATGGTGCTTAAAACCTCTCGGCCCTCGCACCGAGCCATGTTGTGTAGGAGGGAAGAAGACCGATTTAGAAGCAGAAACACTCGGGAGATGAATAGAATTAAATGCGGAGGGCAGAATCAGATGGAGAAGGGAGGATGAATCAGACACAGCGAGCCAGACATTCACACTAGAAATCCCACGCTCATTGTTTATGATCAATTTTCCATCTGTTACACTGACCAATTCATGGATTTAGAAAATGAAAGCCAGTTTTTTTTTTTTTTTTAACTGGCGCTGGCTGTGTAACGAACAACATTGTGTCCTCTCTTTATGGTGGAGCTGGAATACGACTGATTGATCAAATCAAGCCCGTCAATAGGTACTCAGTATCATTTAATCAAAACAAGAGGTATTGTTTATGACACTAATTTGGATCAACGATAGAGTTACTTTACTTACTTTTACTTAACTCAGGTGACAATACATTATACATTTATCTGCCATGACCCAACCCAACAGTTTTCATAACGAAATGAAAGGATGCAACTCCTTCGCACTACATGAATAGAACATTTATGCACTTATTTAGGCTATAAACATGTAAACACACACACACACACACACACACACACACACACACAGCCAGGAAATTATTTCTTGTGGTGGAAACAAGTCTCTGTAAAGATGTGGGCACAACAGCCTTCCCGTTTGAGTCCCATTTGTCCGTTTCATTTCCATACGACCGTACATGAACCAGGATCAGCCTTGAATCCAAGATTAAATCAGCATAACTCTTAATATCTAATAATCAGGACCTTGCATATCTAAAAATGACAGAGCAAGACTATTTTCACAGATTTGATATCAAACACTGACAGATAACAAATGTCAATACAAAAAAAAAAAAAACATGTTGAGGTTTGATACTTAACCATCCAAGGCTACATGTCAAGCCAGTTTGATTATTTGTGCTTTTGTATGAAATCAGTAACTTCAACAGGATGACACTGTGCTACAGACATTCCTATAGCTGGTGGCTAACACTTAAACCATTTATATCACATGTCTACAACCACTTAACAGTAACAGCCTTGATGCACTGCAAATAATCAGGACACTACTTTAATACAGTGGAGATAATATGTTAATGACATGATATACAGTATTCCTGACTACTAGTGAATAACTGAAACCAAATCATGTAATTTAATACATACAAATGGAGAAAAAATAGTCTAAATTCTGTATTAAGAAATGCAAATTGTACTTTGTGTTTCAAGGTTTCAGATTGTTCAATTCTAGAAAGATGCTTACTCCTAACAGACTCATCAGTGTTAATACAATCAGCCATGACACATAAAAATAACAATTCATTGTTGGTTTTTGACAAGTAGTGAGAAGACATGATGAGGATATCAGGCCACAAGGAAGTTCAGCTGCAGTCCCTGTGGTGAAGTGTATGCTAAACAGAGGCCAGACTGTTTCATTACAAGATTGCAAATGAATAATTTATGTGTTTAAATGTAATTATGTCAATGGTTTTAAAACTGTAGGCATGAATTGTAATGGGGGGATATCGAAGTAAGGGTCATGATCTATTAATCTATTGCATTTCTTGTAATATGATTGTTATTCAAATGAAGTACTCATTTTGTATTGGCTTAATCTAGACAGAGAGTGGTTTTGTAAGATGAAAACAATATCCAGTGATAATTTTAATTTCTTAAGATCTTGTAAAAAAGACTCTTGTCTGTCTGCAGTCTATAATCAAAAGCAATGTGGAAAAGGAGGATGGTGAAGTGAAGTGAAGAAATAATGGCAGACTTGGGTCAATATAGAAGAGGCCACACAAGACATGACAAACTACAGTGGGGTCCACTGTTTGGTTGCTGTGTGGCTTCATTAGCTTGGCCTTCTCTTTTGAGCCACAGGGCTGACCCTAGTTTATGGGACTGGAAAGGAAATCACTAATTGACCTGAGCTGATTGGATGGACGGACCACTGGAAATAATGATACACACCAAAATAACACAGCAGAAAGCTGGAACAGAGCCACATGGTTGTGTAATGATAATGAACATTCATTTACTTTCCCTAAACAAACTAACAGGACCCCGAGGCTTATGTAATGCAAGTGAATCACCAAAACTGTTGATTTATTGGTGCTGAGGCTATTTTGTCCCTTTGCCTTGTTAATGTACCAACAAAGTGTAACTGACAGAACAAATCATTTTAGAAAATAAACTCATAAAAAATTATGTAAACTTCCCTTCTGCACCTGGACATGCATACAACTACCATAAAAGGTGCTAAAGTGGCATGAGGGACATGACATTTATGAGATCTATTTCTATAAAAATGCTTTTAGCACATATCGCACTACTGATAGCGACAACGGCTCAATTTCAATAGCACAAGAGCAAAGCATGAAGCTGGACAGGCATCTTTGCAGTTTGCAAAGAAAGTCATGCTGCATAGTTCATTTTTAGATTAGCCGAAGGGACTGAGGTCTTTTTACACCAGACATAACGCACAGGTGTTAGTAGTTAACATTAATGACTACTCGCTTCTATTAACGGCTTCTAAATGTATTCATATTTCCAACTGAGGTTTATTCTCCGACATGTTAAATGTCCTCCATGAAAAATGCTTATAGGAATGACAATAATACCAAAGTTAAATTATCAACCGTATGAGCTTTTACCACCAGTGGTAGTAGTCTAACATTTTTACACTGGTTGCACTGGTTGATCTGCCCGGACAGCCAGTCTTGTTGCAGCTTAGCTTGTCATGGACAATGAATAGGAATATCAATCAACACTGCTCGTGCTGTAGTAGGAAAATACAGACCTTAAGTTCAGTGCACATGAGATTCTATCATATCTTTAAAAACTCATAGTAGATATCTTTTAGCAAACTGTAGGTCAACATTTTGCTTATGTCTTTTTAGTGAAATCATTGTCCAAATAAATACTGACACTGTGACCCAGTATTTCAATAATGAATACAGAGGGCACTGGCAAGAATAAATAATGTTTTTTTTTTTTTAACAAGCCATGAATTCATTCTGGGCTAAAGATTTGACTTTTTACAAGGACATCCAGAAGTGTGGCCATAAAATACATCCATATCTAATATTGAGCGGAGTCTAGCACAGCAGTACATGTCAGATCTCATGTTCCAGTAAATAACAAAACATTACATATAACCTTCAAATACTAACAGGATTTGGTCTGATTCATACCAGCAGCACCTTTACACAGTGCAGAACACACACACACACAGCGCTGAGTGTCAGTCAGTCATTAACCACGCTCTCATATCTTAAACAACCCAGCAATGGCAGGTTATGCTAGGCAGCAGTTGTTTGCTAATGCATTAGAAAATGACCTCGATTGGTCTTGCCTGTGCTTCAACACCCCAGACTGCTAAAGAACCAAAAGAGAGGAACAACAGTAGACAAACTCTGCTCCACCAAACGGATTTGTTCACAGTTGGACATGTTGGACTTTGCCTATAACCTAGACCCAAATTCATCTGTTGCACAAACCTGTCTCGATTATTCTTATCTTAAGAATTACTTTAGACTTATCAATTAATTTGTAGTCAATTAATTGTGGTAAAACTTAACTCTGCTAAACCACTCAGAACTTCACTACTTCAGGAAATGTTTGCCTTCTCAGAGAATGAAACCGTTTCAAGGACATTTTACTGGGTAAACTCACCAATGAGTGTAACAAGAATAAAAATAAAAACTCAAACAAGCCTTGATCTTGAAAAAATAAATACATGTCAGTAAATATTTAATTCTGTAGTACACAAGAGCATCAAAGATAGACTGAAAATAGTTCCTTTGATATATTTCCAACAGGTTACTGCACTCTTTATCCCTTCTCATGGCTCACTCCACAACACTGTAAGAAACCACTGATTCGCAGGAGTCATTGACTGTTATCATGAAAATCTCAGTCATATTTCTGCGCAAATAAGTCTTTATTGTTTTGAAACCTTCTTAGACCAATTTAAGGGACAAATTAAAACTGGCCTAACATTAAACACGATATAAATGTTTTTGTGAAACCAGTTGCGGGAGCTGACACTGCCTCGTAAAACGAACCAACAACAGGTGAGGAACGATTACATCTGTCTTAACTCTGGCTCAGTTTTTACTTAATTTAAGTGAGATAAAGTATGATGGTATTGATGCTGTCATTCCTCAAACACCACTGCAATACACTGACAGACTGCCTGGAGGTGTGATAGGGTCAAAGAAAGAGTAAGGTCAAAGCACAAAGACAGAAATAATTCTACGGAAAATCTCTTGATTGACACAGCTTGTCAAGCCAGAGACTAAAAAATGCAAATGAAGAAAAACAAGATGAAACCATTTATCGTCACACAACACTGCATCCTGGGAGATAACAACTCAGACAGACATTTGTATTAGAGAGAGATAAAAGAAAATACACACAACCTGCTTCATGTAGCGGGGCACTGTGACTCACCTGGTAGAGCTTGATGATGTGGGGGTGGTCCAGCATCTTCATGATCTGAACCTCCCTGTAGATCTTCTCCAGGTTGACAGCATCCAGTTGGGTCTTGTCGATGATCTTAATGGCCACCTGCAGAGTGACGGAGCATCGACAATACAAACTGTAATCAGCCGCTTTCTCAATAACAAACAAATGAATCACTGTTAGCGCCCGTCAGACTCGGAGGATAAGACACTCACACACACGCAAGCACAGCCAGACATTTAGTATTCTCTGAGAGGCGAAAGGAGACAGTGTGTTCTGAGATACAAGATAAATACTTAAATAAGTCTCGTCGGGCTGAAACTTTCATAAACACTCTTAAAATGTGAGCCGTGATAAAATATCATAGGGAGGTACGGCAGAGGCAAACACAGGCCTTGTTGGATATACACACGCAGCCACAATTACACATATATGTTTAAATCTCATGCTCACAACTTCAACACTCATGGCTTTGATTAATGGTGTCCGGTAGGTAACAAGGCAATATTAACATTTCTCCTTGAGACTGTCTCATAAACAGCATTTCATCAGTATGATCTGAAGTGTTCAGAGCATGGCGAGCCAAACCAGCGGAGTAAACAACATGAAATCGGTTCCCATCTCAACGACTGAACTGCTCCTGATTAAGCTACAACTCTGCTTACCAAAAAGTTGCGACGCTGTGTAAAAATGGAAATAAAAACAGAATGGAAGCATCTGCAAACAAACTGTGTTTACCGGCAACTTTTAGGAAGTGATCCCAAGCCGATGTAGCAGTATTCTTCATACAATCATTTGTTTCACAAACTTTTTAACCTAACCACATTGTTGCCTGTGAACATCTGAGCCGTGATACTATCTGCTGTTATCAATTAACCTGTTCATCTGTGGAATGTTCCAAACAGCTGTTTATATAGCATTACACAACTTTCCCAGTCTTTTCTCTCCCCTCTGTCCAAACTTGTTTTAAACATGTTGCTGGCACCAAACTCAGAATAAGCATGTATAATTACAAAAATCGGCGATGTTGAGGTGAAACATTAAATATACTGTCTTGTCAGGCCCTGTTGTTTTCAGGTTCCAGTGAGACTCTAGCTGAAACAATTAGCTGATCAACATATGTTCAATACTAACTACTTGGATAATCAATCAATTATATTTTCATGTGTTTTTACCAAAACACGTGATCTAAATGATCAACTCATCATTGAGCTCTGCTGAAGCCAAATAATGAACCATTCATTTCAGTAAGGTGTGCTGGATCAGATAAACATTTAAAAACACCTACACGGGCCTGTCTAGGGGCCTTGTTTAGCCTATGAAATGTCCCAAAAATACATCACCATGGTCGTCAGATAAACACCAGAAACACCCCGTTCATGTTACAAAGCATTTTACCACAAATGTGCGACTGCATGTATATGACTGGCAATTGTCACACTGCGTTGCTCCCTCTCACACCCACTTTAGCGTATGTGCGGTTTGCACTTCCAGATGTGCAGTGATGGGTGTTTAGGTACGTTTAACACCGTCCATTACTATCTCCCAACACACAGCACAGACAGGTATGCAATGTGATGTTTAATCCTTTGAAGGAATCGAAATCTTTTAATGGCACTCTCGCTACACGTTGAGACCTCCAGGGCATACAATTTAAAATCACTGGCCTGAAGTAACACAGAGGGATTAATGAGTACTTAGCATGAAAAGATCTGAGCTAAATGATTACATTGTCAGCTATAGACACACACACACACACACACATTCTTGTGAACTCTTCTGGTCCAAGGTCATCTGAGGACAATGGGTTAGAGGGGTATTTAGCTTACACACACAGGCAGGACAGTGATCAGATATGGATAAAAACACGCCCTGCTGGGATGATAGACAGGACCATGTGGGAACGGGCCAGCAATGAGTGAACCTACAAGCCACAATATGTACATAATGGGATGAATGGGTCAGTATAACACGCAGGGGCCACGAGTAGAAAAAACTAGGTTATGCACACACAGGTAACACCTATCCAGGATTATGCACGCAGACATATCAGATCTGCTGTTTCATGTGTCATTAAACGCTGGCTTTCCTAGCACAGATCTCTTTTGCCCTGGCAAACGCTCAAGACAGATGGCATCATATAAAGTTGATAGCCTGGCCTCTCCAGCCGACCTTGGCCACTCTGACAAACAGTCTGAATCTGGGCGAGCCAAGCAGCTGCAGCTCTCTGTACCGGCCAATGCCGAGTGACCTCTACCAAACCGGTGGCCTGAAAACCTGCAACAACCATGCATGTTCTCATTATCACACCGGTGCAGGCACCCAGTGAAATCACCTGGTGTTTGGCTGATATTAAAACCTGCATCCGCGTAACTGTTGTCGTTACACGGTGGCAGATTACCTGGATAGACTAACATGGTGCCACTTCGCAGGCTCCAGCAACCAGATTAACACGATAAGACTCTTAAGAGCCATTTTCTTGCCTAGTTATTCATTAAACCCACCAAGGGCCTCGTCTGCATGATGCAAATCTTGTTTTTCAGTAAAGTGTGATTGCTCACGTTTCTACGACAAACATTTGCAGGCTCTGGAGAGCAAAGATCAGAGTGTGCAACGGGGTTTTTTCACGAGGCCTATTTTTCGTGTCTCACACAACACAGCTTCTTCATGAAGCCCCTTGTGTATCTCTGTCATTACAACACAAAGTCATGGCACTTGGTGGTACTGCTCGAGAAAGGCCTCTCTGTAGACAGCTGACATAAAACTATTAGCAAACTATGACAAATCCGAGCCCTGTTCCCTGTGCGCTCATGCTACATCATCGCCTGAAAGCGTGCAGTGTTTTGTGCTATCAAACCCTCTCCAAGCTTAAGCGAAGAAACCCCCCCGCCTTGCCCGTAGAGAGTGTCAGTGGATTGCTGTCCTCATGCATGTGTGCAGAACACTTTGCTTTCCAATTACAGAGCTCTCTCCGGCAGGCTGGCATGTCCCGCTCCTTCCCTTCCCTCACACAAAGCTCTCAGGCGCTGCTGGCACAAGAAACCACTAAATCACATCATTATTTGGATTACATAATGGGACCACCGACCCATGCTGTATGCCCCAGATACAGCAAACTAGGATGTTTTAACACGAGCCAGACTCTGGATTTGGTGCACTGTGGCGCTGTCTGGGTCAGAACCAAACAGGATTACAGGTGTGTGTGTGTGTGTGTTTGGAAAAGAGAGCGTGCGTGTTTACAGTGTGTGTTTCCCAGCAGCAGCAGCAGCAGCGGTGGTGGTCAGACCTCTTTACTGGCAGTGATGTTGTCTGAGGGGGGTGAACGTGCAGGCAGTCATTGCTCCTGTATACCTGCAGCAGGGACTCAAAACGCACCAGCTGTTGCTCTCTCTGGGGCGGCCAAGTGACTAGCAGTTACCCGATCCAAGTTTTTTATTAGCGCATGATGTGGACAGCATTTTCGGTATCTGCTTTGAATATCTGGGGTGTCAGCTAGTGCAAAGAAAGTTATGTAACTTCAGCCCGAACAGTAGCATAAGTTAGCATGGAGGCTAACTAGTTCCACACACATTCACTCACTCGCTCACTCACCTCGGTCTTGGTAATGCGGTGTCGGGCCAGCTTCACGACAGCGAAATTGCCCTTTCCTAAAGTGCGCTCGATGTCGTAGAAGCCCACTCGGACCGGACCCCGGATCTGCGGTTTTTGGACACTGTCAGCCATGACCATGCTGTTCTCGACCGGGACTGTTTGTGGACGAGTAGGAGGCAGCCAGACAGTCAGACAGACAGACGAGCCGGGGACACACGGGGGGCTCCACACGGGCTCGCTTCGGGGGCAGCTACAGATAAAGACGAAAGGAAAACAAACCACCCGCCGCCGCCGCCGCCGCTGCTGCCTCTGCTGCCGCCGCCGCTTCTGCCGCCGCCGCCGCGCGGAGCAGCGTGTCCATTAAAAATAGACAAAGTTGATTTCTGTGTCGCCCTGCCAGCTTGGACGCCAATGTGGCGACGCTCTCCGTCAGCGCGGCGATACGAGGCAGGCCATTTGCTGCTCCCGGGGGCTGTGACACCACGTTCTCCGATACAATAGAGCTATAATATTTCAGCTGGAGGCACCTCTATCAGCCACAGAGCACACGAGTTGACTTGCAAAGAGGCATCATGTTCTCTGGTTGACGTGTATTGACGTCAAAGCCATAGGGGTATTTGTACAGGGGGCGGGGCCACGGAGCCGCTCCACACTTCAGTGCCAATTGGTTGCCAAGACAACCAGACCCACCTCTTACGTCAACCGGTAAAATTGCTATTCTGAAATGTGTTTGCTCGCTCTGCCCTCCTTGATTGCACGCATAGGTAACTTTGGAGTTTTTTTTCTTTTGCCCCGCAGGTGTTAAGCACGCTTTTGTCGGCTGCGAGCTGAAAAAAAAAAGAAAAAAATTGCAGGAAGAAAACAGGGGTTAAATGTATTCTTTATTCTTAATCTGGATGTGAAACCAACCCACCTTTTGGCTTGATAATAATAATGTGCTGCAAGAGTGCATGGAAAAAAAATAAACACAACTATTTATTAGGATTTTATATTGCAAAAAATGCAAAATCTTTTACACTTTACAACACTTTGAGTCACATAACCAAAAAACAAAACAAAAAAGAAACGCATGGTACATATGTAACATGCAGGACCTCATGTGAAACTAGACATTTTAGCAGCCACAAAGACTTTTTGGTCAGCAACATAACAGCGCCATCTGTTGGCAAAAATAGAAAAGGCCACACGTTTCCTTTTAGAAGCACTGCCCTAAGTACAGTAGTATTTGTACTGTAGTAATCATAATAATATACTGATAATACATTTTAATCATAAGCATCTTTAAAGTCACCCAAAGACACTGCACAAAAAACGTTACTTTCCAGTTGCTTTTTTGAAATACTGCACTCACTACTGCAATATTTGTACTCTAGTGAAATTGATAATAATAATAATAATAATAATAATAATAATAATAATAATAATAATAATAATAATACATTTTATTCATAAGTGCTTTAAAGTCAACCAATGACACAGCAAAAGCAATAAGGCCACACCTTCTAAGGCCACACATTTCCTTTTTGAAATACTGCTCTCGGTACTGTACTATAAGTACGCTGGTAACATGACTGCTGTACCACTCTCACACAGACACTCCTCTACACTTTTACACAAATCAAAACACATTTGAATGTACTCATAAAAAAGGATTTCAACCACATTAACTCGTAGCCAAACTTTTATTTGAAACCCCAGCAGTCGTTTTCTCCATGCAGTGACAGTACAGAACACAGAACAGTGGATTACTAAAGCGGCCAGGCAGAGCAAGCGCTCCGAAGGCTTCCGCTGTCACGCATAGACTTCCTGAATGTAAGAGTTCCAGATGTGCTTTTGGCATTTCCTGTCTAGCATTCTCCAAGAACACCCTCAGCCTCTCCTTGCTGGGCTTGCCACATCTTTCCAAGACACCGACCTAGCAGCCTACTAAGAAAACACTCAGAAAGAACACAGACTTTTGTGTTCAGTATTATATATCCATGATTAGTTTACAGATTTACATGCTTTTTTTTTTCCAGGAAAACACCAATGGATTAGGCCATGACATATTCCAAACTCCTAAAAAGTCAGATCTGTGGGAGGTTGAGGTTCTCATACAGCCAGGTGGAGTCGGGAAAGCCCACAGCTTTGAGGTTTACTGGGGTCAGCAGAGTTCTGTCATCAGTGTTTCCGCACGGCCTGTCCTGTTCCCTGACATCACAGTCCAAACAGGAAGCCTTCCACAGGCCTGACAACACACTTCAGGTTTTAGAGAAAGGGTCAGAAAAGTCCTTGAATAGGACAACTCCTCTGCCACAGAGAGCCAACAGGATCTTTTTGTCCTTGTGTGTCATAATATGATGACGTGATTGGAAAAGGGCTGAGTAGTTTAATTTTGGATTGTTTACAACATGAGTAACCTTGGTTGAGTCCTCAAAAACTTGCACTTATTCCCAGGGTTAAATGTGCAATCCACCACGCCAGATATAGCAGCACACTGACCTGACTCATTTCCGCCTATTTTAGTTCATTAACGCCTCTGTGCAAGCTGCTGGGAAGTTACAAAATAAGTCAGAGATGTATCGTAATGACAGAGCGCCGCCAGAAGGCTGACATTTGCGGTTTTGAGTCAAGTCAACAGCTATTGGAGGGACTGGCATGATTTTTAGAACACACATTCATCTGTGCTTCGTATTATAACAACTTGTCTTCACGTTTCATCTATTTAAGACTTAAGTTTATGACCAAATATCTGCCAAACTAATGATATCCCCATTGGTCTTAGCTGTAGTTTTACTGTGGCATGCAAGTACAATAAACTAAGATGGCAAACATGGTAAATTCTTTAAACTAAGGTCCTTGGAGTAAGTGTTAGTTAATGACAAGGCCCTTATAATTCCTTTTAAGTTGCTTGTTATTAGCATAAGAGTTAGCATCATTAATAGCATGCTAAATTAGCACTTATTAACAGTCAATCAGGCTTTCAGCAGGATCTAAAGCAAGAACAATCCCTTCTTTATGGTTAATAAATCTTTAATTATGCAATTACTAACAGTTTTTTTAAGGTTTTATTTTTTGTAGGGGGCCTTCATTTGATAGTACAGTGAAGATAGACAGGAAAGGGGTAAAGAGACAATATGAAATGCAGCAAAGGTGCCCAGCTGCAATCGAACCTGCACCACTGCAGTAAAGACTCAGCCAATTAATAAAACATAGCAATGTTAATATGCATCTTATACGAGCCTTATTGAATATTAACTAACACTTCTTTCAAGTACCTTAATATAAAGTGTTATCCATTATACATGCTAAACATTAGCATCTTAGCTTTTGTGAGCATGTTAGCACACTGATGCATTTAGCTCAAAGTACCACTGCGCTTAAAGGAACAGTTAAGCCAAAACGGAAAATTCAGTCATAATGTCACGATTCCCATGCCGATGGAAAGTCAGATAAAGTTGCGTAGTCCACAAATCATTTTTGGAGCTTCACAGCAAAACACTGTTGCAGCATTCTCCTAAACAGCAGGAAACTTTTTATCAAATGTACAAAAATAATTTAAAAAATGTCTCCATTCAGCTTGCCCAGCATAATCCAAGTTTCTGGCTGCTCTGAGATCCCAAATTGATTTGAACTGATTTCTTTATTTACATCCTATCTAAGCCAAAATCTACACTTTATGCAGCAAACATGCCCAGCAAATGAGGTGTGAGTATTGTATACTGTGTCAATCACTCCATGCAATGGTCTGGACAAAAAAATTTTTTTTTTTTCAGGCATGGCCGTAAGTACAAAAAGGAGCACACAATCAGCCTTGTTTTGTGTGTTTACTGTGTTTGTGTGGTCCTTGCCCTGTTCGACATAAAGGAAATGACATTTTATTTAGCATTCAAACCATAATGTCAAACTTTTATTTAATATTGAATATCCTAAATGACTTGTACTCTCACCTGGATACATACAGGTGTTTCTCTCTTGCAATGAATGCATAGTAAAAAAAAACACATGTCTCTTAGATTATTACTGCTACTCTCAGTATGATTAGTATTATTCTGCACATGCATTCAGAGTTATATTTTGAGTCCAGATTTTGTCATACCATAATGTAGATTCAAAGCAGGACACCACAGAACATGCACGAAGGGACACTGGAGCAGTATGCCACTATACATTTGTTCAGTATAAATTTACATTAAAACACATCAATTATGCTCCCTTTTTCTTTTCTTTCTTTTTTTAGAGGAAAGACATTTCAAGATGAAAAGCAAACAATCATTTCTATTACGAGTTAAATCTTAAACTCTTCCTTATCATCTTTTTCTTAGCGTGTGTCTCAGAATTGTGTTCCCACTACGCCCACAGTAAACCCACAGTATACCCAGTTTGGTGGCAATAAACCCACAATGTACCCAGTATGCCCACTGTGTGGGCAGCCAACTGTGGGCCTTTTCTGGAGTGAAATGCAGACTCACGTGGGCCCCCTATTATGGGTATACCCAGTGGGTATACTGCAAACCCACAGTGGACCCGCATGTTTACATGTTTTCCTTCCCATAGTGCAGGAGAACTTCTTCAGGTGCTCCATGTCAGCTTTCTTTTCATGATCACACAATTCGATTAAACTTCATGTGGAAGTATAACTTGAATGTGAAAATGAAATACAAAGGCTTTGACAGCAAGAAACTGAATTGTCCAAGGAGATAGCTGACGCCAAACTTGCTGAATTGTGGCTTTGTCCTAAATTTGTGAGAAGTTGTATGTATCCATATAGCTGCTAAGCTGAAAGCGTTAGCATCAGTCTAAAGTGGGCCAGTCGAGGGTGTAAATAACTTCTTTTCAAATCAATCTGAGATTTCTATTGGAGTTGGATTAAACTGGACGAGCTGTTTGGAGCCATTTAATTTGTTTTTTTTTTCAGATGCTTTTTAAGCAACTTCAGTTGTTTGTGACAATATTGCAAAACTGTTCACCTGACTTTCTGTCTGAATGGGGCTGAGTAAAGGTAGACAATGACTGGATATATCCTCTGAACACAGCCTCACAGAGCTACAAGCATCGCTGTAGATTCTTCGTCTCAGTTTTAATAACAAAATGATTAAAAACATTCAAATATATTATAACTTTTTCAGAACTCTTGAACCCAAATGTATGCCATGCACAGATTCAAAATTAGATCAACAATTTAAGAATTCTCTTGTAAGATTTGTTCTGTTTCTGGGAAGTTGTCGTCGCAGCACAAACATTTTGGGGGAACCCTGCTTTTAATTACACATAATCTGACTCTCAAATTTGAATGCTAGATGCTCAGGATGCATCACTGGAGACACACACAGCTGAGAGATATATATTCAAATAACCCACGTCAAGGCCAACACAGCCACGTGTTTAGTAATCCTGAATCTCACACGTAACCAGGCGGTGTACATGCAGAAAAGGATGGAGAACATCGTGTTCCTCTGTCTAGCTGGGTCATATTCAGCAGTGTTATCCGTAGATCTCATTTTCCACCCAACCTGCCTGACCACGGCAGCGCCGGCTCTGAGCTTTAGAGGTCTCATATATGTCATTGGTTACAAAGCCGCTCTCCCTGTCTGCACATGACACATTCTCATAATCGTCACACTGGGAGTCTGGGGAAGGTGCACGGGGGTACTTTGTCATGATGTCTGCTAGCATGCTGCTGTCCAGAGCAGTGTGAGGCAGTTTGGTAACGTCACTATAGGCATATGGTCCTGGTACAGCATAAGGTGAGGCTGTTGTTGACATCCCTGGTTTTGATCTGCTGAGATGGCTCTGTGTTTCTGTCTTCCTCCTGAATATAAAAGACAAAATAATTAAAGAGCCCAGGAGGGCCATCACAACGTGGTTTAATCATCAGTGAAATGACCATTTAACACCAAACGTGAGACATTTCCCAACACCTGCAGACACACAGTGTACAGCAGATTGTTGTTGTTTTTTTTTTCAAATTAAATATCTTATACTTTTCTGCCGTTACCTCTTCGCATGATGTCTGTAGCAGAAGAATCCAGCAGCTGCAAACACCAGCAGCAGCAGAGCAGGAATAGTTGCACAAAGGATGTAGGAAATATAAAGGGAGTTGTCTGAGAGAGATACTGCAAAGGAAAGATTATCACTTGGCATTACTTCTTTTGAGATGACGTTTGAATATGACTTTTGTCCTTAAATTGCCATGGGGCCATATTCACAAGGTGGCCATTTTCCTTTCACGTAGAGGTTAAAACAACATATTTGATAACCCATTAGCTGCACTTCTTAGGTAATATTACCTTCTGATAACATCCAGTGTGTTTCACTTCTGGGTTTAAATCAATGTGCCCAAGATGTGCACTGACAGTTTAGAATCAATTTAGAACATTCTTATTTTAGTGTGTAAAACTATCTAAATGTTAGCTGGGTTGGATGCTAACGTTGGATGTTGTTTAAGAAGCAAATGGGTTTTCAAATGTTGTTTTACCTGAAAATACTGCCTGATGTCCATCCAGTACGTTAGATTTCCTATATTTATGTGACTTGCTACCTGAAACAGCTGTACAACATTTCAGCTTCCCACCCTGACCATGGTGTCAGAAGAAAATGCCCTCCATGTGGTCAGTGTATCGTTTCAGTGTTGACTCTAAGTATCCAGAGGGCTTTTTTTCCCTTTTCTTACCTGATGACTCGGGTAGTCCTATATTTATCCTCTCGTCACTTTCTGTAGGCCTCGTTGAGAATATGTTTGGCCTCAGAGTTGGCACTGGAGCAGGAACTGTAGAGATCAGAAAACAAATAAAACATCATCAGCTGCAGATGAGGACAAACAAATGAGATTGTTTATCTAATCATAGTGTATTTTAACTCATTTCTTCTGAAGGAAAACAAGATTTGGAATATTAAAATATTATATACATTGTCCCTGCCTATATGAAATTTACCTGATTAAATGTATTTGCTGCACCTCTATGTGAATGTAACTAAAGCATCTAATTTGAAGTCATACAGAATGTATGAGAATATGTGTCGCATATTAGTGTTTCCTCACTTTTGTAAAATGTTGCCTGTCTTTTCCTGAATAACATCTATCCTTGAATCTTGCTATGAGGAGAAGCACATCCTACATGTGCTGTTCTTGGACACATGTCATTTACAGATTATACAAAGTCAACAAGCCGTTATGCAATGTTTATTATGACCACTAGAAATCGTTGTTTACATAAAAGGAAGGTGACAAATTCGCTGCTTAAGGAGAGCGATAAAAAGTAGTGACGTAGTGGTTTAGTCTGACTTCTTAATCTAAGTATAAACACATCTGCAGTCACTTGTTATCTGAATCCCACAGAAACGTCACGGACAGTATGTGATGGGTGGTCAAGGGCATGTTGTACCTGCATGTGCTGTGTTCCTTTCCTCGGTAAATACTGGTACTTTAACTGTAGAAAGATGAAGAGAAGCAAGAGAGTTAACACTATTCAGCAATTCAACCATCTTTACAGAGCGCACATGTGTGTTGAAGTATGTCATGAATGCTGATTTACCCAACTAATAAAAAAAAACAAAACGATATACTTAAGGCATTTAAAAAGAAAGTGAAGAAAACACCGGGAAGAACCATTAGATCAGAGAAAGGAAGTAAAATTAATCAACTAAACTCACAGCTAAAAAGTTGAAAGAGTTCATCCAAAATTGAAACATCAATCATTATCTAGATTCTCGATCCACAAAACATTTCTGGAGCTTCACAGAAAAACAGTGTATTAACATTTTCCTAAACTACTTAAGTAGATGGGGGGGGGGGGGGGAAGAGCTCTTTCGGCGTAATCCACATCTCCAGAAGCTCTGAGATCCCAAATTGATTTTAAAAGGCATTATTTATACCCTCAATGCACAATCAAGTTTGTTCAAGTTGTTTTCTTTATGTTTTAGAACTAGGGCCCTTCTACTTCAGCTGTTTAGAAGAATGCTGTGGTGCTGTTTTTTTTTTTTCTTTGATGCTCCGGAAATGTTTGGCAGATCATGAAACTTCTCCTGAGCTTCCATCGACACAGAGTTGAGAAGATAATGACTGAAATTTCTTTTTTGGGTGAACTCCTTTAAATGAACACAAGGAGATAATAAGTTGAAAAAAATAAACCAGGCCAATATATGATTTCAGGTTGCCAGGGAGCAAAGGACAACAGAAATCCAGGCCACCGACATAAAAAAAAACCCCCTGCACTTTACTTGATTGGTTCTCACTGATGACAACAGTGACCACATTTTAGTAATGGACTTCGGAAGATGAAGTTCAGAATTTGTGGATTCCAGAACCAAATAAAACCAGAGTGTGTGCCATATGTCAACAATTCCCAGCACTGAGCAGCCAGATACAACAGCACAGTGTCTGTGATCTAGCGGGCTCACCCTCTGGGTATTTGCACACATAGTTGTTCTTGGAGTTGCAGTTGTCATCATTCCACTGGAACAGGAAATGACCTTCTTCATCAGGTGGTGCAGAGGGCTGGTGGTACAGAACCGCACACATTTCAGCACCACACGATGGCTCATCCCAGTGCCAGTTCCTGCAGCAAACACGACGCACAGGTTTAGACTTGAATCGTGTTTTAAATATGCATTTTACTGTTGTGCTTTGTGTCTGATTTCTGCAAATTCTGCAAAGGACTGAAGACATTCCATCACTCCCACACAAGCATCCCTTAATCCAATAAACATTTCCAAGTCATAACTCACTACGGCCTCTTTTTTCATTCCTCTTTCTGTGCACTCGTGGAACATCGATGAAACATTCACACAAGAAGAGCGAGATGCTTAGAAAACTGAGAAAGACCTGTACTTAGCTGTGCTTCCATCCACCCAATAGTACTGCGACGGGCACACTGGGCTTACTGCCCCGGCCCTGTGGTGGAGCGGGCTGCGACGGAGCCCGATCCAGAAGTCTCCATCTCCCGCCTGCAGCTGCCGTATGAACCTCTCAACCAGCTGCTGCTCGCTTTCCCTCTCGATGCTGAGCAGCTCGCCTCCATCCAACCAGCAGGCCTGCCTGGCATCTTCGAACGTCAGCCTCCGCCTGCTGTCCTCGATGTAGGACACCATGTAGCATGGGCGCTCTGTCCCGCGCCGGCAGATCTTTTGGCCTGGCCACCACAGTCAGTGTCAGAAAGATAACAATATGTTAAGTGCAGCGCAGTTTTCTGAAGACTTCCTGTTGCACCCATGTTACAGTATCACATACTAATTACGAACCGGAATATTTTGCCAGAGTCTGGTCACATTTTCCTGCAACGTGGGTCGAGCAAACCACATGGTAGTGAAAATACAGTATAAAACCTATGTTTTAAAGGGCTTTAAAAAAAGTTTTTTATCCACACCGGTTTTGTGCCAATCAAAACAGTTTTGATGCTCTGTTGCACTATGACGGACAAGGAAAATAAACATTATAAATATGTGAGTCTGAAGTGCAGCGGAGGTGGCACAATGAGTTATCGACTGAAGTGTGTTAATTATTATTTTCAAGTATTTCTTTGGCCTTTGACGGCTTTATTGATTGGGCAGGTTAGAGAGATAACAGGAAATGAGAGAAGGGGGATGATGCGAGGTTAACAGCTGCAGGATGGAATCAAACCCTGGGTCGCTGCAGCAGGAACACAGCTTCTATACATGGGAAGGACGCCCAACCTATTGACCTACTGGGGCGGCAAGAAGTGTGTGGATTAGGACTAGGTCTTTATTGTTTTAAGCCTCAGGTGATATATAAACATGAGGTATGATGCATATACTTTCAAATCTGACAATAAAGTGACTGACAATTGGATCGAACCTGTGGTCCCCTACCCCCCCCCCCTTTTTTCTTGTGATTCCTTAAAGGTCCAGTGTGTGCGAGTGAGTGGCATCTATGGTGAGGTTGCATTTCATAACCAACTGAATACCCCTCATCTCATCCTCTCCTATAGTGCCCACTAAAAACACAAAAAAACAAGAAGGTCTCTCTCTCTCGAGAGTGTCTTGTCCGTTGGGGCTACCGTAGAAACATGGCTACGCAAATTGGCAGATTATGTGGAAACATTGATATAACAAGGAAAACCTGGATCCACCATCGGAAGCTTAGCTCGGCTTGTTCCTATGAAAGCTGCTCAGTGGCACACGAAGCCTGAAAAAGCCTGACTTCCCTGTTAGAAACTTACCCAGCTCTCCTGCGCTGTGGGGCCCACAGAGTGTGTGAACTAGAGTCTTACTTCGACTGAACTCGGCTAACTTCCAGTTTAGCATACGGCTAACCTGACTTTCCAAATGTTATTGGACTGAATGGTTCAAATTGTGATGGTCAAGCGAGGCATTTTTGCAGGGTGTTACACTAAAAATAAATGTACCCACTGTTCTACTGTGGCTTTATCCACAAGGTAGTCTTGGGCCCCAGGTGCATCAGGCGACGTAATAACACAGTTTGGCCACTGAAACATTGGCTTCAAAGCCTGCTGCTGTTCCTGAGGGTTTGGGAAGAGGACTGATACATATATTTACATGTATATAAATTGTATATGTGTGCTTACCAATTATCGGCCTGGACGATTATTAGACTTATAATCAGCAATTCTCTAAATACGGTGCTTAGTGGTTGTTTTTTTCCCCCCCTTATTCTATTAACAAATTCATTTTAAAAATGTGCACTCTTCGACTCTTCTGCAGTAGTAACTTGTAACTAGCGTTGCAGAATCTATGTGGTGGAGTGAGAAGTTCATTACTTGCCTCCAACATGGAAGTATTGAGGTAAAAGAAATGGGAAAACTTGTGTAAAGGTACCTCAAAGATGTGGCCTCCCAAAAGTAATTCTTGACTGATCACACTTGCACAACTGTCTATTTTTGCTTTTGTGTCAAGTAACAGAAGGTTTAAAGCGCTTTTCCTCCTCTTTTAAGGGTCTTTTAGTTGATTTAGTGCATAACCCCTTTAGCTGCTTTATGTCACTGTATAAATAAAGTCGACTAGCCTTACAGAGGGATTGAAAAGTAGTCCTTTTCTATAAATCTGTTACATAAGACTGTCTAGCCTCCTACAGAAGATGCTTCTGTTGCAGTTAATAGCCGGCTGCATAGCTGTGCAACCTCCTGACTTCATATCAGTGATCTGAATCATAAACAGGCTGTCGATGATCATTTTTCCATCACATCACGCCTGTGCTGCTGTGTCGAGTCCGCCCGCAGCCTGTTTATAATCATCATCATCATCATCATCATCATCCTCATCAACATACGTTGGGTTTCGGGCTTCTCTGTTTTTAATCTCGTCACCTTGGATCACCGAAGAAAACACGAAACTCCAAACGCAAACCCTCATTTAGCGCCGCATGCAAACTTTCTCGGAGAGAAACACAGCCAAGTCTTAACTTCTTGTCAAAGCAAAAATGATTCTTCTTCTTCTCTCTCTCTCTCTCTGTTCCTTCTCTTACCATTGATTTTAGACGCGGATCCGGGGTGGAACAAGACGGCGATAACGGTGCCAAACAGCTTCATAAAATCCATCTCTTACATGTTCACCACGAGTGTGCAAGGACGACCACTCTTCAAATCATGTGATCAAAAGTCGTGAAAAAAAAAAAAAAACCCAAAAAACTTCAGGCTTCGTTAAAACAACAGACTAACGAGGCTTGATGACAGCAGCAGAGTCCGTCCAGTCCTAAAAAGTGGGTCGACTGGTGAAGGCGTGCATATGGCGTCTGACTGAGAGAGAGGGGGGAAAAATAGAAAGGAAAAAAAGAAAGAAATCTTGTGAGTGAGTTAGTCCAAGATTTTTTTTTCCCCAATGTTTTTAATGCTTTATAAAACACAAAGAAATGTTGCTTTTCTTTGCTTCTTTTTGTTTCCTCTCTGGAAGTCAAACTCCAACCACCAGAGGTAAGAATCTGTGCATTCGTGCAGTCAGTCAGTGTGCAGCCCTGAAACCAAATTAAGACCAAATCTCATTTCACATATAGTAATGCCATTATAATGCAGTGAATGGAGTTCTTTGTGCATACGCTCTGTATCATGCACCCTGTGTTAAAACAGAGAATGAGTATCTCTCATTCTTATATCACTGCACACACACACACACACACACACAGATTGAGTAGCCGTCTTGGGGGGGGGAAATAGCTCGGAGGAGAAAAAAATCAGGCGAGGAAAACAGAAACAGACACAAGTTGGACTTCAAAAAAACTCAGCAGCGCGACTCAGTTTTTCCTACCCAATTTTTTTTTTCTCTCTTTGTCTGGTAAACATGCTGACCTCATGTGATGTGAAGCTAATCGACCCTCACATCCAAAATCTCCAGTTAAAAGCAGTCGTAAGCATTTAAAAGGAAACTGACTCAGAGAGAAAACACCAGGCGAGTGAGACACACACACACACCAAGGACATAAAAGAAGTAAGGAAAAGATAAAGAGGAGGAGGATGACAGAGAGAGAGAGAGAGAGAGAGAGAGAGAGAGAGAGGTTGCCCGTGGAACAGGAAAGCAGGAAGAGGAGGAGGAAGGGGAAAGGACTGTACTTCCTGTTCGCTGCTGCTTTTAGGTTTGGTTTCCAGGCATTTGGGGCTTACAGTAAGGATGGCTGTGAAAGAGTCGGGAGAAAAAGTCATGTGTGTTACGCAACGCCAATAAATCATTTTTACGCTGCTTATTCCAGCAGAATCCCCAGACTGACACTTTCCCCTGAAAGTCACAGTGCTGAGGAAGTGGAACGGTCGCCTGCAGTTATGTTTGAAAAGTACTGTTGTTGTTGTTGTTGTTGTTGTGGTTGTTGCTGTTGTCACCCTAGTTTTTGCCATCAAGTTTGTGAGAGCCGAATCTGTTCTGATCAGATCTGTTTTTAGTTCAAAACTTGTGTAATTTAAATGATGTTGCTGATGTTCGTTTCAGCAGCATGTACCGGTCAGGTAGCTTTAAATGGCTCAGTAGTGGCAGCTGTTAGTATGAAGTGGCTGTGTCAGATGTTAGGCCTCACTCCCCCGTACAAGACAAGGACTTTGAAAAAGGCCCAGTCAGTCATGTCGGAAGAGTTAATGTCACTTCCATCTGGCCACAGATATTTTTACCAAGATTGAGGACCAACAGACTTACAAACTCGTTCTTCCCTGCTGTCACTGGCCTTTTAGAGGCTCGGTATGCTGATTTTTGTATTTATAGTCGCGTTCTTTTGTGTGTTTTTTGGTTATTATTGCCTGATTGTAATGTGGCTGCTGCTGTGCAACAAAACAGTCTGGGGGATAATAAAAATACCTTCAACCTCGGTGTTACCGCCACAACAACACAAACAGTTGGCTCTACATTGCGACCAGCAACATATTTAAAAAGGACGCCGTACCCGAGAACAAGTTTGCAAAAGCAAGTGTATGTTTATTTACAAAAGGAATTACCGAATGACCCCAAACTACGGGAGTCTGGAGGTCTGGCCAAAATGAACAAAAAGACGAAGGAAGTCTCTGCCAGCCACGCAGTGGGCCATAAGACACACATCGTTCCTCCCCAAACTAACAAAACACTACATAAACTGAACTAACAAAGCCATGTAAACAGGACTACCACACCACTCTCCACAAAAGAAAACACAACACCAGCTGAGGACTGCTTGGTCTGTGGAAGAAGAGAGCTTCTTCTCCTCCAGCCTCTGTTAAATATTGAAGCAGGGCAAATTCCCTGATGAGCAGCACCTGAGAGATGGGAAGAGAAAAGAGGAGGGGAAAACGCAAAAGGAGGGCGCTTAACACTTTCACCTACGGCGCGTTTGTATAAAAGTTTGTTATGGTCCTGAGATAAAGGGGGAAATGTTTCAGCCTGCCAGATAAGAGGCTAGGAAATCTTTTTGAAATAAGAGCAAACGTGCCAACTGACCAGGACTCACGCAGTGTCATCAAACACTGAATTAATTAAATAGATCCTTCAAAAGGATACAGAGTTTTCTCAACACCACTGAACATTAAAGATTTAAACAATGTTTTTGAAATGTACAGATGTTGAAAACACATGGGAGAATAATGGAAAAAAAAAATCATCATGCAAGTAGTGAACACCTGTAGCAGAACATGGACAAAACGGAGGACATACAACAATGATGCTCTGCCATGTTGGCCTCTCGCAACTTCCATAGTTTGTTTATCACCGGCCCGTATCTGCGGCCCATGTAAGTGTATCAAGTACTGCAACACAACGTACAATGTAAGATTTGAGTCTGGATAAATCCTACATTAAAAGAAGACCACTACAGCCACAGCCTGCAGTTTATCCTCCTCCTGTGTTGCATGATTTTGGTTTAACAACATCCATCAACAGAGAGGACGGACAAACACAGTCTGTTTCTCTGTGTGCAGGTCTGTTGTCGACCACCCGGCTCCGGGCCATCTCTCAATCTGTCTCCCTCTGCCGCTAACACAAGTGTGGAGTGTGTGTGGTTTCTCCTTGTTTGGGTCTTTCAAGGCCTCCAACATTAATTTGATCACTGGCCGGTGCACGCAAATGTCTGTCATGTGATGAGGAGATGTGACCGATCGCGTGTCACGAACACGGGCGCCTGTTGAGCTTTTAGCACGTCCTCAGTGTGTTCGTCGTTGGACAGCAGGCTCACAGATGGGTTTGTGCCAAACAGGAAAACAGCAGAGATCATTTCACAGAAGGGCTTTAATGTTGGACCGTATATACAGGTTTCACGGTGCAATCAATCATTTTGAACAATCATTGTAGAAGTTTCCCCAGAGCGTCTAACCACTTTGCTCTTGTTCTTGTAGTGTAAAACATGATTCTTTAGAAGAAAACTATGTCATGTATTTGTTAATTCCAGATTATTTAATACTTCTTTACTTCCAACTTTTCTTTACTGGAATTGATGTTTATTGGCGCTCCTCTGCGGACCACACGGACAATGGCTGTCACTGTGCTGTTGGTTCGTTGTGGAGGAAGTTGTGTTTCTTGGCACGAACTCCGCAGCAGTGAATCACGAGTCTATTCGAAGCAAACAACAAGGCGTTTCAGCCAGTCTTTCTAATTTTGGCCAGCAGATGACACCAAACTACTGCTGAGGCCGAGCAGCAGCAGCAGAAGCAGCAGCAGCAGCAGCAGCTGTGTTACTGAGAGTCCAGTTATGACCTTTTTCCTTAAGGCACCTGTTTTTCTACCCTTCAGTAAACTGACAACCACTGGCGAAATGACAATAACAGTACAGAACATCTGCTAAAACTGAACAATCAACCCAAATAGTAAAGATAATAACTGAAGAAACACTCTGGGGGAAATTTGACCACATTATTTCCAGCCACCTTTTCATACAATTCTCTGTCCGTGTTATTCCTTTCAAGGATGTTTAACAATTACAAAATAATAGATATTTTTGGACAAATTCAGTGCTTTCTTTCTTCCTTACATTTTAGCATTGTTCCTTTAGCTCTCCGGTTGTTTTAACTGCACACTTTTCTAATGCGGGACAAGGCTGTCATTGCAGCTCTCAGGTCTTCACCGTATCCCTTATCCTGTGAGATTCAGATCTCAAATATTAATGTAAACTTAAAAAAAACCCATTTTTATTTAGATTCTGTCACAGATATGAATAAAACGCTGATATGAAAACATATTGAATCTATTGAATAAGTCCTCTTTAAACATTTTACACCTCTTTAAATCCACTTATAAAAATCAGCGTGTGGTCGTGGCTGCATTTCTTGTTTCAAGTTGTTTCAACAAAGAGCCCAGTTACCCCTCCAAACTTCACAGATGGTTTACATTTACAAAACTCTTCAAATGATCTAGTGTTTCAGATAGAGGAAAGTCCTAAGAATACTTTGTTTTTCTCTTCTTTCCTTTTCCAGTAATCATCTCATGACCTCTCAGATTCATGTTGTGGCTCTTTAACCCTACAATAACTTTATATAAAGTATCCACAACAGCTATGCTACTCACACAATCATGTATCAGTATTAACAGTTAGTTTTGTAATGATGTGTTAGTTGCAGGGGCTATTGTTCTGCATAGCAACTCCTTTTTCTTTTAATACTTTATGTATGTTGCTAATACTTCTCAGTAAAATCTTGATTGCAGCTCTCTTTTTGGATGTTTAATTTCCATAGTTCCATAGTTTGGTAAATAATGATGAACAAACCTTAATAATACCCGACTAAGGCTTTAAAAAAGAGAAAGGCAGATGAGACAGCAATTTTTCAATGTTTTCTCTACGATTTTGCTGCAATCATTGTTGGTCTTGCTCAGTGATTAGGGGTTGTGACTACATTAATGGTGTTGTTTTTTGTTCTATTTCAGAGGGATCCTTTGGATAAATAACTTTTGGCCCACGGTTTTATATCGAATCCAAGATTAGTTGGATGTTAAAAGGGATATAGTGCTAATCTTGGATACAGGATTAAGATGGATTACTGTGCTGTTTATGAAAGGATCTGCATGCTTCTTTCACCAGCAGATGATACGAACTGATTCTGTATTTACATGGTTTAAGAAGAGCATTGATAACATTATTAGTCACACAAGAAGAACTCTCTTCTGCAACACGAGAGCACTGAGATGCAACTAGTTTGAAACACTTTTACGTCTCAGTTTGTATCTAAGCGATATGCTATCCTCACACCCTAGGGGGTCATTAGCTCCACTAATGATCTCTGCTCTACTGTACGTGCCCACGGAGTACAGTGCTATCTTCTCACAAGCTTCCCAGTGTATCCTCTTTCTTTTAATAGTAAATCCGTCTCCTGCCCTGGGACTTGTTTTCATTGTTTTCCTAATGTGATTGTATGTCAGAGACCATTGCCACTAATGGTGAAAGAAACCAGTAACAATGTTCACCTGTTGTTCTGGCAGCTCACTGTCACGATAATCCTGGCAGGGTGGATATCTTAATTTAGTTTTCTACCCTGTTCTGTTGGATCGTAGGCATCTTCTTTTTTCTTTTTTCATAAGGTAGTTATTATTCACTTTTCTGTTCCCATCCTCCAACAACAGACCCTGTTTTCAGCTTTATGTTGATGCATATTTGGGTTTTTAAGTCATTTGTTCAGTTTATTCGAAGTGGGAGCATTGTCTCACCTCATTAAGGAACATTTAATCCTTCTTTTGATCCATCAAAACTGGACAGAAATGGCAACTGTGTGCAGTAAACTTCAAGCTTTTAGCAGTTTACATAATAAGGTATCGGTGGTCCTGAACTATTGACCTATGGACGGACGAGCATCATCTTCTAGACATGATCCTCGACCCTGCAGCATCAGGGATCAAAAGCTTAATGAACAGGAGAAGTGAGATTAGAGCGCAGAAGAATGGCCCACGAGTTGTTTCCAAACAGGCGTTCTGGGAGGTAAAACCCCTTACATGCAGGCGAGGACTGAAGAGATTGTCAAAGAGTGACGCATCCGTGGATAGTGTGACAAATGTCTCCTCTCACCATGGGCACTTTGGCAAACACACTGATGCTCCTTTTTTCTGCCTGTGTTTGGAGGAACAATGGGGCTTCTCAGTTGAGCAGTAACAGTTGTGGCCTATAGCTACTGTACACAGACTACCTGTGGAGACAATGGAGGAGAGGGTTTGACATGCAGGGGAAATTAACAAAGGCGAGTCCTGGTTGGCTGAGTGCTTCGTAGCTTGTGGCGAACGTGATCACCTTTCAAGCATTCACGGTGTTATGCTCAAGACATGAATCCTTCAGTCAAGACGGTGAACCTCTGCGCAAAGATCTTTATACCTTGGGAAATTCACCTTTCTTTTGGGAGTTAAGAGATTTTCTCATGTGTTTGTAATGCAGTGCAGTATCTAAGTTATTGATTAAAAGAGAAATCAACACGGTATAATCACAATTAGTATGTCATAAAAGAAGCACTAGCAAGAGCCAGCAGGTTTTTACATAAGATCCCTGAATTTTTGTGAGAAATATATGTGATGCATGTAACACATTTATGGCCAAGTTTGCTTATCAGTAAATATGTAAATAACATCGCAGTTTAACCTCATTTGCTTGCACACTCCAGCTCTCAATGATCACTTCTGATGGAGGGAAACTCGAAACAGCAGCTGTAGTTGACCTGAGGGATGTGAGTCAAATCCCACTGACACATTAATCTGCCGGGTTAAGATCTGACAGTAAACTCTGCCAGGAGCTGCTGCCGTCTAAACGAGAAGTCACGGTAGAAACACAGAGAAAGTGTGCGTGTGTGTGTGTGTGTATGTGTGGTCTATAATTAGTCGAAGGGAGGGTCCTGAGAGTCACACCTCTGTGGTTTTAGGTGTCCTGAGTCTGTCACAATCTATAAAAGCTACACCGCACGACTACCTCTGCGACACCTGCTCAGGTAACAGCTAAGGTAAGACCCTCCTCAGATTGTCACAGAGGTCTCTGTTGGAAATTGTCAGATTATTTGAATTGCAGTGGATGAGATTTAGTGAAATATTGGAATCTAATGGGCTTCAGGAGAATTTGACACTTGAATTACAGTGACATAAATTACAAATTCATGTTTTTTGTGAAAGAAAAGTCTCATTCTCAGTGCATCTGCTTTGACTGTGTTGAAAATCTTATTCCAGGGCTAATTTCTTTTCTTTTTTTTTTTCTTTTTAAATGATCGTTATTGTATTTTTTCCCCATCTCAATACAGAATTCCTCAATCTCCTGCAGACAGCATGACTCTTTACCTTTGCCTCCCTCTGCTGGTGGCGCTGCTGCATCCTGCTCAGTGTCTCTACAACTGCTCCTCTGTGTATGAGCGGACGCCAGGTAGGAAACTGTTTCTGCATTCAAATGTTTAAAAAAACTGCTGGGCATTTGTCATATATTTTTTTGAGTTGTGCGCTTGCATTAGCCCAAAATGTTTCCAACAATGTTCAAACTCAGAGAAAACCATTACTTTAGTCAACATAATGTTGCATTTTCTGGTTTAACTCAATATTTGATAGAAAACTCAGACCTGAATGTCGACTGTGGCACCAGTGTGATCACCCTGGAGATCAACCTGTGCACGGCCCAGTGGTCAGGCTTCAACACCACTGACCTGGCTCTGAACGGGAACCACAACACCACGGAGTGCCTGGGCTCTATCGACACCAGTGTGAACCCTCCCATCATCCGTTACAAGCTCCCTGTTAACCACAGTCAGGATAACCCCTGTCGTCAATCTCTGCAGGTCAGAAAGTATCTACGTACTCAACGCTCCATTTAGAGTTACGTGGCAATGTAGAGGAAGACATTGCGATGGCTGTGTTTTTTGTTGTCTCATGCAGATTGTGGATGAGACCCCAGATCCGGCGGGTCCCTTCAGTGGCTTCTCGAGTATCCAGTCAGTCATCATCACTGGGTACATAGACACACCCAGATCTGACCAGGGGCTGATCAGCTACTCCACAGATCTGTACTATCACTTCTCCTGCCGCTACCCGCTGGAGTACCTGATCAACAACACACAGATTGTGGCGTGAGTACCTCACCATCTTTGTTAAAAAAAAGCATGCATTGCGCGATATTTGGAGGATTACTATTTAAGTAAACCTCTGAGTGCATGAAAACAAAGTGATTATCCTCTCCATTATTTTTTAGTTCCTCTGTTTCTGTGGCGACCAAAGACAATAACGGAACCTTCATCGACACGCTGAAAATAGGTGTTTATAATGTAAGTACAATGTTGGATTGAGTAGCCTCGGACACACTCCTGAGCTATCTCTCATATCGATTTCCTCTACCTTGACCCCTTGTTTCTCCAGGACAGCAGCTATGTCCACCCGTTAGTGGTCCCCACAACAGGACTTGACCTGCGAGTCAGGATCTATGTGGAGGTCAAAGCTGAAAACCTCACAGGAAAGTAAGTATGCATGGCCCACTTGGAACGAGAGTGTGCTCGTAGTGAATCGGTTTATCTGAAAACAAATATTGATATAAAAATGAGCGCAGTGTATTTCTTGGCAAACTCATTGGCCCGCTGTCCTGTTTTCAGTTTCAATGTACTGCTGGACCGCTGCTTTGCAACTTCCTCTGCTTACAACGTGTCGAACAGAGAGCAGCACGACTTCTTCATCGGGTATGGGAGCACACATATGCGTGAGATTGAAGTCATCTCCACGTCAGTTTTAAAGAAAGTGTAAACTAATATCTAATTCTCCACTATAGCTGTGTGGTGGACCAAAGGACGTCTATGACAAGCAACGGCCTTTCCAAGGTCGCCCGGTTTAACTTCGAGACGTTCCGCTTTGTCAAGCACCGTGACCAGCCAAAGTCCAGCATCTATCTGCACTGCATACTGAGACTGTGCGAGCCCACCAAATGTCAAGAGCTGCTGTCTGTAAGTCAAGTACACATGACATTGGTGAAAGTAAAGTAACCTTTAAAGGCAAAGATCTGAATATATGTACAGAACTTCAACAGTCAAGCATCTCAGGAGCCAGACTCAATGAACCCAAAACACAGAAGAGTTGCTAATGATAACGTTGCTTAAATGTGTTGCGAAACATTTACAAGAAGAGTGGGGAGATGACAGGAAATGTAGATAAAGAGATGGGAGAGCGAAACAACCGCCACAAACCTCGGATGGATTTGAATTAGGGCTGCTGTGTTTCGTGTTTGGCATCTTGAACCCCCCTGAAATCTGTCTTCTTTGTGATTTATTTGTCAGCTTAAACCAAAAATCCCTGAAGCCCTGAGAGGCAACAGAGAAAAGTCTGATCCATTTATTTTTTTTTGTCTTCCATGTTCATTACATGAAAAAAATGAAAGTTTTTACTGAATGATATTTTTCCATATATACAAAACAACAAAAAACACAGTTTGGCCATTTTTTCTATATTACTTTATTCCATTCGTTAAAACAGGTAAATCATGCTGGCTCATCCTTATTTTCACCTCTTCTGGGGTCATAAGCACAGGAGAGAAAAACAATAGATCAGAATGTTTTTCTCCTTCTTCCCTCACTAGCTAACCCAAACCCTATAATTTCTTCACCTCAAGATGTATATCATATAGGCGCTAGTTTTACATCATATGACAAATCAAACTAAACCCAGTTGGACTGTTTTTTTTTTTAGGCTTGTAATAATAACAACAGAAGAAGAAGATCTCTGACTCCTTTCGGAAAGGAAACCACCGATTCTGCCACCGTATCTGTCGGACCTCTTTACGTGGCCGATGAAGGTAAGTCCCAGTATGTAGTGCAGCACTGCTGCAGTGAACCGTGATGAAGAAGCTGACTGTTTCACTCACTCTCTTTCTTTTCTCCTTCTAATAAAGACAGGCCGTATTCTGCAGCCTACAGTGAGTATGTTTGATTATTCATGAAATGCATGTTGATGTGTTTGAGGATTTCACAGCAACCTTAAATGTGATCTTTCATCAATCTCCCCCTCTGCGTGCTGCAGGTAGCGGCGCGGCATCAGAGGGAGATGGCGTGGACATGACGGGCCTGGCGGTGGGGGTGGTGTTCGGCTCGGCCGCCGCCGTCCTGCTTGTTCTGGGAGGCTGGTTCATCCTGAAGAAGTTTTACTGGGTGGGAGGATTACCTCATGCCTTTGACTGACAGGTGGACTGACAAATTGACACCAACTCTGACACTGATTTTTCAGTGATAATCGAAGGCCCTTTACTAGGTGACCGTAGAAACTAAGGACATACACTGGCGTCTTATGTAACTATTTCTGTCTACACCTGCATTCGGCAGTCATTTATTGGTTGTGAGGGAACAGTTAACCCCTAATGGTCAGTAAAAAGGAAACATAAACTACAGAAGCAATTAAAAAACTGTATTTTATATCATATATTTTATATATACATTTGTAATGGTTGTTTTTTTGCGGTATCTTGTACATAATCATAATTTTTTTCCAGCACATCACACTCTGCAGTTTAAAAGTCGAACCTGTTTTCTATATTTTGTACAGATTTATAAATAAAATGTCTGAAATCACACTGGTGTTGGTGCACTCTGTATTTTAAATTATATTGCATATTCTGAAAAAAATCTCAAGACATAAAAAAAAATGATCATTTGTATCAACTTTACTCTCCAAGAGCAGCCTCTTTTTACATGGCTCAGTAAATATATACTGACATTTATTTATACATTCATTCACACACAGAATGAAACAAATACATCAATCAAAACCATACATTCAAAAATATTTACACGCTACTTACTTTGCTGGGACAATTTCAAACAACAAGCCAAATTCATAGAGAAGAATCACGTTAGTTTAATTGTCTCTTTCACTGCACTGAGTGCAGAATGTCTTCGATCAGAGCCGAGAGTTTAACTGAGAAGTCCTCCTGCAAAGAGTCGCCTGGCTGTATAGATGAAGAGGAAGAAGAAGGAGCAGACAGGCTGGAGGCTCCCTTGACCTCCAGCTCCTCCTCCAGACCCTGAAACAGCCTCTCCATCCGGGCCTCAAACACTTGGCCCTGCAGAGCTGCATTTTGGCAGAACCGCTCCATACTGGCTGTCAGGTCAGCCTGATGAGGCTGTGCAGTTTCCAGCAGGGCAGCAAGCTCAGCTTTGAGAGCCCCGACCCTGTTCTGTGCCTCCACTCTGAGAGAACTCACTTCTTGTCCCAACCTGGAGCTAATTTCCTGCCAGAGCTCCTCCTCACCAGCGCTCATCTCTTTCAGGTGTTCAATCTCCCCAACAGTTTTTGTATGGAAGTCGCTGATGACGTCGGCCACCTTGGAGCTGCTGTGCTCCAGGGATTGGCTCATCCAGTGGAAGGCTTCCTGGTAGAGAGCCGGACCGGCCTCTGTCTGGGCCTCTGCTGCCTCAAGGCCCTGCAGATAGAGTCTCAGCTGGCCGCACAGGTCTTGGGTGCTGCTGCTGAGAGAGCTCTGGAGCTGCTGGGTGAGGGGAGCCAGGCGCTCTCTCATGCTGGTCAGGGGGGAGCTGAGGTGGGCCGGGGATGAGGACAGCCTCTGCTGCAGCTCGGCCAACTCTTGGCGCAGACGGACACGCAGACGCTCTGACTCCATGTTGAGCTTGCGTTGCATCTCTTCTGCCACAGGGTTTCCACTGTGGTCGTCTTGGCTGTAAAGGTCGCTGCTGTCTATGTGGATCTTGTAGACTTTGCTGAGTAAAGACAAAAACACTCATTTAGAAAGCATTTCGCTATTCTCTTCAGATATTTCACCTTGACTTTAACCACTGTCTTGAGCAGTACTTAGCGAGGTCAACTTACTCCACATCCTTTGTGAGGTCCGTCTTATCATGAGCCTGGTTGGCCTTCAAATCAGTCCAGTTTGCGTCCCTGCTCTCCCTGAGAGGGAATGCTGTACAGACACATAAAAAATACATTAAAAAGAGAAATGCACAGCAAACACAAGGGTATCAGACAGCATTTGAGGAGTGATGTATACCTGAAGTTGTCAAGAATGACAGGACAAAGATCATGACTTTTAGATGCATGTTCATCATTCTGTGGAGGGACAGATCAAGGAAACACGAGAACATCTTATTAGAATGAACAAGTGACTGAACTAAATACTGAACATTTCCATCAATACATTTCCCTCTCACTCTCAAGACAGAAAGCTCAATATGTGAGAAGTGGCAGGTCTTTACCTGACGATCAGGGCTTCTGCGGAGTGACTTCTCCTCCCCTCTGACTTATAAAGGCCCTTGTTATCAGAGCGGCAGCCCAAACTCTGCCTGTGTCAACAGTCAACACGTGGAGGGTCACACTGACGACAGAACACAATATGCATACACACACAGAGCTACACACAAATACACACACACACACACACACGCACACACACACACACACACACACACACACACACACACACACACACACACACACACAAACAGAGGTGAACCGTCATAAAACTTATCAGCATTCTTGCGGCACGGCTTTAAGGGCATTATGTCATGCAAGTGAGCACAAGACTCCACCAGAAAGTGTTTCAAAGGAACAAAGTATTGCAAGTTTTTTTTTTTTTCTGATAGAATGAGAATAAAGATACTGAAACAAGATAAAAACGCTGTTAAAATAATGATATAGAGAGACTGCGGCAAATCTGCAAAGCTTTTGGACTCTTAATCTGAATAAAAAAAAGTGAACATGGTTGAAGTTTGAAGTTTATCAGAGCGACCCAGAAAGTCAGCAGATCACAGAACCTCGATTATCAGCGATTGTTTTGGATGCTTGACAATCAGTTTAAAGCGTCAGTGTTTGTGCTTTCAGTCAGGACAAAAACAGCCCGAGTAAACACGTCTGATTTAAAAAAAAAAACAAGACAGAACTCAGTGCGAGAGTCAATGCGAAGTGCATTGCCGAGTCTTTTTGCTCATTCATTGCGTGTTATCTGTTTGTCTGCATTGTTGAATAAATGGCCTCATGTTCTCAATGATCTCATTAACCTGCAGCGTATTCATGAATGTGATGTGGAGGGTTTTCTTCACGAGTGACATGTAAATGTGGGTGAAAGTTTATTGCTGCTCAGTTAGATAAGCAGCAAGGCGTCACTGGAGGATCATAGTCCACGGCGACCATGATGAAATATGTAGGTTATTCCAATTATCCAAAGTCCAACATTTATTTAAATACAATAACAGAGTGGAGTGATTAAGACTTTGGCTACTGTACATAAAAAACAGCCAGTTAGCAACATTAAAAGGGCAGTAAGTAGTTTTGGAGAAGAAATTCAAACTCAGAATTTTAAATTTTACAACAGGAATTTAAAAGTATTTTATGAACAAAGCTGTTATAAGAGGAATATAAGGTCCCTAGAAGACTGTTAAGCTAGAAAGGTGGCAGGGTCTGCCAAATATAAACAAAGTAAAACAGTATGAAACTGTGTTGTCCTTTATTCTGTTTATCAGTCAGTAAAGATCTTCCTCTTCTGACTAAAATGTCTTCACCTACACTTTATTGTACACTGTTAACACGTGTGCGACCAGAAGGCCCAGTTCTACACGTGCTGTATGTAAGCATGAATGCACGTGCACGCAGGCACTAATTTGAGTGTGAGAATATTTTTGAAAATTTTCAAAACATTTTATTCATGAATATTTTTTACATATTACTGCAAAAAGACACATAAATAAAAGGAAAGGTCGTGGGGTGAACAGTAAATGAAGACTGATTTGCCTCACTGTACCTGGTAAATACAATAATCATGAGCATTCTGCCTCATTAGTTAAATTAAAGCAGCTTTTTCACACAGTTTTTGCTAACAATTCTTATCGAGTGGGTCATCTGTTCTAGAAGCTGTTTCACAGTGTTGACAAAGAGGCCAGAAGTAGAGCAGATTTCAGGAGCCAGTTATTTTGCAACGATCCTTGAGGTGCCATCTTTACTGAGCATGTCAAGGATACGTCCAAGATAGATGATGTGAATCTGGCAGGTTACTGACAGGGCCGAACATTAAGGGTGGGGAAGGGGGCCCATGGCATAAGGTAGAATCAGTGAATGTGCCACTATCACCTGTGAGAAAACGAATGATGGTGATACTTACAGAGAGAGAGACAGAGAGAGAGAGAGAGAGAGAGAGAGAGAGAGAGAGAGAGAGAGAGAGAGAGAGAGAGAGGAATAAAGCATTTTGGCCCGTTCAGTGGACCTTTTCAGAGGCCCAGCTATTTCTGTGGGCTGTTCCTACTGATCCTAAAACCCAGAGTTTTGAGATTTGCCTGTTGCAGTTGCAAATGAGCAAGCTCAAACCTGATCTCTCCACATTCCCTCCAGCAACATTGCTAATTGCCAATTTGTCCAGACATCTGTATGGGAGTGGAAAAAAAAAAAAAAAAAAAAAAAGGCTAATCAAGTTTTTCCAACAGAAGTTTCTCCAAGTCCGGAAGTTGGTAGGCTGTGTTTCCCAGGCAGTTAATTCAATTCACAGCTCATTTGTCCCGTTGTTGTTTCACATTGCCTGCAGTGTACTTACTCAGTGATGTGATGCCATGGCTTCACTCACTTATAAGCCCTTTTTTGCTCCCTGAGATATCAGCATCAATGAATGCGTATATTCAGTTTTTCCTGTCTCACCTTTCCTGCGGTCCTGTGCTCTACTCAGTGTTAACCTGTGTTGCCTCTGCTTTGTTTAGTTTTACACCAGTTGATTTCTGTTTTGTTGCCAGAGTTTTGAGAGCCTGCTTTTTTTGCTTGCCTTTTGGGTTTAATAATTTTGGATTTCGTATTCGGACTTTCGCTCTTGTTTTCAATGAAGCCTTGAAAATGTTGTTCTACAAATACCAGAAAATATCAGAAAATAACCCTAACCCTTCCACTCAATGGAAGTAGTACCAGATTATACCAATTTTCTCTATCTATGATCTTGTGTCACTGGTGTAACGTCAGGGTCAGACTGTGTGAAATGACGAGACAGCTAAGGAATGGGTGTCCTGGTTCATTTCAATATAGAGCAAAGGGCAACAGTTTAACCTCGGTTATTACCTTGGAGGTGTGCAGAGATTATCTTCAGATGACCTTTATAATGGTTCAAGGTTTCCATGGAAACTTTAATCCTCTCTTACTCTCTAAACATGTATTTATCATTTATTTAGTTCTTTAATTTTAACCAAATAAACCACATGCTTGCATCAGATATAGATGGCATACATTAATAAATGCACGAGATGGATATTTTTGTTGGCTAAACTATAATTATATGCCATTAGCTTGCAGATAAAATGTTTATTGATGCAAATCACCACTTATGCCAATTACTGTATGAGCCGAATAGACATTGACCACAGCCATATTATGCCTTCAAAATGATTTCAAGCCTGTATCAACAAGTAAACACACATGAACAACGTTAATTGTACTCACAAAGTTGCAGCGAGCTTGCATAAAGCCAAGAGCTGTTTGAGCAGAGATCTGAGTCTGAGATGGGAACTCAGCAGCTGCTCTGACAGACATGGTGCTAAGCAGACTCCACCAAAGCAAAGCTGTGTTGATGCACATCAGGAGCCAAATCATTAATCAGTTTCACGGATGGATTGAAAAGAACAAATGCAGTAATCTGATCCGGCAGCACCATGCAGCGGTACTCTCTGTTTTCACTTCTGCTTACCATCCTGCACTCTCACTGTCACCTTACCTCCTGGGCCTCATAAATCTTTCAGTGGGCCATTGAAAGTTATGCAGACTAACCAGCTCACTACTTAGCTTGCAGCTCTGTCTACCTACAGGCAGATAAGGTCATGTGTGTGGGAGAGGTTTATCGGGGGAGTGATGTTGCGACAGAATATCTTTACTTTGTTGATCGTGATGAAAAGCAAGGCAGGAAACCAAGAGAATAATTACGGATCCTGGATGAGAACATTTCCTCCTGAGTCTGGATATCTGCTGGGTTACTGCACCAGGCCTTTACTTCAGCAGCTGGACATATGAACCATGCTAAGGATATGCAAATACAAGAGTTTCAAGTGTGTGTGGGGTCTGAGCGCCTTGCTCCTTACCCTTGTTCATGGAAACAGCCAACAGTTCCAGGAAAGGAAGCCCTGCCAGCCAGGTAGGAGAGCTAAATGCCAGCTATCCTGACTGTATAAGATGTTCCTGCATATGTTAAACCACCTCCTCTCCTGATACAATATTTATTTCCTTAGGTTTCTACTGTCCTTTAGGGAGCTTCACTCCAGTCCCCTGTCCTAAGGGAACCTACGGACCAACTGCTGGTGCTGTGTCCATAGACAGCTGTCTGAAGTGTCCTCCTCACCACTACTGCCCCAGACCAGGCCTGTCTGCCTACCTGCCCTGTGGCCCTGCGGCTCAGCAGCCTCTGTCTGGGCAGGACTCCTGCGTCTGCCCGGGAGAGGGACAGAGCTTCCAGGTGACACTGTGTTTTCACACCATGCAGTAGCAGGATCAACCCATTCATCGCTACAGCGTGTGTGTTTCCTCCGGTGTCTCTATGTGATTGTGTTACTGTTCCTACTCACTCTTATTTCTCAAGCCCATGATTTTTTTTCTGTTATACTTGTGTCCTGATACAGTACACACGCTAACAAGAGAGTAGCTTCCTCACTGTCCCTCTGAAACTTTAGAAGGAACAATCTGTAGCTTCCAGCTGAAAGAGCTCTAGATCAAGTTCCCTTGCAGAAGGGTCTTGTTTCCTAGTCTGATGCAGCTTGCGCAGGTGTTGAGCCCTCCACTCATCAGCTCATAATAAAGAGAATGAGATTTTTTTCTTTGACTGTTTCATCTTGTATGAATGACTTAAAGGAAGGATAGGAAGAAAGGAAGGAAAAGGGTGAAGGAAAGACAAACATGAGGGAATCAATGGAGAAAAGAAATAAGAAAAACAGATGTTGGAAAGAGAAAGATGATATAGATGATATAGATATATAGATGATGGAATCTATGAAAAAAGGAAGAAAGGACTGTAAAAAAGGTGATAAAGGAGAAGTTAAGGAAGGAAGGGAGGAAGGAAGGGAGGAAGGAAGGAAACCCAGATGAAGGAATCCATGATGTAATGAACGAGGCAATAAAAAGATAACAGATGAAGGAATCAATTGAGGGAGAAAGGAAGGAAAAACATGTGGAAAACAATGGAAGAAGGAAAGGAAGGAATTAAGATCAAGGTGTCAATGAAGGTCTGGAGGAAGGGGCTGAAGGAATAAGGGAAGAAAGGAAGGAAGGAAGGGCAAACATGAGGGTATCAAAGGAAAGGAGGATAGATAGACAGACAGACAGACAGACAGACAGACAGACAGACAGACAGACAGATAGATAGATAGATAGATAGATAGATAGATAGATAGATAGATAGATAGATAGATGTGACCAGGATTATACAACACAGTGTTTGAACCCTGCTGCCTCTTGTCTCAGTCCAGCGATGGGCGATGCCACTGTACCATCGGCTACCAGCCTTCCAAGAACGGAGATGTGTGTGAACACAAACTGTACGATGTCTGCAGAGACGGAAAGACACGTACACAGCATGGAGACTGTCTGGACGGATATCAGTGGTTACTTCACTGTCAGCAGCAGGTTAGACCTTATGCAATCATATCACAAACAGATGCACATACTAAAGTAGAGCAAAGGTAAGTGGCATATCATTCACAAAACACAGGAACCTCATTCCAAGGTCTGTCTGAATGACAGTCAAGGAAGAAATACGCTGCCAGGCAAATAATGTTTGCTTAAAACTTGTGCAATATTTATATCGTAATGACACAACTTTTATTGTTGTGAAAAAAAAGTTCCCTTTTGACAATATGCTATTTATTTTTCACTTTTTAAACACATAACTTATATTGGTTTAACAAGACATGTTCACAGCATAATGCAAAAATATCCTGTTATACCATGAAACATTTCAGGTTTGAATGAGATAAATAGTTTATCGTAATGACAGGAAAAGTTTCCATCTTCAGTATAACTTGTCATGTCTTATGCCATGTAAGTAAGTTATCGCATCAGGCTATTAAATGAAATGTTTCAAGATGAATAGTAGATGAACAATTGTTATTTCAAGAACAGGTTCTTGTTACACGCGTGTGTATGTTGGGATGAGTTTGCTTCTGTAAATTTTGATTTAGTCCACAGATAAGTTGCAAACTTTGATCCGTTTACAGAACACACTGAAAAACAGACTCCACTACTACACTATCACAAACAGGGCTAATGAGTACAACCTAAGTGTCTTTGACCTTTCCTCCATGAACCTGATTATACTTTATCTAGTGCAGACTTGTATTAGTCTCATTTAATATTTAACCACAGAACAGTTTCCTCTGACTGTCCTCCCCATGCAGTGTTTATTTTTGTCACTGTCCTCTATAGCAGTCCTTGGTGCAGATGACCTTTCACCGAGTTACACAGTCGAAACCGAGCTGAGAATGCTGGATTATTTCTAAATGAGAAAAATAAACACTGACGGTGGAAAAATGACTAATGTTAGCTTGGTTTTTAAAAAGGATTAGAGATGACGTGAGCTGATCGTAGCTTTACTTTGCTCTCCTGCAGGTGTGTCAATCTGCAGAAGACTACCGCGGTTATGATGGAGAGCTGGGTCTCTGCGTTTGCAGAGAGCCTCCCGGAAGAGCTGCGTGTGGGGGCCTATGCAGGACAAGGCCGGCTACTGAGCTGAGGCTCCAGTGTCAGTCGGATGGAGAAATGGAGCTGGTGTGGAGCTCTGACAGTCAGGTGAACAAAAGGCAGATATTGGTGAACAAAAGCAAGACATACCGAAAGAAAGCTTTCTCTTTGGCATTGCAAAACCCGCAGTGTATAAGAAGTATTCTCCCTCCATATGATATCTATATCCATACACACAATACTTCCAATGCAACTGTCTCAGAGTAAACATAATGCATAGTCTGAGGCAGACAATGCCTACAAAACCTTTGCACAGTGTCGCCTTTAGTGCACCAGAGGTTGAAAGCCCATTACAAACGTCTCTTGTGTTGCAGTGACCTATAAAAGGCAAAACACAGTCTTTGTGTGTGTGTGTGTGTGTGCATGTGTGTGCACCGTGTAGGTGTCTGGCATCTCAGGCAGCACGCTGGAGACGGTGTTCATACAGTGGGACTCCCGGGGGACTCTTCAGTGCGACAGCCACCTCGACTCCTCACATCCTGTCTACGTTGTTCAGACAACAGGTGGAGACAGAACCCACTAAGTGATTTTCTGTGTGTTTGCCCTCCTTTTTTGTCTCTCACTTCTTCATCTCTCCTGTGTCGATCGCAGAGGCAGGCTTCCTCGGCCTCCTCGGCGGACTCCCAGAGGAGCTTCGGCGAATGTTCCCTGTCACCAAACAGAGCTCAGCTGGTTTGACACAACAAAACAGTATGTTTTTGGATTCTCATTAAAAGATTAATATTAATGAAAGCACGATACAGTGATGAAGGTCGCGTGTTTTTGCAGAGAGCGATTCTGACCCCCTGTGGGAGCTCAACGAAGTAGAAAACATGAGTGAGGGAAGTGGAGCGATGATCTCCAGCAGCAGGAGGGGAGACAAGGGAGACACAGCAACTGTAACTGGAGTTGTGAACCCCACAGTGTGTCTCCACTTGGGTGAAGTTATACTGTTCACTGTCAACACACGTCACTATCCTCAGTACGATCTGTAAGTCAGATAGAAGCACAAGTTTGATACATTTTTACTGCTATGAATCTGTGTTTTGACTCGCGTTTCACTTGCCCTAATCCACACTTTGTGTCTTTCAGTGACAACTTGTACAACACAAACAGGGACTTTGACTGGGGTGCATTCAGGCAGCTAAAAGAGGAGCTAACTCTGTCTTGGACTCCTCCCAGCTTCTTTTCGGTGGTCTTTAGCCAGCCCGGAGTGTACGTTTTCTCTCTGAGCAGCAATCAGCACAAACATTTGGTAACTACTTTTTAAATAATATCAGCATGAAAGATACCCTGTCGAAGGTATTTTGAGATAAACTGGGATGACAGTACAGAAAACAGATATTTGTGTCAAGTGACCGCTTTATTTATGGTGTGCAAGGATGTTGTTGTGCATTTGCTGGTGGCGCAAATTACAAGTGGACTTTCAAAATAATCAAAATATTGCTTGAATATTGCTGTAATGAGCTTTTTTGTACTTTTGCTGAAGTCCACTGATCGATAGAAGAATGACATGACACATTTAAAACAAAACCTGAGGGAGGTTAATCACAAACATTTGTACTGTCAAATAACTTCAAATCTTTCTTATTTTCTGCCCTCTAACTGGCTGTGATGTATATACGGTACATCAATGTATCGCTCAAAGTGACCCATCATATTGTTCTTGCTCAGTATGTGCGGGTGATGCCTGCGGGTGGCCAGTGTTATGAGCCCGCTGCCTTCTACCCCACCATACCTCGTCAGTTGACCAGGGTGGGAATCAGTCGGAGACGCAACCTGTTACTGAGGCCGGATTGGCTGGTGACCGGGGGACTGCTGTTTGGAGCTGTGGTCATCCTCTGCTTATGTGTCATACTACTGGTTAGTGTACATGCATGTTAAAATTACACACAAAAATCAATCTAAAAATGACTAACTGTCCTCTGCGTGTAGATTCTGTTCCGTGAATATGGATGGCCCGAGAAGGAGCCAATCAGAGCACGTTACCGTCTGCTGCAGCTTGCCTACCACATGGACGACTACTCATCTAAAGGTTCACGGGTGATCTCACTGAAGAGGATTCACCGAAACCAACAAGCTAGAATGACACAAGATTCCATTCAACCAGGTGTGCGCACACACACACACACACACACACACACACACACACTCGCACACATGCACGGACACACATGCACATGACTACTAAACTCATTCGTTTGAGGGCCTGAAACCAATATGTTACATAACTAGCATTCAAACATAATCCACAGCGCACCAACAGATGCACCTGCAGTGTGCAACAACACGTACACGCGCGTGCACACACACACACACACACACAGACCCTTTGTCAGACTTGTCTTTGAAGACCCTCGTGACATGTTATATAACACTAACAGTGACCCCTGGGCGTTGCTCCCACCCAACCAATTACTGTTGAAAAGGTTCTTGTCATACACCTGCTATCACGTGCAGGGACTTACATAAAAATGACAACAATCCAAATGTCACCAGACTTGAGAGATTACCACCGATGACATTATCCTGATATGCATTACATGATTGTGATTGTCAGTACATAGCTATTCAACCTCAATACATACTGTAGAGTTACCGTCTGTCATCATTTGACAACAGTGTAAAAAAGAAAAAACATACTGTACAATAAACTTTTCAGTAAGATTACAGCTTTTTCTCTCATGACAAAGCCCTTCAAAATGGCTCTACTTGTACTGTAAAAATTGAAACTGAAAAGCTTCTAATGTGCATACATTCACGAAATGCATATAAACATTAGAGTGGGCATACAAGAACATGCAAACATGCAGGCGATGCATTTCAATCTCACTGATTTTCCTCAGGCAGTACATTGTGTGCAAATAAAAGCTCTCTCTGAGAGACAGGTAATAGATTTTTAATGTGTGTGTTTTTTTTGTTTTTTTTTAAAAATATTCTGCAGTCTCTCTCTCTCCCTGTCTGTCTTTGTGTTTCACTTGTTTCTTGATAGTGGTCTGTGCAGACACCTTGGAGGAGTTCTGGGATTATGAACACCAGGTGGATCTGGAGGCATTCAGCAGCAATACCTTCTACAGCCTGCTGCTCAAGCAGAGTCTGTCTGTAACCACACGGCTGGGACAACTCACCACAGAGGTCTGTATAAAGAGTGTGTAAAAGGCTTGACGTACACCTCCTTTTTTTACCATCACACACACACACACACACACACACACACACACACACACACACACACACACACACACACACACACACACACACACACACACACACACACTCAGAGTTTTATAGTTGCATTATTAGTTTACTTATTTCTTATGCATGTAGGAAGTAGAAGATATGAGTCTTTGAGCTTGACGATAAGTGGGTCATACAATTGCTTAATCCATATTTTTGTTCTTCCATGCACTGCAGAATATTGTCCTGAATAAAGCTGTGCAATGATTAGGATGCAGGCAACAATCGATGGTTGTAATTGACAGTTTGTCAAGTTAGGGCTACAGGGTTGGCCACAGAGCAGCGACCTCAGCAAAAAGCTAGTGCCTCTCTATTCTATTTGTGTCATCTCAGTTTCAAACTAGGTCCTGGATGTTATTTGTTGAAGATAGATACTGTATTTCATCAGGTGGCAGCACTTTAGCTTGTTCAAACAGAGGGGAGAAACAATTTGTGCTCTTAAATAAAACATTCCATTTCTCACAAGCATTGGTTCAATACAGTCTGTCATTTCTTACTTTTTTCTCTGTTTCACCTGCTACTGTCCCTTCTTCACTCATGCAGTCTGCACAGCTCTATTGAGACAGATTGGGTGTCGTGCTGGAGTGCCTCTGTGAATGTCACACACCTCTCTCTCTACCATGTGTTTCCTGTTTGTACCACTGAATGGCTGGCTGCGGTGTAGGACACACAGGTTGTTGTTACAGCCCCGAGGACAGCTGTTGTGATAAAGGCGAAAGAGGAGACAGCACATCTTGTACCCATGTGTCATCCCACAAGTCTGCACGTCTCATCGGTGTCAGCCGCACACTCACAGCTTTTTGCAACGGGGTCAGGTTTGCAATCTTGTGAAGATGTTTGTATGGCAGGTAAATGTACACAGTATGTGTCTGTGTGTATCCAGGTGAAGGAGCTGTACCAGGGAGTGCTTGGGAAACTGCAGCTACTCCACCCACGCTTGATCACTGAGGAGAGGATGGGGGAGAGTTATGAGAGGATGAGGAGGGAGGTGGAGAGGGAGGTGGTGCGGCGAAAGACTTTGGCATCACAGCTGAGGACTCTGCTGGGCAGTCAGCTGGAGGTTGATATTAAATTCCTAATGGTGTTTTTTCATTATCACATTACAAGAATGAGGAAAATCTTACATGCAGTTTGCTTCTGAAATCTGATGAATCTAAAAGACAGGGAAAAGTTACTGAATGAAAAGATGTAGTTACAGTGGAGGATTGTAACTAAGAATATTCACTCAAGTAGTGTATCTAATTACAATTTTGAGGCTCTTGTACTTAACCTGTTTTTGTATATTATTACATGTTAAGTTACCCAGCAGCATATGCAGTAATTCAAATTAGATCAGCGGCAACATTAAAGAAATGCACACATTACAGTAATGCATCACCAAGTACAATCAAGCACTATAATATAAATGATTCTGAAATGGGCTGTTCTAGAATAGTAATAATAATAACAGTACCTAGTGAGTATATTTTGTTACTTTGTACTTTTACATAAACTGCATTATGTACAAAATTAGATTTGGCCAACTGTTTAAATCATACTCCAAACAAATGATGGTGTTATGGGCTGCGGCTTGGTGTTTCATATGTTGCATTATGTGCCACTGTTTTGCTGTTTTTCTTCAGGTACTGAGGCGAGAGCAGCGGGCCCAGCAGGGGGTCCACAGCGTGTTGACAGCTCAGCTCAGAGAGTGCACCAGAGTATTGTCCAAAGTTTATAACAGCAACCAGCCATCCTGTGAACTACACCAGCAAAGGTAAGGCTCTCATTTATTCTATCACAAACAGCAAGCATGTAGTAGTAGTAACATCCATGACCTCTTCATGATGTAGTTTACCATCTTCAGTTTGATCCAGAGGCTGACGTCCCTGGTGGATGAGATGGGAGAGCTGGTGTCAGCAGAGTGCCAGCGTCAGGGAGCCTGGGGGTTGTTGGGGGAGGGTACAGGGGCCAAGCTGCTCTGCCCTGAAACTGGAACTGTGCTGACCAAGGACCACATCTTTGGTGAGTCTCACACCCCTGAGTTACATTACCCATATACAGCTGAAAACGCTGTCCTTGAAACTCAGAGGAACAACCCCATCTGTTGCTAAAAATGTGCACTGCAACAACATGAGGACAAATTAGCACAAAACGCTGTCCACCCAGGGTGTTACTGTTATCTAAATCAAAACAGATCAGCATCACATTCATTCACAGTTTGATGATTGCTCTCCTTCTGCCTCCCTCCAGGTCCTGATGGGTCCCTGCGTGTCTGCCAGGCAGTTCGTTGTGATTCAGTCACAGGTCTCATAAGGCCGTGTGCTCACAGCCATATGCTGCTGAGCAGCGGCCACACGATGGCAGTGCCACCAGATTTCTTCCTCCACCCACAGACTGGCAGAGCTCTGCCTATAGCTGGCAATGTGGGTTATGACCCTGTGAGCTCTACTTTAGTGATCGCAGCTGACTTATGTACAGGTAACGTGAGGGGTGCAGGCATTAAAGATCACACAGATGGTTGACTTATGATTTCCTGAGGGTGTTTTTAACAGTCTTACTTGTGCTGTTCTTATTCTCAGTAGACAACAGGAAGTGGGACAGTCCCCTCCTTCCTTTCATTCCTTACCCAACGTCCCGCCACTCAGACCAGCCTCTGCCTAGCAGTCGGCTCAGAGGCCTCAAACCAGGCCAGAGACTGCAGCTGGGTGTCCCCATGGCGGACCCAGACACTGGGGTCCCAGTGCCTATTCTGGGTGTAACCATCCACCCTCAAACCGGACTAGTCTACCCACTGGGAGGGGTGCATGTTTGTCCCCTCACCCGCCTACCACAGCCCATACAGATTGGCTATCCAATGCTAGATTCCAGGACGGGAAATGTTGTGCTCACTGTCGGGGTCGGTCTAGATCCAGTGACAGGTCGGTGCTGCTGTTGAGTCCTCGGCACAACATGTGTCAACGTTTCTTCAGTGAGGTGACTTATTGTATATTTGTACAGGAGCCGTGCTGCCGGTAGGTGGAGTTCTGCTGGCCGAGTCCATCATTGAGCCTCTGAGTGGGCGAATGGTGAGAATGGGAGGGGCAAACCTACGGGCCGGGCAACTGCTGCCTCATGCAGGAGGATACCAGGCTCTCCTAGACTGCAAGGTGCCGTCAGAAATATCCGAAGCTAATGTAATGTTGTCAGTGTTTTTAGGAGGTGTTCTGGGGGTATAATACACAATTTCATTTTAAATATTGAGAGTTTTTTTTTTTTTACCTCTATAACCAAAAAAAATGACCATTTCTCAAATAGGTTCTTGTAGTGATGTTCAGAGTACTGGAGCTCCTGAAGCCACTGACTGAGGAGTGGGGGTCGGACCAAACGTTGCAGCGCCACCAGGGCAGCGAGAGAGGGAGTGGTCGACAAGACCATCTCCTCTCTGCAGCCAAGGAGCTCCAGCAGGCCTGGGGACGGAGCCTGCACTGCCAGCTGCAGCTGCAGACCCGGCTTGAGACCCTTCTGGAGTGGGCCGTCGCTCTCCAGCAGGATGGGGGGACTCTAGGTGAGGAAATGCCAGCAGGTGGACATATCTGTGACCGTGGTCTCTTGTGGGCAATATAGCACAAGCTCACTTTTTAAACATCTCTTCCTTCTGCACTCTGAGCATTCTTTATTTTGGATGTCCTTAAATGCCTTTAACCTCTGAGAAGAGTTTAAGGCATGAAATTACCAAAACAATCTCTGAAATTCAAAGTAAGTTTTGTAAAGCTCTCATGAATTTTTCCTACCCCAAAGACTTTCCACCTGACCTTTATTTGACACAAGCAACCACCCTCCACTGAAACCAACCATGTGACCTGCTTCTTCTCCCACGTAACCAGATTAGAACTGCACATGCACCACAGTGCAGTAAGTTATATGCAACCTATAACAATATTAGAGGATACGGGAAACACAGGACTATTATACCATCTGTATTTCCAACATGGACTCTATTAGCTCACAAAGATAAAGACATTAACTCCTTTATCATAGGCCACAGATTGAGTCATCACACTGCCAATGCACAGGACAACAGATTACCCACAATGCTGCTTGAGAGGTCTGCTTTACCTCGTTGAAATCTGTAATTGCATGTTAGGCTCCTGTTATATATCTGTTTTTTAGCTGTCTGAGCTCCTGACTGATCAATCATCACATTAAATCACACCTCTGCTTGAGTCATGTTATCTGCATTTTGCTCACATTCACAATATGCCTCTTACTTTGGCTTCTTTTAGTGTTTAATATGCTTTGCCACATGTGCTGTGCAGCCACAGTCCTGTTTCACGTAATTTGCTGTGTCTGTAGTTATTTTTGTTTTTGCTCTTCTTTAGAGGCTGTTCTGATCGTTGCCAGAAGGAACACCAGGAAGCATGCAAAGCTTATGCAAGAACTGACTAGCAGAAAAGTAGTCGACCTAATTGTGCACTCTTTAACTTTCTCTAGAAATGTGACGGACATAAAAACTCGCAGGTATACTACTGTAAATATTTGAGCACCCTCTGACTCCCCCTGTACTATTCAACCCAGGAGAGATGCCTCTCCCAGGTTCAGATATGTGTCTTCCTGCTCTGCTGGGGATGGAGTACCCGGACCCTATGGGATCTGGTTTAAGTGTGCCTGTGCTGGGGTGTCAGACTGACCTCGTCTCTGGGATTATAATTCCATTGGCAGGGACCATGGAGGACCCTGAAGGAAAAGGTACTCTTTGTTTATTTCCTTTCCTTCACTGTGTTATATGTTCTTGTGCATGCAAAAGATCTTGAAATTTAAAAGGGGTTGAAGTCTGCACCAACAGAATCTCCTCTCTCCCACAGAAAACACTGCTCTTTAAACACTTTGCCAGTCGTCCCACCTTTAATTCCATGACTTTGTGACATTGTACTAGGACACACATTTGCATAATTCATACCCAGCGGCTAGTTTGGGGTGTACAATTTTAATTCAGCACAGCTTTGTCATTGTTAGTGGCACTGGCTTGGGTATGTGTGAGCTGACCAATCGGACAGAGGGGGGGATACAGTGCTTCGACACCACACATAATGACAAAAATTGTTGTATGCGTTTTTTGAGGATCGAATCATGTAAACTCTTCTATTATTAACCCAAAATAAGATTATGAACCTGAAAATTAGCATAATATGTCTCCTTTAAATTAACTATTATCTTTATTTTAAAGAGAGAGCTGGTCCTTATTTACAATGATGTCAAGTAACAATTTAAAATGACATAAAGATACAAAATAATGACGGATTAAAAAAAAAATAGCTAAGATATGTATATCCCAGGTAGTCGGGGCAGAGAAACTAAAAGCAGATCTTACAAGTTCAGTACGAACCTGAGGGAGACGCAGTTAAGCAGCCCTCTTCTGTGTCTATGCTGTCTCACTTCACAGGGCTAGTGGCCATTCGTTATGGATCTCAGACTGTTGACCCAGTGACAGGAGTGTTGGCTCCAGTGGTCGGAGCCAGGCTGGATGTGTCCAGAAACAACGTGGTACCTGTCACAGCTTCCTACTGGCTAACAGTGGCGGATCAGACTGACAGTGTGCAGGTGGGAAAGTCATTAAAAGATTGACTGATCTATATTTTTAGGTAATTTTAAAGTAGTTCTGATCTTTATACGTTTATCATCCAACCTTTAATTGAGCAAAAACACTGAATTCTGTGCGATGGAACTGAGTCTACCTGATGAACTTTCTGTTGTTGCTGCCAGGTGGAGGCACTGCAGAGAGAGGTGTGCGTGCGAAATACTCACTGGCAGCAGCAGAGGCAACGGGAGGAAGATATTCTGTCTGATCTGGACTCTGCATTATTCCACTGCCTCTTCAGAGTCGCAGAGGCAAACTCTCCTCAGGTCAGCAGGGGGAGTTAGCTGTTGTGGTTGTAAATATCTTAAACTGCCTGGACTCAGAGTACAGGAGGAGAAACTCAAAGGGTTGGAGCCCTTTTGATCTTGAAGAAATTAGTAAGGGGAGGTAGGACTTCTGGGGCAAACAGCATTTCAAATTCAGTTTAGCGAAGCACTCCATGTCCTGGTCTGAACTGCCAGTAAAAAAGTTGGTGCTCAGGTTTGTCTGTGCACAACTTAGAGTGAGGGCAAACTTTGTCTCTGTGCAAACGGGCCTTTGTTTCTTAGATTTAGTGTTTTGTTTGTGCCGGTATGCAAATATGTGCCTCTCACTTTTGAAGTTCCAAGTGTGCACTCTGCTGCAGGTCCACTGGTCAGGGAGGCAGCTGAGGGAAGCAGCCGTGGAGCTACAGGATGCAGCTCAGGCCGAAGCCCAGCGAAGAGCGGCTCAGCACTCCCACTTGGCTCTGATCCTGCCTCCACATGTGTTGCACATCCTCACACTGGGTAAATTGGCATGCAAGCTGGCAGCACGAAGAGCAAGGCGGATATTGTGCTCATGACCTGCTCTGTGGTTGTATTCAACGCTTTCCGAAAAGAGAGACGTGCCAGCGTCTCGCATCGCACACTCCAGTTGTAGAGCAATTTACATAATTTCAGTGTTCAGTGTTTTATTTGGGTTGGCAGCGTGTCTTTGTGCGTCTAGGTGATGGGGAGGAGTGGGATCAGCAGTGTGTTTGGCACGCAGAGCTCGTGTCGGGCCTTGATAAGGTGGACGTGTGTGTGGAGCAGCTGCAGCAAGACCAAGAAAAATGGATATCACAGGGAAGAGACTGGACTGCTCCGCTCCAAGCAATGGTCAGAATAATGGCACTGTGGCCTGCTGTTTGTCCCTGTAGCTTAATTCGTGACTGACACAGTGAGGCCAGATGCTCACTCCCCTCTCAGGCCGCCGGTGCCAAATGTATGTGACTCAGCATGCTGTAGGCGATGCACTCACATTGGGACACTGTCGTCTAAATGTAAATAAGACTTTCTTCTCACGCTGGCCTGTGTTTATTCATCCTCCAGGACGTAGAGCTGAGGCAGAGAGAGTTGTGGGAGCAGTGTTGCTGCCGACAGACGGAGTTGGAGGCTACTCTAAACTCTCTGCACTTTGTTAGACAACTTTCTCAGCTCCGCGCCGACACGGCTCAGGTCAAAACACACGCAGACACACAACGTAAATGACACTGAACATAAATAAACCAAAGTTTATGATGCAGGGAAAGGGATCGTCTATTTCACCATTAACTGTATGTCTGTATGTTTGTTTAAACCTGAGCAATCAAAGGAGACAGTGCTTAATGAGCTATCAAGGAGCTTCTCTCTGCCCCTGCCGGTGTTATTTTGAGCTGCCTCTCTCTTCTTGTTTGTCTAGGCCATGCTGTGTGGGAACTTTTGGTACAAGGAATACGGTCTGGTTCAGTGCAGCGTGCACAGGCCGACTGTGAAGGTCATGGGTTTGCTCCAGCAGATTGCTTTGCCTCTGCTGGAGAGACTGAACCAGGTCCTGGAAGATAAACAGCCTGTCAGCTTCTCCCCCAACACCTGCAATCAGCACATTTCTGGTACTGAATCAGCACAAGATAGGGCAACGAATACATGATGGGAGGCAGACAAATAGATATTACAGATAAACAGATAATAGATATTGTACATATTCTTATTGAGGAAGCATGTCCTTGTTTAAAAATATCACATTTTAGTAGCTACACTGAATTTTGGCTTCTCGTGTGCTATTGGATCTGTGGGTTTGATTTGTTTTGATATACCGTCAGCCCACAAGTACATTCACTCAAAGTGAGCCTGCAAGTTCCTGGATATGAATCCACAATCTGCATTTTTCCATACATGCTGTTCTGGTTAAAAGGGTGAGGCTCGTGTTATTCTGTAATTTTCTTCTTACCAACAAATCCAGTGAAAAAGACCAAAAGCAAGCCCAAGTGTTTCTTCAAAAAAACAGAAATCTTCAATATTTGAAAAAGCCTCCCTGATTTATCAAAAGAGAATTTCATCAGTCATGCATGGATCACATAGTGCTTTAAAGAGTTCTTTTTAAATGTATTTTTTATTTGATTGAAAGCAACATTATGCAGAAATTGCCATTTGATGTGGTTTTGCGCCCCCTACAGTTTCTGAGAGCAGCACCACTGTGGTCTGTAGCAATTTGTCATACGTAATGTAGATGCCGAATATAAGCCAAACTCAAGAAGTCATAACAAATTTATGTGTGAAAAACTTGTGTCTCGAGGTCAGTGTAGCAGTTTCTGATTGCGGATGTTGGAACACTGAGCTAGACGTTGTTTCTCTGTCAGTCTAGATGTTGGGTTTCGAGGTTTTCACATGTCCCAAATCCTTTGCTCGTGAAGCAGCAAGCCAGTCACACTTCCTGTTTTATTTTTAGCCACAGGACATGTATCTCCCTTTACTGCAATGTAATTGTTTTTCTTCCTGCCTAATTGTGAATTGTGCCCATAGTTTTATTTTTTTTCCGACCAAACCCTTTTGGCAGAAGCCATCATGTTGCTCTCGTTAACTTGCTGCATCACGTAGGATTCTGGGAATCTGCGTCCGTTACAGGGCCTCATTGTTTATGTTTTGACAAACAGAGGAGATGCACAATCATGGGGAAATATCACGTGTTCTATGATTTCCTAAAAGGCCACAGCTAACATTTTAGTCCCCTCTCATCTCTTGAACAAAAAAACAACATACATTAGTTATCGCTTTTGTCTATCATCCACTTTTAGCTTGTCGTCGTCGTCTCATCTTAGTCAAGAAAACAAGCTTGTTGTAAACCAAATGACCACATGTCCAGGATTATCCCGAAGTTTCATGTTTGACTTGTTTCAGGTTTGTCAACAAAGCATGCATCTGGGTTGGACATGGCCTCGATAGTCTGGACAAGCTCTGTGCCTGCGGTGAAAGGTATGCAAGAGATAGAGAGAGCAAGATAAAGCAGCTGGTCAAAAATCACCATGCAGATGTTTCCAGTGGGAAGTAGTCAATAGCTCGGGGCTGTTGTTCTGTCCCTTCAGTGTATCCTGAGAGTAAAGAATCAGGTTATTATTGTAATTCTGACAAGCGTGAAAATAACGGTGCTTACGCTAGGACATAGCTTGTGTATGATAGAGGCGCCGCGATGGAAACTTTTACGAATTGTTCATTTTCTGTCCAGTCCGGGGCTGTGTATAGAGACCCAAGTTTACATAAACAGAGGCTCGTAGCCAAGTTTTTCCACATGAATTATCTTTAATTCTGGCATGCAGTGTTTAAAAGGTCTCTGACAGTTTGTGTTTCTAAAGGAATCTCAACCCAGTCTTTGAGGGAGCCTGCCAATTTAGCTCACTCCCAGGAAACAGGTCTGCAGGCCAGCTCAGCGCCTACACACAACTCCCAAAGACACGCAGCGTCCTCTGGCATTCACTCCCAGGGTGAGAAGAAGCACAATATGTAGCTGTACTGAGTGTGAGACCCTTTGCACCCTGTGTCATCCTGTGCTGTGCTCTGCTTCAGTGTGTATAAACAAGCAATACCATATGCACCCACTGCATGTTCTCTACTATGTTCAGTCACAGACACACTCTGGAAATGGACACACACATATTTTCACATCCATGCATCCAAACATACACACACTGTAAATGCTAATTAGTTAACCTTAATTAAAAAAAAACAAACAATCATGCAAACCTGTCGCCTTAAAGAAATAAATATAGTGGATTAGAATTGCAAATAACTGAAAGTGTAATGTAGTTGTTTCAAACAGCACATTTATTCAAAGTGGCAACGGACAACTTTTCCTTCCTGTCAGAAGCTTGCAACTGACATTGCCCCACCGAAAGGGCGATTCACGTCGACAATACCGTTTTGATTACTAAACTTCTTGTGTAAGAGCCATTTCAGAACAAAGGACAAATGGATAGCGAAGGCGGCATTTGGAGGAGGGGGAGGAGCTGAAGTGAAGTGAATAGTGGTGAAGTGTAAGCTAAAAAAAAGCACACACAAGAACGGAACATTGCCTGCAAGTTCCCCCCAGCCACTTTCTCAGTTTGACTGTGAAAGTGCCACCACATTAAGTGCCACCTCAAACCACCCGGCCTTAAAGGGGAGTCTGCATCGATGCAACGCTCCTTGACTTGACTGCTTGCGTTGTGCAAATGCAACTACTGTGGATCAATTTTTAGATTTTTTATTTGTGTATTCAGTTATCTCTTTTTCCTTTCACAACTTTATCGATCGAAGTGGTGGAAATTGGGTCCCATAACAGATGCTTTGTTGAAGGACAGGAGGAAGCAGGTGAGGATGAAGAATGTGAGAGGATAGATGCCCGTCTCATAGCATCGCTTAGTTAAAAAAAGACTGGAAATAGCTAGCCTGGCTCTGTCCAAAGTCAGAAAATCTGTAGCTTTACATCCACTGAAGCTCACTGAAGAACGTGTCACATCTAGTATGAGACGTGAGTCTTCATGTGTTTTGTGGCGTGGAGCCGTGACATCTCTGAGTTTCGGTGTAACCATGAAGTTGACACAGATTCAGGGGGTTCCCTGGGAAATTACTGCAGCTGCCTGAGAAACAGTCCCAGTAACAGGCACAAAAACCACAACTTCTCCCTTCTCGTTAATCTTGTAATTTTGTCAAATGCCTTTTTTACACAACAAACATTTCAACATTCCTTTCAACATGATAATTCCAACATACATCGGCAGGTCGATAGTTTCGTTTGCACAGGGCTTACAATATTTCTCAGGTCTTTTATATCCAAGCAATTCACCATGGAAGTATTTATAAGAACAAAACAAAACAAAGAAAACAAAGTCAAATAATAGTAATAACAAAAACAACACAAACATGGATTATATATGAGCTCCCCTCACATACATATTCAACTCAATATACACGGGGCATAGCAAAAAGTAAAGATCAAATTTTATTTTAAGTTTGTTTTGTCCCACTTTACACAAGTCACATTAGACTGCCTCACAGTACCACCTGCAGTCCATTTCCTTTCTAAGTATATTATCCTTCAGTTATCAATCCCAGTGTCCTCCTATTACCTCCATTACTGGTGTCCATCTTAATTATCTCCCATGGAAATTATCTCCATGAATTAGTGACTGTGTGGGCCTGAGCGCGGATCATTAGCCTGACTTCCTCCCTCATTATACCGTCCCACTGATTTGCACAGAACAGACAGATAGTGATTTCCTCATTTAACTCTTACGAGCGAGAAAACAAATAATATATTACAAAATCTGGTATCCCAACAGAGAGCCAGCCGAGGAAAGAGCCCACCCAACCTACACATGTCTCTGTCCCCACAATCCCAGGTAACATCACAGTGTAAAACAAACCATATTCAGGACATGTGACCATCTGGCCTGTTACATCAGCTTTATCAATCCTTGGTGCTTTTGTTCTCCAGAAGATGAGTGGAACAAGCTGCTGGAGATCTCTCCTCTGTTCCAGCTGTTGAAGGGAGTGCAGCTGCAGCTGAAGGGCTGGGCCTGTGGGGCCAGGCTTCTCAGAGGAGACCTCACTGGTAGGTCAGATACCGTTGGAGTTGCCTCTCTTATTTTAACAGAGTAATGGGCCCGTAGGTATGTACCAACCCACACAACACTGCCTAACACTCATAATCAGAATTAAGCATGACACACACCTCAGAGCAAACCAAGTGAGATTTCTTCTTTTTTTTCAAATCACGGCTGAATTATGAATAACTTTCACATTACGTGAGTGACCACTTCCAGGAAAATGGTAAATTACATCTTTGTTTAAGTATGGCGCAATTTCAGCACAAGCTGCAGATTTTCTCTGTCGCCTCCATTTTCCCGCTCTGCAGAGCCTTGATGAGTCACAGATGGAAGAGATTTACTGCGCCTCGAGTGTTTAGGCATATTTTACGTTGTTTGGCTTCTGAGACTGTGAGGCTTGATTGCATGACTTTCATGGGATCAGTCTTTACTGAGGAACTGTAAAATGAATAGCTCCTGCTGTAGCAATCGTGAATAAAGAGTTTTCTATTTACCACTGTAGTGCTGTTACTCTAAGCATGTTAAAGTCGGCCTGTTGCACCACTACTGCTGTCCAGACTGAAGTATCAAATGATGGATCGTTTCTGTCCACCGAGGATGACTTTGGTGATCCTCTGACTTTTACTCCAACATGAGTTTGACACTAGAGGTTTTAAGTGTCATATCTTCACAACTTTTGGATGGATTTTTTCTGAAATTTGGTACAAACATTCATGCCTCACTCACAAACGTGTTTAGGCACCATCCTACATCAAGTGCAGGCACGTATGTGACTTGCCCCAGTGGTTACACATGAATAGGGATGGGTGTTGTAAAAAAATTAAATGATGATTTTGGAACTATTTATTTTTTATACCAATTTTTAAGAAATCTGATTCAGCAAAACATTACATTGCATACACGAGGAGAGCCCCATCTTTGGGTGTAACCTAGTGTTTTTCCTGCATGCCTCGAGAGAGCCAGTCACCAGCGCTGTTAGATCTTCAGCCCTCCAATGGGCTAAATGGAGCCTCTCAGTAGTTCTTAGAAGTTAGATGCAAATATTAGCAGCTCAGTGCAATGAAACAATCAATCAATCATGTATTAACTGCAAACTGGCAAATGTCCTACGTCTGTCTCTCTGTGCTCATTTGTGAAGATCGGCATTTTGAATTTCTGTTGTCCCTCTCTACTCAATGGCTCTTGGGCACAACAAGCATGCTGGGTGCTTATTGGCTGACGCTGATGAAAATAATTCCTTCATTATTGAAATTTGGTATCAAATAGCAAGACTTTTTTTTGATACTTTTTTGAAGTAGTATTAGTTAGTAAGAAGTATTAAGGCAGTTCAGTCGGTGCCACACAAGTATCGAAGTTCGACACCCAGCCCTACATATCACACGTGTTTCATTAAGAAAATATGACCTGGACCTGTAGATCCTTGCAGCCGTCATATTCTCTGTTGTGTCCAGACAGAGGCAAGAGTTTCATGGATGTCCTTGATGCCCAGTGGGAGTGTGAGGGAGAGCTAGTCCCTTTGGACCTGTCAGTACTTAACGCCAGAGAGTTCCTGGTCTACCAGCACGGATTATTCCTGATGCACACGTTAGATCATCTAAAACTGGTTGGTACTTTCCTTGTTGCTTAACCTTTTTTTATTCACGTTTTTATGTGTAATTTCAGTCCTGATAAAAGTCCAAAGGTGACTCAGCCTGTTTTATTGGCACTCAGGGCTTTTAAACTGACCTTCATTGTTTTGATTCCTGGATACATTACCCTCAACTTCCTTTTTCCACCCATTTTTTTTTTTCAGTGATGCTTTAGAAAAATAAATAGGATTGTTTTTCTCTTCTCCAACAGACTCCTGTCATTTCCCTTCAGATAGCAGCTAGTCTTCCAAACAACAACTACACCAACAATGCCTTCAGAAATTCCTTCTTTTATCAGGTAAGCTCTGAGCTCAACAAGATAGATAGATATTTGTACTTTATTTAAACAAATACATTGATTAATAAAGTCACATACCATAAAACAGGACCAATACAATAGAGAATACATATAAAGTAAATCCCCCAAATAGAGTTGGATCACAGTGTGTTTGAGGGTGACATGTTGCTCTCCCAGTGTAACCAATGAGAAAACAGTGTCTGTTGTGTTCACTGTATCATACTGACTTCTGGAGATAAGATGATCTAAAACCCAAGAGATTAGGTTTAAGCTGCCTATCTGGAGGCTCGAGCGTCAAAGCATTCCACACGTGAAAATGCAGCATGTCTGAAGATTAGTTTCTCACTCATCAAGAGTATTTGAACTGTGCTGCGAGCGTGCTCTCTGCAGATAACACAGCTCCTCAAAGAATCTGTCCAAGTTTGAAACAGCTCTCTAGAAAGTTGGGAAGTAGTGCCTGCTGACCTGAAACACTAAAACCCAAGTGCCGTACTCGTACCGTGTCTGCTAAGAGGGACAGGAACCACTTATCACACCACTAATCCCGGAATGCGTTTATATTATTCATTCATTATTTGCCTCTGTATTCTGTGATGTTCTGATTGTGAAATCATCTGTTTACAACTCAGAATGTGGCTAAAGGTTTCAGGAAAGACTGAAAAAATGTAATATATGAAACCAGACACTCAGGAATGGCCAGCCTCACGTGATTAAAAGTTTGGAGCCCAAAGGTGAAGTGATTTTAATGTAAAATACTCATGATTGAGTCATTTGCATGTGCATTTAAGTTTCATCAGTAAATCAGTTTTATTGTAATATTGAGAGATATAGTTTAATTATTGTTGTGATTTCCTGTATATATTTCAACTCATATAGATATTTGTGATGCTGTGCCGCCTCCATAGCCGACCCTTGTCACAGGTGAAGAGGAAGTGGTATCTTTCTGTATTCAGTGGTGTCTCAAGTCATCCATATGTGGTTGTAATAAGAAGAAAGCTGAAGGCTCTGTATGTGAGATTTTCTGTAAAGCAAACTATTGTCAACAACATGTGAAGATTTAACACTTTTGATGTAATGATCACTATGTATTATGTTGAAGAGACATATACTGAAGTTGGCATGCTAACCAGCTAACTGCGGTGTGCCCTTGGTCAAAAGCTCCAGTGCTAGCAGTTTAAACACCAACACTTCCCGGTTGTCCGACCTCCTCGTTCAGACCGCGAGATGCACTGCTAACTGAGCTACACTTAGCTGCAATTATGGGTTACTCAAGTGAAATGGTGTCCCCCTTTGACAGGTGGCCAATTCTTACATGTTGCACCTTTAATGGGGGTATAAAGATTTTAGACAGGCACTACAAGCGTCTTGTGACTACATTTGTGAGGGACATAATGTACCTTTACTCAACAACCCAGCTAGCAATTTATTGTTCTAAAAAATTTTGAGAATGTTACCTAGAATGTTCTCGTAATGTTTTCAGCGAGAAGTGTTCTTGAAGTTCCCAGAATGTTTGAGGATAACGTTCTCTAAAAACATTCTAAAATGTTTTGTGATAAACTCCTTAAAATGTTCAGTGACAGCATTGCTTGAACGTTATGCCCTAATGTTCTTGAAAATGCTCTTGGCGGGAAGTTTTCTTTAAATGGACTTGCATTTATATAGCGCTTTTTCCAGTACTCAAAGCACTTTACAGTACTTGCTCATTAACCCATTCACACACACATTCATACACTGATGGCGGCGGCTGCCATGCAAGGTGACAACTGCACATCGGGAGCAATGAGTCATGATCCTATGAGTCATGATCTGCATATGGCCTGTTGGAGATAAATCTAAAACTTGTCCGTGTTCAAACTGTAAATTTGATTATCAATGTGCAAAACCCAACATAATTACATCTAAGATACAGTAAACACCACGTGTGAGATTGTAGGCACTGGTAATAATGCCACCTGGACACCTTTCTTTTGATATTCTCAATTTGTCCTGGAAAAGTAGACACTAGGACAAATGGATCAGGGAAGGGGACAGTCATGTCAATTAAACCCCTATCCCTATATCATTCAAAAGATGTTTTGTTACACTTGGATGTTCTCACCAATTTAAAGGCCTACTATGCCTATGTGTAAAAATCAGAATGACACTGATGGCCTTTAGGGCAACTGCAGATAGCGACCTGTTGCACAGCATGGATCTGGCATTAGTTGCTTTGTAGCCGATAAAGTAATTTGCAAATGGAAACCTATCCAATTTATCAGCCCCAGGACAGCTGGGAGTCTGAATGGATTAACAGTGTCACTGTGGTGTGTTTGGTCCTGTTTTGGCTTGCATTGGATTTTCTGAGGTAACTTTGCTTGCTTCCCTGGATCTGGCATGGGTTCATGACATTTTATAAAAAAGATCTGTCATCTGTTATCTAAGGTCTTAAAAACACCCTGAAAACATTTTCCAAGTGTTGCTTACAGAATGTTTTTCCTTTGTTATCATTTAACATTGTGGGAATGTTGTTAACAACATCACCAAAACATTCTCAGAATGTTGCAGACAAAGTTTTCTCCCTTTGTTAACAAATCACATTACAGGAATGTTGTAGAAAAAATGTTTTGTGAACTGAGGCCTTAATAACATCCCAAAAACATTTTCCAAGTGTTGCTTACAGAATGTTTTTCTTTTGTTATTATATAACTTTGTTGAAATGTTTTATAAAAAACGTGACATAGTCTGAGGGCCTAATATCATCCTGAAAACATTCTCTAAATGTTGCTCTCAGAATGTTCTTCCTTTGTTTTCATGTAACATTCTCAGATTGTTTTATAGAAGAACATTCTATAATATGTTACCTGACCGACATCCCCAAAACATCCCAAGAATGTTACAGCTAAAACTTCCTCTCTTTGTTAACATATCACATTACAGGAACGTTTTAGAAAAATGTTTTGAGATTGTAGGCCTTAATAATATTCTGAAAACATTATCCGTATGTTGCTTTGACAGTGTTCTTCCTTTGTTATCGTATAACATTGTGGGAACATTTTATGAAAAACGTTTTTGGAGGTCTTAAAAACCTGCCAAAACATTTTCTAAATGTTGCCTTAAGAATGTTATTCTTTGGCTATTTTGTAACATTATGGGAATGTTTTATAGAAGAACATTCTATAATCTGTTACTTCAACAACATCATCTAAACATCCCCAGAATGTTGCACCTAAAACATTCTTCCTTTCTTAACATTTAATATAGGAACGTTATAGGAACATTATTTGAAATGATAAACAGCCTTAAAATATTCTTTGAACATTAGATAAAAAACGTTTTTTTAAAACATAATAAGAACTTGCAGGGAATGTTAGCCAGTGTTGTGGGAACATTTCCTGCTAGCTGGGTACATTTATCAGATAGTTGCTAGCTAGTTCCAACTTAAACTTCGGCCAGCTACAAATTTGAAATACTGCTGACGGGTTCATGGACCAGCAATGATCATCCAACATCATCACATATGATGATATGAACATTTTTTTGTTGTTATGAAGAATGTTACTTAATGGGGCTCAGTGGATCATCTGTGAATGTGATAGAAGCCAGGGTGTTTGCGTGTGCCCAATTTCTAACCTAACATTAGCTACTGTTGCTTGCTGTTGGCTCACAACCCTCTACCCTCTCCTTAGGGTTTGTCCCATGGGACCTAATTTCGGAACAATTAGTACAGCAATCGTTTGTCAATTAAAAAGATAATTTTGCAAGTCAAGAAGGTTGCAGTTAGTCGAGAGGGAAGTAAAAGAACGTTTTGTGTAAAATTACTCAGAGATCTACATTGACAGCTACAGTTATGTGAGGTAGCAAATCTGTGGCTCTACAAGGTTTTGGTTGTGGCTTTTAGTGACTGTTAAACAAGACAATGTCACTTACCTGAGTGATGAGTGTGTGGGGTCTTTGTAAAACCTACTTTCAGAGCATTACATTAGTTTTATGACAAAAGTTGAAAAATGTGCTTTTGAATTGACAAACATTGTAGTGCAAGAGTTACTGTATATTGTACGTATCATGCGGAAGGGTTGGGGCTTTGCCTCTCTATAGGCAACACACCACGTTATACTTCGAGCCACTTTAAACAGGAGAAATGAGGGCGTAGAATAAATGCAGTATAATGGAGGACATCCTCTACTTTGTTATTTTTTTCTTATGGAAATACTGATAAAGAACTCAACATACATGTTTTGTTTTAATCAGTAAATACTTCTGGAAATTCTGCTTTTACATATCAGTCTTAATTTTTCAATTAAACTTTTTCCTGTACACTGAGAACAGACTTAGTTGGAATCAAATGTCATTGTTTGTGCAAACATACTTGGCCATTAAAGCTGATCCTGATTCTGATATGGTGCATGAAACAAACCGGAACAGATGCTGCTGCTCCACTGTCTGTCCCATGTCAAGGTCTGACATTCTGACATGCTGTGGTGAAACAAACCAGCACCTCCGTCGGCACTCCGACCCAACATTCTCTATACAGGAAAACTGAAGCAAATCAGCTCAGACAAAAACCACAACAGCAGCTTCCTGTATCCATCGGTTGTTTACATGTTTTGGGAGATCTCACATATGTCGAAGGGGTGAGTCAGGGCCTTCTTTAAAAAGACTTTATTAAACATCCTGTTCTGCCCTGCTGATCTCTGGACACGAAAGACTTTCACCCCTCTCTGCTCACAGGGGAGAGTGGTCAGACTACAAGAACCCTCAAAACCAGTAAATACCTCAAATTACACAACCTTTACGCCTCCTGCATGGGCTCAGGCTTATAAAGTTTTTGTCTGGGTTCTCAAGTTTCAACATTTCGGATTCCTTTGGAGTTTGAATAGATCTGGCATTCCTGACTGAAGGAGCAAACCATCTGGAGGCTGTGCCCATTTGGCAAACACAGGCTTTAAATTGAGATTTTGCAATATTTCAAGTTTAGCCCTTGTTTTGTATTGACTGCTTGTGTAGTATAGCACAAAGAGAGATTTAATGTGCACAAATACAACCCCAGTTGCCATCCAGAATTACGAGCCCTTAAAGGGATAGTTCGTGTTTGTTGAAGTGGGGTCATATAAAGTACATTTCTATAGTCGGTCTGTTCCCCACCGTAATCACCGATCGGCGCAGGCTCAGTTTGGAGAAGTAGAGAGTAGAAAAAGTGAAATAAACCACCTCAAACAAGACTCACCTTAAAAAATCTATAACAGTTAAAGTGTACGTTGTATAGGCCTGTCTAACAGCGACGTAAAACGGTGTGAATTTTCCCTATACAACATACACTTGAACTGTTATAGATTTTTTAAGGTGAGTCTTGTTTTAGGTGTTTTATTTCGGCTCTCTACTTCTCCAAACTGAGGCTGCGCTAATCGGTGATTACGGAATGGAACAGACTGTATAGATTTGTACTTTATATGACCCCACTTCAAAAAACACGAACTATCCCTTTAATGGGAGACATTACAATCGATCCTTGTTAAGTGCAAAAGAGCTTTATAGCATACATTAGAGATGTTTGTATCAGTGAAGTAGGCTCCCCGTCTTAGCGACCTCTTTTTCTCATTTATGGTATTCATCATATATTCCAGTAAATCTTAAATGTAAATTGTAAACCGAGTCCTTCCATTTCGTTTCAAAGGGACAGACATGCACTGATTGACTTATACGTGTGGTGTGATGTGGCGCCGTGCTCACTTTTTTAGGGAATTATATCTTTCCTTTGTCTCAAACTGGCACCTCCACCTGCGCTCCTACCAAACACTGTCCACACAGGAATATTTAGGCAAGCTCAGACAAAACCACAACAGCAGCTTATCCCATGAATTGGAGGTTAACATACTTTTGGAGGCATCGCTAATGTCAAAGGGGCGAGTCACGACTTTTACATGTGGTGCGATGTGTCAGCATGCCAGCCTTTAACAGGGAATTATACCCATGCTGCCTTTGTGCAGCTGTCAGCCATTACTGAGAAGAGACTCCCAGTTGCATGTCAGTGACTCTGCTGGTTCTGTTGACAGGAGGCAGAGGAGACCCTCTTTGTCCGTCGCCAGAGGCTCCAGTCAGTTGGAGGCTTCTCTCTGCTGCTGCTCCACTGTCTGTCCCATGTCAAGATTAAAGACATGAGCTCTGACTCAAGTCCTGCCTTCCAGAGGCTTTTCTTCAAGGTACAGGTGAACACTCAAAGTGTGCACCAGTCATTAATGGTTAAGCTTTTTGGTTGGATGTCTTTTACGAGTATGAAATTTGTTTCTCTCTTTTTTGTATATGTGTGTATATATATATATATATATATCTATATATATATGTGTGTATATATATATATATATATATATATATATATATATATATATATATATATATATATATATATATATCACAGATACTGCAGGAATGTCTAGGAGAGCTGTTTCAGGCCAGGTTGGGCAGACCCCCTTCTGGACAGGAAGCCAATTTGTGTGTGTTGTTTCCGGACCAAGGCGATTTAAAGGGGACTCTGTCGGACTCTCATGCTGCCTCCCTGCTTTACAGGCTTCACAAACCAAATAGAGGATTGCTATCTGAAGATGTAAGAATGGAACACTTCCTTTAACTATCATCATTTGCAAAAGCAACTTCATTTTAAAGGTGCATTATTTAGACACACTATTTTACTTTGTTTATAGTTGGTGGACCCTGCCTATTTTTCACTTTGTACTATCACATCATTAATGTTGTAAATATGAAAATTCTTTCTCCAAAAACTACATAGTGCCCCTTTAACTTCTGATAGATGCATTATTGTTTAGTATTGCACAATACCTTTGGCAGGAGAATAAGTCGTGAGTCGGAGAGTAAATGGTCTGCCTTTATTTTTTTTCTGTTTTTGATTACGAGAGCAGGAAGTAAAGAAACTTCAGAAGAGGCACAGAGAGACGTCTCTGTTCTATCAGCTCGAAGGACTTTTGAGAGAGAAGAGCTCTGAGGCCACAGAGGGAGGCAAAGGAAACAAGATTGGGTAAACCCATGTAGAGACAGTTGCACCCTCACATCCGTGTGCAATTTCAAAGTATGAAGTTTTAAAGTCTACACAAATTTAAGAACTTAAAGAAAAATTCAAGAAATTCAGGCAACATGCACCAAAAACCAGTCTTTACAAAGTCACATGTTTTATATCAGTAAAATGAGAAGCAATGCCAATGGAAAAGTTTCACTGACAGGCTGAGACAGGTCTAACCACTCCTCGTCATGACATGAAATGTTTAAAGGGCATATTAGAAAGGTTCTCTGCCCTTTCAGGTAGATGATTTCATGGTACACTGTGAGGAATACTTCATTTATAGGCATTATTTTATTCTTGATGGTTTTTGAGCGAGTTACCACGACTTTAACCTAAACTTGATCCAAAAAACGAACCCTAAACCTCAAAACACATTTCAATTCAGTTTGCATTGCTTTGTCAGAATACGATAATACCACCAATTTTCATGATTCATTTGTCAAAGTTTGAGACGGGAGGCAGGGCTGTCACACTTTGTAGTCTCCGTCTTATGTAATATCATTTATGTACATTATGTTGTGACTTTCATATGAGGGGCGGAAAAAAAAAAAAAAAAGAAAAGCCCAGCCCAAAAATATGCAACTTGTTTTTGTGTCACTTAAAAGCATGGTTTCCACTCTAGTTAACAGCCCTCATTTTAGCCACTACTACTGGATAAATGTTTGATTTTTTTTGTTGCTTGATGTTTTATTTTTGTTCTGTGTGCACTTGTTTGTTTTGGAAACTTGATCGCCGATTAAAACAGAGAAGTAAAAGAATTAATTAATAATAAAACTCACCTGTTTGTGCATCCGTACATAAAACCGACAAGCTCGGTCTGAGGAACGTCACAGTATTTCTCATATCCCTTCAATTATTGCAATCACAAAAACAATCTGTTTTGCAGTATTTATTATTTTTTTTAAACAAAACACAAAACATGAATCACAATGTAAAACACATGTAGACACATTGCATGTTTCTTTCTTTCACCACCACAAACAATGCATTATAATGCCATGGGTGTGTTTACAGGAGCTTGATTAAAAGGGGTACACAGGCAAACATATTCAGGCAACCTATGTTTTCGCACACATAAAGACATCTGTTTCCATTTAGTGGTCCTTTGTGTGGGGGGAGGGGAAGTCCATTGGAGCCAAAAGCTTTGCTGATATCCAAACATCTGCAGGCAAAAAAAACCTGCAGCTTCATTTTTGTGAGGTGGCTTTGATAGCGATGATGATGATGATCAAAATGATTCCACACACCAGTCCAACGATATTTAGGATCTTGGCTGTCCTCGATGCATCTGCTGCTTGAGCCGAGTCTCCGGCAGCGTTAGAATTTTGTGCCTGCGAGTATCAAAATATGTTTAAAGTTTTGTGTGGTTCTACTTGAAAAAATATTAACAAAATGATCAATTTTGCAAAAAAAACAAAACAAAACAAAACACGAAAATATTTTTATTTAAAAATCATTGCAGGGCATCTCTGAGAACACAGTAGTAGAGAGCAGTACATTAAGACAGAGAGAAGAAGTGTAGTGCTTAGGAGGAGTTGCCTACCTTGCAGGAGCAGATGAGAGCAGCAATCCCCAGAGGCAGACAACAGCACAAAGTGGTAAAGATGGACCATCCTAGGTAGGATGGAGCAACAGCACGGTTCTGACCCTCCATAGTGGTTCTTTATCTCACTTGAAGTTGATGGGAGTTATGCTCTGTTGGCCAATGCCTGGATCCAATGGCTGGTGGGCTCTGTGACCCACACCCTTTTATCCTCCGTGGGTGTGGTTTAAGGCGTTGCTTAAGAATACCAGTGTAGAGAAAAGTAAACTTGTTGGCTCTTCCTGTGTTGTAACTTGAGATTTTACTGGCTGGAGTGACTAAAGAAGAGGACACCTCAAGTGCTGTCTTTTTATGTAATGATATTTAAGTACATTCTGCTTAAATGATTGTGATATCATAAGGAATGCATATTTTGAACAATGTCTTTCATTGATGGTTGGCTGCATCAACAACTTATTACTGGCTTATCATGAACAATATATTAAATATGTTGGATGTTGCCAGTATTGAAACCACTGACACAATTTATGTGCAGTGCAAAATCAGAGTGGGCTCCAACAGGAGTTAAAAGAACAGCAAAAGTAAACACCAAGTTACTTGATTGGTAAACTAAATACCACAAAATAATGACTTTAATTGATAATTTCAATTGCAGAGCTCCTGTCTATCACTATTCAGCAGCTGACACATCAAAATCCAACCCACCCCAAGGTTACTAAATGGCTAAAATGTGATAACATCTGTTTGTATAGAATGTCGTTTTGTATTCTTTAAATTACAAACTGCTTGTATATTAATAAAAAGACATCGTCTCATCTTCTCAAAACATTTTATTTTAATATATTCCACAAGCTATTTTCAGTTTATAACAAGATACATGTGATGTACTTGTGGCCATCTCTGATTGTCAGTTGATACATTTTTAATTAGTTAAATTCTCACCGACCATTAAATAATGCCACATTAATCATTAAAGGGATATTCTGGTGTAAGTTTAATCCATGGTCTAACACACCATGACACCGAGTAAGACCAAGATCAAGTTTTCCGACCACTAGCATATGCAGGTTTAGCAACCATGGAAAACGCTGCACGATAACAACACAGTCTATGCCCCCAACAACAAAGCACCATTATTTGTAGCTATGAGTGGCTTTTTGATGGTGGTTTCTTGGTTGGAGGCATAGACTGCAGTATATTGTGCGTTGCTAAAACTACATAAGCTAGCGGTCTGCAAACTTGATCTCTCGTGGAGGGGTCTTACTCGGTGTCACGGTGTGTTAGACCATGGATGAAATTTACACCAGAATATCTTGTGACATGTAAAATTGCACTTCAGCCAAATAACTTTTGTTTTTAACAAACAGAATTAAGCTATTATTAAGGTTCCCTTTCCCAAACACTTTCAATTTTTTTTTATTACAATCATGTAACCAGAAGAGTTCTATTGTTACCATCATATTGCCATAGTGTTCCTTTTATGAACTATAAAGTATGAATTCATCTTCAGTCCTACCTTAAATCACATAATCTCACAGGAGTAACCGTTACACCTGCCTGTGTCTGTACCTGAATGTCAATGTACCTGAATGTAGCTGTGCACACCTGTGGTACCAGATGGGAAATGTTAAACTGTCATACCAGAGGCTTAAGATTATCATATGTTGATATATGCGAGTCAACAGGAGTGAATGTGTGATCTTACAGAGCACATATTAAGAAATAAATGCTATAATTGGGCTTCCTGGTGCATTAAAAACAACTTGAATTGAACACAGCATGAGAATGTTCAAGCTTCACCTGCAAGTCACTTCAAATGTCGGGGGGCGGGAGAATAGCGTATCACTGTCATCATCATAGCCTAGAAGATGTCATGTGAAACCTTTGACCCACAGTTTTGCTGATTATGTCAGGCAATTAATTTAAAAGAGACTGCATCAACTAACAAACTAACTACTGATTTGAGCATCACAAAATGGTCAGATCGTAACACAGTTTTGTAGAGGACAACATTGTACTAATTGCAATAATTATTGCACATTTGGCAAAGCTGATGTACGTAGGTCTTTCGGTTTTGGTTTGACTGTACATAAGAAACTCTGTTTTTCATCGGACAGTATGTTTGTAATCTACATGTGTGCCTGAGGGAGGGACATTTACCTCGAGCATCATTAATATTTAAAGTAACTGGATGACTTGTGTGTAATTGCAGCTTAAAAGGTTTTCTAATAGTCACCGCTTCCAATAAGATGAAACCAAAACATTAAGCATCTTCTGTAGACTGATGCTCCACAAGAGAGATCATCAGCTCAACATGCACTCTGATTCAGTGTGGCAGCACAGTTTCAGCTGTAAGTGGATTCTTTCATTCAGCCGAGTTTGTCATCAGTGGTTTGCTCCTTGTAAATACACGTTGGCTCTGGGGAGTAATAACTGTTTAGATGTCACACATCGACAAAAACTTACACTCCTTATACATTTTGTCATGATTCATTTCAAATTGAAGAATTAACTAAATGTGATGTCTCTATAGACAAGCGGAAACCTGCAGCTATCTTCCCACCACAGAAAAACCACAACCACCAACTGCCAGGAAACAGAACTTATGGGTTTCTTCCAGCTCCCCTCTGTGACTCATTCATGCAGGACGCAAACAGGAAAATACAAATAAGACTGATGATGTTCATATTGAACATACACATCTTCATAAATAAATACGTACAACCAGCATTATGACTCACGTACATGCTTAGAGACAAATAGCAATAGGTGGAGGAGAGGGGATCAGTTTGATTATTAATTTGAATACCATTTCAGTGTTCAACAGTGCACAAAAGTTTAATTTAATAAAGTCAGATAATGTTACTTCTAATAATTAGTCCTTCAACGTGCAACTGTCATCTGCAAAGTGTATTTGCTTTATTTCATTTGTGCAACTTTGTCATCTCACATTTGCTTCCGGTCCATTCAACACATTGACACCCCCAGTGTTTTCTCACTTCTCTTCCTTTTGTTTTAAAAATCATCTTATCATCATCATCATCATCATAATCATCATCATCATCATCTACTCGTCTTCATTGCTGGTGATTACACCACAACACAATACCATAGTCCAATCCTAATAATGTTTGTTGGTTTCCTGATTGAAGATCAGCAATTTTCACATTCACGTTTGTCAATAGCAATCAAGAATATTATTATTATTATTATTATTATTATTATTATTATTATTATTATTATTATTATTATTGTTACCATTTTTAACAAATTCCTGCCTCGTTTGAAAATGATCTCCTCCTACAGATTTAACACCACAGTCTTCACATTCACTCCGTATCATCCTCATGTCTTGAAGATCAAAAGTTGTTGTCCCTTTTAATACTTCGCCATGAAGCCTCAAGGTCTTATAACTCCAACATACAATTTCCCATCTACACCAAATTGCTCAAACATGTAGAGGGTGTTGCCCCGAATAGGTCTCTGCATCAATACTAAGTCAGCCATTTTGATTTTGGCCGCGATTTTGAGATATTTCCAGACCTCTTCCAACAGATTTAACACAACACTTCACAGTCACTCAGTATCATCCTCAGACCATGACAATGAAAAGGTCCCAAAAGCTTTCTCCTACGTCATACCTGCTGGCTGTGGTGGTGCCGTACATTTCAATTGTTTGCCATAAAGCATCAAGTCTTTCTAACTTCGACATACAATTTCCCATCTACACCAAACTGCACATACACATACACATCTAAAGGGTGTCGCCCTGAATATATCTGTGCATCAATACTGTGTCATATCCATAGTGCCACCCATTGGACACAGGAAGTCAGAAAAGCATCATCTGATTGACATGACATTTACTGCTTGTTTTCTCTGCATCATACACTACAACATGACATGCATGTAACAGGTGAGCGCGCAATCCGAAGGCTGCGCAACTTGATGTGCGCGGCCTGCGAGGGCCCGTTCGTCGCTGCTTGCAGCTTTGATTGGATTGGATTTGCTGTAGTTCCAGAAATAGTAACTTGGCCTGATGATGCTCTTCATTTAGGTTACAACAGTTTTAATATTTGTTCTATGTATTTCAAAACAGTGCTTTCTTTTTATCCCTTAGGCAAAATTCTGGGATCAAAATTCAACGTAAGTAATTTCCAGTAAGAGGAACTAGATTATCAGAAAGAGACTGTCAAACTTTCCTGTGCACTTAGCATGCAGTGCAGTTTGGAATGAGATTCATCCTTTTTCAGATAACATTACGAGAAAGACCGGGGCTATGAGCGGATGTTCTGTGCGATGGCAGATAAATGGCGAGGGGCTGTTTGATCAGTGACAGCATTGTGCTGCCTGTATCTGTTGATATCTGAGACATGGCACTGAAGCATCAACAGCAGTTGGAGGAAAAGCCTCTGTCTGGACTGTGAGCCACAACAGCTCCAGACACACTGTCCTGTGTCATTCCAGGCATACTCTACTACCATAGCAGCTCGTATTTCTCAACAGCTGACGTGACCTCAAGAGCTCTGCTAATTATTCTCACAGACAATGCATAACAGCAGCTAGAAGCTGAATGCTAGCTTGTCATATGCAAGTTTCTTTGTCTCTGCATTTGACAGACCTTATAGATGCTGTCTGCATCTTGCTATTTAAAGACTTTTAAGAGCCTGCCACTATGGAATGTGTGACATACAAGCACAGGAGTTCTTACAAGACATCCGGTACTGCCCATTCAGTTTGATGGCTAGTAACGGAGCACAGAGAGTGAACTCAGTGTTGTGTCTCTGGAATGTTTTCACCCTCTCCGACATTGTGCAAATTAAGATAAAGGGCCTCTCTGTCTGTGGTTGTTATTGACTGGTAACCATGAGGACACTGGCCCTGCAGGCTTTGAGGTCAGCGCTCCCATTCCTGTTTAGGACACTTGATGAAATCCAGTTGTGATGTTTCCCACTCTTAATTACAATGTGTGATTGTGAAAGCATGTATTGTTCACGCTACAAGTATCTCTAGCACAGTGTTTATCCTCATCTAACTGCTGGACACAACTTTACTGGAGCAGATTTCCTCCAGAAAATGCAACAATAACACAATTTATAATCCGACTCTTTTAATGACTGAATCCGGAAATGTGTGGTTTACGTTCCTGACAGCTACAGCGAGAAAAATAAGAAATCAATTTGTAGCATATAACACCCCTGGAATATTCACAAAAATGGTACATGGCACTTACTCTGAATGGGTGGTGCATTAACTGCAAGTGGGCAGGAAGTTGTGGTCAGGAAGCTTGAAATTGATAAGGGTGGATGAGAATTGGCCACATTAATTAGAAAACTATATAGAAAAGAGCCTCATAATTGCGCTTCAGATCAGTCTTTTTGAGCACAAAAGAGAAGGGAAGAGAACTATTTACAGAACACACAATAAATATCGGTCAGCTCTCCAATGTAATGTTAGAAAAAAATCTACACGTCTGACTGGGAATGATGTGAACATCAGTCCTCTTATTATATGTCTCAGGACCAGGCAGGTAAAGGCTGACCACAACCACACTGCTGTTTCCTGCCGATGGAAAAATCTATACCTGGTCTGTCTGTATGGGTGATATGTTAGGAAAGTTTAGGGCAGTGAAGGATCATGTTGCAGTCATTACAACTGTGTCGATGAATGTCAACAAACAGATACTGTTGACTAGGGATAGTACCGGAAATATCTGTCTGTGGGATTTCAAGAGATTTGGGCTTAAAAGACAGACAAGCAATGGGCCTGAAGTTGGTGGCGTGTGTCATTGTCAGTAGTGCTTGTAAAAAAACATCTGCAAAGGTGTCTTTGGGAAAGATGGATGGGATGCTACACAACTCCGACCTGAGGAGAATGCAGGCCAGAAAGATGAGACGCCGAAGGGATAAGAAACTCTGAAATGCCACTCCCAGACTTCATCTTCACCATATCTCATCACCAATCTGGCAGGAGCGGAAACCTCATTTTTAGCAGTATGTGGGCCAGGTGAATGTATCTGGTGTATCCCCCCCGCCCACTTGTTCTGCACTATGTAACTCCAATGAGAGGGTCGGATCACAGCGTTATATACATGTTTACTTCAACACACACGTTTTCAACACGTAACATTGTTATGATTTATGTATTTTGTTTGTAGTCAGCACATACATTACATCTGACTAACTGTTACAGACCTGGGATTTGACAGTGAATCTCAAACTGTGGTGTTGGCTTAAAAGCGACTGCAGGGGACTGCAGTTAAATTATTAATTTCGCAGTACCATTTCACAACAGTGCACAAAAGTTTCATGGCAAATCTGATAATGTTACTTCTAATAATTAGCCCTTCTGTCACGCTCAGACAAGGAGAGAGGACTCAGATGCAGAATGATTGATGTAAAGACAGGTTTTATTTTACTGATCTGTAACTCTTTAGTATGTATGACAAATCAATGGCTATGAAATTTCTATGGAGACAGACAAGACATACAAGACAGATAACACATAAAACGGAAAACGCTCCCGAGGGAGGAATCTATACTATTCTTAAATACTAGACTATAAAACTTAAATAGGAAACAAAAACTCTCCGAAGAGGTCAGCTCACAGGCTATGAAAAATTTCTACACTGAGTAATAAAAAGGTACAACAAAAAGCGCTCCACACGGAGGGAAACAAACGGCTATCAAAATCCTAAACTGAAAACCAAAACTCTAACCACAAACTTTAGAAACAAAAAAACAACCAAAGAGAACAAATTCAGAAAATAAAACTTGGCGATACTTGACTTGGGATTTACAATGCAAGACGACGAAATACTTCTGCGACGCAGACAGGGGAAGACAAAGACTTTATACACATGAGAAAGGGGAACACAGGTGAAAACAATCAAGGATCAGGGGTGACGTCAGACTGGGGACACAAGAGGAAGGGCAAGTGACCTGAAACGAGAGGAGAGTTACTTTTCAAAATAAAACATGAAATTCACAGGACAAAAACCCAAGACAGGACATCCCTCACGGCGTTGTGACACCTTCATCCCCATGCAACTATTGTCTGACTAATGTGTTTGCTTTGTTGCAATTGTGCAGCCTTGCTATCTCACTTTTACTTCCGATACATTTAACACATTGACACTCCTCAGTGTTTTCTCACTTCTCTTCCTTTGTTTTTTAAAAAAATGTCACATGCATCAAATTCACTCTGCCTTTACTGCAGAGTACGTTGGTCAAATATGGTTAGTATAGGACAGTGAATCTCAAACTGTGGTGTTGGCTTAAAAGCAACTGCAGGGGGGATGGGTGACTCAGTGAAACTAAACTGGGGAAATACCATTTATTTATTATCGAGCATTATCGAGTATTATCGAGTACCGTGAGCAAGATACTGAACCCCACATTGCTCATCAGTGAGGGCCCTGCGATGAGCTGGCGACTTGTCCAGGGAGTACCCTGCCCTCGCCCTGAGACAAGGCTGGGATTGGCTCCAGCAGCAACACCCCGTGGCCCCATGCTGACTATCACTCAATTGAAATTCTCCATCCTTTTTAAATAGTTCCCCTATTGTTAACCATTGATTGGGTTGGGAACTTATTTTTTTGGCTTCTGAAGCAAGCCCAGAACTGCTGGACCCAATGAAAAATGCCACATATCCATATAGACATCAGAATTTGTTGTAGTCTTCAGCTGGTGAGGCTTATTAAAGCTGGTTGTTTATTAATTCTCTTTTCAAGAGTCTTCGTTTACCCACTTTATGTAGACAAGTCCACGCTTACTCCTTCCTTTAGTTATGGCAACAGTAATGCCCATCCATTATAAAATGAGTTTTAGCTAATTAAGAAAAACATGTTTAACAGCTGATTCTTTGTGTGCCTTTAACCACAGGGAGGCAGTATTGATCTACTGCTGAGGAGAAGAGAGGCAGGAACATTAAAGCGTTAGTGGATATATACAGTGTCTCTGGCCACTCTGTACTCAACTCACAGCACACAGGCTACGGATGCACTGAATATGTGTGCAGGAAAAGATGGGACCCTGAAGCACTTTGAGTCTAACAAAGAAAATATCAAAGAGTAATGGTGGCCATGAAATGATTTATATAGATAATAATAAAAAACCACCAACACATTTGACAATTCTGTTGTTTTGGATCGAGGCCAAAGAATGACCACTTAAATGCAGAGTGACAAGTGCAGCCTTCAGGGCTTTTGTGAAATATCACAATCATGCAGCGACATCAACAAATGTGTACTTGTGAGAGTGTACTTATGTCAGAGTGACATGTAAGTGATGGAGTGATCATTTTTAATCAACAGATGACATTTAGGAGGCAGCTTGCAGTGCAATGCATAGATGATATTCCTCATGACAAGCTTTGTAAAGTAACTGTTTCGTTATATATATATAAGTATATATATATATATATATATATATATATATATATATATATATATATATATATATATATATATATATATATATATATATTGCAACGTCTGTATATGCAACTTAGTTTAGATAGGTATTTACAAGGACACCTGATATTCTTACATTAAAGACTTGTACTGTGGCACAACATTGACTTGCAGCTCCCTTTAGTTCAGGATTATATGAGCAACCATGAAGGCATCACATTACCATAGAAAATAAAAAAGTGTGCCTGAAGTCAGTCCAGCTTGTCTAAAAGCTAAGACAAAGCTACCTAGCTCATTAAATAACCAATGTAGGTTGTAAGTGGCAAAGGCATGATGGACCAACTTGAAGATTTTAAGAGTTTTTGAAGAATGTTGACAAAATGAGTGAATAATATGTCTTGGAACAGAAACCGAACAGCTCACATTATTGTACCATCCTACACAAACACAAGCTTCTGAGTTGGGAAGATGTCATAAAATATAGGAACATCTGTCTGGTCTTTAAAATCTTGCATGATTTAGCTCTCCATCCACTGCACTCACTCATAAACCAACACAGCACTGTTCGGATCACTAGAAGCACCACACGTGGTGCCTTATCAATCCCACAAAAGAAAAGTACATTTGGCCAGTTATCATTCTCTGTTAAAGCAATACATAATTGGAACTCACTTCCCACCCATATCAAAGATACACATACATACTCCACTTTTACAGCCAAGTTAAAAACATGGCTTGTTGACAATTACACCTGCACACACTAATATATGGCTGTGTGTTATCTGCGTCATGGATGCTGCCTGTCTACAGTGTGTGATGTCTGTCTGCACTCCTGAATGTGACTGTATTTTGTGCTGTTTTGTATGCTTTGATTATGTGTTGTCTTTGCATGATTGTACTGATGTTTCATTGTTTTCTCTTATCTTATCTTATTTTATTTTCATTGATTTATCTTGTCTCCTAGCTGTCCTAATGCTCTCTTTTTAAGCAGTGTGCTGTAATATGTTGTTTTTGCTTTTTTTTTTGTTTGTTTGTTTTGTTTTTTAGGGTGCCTATTGTCATCTGGCCGGGGACTACAGCAGGATATTAGCCATGTTGGCTAAAGCTCCCCTTTTTACTGTTGTTGATGCAGTTGATTAATTGGGATTGTCTTCGATATAATAAACTAATAAACTAAACTAATCTAAATATTCCCGTAAGCCTTATAAACACTTTAGCTAATGGCTGACTTATGTTTGTGCACAGGGAAGCAAAACTAGCTAACATCGTTAGTTGGTGAACTAAGCAGACAGATCACGTATTGTGATGTGTTAACCTACCAGAGAAGTAACTGGCATACTAATATGTGATGATCACCTAAAATTGTGACTAATAAGTCTCCTATTGGTTCACCAAATAACTGCTAGCTACGATAATAAAGTATATAAAGTATATTATATGTGCAGATAACAATATATGTGATTGTTATTACTATGATGATGATGTAAACAGTAAAGTTTATATTATTAAACCTTTTCAGGTGAGCTAGTGAATGATCTTCGAAAGCAATGGCGAAAGCTGATTGCTACATTTCTGCTTTGAATTAACCCCGAGTGACAGAAATCAACACAAAAACCCCACTACTCTATCCTTGCATTGGAAAGACAGGCACACAAAGTCCCCCAAGATGGAGAACAGCTCCCTCTGCTCCATCCTTGCCTGTCTATCTGTCTGACCATTGCGCCAACACAATACACACCCCAAATTGCTTCCGCTTGCTTTTCTAAAGTGGTTGTGAATGGCTGAGCTTAGACATACTCCGAGACACTGTGGCAGCCTTTTCCATATGTGTATGACTGTGCATGTGAATGTGGGCTGTAAAGCACTTTGAGCGGTCAGTAGACAAGACAGGTGCTATATATGGTGAACGTCCGTTTACCTTTCACATATGCACAACGCAGACTTTCTTGTTGCATTTTCTATTACGTCCCTCTCGTCATATAAGATGGATCATGATGTACTTTAACTTGTACGTAGTGACCACGAAGGAACAATAATTTAATCGCTCTTTTTTTGCGTTTTGCCGAGTCTGCAGAAGGAAAGGTCAGTGTGAGGTTATTTGGTTGTCTCTTGCACTGAATTGGCACCGACTTACTGTGTTTGTCCCCGTGGGAAAGAGAAGCTTCTCCGAGTCAAACCAAAATAATGGCAGTAAACATACTCTTGCATCCTGTTTTTCAAGGATAAGCGAAGAAAACACTGAAGGACTTAAAACATGTCATCACTAAAAATGTACAAATGTAGCTGTACGTGGTGAGAATGTTTTGTCTAATGATACTTTACTTCAGCGCTCTGTGTATTTTCAAAGAGAGTAGCATGCCTGTACAAATGCAGATAGAAAAGTTTCACCCTACTTGGCATTGCATCAGCTGCATCCTCGACCATGACGCACCCGAATTCTTAAGTTGACTCATTCATTCCTTTTGATCATGACTAGAAATTTCTCTTTTCATTCATTCTTTATATACCAAACCTACGCGTCTTCTGATTTTCATTGTACTTTAAGTACATTCTTGTGACATCTGGAGCCGTTTTATTCATGCGGCCGCATTTAAGTTTCATGCAGACATGACATTTTACTGAGGCACAGAGAGATTTTTGAATCAACCGCACCTGTTTGGCAGGTTGGTGATTCACCATATGTGGTAGTGGGAAAACTTTTTCTTCTCAAGTGTGACCACATTTACACACTATATTTTCCACCTGGCTAGTAAGACCAGGTTAGCCACCCCCATCTTTGTGCTATTTTTTTGAGTTGGCAGAGGTTTGACAAAGTTGTGTAATGAACTCCTCACTCCTTTATCAAACTGTCAGTACGTCATGGTGAGGAGGAGTGAGGTCTTTTACAATGCTGGGTGGGTGGTATGCTAGTGTGTTTAGTACTTAAATTAATATAAATCATTGAGTATAAATAGCAGTTCATCAAAATTAGTCAAACGTAATGGTTTAGACCAACAAGGCATTTCACTGTTGACATCTGCAATTAAATATTGGACCATGTGGGAGAAGCCATACAAGTGGGAGTCAGCTCTGCAGGACATCTGTATACCAAGAAACCCCTGTGGTGACCTACTAGCACTACTTTCTCATGAATATACATCATTCTAGTCCCAGCACCGTAATATGTGATGTTGACCATAAACCGTATACCTCTAACCTTAACCCAGGAAATCAAAAAAATTGGGGTTGTATTTGGATCTGCATGAAATTGTACTCACTCACTGATGCCAGCCACCTAAATACACCTATTAGATTTACCCAAGAGGCAAATCCTGAAGGAACAAACCACTGTGCAAATCACAGAAAGGGTCAATGCAAATTGGTCCCTTGGTGTTAAAAAAAGATTGCAGTGAGAATAAAACTCCCCACAACCACCCGCTGATTCTATCAAAACGCTGGACAAACAAAAGGACTGGACACAAAACCAAAGCTAAAGTGGAGGAGACAAAATGTGTGTTTAACTGGCCAAAAGGAACATTTCAAATGCACTCAACTCAGATCACTGTGGTGTTGACTCCCTGGAGACACTCAACTATCTGAGCATGGGATCCCAATATGTAGCCTCCTCGCTGACACCACAGGTGCCTCTAATGATGACCTGATGACCTGTGACCTAGATTTTGGAAATCTCTGTTCCCAGCCAGACCCTGGAGAATCTCTGTCCACAGCACGCCAGATTGATATCATCAAGATCTGTCCATTATTCCATGTGAAATGAGTGAAAATGTTGAAAAAATGAATATTAAAGATAGAGAAAAAAAACTTCCTGGATCCTCTTTTGGGGGAAAAACTCATTAATAACAATTAAACTAGACATGCTCTGTGTGAAACCACTTATATTGAAGTTGATACATCATACATTCAACTCACAACTCACAAAACACAAAAGGAAGAAAAAGCAATTTTGTGCTCGAGGCAGAGGAGAAAGAAAAGTTTTAGATTACACTGGACTTCAACGATCCAAAAAATGTTATCGCAAAGACACTTTTGTATCGACAGCTACACAGAGTTCTCACCCGCTGTGGGATTTTTATAGTTACCAAAGATGCCTTTCAAAGGCTGGTTTGAAAACATTTTTCTCAGCACATACAGTGCTGGGTGCGAGGACACACACACAACCCTCTTGTTTTTTTTCTGACGTCAGTTTTGATCATTTAAAATGTGTGACAAACCTCTGAAAAGGAAAGACCTTGGAGTGGGCATTTTAACACAATGTATGTTTACAGTTCCCTCCTTCTCTCAGTTGTGGCACTCATGCTCAAGAAGTTTTCTTTTTTTTTTGACCAGAGAATTCCAGGAAGATGATGGAAGAGGGCGCCAAGGACAGGAGAGTAAAGATGACTGCAAGTGATGCAAGTGATGAAGTCAACTGGTGTGTGGTTCTCTCTTCCTTAAAGATGTCATTGGGAGTGAATGGTTCTCTGTGACTGCCGCTCCATAGGGCTAACAGTGTGTTGTGTGTTGTGTCACTGCAGCACTCATAGATTAGGGGAATAAAGCTTATGTTCAGCTCAAGAAGGCTATGAAAGTGCTGTGAAGTATTATTACGAAGGCCTGGCTGAACCAAAGTACACGCAGCCTTTGTACGCCAGCTGAGCACATGCAAATGTCTACAATCTTTGGAATTACATCCAGTGAGTTGATCCCAGATTTCAGAGAAAGGTGACAATTTGTTTGTCCCTCAGGAGAAATCAAAGCGGAGCTGCTTTCATGTGCCAATTACTCTGAATGAAGAACCTTTTGGTTTCTCACAGGGTCTCAAGGCAACGTGATTAAGATCAATACACTCCTTTTCAGATAGGGAAAGAAGAGGGATTCCATCAGTGACTGTGACTGGGAGAACATCGTGACAAAGGACATTGTGACGAATATGAATAGTGTTGAGTTTCTCCTCACTGAAAAGGGACTACCGTTTAGTTTTGAGAAATATGCACTGTAAAGCAAATGGTCCTCTGTGATCACATCAACACATACCAAGCTTTTTTGGAGAGGGGAGTGTCTCTTAAATTCAGATTGAGCTTTTCTCTGTTACTGTGCTGGTGTTATCAATGCAAAAAGCATTACATCACCATTATGTAGATTTGTTATGCACTTCCATAATCGTTCGCTTCTCTCCATCAGTGTAATGAGAGGTGCATAAAGGCTTACCTACACATGGGGAAAGCATATCTGGCGTTGAAGAAATATAATGAGGTGGGTATAATTACCTCTCATTACATCTAATCACGCCTGCTTTTTTATTCCGCATTGCTCTTGTTTACAGATAGCTACACTTGGCATTTCATCTGACTGTAGCAGTAATCTTGCTGTATTACGAAGGTTGCATGCCTGGAATAGAGAATAATTTTGTTGAAGTAAGTATATGCGCGCTGCATATAAGCAGTCCTAGTCGCTGAGCAGTCCTCTGTGAGATTTGTTTTATAGGCATTTAGGCCCATTCATTGGAGAATTGGTTCATATGAGACCACTGACAGCTGGTGAAAGCCTTTATTCAGTCAATTTATTGCAAGATGTGTCACAGTTTGCCACACTCTTGCACTGAGATACTGGACTGTCAGAGTGGCCAGAATCTTATTGATTTCCATGTGGCTTAAAAAGTCCAGTGAAGCACATCATACAACCAGTGATGAACCTTGTCCTTCTCTCTTGAGTCCATAAACTGCTTTGAAAAGATATTAAAGATTGAACCCGCGAGGTTAGAGGATGATGAAAGGTGGTGACATTATTTGAGAGTCTAGGTCACGAAAACATTTCTGTATTCAAGTCCTTTTGTGACAGTTGCCCTCTCTGTTCATGTATCACCATCACTGTTGTGAAGAGTCTTGCCACATACACCCCTAATTGATTTAGACCGGAGCTCTTCAGAAGTATAGAGGGGTCTCTCATTGGCTGAGCTGTTTGACGGCAATGCAGCTCTCAGTGACGACAGTGCATTTAATTGCAGGGCTGTCACGACGACCTAATGTGATGCCTCATGTCAGTCTGCTGCTGCCGACCCAAAGACTTTGAGATTTATTCCAAGTATAATGGTGTTTAGTATGTTCATTTCTTGCTGTTTTATACAAATACCTTTGAAAATGATTCATCCGGGTAAAAACATATTAGAGCTACAACTTATGATTATTTTTTGATTGATCTGCTATTTTTAAAAAAAAATCAAACTAACAGTAAGACTCTTCATTTTCGATGATAGATTTCAAAGAAGACACTGTGAAATCTGACAAAGCGACTTCGCTTCAAAAAATTGAGGTCACCGATTACCTCAAAATTACCGGGTAACGTAGACAAATTATGTTCAGTTGTCCAAACTTTTAAGCTCGACAACTTAGATTTACCTGTCTACTTTACTCGATAAATCACAATGCATTCAAAGCAGCAACCAGTTTGACGTTTTCGCTTGAAAAATGACAGAAACTATTCATCAATCATCAAAATAGTCGTCAGTTGATTTTTCTTTTGATCAACTACTTGATCAATCGACTCATTGTTTCAGCTCTGAAACATAATGGGCATCTCAGTGCTGCTGCACTACGGGAGAATTTCAGCTCACTTATATCTGTGACAGTTGCTGCTATGAATTAACTTTCTGTCAGGTCACGGTCTGCGACCTCTTCTCACCAATTTGGGCTCCTTTGTTTTTCTGCATTCAGTGAGCGACCCGGGTAAATTTGCAAGCAGAGAAAAAGAGAGCAATAAATGAGATGCAGAAGTTTGACAAGCGAAATGGGATGGCCAGAACAGCAGCCTGTAATGCTGCATAAGCTGTCAAGGCCCAGCCAGGAGCCCCTTGACCTCTTCGGGGGATTTGAGATTTTGTCATAAGCAGCTACTGACTGTGGATGATTGTTCTTTTCGGGAGATGCTTGGCACGATTATCTTTCTCCTTCAATGTCTTTGTGCCCACTCCTGCCTCAATAACCTGCTCCACTGGTCCAGCTATTTGCCGTCTCTATGGCCAAATGGCCCTCGAGCTAGGATGGTTAAGAAGACCTGAAGGAGAAAAAGAGAGTTAATGCAGCACTTAAGTGGTCACAGAGTACATCTTAACCTATAAGATGATGCAGGGCTACAAAAGCAAAGTGTGTCTTTTCTTGCTCTGTGACAATGGAAAAGAGGGGAGACCTCATGCTGTCCAACACTGATTTCAACAACTGATCTGCTCGTCACAGTGAGCAAATCTCCTGAAAGAGTTAAAACCTCACCCTATAATGGGACACTTAATCAGTTGCATTCAAAAATCCTGCACAGAACAGTTCTTTGTATTTTTATTCCAATATCAGATCAATAACAAGAAGTCGCACACTATTTTTGCAATGCCTGTTGATGAGAGAAACATCCGCAGCTTGTATAATTTGATTTGAAAACCATTTCTGATCTCAATTAGCAGACCTAGACATTTCCTTGGTGTACAAATGTGGATGTAATGCGATTGCTGAACTGTGGAGTGGGCTGTTCCAAACCTGCAGTGTCAGCCATTACATCAGTTATGTGTTATTATGGGCAACCTTGACTAATTCATAAAATATTCTGATAGAATTATGTGTCGGTACAGGTCTGCGAAGGCAGATGTGTTTGATGCTGAAAGCTGATATAGAGGGGTGTTGTTATATGATGACAGCAAACACTATTAAGCCTTCTGGAGCTGTCTTGGGTGCAATTTAATGAAACACCTGTGATAGCAGGTGTCTATTCCATAACCTCAGTGGTATACCTGCAACCAGCCCTGTCAGATTTAGAGCTAGTGAATGGTAGTACCTGTCTGCTGGCATTATAGATTTATGATAGTCTCGCCAGAGCTCCTCTTGATGGACAGGAGCCCTGGAACATGCCAGACATTATCGATGCTTATATATATTTCAGGGCAAAGGAGCGCTGTTGTCAGGGTACTCAGAATTTTTTGTCGTGTTTTCTGATAAAAAAAAAAAGGTCTCGTAAAAAGGAACACTGGTTCACACAGGTACCACTCAAAAGAAGAAGGAAACAACAACTTGAGGGGACAAATCATATCTAATTGCCTTTGCTCAGGTCCAGCACAGCGCTTGTTCCTTCAGATGGGTTATAGATTCACCGAGCCGAACACGCTCGGCAGGAACATGTCCTTGCATCCCCGATCTCTTCTCAGGACCGAAAGCGGATTTGTGAACTTGGCGTCTTGGTTCCATCCAATGACAATGATTGTATTAGGTTACAAAACAAACAGATATTTGTTTATTTGTCTACTGTATGAAAAAGGAGGCATTGTATACAGCCGGCAGTTACTCTCACAGGTTGCTCACCCATTCTTTGTCAGCAGACATTTTTAAAAATGTTTTCAACCCAAGAAATGACTTTGAAACTCCAAACCTCTCACATGACTGTTTTAAAGCTTTTGCCAAAAGTCAGAAATTACAGCTTCTGTAAAACAGAAGTACAGTTCATCAAGTTCAATGGCCCTCTTCTGAGGTATTTATTTTGTTATTTATCAGCTAAAGAATAAGCTTTTATGAAGTACCTCTAGTTCATGCTGATCTCATACTGGCCTTGTATAGCTTCAGGTACAGTCAAGGCCGACGCAGCTGATGGATTGAAGCTCGTCGCTCGGTAAACCACAATCCACATCTTTTAATCTGCAGTACACCGTATAATTTTGCACTGGCTGGCCACTGCAGAATGGCAAACATTTCTTATCCAGCATCCTTTTTTGTCATTTAGATGAATAAAAGTGTTCTGTCAAATGATATAATGCCTGTCTCACAGTGCCATTCAACGGAAAAGGGCAAAACTTACATAACTCTCAACTGAAAGGATCTCAGCAGGGCTGACATTACAGCTTTCCCCCCTAACCGTACCCCTCCGCTGCTCTGCTCTACTTTCTGTATATCCCGGCTTATTAGTTGTGGAAAGTAGACCATTCCTCACCGTACCTTACTCGCTCAACACATTTTATTTATGCTTTCCTCTCGTGCCCTTGACTGTAAACCAGTGAGCAACACAAGCTAAACTCGAAGAGGAGATGGGTTGTGTTTCTCTTAAACCTTGAGGCTACTTGGTGATGATATATAGCTTTCTGTCTTCTTACACAATCGGCTCTTCTCTTCTAACAGGTACAGGCCAGACCCCTTTCAGGCTCAACAATGGATTTAGTATCATCAGCAGCAATGACATGGTGAAGAGGTAAGGAGACCAGAGGGAGAGGCAGCTGTCAGCCCTCAGTGGAGCTTTGATAGATGGACCCAGAGACAGGGGCATACAGAGACAATGATGTCCTGAACTAGAGAGATCATTCTCCTCCCTCTCCCTCTCTCTCTATCTCTGTGTCTCTGGTTATTTGTATGATAGCCCAAAGAGCAAAAGATGATCATGCTGAAGATTGAGATGAGCGCTGAAATGAGAAAAGGGCTTCTGTGTTTTGTCCTAGAGAGATAGGCCGTTTGGTACGAGATACAAATGATGTGTCCTACGTGTCGGCTCAGTAAGGTCGTTATTAACTTGTCACATACTCCCCGCGCTGTTGATTCTTAGCACTCTCATTGTTCAAGCTCGAAACCCAGTGTCTCGAAAGAGAAAGGTGCAATGAAGTGGCTGTCCAAGCTTGATGAAAGTGACCGATGGAGAGGTAAGCCAGGTGGCAAGGAAGAGCAGTGCATTGTGGCATGTCCTGATCAAAACCTGAAGGAGTAGTTCAAGGCACTGCTATAGAAAGATACTTTAAGATTTGGGGGACAATATAAGTTAAACTCCAAGGAGCAACTTGTGTTGTCTTGGTGTTTTCCCAGACCTTTTTTTGACTTTAAAACTCTCGAAGGTTAACTTCAGTGTTTTTCACCCTGGACCCTATTTTCCGCTGCAGCTGGCAGCCTAAAAACTAGTTGAAAAGTAATCGCTCTGGATAAATGCCTGCAAAAGTACTGTTGTTCTGGCCAAAGTATTTGCCCCTACAAGCTCCGATTGTTGTACAAAGTGATCAAATTATGTAAAGGACCCCCTCAAAGATAGACCTTTTTGTTTAAAGGAGGCCTATAATGCTTTTTCATTTTTTCCTTCCTTTAGTTTAATTATTTTCTTGTGCATGTTAAAAATCTCGAAAGTTAAAAAGGTCAAGGTCCACATCAACAGAAGCTCCTCTCTCCCACAGAAAACACTGCTCCTGAAATGCATCAATAGTAGTCCCACTTTTAATTATTTGTAACATCACACCAAATTGCCATGTCACACATTTGCAGAATTTATGCCAAGCACCTAGTTTGACACATAAGGATTGGTTTAACATAGCAACTCTGTTGTTGTTAGCGGTGCAAGCTCAGGCATGTTTGAGCTAACCAATCAGAGCAGGCTGGGTATTCAGGAGGGGGAGGTCTTAAAGAGATAGGAGCTAAAACAAAGCATTTCAGACAGAGGGGGAATATAGTGCTGCAGCACTGGACAATATAAGAAAATTGATGTGTTTTTTTTTTAACATTAAAGCATTTAAACCTATTCTAGTGATACCCAAATACAATTATGCGTCTGAAAATGAGCATAATATGTCTCCTTTAAAGATTCACTTTGCTTCACCACAGTCAGTCACCATTGATCTCACCAAAGACACTGTCTCCACTCACAGAAAAAGTACTTCTGTTGCTGTGAAACACATTTAATTAAAAACTCAACAGGAACAAAAATAAACTCTTCGTTTGTTGCGACACTCTTCCTGACAATCACCAACTCTGGTTTGGTCCAAATTAACCATGTTCGGTGGTAAAAAGTTAGGAGAGGAGTGAAAAGGAGGACAGACATCAGAGAAGCAGCAGGGGAAAGCCGCGTTTTGAGCCAAAATATTACTCGCTCAATACTGGACCAATTTCAAAAACGGTTGTCCCCATTAGTCACCTGGACACGGAGATATGGAAAAATGGGGTTCAGGTTGAAAAAAAACTGAGGCGACAGTTTAAGAGTCATAAGTGGCAAAAAAGTCTGGAAAAGTGATGGAAGTTGCTCTCAGGTATTGAACATACGTATAAACATCTACAAAAGTGTGAAAAATGCGTTGTGGTTTTGGAAGAAATGGACTTCTATTGCACTTCACAACATTTGTCACCATTCACACACCGGTGGTGGTGGCCGTGCGAGGTGTCAACCTGCCCGTCAGAAGCAATTTGGGGTTCAGTGTGTTGCTCAGGGACACATCAAAATGCAGCTGGAGGATCCGGGGATTCGGACCAGAGACTTTCCGATTATCGGACAACCCGCTCTACTTCCTGAGCTACAGCTGCCCTAGATTGAAAGCAGTGGATAAATGGATTTTCAAATTCTTCAGAACATGTAACAGATATTAGGATCGGAATCCAGGTTACAACCTCCAGCAAGTAGCAGCACGTACAAGCATCTTCAGGGCAGAATCGACAGTGATACGTATATTGCAAAAACCTCGGTGGGATAACGGATGACTTCTCTGGTAACATGTGACTGATGACCAAGTGTCTCCGTCACACACAGCACTGACATCGAATGGAGATAAATGGGAGGACGAAGTGCATTACGATGAAGTATCAGCGCCATTACATGTAGTCTCATAAAACATCCTAACCCCTTCATTGCTTTGTTTTCTATACATATCTGCACTAAAATAAACTTCCTCATTAATCATGACAGTGGAGTGCTTTTGGTCCCCTAAAAAGAAAGATCTTGCTCCTGCAGCTGGTTCACTTAATATCCGTATGGAAGATGAATTGCTACCTGTGTCTGAGATTACTGACAGCATTTGACCATCATTTTGACCAACTTTTGCTCGTTTTACATTTCTGTTTTTGTAGTTTTAATTATGTTCCCATCCTTTGTTGTACGGAGTTAATTTTGTATGGACATACTTTAAAAAAATAAAATATATAAAAAATATCGTTAGTATCAAGGCAATTAGAAGAGAAGCCAGCTGAGGCCACCAAGTTTATCTGCCTCTCGCAAACAGCCAGGAGCTGTGGGTGTCTATTCTGAGATTACGGAGTGTTATTGGTTGTTGAAACGATATGTAAATAATTGAATTACACGTCATTTTCTGTCTTTTTCCAGGTAGCAATTTGCTCTCACGGAGTTAATCGGAAGTAGAAAAAAAAAATAAAAGATTGAAATACCAATACCATTTTCTATTATGGCACTATGCCGTTGCTACGTAGCTTTTCAATGTGATACACAAGCCTTCTATTTTCTCGAGCCTTTATTTGTCTCTGAATCACACAATCTATGTGGGCTGCAGCACTTCAACTGTGATCATTTGCTTCCACGGATATTCACAACGTGTGTGTGTGTTTTCACCATGTGAGCAAAAAAGCATATTGTCAGTATCAACACAAGTATTGAAACTTCATGTCTTTACACACAGGCTTGATTCTCTTTGGGAACACAACAGAGCACTGTTTCCTCTGAAGTCATTCTTTACACATACCCCGTTTTTCTTTAGATTTCAGATGAAAACCTGAAGATGTTGATGTTGAGCCCAGTAAGCAGACAATCCATTGTTGACTTGCTAACATCAGAGCACGTTGCAGTACACAAAGAAAGCCCTGTATTCATAGAAGCAGTTTTTGACAACATGTACAAATGCAAGACATTTCTTTTTGCTGTTGTCAGATCCAACTTGTGAGAAATATACTAGTATATAAACAAATAACCCAAGTTATTACGATACTTTTTCATGTACCTGCTCCCACCCTGATCAGAAAGGAATCTGCGTTTCACAGTGTCCCTCTTAATGAAATCAGTGGAGGGACTGCAGCCCTGGGCCATATGTTTGTGATTGTCAGTCTAATTGCCGCTGCCGTTTAATGAGATTTCAAGAATAGCTGTATAGCATGGCTTTGGGACACAGTTTTAGATATGGCATTTAGTGGCCCAAGTGATTGCTCATTATCTGTATGTCTGATAATATCTGCGCCGCTGCTGATTGGGTTTTCAGACAATCAAACAGTAAAAGAGATAGTGTTGCTCCATTTTGACTTCATTACCGGTCTACAGATGGATACCATCATCATGTGGGTACAAATCAGTCACTGATATACGGCTGATATATCATTTGGTAAAATGTTTTATTATTTTTTTCTCTGTATTTCTGTATTTCTTCGTCTTCTTCTTCTATTTTCCTCTCACTTTCTTTAAGTCAGATCCCCCCCGATCTATTTTCTAAAGGTTAGTGAGGAACCTCATGGTGTGCATCACAAAGCAGCAGCAGGAGAACACAGCAGTCATCACTCTGGAGAACTCTGCTGCAGAAAACAAGTTTTACTGATACACAGCCTAACAAAAACAGCAGAGTTATTCTCCTCATTCCTAGAAATGTATAGTTTATTTATTTATTGTTTTAGACAATAAAATAGCTATTTTGAGAAACTCTCTAGAGTTCAGAATAACCATCAGCCAGTCTTTTAATCTCCCATACATCATATCCATGTATATTAAAGGTCTTAAAAGCAGGTGTCACATCATGTCAGGAAGGCATCCCCTGAGAAATGTAAAGTGTGGCATCTTTAATAATTCAGCATGTGCTACCCAAGTGTTAATGTCACTTGAAGGCAAAGGCTGCTCTCAACCTGCCTCTCTCTCTGATGCATCATGAAAATAGACATGAAAGGATAATCCGGGCTCTGGAAACACAGCAGGAAGTAGGCCGAGGTGTCAAGCAGTGAAATGGGGAGATCAATTTCCCTTGACCCTTGAGGATTAAGTCATCGGTCACAATTTTGCTTGTGATGCAAAATTTTGGAAGGCCTCTCTGATCGCTGCTGTAAGTATCATAATCAGACTGGTGTCTCTACATTGAAAAATGTGTACAAATTCTTCATTCAGCTAAAATCCGATGCCATATCAGACACAATTTGACATTATAGAGAGGTGAGCCCGTCTCTCTTCCATTGAACCACCACGGGACCTTATTTTGGGAAAAAAAAATAAATAAATTGTTGGAGCGAGGCAAATCATTTTTTTTATCCTGTTTGAATTATGCCATGAATTATACATACAACGTTTGTCAACTCATGAAAGACCCAGTTTGTCATAAAACTGATCAAGTATAAGACTGAAAACATGTAATCAGAGAGACGACACACCCCAACAGACGCGTGAATGACATTTTCTCATTTAACACATTCACAGAAAACAATCACCAAAACACCGCAGAGCCCTGTAGATAAGCTAGCTTGCAAAACTGACTGACATTGCTTTTGTGTAACTGCAGCTGACAATATGGCCAGACTTGTTGTGACTATGACTTACTTTTTTCTGTTCTGTTAAGGTTGGTGGCACATATTGTGCGAAATGATATAGTTCACTTAGCGGTTTCACGCAAAAAGAAATGTTATTTTACAAACTGCAACTTTCTTGACATAAAAAAAAAATAATGTTTTGAATCGATATCATATGTGTGATTAAAGGGATGTTCTGGTGTAAGTTTAATCTGTTATCTAACACACCGTGACACAGAGTAAGACCCCCCTCGAGAGATCAAGTTTGCAGACCGCTAGTTTACGTAGTTTTAGCAACCTCAGAAATGACTGTACGATTACAATGCACTGCAGTATACACCTCCAGCAAGAAACCACCATCAAAAAGTGACAAATAATGCTCAGAACAGCACCAAACTTCAACAACAGTTCAAATAGGGTCTCAGCACATAGATCGAGGCATCAAACCTCCGCTAGCTTAGCCGGATTGCTGTTGTAAAGTGAACACATCTCACCACTCTCCTGCCGCAGCTTCCTGTTGTGGGGAAGCCCTGCAAGTCGATTACTGAGTGCAGTTAGAAATTCTTAATTCCGTTCTTTTCCCTGTCCGCTCTCAATAATAACTGTTATAAGCTGGTAGGCAAGACACATTTGAACTTTGATTGCATTTCCATGGAGTAATAATCATACATTTTCATCCATGAGCTGCGGAACTCTACTGCACTCGGTAATCGACTCGCAGGGCTTTCCCACAACATTTCTGAGGTTGAGGTTAAAGATATCCCTTTAATGGCAAAATCCAGATGGGATCAAAAATGTATTTGTCTTTCGCCATTGGCCACTATTTTTCAGAAATACGGTCCCATGAGGCACACTGGGAGTGGAAAAGACTTCGCCTCTCTAAACATAGTTTGTCTTGGACGTTTTGAAAATGCTTAGCTGGCTATTAAACTGAGCTGTTTGCATTTTCATGTGTACTTTTGGTGTAGGATGTGTTGATGGTCATTGCGGAGGCTGTGCAGTGCTTGTGAATACAAGGCGGTCCTTTCCCATCAGCTTGGTTTGATCACCAACCTTTCAAGTATCACCCCTCCATTCATTCATGTTAGACAAGTGACATGTGAGATTTGCTCTGCCTGGTAAGGACTTTCAGACATTCATGTTATGAGTGCAACAAGAAACTTCAGTCTCATCTGTAGCCATCTTGATAGTTGCCACACTGTACTAGTTGACGTAAATAGGATGTTTTCACAGATGAAGTTGAGCGGAACTGTCGGTCAGAGTGGAACCTGTAAAAGAATTGTGTATTGTAGTGAAAATTCACCCCACACCAGGAAAAAAGCAATAGACTAGAGTGTAGTTGATAAATTAAAAGTGAGCAAACAATGGAAGCGGTGGGAGCATCTGTGTGAACTGTGATGTGTGACCTAATCAGTCACCCAATCAGAGGTGAAATGTAGGTGAAAATTGATTTAGCCACTTGTCTGTCTCCTTTTTGCAGGAGCATGCTGTTTCACTCTGTAACTGCTGTCTCGGCCTGCTGAGGGATACTGATGAGGCTGACTTTAGCACTACACCACAGTCCTCAGGAGGGTTCGGAATAAAACAGAACAGAGGAAACTAAAACCAGTACATCATGTAGAGTATGTGGTTGTTCATAACTCCCATTAGGTTTTCATGTTTGGCTTTATTACCGTGTTGAACACAGAGAGGCTGAAAATATTCGTACTTAGGGATTTTTATTTATTTATTTTTTTTACGGTTGCTGAATACGCTGGCAGAAAACTTTTGCTTGTTTTCCAAAACTTGCGCACACATCCTATAAAGCATAAAACCGTCCTCTCGGGTAGCTAGATGAAAGCAAAACACATTTCCCCTGAGTAATGGGCCTTTTCTGGGGCCTGTGAGCTCACTGGCAATGTGCCCCTAAAGGTGGTAACAGTAGTCCACAATGTTCAGAGGATCCCGTAGATGTGTCATTACAGGTGATTAAAACTCCAGCTCCAGGTGCTGTTGTCTGTGCTAATGGCTGTTATAGTGGATTCACACTGCCTATTCGATGCCCTTAGAGTCCCGCGCTTCCAACCATCTGTCTCTTTATTCTGTCTGGAGGGCTCAGTCACCACCCGGCACTTTTTCTTCCTGGTCACCTGCCGTCGACTTCACCTTTTTTTGATTTCCCTAATATTTTTTCTCTTTTCTATCCTAGACTTGTCCTCACGTACATTATTTTCTTTTTAATACATGATGATGATAGCGCCAAAGCCCTAAAGCCTCAGTCTATCCCAGACAGCACCTTTCTACCAGACACATTCGTCTGGCCCACATACTGCGTGGAATGACGGCACCACAACACTTTTTTCTATCTGAGTCCCGATCACCCCAATTATTGCTGCTGCTTTTCTTTTTGTATTCTGAACAGTACATAAAAAAACCTTTAATACATAATCTGGTATATGCTTTCTTGGGAGTTGGCATGGGGAGCATGCATGTATGAGCCAAGGAGTGTTGGAAACTACCCAGTTATCTCCCTGCCATTAACTTCCATTGTGCTCACTTTTGTCCAATCATTAGAGAAATGTCACTGGTGAAACATGTACTGTAAGTATTATTTTAAGATTTCTGCCTACTTAGGGACAAATATACTCCAAAACAGACTGACAGACACACAATCTGATGTTTTCTACAGTATTACTGGGATAACTGTCTATATTCCATTTGGTACTGGGGAGGCAGCGTGTTGTGGGCCAATCAGAGCCTATTTTGTGAAAATTGTTTCCCTGTGCTCTTACAAAATCAGGCGATGAGAGCGTTGATGCCAAACTGAAAGTATCGTAGTTAATGTATATAAAATGTATATCATGCAGCCAAAACTCTGAGAAGAATTGACACTGAGACAGGGTTGCAAAAAGTGGACGGAGACGGATTCCAAACTTAGTCCAACTGTAAATAGTCCTAGTAATGTCATCTAAAGAATCCAAAGACAGATGACAAAGTACATTTTCTTAACACAAGACTCAACTTCACTTCTCTGGTATAAAATGGAAAAAAATCAAACAAAGCAACTTCACATTTAAAGAACCAATAAGTACAACAAATACCAGAGGCTGGAGCCAAGTAGAGTGACCGTGTAGGACTCAGAATGTATTGGAACCTAATGGTAATTAAGAGAAAGCCTTCATGAAGGATGACTAGGTGTCAGCTTTATATCTCTTTGAAAAGCCACATAATCCTCGGGGGTACATCAGACTAATCCGTGTCACTTCAAATACAGTCAGCATGTAGACATGAACTCTCCAAACTGGGTGCATGTTTGTTTAAGCAGTGTACTCTGCCACATTTTTTATTAATTTACCTATAAACAAATCAAATACTTTCTTTACAGCTAGAAAATATGAATGACACTTTAATCTAACAACAGTAACACTGAATGCATTCACACCTCCAAGCATGCTTATTAACACTTGTTAATTAGTAACTCGCCATAAAATTTCACATGGGCATGAAAAACAAGGTTAGGCAAGAATGCTGATAATATCTGTGACCTTGTGTATATAAATAAAGCAATTAGGAACAGAATTTTAATCAAAACATACCAGCAATCAGCAATCATTCTCACACTAGCTTTCTTTAAAAATGATTCATGTTATTAATGATGATTAAATGATGAGTTTTTGGAAGAAGATTTAAAAAAGTGCGACCACCAAGGCTGTTTTTTGTTAGAGAGCACAGAAGACACAACAATACTGATAATATTGAAGGGATATTAATATGAAGTTATCGAAGTCTGTTAATATGTCTGGAATTGCGCAAAAACTTAGTATACAGTGTGTTCAGTGGGTTGGCATTCAATTGAAAGTAGACATTTGAGTAAATCTGTGAACTAAAGATCGAGACATCCTCAACAGCTTAGCTCTGTAGCCTACGGGTGCCGTCAAAATGTTCCTGGGAAACACAGAAATCTGTCTTTTTCTACCATCTATCATTGACATCACTGTATAACTACAATGAGGAGCTAGAAGTGTATAAATCAGGGCTGGATCACTTAAACTTTACTCTGCAACACAAAACTGAGGCAGAAAAGGGAAATACTGAACCTAAGGTGAGGGAGGCTGTTGTAAACTTTTATGTAATACACGCTTGACGCTTGTACTGTTTTGCTGAAGCTCTGTGTACTAACCCCGGTGTTTCCAAACAAATATTAATTTGCTCTCATGAGACTAACTTAAACAATTACTCACTTATCTGATCAGTGGATGGGCTGATTCGAGGAAATAGCTAGCAGCTTAAAGGATGTTGAGCGTCCAAAAATATAAAGTACACAGAACAGACAGCCCAGTTCATGGACTAAATTAAGTCAAATTGTATTACTAAAACAGCAACCCAAAACAGAGACCAGTTTCATGAAATTAAAACTGTTTTTCTTTCTCTTTCTCACTCTCTTTGTGGACGGTAGTAGGACACCATCGAAAAATGCATTAAGTCCATTCATGTTATAAATTTGTCTCGTGTGTGACCGGCTTCTTTAACCAGAGCCGTACTGTCGCACTAGCTCATTATCGGTGTGAGATTTCAACTGGCCCATCGATGTTCCTTCAGGCATGTTCCGAGATGTAATCAACAGCATGTAGTTCGTAGTGTGAGGTGAGAGGATACCTGGGCTCAGAGGGGCACAACTTCCCAAGAGCAATCGCTGCATTTCACTGCACAGCTGTCCTCTTAGCATCCCCTGCGGTGTGTGGCAGTAGCCGCAGCACAATATCAGTGCCCAGCAGGTTGCTGGCAGTTTGCTCTGACTCCAGGCAGTGGGCCAAGCACGGGGTCGCACTTACTGACACCATCTCATCACAGCTGGAACCCGGCAAATGACGTAGAAAAGACAGTTCTGTGCGATAGCAAACAGCAATAACACTTTAAAATATATTAACACACGATGCATGATGGGAAGTTCTACAGATATGCTGCACACTGGTCTCACACATGTATACACACACACAGACATATGTTTCATTTGCATATTGGGTCAAACCCTCAAATATTCATATTAAAAGTAATGTGAACATGTCAATCATTTTCCACTTTCATCAGACTTCAGTGGCTCCCCACTCACCAGCTGACTGGCAGCAGTGCAGACCGTCAGAGTCTTAATGTCATACTTAGTGGCAGTCTGCCCTGGTCCCTGGGCAGGCAGACTCACAAACAACAATGACATTAACCGAGCGAACTGTATCAGCACCTGGAGGTCACGCAACATATGCATTTCTTTTCTTCAGATCATGATGATAGTGACTGTTCGAGGGGATGCGTGGGCACGAGCTGGGTAATCAGAAAATGTATCCGAGTATGTGGTTCTGATTTTTCTGCTGCTGTTGTTGCTGATGTTGTTGTTATGTTGATTATGCTATAATACAGCTTGTTTGTACTGTAGATGAACAGAGGCTGACCTGTGGCCCTTCGCTGCGCGTCATCCCATTTTCTGTCATTTCTCTAAGCAGACACATCCAATAACGCCATGAAAAGGCCAAAACATGAATCCAATTTCAGCTGTCTGAAGTATTACACCAGCCGATAAAAACTCTTTCTTGGCAGCTCAGTTCAGTTTGATACACATTAGAACAGTAAATTTTGCGTTTCCGTTATAAGACATTGTGGATGGTAACAAAAGAATCACTCCATGCTGTCCATTTTCTCTCTTTGAGGTACCTGGCACAGTGATCTGATACTTAGAAATGGAGTTAAAAAGCCGAAGTCCACTGAATGGTCAGTGGGAACCACTGGAGCTGTCTCATCAATCGCTTTATAAAGAAAGCATTGCAGTACATGCTGCTTAAGTTCTCTGCATGACAAATGGCACGATTAATCTAATTAAATATCAGAGGGAAATATACATTTAAAAGAAAAGTGAGATACATGTCACAGAAACTTGGCTGCGTGTACAGTTGTGTAGCTTCAGCAGTCAGCGCAGGTCTGGACCACACGCAGCATGCTGAATGGCCTCAGAGGAACGAGGGAGGGCTTTGCTCAGCACGCCTGCAGCTCTCTAGGGTGACAAAGAAGAATGGACAAAGAGGAATTTGGCATCAGAGCCAAGGAGATAACAGAAGATGGAGAAAGAACGATGGGAAAACAGAGCCGAGAAATGGACGAGACAGCAGATAAAACCGCGACAGCTACTACAGCAACAGACAAAATTGAATGTGGGAGTGCGGTTGAAAAAAGGTTGAGAATTGGAGAAACAGAAAGATGTGAAATGAGGAGGTGTTATGGAGTGCTTTTTTTGCTGCAATAAAGTACAGGAAGTCCATTGTAAAAATGGTGAGAGAGTCGCTTGGAAACATGTTTTAGGGGACATAAAATCATAGTGACGCTTTCAAGGACACTTTAATAAATAGAAAAGAAGGAGAAAAACAAGTGTGAGGACTGGACGAATGTGAACTTGAAAGGTCACACATCATGCGTGCTTTCTTTCTCTTGCAGTGTGGATCCGTTGAGTCGCACTTTATTATTCACTAATTTGATGCGCAATCACAGTAATTTGAGGGTATAAACTACTCACAAGTGTGTTCAGTGTACAAATGATTAATTTGGAATAAATATTTTCCAGTCAAGGGCACAAAGTAGAAATGTGAGTGAATAAATTAAACAATCTCGTCCATTTGATGAGTTTTTGATTAAAGATAAACTTCTACCAATGCAGCTTTTATTGAGAAATCTGGCCTGACTATGTGACTGGTGTTGACCTTTATATAACAATGTGTTATTCCGTACTGGAGTCTGAGACAAACAGGGACTGGAAAATACTGATAACATCATACTCAATGAACACACGCACATAACCACAGTTGCCAGAACTTTCTAAGAACAATGGGAAAACAGGAAACCTACACACCAAATCACCCAGCAGCCAGAACAGCACACACACATACATGCAGAGGGAGCAATGAGGCAAAGAACATCTTGACATTTTGGTGGTGGTCCAGATCATCACTAAGGAACTTAGTGATATAAACAGGTAAGGTATACATGCTCGGTCAGCCCAGCAATAAAGGAAACCCACTTTTTGCAACCCTGTCTCTGTGTCAATTCTTCTCAGAGTTTTGGCAGCATGATATACATTTTGTATACATTAACTACGACAATATATGATACAAGATATGTTACAAGGTAATTTATTCATCACTACACAACACTGGGCTGCATAACAAGATTACAGAACATACATACAGTTATTTATATACAAATATACATGAACATGTAATGCATCTTTTGAATCTGCGTCAGATGGAATGCAAACAGCAGCAGAAGGATGTGATGATAGTGTGGTCAACGTCTTCATATCAAAAGTTTGACATCTGGGAAACAGCGTCCATCACCGAGCATCGATGTTAGCCCACCTCTCGTCATCCTGCTGTCGTCTCAGACAATTCTGATACTGTCAAGGCCGAACTTTTAATTTATCCAGAGAGACAACATCTTCAGGATGAACTGGCACAAACAATAGTTCAGACACTCATGGTCCACAGAGGATGAATCATAATGACTCTCCAAGATGGTAGACTCTGGTTTTGTGCTTGTTTACCTGTCCGAATATTTAGCAACTTCTTGTTATTGTCACCCATCTATTAAAGAATTGACATGGTATTTGCATTTGCATAGATATAAGCATACATTTGATATGTTGCTGTTTCATAGCAACTCACTTTAGATGAATCTGAAGTTTGTTACATAAAATTGTTTCATAAATGAATAAATGCCATTTAGAATGAATGGAATTGAGATGTAATTTATTTATTTATGTCAACCATTCTTAAAATCTATTGGCTATGAGTACCTGCATTGACTGTAAAAGCAACTGAGAAATCTAATCCATGTATGAATGATCTGCAGAGGACAAAGGCTCCCTGTAAGGGATGACACCATCTGTGTATGTCTGCAAACAACGGATACCGTCTGCTCACTTGGACTACACAGTAATAGGAACACTTATTCTCCGGGGCTTGAATAATTGTAAACAAATCTGAGTAGAAATGAGGAGACTTCACTGTTTCACAGTAGGATTCTTCCTGCTTACAGGTATGTACTCATTTTGTTGTTAAGGCTTTAGGTGCAGTGCAGCATTTACTTCAATTACAATATGTTCCAGTGTGTTAGTGTCACTGCTGGTAAATATTGGATGTGAATGGATAAATGGATGCAGACCTGATGATGATGAAAGATGCATCTATGGAAAGTGACACATTTTTCTGGATCCTCTTTTTTCTTCATTCACAAGAAAATATGAATGTTAGCAAAGAAAAACAAACAAAACATTTTGAAGTAGCTGAATAGCTTTAAATCGTCATTTTCACTTTTAAAGTAAGACATACCAAAACATTCAATAGTCAACGCTGAATATATGCTGAATGTCGAAAAGAACAAAAATAAACAGATCAGTAACCACACTGACAACTCATTTGATTACATTTCATACATGTATAAGCAGATATGTTTTCCACCTTGGCTTTCATATATGTCCTATCATTTTATGATTATACCGTGAATAAGCTCTCACCACATACAACAGTGTCAATATAAATAGATAATAATTTTAATAATATCTTATATGTTTAACAAAGTCTTCAAACAATACAGGTGCTTTCTTTAAGATCCTAGTTCATCAGCATAACAAATTCATGTTTTCAGAAAACTGCCTGCGAAACAGTGAAAATATCCTAAACATTGTATAACTTATCCATCAGTCACACACCACAGGGGGTGTCAACATCATTAACTTTATGTACTGATGTTGTATCTGCCACAACAGGGTTCAAATTACTGGAGGTACCCTGTGGAGTTTTTAATGTAGTTTCGCTTGCATTCAACAAACTGTTGAATGCATTATCCTCCACAGGGATGTTGCTGATGTAACCTGCATGAACCTTTTCTTTGCTATGCAAATGCTCCTTTGTTCATTTGTGTATTACTGTCATAGTTTGGAGTTCCTCTTAGGTTGTTTTCTGTTTTATTTTCTAAGGTTTTATCCTCATGTGTCATGTTTTGCTTTACACTTCTCAGTGTTGTCCCCTCACGTTTTTCTCTGTTTGTCATTTTCAAACCAGTATCCTGGTCCTGCTTTGCTCCTTGTGTTTCACCCGCACTCCTGCCCCTGTTCCTTGGGTCTCCCTGGTCTCCTTTACTGTTTTTTTTTTTTTTTTTTTCCAGTTTTTGCTCTCTTGGATTCTTGTTTTGTTGTCAACCTTTTGTTGTCTGATTCAGCGGTGTCTTGCATTTGGGTTTTTTTTTTTGCCTAGCCATAACAATTACTAAATTACTGTGTTTAACCCTCCCGAATAGTCGGCATATGAAATTTAGGGCTGTTTTTCATCGATCAGCTTGGCCTGCTTTATTGTTTTTTTTTTCAGGTTCCAGTCCCACACAGATTCATAATTTGTTGCTCTTGACCACCCACACCAAATCAGCTAGTACATTCCTATGTTGGACTATAAATCAATTCCTGTGCTGCAGGTAGCTACTATTGGATCCCTAGAATACATCAAGAGAGAGGCATAAATTCACCTTAAATCTACCCTGTTGTCAACTGTATGGCCATCACAGCCCTCTGCATACAGCAGCAATATCTCACATGTCACCCCTGTTGCCATTGATGTCCTTGTGGTACGACTAACATGTGGACCATCTCAAAAAAATCTCTACTGCACCTCCTGTGGTCAAAAACTACAAGTCTACTGAGTTAACTAAAGGGAGGGTGCCAGTTTGAGTGGAAATCAGAGCTGGAGGGACTCAAACAGTGCACACGAAATGTTGCATAGTCCTGCAGACTGGCATGTTGATTCTGGGGACGCAGTACTGATTAGACTATTTTTCATGATGTTCTCCTTCTACCAGCGGAAATGCACTTTCTGTACCGCAGCTGTAAGGCCTGATGCTGAAGCGGACATCTAAAAATACCGCCTAATTAGTAACCATCCTAATTTATCACCCAACACTCTCTCCAAGTGTCCATGATCACTGAGGGAGATGAGCCCAAATTAAGTGGGGGGTATGACTGCGCCCTTCAGTCATCAAAACAGTGTTAGAAAGAAACCCAATCTCTTCCAAATTAGTTTGTGGCTTTCGGAGGAACCTGACTCCCATTTGGGTTGAATACCCCAATAAACTGTAACATAGATCAACATTAATATTGCCTTACATAATAACATTATATGTATATATGATGCAACCCCAGTTGATTATGAGTGGGATCTTAAAAACGATAGTAAATTGAATAAATAGGAATGACTAGAATTATATCTTTTAACATTATTCTCAGTTTACTTTCAAGAAGGACAGCTTTCGGGGAGAAGTCTGAGTGACATGTTCTGTTTTTCTCTGTGCAGTCAGGGCAGAAAAAGACGATTCCCAAGGTTACGGCGCAGAACAAACAGAAGGCACAACTGTCACAAAAGATCTGCTCGTGAAAGAGGAAAATGCAACTGGTCATGGCACAGCAGCAATACCTACAGAGAATACGCTTCGACACGCCAAGTTTCCAGGGGCCGACTTGTTTGACACCAGACCAGCGGCACCTGATGAGACAACACAAACCACAAAAGCACCGGCTGTGATTGCCCCGCCGAGCAGAGAGGGGTTTGTTTCCAGAGATGGGCAAAACTCTCACACATCCACCACAGACAATCCATCAGCTGGGAGGATTCACACTGAACCAGAATTCCCACTGATGCCTAATTATGAGGAGATCGTTTACTCTTCTGCACAAGCTGAATTTGGATCAATGATGAATGGCAGCTCTGAGCCAGAAGTCCATTTGTCCGCAGATGAACTGAAAGCTCCTCTTTTACTTCACACTCTGCTTGATAAGGGGAATCAGAGGAACACTGACTCTATTACTCTCACATCTGCTGACAGAGGGCCGGGAGTTCCAGTCCTATCTGCATCTCATCCTCGTGTAATTGATAACCTGGCTGCACCGCGTAATGACAGTGATGAAAAACAATCTCAAGGCAAGGATGAAAAGGGGATTTCAAACCTGGATAGGAATGATTATCCGTTTGGTACGGTGCAATCCATCTTCCAAAGTGATACAGGAGAAGATTCGGTCAGAGGAAGCGCTGTGACAAACTTGTGTTTGACCTGCCTCAAAGATCGAAGACTGCCGTCCACTGAGAAATCTGTGGCTGTGCCTGTGCCATCACCTCAGGACACTTCAGACTCTCCTGGTATAGAGGGGCTCGCTTTAGATTCCAATCAATTTGAAACCTCCTTACCCAGTTTATATCAACAGCCAACTGGAAAACAAGAGATAACACTGAACAAAGACATCAGTCACCAAAACATTAGCAAGCTTTCTAGTTTCGGAGTGACTGAAGAACTGGTTTACAATCTGACATTTGCTTCTTTATCCGACAAGAAAACTGTGAATCATAGTCAAGGCATATTGAATACTTCCCAAATTAAAGCCTTTCTTACAGATACAGCAACAGCTGCAAGGAACACGTATGCCACTAGAGCTGTCGTCACAGAGAGACCAAACTTGACAACCACAGCATTTTATCGCTCTTCAAAGCCACTTTATTCTGTGAGGAAACCAGTGAGAAGTGGAGAACAAGAAATGTTTGGAATAAATGTGAGCGTCGGGGACCCACCGTCACAACTGATAGATAACAGTAAGAATACAGAAAACGCTCCCCACAGTCTCGCAACAAACGCCAATAATTTATTTATCCGAAACATATCTTTGGATGGCAGCAGTGGGTCAGCAAGCAAAACTCATGTCATGGCTGAAAAACCTCACAACAGTCAGGAAAGTGTTCTTCCAGAAGGTATTGATCACAGCACTGCAATCCATCCAACTTCTGCGGTCAAACATCCTGAGTCTCACTCTCTGACAGGAAGAGCGGATTCTCTGATCTCTGTATTGAGCAGCCAAACGCCAGCTAAACCAAACTCTCAGACCAAAGAGCCCATATTGACTTTGGTATCAAAGGATACTGTCATCAAGTTTGCATCAGTAACCACCAAGAGACGCCTGACAGATACGCGAGATTCCCACACATTGAACACCGTAAAGAGCATTGTTAAGCAGACTTTTGTTGATCCCTCAGGGCCAACTGGTAAACCGTTTATGACAAACCCACAAACGTTTACAGCAGGAAAAGTTGCGCCTTTCGTGTCTCTTCCAGAATTGAGACAGGATTTTGATGATGACGCCTCCACATTTGCTCTGACAACACTATCAAGCAAGCCATTTCCAAAGGGACTGACAATGAGCAAACTTTTAGGGAGTCAATCAAAAATCACTCCAGAGAGGAGTCTTGATGCTACGAATGATAACCGTGTGGCATCAACACGGCAGTCTTTTGAAAAAAATAACACCGATTTAATCGGAGAATCAGTAATAGTCCACAATCTGAAGCTGGGAGATAAAGACGAGCAGGTGTTGACTGTAGTTGCAGAAGACAAGGACAAACAGATTACCAAGAGAGAGGGTGAGCAGGGCAAAGACATTAAAGAGACAAAAGAGATAAAGTTGGAGGAAGAAGAAGACAGCATGGGAGATGAGTTGGGGAACAAAATAGCTGAGCTTTTAGGATCAAATGGGATGGAGAGTGGGAAAAAAGATACAACAGAGGAAGGTGAAGGGAACTATGGAGAGGAGGATGTAACTTTGAGGCAAAAGAAAGAACCGGGACAAGAGGAAGTAAGAGTTGAAGACGGTGTAGCCGAAAAGCAGAGGGAGACTTTAGCTAGCAGAGGGGGAACAGCCAGCATGGAGGACTTTAAACATAGCAGGGAAATCGGGAGAGAGGCCATGACAGATGTTCCCCCCGGACCACCTTCTAATTCTAAAGAGCTTAACAGAGACAAAGGGCTCACTGTTACAAACCTGTCTTCCTGCCACAGTTTGATTAAACAGCTAGGAACAACAACGCACAGGGGCATTCATCTGGGTGACAATATCGCACGGATTGTGGAAATCAAAAACAAGCCATTTCCTGACAAAGTGACAAGCACTCACAGACCACTGCACTCAGCTGTGAGATCTCAGACCCCGAGACTATCGAGAGTGACATCTATCCCCAAGGAGCCGTACACACAGATTAAACCTCATCCGTCTAGGGGTATGCTTCCAAGGCACGGAGATACTTCTTCACTTACTAAAGTGGCTGACACTACGTTTTCAGTGAATGCCACAACACCAACGGTCCCGCAACTCTCCCAAACATTCGTCGCTGGCATTTCAAGATTTAGTGATGCATTGAAGCCCAGAGTTTCAGCAAACCCTGAGCTGAACAGTATCGATAGTGCGTTGTCACTCAACACCCCACCACCGGCAGTCACAGCTGGGTTCCTGCGAGCTCAGCCCCACTTTACAGAAAACAGTTCTACTCTCAGTGCATCAATTATTCACGGTGCCTCAGATCACAGGTATAAATTTGGTGCTTCAGTTTCGAAGGAGAAACCACTTTCACAGACTACGAATGAGAGCGGGCGAGCAAAACACATTACCCCTGCACATATATTTGAATCGCGTGTCAAGGACCCTTTAACCTCCAACATTATTGAAGATGTGAATTTATCTACATCAGTGAATCCTGCCCGGCTCCTGCAGGTGTATAATGACTCACTTACCACCCCGCCCACAACTGGGGCCTTATCATTTGAAGCCCACATCTCCGCTGGCAAGTTACGGCCTCACCAATTGCAATCAGCCCCTCAGATAAGCCAGTCCTCCTCCTCCTCCTCCTCCTTTGACATGACTTCAAGCCAGCCCTGCTCATTTAAACTGTCAGAGCAGACAGCCCATTCAGATGCTTTGCATGCTCCCGTTGATGATAACAAGCAGAGATCTGTACAGACCCTAATGGCATCAATGAGCCCTAAAGCAAAGAGCGATCAATTTCCTCTTGGCAGTGTGTCACCGCAGCTAAACCTCGTGATGTTTCGAGTTGACAGTTTACCTGACACCTATGGCTTGACAGGGCTAACAAGATCAGCATCAGCAAAGGAAATAGTAAGGGCAAATTCCAATGTTGAATATGTAAATAATGAAAGAGGACATGCCGAGTCCTCGTTAGGGACTGCTGCTGACACAAATCAAACTGAGGAGAATGACGGTCTGGAAATGATAGTGACCTTGGCAGATGCAGTCACAAAGCACATGGCAGAAAGAAGAGAGGAAAAGAATGATACTGCTTTTGTAACACAAACAACTGACAGGAGGAAAATCCATGTCAGTAACACTGAAGAATTCAGCTCTTCCTCTATGACACAGATTGAGAAACCAGCAGTGAAAAACACTGATGAAAACGGCCACAACCGGCTGCAGGATGTAGGTGGCAATGATGAAGCAAACATCATGCAGAAAGCTACACCTGGGAATAATCAACTCGCCCAGTTAGATGGTTTTAATGAAACAAACGCTCAGCCCTTCTTGTTTGCAATTCAGATCAGCAACACTAAGCAGTCAATAAATGAGGATTTTGACAAAAATGATCCAACTGGCACCACAGCATTTGCTTATAATGTGCAAGAAATACCCCAAATGCAGTCTAATCGTGCCTTTTCTGACATGGAGCATCATGCAGCAAAAACAACTGAAAAGCAAGCTCCCTCCACACCACGAGGCACTTTGGATGACAACACTCTCCCTGTTGCACTCATTCATTTCAAAAGTGACCTTCAGCTCCCCAATACATCCTCACAGCAGTCTGCTGACCGGATAATAAATGTTACCTCCAATTTTCGGATAACAGCGACTAGAACTAGTGATTTTGTGTCACTGCCACCAACCAGTCTAATTGTGTCCACGGCAGTTCCTGAATCAGCTGTGACCATGACTGGGCACGTCCAAGTTGTTATTGAAAAGCCATCTCAAGCCGCAAATGCTGAACGTACGGCACATCCCAGTATTCATATTGAGTCTTTGTCACCAAGAGAGCCTCTCACAACTGTGTCCACTAGCAAACTCACCCCTGCTGTGAACAGAAAGAACAGGACCGAAACACAGAGTCTAGAGAAGCCTGAGCATGAAATCTCTGCCCAGGCTATTGAACAGAGCCAACACCAGCTACCTAGTATGATCCCACCACGCCGTGTCAGTGACCCTGGACAGGGCTTCCAGACAGGTTTGTTAAATGCTGCCTACAGAGCTGGAGAGGCACATGACTCCACACCTACCATGGTAGCAGACCATTCAACATTCAAAGACATTGAAACAGCTGTCTCAAAAAACAGTTATTTTGAAGCCAAACATCCTCTACGTGAGAGGACTCATACACATACACTAGATGGAGCAGACAAACATAATACGCATGCATTAACTGAAAAGACCTCAATAAGTCAAGTGATACTTGGAGCTGTGACTGATTCTGTGCCACCTATAGCCATCTCACCTATAGAGATTATTAATGAAACCAGCTGTAGGACAATTGGCTGTGCTAAGTCAGGCGGGACAGCTGAAACAACAATTGGAGCAAGTGAGATTGATCATACCGCTCCAGAGAAAATGGATAAAACACAGGCTGGAAACACAGGAAAAGATCATTTCAATGCAGCACACACTCCTAACACAAAACCTGAAAATGGCAACTGTAGCACAGGCTGTCCTGGACCTGGAAAGGCAAGCCCTCAGGCCACTAACCTCGCCTATTCACTGCTTTCACCAGCCACCAGTAAATCTGATCATGACCCTGCCAATGTTGATGGGACTGCTACAAAAAGTGCCAGCAGGATGACCTACGAGCCTTCAACAAAAACATTGAGAGCGCTTGTTGAAACTGATCATCTGGAGAGACGTGGGACACTTGAGCAGGGTCAGCTTGCAGAGAAAACAGCACAAAAACAATCTCACAGAGAGTCCTCTAAAGCTCACGAGGCTATTGCAGCAGGGGTCACATTATCTGAACCTGAAGCAACTACTGCGCAGACCGCTGTTGAGTCTGCTGAGCAGACACTGCTCGCTGAAAACAACACCAAAACACAATTAAAGAGAGCCAAAGCTGAGATATTTGAGGCACAAAATGCCACCAGGTCAACACGGGCTTTGTCTGAAGAGGGGGCATCAATACAGGAGTCTGGGCGTAGGCTGTTACTGCCGGAGTCTGAATCAGAGCTGCCGAGGAGGAAACACAGGAGAAGGACCTCACCTCTTTATCTCTCTGGGTAATCATGTTATGTGTCCTATTATTCTGGCATTATCTATTAATCATACGTTAACAAATTAAAGAACCATACTGGTGATTTTGCACAAGTTATCCTATTAAGTGGATAACCCATCACAGCAAACTGCTTTATTTGTTCCCTAAATTAATTTAGTTAATGTGATGCAGTGATGAGCAGTTACTGTTCTTGAAAACAGTTCTAGTGGGATGCATTCAGGCCTCTCCTGAATCTAATATCTGGGAGTCTGCTGCTTAACAATATTGCAGTCATGAGTTGTGGTGGTGGAGGATCAAACCTAGACGAGGCAAACCAAACTTACATGAATGTGGCCTCTGCAATTCCTTCAAGTCCGTATACATACACATTTTACTTTTAATACATTAAAAAAGATTAACACAATTATATACAACATTTTTTGACATTGTTTATGAAGTTAGCTACTGAGGTAATTATGCTAATTAGCTAGCCTCTGCCCGCCTCATAACACCACAACACTACAACACTCCAAGTTACTCCAAGCTTCCAGTCCAGGCAGAGCTAAATTAATAGGACCGCCGGCTGCACAGCTAACTGAGCTAACTGGTGGTTACAAAAGGCAGCACAAAAATGTGACAAAAATGTTACATATGGCATCTTTAAAATTTTCATGCCGCTCGGTGTGACTATACAGTGTTAAATCATGTTTCCATAGAAATGGATGCTGTTTGGCAGCTCATCTAATTTTTCAGAGAATCCTTAAATGCACCAACAGTGCTTTGGACCAGACTTCATAAAATTCCGGCTCAAGTTTGACACAATCCTTCACTGTGATGGATTATACATCTCAAGAAAGTTTCAGCTCTCCTGAGTTCATATACAGCAAAACAGATGGAAATAAATTACTGCCTGGAAGGAAAATCAATCATGTCAATCTGCTAAAGCATATTCCTTCCAGCCATGGTTAATATATGTTATTTGTAATGTACTATTTGGCCTTAAACGAGCAAAATTACTGGTGCGGTCCATTATTAAAGTGGACAAACTGTACACACACTTGTTTTCTGTCCTTTGTCAGTGTTACAGAAGTTTCCGATGACATGTGTGGCAGTGGGAACTACACAGCAGAGATGAGTCTGACCTCAGAGAGAGGTGTAGAGCCTGGTGATGCTGTTCCTGCCATTGGGAACATCAGAGTGGTTATCAACCTGAAGACAAACAACAGTCGGATAAATCTTGAGGTCACCTCCTGTTGCCTGTCCCCAACGATCCAGCCTGACCTTACCAACTCCACCTGCTGCCTTTTCTCCAGGTACACAGGACAGACTGAAATAAGGTGACTGGGAAGGGATTTTTTTTTTTGTGTTACCTTAAGAGGAGTTCGCTGTGTTTTCATTTCAAGGTAAAAGTTCTTGATTAAGAGCAAGAATATGAGGACACGCAGCTCTGAAATTTTCCCTTAGTGCTAAACTGAAAATGAAATGAAAGACTCAGCAAATGCAGCAGTCAGAAATGTACGGTACATTTTCTGATAAATCTGCAGCCAGTCTTTCATTCCAGTGTCTTTTTCTTATTTCATCCTTATAAGGTTGAATTTGTGCTGAAGTTGTCAGAATGAATTATAAAAACCTGGTGTTTGTTTTTTGGGGACATATTATAGGAATACGGCCTTGAATAATGCACATTTCACCCTCTATAAGAACCACAAGAAACCTGGCCAGACTTACAAAATGTGTTTTCTAGAGAAACAGTGTAACTTCAATTCATTTCAATCCAGTGAGTTGCAGGTACATTTTTTAAGAGCTGAATATTCCTCAGCTTGGTACCAGAGGACTGCTATACGTTTATGGTGTTATCTCTGTGAGGCAGCATCACTCAGAGAGATGGAAATTCAGTGCACTGCTGCAGTCTTAGAGAGGCAGCAGTATAAATGCACCACCTCTAAAATATGGGAAAATGTGAATAGGCTGGCTGTTGACTTTTACTTTGACTTGTAAAATGTGTGTACACCTGGGACGAATCTTTTTAATGCGTATCTCTTCTGAGTCGAATGAAGAAAAAACAGGAAAAATCTTCAATCTCAGTCTTAAAGGTGCTACATGTATTAATTTTAGTTTAAAATATTAACTACAAGTGTCAACACAATGTGTAGAAATAACTTTTTCGATTTATGTCTAAGATGTATATGTCTTATGTTGCAAGTTAGCTCCAAGCCACATTGTACCTCGGGCGGTGATAGTCCAGTAGTAAAAGACACCCACACTATTCTAGTGCTCTGAGCTCTCATTCTGGGCAGACTCAACCGATATGACCACGAGCTGCATGATTAATAGAGCTAACTAGCTAAGGGAAGCCACAGTTAGAGGCAGTTAGCGGTTACTCTAATGCTATGCTGCCCCCTATTGGTTTGGAATAAGAATTCTTACATACTGCATGATGAAAATGCAAGTTTAAAAACATAACTTATCAAATAGGTCATATTGTGCTTTTTAGGTTTTTCCCCTTTACTGTGTTATGTAGCATTTTGGGGCATCTTAAAGGTCTGCAAAGTGAAAAAGTCCACACCAAAGGGACTTACTCTCTCCTATAGAAAACACTGCCCCTGCACTACCTGGTTATGAGTGAAGCCTTTATTCATATGTATGTATATATGTTATAAGATACTACAGTCGGTCATTAGACATACAGTTGATACTGTGATGTAGAGAAACTGCAGATATTAAAACATTATATTTGAAATAAAAGATAGTAACAAAATCATAAGTGACCACTCTGATACTTGCGAAGAGTTAAGGTTAAAGTTAAATGTTAAGGTATCAGAATTGGGCTCAAACATGCAGGTTGTACTACATGCTTACCAGCTGTAGCACTGTTGTTTTAGATCACGCTACCTTTGTCGGCATGACCCACCCTCCTCTGCCTCTGATTGGCTACATCCTGCCCATTGAGTAAAGTGCATGTGCAGCTCTCACCAAAAACTGAACATAGTTGAGACATCTCTCGCTAAAACAGAGCGTTCAAGACACTGCGTGAAAGTGGTGCTGCAGCGATGCACTGTATGAGAAAGCTAATGTATTTTTGGAAATTTTAAGAATATAAACAAATAAAAGTATGGACCTGATTAGCATAATATGACCTCTTTAAGTTATTGTTATGCACCATGAGTAATGAAGCTAATATGACAGCATCACAAAGGGAGAGCTGACCTTTACCTAACCAGGTTTCTTTTCTCTTAAGCTTTCAACCCAATTCAATACAAATTATTGATAACTTGCTTGTCTATGCTTTTTCTGCTCTCATGTTTATTGATTAAGACAGCCTTAATGGCTTTTGGCAGCTGTACTGAGGCTTTACCTGCAAGACATTCTCAGTCTGAAATTGTTTCTGAAACATGTGACTATTTCTTTCAAGGCACAAATGACTCTGCTAAGGTTATATACTGTGGTGTTTGTGTTGCCGCCTCAGGTTAGCAGCAGAGCCAGCGGGGATCACGCTGCTGCCCAGTGCCCTGTCAACCAGTGCCAGCTTCACCATCAGTCTTTTTCAAATGATTAATTACTCAGTAGCGTACCTACACTGCGATCTCAGTGTCTGCCTGAGAAACCACTCCGACTGTGAAAGGGTAAGACTACGGCAGGTGCACGGTGTCATGAATGCGAGAGAATGAGCGGCTGAGAGTGATTTAAATTTAGTGACACGGGGTGTGACACTGTGAAAACAGGAGAGACAGATGAGAAGCGAGCAGCCTGATGTAAATGGGCCAGCGAGATGAGCAAGAAGGGAGACCAAGGTGAGTGAGAAAGAGGAGTAAAGGTGAAGGGAGATGAATAAATGTATGGTTGAATATGAAATGAAAACTAGGAGAGGAGGACAGATTATTTTCCTGTGTCGAAAGTGGAAAAAAGTGGGTGTAGCATGATGCCTAAATGTGACGAGAGTGAGATGTTGTGACTAAGACTGAGGCCGACTGCCAAAGACATGCAGCCTAAAGCATCTGTCATGCCATTATGTGTGCTGAAGGTCGGATAAGGTCTTTGCTAAATTTTCAGAATAACACTTTTGCACGAGCAGCAAAAGGATGCTGATACCAACTGCTGTCTCCTGCTGCTGTGGGAATGAGGCCCCTTGATTTAATGGGAAAAAACTAATCATCTGACGAGCACACGGTGGAGGGCAGAGGTGAAACAGAGGATAAACTCCGGAGACTAATTCTGATGTCTGCCTTTGCAGAGCACGTCTACAGCTCTTGGGTGATATCGCCTCATGTTTTCTAGTAAACAGTGCTGCAGAGGCGAGGTATTTTTGAAAGCTAACCTGAAATTTAGCATCGCCCTGGTTGCCTTTGAAAAAACCTACAGGATCTTTTTAATAGGATTTTGGATTATTGCCTCTGTGGAGCAAGATAATCATATAATCAGATAAACATCATTTTTAAGACTTTTGAAGCAGTAGTAGCTAAAGTTAGGTTATGCAATTGCATGCAGCTCAATTGCCAGGATATAAATTCCTGTAAACCACAGTAATGTCCAAGGTTGACATTTGTACGAAACATGCCATATCACTCACAAATTAAATGCTTATATCAGTGCTTGTTGCAACAGGTGTGGAGGTTACAAGTCAATAAGGCTCCCCAGCGGGTGACTGGAGTACAAATACTGGATTAAAACAAAACCATCACCATTTTTTTTCTCACTTTAAAAGCTATACACTGCACACGTGCTGCTGTATTTTATGATGTGAAAATCTCTTAAACTTATGTTAACCAAAATCCAGATTCACAGTATCAAAGCAAAAACTAGTGCAAAAAACGTACTGAATTTGAAACAGAGGAAAAGGATGTGCGAAAATGCTGGCGTATTACTATGTTTTTGGACTCATTGCTATGTTGCAAAGGCCTCTTAGACCAGCAGGATTTTCTAGCTGCAGATAATGGTCAGTTTCAAATACATTGCTCTGTCATGATATATATGTGAAGAGTGTGAACTTGCCTGTTTTCCACATAATCCACAACTTTTTGTGTGTGTGTGTGTCTAATGATCCACTCCCCTTGTTTTCTTAAAATCATTTTTTCCCTCTTTGCACCTCAACATGTTTCCCTACAACATTTCCACGAGAGCTATACATTATATTTCAGCTGTCTTGTTTGAACTGCTCCAGCGCAGTGGGGGCCGCATAGATTAAAAGAAAGCGAGTCGCTTTCAAGCTAAAAATCTATTTCCAACACTCTATTTGAAATAGATGCTTCTCCTCCTGCCTTTTTTATCCAATTGAAAAAAGACCACAAAGGAAAAACATGGTTCAGACATATTTATCAGAGAAGTGCACCTTTCATTATTTCAATTGCTCACTCCGTGCATCGTTCTGGCTAGTTTTGATGATAAACAGGAACACCATCCTTCTTCCAAAAATGTAATTACCTGTTGTCTTCTCTTATATTTTTCACACTCACATGATACATATTCCCCTTGTCTTTTTATAGCAATGTCTTCAGCGGAGGAGAGCATTTCCCTCAGAGGGCCCAGATGCTGTTGTCTCCAATCTCAGGAATCGCATATCCTTTGGCCCCATGGTAAAGGAGGAAGTGAAAAATTCTACCTCCCCGGAGGAGATAGGTAATTATTCACTGTGTCTTAAAAAAAACAATCAATTTGAGATAATGCAGTGCATGCGAGAGATGCTGCTGCAGGACAGGAAATGAGAGATGACCACGCCATTTATCTATAGTGTGTGAGGAAAAGAGCCATATAATTAAGAAGCTCTCGCTGTGCAAATATATGTGTCTCCATGGGTTTATCATGGGAAGCTCATCAGTGTGCAAAACACATAAACAATGAGCCCAGACTGGCTCTCCATCATGATCACTGTGTACCTTTGAGCTCCAAGCATTGCACTCTTTCTTAATGTAACACAGTAGTAAAACCGAAAAGAAGCTCAAATCACGACTGTTGCCTCATGTCAGATTATTATTTGGCTCATTTCTAGACCCAACAGAGCTGGACCTGGTGCTGGTCATTGTAAGCCTGGTCGTCGGCTCCTCTCTGGTCACAGTGATGTTGCTGCTGGTGTGGCTGGCCTACCGTCGCCGGGCATTCTGGCTGCTCCACTCGGCGGCTCCACCGCGAGCCTGCTGCGGCTGTCTGCGCCTGGGAGGTGACTTGATCCTTCCGTGACCGAGGAGGGACCACCGCCAATTACACTGATCACATCCCCACCAAAATAGCTGCCGACAATTACATTAGTCAACAGACGGAGGAGCAGTCAATCACATTAACTGTAGAGCAGAGGCGGCCGGTCATATCAGCCGGTATAGGCCAGACTAGACGATGAAGCGCAATCCAATTCACACCTCCTCTCATAGGTGACACAGCTGTTGCAGTCAAATTTCACACTTAGCCATGAGCAGTCTATTATCATTCACTGCAAATAAACACCATATCCAAATAGAAAAAGCTGCTCTGATCCCTTTGTTTTCCCTCAGTGGCAACAAATCAATACTCTTTCTATCGTTCTTTGGGATTGATAGCTCGTTAATATACTCGTTTAGAATAATATATGCATTCATGGCTTGACATTTGTATTGAGCCCCTGTGATAGACAGTTTAGGAACAATGTATCTCATTGGGTGAAGAGAAATTCAAGCGTATTTATTGGTGAAAGAAAACATAAAGAACCCTCCGCGATGTTGGTTTTCCTCCTTTGAAAATGTCCAATCAAAATGACTTATCATGAAGTTTCTTCATTCGTAATCTCCGCCAGATATGAGGGGGGTGTACATGGTGGTCACGTTAGAGAATTTTATCTTTTGGCATTCTGAAATGGCTTAAGAATTACATTTTTCATCACTGGTGTTTCAAAACCTGTATATTCTCTCCCTCTTTATTCCAGTACTCTCATGCATGCATGATGGCCACACAGCCTGCCCTGCACTCCCTGTTCCCCACCCACATGCCCCCAGACATGCCTGACAGAGAGCTGCACTCGACTGAGTGCACTCTACCACTTTTGATCTCTCTGTCAGGAGGAATTCTTGATCTTTGACTTAAATTCATGCTGAGAATCTCTGACCTGAACCCTCAATCATTACAGTGAAATAGTAAATAATGTATATAAACTACATATAGTATATTTTATAGGATATATTTATCAGTATAGGAGTGTTTCTCACATCATACTCCCTATGTTAAAGTCAAAGGGCAAAGCACATTATTCCCTATTGTCAGTGTCAACACTATGATTCTTCATCCCTTGCTATGTATGTAGGTGCACAGCTTTGCAGAGAGCTAAAAACGATTTCAATAAAGGTTGAAGGCAGCAGTATGTCCATGATGTTCTTTTTCACTGGCAGCAATTGTGAAAGGGTGAAAATGTATTGGAAAACAAATTAAGTCATTATGAAACAAGAAAATGACTATATTTCATAAACAAGAGTTAGAATGGAGATGCCAGTGTTCATCAAAACTGGTGGGGTGTGCCTCTGGCAATTTGTCACCCAATTTGTCTCCTAATTTGTCTCCTTTCTCATTCGTTACACAACTATTTTCTGTCACCATTCGTGTTTACAACTGACTGCAACACTGTGAATGCCCGACAGCGGAAACCTTGTGAACAGTCTGACCACCATCCCCAGGTAAATGTAGAACTGGAGTAATCGCAGAAACATTATTCTGCAGAAGACTAAGAGCCCCGCTGGTGGAGGAGGCAAAGGAGATGAAGAGGGAGAGTGGTAGAAACCAAGGCAAAGCAACGGACAGGCATTCACTTGATGTTTCACGGGTGTCATGTCAAAGTCTGCACCCTGCTGATATATGTTCTCCTTTACAAGCAGGGCTTTCTCCTTGATCAGCAAGGAAAAAAAAAAACTTGTTAATACATTCAAGTGTTTTCTTCTGCCTTTTCATGGCACTGAGATCAAGGTTTGTAAGTCAAACTGGGAGTCGTAAGGTTGTGTTTTTTTGCTTTAGACAGTAGCCAGTGGTTGCTATGTTGCTAACACAGGGAGAGACTAGAAGGTGGTCTGGTTGAAAAGTTATCTGTTTCTTTTTTATTTTATCTATATCAAGAGTAGCCTAAAATTAATTGTCAATATTCTACATCAACAGTTAGCCCCGTGTAGCCACACCTGTCAGACGTGTTAATGGTCACATATCATAAAGATATCTTTTGAAGTGATGCTGTCATGGTTTCTTCAGCTGTCAACCTGAAAACTGCAACAAAATGAAAGACCTAAAAGTGTCAGAAGAGAGATCTGTCACTCACTGTTAGTGTCCATTGATAAGCAGCCTGAAACTTGTTAGCACAACAGAAATCTGCTGAATATGAATAAAAATAAATACATATGTATCACCATGTAGGGGACATCAGCAACATTTTACAAATAATTGAAACAAATTAAAGACAATAACAACCTCTTGGTCTCCATGTAGAATAGAATAATTTTAGAGCAGTATGTTCTTAATCTGCAGCCATGTTGTGTCTGGCCCATAATGCTGCTGGTCCATGACATCACCACACAGCATTTCCCACAATGCCCCGCAACTAGGCTGTGGTATTCCATTAAATGAAGACCTGACAGAAGAGGTTATAAGATTCTTAAACAAACATTTTAAGTATGCTTAAACACTTTTCTCACCAAACTTTTTAACCCTTTTTTAAAATCATGTTTAAATGACTTTATTGAATCAAACACTCGTGAATTTATGACGGCTTAGACAGCTAGCATAATGGCTAGCTTGGTAATCAGTAAACTATCCACAGAAAAACTACTGAAAGATAATACATTGTTCAGAATGCTTTTAATTATTTGCTGTTAAAGATCTCACAAAACGCAGCTTGATGTTGCTATGTGAGCTCCACTGCTATAGCCCTGTGCCAGCGAGCAGAGGATGCCTCTGGCAACATACTTTTGAACTTAAACTAACTAAAATGATTCAGAGATGTTTTGCCTCATCACCATATAAAATGAGTCCGCACAGCAGGGAAAGCTTATCAGAAGAAATATATATATCTTGGGAAATCAAAGCAGACACTTCTGTATATTAACCAGGGTTTACATTTCCAGCATTTATAAAGTAGACGATGCACAGAGTTCAAAGAAGAATATATTACCATATTACAATTTTCTAACTCTCACGAGTGAATCCTAGACATCATGTGCCTCTGGTGATCACATCCGCCGCGTTTCTGCTCTCGCTCACATACCTTGCACACAAAGAGTTCGGCTGGAGAAGATGCAAAAATATCTACTTGATATAAGAATTTCATAAAACAAAATGTTCAGTGCTCTTGATGGATACACAAGAACCAATTAATGCTCCAGTCTGGAACACTCAGCTAACAAACCCCAGCATTTATTAAACTGCCCGCTCACCTCACAGCTCATCACTGTTTGATCCTGTTTAGTTATGCTTAACGCTTTCTGTGCACACTGAATATGGACGCTGGAGTTAAGCTCGTTAGTTATTAGAGGACATGGGGGGGCAAGAGAAAAGCCTTTGGCTCCAGTCAGTCAGCTCACCCAGCATGGTAGAGCCTGCTAATGTGATTGGCTGAGCTGTGAGATGGGATTTCCATCAATGAAGACAGACTTCTCCCCTCAGGTAGCCTATCAGGAATCTGATCACGAGTGCCGGGTTTTCATTGGAACATCAATCCATGAGGCTGTCCTAAATAATAGTGTGAGTTAGTGAAGCGTGAAACTACGGCTGTCAGTGAATGTTAAATTCATCTATTAGCACGGCTGCATACATATAGAGAGAAAGAGTTGAAGGGTTAGGGTGCATGGGCAGAAATTGTGTTTAAATGACCTCTGCAATAGAGACATATATGTATATATGTATATATATATTAGTAATGATGCTGATTTGTCATTTTATCATTGGTTATTCTACTCATGTCCTCTCATATTTCAGCTGAAAAAACTTATCTAAGCCAATGTAAAAGATCCTGTATTAGCATTCTGCAAAGTAATTAGTCTGCAATCAAATTAAGCCACCTGATAATGAGTGAGCAGGGTTTTCCATTGAGGAGGACTGCAGACGTATACTTGAGGCCACGCTGAACGCAAGTTATCCCCACAGATGTGCATCCTCCTGCAGGCAGCATTTTAAAAAACGTCAGGGTGGGGGAAATCCTATTGAAGCGGAATTATTAATTCTAACCATCTCTTTTAAAAATGAAAGACTGAACAAAGAGCCACCCCAGAGCAAAGAAGAAGAGACGATAAGACCCAAGAATCCCGACCTGCAGCTGCTCCCCAATGAGAAGCACATCACTGAAACTGTAATGAACCACATTTACATTTACAGTTTATGAAAAGGCAGACACAATGAGAGGTAAGCATGCTTAATGGAAGTGAGTTTATGGTGGAGATACACAACATGCTCAGCAGGAGCTATATCGAATCTAAACGTGCTATAGAAACCCCAGGGGAGATGACCTAAATATTTATACTACTGCCAAACCTACTGGTGACCCAGAGGAACAATTTATATAAATACATTTGTCTGTGCCTATAAATGTATGAGTTCATCAACAAAACACCTCATCCCCAGATAAATCTAGTTGTAAAGGGGCCGGAACAGTGGTAAAGTATAACTGATGGGCCCATAAAACAGACCAGCAGGTGGGAGTAAAAAGGAAGGCGGTAAAGTACATCTTTGTTTCCTCATCTTCTTGAATGAGCTTCCTAATACCATAATCCTCTCATATGAGCCAGGCAGTTTGAATCTTTTCTCACAAATAACAGCCCACTTTAATGATGCAGAAAGAAGAAGAAGAAAAAAAAGAGATCCATGGTCTGACGGGAAATCAAGGCTGAATTCAGAAAATGTCTTGACACATTGGGAACAGTTCACACGTGCCAGGAAAGTTTGCAGCAATGCTAAATTTGAGATTAACCTTAGATAATTTTTTGCGTAATTCACAGTGTGCAGACGGCATTGTGAGGCTGATAATGACACACCCGATTTCACAGAAAATGGTCTTTGTGAAACTCAAAGACAATGGGTGTAATCCAAATGTACTAATTCCGCATTGGTGTCTGATGAAAGCAGAAAGTCTCCAGCAGAAATCAGTGAAAAAAAACTTTTGATCTACTTTCTTTTCCTTTCTTTTCTCTTTTCTCTTTGTGTCTTGAGCAAACCAGCCACACAGACTATAAGTGATTAATATGAGAGAAGAAGGGAGAAGATGAGGGAAAATAAAAGATATTTTACCTCATAATGAGTTCTCAAGCTTTGCCAGCATAGTATAAAAGTCAGTTTTCACTTTGAGTCAACCAAATTAACATAAGTCTAACTTAAAGTTTACTTTTATTATTTCAACTTTTTTGTTGTTGCCTACAGAAACGTTTTGTGTCCTTTGATGGAAACTGCAGAAAGTAATCCTTATGTGTTTAAATTGGTATGAAAATCTCTATTGAGATGACTCACCCTAGAATCACTTTGACTTCCGCTGTAATTAGGGAGAAACCAGCTGCCATTCAAATCAGAGCCAAAACTTTGCAGAGAGCACTCGTGTCTGTAAAGTTAATATGAGAGATGGAGGTTAGCTTAGCAAGAAAGACTAGAAACAGGGTTAAACAGCGAGCCCTGTTACAATACACCTCCGAGCATCAATTCAGTCTGTTAGTTTGTCCCCAGTTTGGCTGATATATTAAGCAGAGCACACACACTTAGTAACATGTGATATCGCATTTGTTTAATCCATACAACAAACCTATGTATTAAAATGCATGTTGTTTTACCCTCATATTCTTACCCTAACCCTAACCAAATCTCAATCCTCCTGCCTAAATCAAACCAAACGTACAAGTAAAGTCATGTCAGCACCGTGGCTCAGAGGGGGAGCGGTTGTCCAACATTCGGAGGGTATGTGGTTTGATCCCTAACAACTGCAGTCTACATGTGAAAGTGCCTTTGGGCAAAATACAGAAGCCCAAAACGCCCCAGGTGGCTCTTTTATCCATGTGTGAGTATGAGAGGTTGTTATGCCCGATGAGCAGGTGGCATCGTGCACCAGTGTACCACAGTTAGACCAGGGGAATTGAACCAGCGACCTTCTAATAACAAGAAGCTAGCTCTACCCCTAAGCCACAGCTGCCAAGACCAGTTATCATTTACTATCCACTATCAGAAGCAGAGTAGGACAGGTCATGACTTGAAAACAGTTGGATATGGGAGGGAGATCTACATTCTACCACAGTAAAACTTCTTTATAGCTTAGTAGGTGCCAGTGGATAGAGCCACACCTGCTGTTTCCAGGTTTCATCACTTTCACTTTAAAGTCTGGTGGCTCAATCCTCTCATTTAGGAGCTTGACACAAAAAGTGAATAAGCTCAAATCCCAAAATGTCAGACCTATTTCTTTTAAATGAGAATGAAAGTGAAGATTGTTTTTATACTGTAAGTGGGACACAACAAGCCATGTTTTTTCATATATTATCTTTCAGCTAGTGTTTGTCTTCTAATCCATGAATTTGAAATTTGATTACACAGACATTGTTTTTCAGAAACCTTGACTACTCCATCTTTTCCTGGGACGTCAACACAAACGCACACACACGCGTACCCACACACACGTTATCTCTAACCAGACCCTGCTGCTGTACAGAGTTGCCATATTCTCAATCCCAAACTGTCGACCACTGAGCTGTCTCTCCTGGAGCTGCTGGGGGTTAAGTGCCTTGTTAAAGTGCAGTTTGATAGAAGTGGATGGATCATTAGGCAGTTCATTTACTGTGTAAACCGACCCAAATTACAGTGGGCATAATATACATCATATCAGCTCTCATAACATGTCACATTCTAGTTGCAGAATCAAAATGCAAATTTCGAAGGACTCGTTTTATTTTCCTTCAGTCCTGAGGGTCAAAAATGAGAAGTGGTACATTGTGTAAAGTTTGGATGATTGAAAACTAGGTCACAAGTCCTGGAAACTAAAACTGGCTTTGCAACATTGCAGAACAAACAAGTTCTGGAGCTCAGCCCCTCCCACAGATCAACAGAGTAGTCTAGTATGTAGGTGACTCCACCTGTCTTTCACACCTCCAGCTGTCACCAGTTGAATGTGTGTCTACTGCACAACTTTTTCTTTACTCACTTGGGACATGAGCTCCTGTGGTGCTACTGATCCATGTACATCTGGAGGATAAACCCCCTGCTCCAGTGTAGGATTAGACAGTGAGTGCGTTGCGAGCCTCTGTGTGGATGTCTGTACTCATGGATTGCCTAGCCGGATCCCCTGGGAAGTTCAGGAACTTCAGGAAGGACGACTTTGAGGCTGACTGGATTAAGTTGGCAGAATGCAGATTTGGTCAAGTGTACCAGGTCAAGCTGAAGGTCTGGCGGGAAAAATGTGCACTGAAGAGCTTCAACACAACTTTGTGTGCAAAAAACTTTTACAGGTAGGACTTACATCATGTTAACTAGCACAACAAAACCTGCTGTCAGAAACAGGCAACCGTCTGAATTTAATGCAGTGTTTTAGTATACTGGCACAGCTGTGTGCTTAATATTGGGATCTTGTGGTTTTTACTGGTCACCAGAATAAATGTGGTAATGCTGAAATTTGAATTTTCCATTTTGACAACTTCAACTATATCTGGTTAGGTGTAGGCATAAAAAAACACTTGGTTAGGTTTAGGAAAAATCATATTTTTACATTAAAATACCTGATTTTGTTGCCACAAACACGGCTGAAGATGTCACTATGGCTCGTTGAAAACACCCGCTCTCTGTCGCCGCAGACATGGCTGGATATTGTTTTTATGTCACCTAAAAAAGAAATCCAGTGGTTTCAAACTTGCACATTTTGTAACACAGTCGTGAACTGTGGTCGCTGGCTTGGCAACCTAGATGCAGCTCCATAATATACGTTATCAGAATGTGATACAACTGCCAGCTTTTCATTCTGGTGACCCTGCTGGGTTTAAAATACCTATTTAAAACCCTCAGCCCATTCACTGACCATGATTTTTTCACAGGAAAGTAATGGACGAGGCGTCAGACCTAGCCAAAGTGAATTTCAAGTACATCGTGTCTGTCTACGGATTGTGCAGCGAAGCGACTGGCGTGGTGATGGAGTACATGAGTAATGGATCGTTGAACAATCTCCTCGCCAGTCACACTTTAATGTGGCCAAAGAAGTTCCAGATGATTCATGAGACGTCCATGGGCATGAATTTCCTCCACAGCATGAAACCTCCACTGCTCCATCTTAACCTCAAGACATCCAACATCCTGCTAGACGATCATCTCCATGTCAAGGTCAGTGAGACTCAGTGGAAAAAGTTTCATGTTTACAGATGCTCAGGGCGATCTCTGGACGTTTCAGAGGTCTACAGAGCAACATATGCTAATTATGCACCACTCTGGGACTCTGGACTTGCTTTTCCTGCTAAGATTTCAGATTTCGGTTTAATTCACCGGGAAGAGGGCATGAGCGAGAACTTGTTCATGGAGAGTCTGACAGCAAGAGGGAACACAAGTTACATTCCTCCAGAGACATTCACTCAGTGCCCCGATCCTCCAGGAACTTCCTTTGATGTTTACAGGTGACTTGGCATCTTTGAAATTGCACCATTGACGTTGCTGCTGTTTTTTTTCTGACTCGGTACACAATCCAGAACTCACACAGTGTAACCTTGCTCTCCACTGTATACGTTTTGCTCTCTTACAGGCCACTGGCTCTGACATTCTTTATGTATTTCTCATGTCTCACTCACTCTCTTTACCCTTCAGTATTCTTTGGTTTTCTTTTATATCAAAAGGTATTACGTTTCTCTAGAGAAGAAAAAAAAAAAGTGTCTTCTTTTATTTCAGTGCCTTTTATATGGGAGAGGGACAGAGTTCACTGATTGCATGATATGAGGAAGTGAACAAAAGGACTGAAGTGTTTCTCTGCTTTGATCATTCACAGCTTTGGCATTGTGATTTGGGAGATTCTGACACAACAGAAACCGTATGCAGGTAGGACCTCATTCAGTCGAAAGGCATTACACCTTCACGTTTAATACACTTTTCAGGTATTTTAACACATCTTTCAAGCTACTTGAAGGCATTTGTCTTAATGCAAGTCAGTCTCCTATTAATTATCAGTTGAAAAAACAATTTCTTGCTGCAAATGTATTTTTTGATGCACGCTGAAAAAATCAAATAAGATAAAATCCCTTTAACTGTGCAATGTGTTGTAAATAAGCATAAAATTAAGTGATGATATGTGTTGATCTATAAAGAAACCATGTGCCTGACATGTGATTTGTGGTCCCAGGGTGCAGCATGACCACAGTGATCTTACAGGTGTCACATGGGAAGAGACCCTGTGTGCAAATTATAGCTGATCGGAAGCCCCATGAGTGTGACCAGATGATCAGCATCATGCAGCAGTGCTGGGACCAGGACCCCGGGAAGAGGCCACCTTTCTCAGGTCTCCCCAGCTCTTTTTGCCTCTTATTGTTGATGAGATTTTAACAAGACATGGCTCCTCTCAAAAAATGGCAAAATCACAGTCTAGCGAACATTCGTACGTGACACACATGTAAATGCAACATCTCCTTTTGTTCTCTACACTCACAGAATTACATTGTTACTCCAGCATCCTGGGGTAGTGACATACCAGAATTGTTAAGGTGTGTTTGCACAAAGACCGGTTTAATTATTATACCACCAGTTTGCCCTGAAGATGTGAAAAAATACATTTGGGAAATTATCAGAGGGAGCACATTATCTTTGCTTCATCCACAGACAGATGATGTCCAATTTGTTGCATTGTCTGATGTTGTGTTTAATTGCTCTCATTATTCTAATGTCTAATTAAAGCAATATTTGAGCTCAAAATGAAGCTATTCAGTAACAATATTTAGTGATTTTCCGTTGATGAGAATGTCAACAAATTGTCAAGCTTTTTTTTTTGTTTGTTGGTGTTTTATCACATAAAAACCAAAAAGTAAAAATTCTCACAGAGATAGATGTTTTCGAAAAACAGACAAAGCAATTCATCCTTTCAGGCTTGTGTGTCATTATCAAGTCAACAGATAACGAGCTCACAGAGAACAGATTTTACTGCATCCAGTGTTTGAGCTAAAAATTTACACCAGAGGAAATGGGTCAGCCCTGGTTAGACAAGCACTTACTATACGTCTTGAGATGTCATGCTAATGAATACAAATGAGTTATTTGTTTATTCGTCAGCCGCAGTGATCCCAATTTGTGTGTTTTTTGTTGATGAAAAACACACTTGTGTTACGGCGTCTATGAAATAATTGACCTGTAATTCATGCCTGACCATTCTCTCTCTGGAGTGATGCAATTATGAGACGATCCCACTTAGACTTGTTTGTGTTGCGAATCCATAGGAACACTTTCATTTGGTGAGACAGATTCAGCGCAGTCCTTTGCTTGACTGCTGTTTTCTTTGCAGATACTGTTAGGAAAACGGAGGCTCTGAGTGAAGTCCTGAAGATCGCAGGATCAATCAAATGTCACGGAAATGGTGACAAGGAAGACACATCAAAATATCCCTGGCTAGTTTCCCCAGTAAACAAGGTTAGTTCTGCTCGGGTGGGAGTGTGGGAAAGGGTAATGCTGCTGACACCAAAAAAAAAAAAAAAAAAGTACATTCACATGAGTAACGCACGGAATCATTGCCCTGGAAGTTGATATGGTGACCTTGTTAGCAAACAGCTGTCTGTTTACACAAATTCATCAGTTATGGAGCAACATTAGCATGCATTTGAAGTCTTGAATCTTTGTATGTCTGCTGTTTGATTCTGAGCAGGTAGTGTCTTTATTGGGGCATCTTAGCTGAAAACAACTAACTGCTGCAGAAAAAAATGGAGCAATGAGAGCAGCGAAATTCAGCCGAGAACAGTAAAGTAAATTCACTTTATTGTTTCAAGGGGGTGCTGCAGTTTCAGGTGATGACTGCAGGTTCATCACTACATACAACATCTTTACACAATACCACTTGATACATTGTTAGTTAAAAAAAAAAATCTAATATAGCCTCTTTAATGTAATTGCTACTATTAGCATGCTTTTAATACCCATATTTATTATTTGTATTTGTAAATAAAAGTTTACTGCCGCATTTTTTATAATTACATGTTAATTTTGTTAAATATTATGTTAATATGTATATAGGAGTCTATTCTACTTCTTACCTTTTTAATTATGTTATTTATTTTAAACTATTGTTATTGTTTTTTTCGTAATATTCTCTCCTTTGGCTGCTGTGGCAAACAAATTTCCCCATTTGCGGGACAATAAAGGAATATTGATTCTGATTACAAATATGCTGATGTTCCACATGTATGATGTTTATAATGCTCCTGATCTTTGTTTGGTGCCATATCGTTGTTGCTCATTAGCACTAAACAAAGTACAACTGAGGGTGACAGGAATGTCACTTGTTTCGTGCTCAGTGAAAATCCTCATGGCACCATAGATATCTGTCCTAAATGTCATGGCATTTCTCGCTGCGACCGTGGCTTAAAAAGAGTACACAAGATATTAAACAAGATTAAATATAACGTACTTAGCTTATAACACAGCAGTTGTTTAAGTGTCACGTCATTCATACCCTTGAACACCATGCCGGCATTGTGACCTACGCATGTGCTTATTAACCACTTGTGATGATTGATGTTGCAGCTAATGACTTTTGTAGTATTCCCTTTCTTTCTTTATTTTCCATTTCAGATTGCTTTGCCTGAGATGTCTGACCTTCCCTCAGGTAAACACATGGGTAGGGAAATCATACTCGGTGCAGTACAAAGCCTGGAGGGCTGACATTTAAAAAAGTGCTATTTACAGTCCTGTCACATTTTTAATATTACCTTTAGTACTGAATAGCAGAAGTGGAGAATAAAGACACATTCATGCAGCCTCGTAGATCCTTTATCTCTGAGATGTTGAGTAGATTATAGACCATATTTATTGATCCTTTCAGTGCCATTCCTCATTAAAATATGAATGTATACTCTAGGTGCTTTCGTTCAAAGGCTAAGGTCCTTGGTGAGCGTTTTAATTATTAACTGAGCTCCGCTGTATCCAAACAGCTGCACCATTTGCATTCATGTACACAAAAACTGCAAAAGTCTTAAAACGTTCCTGTGACACGCTATCATCATCGCTCATGCAGCTCTTTAATTCTCATATAATGCCCTTTGCTTTCGTTTAACAGGTCACCAAAATGACAATGACGGTGTCCTCGCCCTGCTGTCGAGAAAGGACTTTGGTAGTTTCAGACAATCTGTGAGAAGGGAGCACGTACAGACACAGTATGCAGATGAAAAGAGCCTCCTCCACTTTACGGTGGCTAGCAGGGATACGGAGAGTGTCAAGCATGTGCTGAATCTGGGTGCTGAGGTCAACTGCACGACTGCCAGAGGTTACACTCCTCTTATCATTGCTGTTCTGCACAGGTCTGTAGAAAAATACTAAACTCTTGTAAAAAAGTTTTTTGATAATGTCTGCAGCTCTAAGGTGAGCTAAAGATTTGAAACTGAATGAAGCTTCCTCTCTTCAGGCTTCATGACATCATCGCTTTGCTACTGGAACACGGAGCTGCCACCAGCCAGGGCGATGAGGACCAGTGGACAGCGCTCCATTTCGCCGCTCAGAACGGCGATGACAGGACCGTCCGTCTCCTGTTGGACAAAGAAGCCGAGGCGGATGCCCGGGAAAAAGCCGGTTGGACGCCCCTCCACCTGGCCTGCCAGAACGGCCATGAAACAGTGGTGCGCCTGCTGCTTTCACGGCTGTCGGAGGAAGCAGTCGGAGAACGCGAAGAGCAAGGGAGGACGCCCCTCCACCTAGCATCCGCCTACGGGCATCTGAACATTGCCAAGCTCCTCCTCTCTCAGGGAGCTGATCCTAATGCTGCAGACTGCTCCCTCGCCACCGCTCTTCACTTATCAGCTGCGGAGGGTCACAACAGAGTTGTCAGACTGTTGCTGAAGAGTGAGGTGAATACTGACACCGCAGACAGCAGAGGAAACACTCCACTACACCTGGCTGCTCTGAAGGGTCACACAGGCATATGCAGGCAGCTGTTGTCTAACGGGGCCAGCCCGGATTCCAAGACCCTCCAAGGCTGGACTCCCATGCACCTGGCTGCCCTAAAGGGACACGAAGCCACGGTGGTCCAGCTGGAGAGTCAGGGCGGTTGCGTGAATGCCAGAGGTGAGAACGGTTGGACTCCGCTCCACCTCGCCTGCCACCAGAGTGAGCCGGAGGTGGTGGCAAAGCTCCTGGCATCCAAGGCCGAGCCCAATGTGTCAGAAGACAGTGAAGGATGGACGCCATTACATGTCGCATGTACCAGTGTCAGTTTCCCAAGTGTCCTCCACTTAATATCGCATCATGCTGATGTGAATGCAGTAAACTCAGGAAATGCAACACCTCTACATCTGGCTGCCCAGCATGGCTGTTTGCCCATTGTAAAGGCTCTGCTGCTCAATGGAGCGGACAGGACTCTGCTGGACTCTTCTGGATCCACAGCTCTGAGTGTGGCCCAGAGGTGGGGAAAACAAGAAATAGTGCAACTTCTGGAGAAGTAGTTTTAATAGAGGTTGAAGGTTTTGTCATTTATTTTGAAACATTTTTACTGCTTTTTATACCTCTAGTTAGTTATCTATTAGTTACTAACCTGCGTTTTATTTTCTCAGCACTTGTAGACTGTGAAACAACGAAAAAGTTGAATATATACTTTTTAAAGGAAAGCTCTGGGTATCAATTTGAAGCAATTCACATGTATTAATCACTTTTTTACTGGCCATATTTGAGCAGACTGTAAGGTGACGGGAAAAATTCTGCCTTCCCTGTCTCTCCTGGTTGCCTATACATGCCTGGGTTTGGGTCAGTTTTTCCATAATTCTGCACAATACAAAAGTTACACCGAGCCCTTTCAAATTATGATCAGTAAAAAGGAGTACAACAAATTCTCTATCTGTCAAGAATACTTAGCAAAACTGTGGATTTTATTTTTGCCTAGGTTTTCATACATTTATTTCAGAATTTGGATGATTTCCCACATTTTGTTTCACCAACAAAGAGCAGAACTCTTCTGCTGGTATTACTTTGCTGTAAACTATGGCAGACAGACCACTCAAAGTATTACCATTTTCCACTTCCAAATCAGGCATTTATTATCAAGAAATGAATAACAAAAAAGTCGGTGGTATCCTTCAGGGATGTTTTAGTGAAGGTCAGGACCAGGTGAGGGCCCTTATGGGCACAAAACATGTATTGATTCTTCTCTTTGAATCACCCTTCTCCGCATGCTTTCCCGCATAAATGGAGTTAATGCTGCTGACGCATATAGATGGTAATGAAAATATAAAAAGAGCTGCTGTTATAATGACATATGAGGGCATTCATTGGATTACACCTGTCAGACTCTATGAGGGTGTTGTGTGTCTAATAGTGGTAATAATATGGATGACAACAGAACTAGTGGGTGACTGTCACTGGCATTATTTAGATGCATCTATTCAGCTCGCCCAGCTCTAAATACATATGTGCTATATGACAAGGCGAGGTAACTGATTATCAGTCATTCCCTGCAGACTGGGGCCCATGCCACACTCATTTGCCACACTGACACCTTATTATATTGAAATTAAATGCATGGATTCAGGAGCTGTATTGACCTGCGGATTCACAAGCTTTCCACAGGAGCCACAGGAGACTGACCGACTGTGTTGAGCTGAATCACATTACTGTACATGAACAGAGCAGAGCTGAGTTGGACTAAGAATGTCTGCTGTGTTATTTTTAAATGGTAATCTTATTCCAAAACTTCTTCTTCTTGTGTTTTTTTTTTTTTTTTTTTCATAAAGTTTGACCCTGAGCACATTAGGGGATGTCTGTTAGCTCGGCTTTTGAATGTCTGTCAACACTGAACCATCCATCCATTCAGTTCTAATCCTGGGGGGATTAGACGTGTCAGCAAAGGCATACTGTGTGTTGGAGGTTTAAGGTTCACTGAAATTACACTTTCCTGTTGCTGTTCACCTGACTGTGTTTGACCAGTCTGATGACAAACAAATTCTTAAAAATCACACACTTGAATGAGGGCATACGAATCTTCTCCCTAATGTGTCGGATTTGGGTTTTGAACTAAAGAGAAGAGTTACCAAATTAATAATCCCTAAAATGGCTCCCACTGCTTCACCTTGATAAACATTTTTTCTAGAACATGTAAATATACTAATATCTTTATTTCATAAGTTTCACTGCTGGACAGGTGTCTCCTACTTTTCTCAGTTTATGTGGAGAAGGATTCAAGTTGCTAGATTCAGCCCAGTCATTGCACTAAAATCTTTACGTTTCTGCAAACTATGTGTAGCTTCAAATTTGGTATTGTGATATTGACCATAACTGCGGCATTAAAACATGAAATATTGATATGGTGTTAATAATGCACATCTCGTAAAATTCTGCGAATAGTCAAGAAAAGATGTCATTCAAAAAACACTCAGCCAAAACACGTTTTCATAACCCTGACCATGTGGTTTTTGTGCCTAAACCTAAGCAGACCATAACCATTGTGACAACATAAAACAGCTGCTGGAACTGGAAAGCTGCAACATAAAGAAATTTGCACTTTCACCATATCCTTGATTTGCAGATATGCTAACGTTTATTCTGGCGATTGGGTCGCTGCATCACATTCGTGTGCGCTGAATGTGAGGTCACAAATCACGCTCATAGGTCTGCCTCCTAAAATCAGTTTTTTAATGAGCTCAGAGAAAATGTACACCCTCAGCAGTGAATGCGAAAACTGCCTTCTAGTGCGAAACTCTGCACATAAATCACGATATAGAAGCTCGAACATTCGATTGCAGGAGAAAGAAGAAAAACACATTTTTGACTGTAGAGAGACTTTAAAAATGTTAGAATTACACATTTTCACCAGCCTGGACTCCTGAAACCTTACTGTACACTATAAACTGCACACTACAGGGGTTTTACTTTAAAAAAAAGTAGCCACAGGAAGTATATGCTTCAGAAGTTTCACTGCTCCCACACACCTGATTCAGTGGAATGGGTCTTTATCTGACTTAAGCAGAGCTCTATGATGACTGGATCACTTGAATCATGTGTTTGGGGCAGGGAAACATCTAAAACATGCAGGGCAGCGATCCCTGCAGCATTAAAGAACAACACTGCTAGAGTATCATGTTCTGGCTGCCTTTCCCCCTCTCTGATACTTGTGTTCATTTTTTTTTGACTTATTTTTTTTGACAGCTATCAGGAAGCTGCACTCACTTGCAAAAGCCCATATGCAAAACCGTGATTTATAACAGCACATGGTTTGTATCAGGATCCCGACAACGGAAAGTATCTGCTGACCCTGCTCCCGGTGTAATTTATCCTCTAGAGTTTGAGATGCATCTATCACATTATGAAAAAAGGATCCTGGAGAGGACCGTGTGTTCCAGATTGGGTCGGATGATTTATAGTTTGAAATCTCCTTTTTACTGCAGCAACTCGCATTTGAAAATTTATGAGGCCTTCTGTGTTTTAAAAATTGGAAGCGAAACACATTTGTGTGATTGTTATCTAACAGTCTGATGACAGTGGAACAGATGGGAACGACAAACATCTGTGGAATCCACATATCCTTGTCATTGTCTAACCGGTCGAACAGCGTTTTTGTCCTTCCAACATTCAGATTAAACCTTTGTGTTTAACTATACCGTTGTTCTGATGCACGTTCTTGAAAAATTAAACTCACTTTCCCTGGAACATCTAATCAGGCCTGCCTAAATCAATGGCGCTGCCCCAACCTTTTTACACATACGGTGACACATCGGATACCTTCTATCAGCCGGTAATTGGGTTTGCAGGCACCTAAACTAATTTCATTTTCTAACAGGGAGACAAGCAGGAAGAAGATAATGTCATGAAAGTTGGCCTCACCACAAACACCAAGGGCTGAGGAAAGACAGAAGAGGGCTGCTCTGTGGTTCTTAGGCATAGTACAGGCGCAGATACAAGATAAGCATTGAACACACCAAAACATTGGTTTATTTTTCTCGCTTTAATATTTCAAATGTAAAAATAAGCCTGTAGATGACCTGTTGCTGCCTCTATTAGCTGGAAAACACAATGGGTCCTTAGCATATAGTCTTACATGGTCCAAGTTCAAATTAGATAACAATATAATTGGAAATGAACAATTAACACCTTCTGTTTCTGAGGAAATACTCAGACTCCTGGCAAAAAACCCATTTTATGACCTCCTCTGTCTGAGAGTAACATGGGCAAAAACTCATTATAGTTCTTTATTTCCTGTATGCATATCAAGTAGTCAAACACAAGTGTTTATGTGGGAAAAACAGGCTATTCAAAGAGCAAAGAGGCAAACCAACTTTAGGGCTTCAGAAACTGTTAAACTATATACTACTGTATTTGAAATCTCATTGTTTGAGGCCGGCGTGTAACAGACTTACAGCAGGGAGAAAGAAGAGCATGGGTCACTGGTCTATACGATCCCTCACTGACTGTTGTAGGCTCATGAAATGCTGTGTTTTCGACTAAATATGTTACTGAGATAAAAGTAGTTTTGTGACTCCTCAAAGTAAAGATGCTGGCTGATCCTGCTCTCTTGTCTATGTTTCCTGCTATGCAATAATACCAACTTGAAGTCTTCCCCTACTAATTGCATTAACCGTCTCCAAAGGATTAAAGAAGACAGCTCAGCATGTTGTATTTCCACCTATACTAATCACAAAATGGGTTGCTGCATTCAAGGTCTCTTAAGGCTTTGTTACAAAACTCATCGGGAGCAATTTGCATGCATAATAGTTCTCAACAATTTTGATGAGATTGTCTGGATATGGGCCTGCTATGGATGAACAGTTTAATCTCCTTTTCTGATGTTACCTAAACCCCCATATACAGTGTTCAGCCTCTGTACACAGATGTTGTGTTGCATAAAGACATTATGTAGTTGCACCCAGGCCCGTGAGACACTGTTAAAAAGGTCTGCCTGACATTCCCAACGCTCATCTTAATGATAGGATGTAATCTGGCTACTTACCGGTATATTTAGTTTCTCAGAGGAGAGCCATTACATGCTTTCTGAAAAGCCCCTCTTAACAGGGGGGTTAAACTCACCGCTGAGCTGCACCCCTGCGGTGTTAAGCAGCTTCAGTCTGGACTGATGCAGCTGTGTCTTTTTGATGCAGGTGTGCCTCCTCAGCAGGGCCAGGCAGGCATCTCGGCAGGCATCTCTGGTCCTTGCCACAGTAACTGATTGAGTGATGTCTCCCAAGGGCTGTTTTTTTTTTTTTTTTTTTTTCAGAGTGATGATATGGAAAACATTTTTCGCCACCGCTGTCATCTCTTAGCGACCTCTCACTCTAGGAATGGAAAAACACCACCGGTTAGTCCCTCTCTAAATCCCAAAGGTTGTTGCTAGCTGTTGTGCAAAGTGACTGCCTTATTTTCACCTCAGCGAACCTTCACTTACTGAGTGCTTGAGATGCTCTGTAAATTACTTTCTCCTCACTTTGAATGGAAACCTACACAAAGAAACGGCACACGCCGGCTCCATAAAGATTAGCCTGGAGCATTTTTAAAATGATAATCTGTTCCTATACTGCACAATGTTTTTTTTCTTGAAGTCATTGAACTCCTCCAATTGCATGGCCTTGTTTTCTCCAGTGCATTCTTATTATCCCTACAGCACACTCTCCTTGGTGTTGTCATGTTCCTGCAAAGTGATTAATGGAGTATCTCAGCCCTATCTCCATAGCACAAAGTACAAAGCCCAAGCACCCCCCTTCAAACACACACACATACACACCCACACATGCGCGCATGCACGCACACACGCACACACGCATGCACGCACGCACACACGACAAAGTAACTTTACACCGTTTGAATACCATGTACTGTACACTTGACACGGAGTAGCAGTGTTGCATACTTGGGAGGATCTCTACTCTTGTAAGGCAAGCAATTTAATTTCATCCATCACGCCCATCTTTCTCTCCTTTATTTTATCTTTCACGCTGAAATCATCTCATTTAGATCTTTCATGAAAAAGTAATCCTTAATGAATGTGAAGGCATTAACTTTTTTTTTTGTGGCTCAAAGAATAATAAATGGTGGAATTAATTAAAGGCAATTTTCAACTACTTCTTCGATGCTGGGCTTGCACTCCATCTGCATCCATGATGATAAGCAGCCTTTTGATTGCTGCTACCAAGTAGAAGTGTAATTTACATAAAATGAGACACATCCTGCTCACTTTTCTCACTCTCAAATGCCCTGTTTAAGCTCCTGTCTACTCTGATTGGTCAGCTCACACGCCTGACCCAGAATCCCTAACGACAACAACAACAACAACAACAACAACAACAACAACAACAACAACAACAACAACAACAACAACAACAACAGAGCAGCTGTGCTGAATCAATTCTTACATGCCAAACTAGCTGCCAGGTATAAAGTATGTAAATGTCTGACATGATGATGTAGTGTGATGTCACAAAGTTGCAGAATTAAAGGTGAGACTAGTGACGAGTCATTTGAGGAGCAGTGTTTTCTGTGGGAGACAAGAGCTCCTGTTGGTGCTTCAAGACCTTTTACATGCACAGGCACTGAGATCACACACTGAAGGAAAGGAAAAAAAGAGAAAGCACACGTCTCGTTTATTAAGAATAGAAATACAGCCTTACGTCATGAAAATATAAAACTATACATCTATATAAACACATCCATCCATATATTCATGCTCACACATAAAAGCAAATACATGCATACACTTAAATCCAAACCGGCGTACATTTTAAAAAAGAATACCATAAATCATAAACAGACAACACAAACATACTAAAAAGATTTGAAATTTTTTTTAATCAATCACACACAAGCAAACAACTGGCTGTTTTATGGTGACAAATAATAGTGTGTATCTGTACCAATCAGGCAAAGCAAAAGAGTTTATGGATGTGCAGCACTGTCTCTGTGCAGTTTCACATACTGTACTGTAATTTTTTTAGTTGCTTGTGCTCTGTCTCAAAGGCTCTACATGTTTTGCCATAAGCAACTAAAATAATAGTCTCTGCAACATCGATGCACTTGCATGTTTTAAGCTTGCGGGCTTAATTTTCCAGCTGTGCAGGAGGCTACATCCCAAGAAAATGTACTTAATTTACTGCAGAAATGTCGAGACTTTTTTCTTTCATATTGATGTATTGTGCTTTAAGAGGGAGTTATATATCACAGCAGAATTGTGTGCTCAAGATTAATGACTGTGAAATGACAGTTCACATAATCATAGCGGCCAAACATCTAAATTAAAAAAAAAAAATGATAAAGATAATGTCCTGAAATAAAAAAAACATCTATTAGTAGTTCTGCAAAAAATTGATGTTATGTGTAAGCAGGATTTTAATATCCTTGGAGAGCAATTTGCAGGTTTTCTTCCCCTACACTTAAAGGGAGTAATGGGGCAGCCATTTAATTATGAAGCTATTTAATTATGCAGAATCCACTCCCTGTGCTTGTGACTCAAGAGCAGCATGTTTGAGTAAGGAACATTTGACCAATTCAAGAGAGAGGAGTTTCTGTCAAAATAAAAAAAGAATATAAATATATATATGAAATGAATGTTTGATTCGATCAAGGTCGGACAAGGAGGCTCTTGGCCTTAACATTAATATAGTTGTGTTTCTGTCTCTTGTTTTTCCTTTTGCACCCTTTTTTTAAAAAATGTTTTTGTTTTTATCATGAATGCATAAAGAGAAAGAAAAAAAATCAAACAGGGGATTTCAGCAACATTGACCAACACTTTATGCAGATTAATAACAAACAGAAGCTCCTACTTCAGAGCAAGTGCCCTGGAGATCACAATATCATTACCTTCAAACACTTCTGCTGCCAGGATGACAGTGAGTGAAGCACCCCTCAGATATGTATCTGTTTCATTTCCTCCCGCCTTCACCTCTTGTCATTCAGACCTCAGTAAAGACTACTTCCAACCTCTGCAGATGAACGAGAACCATTAACATCACAAGCCTTTTTAATCCTCAGCAGCACACCTCAACCTTTAGTTAATGCGTCTTGCTTCCTGTCATGCTTAACAGGCTCCTCAGTCACTTATTGTATGCATTATTGAGTACTAGTCAGGAGTGGCAGGCAGCAATGTCAAACAGCGCAGACACAGGCACGCTAATTCACTGCGCTGCGTGAGATCGGACAGCATTTAACAGATGTATGGCGACGCAGCACAATGACGCAAAGTGAAGTGAAATTTTGAGCGTGTGCTTTCATGGATATTAATGCAGGGACCAACTTGTTATTGAACAATTATTTAAAATTGTATCCATTTCTTATTCAAATTCTTCTTCATTCAACACTTTTTTCGTCATTGTACATTGTTATAAAGTCATCATACCATAGTCTACAGCTACTAACTTAGCTAGAGTTTTCCCTTGATAACCTCTGTGTTGTAAAAATTTGTACAATTTATAAAGTACAATATAAAGGAATAAAGGAATACCACAAGAATAATAAGTTTCCCCTGTGAAAATCACTTCATTAATATGGTCTGTTCTTAAGCAACAAAACACGTCCATGTCCTAATAGCTCTGAATGGGGTGTTTCTAACCCAGAATGTGCTCTATATTCTGCAGTGAGGTCTCACTCATAACTTATTCACTACAAGATCGACACTTATGAACCCACATGTTCTACTGTTGAATCAGTTATGAACAAGACCTCACTCAAGAATGAATATCACATTTTGAGTGACCCTGAATGCAATAATTGGCGCTTTATCGTATATAATATATAGTCAAGATGCTGCAACACATGCTAATAAGCAACTTGTTAATAGTGAATATGTGTTCCCTGGTGTTACCCATACAACTTTAGGGCCCTGACACGTACACTTTGGGACCGCCAGTTGGTGTCTTTGGCCCCATTTTTTGCTGTTTGACCCACGGCATTGGCATTAACTGGCTTTAAGGCCGACGTAGCATGCTGACAGAAAAATCACGCAAATACAGCAATCAGCATTCTCCTCCCGTTCACTTCGTTCATGTACTTGCATGTGTTCCGTGCTATTTGTCCCCTCTTAGCTCTTGTTCACTCTGCCCAGGTGCTCCACAATTTGGTTGCTTAATGAGTTGCACCTGGCCTGCGAGACGCTTACAACGCTCCTGTGCCAGCATCAGAGAGGAGAGGCTGCAGATCTCGACGCCTCTTAGCCTGGGATTTTGTTCCGCCATTCTGTTTTATCAAGTGTCTTTTTGGTAGTCCTGATTTAATGGCTTGATTGTTTACTTGGCTTAATGCTACATACAATTGTGCTGTCCCAACATGTGTCAATCCTCGATCATGATTTGGAGTTCGGGGCGGGTGGTAGTTTGTCTTTGTATTGCTATCACAAACATAAAGAGACATAAGAGACAATATTTGATTTATATAATCAGTGTATACCTATTATATAAGTTGCTTCAGGAGACAATGTTGCTGCCTCTGTTTGCAAACCCTAACCCTAACCCCAAACATGTGCCTCCCTCATTGTCATAAAATTTTTTTTAAAAAGTAGGAAAAGCCAGTTTCTGTTTGTGGGTAAAGAACTGACATTTACAGCTTATGTTTCCCTGTATTCTCGTGATGGCTTTGTGGTTTTGGTTGTTTATGGGAGGAGGGTAACCTTCATTGTCTAATAAAACCAAACTTGTAACGGCCCATGATGGCTTATTTTTGCTGTGCTGATAACACTGTGGCCTCCTGTTTTAGCTTCATCTATAATCCCACAGAAAAAGGGTGTGTGGCTATGTGGTATAGGTTTTGAAATGTTCCAATAAAATCGGGCAACATCTCCATTCAGAACCCCCTCCTGAAATCCCTTTGGCATTCTTTGCAGCAAGGTAGAAGCAATATACATGTATCGAGAATGGGTTATCTGCTATGACCCTGCCAGTCTCCACAAAGCCAGGATCTAGGAGAGAAAAGCAATGTCCTTGAACGTATATGTGTTTTAGGTCTAAAATTTCTCTGTGAAGATGTAGTGCGCTATTTCTTCACCATCGCTAATATTTAGAATGATTTTGTATAAATGTAAAGTACATGACATTTTTTTTGTAGGACAAATATTTCAAATAGGCTCACATGGGATCATTCAGATACTGAAAGTTATGATCCCTGGTTTTAATGCACAGATGCCACTACAGACTAGGGGGACACGTTTTTCTAAATGTAGGCACTTTATTGACTTTCTGAAGACTTAATACCAGCAAACTTTTCTGCATAATCAGGGTGGCAAAGCTTTAAAATCTGGCTCTGATGCACCCGTGTCTGATTCATCTACTTCTTTGCGAACAGTGAATCAATAAAGAATAATTGCCTTTACCTTGATTCACCTTTTGGCGAGATAAGGAGGATAAGTGAACTTCTGTTTGGCTCTCCCTCGAGTGGAATGGAGAAGAGTCAGCAGGGAAAGGAAATGAAATACAAGGGAATGATCTAGTCGCTATCTTAGTGGAGAAGTAGGTGAAGTTGCCCAAGTATGCATGATTTGTTCCACGTATGTAAGAAAGTTGATTTTCTTGAATCTCATTCAAAACACTTGTTTTAATTGAGTTGGTCGCCATCCCAAAGTGTCTGTATTTGAAGAGCTGGGAATGAAACTCAAAAACCTACTTTCTAACAAAGTGCCCCTTTGAATTGTCCATTTTAACAACTTAAAACAATCTTTTTAAATTCTCACTTAGCAGCAGAAACCTCATTAAAAATACAAAACATATCTCAGTGTGCTTAGATGTAGCCACAGTCCTGCTGGGAACATTTCACTGAACCCACAAACCTAATTAACAAACTCACCGATGATATGAAAAGAGCAAATATTAAAAAATAAATAAATAAATAAACACGTCATTCTATTTCTGTGGGTTAGGTGCAGCACTCCAGTCCCTCTCCTGTGTCTGATTGCAGAGGGGAAGTGTAGAGAGGAAAGGACTTGAGGGGAGCGGTGCGCAAAAGCGGCGAGTGGAGCACATGAAACAGGGCTAAAGTGGAGACGGAGAGGGGGGAAGAAGGAAGGACTCATCTCACCAAGCTTGTGATTATGACTGTGCACCAAGAGAGCTCTCCAATTTCTCACATTCACTCCCAGCACAATTAACAACACATGCCACGGCTCCTGTGCCAAACCCCTGGCTTCCTGTTTGATAGACCGCTGCTAAGATTTAGATTGATGCTCTGCCTCGGGGGGATAAATGATTAGAAATCACTCCAACCTATCTTCAGAGATTTCCAATAAAGCAGCGGAGGGAGCCAGGTGGAATCAGTAGGTCGGGGGAACTGGAGTTGAAAAAGCTCTGCTCACTGAACTTCACTTCATTCATTTGCTTTCAACATCGTCCTGTCATGCACATCAAGGCAAGTTTGCAGAATCAGAGAGGAAACAAGACATGGAGCATATCCAATCGATCCAATCGTACAAATTGCAATATTTCCCTTGTTTCACCCCCCCTTTTCAGGCGCACCTTGAGATTAAAAGACTTTTATATTTTGAAGCTTTGCCGTGTTCTTATTTGACGCCTTTCAGCTCGGCTCCACCGTGCAATTGATTTGCCGGTGCCAGTGTGGCAGCTTCCCCCCCGTAATGGCGTCATGATTAGCACTGCGGCACCTGTCTTAGTGATGTAATGTGAATGCAGATGAACGGGTAAATCATAATATCATTACACCCCGCGACATTATGTGAATCATTCTGAAAGTAGATCTATCAGGCATAAATCTGCCAAGAATGTGTCTTTAATTCAGATTTAATTAAGTGTTTAAACTTCGTGACACGTGTGGCTACAGATAATTTAAATTGAGTTGTGACTTTTCTTCTCCGTTTATCGTCCCCCATTCTTATTCATATCTCATCTCTGCCATTGTTGCTCAAAAAACATCCACTGAGGTATGTAGAGGTTATTACTCATGATTATCTGACAGTGTTCATAAAAAACTGTGCAACACGAGCGTGTCCCATGCTCCCTTTGCCTGTTAGGTGTTTTTATCTTTGTCATCCCTTATAAACTCTGTTATCGCTCGAGGGGGCGCGAACGAACAGCGTGCGAGAACCATCAGGTTAAAGCTGCATTTGAAGCAATAACTGCTGTAATCAAGAGCTGTAACAAGGGGGAGTGTATTCATACTTTTCAACGGGCATTTCATTCAACATCCAAATGAGTGCAATCATTTAATACTTGCTGATATCCTCGAGTGGTGCTTGAGCTGTTGGACGGCCACCGAGACAAACACATAATCTAAAAGGTCATGATGAGCTGTTCAGAGGGGTGTGAGTGTCTCATTGGAGCTGATAAGAGTGCAGAGGCTGCTTTGCTTCTTCACGTTCCATGATGATGATTAGTGTGGGCAGAGTACATGAGTGCTTCACTAATAGCAAGACAGTGCAATTATATTATTCATTGTGAACAATGCTAATACGGAGATAATTAGCATCAGGCACACTGCAGGTAATAGATGCTTCAAATGTGATCACTTCTGACCTCCTGTAGCGGTGCACATAGCAGAAATGTTAGCAGTAGTCAGGGCTTCGCCGGTCGCGTTTGTGGTGACAGAAGCGAAGAGTACTATTGTTTTCTAGCCCTGTTTTCCTGACCAAAAGAGGCATTTGAAGCCAAACCATGATATCTTCCTGACCCTAACCAAGTGGTTTTTGCACCTAAAGCTAACCAGAGCATTAACACATGAGAGAAAAATAGAAAATTCAACTTAAACACGCATAAAATTGCAACATAAAGAAATGTACAGCCGTGGTTTTGCAGAACTGTACTTAGCTAACAATTCTTCTGGCTGTTAGGATGCAAAAGCGCACAGTTCTTGCATGCTTAAGGCCACAGGCTTTGTGTTATCACAGGTAAACCCAACAGTGAGGGTTATATTAAATTAATTAAAATCTGACATTGAGCTTATAGCTCAATACGTTCCCATGAGGCCTATGCTTCCTCAGCTTTTATGACTTATTGCACACTGCAGTGAAGAAACGTATGAATCTACAAGTCAGAAAAACAAAATAAAACAAGTAGCCCTGTCTGTTCTTTAGCTTCATTGGTTTTGTTGTCCTTGGTATGAGCTGTAATGTTTAATCCTGTATCACATTGGGAGAAATGTAGAAATTCCCTCTATGTGTGCACATCCTTGTACAATAATACTGATTCTGACAACAATAGAATACCCATGGCGATTTTTCCTTTAATGATGCTCACAGAAAAAAAAAAAAACTAAAAACATGTTCTTTAGCTGCGCATACATAGAAACCATAACCAAGGACATGTTGGGCCAAAAAAAACATCTCAGCGTGACAGAAAAGTTGTGCTCGGAAAAACATCAGAGGCCCAACTTCCAACCGAAGTTCATATGAAATATTCAGAAATATTTTTGTCATTTCAGTCCCTAAAGCACACTCTATAGGAATCTGACAGATCTAAAGGAACCAAAACCACTGAAGCAAAAAACTAAAGCGAATGCCGAAAAAAAAAAGCTACAGCTACTAGAGTACCACAGAATGAGACATGGTTTTACAAACCATACATAAAAAAATGCAACAAAAGAAAAATAAAATAATCAAAGCACTGTAGGCAAACATGCTTGTATACGGTGACACAATATCACACACCTTTTGTCCGCCTTAAGCAGGCAGAGCGACGGTGGTTACAGCTCTTTGACTTTGAAGGATAACTACTCATTTCTCCAGACGGCATCACCATATTGTACCACTTTGTCTCATTAAGCGCGGCGCGTTCAGGGCCCCAGGCAGAGAATAAAATGCTGCTGGTTGAAGGTCCAGTAGTATTCACTGTTAAGGGTTCCTTGGTATAAGAGGATTTCAATAATTCAGGGAAGGCCATTATCATTCAGTTAATTAGGAGTCACCTTCTTGCTCGAAAATGCCGTGCACGCAACCCCGCCTCTGTTTGCACTCTTCCCCCTTCAGCCTCTGGGACTATTTTTGGGACATGCCTGTCACTGCGCTCTGCATCGCTGTGCACTGCACCGAGGTGACAAGGGGAAAACACCCACTGGAGGAGAGGGGGAAGACAGACATGAGGAAGCCTCTCCTAAGGGTCCTCACGCTACAGCATCCCATGTCGTGCACAACAAACTGCCAAGGTTACCTTCTTTTACGTGTCTTTGATTTTCCTCAAGGCAGAGTAATATCATAAATCACAGAGGAGTACAACTGCTCGGCCATGTGTCATTTTTTTTTTTCGGACGCGGTGTTGGAGAGACAAGCCAGAGATTGACGGCTACTAGGTAGTGTGTGTGAATGTGTTGTGGGTGACATCAAAGTCGAACGGATCCTCGGTACATCAGTGGCGCTTGAATTGGAGCCCCAGGGGGAGTGACACTGGGGGCAGGCTGGCCGGCATTCACAGATTTCCCCTGATGTAATCAGAAATTTAATCAGAAACACGAGCTGCCCCGCGGCAACAACAGTAAAAAGAACGATCAAAACCACAGCTGTTTAAAGATCAACAAAAAGGTACAAAAAGATTGCATTACCATTGTGGGGGGTAGACACTAAACATGCTTGTGTATGTGCGGCCCTGTGTTTACACAAACAAGCTATTAATTATTTATGCATTCTGATTCTGCTGTTGAATCTCTTGTGAGTTTTTTACTGACACTAGATTGGGATACATGTAAATGACGGCTATGTGTTGATAATTAAAATACCAAATAAAGACACCACAAAAGCTAGAGAAGCATAAAAAAAGAAAAAAAAAATAACACTGGGGCTATAATTGATTAATATATAGACGTAACAGGAGCTACAAATTGCTTACCAGTGCCGCCGCTAATTAAAATGATTCACAAGCTATTACAGAGAAAGGAGCGTTAACAGGAGGCATCCAGTTTCTCAGGGTCGGAAAATTCCTCCAGGGATTTTATTATGGAAGCATATACTGTACATGTGTCACACAGGAACAAAAGGAGATCCATATTTAGCAGAAAGGATACACATTGATTATATATGAACCTCTGCACATAAGCCAGGGTTTAAGAAGATTACATCTGACTGAATAGAATATTATGACATGCTCCTCACGCATAAATATTTCAGTACGTAACCATGTTTTATACCTCCTGGCGTCCCAGTGGGAGCAACCCAAAGTGAAATTTGAGGCGCAAAATCAAATTATTTCACTGGTTGTCTGAACTGAAACGAATGTTGCTTCCTGTCCTTGTTTTCCCCAGCTCCTCCATAACAACTTGGCTCTGATAGCGTCTGCTTGGGGGAAAATAGAATGCCAATGTCCTCGGAGATGGTGGAAGTCCATTAAGCTATGTCACCGAGCGCCTCACATCAGTCAGCCGCCGCCTGAAGTGACTCGGTGCAACTGACGACACCCTCTCTGCCGCTGTTGTTCGACGAAAGACGACAAGAGGAAATTTAAAGGCATCAGAAAGTTTGGAGCCGCCGCCAGGAAATTCCAATAGTTTGTGTCCCCTGTAGGCTGTGTTTTAACTCAATGGTACAGGGTTTATAAATACATAATCACAACTACACTCAGAAAAGTCAGTGGGTTAAATTGTGTGGTTTTTTTTTTTAAACGTACAAAGAGTTAGATATGAAGATATTTACTCTCACATGTCCATTCTATAGGAGACTGGTATCACCAGACGACAGCTAGCATAGCTATAGAGGACGGAAAACGAGGAAACAGCAGACTCTGTCTAAAGGTGACACAATCAACTCAGGAATGAATATGCCATATCTCATTTTCTGACTAAGAACTTCCTTGCATACATTCCCCTGCAAAACCAAAACTTGTTATTTCATTTTGATGATGTGCGGCTTGAACAAATAAGATATCGTTGTCACATAACATTATGTAGACCCCCCCGCGCAATTTGTGTGGGGGGCCTCATAAAAATGTGTTGAAAACTTGTATGTTGCAGTAAACATGTCTGTAATGCTGTGATCCTGCCCTCTCAATGAAGTCACATGGTGCAGAGTGATGGAGGGGCTCAGACACTGCGCCATCAAAACGATTTTGAATCTGTTATAAAGTTGCAGAATGTTACTTTAATGTCTGGGCCGACTGATTCAGTCACATTCAGCTCTTACAGGTAACACCAGGGACAACTTCAGAAGCTGTGCATGAAACTGTTACTATTGTTTCTTTGGAGAAACTGGAAATTGCCTTCCTATCTCTATTCATCACTGTCAAACAATTTCGTTTCTGCGTGTTGGAGCACATCCTCACAGTAAAAACAGGTGAACTCTGCAAGTCCGGAGTCCTCTGCCAGCAACGACAGCAGCAACACTGTCCACAAGAGATGAAATGCCTCAAAGCAACAATTTTGCATTCTGTTACCTTTGTCAGTGGAGTTGGACTCAGTGAATGCTGACAGCGGTACAGGAATGCTGGAATCATGTTACTGGTTTTGTTGGTGTTGCTGTTTCTGCCTCTTGCCTCTCGTGTCGGCCTGGTTGTAATACTGATTGGTTTTTTCCCAGAAAATGATGCAACACTGGACAGTCTTTGGTTTGACTTTGGTCATCAAAAGACTGATGTTACGCTTGACCTCATAGAATACTACAATCCAAAGCCACATCAAAAGCATTACACCATGCCCGAGAGACATCCTCCCTTGAGAAGGATTTCTCTCCCAGGATGGACAGACATGTAGTAGATGTCGTGTGAATAGAATAGATAAAAATAGTAAAAATAGTGTACGGACAGTCAGGACGGAAATAACGCAGATGGACTTTTAACAAATTAAGACTAAAGAGTCAATTTGGGCTCAAAATACCACACTTTTTCTCCATGTGATAACATTGCGTCAGTGTTCGAAGTGTTCTTTTGGCACCTAGACATGAAAAACTGCATTTTTTTTGCACATTGTTTCCAACAAATATCAATTTAAAAAGAAATCCAGTGATTTGCAGATTGTATTTATTTGTCTGTATAATAATAATAATAATAAAGGCCCTGGCAACTATAGATTTTGTGATTTCACTAAACACTGCGCTGTGAGCACTGTCGTTGTTTTAACTAACTTCCTGTCCGGTTTGTTGTTGGCAATCCTCACCCTCCTCTCTGCGCCAACACATGAACACACAGCGGTAAACGCCAGACTCCGCCAGGATCCTGCGCTCTACACGTTCTCTATGGGCAGGGATACAGGAACAACCTTCCTTTCTCTTTGACTGCATGAGAACGAGTGAGGAGAGACGTGTGTTACTGACCAAACACTCGACAACAGCGGTTAAGCTGCAGTAGTCGGTGGATAAAAATTCATCCAAACGTTAACATAATCTTTGTTTGTAATCTCTTTATTGTTGAACTGAAAATAATGCAGTTCGATTTGTTGCCCAATGAAAACACACACAGATGTATTGCTGTAACTATCATTTCAGGTTTGCCAAATTTGCCTCATTCGAAGTCCGCAAAATTCCTCCAGGAGGATGCTCCAGGGGCAGCGCACATCCGCATGATTATACCTGGAAGCTGCAAAAGTCCACATACAGGTCATTAGTCTGCCATGGGTGCAACTTTGCCGCAGCACTGCTCGGAGTTACTTCCAGTAAACAACATTACTCAAACTGCAGGCCAGTAGTGGGAATAAGAGAGAGGCTGCTGAATAAAGTCAGAGTGTCTGAATGAAGTCATTTATGGGTTGAAGACTGATATTCATGTGGCACTTTACAGAGTGTCTCATAACTTCATTTATTGGACGTCTTTTTGTCTTTTTTTTTTTTTTGTTAAACATACACGTCATGAGAAGTCAAGTAGAGGAGCAGTGTAGCATGCATCACATTTTCATTGCAGGCATATAATCACAGTTAATGTGTTAAGAAAACTATATACAGCAAATAATAACAGTAATAATAACATTAACAATAATATATGATTTTTTTTTCTCAATTTATAAAATTGCAAATATGTGGATATTGGCATAGCCACATTATACAGCAAGTAAAATCGCCTCATCTTGAACACACATTCCAATCAGTAATTTTAAAATGAGAGAGAGAGAGAGAGAGAGAGAGAGAGAGAGAGAGAGAGAGAGAGAGAGAGCGCGTTTAGATTTAAGATTAAGAGCTCACGTATCAGCTTTAACACTGCAATGAACACTGACTCGATATCTATAGGATTTGTAGAGTATTTTCATTATCAAAACATAAAGCACACACAATAAATAGCAGTTGTATGTGTGTGGTATACACAGATGGCTCCTTACGTGACAAGCACAATGATTTCTTTTTTCGAGCACAACGTTACAGTTTTTCTTTTTCTCCATGAAACAGCTCATTGTTACAGACATTTCTTGTTTTACATTCAGTGATTTGGAGAACAGGGACTCCACAAACAATGCACATATAGAGCCAACATGCCTTTCAAAAAAAGACAAGTTTATCAGTCACTCAGCTCCGTAACGTTAAAAAGCAGATTGCAGATTCCCCCTGTGGTGCTTTTCCCTTAACAGGATGAGGTATTTGCCAGAGGAGACGCTTTCATCCGTCGTTCCTTCCTCGGTCTGATCAGACGAGTCATGTCGCAGTTCAGCAGTGCAAGATCTTAATGAATGCCTTTCTGAACTCGACATTAAAGGTGGTGTATATGATGGGATTTACGGCGCTGTTCACGTAGCCCAGCCAAGTGAAAGCGTTATACATCTCGGCGGGGACCTTGCATTTTGTGCAGTGGGTGTTCAAGATGTGCGTAATGAAAAATGGCAGCCAGCATATGATGAAGACACCTGAGGATGTACGAGAAAAACACTGAATTGTAAGAGAGAGACAGTTGAAGAAAAATACTTATTACACCAAGATAAGGGCAACACTGTAAGGAGAAGTTGGACTAATAGAGGCATCAAGGGTATTTCCTTCTGTTGCATCACCGCCTGCCTTGTTTGCAAGCTCTGTTTTAGGTCTTACCAAAATATCTGAGATGGAAATAACAATGCATTCACAGGCAGACAGCTGGGAGCTTGAGCAAAAGAAGAAGAGGAGTTTTTCTAAAATGCACATTACAGGATAGGCTTGTGGTGAATTAGAACAGAAACAAATATCAAGATGACAAATCAAAAAACAGCTGGTCTTGTGCATCCTCCTCAGAAGAGGTGTGAGCAAACGCTTTCAGCTCAGCTGCTTCATAGAAGACTTCGGCTTAAAAGAAGGTACAAAGAACGCCTTTTCAAATCAAGTTGGGATCCCAGTGCTTGGATTATGCTGTACAAGCTGTGGGTAGCTATTTGTTTCTGTTGTGTGTGTGTGTTCTTTTTAATTTCCATCTTAAAAGTCCCTATCTGCTTCAGTTGTTTAACAGAATGCCACAATGCTGTTTTGCTGTGAATTCCCAATGTTTTGTGGACTCTGGAACTGAGAGTGAGTAGATAATGATGAGTTTCTATTTATGGGTGAACTTTGCGAAAAGTTTAATTGATTGATTTCTAAATTATTTACACCAAACAGAAAATTGAGTTAAAAAAAAAAAAAAATCAGTCAGAAGTGAACCAACTTACCCAGGACAATGGCTAACATCTGTGTGGCCTTCTTCTCCTTCTGCTGGGAGATCTTCCTCTTGCTCAAGGTCTTTACAGAGGTCTGAGTCTTCCCATTAGGTAAGGCCTGCGTCTGGAAGGCTTTGGCCACGACGGGAGCTGAATCCCCCAGGGCCCCCTTAGCAGGGTCTCCGTTCTTTTCCGCTTTCTGACCCTCTTCGGGGGGCGTGGGAGGACTAGAGGTGGGGCTAGCGTTAGCCTTGTTGGGCATCAATAGCTGGTGGCTGGTGGCCGGAGTGTCGCCGAGAGCACACTGTGGCTGCTGCTTCTGTTTCTGGCTGCTGCCACTGTTGTTCAGCTCATCCAGCTCGAGATCTTCCCCTTCGTTGACCCCATCTTTGATGAATATCTGAGCAAGGTCACAAAAGCACAGATTCAGTTTTTGTTTTTTCTGTTAGGAAATTGCACAATCTGTGACATCTAAAATAGTATGAATTAAAAAAGAGAACAAATTACCCCAGTTTGAGTTTAAAATTAAGTTTTTCTTTGCTCACAGAGGAAGAAAGGTGCATTTTAAGCTGTTTTCTCTTCTTGAAATGAAGGAAGGTGACACTTTTGCTAAATGTTTCATGTGCAAACCAAATGTGTTTCTGACAATTACGCTTTCCGAGAAACAAAAAGAAAAAAGCTTTAAGCATGAGAAAAAAAAAAAATAAAGAGCACACACCACTTTCTTCTTGTTGACAGGAAAACTCCCATTAGATTTAACAATCATGGTGCACAACCTCACATCCTCTGGATGAGTGCACTTATCCTGAAATGAGAACAGCTGTGTCAGGAAAGGAGAAGGTACAATGTCAAAGCACAACTGATAAAAGGGCTGTCTAAGCACAGGTCCCACTGCCTACCAGGTCAAATGAACCTGCATCAAGCTCTGGCACAGAAAGTCTGTTTACCAGGATTATGATCTACATCTCCAAGTCCATTAACCGGACAGCTTAAGAGTCTGTCAGCTGAGATTATTTTACTGAGATGATCCAAACTCATCCAGCAATTAACGGCATAAGCGGAACTTTATGTAAATGTTGTTCTCTTACTATAAATATAAAGATCATGAACGTAATCCGTCAATATGCTGCCATATAATGACTTCACGGATCATTAAATTATATGGTAATGTATAGTCTACACGCTCACGCACTCTCACACATGCAGAGCCATGCATGAACATGAGTAATGCGGTGCTCTGGATCAAAAGCATTACTTTGGCTTCCTGTGCAGAGTCCATCGAGCATCAGTGTGTCAGTAAAATCAATAACCAGAAAAGAAAAAGGTCATCTGAGGGCCATCTTATTTACAGTTGCGTGACGGCTTTCGACACCGAAATAAATGTAAATGTAACGCTGAAATGAAACTGAATGGAACCAGTTACATTTACATATAGAGGAGAAGAACAACATTCGAAATGCTTTAGATGTACCTGAGCCATGCTCTTTAATATACCGCCTTGAGTGTTATCCACTGTTTGTTTCTTGTTTTTTTTTTAGTTTTTTTTTTTTAAAGAAAATCAATTCTCTTCTCTCTTCTCTCTCTGTCTGTGCTTTTACCTTCACCGTATGTTCTAATTTCATACAATGCCTGAGCATCAAACCATGGAACATAATTGTTTTGAGAAAATATTTGACAGCAGTTTTATAAAGACACAAAGGGCAAGAGACTTTTTCATGTTATCTGTTTAAACTGGTTGAAAAAGATATCATTCTAAATAGGTTCAAGAAGTACGGAAGCCTTAAGCAGCCATTGGTCAAACAGTCTTTCCTTTGTTTCCCCACGGCAACGAGTTAAACCCTATTTGTTTTCTTGAGATCACGCATTATCTATGTCACCATTATGAGATAACCACTAGTTGTTTTCCCAAGGTAACGAGAAAAGTTTGCCAAGATGTCCAGATAACGAACTTTGTGTTCCCAGGATTACAGATTAATTATGTCATTATCAAAAGAGAACTGTTGTTTTCCACAGATTATGAGATTTAGTAGCTGAAGCTATATAAGTCCCAAATCACTGCAGGAACCTTTGCATTATGTGAAGCGATGTCAGATGAACCAGAGCATTTTGATTGATGTAGTCCATTTTCCTGCAAATAAGTATAGATATTTTTTTGTTTTCTGAAGATCACAAGTTAATTATATCACGGAATAACACATGTTGAGTTTGTTTTCTTGAGATTGAGAAAACAAGCATTTATATCACGAGACAACAAGATTAATTAACCCGTTATCAAGAGAAAACAAAAGTTCTTCCCTCTTATTACTGACAGCTTCATGTTTAATACATCAGCAATGAGCCATGAGTAGCATCTGATTTAAGATGAACATTTACTAATTAATATAAATACGTTATTGCACCAATAATAATAACACCCATTAATGAGGGTAGATTCTTATACCCAGGCCAATCAGAAGTTGTAGCCTACTGGACAGTTATATTGTTGCACCTATTGCTTATAATATCACATTAATAGTTAAATAATAAAACAAACAAAAAGTTCATAGAATGTTCATATTCTGCTTTAAAACTCAAAAGAACCCCTTATAGAGCAGTGTGTATGAGTCGCTAGAATCTTTTGATTGAATTTTACTTGTTATCATGGGAAATTATATGTTCGTGACCATTTAGGGATTTGTAAAAAAAAAAAAATGCATTTTAAATGAATACAAGCTTGCAAAGAGTAACACTTCATACAAAGACTGTATATGTTACTTCAATGGCTTTAGTCTGATCACATACTGTAGACCTCAGTGTTGATTAATACATTCAAAAGGCACAGACAGAAGGGAGCTCTGGTATGATAAAGGTGTAAATCTCAAATCTCAATCTCACTTTCATGTCAGAGCCATAAAGGCGTTCATTGTAAACGGCGACCGTATTGCTAGAGCAGCTCACCTTCAGTGAAGTGGCCACATCAGGGTCGGCAGCCTGACAGACGCGCTGCTTTGGCTTTGTGTTTACACGTTTCCTGCGCTTCCTCAGGACCACATAAATTTGCACATAAACCAGCAGAGTGATGATGAAGGGAACATAGAAGGACACGATGGAAGAGTACACCACAAAGGCCGGATTGGCGATCACACAGAGAGACTCGTCGCGAGTTGCTGTGGAGATAAGCACAGGGTGAAGAAAGGTTTCAGACTGTGTGTTGTGTTCTGTCCAAAATTGTTTTCTTTATATAAGTATGGTTGAATTGCATTTTTGTCAATGTGCCTCTTGAAAATCTTTCTAAAGTAAAAACCGGGAAACTTTGTTTGGTTTGAACTTGTGGCTAACAACGAACGGCTTCTCTTTGATTTCTATCTCTTGAGGATTCATCCAAAACTGGAACCAATCCCACACTTCCCTCACTCTTGGAGGTCATTCACACATCTTTCTTTTTTCTCCCATGCACATTTACTTCGACCGCCATGTTGCTTATCCAGGAAGCTGCCACCGCGCCTCTATCTGCTGCCAAATGTAGAGATCATATCATCCCAATTTTCAACTCCCTGCACTGGTTGCTTGTTAATTTTAGATGTCACTGATTTACTTTTGAAGCCAGCCAAATTGGCGCTCTGAGCTACATCGCCAACTCTCTTAACTCCCTTCACAAACACACACGCATGCACACACACACACACACACACACACACACACAGTGGTGACCATCCCGTCTGTTCTGGACCCAAAATGGACCAAATTCAGACCCTACAGGCAGCTTCAGATTAGGCAACAATTGTTGCCACACAGGCAAGCATAACAACCGATGATGTCACAGTAATTGTGTAGTTCATGATAACAACTTGCTATCTTCACACTTCAAGGCGGCGGTGCCTCAGGAGGAAGAGAAGGATGACCATTAAAAGGGCAACACAATTTGACATGAAATTAGGTTTTCTTGTCACGAGGAGCCTTTCTCAGCCTGCAAAACCACTTGTAAAATATATTCTATAGCTTGGGAAGGAGTTTTTTTTAAAAGTCTGAATAAATAATAGGCCAGTTGCTGTGCACCCTTATAACAGGCCTATAAACAAATAGAGAGACAGGGCTCTTGATGCACGACAAAGTCCCTCCCCTTCTGGTGGATGAAATTGGACCTTATTTCTAAAAAAAGAATATTAGTGTTAACTGGGAGAGACAAGAAAGTCACAGTTTGTCATAAAATGCTTTAATTATCAGACGGCAAAAATACATAACTGACGCTGCCTCGTTTGACACTCACCGAAACCTTTCATAGCCGATCTGGCCAGCGAGCTCACGGAGCACAGTAACTCTACTTTACTATTACTAGAGCTGTCAATATGGTTAGACTTTCTGAATGATCTCCCTGTGCCAAGGTGAAGGCTGTGTTGTACACTGAGCGTTTTTACTCATAACAACATGGTTTATTTCTGCAACTTTATTGACTAGCATGAGTTTAAGATTTACATTAAAGATACATTACGTACAAATTTCAGTTTAAAACAATCGAAAAATAAAATATGATGCTTTTCCAAGCAAATTAAGGGTTTGAGTTCATCATTTTATATCTATACTCCCTCTCAGCATGCCCTGCTCTGTCCAGCTGTCCAGGGCCTATAAACCTCCTCCCAGTGGAGCTCCTATACTAGCTGTGTAAGCAACAGCAACACTTCCACACACCTTGTGCTCCAAGCTCCCAGTCTGAACACCTAGCTGCACTGCTAGATGTCCTATAGTTCATATGACCATATAACCAAAAATATTATATTTTATGGCTTTAAACACTAATCTTGATGGCTGGTGCTGGTGATATCTGCTTTCATGTTCCTTGCAGCTTACACTGGCCAGATCTGCAGTCACAGCTCACTTGTGTTCCGGGGCTCACAAATCTAAACGCCTGAGTCTTGGGAGAATCGACGTTACATCAAGGCAGTTGAAGGGATGAGTGAAGCATCAAAGTGACAGGATGTGAGCCACAGGAGCTGGTTAGCGACAAGTCTAAAAATCACTTAATCGCTTACGGCCTTCGCAGTAATCCTCTCTTCAAGCCCATATTCAGGGAAATAAGCAACCAAAAGGGCTAAGGCTCGCTACCAGCAGTTACATGTGAGTATGAGGTAGTAGGTTACTTGCAAGAGCTGACATGTTGATATCTTACATTCTCTTATGAAAGACTATGCAGTAACACCAGACTCTGACATACTACATGAATGAATAATTAAGTAATGATTAGTTCATAAACATCTGAATTGATTTACCTGCTTTTTTTTTTTATGAGTTGTTACTGACTTACTATTAACCTGCCACATGAACTAGTGATGACTCATACATAACTAATTATTAAATCATTATTTGTACATTTTTTTGTACCTTCAAGTAAAGTGAGACATCATACTGAGTAGTTACTACATTCACTTGAGTAACGATGTTGAGTAACTAATGATTAATTAATTAGTATGACTAAGTATTGAGTATTTAATCAAGTATACTTGGTAAATACTCAGCATTATGTTTCACTTTATGTGAAGGTATACAACAAGAGTAACTAATGATTAAGTAATCAGTTGTTACTGGTCAGTGCCCCTATGAAGTTGAATGTTGTAGTCGATCAGCAACACCTAACCACTCATGAGGAAAGTGGTCAATATGTCAAATCACGGATGAATCAGTCATTACTTAATGGTTCATTGCTATAGTATCTCCCAGTGTGGCATCAAGTAACTCATCATTATTTACTATTTATTCCTTGAATTATGTCATTAAGAAATAACTCATTAACGATTCATTACCTATCGAGTCACTCCTGATTCATTCCTTACTTGCTTCTTAGTAACTCCCCACATTTTTTGTACACCTTGTTGTAAAGACACTAACAAATGGGCACTGATGTTAGCATTCTGCTTTTGTGCATGGAGGGAAGCATTTAAAAGTTACATCAGCTACCTATTCACAATGCATATTGTGTCTGTCTTCTTTATATTATGTTATATAATGTACTGTGCAGTGGCTGTGTGTACATGAATAATACTGTACAATACAAAGAGTGCTACCAATTCAGTCATATACCATCGGAGGACATGTTTGTTTCACCATACTCCTTCTTACCTGTGTTGTTTAAGCCAAACAATAGGGGACATGATATGGCAAAAGACAGTACCCACACCACAGAGATCATTACTGTGACCCGTCTCCTGGAACTGTAGCGAGTATTGTAAAGCATTGGCATCGCAACTGCTGTGTAACTGTGAGGGAGGGAAAAAGAAAAAAATAGACACTTTAGTTTGAATCTATAGAAAACAGTACATTCAACGAAACAAGGAAGGTGTAACAAGGTCAACAAAGTTGTGTGGTTGGTGATCACTTGAAATTTTAACTCAAAGGAGGACAAAGAATGTGAAACCTACAAGTGGTAAAAGAAAAGAAAAATCCATTTGGAAACAGCTATGTGTTGTGGACGTGAAGAGAAGGAACTGTAAAGGAGGCTGTGACTCACAGTAAAGACCTTATCATTTAACCTCACTACATTGTTTGACCTTATTAGTGGGTTTTCGGTAATCGCCCAGGAAATGCACAGCTTTCTACCGTCATGCATTGATTTTTTTTTGTAATTTGGTCCAAAAGACTTAAGACATAAAGCCAAGTGGTTAAGGCTTTTACAAGACTATCATTAGGTTTTGGTTTTATTGAAACACATGAGGGAAATCAGGATAAATCAAAGGTAATTGTATTAAATCGTGTGTTGTTAGGATTGTACCAAGCTATGCACAAGCCTTTGGTATGGAGAGGTTTTCTTGTCCCAGGAGTAAAAATACACAGTGCTTTTACAAGGCCAAATGACAGAAAATGACTGGTTTCCCTGGGAGCACAGTACATTATTTGTGCACATGTCTGACAATCATCTGTGGCTCAGAAAAACACATAAATAATACTTTTACTGTTATCCATTTTGAAATGTGGTGGTAACTCACAAAGAAATGCAGCCTTTCAGTGAAAAGGCAGTGAAGAAGAGCACCGGAAGCTAATAAACAAGGATATAAAAAAGGAAAATGTTTGTAAGCTTTGTGAATGCTTTATGAGGAAGGAAATGCTTTTAGTACATTTGTTCAGCCTCAAGGATGCAAATGATGAGTTTTGGTGAGTAACGTTGAGTGTAAACATAATTTCCTTTAAAAGACAACTTCATAGGAAACTTCCTCAAGTGCATCAAAATTTAATTTGAATGTGGAAGAATCTGTGCTGCAAAAAATGTATGGCTGATTGGTAGTAATAGTGTAAATACGAGCTACAGCACTGGACAATATGAGAAAACAGATGTGCTAGTTACTAGTAGTGACCCAAAATCAAATTGTGAACGTACAAATTAGCATAATATTTCTCAGTTTTTATCAGAATTGGCATTATTATAGTTTATATCACATCAATAGGATTACTCTTGAGAGCTTTGAATTTATGTGGCTATGTAAACAGACTTAAAACAACCGATGATGTCACAGTGAACTTTCTCACAGTATTTGGTGTATTTTATTGTATGTAACTGTATGACTTATGAGTGCATTAACACACAAAGCTCAAGGTTAACTGCTTGTCTCGTAAAATATTTTTGTGGACATAATTCAAGATTTAAGATTCAGGATTAATTAAATTGTCATTACACAACATAGACTACATAATGAACGTCATTATGACTCACTGAGAGCATCATAATAGGGGGATATCTTGTAGTTCAACTTTTAAACTTTTGCTTTTAAAGATGATGTTGTTGATTTGATTGGGTTAGGGTTAGGGTTATAGTGTGGTGGAAGCTTCAAATCATTCATTTTTTAACAAGAGATTATGATGACTGACTATTCACTTTTCCGGCCCCCTTAAAGTAAGCTGTCGACACTCATGCGCACCCGTATTGTGATCCCTTCCTTTTGGCTCGACACTTGTGAGTCAGAACAAAGTTATTGGAGGCAGAAAACAATCCTTTGATGTATAAATTAAGATGCTGCCTGGAGCTGCAGAATTGATAAAAGGGAAACTTGAAATTTTTCAGTGACTCTTCGCTGAACTTGAATAACTCAGCATCATACGGGTGGACACTGAAATGTACTCAACATATTGGGAAAAGGGAAAGTGATTGTGTCACACTCATCCATTTCATGATTTGTATTCACAAGCACACAGCAAGTTGTCACAAGTCAAATGAATAATATCTAAATGTTAATACCCTTGCTCCTTCTCTGCACTCGTAACAATTCATTTCAAATACACACAAACAATCATCCACCATGGGATTATTCACACTAATAAGATTTTTTTCTCCACATACAATGGACATTTGCATTCTAATTCAATCACTTGAATAGGAGTTGAAATTGTGTCCGCGTGTAGTCACACAATGAATATTTATTTTCCATATGTTTTTAAAGATGAAAAATGTAGCTGAGCAGAAATTCATATGAAATAAAACGTGACAGATTTCTGTGACATGAAAATATGGAAAATGTTATGCCTTTGGAATTCTTCATTTATATCAGACCGAGCTCTCACACTTTAACAACTGATTGCCAAAAGTACATGATTACTTCCTACAGTTCTTAATCAAACGTCAGGCTTTACATGCCCCTCATGTGAACTGCCTTTGCTTTGTGATCTACTGTAACAGAGGCGTTGCCATTAATCATAGTCATCATGCAAGTGACAGCCAAATAAGTGAGTTATTTTTGTCCATGGCATTAATGAATCCAGAAGGTCTTGTGACAAAACAGGCACTGCGGTGAAGTGCCACTTTAAATAGCGCTTTATTTGTTTGGGTAGGCTATAAAGGCTACAAAAATAAATCATTATGTTCGGTTCTGCAAGGGGTCGCTTGTACTAACAATCTCACAGCGAAGGATCACTTAGCTCTGCCGTTCCTGTCAGCTCTGTGCTCATTGTTTGTTTTTACATTACTGGTCTGATTTGCTCTCACCACTGTCTTTTATAGCATTGTTTTCAGAAGCAGCAGGCAGCTGTTTTGAGTGAAAAGCTTTAAAGATCTGCACAGCACCAAACGGCAGACAGATAACATTTCCAACCAGATGGTGAACATAGTGAGACCATTTAGCAGCTGAGGACCTGGATATATTATTCAAGAGCTGGGAGAAAGAACAAAACAGAACAATTTACAGGAGAGTAAATTGTGGACTTATATTCATTAGGTAATAAATTAATATCAAAGTTCCAGATCTGATCAGTGTATCAATATGGGAAGCTTATGTTTGTTAATGCGTTCATCGGATCAACATAAAAGACGATAATTTGTCAGTCAAACTATATAAAAATTGTAGGTTTATGTGATATTGTTTCCAGTAGGGATGAATGGAGCATTCATGACCCTAATAAATATTTACCTTCATTAGAACTAATATTGTGAAAATGTAGTAAGTTTTGTTTGAAGTTGGCACCTACATAACATCTGACAAACTGTTACAGACCTGGAATTTGTGGGGGGCCACCAAATCGCACAAAATGCCAATTTCTACACAATGTTGCTTTAAGGATAACCTTTGATATTTTGATGCCTGTATTGCATATACTGGGTACTACTGTACAACATCTCCTCTCCTCTTTCTTCTAATTTTGGTTGAGAGATGTTTTTCTTGTGATGTCTTTGATTTACATATGCATTTAGATCAGCTAATGAACATACTCTTAAGTCCTGAAATTGCTGCAGATTGGCATATTGACAAAGTCACATCAATAACCCTGGACCATCTGGTGAGCAGTAACAGGCTATTCCTAAATGAATACACGTGAAATAAAAGTGGAAGGTTGTGAAATTGGTGTCTGGAAAGGCCAATTAGTTTGTATATTAAAAAAAAAAAAACATATGCATGCAATTAGAAAGTAGCAGTTCCCCCACTGTTATTCAGAAGGTAAGATTTCCATCTAAAATCAATGCAGGATGCATGACAGGCAGGATTAAACAATCTGTGCAGTGGTGACCTCACCGATCAATGCTGATGGCACAGAGATTGAGGATGCTGGCTGTACACATCATCACATCGAGAGTGACAAAGATGTCACAGTGGATCTTGCTAAAGCGCCACTCTCCCACTACCTAGAAGAGAAAAAACATCAACAAATGGCAGCTTACAGGAACAGTCGACAGAACAAAGTCGCTGCAAATGATGTGTTTTGCCTCTGCAACACAAAGCAACCCTGACAGTCAAGTCTCCCTTTGTTTTATTTATTTATTTATTTTTTTCCCCAGATTATTTTCCACACTGGCAACAGAAGGAGAGAGGAAGTATAGAGTGAAACGATGATGATATAAATACAGAGAAAGTGTCAACTGTTCAACAGTTCAGCAGAGTGCTCTGAGTCGTGAGTGAAGTCTGATAGAGAACAGAATGAATAGGCGTGGGGTTGTTATCATAGAAAGATAATTACAGGTGAAAACAGCTGTCATACATATTTCACAGTATACACAACATCCAGACATTCTGTTACATTCATGTGACTGAAAGAATGTTGGAAATTGACGGATGAGCTGAGTGCATTGCGACGTCACGACTCTTCACAGATTTTCTCTCACACCGGGAGGAATTGAACACGACAGATTATTGCAAACCTATAGATGCCCTCATCCTTTATAAACATGCATCCTGGTCTGCAGCCCCAGGTGGCGTTCAATCAAACACTTGATCGAAACCTATTTGTATTCAATCCTCTGTGCCACACATGGTTTCACCAAGAGATGAAACATCATCAGTGATGCTCTGACGGGTCCAAAGCCACCCACCTCGCCTGACACTACATCCTACCTGCCCCCTCTCAGGGCTCTGTAAAGGGTAAGAGAGATGTGTGTGTCAGAGGAGAAACTCCTACCTCTCTGTGGATGATTAATCTTTGTCCCTGGCCGATGTCTTACATTTAGCACCGGCTTAAAGAGCTCTTTGTTGTTGCCGGTGACTCCAACACTAGTGGTGACTGCAGAACCATCTGACAGCATAATGACTGCCCTTCTCCCTGTTGCAACCTCTCTGTTCTTTTTATTTTGTTATTTGTTGTTGTTGTTGCTGCATTGTTCTACCCTTTCAACATCTCCACACTCGCTATCCATTGCAGTCGCCCGTCCTGTTTCTCTCCTTCGCTACCACCATTCAATTTCTTGTCCTTCTTTATATGACAGTCCCACGGTTGCTTCTCTCACCAGCTCTACCAACAAAAAAAAAAAAAAACATACTTTTTTACATCCTCATTAATGCTGCAGCCGAGCATTACATGTTTCCTACGGCTGCAGCACAGGTCTATCCGTGAGAGTGCGGCGGAAACACAGTCACTGAATATTAAACTGCTGCATCTTATTTAAAGCATGAAATCAATACAAATACAATGCTAAAAGAGGATAAGTATTATGACATGCTGAATGTGGGATTTATGCATTTTCTCAGTTTTGTTGTTGCTATTTCACCTATTTCATGCATCCTGACCACCTCTCCAACTTCATTTATACTTATTCACGCTGTGTATATGTGCACTGCAATCATGACTTGTGAATGTGTCCCCATTCTGGTCTAATAGGCAAAGTTAATGTCGTGAAAGTAAGTTGAACTGAAGTAATGGGGGCCGGGGAGCTATGAAAGTGGGATAAATAGCAGAGTTCATGACCAGTCTTGGTTTTATACAGGAAGGTGGGTTTAACCCCTCAGTAATCTTAAGGTACAATAACATTTGTATATATCGTCATATATCTGTTATTTTTTTGTGATTGATCTCACTAGATTGGTTGTCTTGAAAGGTATGAAGATTGGGTGGGGATTAGGTGTGAAGCAGAGGAAGGATGGGGATTATGCAGGAATTACATCATATGTTGAGTCTGTTGATTTATAAACTGCAAAATTCTAATGAAGTCAAGTTTTTTGATGACTTATTTTCATAAAGTGCAATTTAGGATGCCTTTTAATCAAAATACACATATATATGCCTTTCATTTCAAACCTGACTGTCTTTATGGCATCAATGATAAAAATGGATAAAAAAACAAACAAAACAAATTCTGCTCTGATCTGAAACAGTTTACCAGCAGCAGGGGAGTTCAGAGATTTGACATTTCTAACATTTGCATTTAAAAGTGGATGTATCTTCACTCCTGTTTATCAGCCTGACTGCAGCGTGCAGCGACCTGCGGCAGTGACCTCCACTGGTGTGTGCGTTTATGTAGTGTAATGTTGACTGTTGATTGGAACCTGAAGGGGAAATATACCTCACTTTGTGAACATAACGACGAGAGGGGTTAAAGGGGAGGGAGGACTCTTTGTGTGGTTCAGTGGTTGAATTTAAACACAGAGCCACACACACCCCTAATGTCATTTCTGACTGTCTCACAAATCACTTTGGGGCGATTAAACACTTGCAAGAACAACGCAAAAAAACACAACAACACAATCGTTAATTAATAATTCTTTCTTGAAGCCAATCATTTGTTTTGGCTTTAAACATGTTGCCCTTGTATGAGTTAAATGTTTCTTCTCATTGGAATTTACTCTCTTTTATCTCTCTGTGATTACCTAATGAATTACTGAAAACTACTGCATGTAATCACTGTAATAAGTGGAATACAATAATTATTAAAGATGTTTCTTCATGTTCACTGAACAACATTTTTTGGCCATACTGATGCCCCAGCCAAAGGTGAGTGACTCAAGTTTGGCATGAAATTCCCCAGAAAGAAAAACAGTGGCCTTTTTATGCAGCTTGCCTTAAAAACAGACTCTGGACTTCGAGCAACACATAATGTTCCCTCAGTGCGCTCTCTAAATCAGTCACACTTGGAAGAAAGCGAAAATTGTGGTAATTAATGCTAATTCAGCATTTAATAATAAAGGGCAAGTTGAATGCCCTGCCCACACTCCGTGACTAAGCTGTCACTGTTAGTTCATGCTGATACATAATCTGCACAAGAAAACTCAGTCAGGCCGCCGCCTGCGACGTGAAATTAGAAAATCATTAAGTCTTCTAAGATAAAGGACGGAGAGGAGTGTGGGTGCATTGGGTTCGCAGGTTATGTTTAGTAAAAAGAGTCAGACAAAAAAAAAAACACAATCTTGTGTTTGTGTCATTATGTGAAGGTAATTGAGTTTGTGATGGAGGGAGCATGCTCTGCAGAACATGAGGTGAATAAACAAATGAGAAACCTAAAAGCTAAAGCTATTGTAAGCACATAATCTGACTAACTATCTAAGGCCACCTTCACTTCTACAATATATATGCAAATCTATAGAGATCATTATAATCTGTCTGATGTTTACCTCAGACTGATATGAATGTATGTTTACCTTTTCTGTAAAACATTTGCACACATAAGAAATATTTACGTTCCCACTTCTACCATCTTATTTCCCAGCAATTATAGCAGTCCAACTGCTGACGTCTCAATTAATCCCACTTCCCAAAAGCAAGAAGCTAAAATCTGATGAGCAACGATTTAAAACACATGCTGGGTAATACATTTCGACTTTAGCAAGCACCCTGTACTTAGTTCTCAGCATGTTGCTGGAGCAGGACTACTTTCTTTTTAGGGATAAAATAGGCAAAAAATGGGTCATGTTATTGGCACAAAATCAGTTGAGACAGGAAACCATAAGCATTTGGTGTGTGTGTGTGTGTGTGTGTGTGTGTGTGTGTGCGCGTGTGTGTGTGTGTGTGTGTGCGTGTGTGTGTGTGTGTGTGTGTGTGTGTCACCATCCCCTCAAAGATGATTTCAGGGAAACATTATGAAACTGTAATCAATTCCTAACCTCAATGAAATAATAATCATGATGGTTTTCTGATCCAGATTCGAACTCCTGGGGCTCACATAAATCATTTTGCGACTGAATTTGTAATGCAGATATGTTTGAACATACCCGTCAAATAAATGAATTAAGAAAAATAGCAGGAGCCCTGTAATGTATGACTGCTTACAAGTCCCCAGTTTCACCAACACTGGACTGCTCAAAGTTTAATTACGTCTGATGATAAATGTTTTATTTTTTTAAATTGTGGCCCTTCACTTCTTACATGAAGGACACTTGACTCGTCATCTGTGGGTCTAATTGGAGCGCTCTTGTCATGACTCCGGTTTTTGTTTGTTCTTGTATCTGTTTTTTTTTGGTTTCTTGTATTTGATTTACGTCCTTGTATCATGTCTTGTGTTGTGTTTTTTCCATGTCTTGTGTGTCATGTGTCTGATTTTCCATGCCCTCATGTGTCCTTTAAGTTTCTCCTATGTTCTCCCCTCTGGCTCCCTCTGTCTGTTGTCTTGTTCCCTCCTGGTCTCTTCCTCTGTGCTCCTCCCCCTCATTATCACACCTGGCTTCCTTCCTCCTCTCTCCTCACCTGTGCCTTGTCATGTCATTAGTGTCTGTGTATTTAGTCTCTGTGTTTCCCCTCACTCTTTGTCTGGTCATTGTTTGCTGTTCTCTGTTTGCTGTTTTCTGTCTCTTGTCCACGCTCCTGTTCATGCTCTTGTCCATGTTCTTGTTCATGCGCCTGTCCAGGCTCCTGTCCCGTTTGGTATGTTTTTGGTTTTGCGTTTTCCATGTTTTGAGTTGAACTTTGATTTTTGATTTGTACTTTATCTCGTTTTTGTTTGCTACTTTGTCTTTTGCCCTGTTTTGTCTGCTTCTTGGTTTTTGTATCAGCTTTCATTAAAGCTCGCCTTTTGTTCCTCCTTATTTTGTCTCCTGTGTGTAACTGCGTTTGGGTCTACCTTCCCCTTCCATAGTTTCCTTCCCTTTCCATAGTCTTTCCCCTTTAAAACCCCTACCTGACAGAATGAGCAGCAGTAAATGGCCTAGAGATAATCCGGTGGTATCAGGACTTTGTAACCAATCCTGCTAGCAGGGCTCGTCAGATAGCCGCAAGCAAACTTTTCTTTGAAGCTTATGACTCAACCCATGCCACAGCTTCAACCTCAGCCCATGCCACAGCCGAAATGTCTCATTTCTGGGGAACCCGGCTTGCCTACAAAGTACCCCCACCGAGAAAGCGACGAGCCCGTCCACGTCCTGGCTCCCTGAAGTCAGGCTCAGAGGCCTCAGCCGAGCTCCCAGCCCAGGCCGCAGCCACAGCCGAGCTCCCAGCCCAGGCCGCAGCCGCAGCCACAGCCACAGCCGAGCTCCCAGCCCAGGCCGCAGCCACAGCCGAGCTCCCAGCCCAGGCCGCAGCCACAGCCACAGCCACAGTCTAGCTCCCAGCCCAGGCCTCAGCCACAGCCATGCTCCCAGCCCAGGCCGCAGCCACAGCCACAGTCGAGCTCCCAGCCCAGGTCTCAGCCACAGCCAAGCTCCCAGCCCAGGCCGCAGCCGCAGCCACAGCCGAGCTTCCAGCCCAGGCCTCAGCCACAGCCGAGCTCCCAGCCCAGGCCTCAGCCTCGGCCACAGCCGAGCTCTCAGCCCAGGCCTCAGCCTCAGCCACAGCCGAGCTTCCAGCCCAGGCCACAGCCGAGCTTCCAGCCCAGGCCACAGCCGAGCTCCCAGCCCAGGCCTCAGCCTCAGCCACAGCTGAGCTCTCAGCCCAGACCTCAGCCTCAGCCACAGCCGAGCTCCCAGCCCAGGCCTCAGTCTCAACCCCGTTGACACCTGCCAGTGGCCCCCAGTCGGCGTTCCGGTCGACACCTGCCAGTGGCCCCCAGTTGGCGTTCCGGTCGACACCTGCCAGTGGGCCCCAGTCGGCGTTCCGGTCGACACCTGCCAGTGGTCTTCAGTCGGCGGTCCAGATGATGCCTGTTCCTGCACCTCGGACAGTGGTCTGGCCAAGGCCTGTTTCTTCTCCTCAGTCCGAGGTCCTGCCGAGTCCCACGCTAGGTCCAGTGCCTGCTCCTGCACCTCGGTCGGAGGCCCGGCCGAGTCCCACGCCAAGTCCTGTGCCTGCTCCTGCACCTCGGTCGGAGGTCCGGCCGAGTCCCACGCCAAGTCCTGTGTCTGCACCTCGGTCGGAGACCCGGCCGAATCCCACGCCAAGTCCAGTGCCTGCACCTCGGTTGGAGGCCCGGCCGAGTCCCACGCCAAGTCCACTGCCTGCTCCTCGGTCGGAGGTCCGGCCGAGTCCCACGCCAAGCCCAGTGCCTGCCCCTCGGTCGGAGGCCCGGCCGAGTCCCACGCCAAGCCCAGTGCCTGCTCCTCGGTCGGAGGCCCGGCCAAGTCTCACGCCAAGTCCACTGCCTGCACCTCGGTTGGAGGCCCGGCCGAGTCTCACGCCAAGTCCACTGCCTGCACCTCGGTCGGAGGCCCGGCCGAGTCTCACGCCAAGTCCACTGCCTGCTCCTCGGTCGGAGGCCCGGCCGAGTCTCACGCCAAGTCCACTGCCTGCTCCTCGGTCGGAGGTCCGGCCGAGTCTCACACCAAATCCAGTGTCTGGTCCTCGGTCGGAGACCCAGCCGAGTCCAGTGCCTGCTCCTCGGTCAGGAGTCCGGCCAAGGTCGTTTGTTGCCAGAGACCCTTCATCGGCTCTCAGACCACCAGCTCCCGGCAAAACTCCGTCGGTGGTCCGGCCAAGACCCTTGAGGGTATATGGTCCATAGTTTCCTTCCCTTTCCATAGTCTTTCCCCTTTAAAACCCCTACCTGACAGCTCTAAGGCCTAGTCCACACAGGTGTTTTTGGAAACTTCAAAATAAAAAAATACCTATGCACAGAGGAGCTAATTAGCACAGAATTAACCCCTGCCCATACTAACATACATAAAAATATTATAATTCTGGAGGTTCTCTCCCTCACCTGTGTTTTTCTGCCTTTCTCCACCTGCATCTCATCCCCTCGTTGGTTTAGTTTGCGTGTAAGTCCAGTCTTTAATTCAGTTTTTCTCAAGTCATCTGTTACTTTTGTCTGTCCCTGCTGTGTACTTTATATGAAACTTCATCCCCTGATCTGCCTGCAGTCCCCTGCATCTGATTCCATCATTTTGGCTCTAAAATACCTATATATTTGTGGACATGGCTGAAAGCCTGAGGAATAAACGCAGATGATGTCATAGTGATGTCATCTGGTTGACTGAGGCTAGACAAAACGGTGTCATGGATGTTCAAAGACATGAGCCTCAGAAATGGTGTTATTGATTTGCATTATGGGAAATGTAGGTTTCTGAGGTTTGAACCATGCAGGAGACAACACTTGGCACATCTGAGCATCTGATTTTGTTCACTCTTCCAAATACCCGTGAGTCCCCAACGGTTATCGTATCTCATTCCTGACTCTCTGGAATATCCTTTTAATCCATGACACTAAAGCAGCCCTTAGCAATTTCTGCCTCTTGCTCCTGTCCTCCAGAGGGCTGCGTGACAAAAGTGGGTTTCTCCAAAGATAAACAGAAAAAAGCTGGGGATGCCAGCAGAAACAAGAGAGCAGCTGTCTGCTGAATAAGAGTTCATGTAACCTGACGCTGGTTCTGCACGTCTCCACCAGGATAAAGTTACAGGACAGACAACCGTCAAGCTTTCATCTAAATACATGCTCTCAGTTATATTTGATAAAGAGTGGGCAAGTGTTCAAAGTGGTTCCACCTCTCATCTCTCTCCTAATGCGTTAAAATAAAAAAATAAAAAACATACACCTATGCAATTAAAACACTCATAACCACCAGAGACTCACGTTGCGGCGATGAAATCTAAATCAATATTTTACTGAGAAAGTTTTATACTACAATTTGGAGCTTTGATAGGAGGCCAATTAATATTCAATTCCTGCTTTTCCGAAGCTTTGATGTAGGCTCCCTGCCTGTGGACACAGATGCCCACATCAACAGAGAAAGCAAGTCAATAATTCTGATAAAAAAACAAACGCAGTATGCAGGTTGCATACTTTCTGGAGAAAGGTCTGTCTGATAACTGGTGCCAGCACAGTGCTGCAGCAACGAGTCATTAAACCTGACCGCAAGTCAGCATTTTTTGCACTTCTGGTTCCTTCATCTCAAACTCAAAGTGGGTTTTCAAGCAAAAGAGGTTTTCACATTTTGTCTTACGACATAAATGATGGCAATAATAACTCCAATCATGAATTTGAATGCTTTTACATGTCTTAAAAAAGGCTGTTGCTAACAAGTGGCTGAATGAGACCACAGAGGTTGCTGGGAACCGTCACTACCCGATCTCAGGCTGTGTCCAAAATCACTCACATATACCATTTCATAGTGTTGTCCGAATATATATTGAGATTATCATACCCTTGACTCAAAGTATCCCACAATGCATCATGAAAAGCAGTGTAAAACAGATGGTCACTGACCAAGCATCTTACACCATCATGCATTACACTGGATGGGAAAATTAAATTCCACTCGTTGTGTCTCAAAGAGTTCTTTTTGTTTCACTGATGAGCTCACAATACAGTCTTCTATGTAGGACTCCCCAGGTAGGGAACAGTGAATGAGTGGGTGATTTTGGACGCAACCTGACTTGTGCATGCACAAGGGTGTCCTCCATCTTGGATCGTGAGGTAGGGGCAACATCCCTTGAAAACAAACACACAGGGAACAACAGCAGTTGCTATACCTGGCTGCCCTAGATGGTGGAAGCTCTTAGGCATGTGCTACTCAGATCAGGTAGAGACAGTTTAACATCAGTTACACATCAACACTCCCAAAGCAGAAACTCGCCTACTCACGAGTTAAACTTCACCTGCAAACTGTTCTGATGGAAATTTTCCAAATTGTAGATCTGTGGAGGAGAAGTGCAGCTAGCAGCAGGGGTGGCGATGCAACCTTGGGGTAGTCTCATTCAGAGCTAACCATTACCTTTTTGCCTCTTGCAATTGCATTTAAGCCTCAAAAGAGCTTATTTTTCCTCAATAAGCCAGAATCCAGTGGAAAATTCCCATTGGCTGACTGTCCAATAAACCAGGGTGATGCTATCTTTCAGGTGAGCCCCCAAAATGACTTCACCCCTGATGCACTCTATGATCACAGAGAGGTTTTTTTTTTAGTTTAGTTTAGTTTATTGGGAACAACAACAAAAATAAGATTACTTTTACAAAATAACACTTTCACCACTGTGTGTACAAACAAACATGCATGGAGACACCCTATGGATTTATATACTGTAATCTGATCGGCGTGATAATCATCATGACTCACTGAGAGACACAGGAGGATTAGAGTGCCTGTAGTATTAGATTGCCTTTCTCTACATCTAACAGTGTGACCTAAAGCCTGATGGTCAAAAATAACCCCTGGACCGAGGAGATAGACACGAGAAATGAGCAACAGTCTTTCTGAGAGATAGCCTGCATCCTGTCTGCTATTGATTTGGCAGATTGGAGGTGGTTTTATGCCAAGCCCCAAGTCTCTGGTCTGTTTAAGGCTGCGCTGGCTAGCGGACATTGATGTGTCATGCTTTTTAAAAAAAAAACAAAACAAAAACAGATCTGCATTATCCCACACAGCGGTGAATTCAAAATGATGTATTCCAGTATAAGGAGGAATTATTCATAAACATCTGACCTGCGACTGACTAGACAGGTCTGACATTTTAATGATGTCACATGGTGTTGCTACATTACGGCCCTTTAACCACAGCATGACTGATATTTGCAATGCCGATGTGAAACATTTTATTCGTCACCCCTGTTTCACCTTGAGCCTCTTGACCTGCTGATGACTGCTGGCATCATGCTTGGCTCAAACCATTTTCACTTGTGTTTTTACTTGCTCCAGATGCCAGATAAATGCCTGTCCCATGCATAATATACTTTCGTATTTTTTGACCTCTTAATGTCGAACTGAATTCTGTCCTTCGAATTGATTTTCTCTGGCTTGAGTCTGCAAATCCTTTTGTTTTTCTAGCGCTTTTCCATTGACACAAGACAAACGCACAGAGAGGAAGAGGTGAACTGTACATACACAGATAGGGATAACATGTCATGTCACGTTATTTACTCCTCTTCCTGCGTGTGCAACGCGTGCGTGGGTGTGCGTCTATCTCCATTATCTTACCTCTAAGTAGACAACCCAGGGCATCACCAGCGTGGCCACCAGGAGGTCCGCGACAGCCAGGCTGACGATCAGGTAGTTGGTGGTGGTCTGCAGAGCCTTCTCTCTGGACACAGCCATGCACACCAGCACGTTGCCGAAGACGATGACGAAGATGAGCAGGGTGAGCAGCATGGCATAGTAGTTGTAGGGGTGCTTGTGCTCTTGAGCTGTTTCGTTGAGGCCCCATGTTCCGTTATCAAAGAAACTGTCGTTGTAGGCATACTGGGTAAAGACATCCATTAGCTGTGAGTGACGAAGGCCAAGAACAGGCCCTGAAAAACACGAGAGGGGAACAGTGTTTTTGAATGTACTTATATTAATGTGAATGTTGGCAGTTTATGAAGCAAAAACGCTGTAATGTTTTTTAAGTGTGTGCGTGCAGAAGCTGCTTTGCAGGCACAACTTGTCTATTAATCTCTTCTCCCCCACTGAGCACAGTAATGGCTTCATCTTTATAACAGATTTTACTGGAGGTTCCAAAAGTGTATAAAATGATGTAAAATGCATCCACCACATCCCCGTCTGACATCTCTCATCAAGCTATAACCATAAAAACCCTGCTATCTTTAATGAACCTCAGACGAAGACTTTAAGAGGTTCATTTAAGAAACAGGCAGGAATACAAATGCGTCCCCTAATGACTGTAAAGTCTACATTCACCACACCATTGTGATGTACGAAAGGAAAGCCTTTTTCCCCAATGTGGCAACTTCCTTTTCCTGAATGAAAGCAAAACACAAGAAAACACTTAGGTAAATAAGCTTTTTAATTCAACTTCACTGTGAGAACAAAAAGGATTTTTTGTTGAAAGTCTACAAGTACTGTTGTTGTAAACAAGCTGTTTTCACACCAAAGCACAACACATGCATCCCCACGGCATAGAAAACATTCTGAATGCTTTTCCTAATTTGCAAATTTTTTAATATTTCGAAACCCTGTATTCCTACACCCAGGTTTAAATTATGCAGCAATCTTCTCCTTCCTCACATTTTGTAGATGCATTGCTTTATTTCTTGACACGTAACCACCACCAGCTGATGATCGGTGGGACAACAAGCCTGCCACATGGGAGAGTCACACCACAGGATATTTGTAAGGACACCTGGACACATTTCTGTCTGCTTTTGCAGCATCAAACCTCTGTTGGGATGTTTGTGCTACAAAAAAAAACTATGATCAGGGCAACCAAAACAGGTATTTTTAGCCACACCATGATGGTCTATTAATCCTAACCACCCTGAGTGGCTTTTTGTGCCTCTACCAAAGAAGAGCATGAACACAACATTGTGACGAAAAAAGACATAAAATATTCAACCTAAACAAACTGCAAAATTGCAACATAAAGAAACGTCCAGTTATAACTTATCTGTGGTTTTGCAGAGACATATTGGCTTACACGTATTCTGGCTATTGGGTTGCATGTGGCCTTCAGCAGCCGGCCGACATTTGAGATGCGTTGCTGCTGTGCTTGTGAGTGTCCTCGTGTGTGTGCTGGTAAAGCGTCGGATACAAACTAAATGGAGACATCGAAACACCTCTCCGCGGCGCTGCTTGTGTTCGAAAAGTCTCCAAGGTACATTGAAGACAAGTGGTGTAGTTTAGGGTTTGTAGTTGACAGGGTTGCTTTCAAAGACAGCAATTAGCGTTTCCACACCTGAGCAACATGTTGTTTGTGAGAAAAAAAAAACAAAAACAAAAAACTCAACAGCAAACAAAACGAAAAAGGCGGGTGTCAAGATCAGAACCGGTGAGGCAAGTGAACAGTGGAGCTATCCTCCCTTTGACAGACAATTGCCTAATTAGTGGCAGCATGGTGGAAAAGCACACCGAGCAGACTCAATGTGTCTTTTTTTTAATCAGTGACAAGCACAACCGCTAATATTTGCATTCACTTTTTTTCTGACTTGCATTATCAGCATCAAATATAATAATGGGACGTCTATGTGTTCAGCCTCAATGCATCATTATGCATCATCTCTGTAAATAACTCCTTTAACGACCTCGTTCGCAGCCAGTCTAACTGTGTAACACCTCGCATTTTCTGCGCTGCAAACAAAACATTGCATATATTGTGCGGGATATGATTACAGCCTGGATGTTCCCCGGTTTATGAATATTTTAAGTCTGCTCACTTTGATGTCTGTGGTTTTTTTTTTTTCGCATCATTTCAGCACTCCTCAGTGTTTATCTATGTCATGACTGACTCTATATTTCATCCCGCTAACTGATTTGCCATCGTTACGTTGTGAAAACCGGCAGCTGCAGACTTAACGAAGCTGCACGAGAATAATTTCAAAAACACACCGGCACGTCTTATTTTACAAAAACTCTTAGCCGCGCAGTTCCCTCATACCTGGATTAATGGCTATGTCATTCTCCGCTTTCCACCGGCTCCATTTTCAATCCCTCTCCCCTGTTCACTCACACCATAATTGGTTCTGCAGTCTCCGAGGCTATCGCTCCTGCTGACGAGAATCTACTTCAAATCCCCATTTACATCCAACTCATTTTACCTGTGCATCCAATTTCACTTTCACAACCCAACAGTTATTTCCTTCTCCTTGTAAATGTGCAGGTGACTTTTGTCTTTAACCTTGATGAGACATGTCCGAAGTCAAAGTTCTGCTTTGATTTTGAGCACTTTTAGTACATAGGCACATTTTGTATCTCTCCCTTGAGTACCTGCAGATGATGCTACGCTGCTATTGTCTTATTTTGTGGATTATATCCTTGTGCGTCGTGTGTTTCTTTCCACTTTCTGTCTTTGTCTTTTTCTGACCCTTTTGCAGAGTACACCTGTGTATCGTTAGTTAATTAGTTCCTGCGTAGCTTATTTATAAGCCTGTGTTTTTCCACCCTCTTGATGTTGATTCATCTGCTTATCCCGCGTCCGTTCCTGTCTCTTGTCTTCTCTGTGTTCTTGATTTGTCCTCTGCTTTTGTATTACTCTTTTGGTATTATTTTTTGTTGCCGGCTTTTTTTCTTTTTTGTGGGTGTCAAATTTATTCTATCAAAGCTTGCCTTTGTTTTTCCCAACCTGCCCACCTCTGTATGCCCTGCATTTGGTTCCCTTTTGAAAAAATGTCAACAGGATTACAGTCGGCACTCAAGCTTCGACACTCCTTACTTCAGAATTTATTGATCCCTGAGTGGTTGCAGGGGAAGGCCCAAATCCTGCATCATACTTCATGCATAAATGAATGAAGTTCACCTCTGTTTCAAAACAGCACTCACATGCCCAGTTGGAAATTGGAACAGTTTTGACTGCTGTAATTCTTCCTCCTCAACAAATGGAAAGTGAAGAGACTGCGTCGGTCCGTTGGTGTGTATTCCTGAGTTCAGCCAAAGCTAACGTGGGGGATCAGCACTGCCAACACACTTTTCGGAGTCTCCCCATTTTTAAACCTTACACCTGTTGGTAATTTCATAATGAAACCTTACAAATGGGTGTTTCTTTGTTTCTGTGTGGGATACGTGTCGTGCCGAGCAACCTTGTGCAAACGCCTTTTCGATCCTGCGCTCGCTCAATTACTCCACTCAGTTTGATGCTGAAAAGACAGGTCCCACGAAGAAGAAATACGCTTCCAAATGTCATTTAACTTGGTGTGAGGCTTTCCCCTTCATTGACATTTGCCTCCCGTCTCATCTCTGTTTGTTTGACCTCTTTGTCTGTCTTTTTCAAAGTCTACCTGGCAATGAGGGCTGCTCAGTGTTTGCACTTTAAGAAATTGACTTTTGATCGCTTTGCATATTTTCTACGTTTATTTCACATTTATTTTACTATGACCTATGACCTAACACTATTTAAAGGTCATTGATTCTCTCAAGTCCTTGTGTTTATTCTAATCATCTGTAAAGAAACAACTTTTTTATCAGCTCAGATGGAAAAACTTACTGAAAAGAGTATTTTGTATAATTCAGTTAAATGAAAGCGGGGAATCCTCATATCAGCTTTAGTGGGACTGGGCATGTGAAGTCCCGGTTGTGTTATGCAAGGGTTGCTTTCTTTGGAACATGATTTATTGTGTCTTACCTATCTACAGATTGCAGAACCAAAGGGCAGTACGTGACATACGTTAGGGTTATCTTTAGCAAACCTGACATATGATGCCATGTTTTGTTTGAGGTTCTTCAGGCAGGGTTTTTCTTCATGGTATCTTTAACAAACATATCTTTTCAGGGTATTTCTTTATCGTTCAAAAATGCTCTGCCCTACAGCCTTTTTTTTTTTTTTTTTTAAACATTCTTGTGCTGTCCATGGAGCTCTCGAAATGAGTGTCGAATAATTTGAAAAACAAAACAAAACAAAACAAAACTGTTGACTTGAGAAAGCTAAATTCCTTAGAGATAATATAGTGTCCTCTTCAGCCTTAAACAAGCACTAAGTGTTCTTCTTCATAAGTCCTTGACTATCTCTGTTGATTTTTAAGGACCTCAAGGATTTTCCAGACACGTTGCGCTTAGCGAAGGACAGACTGTCTTGGCTATATGTGAATTTTTTTAATAGGGTCGGCTACGTCCAACCTGCAGTACATCTGAATGTCACTGCACTGATTGGATTACCTGACACTTTCACAAAGGTTCTGCATGCTTATCTCAGCCTTGACTGTGAACGTTAAAACCTGAAAAGGGTAATTATTGTTTGCACACATTTCTTTTTTTTTCTGGGGGGGGGGTTCTGATTGCCATTACAGACATGATCAGACCACAATTTAAGGCCAAATACAGCTGAAGACAGGTGATATCACAGCGCATTAAACACTCGCGAAAAGCGGCGGCAGAAAGGAAGCAGGTACACAAAGATGTATTTAACTTTGGATTTGTGCAGAGGGAACTAAAGGCTATAAGCGCCTGGAATTTCTGAGCCCAGTCGACAGCTAAATTAATAAGTAAAGTTACCAGAGGAGGGCAAAGGAAAGCCTTAGTGCAAGGAGAAAAGAGAGGATTTAGAGAGAAACCGTGAGAGAAGAAAGAGAGGGAGTGAAGGAGTGGGTGAGGGGAGAGTGCTCCTGTTAGGATGTGTAAGCATTGCTCTGGGGCACCAGCCTGTGTGTGCACCCTGCAGATGCCCTGTGTTGTCTAATCTTATTTATTTGCCCGCGTTATTTCCTTCCTTACAGTACTTGGGACTGTTCTCACTGCTGGCCTGATAGCTGGTATTGGCTCAAAAAACACAAACCTCTGCTCTCTCCCTTGCTGCATTCACTATCTTGCATTCTTTAAATGGCGTCCTCTGCGACATGAACATGAGTATAATGATGATCATGTCTCTCTCCACAGGTCAGTGAGGTCAGGGTCAAGGACAATAAAAGCAGTTCAATGTCTCGCCTAAGAAATTTTCAACAAAGTGGATACGAATAAGTGTCCCCTTTATACACATTTGCAGCCCAGTCTCATTACGATGCAGCCTCGTCTCATTCCCAGGATGTCAAATACTGATGTTTTGTTACAGCCCTTACCACATTCACAGACACTCTTAAGGGTCTGCATGAAGTCCTGCAGGCTTTGAAGTAACTTCAGTGAAAACATGTCTGTGTCAATATGAGACAGTCAAGGGCAAAGTTTCCAAACAGACAATGGTCAGGATGGAGTGGCAGGTCACACACAGGGACCTTCACTCAGGAGTTTATGAAAGCGAACGTCAGTGATGTTTTCCTAAACCCAACCGTTTTAACATTGTCAGAGAGGCTCTCTGGGAGGACAGCTTTGCATGACGCTGAAGAGCGCCTTGTGCATCTGTATGAGGCAGCGAGGAGCGTGACAGGGAGGCATCTGTATTTGACGACCTTGGATGAGAACGCTCTGCTAGTCCTGGCAGTGTGTGTGTGTGTGTGTGTGTGTGTGTGTGTATACCATCCATTATACAGGTTGTCTACTTAATGGTGTTGCCTTACGATGATGTGTTACAGGACAGTTTAACGTGATCGTATTTTATTTTCTGATGGTTTTCTCAGTGTGCTTATGGACTAACACTATCACAACCCAGACACCCACCATCCAGTCAGAGGTGTCAATGCTAATCCTTGACCTGCTTCCTACCCATGCAAGTTGTAATAGTGGAGAGCGCCTGACCGGGCCAAATGCTCTGCTCCAAACGATTGGACAAAGGTCTCTTGGGGTAATTGTTTTTTTTTTCCCTTGTGACCTGAGCATGAATAATTTGTATTCTTTCAATATTTTGGAACATGAAGCAAGCTGACCGCTGCCCTCAGCACTGCACTGTATTATTTACAGGAAACATTTACATAAATCCTTTGGCCTGACCCAACTGATTGCCAAACCACTGTGTGTTTGTGACACAGTAGTGTTGATTTTATTCTTGTGGCTAATAAAGCAAACATGTCTCGTAGTGAATCAAGTAAGTAACGAATCAGTGTTTGCGCTGTTTTTCATCTCATGAGGTATAGTACAAGGTTTTTTTTCAAGGCAACATTGTATTCAGAATCATTCTTTAGAAATGTTCAGCTCTCCTTGAAGAGGAGCAGAAAATATGTCAAACAATATGAATATCAACAAAGAACATAATCATAAAGGATACAAGAGGAGGTGCAAACTTTATGGCTTTTCTGTCAAAAACTCTTGTTATTCTTTCTTTGCCTACGTGTGGTTTGGTTCTATTAGACTTACAAATGTCCTTGAGTCTTTGTCCCTGGGTAAAGACCTCCGAGTACCTGCCAACATCTAACACTTACATTTTATATCTCTAATGCTGCTCTCAAGAATGGCTGTTAACCTGGTTGGGGAAATGGCGGAGGTAATCAGCATGCCTCTCTCAACCGAGGGAACAAAACAAACTGTCCCAGAGCCTTAATCAAAACAAACACGGTGACAATCTACAAAGCCACCGTATGGAGGCTGTAAATTGAAAGAATACTGAAACGAAACGGAGAAGTGTGCACTTGAAAGCATGTCTCAAAAAGGAGGATGTTTACGCCGTTGTCCCAAAAGGTTGTGGAAAAATGTAACATATCAAGTGGCCTCTGCGGTACTTGAAGAAATAGTTGAGTTGGTATTCAGTCCTAATATCTTTCTCCTTTGATTGCCGCGATGGAGCATTTAGATTCAGTGCATATTGTTGTTCCTCCCTTGATCGCCATGACGGAGGATGTGTGAAAAGGATCTGTAAGGCTTTGCAAAGAGCGACACAGCTTGGAGTGCACAGTCAGAATGAAATTACACAAGGATAACATATTATAAACAAGGTAATACCTCAATACACTCAGCGACACCAACCTAACTTATAGCTTTTTGCTAGTACTTGCACAGCTTATGTAAAACTCACATGGACATGATTCCATTTTATTGACAAAGCCCAATCTAAAAAAAAAAAAAAAAGCTATAGATAAATGATAGATGTTGTGTGTTGTCGGACAGTCGCCACTGCTGGATTATAGTATATTTAGTAATTGGCTAATCCCGACAGCATCTTCCAGTTGCCACCAAACAAACAGAAACCAAGCCGCCCCGACCTCCTCTCCACCATGGAAAACCTGGAAAGAGGACTGGAGAGGCACAAACACACAAGAGGGAAAGCTTGAATACGCCATTCATATGGCTAGGAGAAAGAAAACCAAAAACACAGGGGAGACAGAGAGAGAAACAGAGACAAAGGGAGAGGCTGAATCTCTTGGAGGACAGACATCCAGATTCAGAACATCTGGAATGAGACACTGACAGCCAGGGGAAAGAGAGAGGTCCCAGGATGGAGGACACCAGAGGCAAACGGAAGTAGGGGAAAATAGTGAGAGAGGCAGAAGAGAAGAGCGGGTAGAAAAAAAAACTGTGGCTGTTGGACGAAAAAATAAAGGAGGATCAGAGAGAGCTGAAGTAACTTATACGTTTTAGGGTTGGATTTAGGGATTTTAAGGCCACATCAGAGTGAGACTGTTTTGGAAGAAGAAGACAGTTGGATGTACAAAAAAAAACCCCTGAAGCCTGCTGACTTCTTTTAAACTATGCAGACAGACCGCAGAATCTCTGCATTCTGAGAGCAGAGAGTTCAGGATGGAATATACATTTAAGGAGAGTAGAAAGACCCTTAAATTACAATCTGACATGGGTACGAAGTCAATGAAGGGCAGTTAAAATCGGTGTAATATGGTTACATTTTCAAGTTTGCGGCAGCGGCATTCTGAAATGGGGGTCTATGTACCGGTCAAGGACAGAAAAGACAGAATGTACACTATGTTATACAGCGATAAATAAACAATATTAATCACTCAACCTATCAAATCAACCGAATCAACCTTTAAAAAGACCATCGTGTTTTTCTAGAAAGGGTTACGACTGAAGACTGAGACTAGAAAAGGGTTCCATCACAACGAGTAGCAAGGTTTGAGATGAAATCTCCTAATTCTTCCAATAATTGGGACCGAGGGCCAAACTAACTAACTAGTGTGTGGCCCTGGAAAAAGTTGATGAATACTCTGGTCACAGTGATTACCGCAGACACTTAGATGGGACAGTGCCAGTCCTGATCAAAGACCAGGCTAAGACCGAGCTAAGTAAAGACTTTGGTCTGGACATCATGATTGGAGGGAGCTCAGTTATATCCCCTGATAATCATTTCAAATCCAATCACACCCCTGTGGTTAGTTTTTTGAGAAAGGAAAATGCCTGAAACAGACATTTGGCCAGGGAAGCAAAACTCTCAGACTGGGGTTGTTTGAGCCATTGGCATTTTGCCCAGACTGGTGTCATTTTGTCTGCGTGATTAGTTCATGGCACCGGGCCAATGATAACAGAGTGAAACCTGTAGTGCAAAGCAGACCCATTGAAGGGTTGAACTACAGCTTAATATCAAATATGAAAACTCCTAAGCTTCTTTGCTGAATTATTTAACAATGTAGAGAGGTGAAATGAAGCCGATATAACATTAGAGCAAGTCATTTTCTTTACATGTGCCAGTACAATGGAGCGGAATAAACTGCGTCATGTAATTACAGAGACATCAAATCAGTTCTTTAAGGCAAATCGAGGCTGCTCAAGCAGCATTGGGATTGTGGGAGTTGCTGTCTTCAGTAATAACCGGCCACCATTGCTATTGAAAATCTATCCGATGTGACTCCGGCAGAAATGTTTAATTCACGCAACATGCAGTCACAATAACAACCTCCTTTGCGCTGATGTGATATGTGATGTCTCCCCGGAAAAGTATTGTGAATAACATAATGGATTTCTGTGAGTTTTAATATCATTGATAGAATTTGGGGATATTGTTTGTACACAACTCACAAAGATATTTTGCAAAGGTTTCATTATCTTTTAGACATTCAAATACAGAATCTTACATATAATATGTTTTACATTATTGAATTTATTGCACTATTTATTATCTATTTAAAACATTTTTGCTGAGGGGTTAAACAACCATGACAGCATGAAAATAACAATGTCTGGTGCTGTCAGTTGTTTTGCCTTGTGTGTTTTGTTTGTTCGATAAACATTTAAATGAAAAAGAAATGAGAACATTAAATAATTGTCATGATGAATGTTTACAGAAATGACAGTGTCAAGGGTCCAATAAAGAGCAGGTTTGCTCCTTTGCAGCACATATTGGTCTTTCCATATCTGCAAAGGTTTAACCGTGGTGGCTGATCAATACCAGATTCTCTGTAATTATCCGTCTAAGTGCTGCAATTTCCTACTTTGAAAACACACTTTTCAACCTGAGCTCTCTGTTTTCGCAACAATCACAACACTTTGTGATCCCTCAACAAAGAAGATGGAGCTGGAAACAAGTGAATGGCGTCGCAGCACCTGTTATTTTTCGTTGTCCATTGTGATGTGTCATCGTTTGAAGGCCTGCAGTAATTATCCACCATTCTCTGTGCTTTTGAGAACATGACTCTTTAAATTGCACCTATTGTTTTAGTCGTGACTATTTGGAGCTGCACTGAGTGGTGCCAGACACAACTCGCAGCAACCGCTGACAGGTTTGCCTAGTTGCGATCCTCCATTATTCTCTTGTCTCAGGTGCCGCGGCCATGTGCGGTGTGGAGGGTAAATAAGGACCGCAGCCTGTAAGGTGTCGGTCCAGAAATCTCTCACGTAATCACACCCATACATGAAATGACACGGATGAGATCGGCAGCTCTAACTTTAAAGTGCAATTCACAATCGCAGATAGAAACTGAAATAGCCCAGTGGGTGTTCGTCATGTCCTATTAAACAAACCTGGCAGCCTTAAAATTAAACAAAGTGTGAAAGCAATGCTTAAAATGTATTAAATCGACTACTGTAGCTGAAATGATGTGAAAACCGTGGCAACAGTTTCATCAGCTATTTGATGTTTAATTAAAGTGTGAGTGTGTGCTTCAAGTATTTTGGCTCCAAATATTGGACCTTTTTTGGTGCATCGTGCGTTTGCGAGTTGGGGATCAGCGCTGCCTGTAAACATGGAGTTTAAATGTAAGGACAAACAGAGGATGTAAAACACAATCGGACATATCAGCCAATGCACTTCAGTTTAATTTAGACTTCACCGACATGTGCAAATGTTAGGGAACCCGGAAGTGCCTGCAATTACACTGCATTGATTTAACGTGGCACAGCTAATTTTCGTAGCTGTGAAAGCAGTATTCGACAAAATGTGTCATTCAAATTCAAATGCCACAATTTTAATTTGTTTGCTTTTGGTCTCAGTCTAATTGATGGGCTGATGCAAAGGTTGCTTCATTAACTCAAGAAAAAGCAAGAAGCCCAGAAGTTTTCATTAGTACGAAGCAAGACAGTCGGGCCTACAAGCATAAAAACGTGTGAAGACAAACCGAGAGAGCTGCAGGAAACTACTCTACTACTTTTCAAAAGATCAATACTGATGAGTTATGCATGTACGTTTGGAAAGTGCACTGTGGGTAGACAAAAACTAATGACTTTGTCAGACAGAGCATAAAAACAGAAAATGTTCTAAATGCGTTGTAGGCTGCAACAGCTTACAGCTCTTGGATGTTTTTTTGGAAATGTGGGAGTTGAAGCTCCTCAATAGTGTTAACTTGACTCATGTGTTGTCGCTTGAGCAGGAAAAACTGACACAGGACTCCAATGTAAACAGATAAAACAAGATGTATTTGTGGCGCCCTTTTACAGGAGTGATCAAAATTAAAAAATTGAGGAGTGGTCCTCAGTCGAGCCTCAGCTGCACTAAACACTTCTGTGTGCTCAGGAGACCTACTCTCTTAAATTGACTAACCAAAACCTTAAAATACTGTTTTTCTTATACAAGACATCATTCTTACCTAAACATGAATTAGATCAAATGAATTTAGCTGAACTTTTACATATTTATAATTAACTTATTATAAATTTAAATCAAATATTCATTTCCATTCACGTGAACTTTTAAGCAAGATACAATCTGCGCTTATTTCTTTCACTGAAACATATAAACAAAATTTGGCTCCCACAGGAAATATGTTTGTTTTCTGTCTTTACTCAGTGTTGGGTGAGAGGATCCATCATTTTTATTAGAGTGTGTCCAGTGCAGAGGTACAAGGCAACCCAAGGCGTGCTCAGCCTAGCTTAGCTCACATACTGGAAGCGGGGCAAACAGTCAAATCAATACATATCATATCGACTTAAAGACGGAACAAGGTGATGTCCTGTAGTAAACCCTTTCCTGGATAAGAGAGCAAAACCCAACTGCAGATGAAAACATGAAAAAGTTAGTTCTACTGAAACAAAATACACCGTCTGACACTTCACTTTCAATGCTCACCGGGACAAAAACTGCATGTGGATAATCACCAATCAAATCTGATAGAAAAGGCTGTAATGACAGTGACTTTGCCCAAAGAGAATGTTAAACCCAGAGTGGCTTGATGCTGTCAGCCCATCCCCACCAGAGCACTAGAACAAATGCCTTTTTAGAGTTGAGTGTTTTTTTTTATTATTCTTTTAATGTGCATTAGCGTGATATCCTCCTCTTCTACGCTTTTTTTAAGTCCTTCTGCAGCCACTCCTTCCTGCCATCAAATCTGCTGAAGCTTTTGCGAATCTCAGCTGTGCAGTCTGACTCACACCGTAGATGTAGACCGTAGTTGGTGTAAGCCTGCCACGAGGCATCTGTGACGGGCAGTGCTCTCCTCCCTTGCAATATCAGTGTGTTACTGTGCTACAGGAAACAAAAACAACAACAACAACAACAACAACAACCTGACAAGTTACCCTAACCTCAACCTGGTCTCAAGTGGTATAGATGTAAACAAGCCAACAGCTCTTACTTTTTTTTTTTCATGGGGATTTTGCAGGGCTCGTCTTCTCGCATGCAAAACAAACCCCCAATACCATTTTCTGGGGGGCATCTTTGCTGCCGCCTTGGTTCAACCATGCCCAAGATGATTGTGATTAGTTTAAATAAATAAAAATGAGCCAGAGTGCTTTTTCTCCCCGATTCCAGAATGACAACTGATGCGGCCAAATCTTTCCTCACGAGATAGGTCTGGCTATGTGACACTCGAGTCAGTGCAACAACCCGATTGTCTGATATGTTTTCCAGGTTTTGTCACTTATAAAGTAGATGACTGGCTTTTTGTGTTGAACAGCCTCATCACTGGCTTTTCTACTCAAAACGTTTTAAGAGGATTGCCTCCTTGTTTGGTGTCTTATAACATCCCTTCATTCTTGTTTCAAACTGGAAACTTTAAAATGCTGGAGATGGAGTTTAAAGATCAGAGTTAGCGGTATTAGCTAGCTAGACAACAGTTGTTGTTGATTCAAGGTTTATTGTGCGTTTAATCAACAACCGAAGTGCTCTAGCATAATTTAGACTAAGACTACCTTCCAAAAGTCTTAACGACTTTCATTAAATGTCTTTATAACTAGTCAGATACGCTGTAGTTATTCCTTGCTATCTAGCATCAGTTAGGAATCCCTCTCCTGCCTCAAGCTCATCGAAAACTCTGCTTTGACTGATTTTGACTGATCCTTGCTTCCTTACCCCAGCTACTTGTTGCAGTCAGAATTGATTTAAGGGTATTATTGATTACTTCCAAAGCCCTGACAAGCCTCACACCAGCTTACCTATCAGATCTCTTATTGCTCTGTGTCCGTATGTCCAGATGAACAAAGGTGATCAAGCCTTCAAGCCTCATGGACTTAGGAAGGACCTCCTGAAGAACTCCCGTCTGAAAACTCGCTTTTCAGGAATCTCATTAATGTTGTTTCAAACTGCATATACCTTTTATGGTTTTTAGTTTCTTTGATTACTAAACCAGCATGAAAAAGGGAAGTAAGACACCACAAGCACCCTGAAATTTGTTCATGCAACGTGTATGTTATTCTTTCCTCCATGCAAACGTATATGAAGGCTTAGAGTTATTAAAGAGATGGTTCACAGACAAACAACTGCAGTGCATCCAGCTCTCATCATTAAACATGTTGAATGGCGCTGCAGCCAATGAGCCAACCTCTAAATTGCGACCAGTTGACCTGTCCTGGATATAATCCTTAAATAGCCTGACCCCACTCTCTACCCACAATCCCTCTGTCTTACATCTGACCGCATCCTCTTATTCCCTGCTGACCCCTGCAGTGATCTATGAAAGCAGGAGGCATTATCTAGCTATCCTGGATTTCCACAATAGTGACAAGTCTTTTCTCTGCAGACTAGCGAGCTCCCTGGCGTCAACTCACCTACGAAAACAGATAAGAAACACAAGCGGGGGTGTTTGTCTTGTACGCATTAACCACATGTCTTCCACGTAGGGGTTGGCTGCTTTTTCTTTAATATCATCTGACTCGGGTGCAGCAGCTCTTTATCGCTTACTAGATGCCATGCTATGGTTTACAGTCAGCACGGGGGAATACGGGGCACAATAATTACGCTGCTGAGGAGAAACGCTGGAACGACTTTACCAAGTAATTATAAGCATTTTAATTCAAAATTGTTTGCTCTTTATTACTTTGTAATTCTCTCACAAGTGCACAAGCTGTTTTTTCTTACCAGTAACTACAGTAGTGCAGTTGTGTTATTATATTATTTTAATTAGAAAAACATAAACATTGTTTGAGCCATTATCTTGCTGCCACTATACAAATGGTGTTGACACATTAGCTGCTTTTGGACCGCTTCATTTGTAATTGCCATCAAATCTCCCGTAATATTTTAAATGGCTTGTGAACTGGCATCGGGCTGAGGAAAAACTAATAATCAGGGCTTTTCTTCCTGTTGCTGTTGAGTACTAATCTCATCAAATCATGCAGCGGCGATGCAGTCATCAGCTTGTTATACCTTGCAATAAAACCGCACTGTTAATCTCACAATAAGCCCCATTTAATCAACAATTTGGTTGTTTTGAATCACTGCTATTCCAGAGTCCTGAAATTTGATTGCCAAACTGACACAACAAACACATCGTGCACGGACACAGAAACACACCATTTACCACAGCACCTTCATTACCTCCACATGACACACGATGCATCCCATTAGTGTTTTTTGCTCTCTTTTCCACAGGATCCATCTATGTTGTTTGGTATTGTTTGAACTGCTCTAATACTGTTGTTAAATGTGAAAACGGTACACATCAAACTTTCTGTGTGAAAGTGCCCACTTATAATGCATTAAATCAAATTTGTGTGGATAATATATCAGTGACAGTGTCTTTTCTAAATTGACCCTGCCTATTTTTCACACCTGATTCATCTAATAGAATTGTTTTTCTAAATTGCATTTCTAATGATACAAATAGGGTATTTGGTTTTGCTTAGCCTCTAAAGCTCCTGCAACATTAAATCTTTTCCTAATTCCCAATATCTCCCTATGCAAACGGGAAGCAAAACCTCAGGCTGATACCACCGTGTCAATACCTCCAAAGCGATTCCACCCTGCGATAGCCTTCCTCCTAATTAGTTTTCTATCCACCATGGCCCTCTTAGTTGCCAGGTCAAAATCATTGATGCTGGCAAAGTCAATGACTATCTTGTGAATTTCCCAGTCTTGGAAAATATCTCCTCTTTTGTTGCAGCCTGAGCCAAGGAGAAAGTCATCACAGTTGTGCAGCCGCTTCCTACAGTACAGGCTGGCTGTGTAGGTGGCAACCGCGATGACTTTTACAGTGCTGAAAATAAACCTGCTCGTTTAGAGCAGCAATTACTGTGTCATTATCTTGGCATTGCAATTATGTCTTCTTTCTCGTTGCATTCATCATTATGTAATAGTTTCTTGTCACAACTTGCATATGTGAAGGTGTATTTGATTTGCTTTGGCATCCGTCAGAAACAGGGCAATAAATAGTTAAAGAGAACATAGTATGCTATTTTTAAGGTTCATCATTTGATTTGTGTCACAATTAGAACAAGTTTACATGATTTAATGCTCAAAAAACACATCTGTTTTCTCAGACAGTCCTGTGCTGCAGCTCTATATTCCCCCTCCGTCTGAAACACTCTGTTTTAGCTCCGGTCTCTGTAAGGCCCCTCCTGAATACCCGGTCTGCTCTGATTGGTCAGCTCTCACACACCTGAGCCAGCACCACTAACAACAGAGCAGCTGTGCCAAATCTATTCTTCCGTGCCAAACTAGCTGCACAGCATGAATTATGCAAATGTGTGACTCCATGACTCGGTGTGATGTCACAAAGTCACGGAGTTAAAGGCGGGACTACTGACAAGGTGTTTGAGGAGCAGTGTTTTCTGTGGGAGAGAGGAGCATTTATTTGTGTGGACATGCACATGAAACGTAAACATGCTAATTGATCGCTGAGAAATATACAGCAGTACACAAAATTTTCCATTCAATATGAAACACTCATGCCATTTAACAACTACAGTAGTTGCAGTTTTGATTATAAATCAAATCTATCATTTCAAGCACCTTGTATCCAATTAATTTCTCTCTGCCTAAATGGAAAAAGAAGGAGAAAAAAAAGAAGTGGACGCAGCAGTTTGCTATTTTGGGATGCAACCAGACTTGATTTTTTAGAAAGGACAACGGGGACCACTCGGTCATCCATTTGATTGACACATGCAATAACCTGTATCAGAGGAAATTGCAGTCAGGGTACAAAATGTAGCCACTGAAGGGGGCCTTTTTGCTGAGGAGAGTCTGTCAGAAGCAGGTGAAAATTAATGAAATATTGAAGACCACCCAGAAAGCCTCCAGACAACTCACACTAAGAGAAAGAGAGAGAAGGACACACAGTAAAGGGCTCAATAAAAGGCAGTGAGACATCATACATAAAGACAAAAGTCCTCAGGGAGCAAAGCCATACCATCAATGCATCACAGCTATTGATACAGTCAGACATAAAGGTTACTGTTGTAGTGATTTTACTCTTTTACCTACTCACATCAAACCATATGGGTAAAAATGGTACAGCATCAGCTGACTGGAAGGAGGCGAGAGGGGAGGGTTGGCAACAAGCCTCCATCGACCTCATTAGGTCGTGGGGAAGCTCCAACCTAACAACTAGTCGTGTCTCTTGTGAGGCTGCATACTGAACATACACACACCTCCAGCTTCTTTTCCATTGCAGACCATGAAGCACACAGACACTCGCGTAGGAAGGGATGCAGGTGTGCACGCACACACATCCACACACACATCCACATCCACCCACAGCATCCCTGCTCCTGCTTTTTCCTGACACACCTTGTCTGCTCAACAGAGGCTTGTAAGTTAAGCCCCAGGTAAATCAAGTGCTAGGCCACACTGTACCTGTCTGCAGATGCAGTAGTTTACAAAACAAGCCAGGTGACTAAAACTGTGTTTTTTCCCACCTAAATCCATGTCCGAACTCGACCAAAGACGGAGGGGAAACAGGCAGACTCTTCCCACTCGTGATGACCAGATTTCTAGCAGCGATATTAGCTGCATATAAACAATCCATTACAATAATATCGCATAACATGTGACCACACCACAGCATCATCATCACTCAACACATGACCAAACATCCCAGCCCTCAATCACTAGGTTGCGAAATGTAGGGGCCTACGCTAATAAGTCTTCCATGTCAAATATGTCATTTCTTTTCAAAGTGAAAATGGGATTTTGCTGGACAATGACTGTATATGGGACAGTGACAATTCAGGCACACAGTGTAATCCATCATCGAAAATCTGATTTTTGAGCAGCAGCTTCCATCACACCATCAAGAAATTACAGCAGGACCTGAGGTGCAACAAGTGTTAGAGCAAAAAATATGTCACATGGATTGGTAGTGACAACATAGGCCACAGTCTTGTCTAATGGGTGTCACTTTTTACCAGGTATGTGAAAGAGATGTGCCTGTGAGCAGGGAGTGGCATGAAAGAGGGGAGAAGCTTTCTACATCTTTCCAAGGCAGAAAAGATGAAATTGCTGATTTCTGAGGCCTTGATAAAATATAACAAAATCCAATCAATCATCCCTCCCACTGAAATAACCATGTATTGTTCAGAAGTGGTGGTTCTGTATGGCCTATTATGTCAAAGCTCTCTCTGAAAGGCTTAAGTGATTGGAGTTGCCGTTTGTAATAACATTCAATTGGTGAACGGGATTGGTCGCGAGTGCTCTAATAACAAGGTCCCCAACATTGCCATTACACTTCTGTCTAGAAAAAAGAAGACGAATGTTGTAGATGTCGTTTATGTCAAAAAGTGTATGCTTTAGATTTATATTCACATGTGATGCTGATACAGAGCTATTTCACGAAAACAAATTAAACTTCCCATGTGGCAATAGAACAATTTCCTTTTGCAGACATGGAGCAACATAAATATCCCCAGTCGAGTTATTTCTTTGGTCTACCGGACCAAGCCATGTCCAGTATTCACAGCTATTTAGAAATGAAATGATTTGATCTTGCTGCTCATCCACACTTTCCACACTTTACTGGACCCAGTGGCTCAAATTTTGAAATTTCAAATGACTCAATTTGTGGGGGTTGTGATGCTCCCAAAAAAAAAATGATACACTGTTTTCCATCCGCTTCTTTCACAATATAAGCTAATGAATAGTCTTTTTGGGGCCCATTGCATCAAGTGACGTTGTAATGTAACGTAAGTTGTCTTCAGTGTCTGGCGATCTTCCTGGTGGCTTGGAGCTCACACAAAGTCTATAATGAAGAACCTAAACAATGACCTAAAAGTGGCTAAAAGCATACCGTAATCACTGGGTCGGTTGCTGCAACTGTGAGCGTTATTTTCTTATTAAAATGAGTGTTAAATAGCTCTACATTTGAACAGTGTTTGGTCAGTAACCCATGTCTATCCTCCCTCTGCTCATATAGTAAAAGAGAGGAGAAGGTCCCTGATATTCCTGCTCCCTTCATCCAACCAGAACAGAAAACTCCAAAAAGAGGAAGTCCTGTCTGCTGATGGGACAAGCAGCGGGCGGCACCCTCCTGTTCTGGTACCTACCCAGGCAATGGCGGAAAGCTGCCAATTACAGCGCTCCCGGTGAAGGCTTATACGACCAAGTAATTGAAGGAAAGAAAGAAGCGAAGAGAGCTGCCTTGAAGAAAAGAAAGACGATGTGCAAGTGTGGTTACATAGAGAGGAGGCAGGGGGCCGCTAACTGCAGAACAGACAGGGAGTTAGCTGAAACGGCTTACAGCAGCTTTAATTCTCAGTGGGTTCTGCACTGTGAGCAACAACTTAAACCAGGAGTCACTTGAGTCGATATTAATGTAAATAAACTCTTAGTAGCACATCTCTTGAAGGCAGCATATATTTACATATCCTGACAAATAAAATGTAACAAACAAAAAATAAATTTTAAGATTGAAGGCGTCCAAGTGCGTTTGACAATACATTCCAATATATTGTCATTTTGCTTTAAGAAAATAGCAGAAAAATAGAATAGGTATTATGTACTGATATGTATTTAAAAATCTATTATGTGTACTGTATTTTGCACACATTACTAGATAATATGTGTTTCCATATTGTATACGACATATGAAAAACATCATTAATTGGTATATTGGTCAACATATAGAGAAATTATAGTTTGATATATTCAATGATATATTTCAAGTACATTATCAAATAGATTTCAATACCCTACTACTAGTTGAGACTGGTTTGAAACATGAGCTTATTTGAGCTCTTATCAGTGTAATACATCATTCCAAGGTCAATATATTGTTATTACAGTTCAACTGAAAAAATGGAAAACAAAAAACCTTGAGAGGGTCAAAATAAAAGAGCAGCAGCAATATATCTCCTTAGCGCATGGGCCTGCTGCTGATTATTTCAAAACCTTGGTTTATGCTCAGAGATAAGATTTTTTTTTTTTTTTTATGTTATTGGACCATCACTTATCAAAGCAAAGACCAAAAGGTCACGCAGACAGCAGGATCTATGCTTGCTTTGTTCACCAAACAAAAGACTCCCAGACTCTTGAGGAAAATGTCAAGGAAGCTGCCGCTGAGAGGCTGTTTAGTGCGACCCCGGCTTTTATTTGGCACTTGACACGAGAGGTTGGGGAAAAAAAAGATGTTCAGCGTGACGTATGACTCATCCCCCCCACTTCATCTCACTTTCACCTTTTTTAATTTTTGCTCTTTTAAAGGCTGAGATTCAGGGCAAATAAAGAGGTGTGTGAGTGTATGTGTGTGTCAGGCACCATCTGCTGGTGTTTAAATGATCTGAAACCCTTGCTACTAATTTTAGAGTCTACAGGGAAACGGTCTTGAATGGACCGCACATTCCCGATTCAAGGCATTAAGACCAAACACACTACAGAGCAGGATAATTGGGAAGAAATCTCATTCCTCCTGGGAAAATCTGTCCTTTCTTTCTACTTCTGCTATTATTCCTCATTCTTTCCTTTTTTTTTCTCTTAATAGTCGCCCTGTCAATCGCCACACATTGTCTTTCACGCTGCTGGTCCGGATTGTTCGCTGGAACATTCAAGGAATTCCCTTGTGGACGCGGAAGAAAGTTTTAAAAGCCATTTTCCGCTGATTTCTTTCCCCTCAAGTTCTCCAGGATACACAGCCAATTATGGACCTTTTTTTTCTGTGCAATGACATTCATTGGGCGTCACGTGTGTCTGCGTGCAGTGCACATGTGCGCTCATGCACACATGCAAGGAGGTACCTGATATCCTCTCAAAGTGTAGCCTAACTGTAGCTAAAGCACTTTCACACCTCTCGGGGGGTTATCGTGTGCGAGCGCGTGTCTATGTGTGAGCGTCGCTCCGCAGCTGATCAGTGAGGTGGTCATGGAAAGGTGTGCTGTTCATTCTACGCACCCTGACTTTTAAATGCCTGTTGCTCATGCTTCAAAAGACCAAGATCAGTGGGGTGTTTTTTGCAAATTAAAAGTGTGTGATGATGCGTTTCTTTCTCAGCAGAGCGTTGGGGCATGCAGAAATTATTTTGGTCTGCCTTTTCGCGGCGAGGCAATCACTTGGCGACTCTGTCTGTTTGCATATGCGTGTGTCCTAAATATAAAGATGAATTTGTGGTGGTGTTGGTGATATTAAAGTGTTATAAACTGCACGGCAAAGGCAAAAAATGCAGACAGATAAAGTGTGTGATTATCAGTGTTAAAAATGAATATTCAGCAAATGGAGACGGTGCAGTGCAACATAACACTTGCCACACATACTCACTTAATGCTCATTCATACTGCACCATACTGTTCATGCACACTGTAATGGATCAATATGTAACATGGGCACACCATTAATGCACAGATAGACCAGCCAGCTGACATAACTTTTCTCAGCATATGGCAGTATCCTGGAGCCTAACCAGATCATGATGGATTTCCTATTGGCTTTTGGACCTAATTGGCTCCTCCACCCCTTCAGTGATGATGCGGGTCCCTGGAGTGTTGACATATTTGACATGCCGGAGAATGGGTTTCAGGAGAAAGAGAATGTAGGCCAGTCCGATACATTCGCAGAGAGCCGATACAATTAAATGATTTACTTGTCAAAACACAACAGGGATGCTGAGCCACATGACCAAATGTAAGACGTACAGGAGGAGCAGTAATTGTGTTTCGGGGCTGGTGGGCTATCACATGTGCTTCACGTGATATAACTGAGATATGGATAAATTTCACCATTAGTTAGGGGGGTCTAAGTTTACACTGGCTGGAGGCCATTTTGACCTTCCATTTCTGCTGAGAACGTAAACCATTTATATTTCAATCTTAGCTTGCTTATGTTTCGGACGGAACAACGTGCAAAGGTCACTGAACTTCCCATGTTCAATCCATTCTTTTGTTTATCATGGTCCAAACAATGTTCCAACAGAGGCTTTTGTCCATTGCTGACACTAACACAACTGTGGGAAACACGTGCTGTTTGGTATCCTGGGTCTGCTGTATGAGCCGCTGGTGCACTCATTGAAAAGTGTCCCCTTCTGCCGAGGCCCCAGGTTCCCTTCTGTACTCGCTCACCTAAATGCACCTGTTTTTTTTTTTTTCATCTATATATCCTCACCTAGGAAATAAACGGAAATGTCTAAAAAAAAGTGAGAAGAAAAAAGGGGGCTTTTGTGGGTCGAAACCCTTCGTCCTACCAAGTTTCAAGGAGGTAGCCTTTTGCATAATCCTGCTGATAAACCAACAAAACAACAGACATGGGTGAAAATATAACCTACTTGGTTGAGGTCATCACTCTCGAAGTATCAAAGATCAAACTAAATATTTACCCTACACTTGGCGACAGTTTATCTTCCCCCAGAACTCTGCAATGCCCTGCTGCTGAACAAACTGAGACATTTCCATGTTTCCTTTTTCGTACATTGTGTACTTATCTGTAGCATCTTGCAGAAGTAATGCTTAAATATTTAAAGGATGTGGTTCTTCATTCTGACGATTTTGAGCCAACTTGCACCATCCCAGCCAAGCACGCATGGGATTTGTCACGCAAAGCTTTTCAGATGTGTCAGTAATCAAATTTGGGCACCAGAATACTATAATTTTTTGTGTTTTGTAGTGGGGTTTTCTTATGCACGTGCTGCTGTTTTTTGTTGACTCCATGTCATCTCTTGGCACCATTTGCTGACCAGCTACATGAAGGGATTTGGCTTTAAACCCTTTAATTACTGAGCTAATAATGAGCTTAATACACTTAAAGCCACCTTAAAGCAACATCCTGTAACTTTTTAACCATAATGTAATAATCTCACAGATTTTCTTTTAAGTCACTATCATCACACAATGCGGTAACACAATGGCGAAGGAGACTATGGCCCACTGATGAAAGCCCTTGAATTTGCTGCAACACCACACATGTACCCTGGGTGTGGATGGTAACTTTCTTGGAAAGGCCCACAGTTAGTGGCGTGTTCACCCAGCGGTTGTTGGTCGGCCAGAGAGAGTGGGTGATTCACATCATAATGACCAGAATAAGGTAGCCTAATGTTATGCTGTCCAATAAGAATGGACAAGTATGGATCACTAATCCCCAACTATCGTAACACTATGATTTCAAATCCTCCTCACTAGAGCGCACAATTAAGAGGCGTCTCCTCAGAATTGCCGAAGGGCAAGAGTTGTTGTTGTTGTTTGTGCTAAGTGGGGAGAGGAAATGAAAAGAAGTATGTTTGGTGCTCAGTGCACTAACATTACGACTCCATGTCCCGTTTATCATTGTCTGATCAAACCGGCTCAGTCAGGCGAACCCACGGCACTCGCTTCAATTTGTGGCAGCAGTGTTTCCTTTCCTGCGGGCTGCTGTTTCTCTCAGCAGCGCCGTTTTTATACACAGCATATGAGTACAAAGCTAAGTTGAGGACATGTGGTACAGAGATGTGTATCGGTGGTAATGGGAGATAAGTTTCCTCTGCAGGCTGGCACAGTTAGAGATTCATGTCAGAGCGAAGGCGGGAAACAGCGGCGGCTACATCGGTGAGCTGATACGCAACTGCTGCCTCAGGACAACACTGAGGGGACGCGCTGCCTTAAATTCATAAACAACGATGTCACCATCCATCACAATGTGTCGCTGTAGGCATCGTCCTATGCCAGTTCGGCCGACATCGCACAACCCTATGTACATAATGTTACTTTTATAGCAACCATTTTTTAATTCAGTAAATAGTAAGTGTTATAATCGCTGTCTCATAAGACATCATTCACATCCATGCGGTGTTGTTACGGAGGCGCAGCAAAGCTGCTGCCTGACAACTGGCTGACGTCACACAGGCGACACTGGATCTCTGAGAAGCGAGCTCCAAGAATACACCTGCAATTGCCGCTTCCAGAATTCTCAGAGATTGCCAATTCAAGAGAACAGCTTCAAAATAATTCTGATGCCCACCGCCATCACTTGTTAGGTAAAATCACAGCGTTACACACGTTTACTTCAACATACAACACAGAGCGTTGTTATGACATAATGAGTTTTGTTGGTAGTCAGCGCCTACATCACAACGACAGCGGTGCAGTGCTCAGAAAATGACAATTTCTACACAATGCTGCTTTAATGCAGATGTCCTCATGTAAGCCGACCACTCAGCCAGTTCTACGTGTGGCATGCTCTGAGTGTGGTCTGAGTCCTCGTCAGTGATATCTGGAGAAATTCATGCTGAGAAAAAGATCTGGTTTTAAACGGACTCCTGTCTGGATAGATAAGATTTAACGGAGCTGTCTGTGTCGAACAGCTGGACCTGATGAGCGCTGCATCAGGCAGCGAGGCTGTTTATTCTATGTCAGCGTGTGACAGATCCGAAACACGAAGGTGCATAATCCATATGGATGAACAAGACTGTCATCCTGGCAAATATCTCTGGAATAGCTGTCCATTTTACTCCAATTCAAATGGTTAATTTTGCACGTTATTCAAAATCTGACAGTGTCCTTTTTTTACTGATTGCAGCAATGTGGCGCCCAGGTGTTATGACATGGTTACGATGTCATAACATCCTGAATACAGGATGTTTTAGGTCAAGGGTTTGGTCATATATTTTTCTTTTCTTTTTTCTTTTCTTTCCTTTTTTTTGCAACAGCCTTTACACATTATTTGTTATTTTCCTTTTCCGCTTTCTTTCTTTCTTTTTTTTTTTTTTTTTTGGTCTTTTTCTGTCTGACCCTTTAAAAAGTGGCTTTAGCTTGAAATCAATATCAGCAACATCACCAGGACATCTGGACACGTTGTAAAATGCCAAACTTTATATATAAAACATTGCAGCCACATTAGACTATAAATCAAGGTCACTATAAACTCCCTGTGACAGTAAGTACCACAGATACACCCACACAGGTTTATCGGGAGAGCTGCAGATAAACCACCCCGTGTTCCCGCACTCCTCCTCATTTATAATGCCCGCTGTTGTGAACTTGTTACAGCTCTTGGTAGGACGCAGGACGGGGTGTGCAGGCAGAACAGCCTCCACCTGCCCTGCAGGCACTAATGACGAACCCGAGATCTGAAATTTAGCGGAAGGCTCGGGAATCAACCGCAGCTCACTTCGAGCGCTCCGCGGAGGAGAGCGAACGTTTGCTCCCAGTTTGTTTTACACCAAATGCCAAACCCGGATCAATACTGTCAACAGTAGACCTGTTATACAAATAAATCTTCCCTGTAATGCATAGGTGTGTGTGTGTGTGCACTCTAATCCACAGACGGACTCACGGTGCGTGTTTAGAAATGGATTAAACAACGCGCGCTATGCTGGAAGCGGAAAATAGTGTCTCCACAGCAAATTCACCTTGAAAGTTAATATCTGAGGAATCACAGCCAATAAATCACGTTGTATCAACACGGATCCTCCTATTAGCGAGGCTGGAGTGGACCACTGACCTCAGCTGGATAGAGATTACTTTACAATAAACCTCAGGGGAAATATTTCGAGCTGCACACAGATTGATGATACAGATCATGTTGTTGTTTTTTGACGAGTTTGGCACATCACACAGAGAGACGGGGAGGTGTTCTTACCTTCACGCCATAAGTTTGAGTGAATCTTGGTTTTTCCAGGCGCCGGCTGTTAAATCCAAGAGCGTCCACAGTTAGCTCCCACTGTATCCTTCATTTGCGCTGCACATTGTATACTCTGTAAATTAACCGAGGAGTCGCTGCAGCGGCTCGGGTGCGAGGCATCGGTACGGGGAGGGAGGGGGGGACGCACTGGTGAGAGCCAAAAAATAAAAAAACTTCAAATTAAAAATAATCAAACAGCTTTGAATCAGCGAGTGTTCTCCGGTTGTTACGAGGAGTGGTTTTCTTCAGAGAAGTGAGGGTTGAAACTGCGCGGCGTCCTTGTGGTGTCCAGGAGCTTTACGCACGGAGTTACCTTCGCTACTGACGGAGGCAGGAGCCGAGGCGACTGTGAAGAACTGTGGAAAATCAAGGCGGGGTTACATCTGTTTAAATCCCGGCAGGGACGTATGTCTCATTTACTGTCACCGGCTTAGGTGGAGCGTTTTACCTTTTTTGGCTCACATATTTTTGCGCCACGGGCTGCGCTTTTTGGTGAAGAGAAAGTCATGTGTAAAGAAGAAGAAATAGGAAGAAGAAGAATAAAAAGAAAGAAAGAAAGAGAGAAAGAAAGAAAGAAAGGTACAAATGTGGATGAATATTTGTTTATTTTTATTTTCTTTTTTCGTCTTATGGTGTTGTGCTGCAATACAGACAGTTTGGTAATGACTGGGAACACGCTCTCGGCAATCGTAATGTGGGAAATTAAAGAAGCAGGTAGACTGTAGTGGACTCACATTATGAAGTCTCTGTCACCACCCCCCCTCTCTCTTCCCCTTCCCTGTCTCTGTCTTTCTCTTTCTTAAGAGGGCAATCATCATAATCATAGTTGTAACTCCATTAATAATCCCTGCCATGATTGTGCTGCCTTTCCTCCGTGCCACGTAATCAGAAATCCGTTCACACGTGGGATGCTTTGTGATTGCAGCTAACTGGCCTGGAGGAACAGCATTTTGTGCCCTGAGCATGAAGACACATTGCGCAGTGATCTCCCCCTCACATCACTGTGATTGATTCCTATGTGTAGACCCGACACAGGTCCGCCTGTACAAACCAGGAGACGCCGGTTGATTACTGACTTAACAGTGGCGCACCAGGACCGACCTCTGACCTCGCTGCCTTGAAGAAAGGCGGTCCGAGCGTAAGTGTGATTGCTCTCCCACACCCAACGTGTTAATGGAGGGAGTTAAGTATTTACCAGGCGGAGACTGTTCTCTGTATGAAGCGTGTCAGAAATAGCACAAGAGTTTTCTCAAGTGGAGAAGAGATTTACAGATTATCACGTGTTGGAGCAAAAATGGGGTTTTTTGTTGTTGTTGTTGTTGGTGTGTGTGTGTGTGTGTGTGTGCAGTGGTGACTGTAGTTACTGTAGTGTTTAAACACTAATCCCAAAAAGTTCATATAATTATTTTAAGGACCTCACTTCCTGCCAACCACTTCTGTATGAGAGTGATGAGCGACTGTTGATGTCCATCGGTTTTGCAGTGCATTGCTGTGCTGCTACACAAATGTGAGACTTGGCACAATGTGGCTAACGGTACACAGCAATTTATACCAGTTCCATTGGGCTTTTAACCATTTTTATTCGAGTTTGGAATAAAATTAGTGATCAAAGGCTGCACATTAGGAAACAAAATTGCCTGAGGGAATACTGGAATCGGTGCCAGAAGCACCCGTAAGAAGAAGAAAAAAGGACTTGGTAAAGTAAGTGCATTCTCAAGTACTTCAATTAAGAAGGTACTTTATTTGTATTGAGGTTCTCCCAAGTTGGTTTATGTAGTTATAGATGACTTTGTTAATATTTGACACAGGATAATCTAATGAAATGTGATTCATGTCGAATCGCCCATACTGTATATGCATATTCTGTCTCTCTATTAGTGTCTCCTAGGTTTCCAAACACGATAAAAAAGTGATCACGCAAACTTTTCACAATAAATGCTTTTACATGACTAGATTTTTAATGCTTTTACCTCTCTGCTTTTACATAAACCTTTAGAATGCAGGACCGCTACTTGGAATCAAGTATCAACTATGCGATCTTGCTGCTTTATGTAAGAAAAGGATTTGAATACTTCCCACTCAGGTCCAGTTTTTTGTATATTTAAGCCTTTCCTGGTGGAAGTTAGCGCAGTTGTTGATGATAGACATTTCTGATCAATCTCAAACAACTGTTCAAAGAAAAGCTTTGAGAATTGTATCTTATTCATACAGGATCTCCATCTAAAAAACTGCAGGAAAACTTGTCCAGGCATTCAGTTTCAGCACTCTGCACTTTTGTAATGGCGGTCTTCACAGGGCTTCATGAAAAATCAATCAGACAGCTGCAGCTCGTCCAGAGCGCTTGCTGCAGGAGTCCTCGCCAACAACAAGAAAGTGGAGCACTTTACAGCACTCCTGTAATCGCTGAACTGGCATCCTGTGTGTCAAAGGATAGATTTTAAGGTTTACCTTTCTAAAGCACAAGATGGTCCCGGGCCCCAAATACATCACGGCAGTACTTGTACGTTACAAAGCATCCTTACCCCTCCGGTCATCCGGAACGGGTTTACTCGGTGTTCCCAGGATCAAAACCAAGCAAGGTGAGGCGGCTTCTAGTTTCTACGCTCCCCAGCTGTGAAACAAGCTTCCTGAATACCTGAGGTCCGCTTAAGCTTTCATCTAATTTAAATAAAAGCTTAAAGCATCTCTGTTTACTGCGGCTCCCCAGCACTTAGATTCACACGTTATATTTAACCTGTTACTTCCCATTTGCTTTGCTTTTGTCCTGAAAGCTCAATTCCCGCGCTGTAATCATTCAGCAGTATCGCCACTAGAGAAGACGAACAGTGTATAGTGCATTTTCCCCTACTGCAAACACTCTCAAACCCCTTAATATCACCTGGTGTTATTTCTGTATTGGCTTCGAATTGAAATCCAGCTGGATGCAACAAGTGTGGAGATGTTTCCGCCCCAGGCTTCCAAAAGTCATTCTGGGAAACAAGTAATTGAAAGTGAGCAACACAGACCGAGGGAACATTAAAAAAAAAAAAAAAAAAAAGCAACAGGCTGAAAAAGGCCCCGAATCCCCACAATGGCTGAAATATCACAGATTAGTGATAGAACCTGAGTGTGAGATATTCCTCTGCCCACGGAGGAATGGCTTTTCCCACTTTGGTCCTCTTGCTATAAGTGCATCTGTACTTATAGCAGGGAGCCAAAATCGCAGCTTAGACTTTCTCACTCATTCACACGTACACACCCTCAGATGCATACGCCCATACAGTACACACACACATGCTCACAGTCCCCATGGCTTGTTGTGGGAGGCACAAACACATCTAACTGCCGACTGCCATAAGGCAACTTTGCAACCTGGTGCTGTCTGATATGGCCTCTATTAACGTGAGTTGATGAGTGGATGTTGGCAGAATGCTAAATAAATCACAGCAACTTAGCAGACAGTGCTCAGTTCATGCTACTCCACTCGCTGCCTTCACCCTTGTGTCATGCTAATGAAGCGTTCCACAGCCCACCGAGGATTTCCGTCACCAGAGAGATCCACAATGTTGCGTACAGACTTAATGTCAGAGGGGAAAGGGGTAATTGGCATTCACATTGAACAGGACTCAGAGAGACAGCTTGCGGATTCCAACCGCAGGGGCTCCTCTCTCAGCCCGGCCAAGGCACGGAGCCACCACCAGTGAGCGGATGCCGACTTGGGGTGAGCCAGGGAAAAGGCACAGACCTGGCAACAAGGAGGGATGCGACTGTAACACACAAGGCTCTCACTCCACATATATATTTTTGCATACAAAAACACAAGAAGAGCTTGTAAATCACAATGCTTTGCTATGCATTGAAACTACTCATCTCGATTGACAGAAAATGTAACTGCTTACCTCTTAAATCATGTGTTTTACGCAGATGCCGCATATTTCGTGCATCGAGTTTCTCAGATGCGTCACTTTGCGAGTTTCCTTCGAATTATTTAAATGTATTTCTAATGATTTGGAGTTTCGGAGTGTCTTTTCACAAACCACTCTATCACTTGAAGATGAAAATGATGAGCAGATCAAGCTGTTGTGAAAATAACAGACCTGTACAACATGTTTGAGATTCGGCTCCAGCTTGAGCAGTTACAACAGTAACATGCTGCTTTTATATGAATTCATGAGTAATAATAATCTAATTAATACACATTTTCCTGATTACATTTTGACTGAATGGTCCAGTGTGCAGGATTTTGTGACATCTAGCAGCAAGGTTGCAGATTGCAACCTGCTGAACACTCCTCCTCGTCTCATGCTCCCCTACTGTGGCCCCTAAAACTGTGCAAAACACAAAGAGCGCTCTTAAAGGCCAGTGTTGATTTTGTCCTTTTTGGGCTACTGTAGAAACATGGCAGTGCAACATGGTGGACTCCATTAAGGAAGACCGCCTTTCACAAATCCAAAGGCTCATTTTAAGGTAACAAAAACTCAACAAGGAGTAATAATTTCAGGTGATTATAAGCGAATAAAAACATAATTGCTCCTCCAAGATGATTTTATTTTCAGCTTTGTCTGTTTATCTATTTGTTTGTGTCTTGGAATCCACAAAATCTACAGAACGGATTTGCCCAAAACTTGGATGGAAGATGCGTCTCGGCCCAGAATAGACCACACTGACTTTTAGTCCGATTCCCCAGAAAAGTTTCTCACTTTGTTGTACTTTGTTAGAGAAGTTGTTTTTCAAAATGTTCTTAAATCTCTCTGGGAATAATGAGTGGATTTTGACAAAAAAACAGATGCAAGTAGTTGATGCAGATCCAAATCTGGATCAAGCAGATCTACATTATTATTATTATTTATTTTTTATGTTGGATTAGGCTTGATTGAATTAAAGGGGGGGCTTTGCGGAGGTATGCACTCTACCGAGTACCATTCTAGTTATGAACGTTTTATTCCATTTCTGCTCATAGATTCTCCCTAAATCCTACACAACATTCCCAGTGCAGGACTTTTACGCGTAACAGAGTCGTTTTACTCACTGTTACTTGTACTGAGCCACTGAGTAAGATCCTGAGAGTGAATCTTACTTTATGCATTAGTAGTCATCACTTTTACGTTGACCTCATCCTATAATTGATTGATGATATTACGACTGGTTAGCTCTAAATTGGTGAATGTGCGACATCGTGTTCTTGACACTGAGGCTCATTCTCACGCTGGCACTCACACTATAACCTGACACTCTGTGTCGATTGAGACAGAGAGACAAAGAGGCAGAGAGTTTGGGCATGACTGTCAGTTTTGGAAGATGACGGTGACAGGAGAGCAGGTACCACAGAGGTGAGAGATGAGGAGGAGCGTGAGATGAAGACAAGATACGGGTATCCAGAAATGAGACATTCATACATAGCAGCGCTCCTCCCTCCAGCGAGAGTAGGGCACTGGAAATATTCTATGCTTTTTATTTTAAGTGTATATAAAGAAAGATAAAATAAAACAAGCCAAGGCAGAAAATGAGTTGATCACACAGATAAGAGTCATCAGCTAGTATAGCTGCTTCCTTTGTACTATCGACATCATTGCTCAGAAACTTTCTAAAACACATTAGGGAGCCACTCTGCTGCACCGGGTAAAATATTTCCTCACTACCATAACATGAGCACTGTACTTTATTTTGAGCTTGTCTAGTGCAGCAAATTTGTATTGATACTTAGCGTATAATGGTCCCCAACTGAAGCACAGCAAAAAAAACAAAAAAACAACAAAAAAAAATTTGCTAGTAAACTATGTTGCCATTTTAGCCCCACCAGCGCAAAGGCACTTTAGGGATGACAGTGCAAACTGGGCAGTCCGCCATTTTGGTGGACGACTCCCCAATGCAGCTTGAGCTGAGAGTTTAGTCAGGAAGGATTTTCTTAAGCATTATTAGTCCATTTATCCATCCTGCCATTCTCTCCTCTTGCACATGTTGACGGCTGCTTCATGGGAAACTATTTCACTGAATGATTCTGAACTGTGTGTGTGTGTGATCCTCTGATTTGACGTTAATTAACATGATATACTAACTGATCCTGTCGGCAGGTCAGGGGATCCGTTGATCCCTGAGCGCACCTGAACATGTTAATGGAGAGATACACACATCTTTTTTTTTTTTTTTTTTTGCTGCCGTCGGGATTGCTGCAGGTAATGTCATTAATATTTTCCTCATTGAGGACGTATTTCACCCACCTGCATCGATCAAAGCATCTGGCCCTTAGAGAGAATGGGGGGTGGCACTCAGATTGATTTATTTATGTTATGCCCAAAAGACACAATAAGAGTCTATATACAGCCCCTTCACGTCGTGTGCTTTACTTTGCACCCTGATTATCCTCTGTTGAACTAGCTTAAGGCTAGTCACACTTGATAAACGGTAGCCTTGAATGCACTTGCGCCATGGACGTTAGACCATGTGTCATATGGTCTGTCAGCTGTTTTCACATGTATCCTATATGACAACATCACACCTATATTGTTAGCCCATCACATTGCAGCTATCGCCTTAAATATGATTCTCTCTCTGCCTTTTACACATCAGTGCAGCTGTTATGTGAACCTTCCCCCTCCCCAAGTAAAACCTCACAGCGCCTTCAGCATGGCTGTAGACTCTTAGTCCTGTTTAAAAATTTAACCACATATTTGTTTTCTATTTTTAAAGAGTATGTCTTCTGTGGGAGCTAATGGGCTTTGGTTTCAGTGCTACAGGCAGGGCAGGGACGTTTTAAACTTCTGAGAGGCTGACTAACAGATAGCAGGGTTTGGTCTTGTGTCAATTATATGATTTAAAACAGCGGTTAAACTAAGCAAGCTGCTCCCTTTGCACATTTAATCTTTTCGGTTCAGTGCTGAATATCCTACCTTTATTAATCTCCATAAGTAGAAGCCGCTTTTCCTGGAAAAACAAAAAAAAACACAAATAAACCGTTGTTTTAAGAGAGAGTTACAAAGAGAAAATACACTATAAAATAAACTATAAAATGACAGTCACTTTAATGGACTTCAAGCCTCAACCCCAGTGTGGCATGAGAGAAAAAACAAATAAAGAGAAATGAGGGTAAATGAGAAAAATTATATTGACATGTAAAACGGTGACGGTAAAGTGGATTATGATTCAAACAAATCTAAATTAATTAAAAGGAATTTTGAAGCAGTACGGGGGGTGGACCGCCTGAAGAGCTGCTGGACTTTTTCCTTCCTTTAACAGATACTGATTTAACGCTTGTGCTCAGGAAGGGTAATTATGCATGTCAGAGGATAATATGGAGGAAAGATGTTTCCACTGTCAACACAGGGAAGAAAGTGCTTTCCGCAGGCAGGATTTATGTTTATTTCATAAGCCTGTTTAATTGTATGGTTTCCATCCAGCACAACGTGTGATTGAACTCATTACAGAGGAGTGGAGCTCTTCAGCGGTTATGGCAACTTTCCATCTGGTTTCATTGTTACCGATGCTACAGCTCGGCAGGTAAGAGGAACGAGACGAAGTGATGCCCTGGATGAAACACAAACGCAGCAGTAAGATAAATAATTGATGCTTGATGGTTTTGAAAAACGGTACTGGCCCCTGGTTCCATCACTTCCTGATGGCCAAGCTGTGAATCTTTGTCGGCGTACAGAGTCGCATGGAAATTGCAGAATGGAGCAGAAAACACTTTTTCATGAGCACTTCAAGGTCGCTCATTTGTGGAGCCAAGTGAGCAGCATGTGGACATTACTGTGAGGGCTGCGCGCTCCATCATACTATCCGCATGCCGCCTCTGCTTTCACAAAACAAACCTGTTAGCCTTACGGCAGGCCATGGCTGAGTACAGAAAATGTTTGCCTGCAATGACTGTGTTGAGATGCTTTCATGCGTCCTGTTGTTGCCTCTCTCCGGAACTGATTGCGGACTGATTTAAAATTGAAGAGCCTTTTCCCTCTGTGACTTTGGAGTGATTACGCACAACCCCAGAGGCCAAATGGAAACGTGGGAAAACGTAGCTGTTTACATTTTGATTGAATCCAGAGCAAATTCATATTTTTACCTTTGTTTGTGCTCGCCTGTGGTGAATTTTAATTTCAGGTTTCGGTCAAATGCAGCGCTCCACATTTCTATGTAATTCTTTGTTTCCCACAGCGTGACTTTCTTTCTTTAAATGATTGGACATGGATGGTTTCTATTTCGATGGATAAATAGATCATAGAGAACGTATTGAGCCACATTGCATCGCTGTAATACTGCTATGCGTATTAAAGTATCACATTGTCAATTTACATTAATAAAAACAAGACTGGTTTATTGTAGGAACACAACATATTACTGTGGTCTTCATCTTCATCACTGTAGAATAATTACAGTACACTTTTGTGAATTTACTGCAATGCCAGTAATTTACTGTAAAATTACAGTATACATTTTTACTTAATAGAACCAGTAATAAGAATAAACAACATAGCAGCCTCTTGACTTGTGATAGGGAAGATTTAATCATCGCTGAATGTCAAGATAGAGCGCGCAGCCTCTTCTGCAGATAAACAGCATATAAAGAGACAACCATTTAAAGACGGCAGAGCATAAACAATCCAACCTCGAACACCATATTGTTGTTAATGGCAGTGGTGCTGTGCCACGTGACTGACTTTTATTGGCTTTATTGCGCTGCAGATTGAAGCGTTGCCTTTCTTCACAGGCTTCACTTGTGGTTTAATCAGCTCTGCATGGGCCCAATCCAATACCACAGAGAGACACATCCCATATTATATTGAAGGACTTTCGGTTTTTCTTCCCTGTCTTAGCTGTGTCATTATGAGCTTATTATACGTGACTGAGGGTGAGGAGATCGCTTCACATGCACAAACATATGCAAACAATATAGACTATATAGATATGTCTGCCTGCTTTGAATATTAGAGGGGGGGAAATCAGAATTTTATCTTTAACAATGCATGGACATCTCACATAATCAAGTGTCATATGGAAATGACACTCACAACTCAATCTCACAACTGCAATAGCTTTTGAACATAGACAACTGGATAGTTTGAAGGCATCCAGTGTACTGGGCGAAAAAAGAACGCCTCTTAACACGCCGATTCTTGGAGATATTAAGTAACTTTGTGTCTTCTATTACAACGTCGACGTCAAATGTGTTATTATCAGGGAAAGTGCTACTCCACAAATTAAAAACATTTTTTTAAAAAGACTAAAGGGACACCGCCGGTCTGGCCAAACTCCAATGAGTTAAGGTTATAATAAAAAAAAACAAAAAAAACAAAAAAAAACAATGGGCACGTGCCCATCTGTGAAAACCCTGCATCCTCTTGCGGATAAATATCTCTCGTACCGGCACTGCTTCCAACATCATAGTGACAACAAGAGCCCACAAGGCTTTCTCATACATTAAAACAAACATTATATAATGCATTAACTAGTGAGCTCTCCAGGTGCTGCTAGGCAGATTATGTTATCTATGATATGCTAGCTGTTTCCCGTCTCCATGCTAAACCAAGCAAAGACAAGCAAAAGCTCCTGGATCCAGCTCAATGTAAAAATACCAGGTGTGAGAGCGCTCAATCTTGTCATCTGGGCTTTCATTGAATGAAAGTTTGTGTTGCAAGGAGGAGAACACGCATATTGAACGACTTTAACAAGTAGTACAGTAACAAGTTTTTTTACACGCACACACGGCACAAGCTCGACCACCTTGACCTTGTTAATAGTCAGCGTAGGCTTGTGTTTGCGCCTTTTCATCCTCCGTTCTACCGCTACGGCTGCTGCCGCTTCTGCCGCTACCCACACACACAGAGAGCCACATTCACACGGCACCTGCGGTCTCACCTTCCCGCCGAGATCGGCTGATGGGAGAACAACCAACCGATTGAAGTTGTGGCGTCTGTCCACTTATCTTTAACCACGCTCTCCCGCCTGTGATGTACTCTGCAATCCAAAAGAGGATTGTGTGGGACAGAGGAGAAAACAGGTGAAGCGAGAGGGCGCAGGAAAAGTTTGGAAGGGGTGAATGTTTTTGAAATTCTGTTCATCTTTTTTATCTGAGGTTCATTGCATCACTTGCGCATTTCGCAAATGTCAAGTGAAAGCTGAGTATTCAGGAAAGACAGCTGCATCGCTTAAAAAACCTCAGTGCCATGCAATGCCATGTCTGTCGCTGAGGTCTCTTGGAGGATAATGCACAAGGGGGAAAATGGCTGACTTTAGGTGGGTATCATCCAGATTGCAGCTATCTACGTGTGTGTGTGTCTTCATTTTTCTGTTTTGGTTCTGTCGCTTGTGGAGAGTGCACACATAATATGCTTTCCTGAAGTTTTCCTGAATATCTAATCTTTAGTTTTTTATTAATTCATTTATTTATTTTTTTTTTACCCCAGTGGTTTGCTGCTTGCAACCTCTCTCTATCTCCATGCCCATACCCAGACTGACTCATTATTTTCAACCTCTGGCTGAACAAGCCTCATTTTCTTTTTTCGGGGAAAATGCTGCAACAGCCTTTGATGCACTTCAACATACAATCCTGACAAGAGTGATTTAGCTGCAAAGCCTCAAACTAAAAAGCTTGTTAATTCTCCTGAATTTCCCTGCTTCCAGCTGTGGCCTTTCTTATTGGCTTGCGTGGGCACACAATTTTTCAGCACATCACACCGGTAAATCCTGTTTCATTTGATGAGCCATCACCCTCGCTGGTAAATTAGACAGCAGAATTCAAAGGAAGCAATATTTCTTCTGTTCAGCATGAGGAATTACTTCTGTTGTAGCTGGCTTCCTCAAAAACAAAGTTAAGAGAGTCAGCTCATATGCTTGCCATTGCTTGATGAAGTGGGCAAAGTTTGGATCCAGGCTTTTTTTTTCCAGTTTTCAGGAAAACTTTGGTCCATTAGAGAACGGAAGGAAACAAACGAACAAACAGAAAAGTAATGAAGGAGGAGGACATGAAAAAAGAGACAGGCGGATGGATGAGGAACTGACGGGGTGGAAAGACTGGCGGATGGACAGACAAACAGAGAAACCCGGGTAATGATGGCGGCAGGAGTTGAAGTGGCCTCAGTAGCAGGAGGATAAGAATCTTTATTTAAAAAAAAGCCAACTCTTGACTATAATTGGGAGTCAGTGAGTGCCAAGAAGTGAGCCCATGATTTGATCATTAGCCGAAGTGCAGCGGTTTCCTCCTGCGTGAGAGAGGGGGGAGAGAAGGAGAAAGGATAGAGCAGAGCGGGCGAGACGAGTGCGCCCCGCAGGGACGACTCTTTTTACTTACCAAAGTGCAAAATCACAAGTGCCTGGATGAAGACATGAGGAAGGAAGCAAGGAAGGTAACGGTCAGACTTGACAGAGGTGGGAAATGCCCGAGAATAATCTCATCCAGGACACACACTGACACTTCGTCCACTGAGCTGTGAGGAGTAAAGGCAGAGAGCCACTTTCATTCATCTCTGTCAGGAAGAGCTGTGGGGAGCATCTGGTGCTGCCTGCGCTGGATTTTGCGGCAACATGAGAAATAAATGGGGCCATCGGCGCACTGTTGCTACCTGGCCTCAGTTTGGTGAGAGCAGTGGCTGGATGCTATTTGAGAGATGGATGCCTGAGTGCAGATCAAAGGGACGAGCTTTCTAAGCGCGCCAACTTCATTTGTCGGATGAGTAGTACCGGCATTAACACCACAACAAAAGACTGAAACCGCTGCCAATCACATTGAATTTCTCCGTACCGCTTATTGCATTAAGTGCCTTTTTCTCCTCGGAAAAATCGACATGCAGCACGGCACACTCAGGCAGACATCTGAAACAGAGTAATTACTGGCTGGAAATGTGCGTATTACAGGTTGGCCTTGGGTCCTGACAGCGAAGTGGTAGGTCTGGTAGTGGATTAGGAAAAAGGTGCTGTAGCTGCCAATATACATTAAACATTAAGACATCTGCTGGGAGTTTCTCCTGTTCTAACCACTGCTACGTGCAGTTTTGGCCATTTTTTTCATTAATAAGCAGTGTAACATTATAGTTACTAAGCCTGCAACACTTGTACTTTGTCTGCAGTGAGTGGACAGTGCTGAAAAAGCTTAGCACAGTGGCCGAGCTGTGGAACCTTTGCTCGTGTTACGTCCTGGTAAGCTTTCATTTAGTAATCACTTTGGTTTGTTTGGTTATGGACACTTCGATGTCATTTAAAAGCATCCTGGAAAGAGCGAGGCTGAGTAATCAGATTCATTTTTCAATGATTTGACAGGAGATTGTTATACATGACTGAAGGTGAGGAGATCCTTTCACATGCATGAACATGTACAAGGATGTCTGCGTGCTTTGAATATTAGGGGGGAAAACCAGAGTTTGACATATAGGATGCAGTCACAAGTGACCAGAATCCGATACCATACCATACTGGTACCATTTATCTCCCTGGTGACTGGGTTTGGTTGTAGATCAGATAAGCAAATCTGAATTTAGAATTTTTTTTTTTGAATGGGACCTCAATATTAACCACGGGAATTCACTCACCCAGCCCAATCGTCTTGCCGCAAGCATCTTGTGGAGAGGCGCTGGAAGATTTAATCAAAAAAGCCCTTGACATGCAAAAATCCTGAATTAAATCCGTTTCACTGAAGCCATTCCAGTCACGACTCCAACCACTCCTTGCTCCAAATCTGCATCCACACAACGTAGCAGCCATTGCTCCACAGAAAAGTCATAATTAAAAATTTGGCTCGCTCTCTCTCCTCACCCTCGTTATCATTTCACCAAAGTGCTGACTTCAGTGGCCTGCAAGTTTACTTGCATCAGTATTATTTCTCTTCTGTGCATGTAGGTCGGTTCACAACCATGATCTGCTCACACTAAGATCTGATAATAGCCACATTTAAAAACCAAACTGAGCACCAAGGTTTGCAGTGCGAATGCAGCATGATGTGTATCGAGCGACTGATTATGATTGTTCAGTAACTCATCCAGTGAAGATGTGACGCTCCAACACAACAGCCCGGTTCTTGTAATTCTTTTGCTTAATGCATTGCCTGTCTATCTCCCTCACAAAGGTGCTCTGCCCTTTAAAGCTGAGCAGGGCCACAGACAGTCAGATCTTGCCGTCTGACCGCAGTGCCCTTTTCTAATTAGTTAAAAGTGAATCCCCCACTTCAGCTAAATATTTTATTTGGTGGTGAAGGTCACGGCAGACCTCCGTATGGGCTGTCATTTGAGAAAAAAAATGTTTTAATTTATGCCTGCAATTATCAAAGTCAGGCGGTGTGACCAAACCAGGCTTCAGTTTGTGTTCCTCATGGGAAAATAATGAGGAGAAAGGCCCTGGAGCGCAGACCTCTGCGGATGTGTCAGCAAACAACAAACGCATGAGGGACGGAGAAATGAACCGTGTCAAAAACACGGTCAGTCATAGACACTTCACACAGCATGTTCCACCAGCGCTGCATGGAGTGTAACTGAAGTATGCGCGGGTCGAGTCAAAGGCCACGCATTGATTTCCATGACAGTTTAATGGCTGCGCACACCAGTTAGACTTACCTGCTTACATTACAACATCGCCCTGTTGTCAGGCCTCGCTCCCTTCGTGTGCGGGCTGCGGACTACTGGACTTTTTACTGCCGCCTCTCCACATCTGCATTTTTAGGATTTATTCATCATCCCCGGAACAACTGAGAAGCTGTGATCTGTATTTACATAAGGAGTCTGGACCAGGCAAGAAGTCTCCTTGCCCAGGGTGTGTTGGTGTTCCCGAGTGCTGTCTCTTCTGACTCCCCACATGCATCCTCGGGCGACCTATGTACTGCTTGTATTCTTCCGTGGAGCCTGTCAACTTCAAAACTGTCATGCCTCTCTCTCTCTCTCTCTCTCTCTCTCTCTCTCTCTCTCTCTCACTTTTCATCTGTCTTTTCTTTCTTTTGATCCGTCTTTCCCCTATCTCGCTTTCGTCATGTGGTACCTACACTGTCAATGTTTTGGTTACCGCCTCGCCCTCTCTCCATATTTGAGTGTATCATCATCATTTCCTGTCAAAAGTTTAATGTTGCACCGGAATTGGGAGAAGTCAGAGCAGGAGCCCATCAAGAGCTGTTCGTCTTATCATCTGCTTGTGTCAGAAAATTTGTTTTCAACATATACCTGTGTGTGTGTGCGTGTGTGTGTCTGCAGCTCGTGTGTTAAGGAGTCTTTAGTGCCCCTTTTTGATTGGAGCATAATAGCGTTCACAACCGCAGCTCAGCTGCCGCCCGTGAGAGTGCTGTGAGGCAACAGAGGGTGGGCAAAGGATTTCAAAAAGTGGAATCAAAGAGATAGGAGGAGAGGAAAAAAGAAAGAGATAAGAAGATGGGATGGGCAGGGGGCCAACAGAGGCATGAAAAAAAGACACACATATGCATATGGAGGCTGGGGGGAGGTCATGAATAATATGAAATGACACCATAGAGGAAAGATCTGAAGTACCCTGCTGTCTTAGAGCTACGGGGAGAAAGTGCTTGAAAAAAAAAAAAAAGAAGATATTGCTTGGTATTTAAAGATGCATTTTTATTCAGTTGTAACCAAGAAACCGTGACCCCTCCGAGGGGGGTTTCATACCGTACGCGTCACGGCGCCAAACACCATTGCTTATTTGTGTAAACAACTTTTGTGTTCTGTAATTTTTGTAGCAGGTTTAATGAGTGGATCTGGGCGAGCAGTGCCTTTGAAATATTTAGTGATGTAATCTTTAAAGGGAGATGTAAAGTGCAAAGCGCAGCACCCTCACGGGTCCGCGGGGCGCCAAAGGACTCGGAGCGTTTGTGGCGTTGCCTGCTCTCTCTGCGCCTCTGTGATAGGGCCATTTGATTGGCATGTGTGTCTGAGGGCGCGTATGTACGCCTTATGTGTGTGTACGCTGGTCTGCATCTGCTGGAATGACTGGTGACAGAGGTCCTCTCTACTTAATGTGTTATTGACTGTCACTCAGCGGGACCTTCACAACCATCAGAATCAATTAATGTGTCTCCGCCTGGGTTGATTTCAAGGGCAGCCTACTGTAATACACTCGCAATGTCTACTATGGTGACTGACCGCCGTGGAAATAAAAGAAACACCCAGGCGGAGCAACAAATAAATACTGCTGAGGAAACCTTTCAACATCTTCTACGAAAAACCTGTTTCAGATGGGACAGACCGAGAGAAATGAAAGTGATCCAGCTCACATTCTGAAACTTCAGGATCTTTGAAGCACATTAAATCATCTGCGTACCCTCGAGGTATCTACCTTCCATAATCACCATTCATTAGTGCTCCCAAAACATGCGGCACAGCATAGTTCTCCAGCTAATGAGTTCAAATTCTGTGGAGGTGCTGGTTAAATTTGAAGTCACATTCAATTAGATTGAACGTTGTCATGTTAGTGATATCGCTCTCTCGAATACCGCTTTCTCTCTCTCGAAGAAAAATTATTCAAAATATCTGAGCGTGTGGGCCTGATGATAAAGGACTTTGAGGAAGTTTCAGTAAAGAGCTGTGCTGAGTGAGCTTATTTGAAAAGTTTGCTTTTACATGAACTTACGACTCAGATAGTGGCCAAGTGAAAACAATGAATTCACTTTAAATGGTCATTTACTTAAAGGAAAACTTCGGTCAATTTAAACATGCAGCTTCATTGCTCAAGCTACCCTTGACTTGCCAGTGCCAAAGACGCGAACACGTTTGGTACAACCCTTACGTGGCTCCGTGAACGGAGAGTTAGCATTGACAGCTAACAGCATAGGGTCAGAACTTCACACTGTGTTTTGAGCATCTTAACATGCTTCAAATCCCACCCCAAAAGTTATGCAACATCAGCAGACACCTTACAGCACAGCACTGTAACGTGTATGACTCAAAATGAATAAAAAAGTAGTTAAAACAGTGTGTTTGTGCAAGGAGCTACATACCTGTTTGTTGACATCCATGTCTTCCGGTAGCCAGACCAAACTAGTATATCCATCGAGCCTGCACTTAACAGGCTTAACAGGCTATTGTAAGGCTCATGGCTCATGACAGGCTGTAACATGGACATGTACATTATGAACAGGAAAACAAAAATGCTGGAATACGTTTCTGTCTGCAAAATTCAAGTTTCCATCTCTGCCAATGAGGGAGTAAGTGCAGGCTCGATGGATATAAACACAGTGTAAAGTTCTGACCCTATGCTGTTAGCTGTCAATGCTAACTCTCCATTCATGGAGCCCTGTAATGGTTGGACCAAATGTATTCGCGTCTTCGGTACTGGCAAGTCAGGGGTAGCTTGAGCAATGAAGCTGCATGTTTAAATCGACCGAAGTTCTCCTTTAATGGCTCTATTTTTTCCCACACCAGCATGACTTTTATTGATTTACCTTGGTTTAGTTTGGGTCATAACTTTAAATGAATGAAGTGGAAATGTACAATATTGTGCTGATCAAGATGACCAAGATCAAGTTATAACAAATCCCAGAGAGGATCGAGACTACGATAAGACCAAGACTGTGAGGGGTTAAGACCAAGTCAAGACCAAGGCAGGACAAGGGCGAGTCATGACCAAGACTGAGACAAGACCAAGACTTGAAGGGTTTAAGACCAAGTCCAGACTAAAACTGTGACAAGACCATTCCAGAGTCATCTTTGTCTCAGAACAGAGACAAGGCCGATAAAAAATCCGGTTGATTCCAAGATGAAATCGAGAACTTCAAAAAGTGATGTTGAGAGCAAGACCACTGAGGCCGAACGTTAGCAGCAGGAACAAAAATTAGCACTGGGCACGTCAATAACTCATTTTGTCAGTTGTAGTTCATCAAAGTGGAAGAAAACCAGCACAGCACTTCGATGTCTCAAAGGTTCCCAGCCCAGAACATTTCAGAATGGTTTTGTTTGATCCATTTTGTGGTTTCACAGCTTCTTTTATGTGTTTTAAAAGAGTGAACCAGTGGAGAACAGAGTGCTCCTCAATGCATTACCATAACGATTGTCTCAGAGGAAGGTATATCAGGCTAAGAGAAACATTGTAAAATCTTTCACATTGCATATCATGGTCTAACAGTGTCTTGAAAGATGAATCTGCTCATGGTTAATTTAATGCTTCTGCAGTGAAAGAGGCTTTGTATAAAATTTGAAAGTGTCAGTATTTTAAGAACAAAAATGAAGAACATCATAGAATGGCTGCAGGGCAAGTTAGCATGATGCCGGCTGTTGAATGGCTCCACTTAGGCAGCTGGAGCTGGTGGATGCTTTGCTCATGGGCAGATGGACATTTGTTGCTTGGCGACAGAGGAATGATAAGCATCACCTTACGCCCCTCCCCACTGATTCTTCTCATGCTTCAGTAATTTTGTACCTGTGCACATCCCCTCTGCTGCTCGGCCTTTTTTCTCCAGCATTAAGTCTTCCACCAACCCTCACTGTTGATTCTGCCGAGCTGTTAGCAATCAGACAGGTCTATTAAAACACAGTGGACCAGCTTGCTTGCCAAGCGTTTACCTGCTTTAATTCCTGTTTGTGTATCACAAGTCGTATTAATATATTCACTTTGATTTTTTTTTGCCATTATTTAAATTTCCAAGCTTCACACAATTTCCACAGTAAATCTCAGTTTTCAGCTCGGCGTTAGCAGATAAATATTCCTGGAAGCACCTAATTTTCCATGCTGATGACGATATTCAAACCCTGTTTCTCGCCGAAGTTTTCAAGTGTGTCGTAGAAAAATAGCAAATCACGGAGTGCATTTTTTGTGGAGGCGAGGGCCTTGCATGTGATTCTACAAGAGCAGTTCACCAAGAGTGTTTGTTTTTCACTGTATGAATATAAAGAGGGGTAAAATGCCAAGAGACCAATGTGTAATTTACTCCAAAATCAAAGATGCTAATATGTGAGCGCACAGACACACGCTAACAGACACATTACTGGAGGGGAAGTGACTTGATGCTGTCAATCATGTAACTCCTGATGAGAAGGAAATCGTTACTATGGTGTTGTTGCCACAGAGTTTGTTTTCTAAGTCACATGCATATCTGCCTTTTTTTTTTTTTTTTTTTTTTTTCATTTTAACTCCGAATGTTTTAGTTTGTCCTCCGGCTTTCCCGCATAAGAGAGAGAGAAAAAAAAGGACACTGTATTATACATTCTGTGACTGGGGAGTCTAATATATTCACTCTGCCTGTTATGACAAGATTGTAACAAGAAAAGCTCTCACATAACTCTTTTCCCCCCAGGAAATTAATTTACTGCTGGACAAATACGTGTCACACAGTGCGTGTTCGGTCTTGTGCGTGTGTGTGTGTGTTACCATCACCCTCAATTAAGGCAGCCTTTTATAAGTACACTGTTTTGTTTGAAGGAAAATGTGCCACGAACAAGAAATACAACTGCAATACTGCAATTGTCTTAAGTCCCTTGTTTGTATTGTGTGCTCCCGTTCTCCCTCTCTCAGTACAGATCAGTCACAGTCACTGAACAGAGACAGACTTATCTGCGCCGTTAGGAGACCCTTTAGGAAACGGAATGCTCCTTTAGAATAAAAACAAAACCTGAGACACACAGCTTCTGTGATGATTCTGCCCCCGGGTTAAGGTTGAAAGGATAATCAGCTCAATTCATTGCATGTTTATTATCTAGCTGCATATGATGATAGTCGAATATTGGTATAATTCTTTATTTTTTGCTCAAGTCAAGAAAAGCAAAGGAGAATAAAAACTGCTGCTGCCATCTGTTATGTGCAAGATATGGTTCTCCAGTTATGTAATTCTGTTATTACTCCTTGTTGTCGGCCTGCACATGTTGGCAGTGACACAAAGTGGGCCTGGCTTCCATGTCATCCTTTGTTTCCAGTGAAAGTGCCACATGTATACCTGCGAGAATCCACAGGTTAATTGGTTTGAAGCAGCTGCTGAGAAGCAATTTGTCTCCAACTATGGTAAAAGCCTCGGCTCTGTCAAGGTCTTTTCTGGTATTCAATCACACCTTTTCTTTGCTGGTCGCCACAGCTGCACAGCGCGTAACCCGATCCAATTCAACCTAGATCAAATTCACTCGGTTAAGTGATTTTTATGGTGCAGTGTCGGTCAAATTCACTAGGGGAAGTACATTTGATCTACACTGCGGAGAGGTGCAGCAGTGAGGGGCGGTTAGGGAAAATGTGTGTGTGTTGGGTGGAAAAACTGTGGTAATGATGTTTTCTGTTTCTGCCGAGAATCCAATTGGGCTTGTTGTGCCTTCTTTTTTAGTCTCCCAGTTCATGTTAGTAACAGTCTGATCCTGTTCTATCCAATTTTTTAGCTGTGCTAGTGGTGTGTCTCGAGAGGTGCCAGTGTTGGTCTGCTGTCTGGTCTGTCAGTCAGCCTGACACGTCGGGTCCCTTTGGATGGATTGCTGTGTAATACTGTACAGATATTTACGGCCCCTCAAAGGATCAATCTCACTGACTTTGGTGATTCCTCTGCTTTTCCTCTGGCACCACCACAAGGCTGACATTTTTATTTTTACCTAAAGCTAATGATGGAGTGGAATTAAATTTGGTACCAATATCAATGAATTGTAATGACTTTGATGATCATCTGGTCAAAATCTTATATAATTAAGTATTACGCAAAGGTCCACTGCAAATCTAATAACGTCATCCAGGTCAGCTGCACATTGTGTTTTGTGTTAATTAAAAAAAATGGCCATTTAGATTGTGAACATTTTACCTGATGCATGTTAGCATGTTAGCATCGTAAATGTAATTTTGGAATTTAGCTCCATGTGTCCCCTGTGTTGAATGTAGATTTTAAATAGGTCTGGTACGTAAACCTTATTAAGTGACACAAAGCTAGTCAGCCAACTCTACACAAATTAGATCACAATTTAATTTGCAGCTACTAACGTAGCAAGGAACAACGGGAAGCGAACAGTTTCCTCCTGAGTTGATGTTAGTTAAATTAAGCTCCGTACAGATTGTAGGGTCTTTGCATGCAACCAAACGTCTGTCTCGACGTGGCAACAGTATCTCACACGCACATCTGTCTTCAGCTTCGATATCACACCTACAGTACTACGCATGATATCAGTGGGCACCTGGTTGGAGCACCACCATTGTTTCTTTGTTTTCTCCTAACAAAGAGACGTGTGGTTTTCCTTCACAATATTATCTTTGGGATCTGTTTGGCCACAGACTCACACCACCCTCCACCACAGCCAAATCTTAACTCTGTTTCCTTGCATCACTGCAGTTTCTACATTTTTGGGGGGTGTCAAGGACGAAGAATGAATTCAGAAGACTATCAAAATCACAACATTGGCCGAGTGCTGGAACTCACACCATCACAAAGCTACAGCACAGTGCGGTCAACAGTGAGCGTACCTCCTGAATCTAAAATATTAAAAAACGAGCAGTTTGTAAACAACTCCGTTCCCTCGACCTGGAACACCTGCGCCATAGCATGCAGCCCCATTTGATCCCAAGTGATGTGTTTTGTTTCTGGATGTTGTCTCACCACAACAAGATCGCGTTGGACCTTTGCGCCATCATTCCCTTCCTCCCGCTGATGTAACTTCCTGCGTCTCACCAACAGTTTCCTCCTGTTTCGCAGAGAAGGTCAACTGTTCCCGCAGGTAGCCAGCTGCTGCAAGGATGTGAAAAAAGGGAACACTCCAGTAACCCCGGCTACGCTGTGTTTTTTTTTTTTTTTTTTTTGCTATTGATCCAGTGTGTTCATTAGCTGCTGCTCCAAATGATTAGCTAAGTCACAGAGGATGATCGCGTTTATCTCTGCCAGATGAGCTCGAAGGCTTAGTCAAAGTACAGAGGGCGAGCTGTGCCTTATTTGAATTACACTAACTCTCACAAGGAAATATTCTGGTACTTTACAGAGATCAGAACTGTTAGAGAACCTCCCATGTCCTGTGCACTCCGCGTTAATTGATCCCAGAGGATTTGTGGAGAGGAGTTTTGACTTGGGCATCTCTGCAGACGCCGGATTTTATTTTATTTTATACAAGAGCAGCTGCTATTTCTCACTGCTCATCTATAACTTTATCCTCCGCGGATTGAATTGAACCTGCTGGCATCAGAGGCGATTGAAGGGGGTTTAATTAATTGGGTTTTTATCCACGGCAATAGCGAGACATGAGCTATCACTTCCAATGATTACCCTTGAATGAGGCGAGCATGTGAGCGTACTCGTGTGTGGAGGCAGTGTGTGCATTTTTTTTTTTTTTTTAACTGTGGGGGTGAAATAATATTCATCAGACTGCGGTGGGGCTTTCTCTCTAACTAGCGGTGTCGAGGAGGATATCAGCCAACTGCTTCCTTGGCTGCTGCACAAAATAAATGTAATAAAGCGCCAAGCTTGTCAGAGGTCTGGCAACGTTTTATTGCGTTCCCTTTACCCCTTATCAACTTTTCACTACACAGCATAATTAGAAATCTTTGAGAATCCACGGGGCTAATTTCCCCGTCCACCACTTTTGTTTAATCACCTTTCATTGTCAGCGCCTCTCCTCCCCCGGTAACAATGTTGCAGCTAATACACATGTAGTACATTTTTTGTCCAATCAACCAACCGGTTGTTGATTGATTGGATGAAACGGCACAGTTACCTTTGAATCCAGCCAGCCTGCGATGTAATGTTCTGCTTTGTGTCACTTTGTGTGGAGGGCCTCAGGTGTGGCTAAACACACAGTGGTGATTTAGCACTTCTCTGGCAGCCAGGTGTTCATTTCACTAACAATAGAGCTGCGACGTCATTGAGCCACGGGCCAGCTCCATCCTCTCATTGCAAATTAGAAAAGCAGGCGCCCAGTCAGTGCCTCGCTCCCCCAGTCTGACTTGTAAATGGTCTTTTTATTTAAGGCATCCTCTTTGTCTCGCTAATCAAAGATGCCTCTTGTTTGATATGCGGGTGAATGAAACAGAGGATGGGATGATGGATAGGAGAGATGGATGGGAGGGAGGAAAGGTTAAGGTATACGGTGAAAGGGTTGCTGTTTAATTCATGGACTCCGTTTTGATTAGGAGTGTGAAACAGCTGTGGCGTTGGATGTGTTATCTCTTTTTAATTCAGCATCAGCCCCTTCGGCGACCAACCTTGTCGAGTGATAAGATGCACCTCTAAGACAATGCAAAGGCTGGAGTTCAGTAATTTATTTGGGGAATTTGTAGATGTGAAATTAACATTTCGTTAAAGCCATCGAGAAAAATAAGACGTGTCTGCATTCTAGGCTGGGTTTGATCCACGCGCATGACACCATGACAAAGGCAATGAGGCTGGAAGCAGCAGCATTTCCACATGGTTCACTGTTGATTATACGTCTGCCTACAGGTGTAGTGCATCGGTTGCTGCTGAGTTTGTACGGAAGAATCAAATACAACAAAGGGGCTTATGAGATTAAAGACACATCAGAATGGAAAAAGGCATGTTAGCTTTGAGGAATGTTGCTCTACAGATTTCACACGCCTGCGAGGATCGACAAGAAGACTTAAGTGAGATGTACGCACAATCGGAATGAGTCGGGCGGGTTGAGGCAACTGAAACACCACTTGCGTTGAAAAGGAGCTTTGATGGATTACATGACAGTAAATGAATATTCCTGCGGAGATAGGCTTCTCATTCAGTAGTCAGGAGCTGCTCTCTGTTTGCCAGACACCTCTCGCCTCTTTGCTCTCCTTTATGCCAATGACACCGCAGGGGAATGATAACAACTCTGTAACTGCAAGGTTGATATAATTACACAGACAGGAATAATTCGCGGGGCCTGTGCGCATTCCAGATGATTTTAACCTTGAGTGAAAAGGTTTCCCCAGAAGTTGTGCAGGTGCAATTTAACGGGCTGACAAAGACGCTGTAGTCGCTTGAGTGATGTGTTGTGCCAGCAGCTTTCTGCTCCGTAATATGCATTGACTTTGAAGAATGTGTGAGTCAGGGGCTAAAGGTAAATCTCTAATCAGATATTGACTGAATAATAGTGCAGCCAATTACAATCACAGCCAGGCATTAGTGCGGCTGTGCTGACAGTGTGCATTATTCGACAGCAGATGATTATGAGAACATTTTTTTTTTACCTTCCCCAAATGTGATAAATGTGACATTTGTCAGCCACAAAAAACACACTGAGGTGACCATAGAGTAGTAGCGCTAAAGCAGCATGACTTTTTTTTTTTTTCACGCTACATACGTGTTCACTTTAACATACAAGTTTTCGACACGTAACATTGGGGCGACGTAACGAGTTCTGTTTGTAGTCGGCACCTACGTTATGTCTGACAGATTGTTACAGACCTGGGATTTGTATTTACAACAGTCGCGTTGCACTCAGTATACAATATACATTACTTGTACAGCAATTTTAAAGGTGCAACTGATGTTTTCAAACCTTTACAGCTGTTAATAAATGGTTCAGAAGGCACAAGAAGGCCATAAAGAGTCGAAAAAAAAAAAAAGTCAAAATTCAATATCATCCATGTGTAAATTGAGGGGACAGGTTAATACTTTAGGAAATGCTGGAATCAGGCCAAAAAAGCTGCCTGTCCTTTTTGGGGGGGTTGGATTTAGTTACCTTTGGACCAAGCCAGGCAAACTGTTTGCCCCTGTTTCCAGTCTTTAGGTAAATTTTTTGATAATCCAACTTGCTGCTGGCTCTTCAGCCTTGTATTTACCAGTCAAATGGCCTGTAAGAGTATTATCTGTTCACAGTTTACTCTAGGCAAGATGGCAGACATGTGTATTTTCAAACCTTTCCTTTGTGTTTGGATGAAAAGAAAATTCTGCAGCTGACTGCCAAACCAATTATTAATGTTTAATGTGGTGTATCTGCAGGGATATTTATCCTTAAACAAGATCTAACAAATCTGCTCGATGGCGTGTCACATTTCTAAATTGGCTTACCTTTCAAATAAGCCCTAATGTTTTTTTCTTGTTTTTTTTTTTCCATCACGTTGGCAATTCAAATGATTGCTGGTTTATCATCAACCCAGCCTGATCAGAAGAGAACAGTCTGGCTATCTTTGTTCCAAGACTCTGAATCACAGTTTAATTCATGTCAGCTAAAAGAGAGATTGTTTGCAGTCCAAAAATATCTTCCATCTCTCCTTTGGTTGCAAGTCTATAATTGAGCTGGAACTTGCACATCCAGAGATGCATTCATAAGGTGTGTGGGGTTATGTATGGCAAAGTCAACAGCCCTGCCCTGTCTTTCCGTATACAGCATGAAATGTGTGGAGATTTATAATGAGTGGGTCGCCCCATGGTTATCTCTGAAGAAAGCCCTCCTTGGGAGGAATGATTCAATTTCTGTGTCTCCGTTTGAAATGTGTGCATTCGTTTTCAGCCGCTTAAAGAAAATGGAAATTGGCAGGCGGGAAAATGATTGTGGAAACACCCTGTTAGCAGCAGCTTGGTCTGATACAATGCTTTGAAAAATCCCTTTAGAGTCTCAACCACACAGAGGCTGGACCCCTCAAGAGGGAGAGGAGAGGAGAGGAGAGGAGAGGAGAGGAGAGGAGAGGAGAGGAGAGGGCAGGAAGTTACGTGGTACTCAGGTTAGAATGTGGAAACCCAATGCATAATAATTACTCACTTTGTATCATCAGCGTGGTCCAATCTCTCATAACTCTTTAATGTTAGATAGAGCTCCAGCAAAGTGAGTATCGATCAACAGCAATCAATAACTTGTGTTTCTGGGTTAATTCACTGTCTGGCGGCGTCCAGCATGCTGCAGCGTCAATGCTCGGGCCACAGCCAAGCGTTTCTGATCAAACCCACCCTACGAACACATAGACTCAACAAATCAATCATTTAAAATATCTGAATTTACTTTAAAAAAAAAATTAAAAAAAATACTGCTACCTGCGCACCAGAAATTGCTCTGCTCATCAAAAAATTGTGCAACAGCATCATCTTTTCTTTTTTTTTGATTGACGTTCATAAGTTGTCTTTGATTTTATGTCAACATCTGATGGCATAATGTGCTTTACACTAGGGGGAGACAAAGACCCTTCATGGATGGACAAGCGTCAATGTGCCGCAGATTATAATGATTCAGAATCATAATAAAGGTCAGACTTCATGTCAGAATGAAACATGGCTGCAACTCACAGTCATCCTTACGGCAAAAGATGAGAAAGCGGGTGGGTATGTTGTACTTACACTCACCCACATGGTACAGTGGGCAGTGTTTTATGAGCATGCTTTGTCAGCGGGTTATTGGGCGACGGAGCCCCTTCCTGTCATCACTGACACTTTGTGTAAATTGGCTGTTTACATTTACAAGGGTTAAAGAGTGTTTATAGCTCTCCGCGTGATGTGACTTAACAGAGCACCGAGGCAGTTGGGGCCTTGTGGTTTCACTGAAACGTATATTTGTAGAATGTGGGCCATATTACTGGGTTGTATCCTGAGGGAGGCACATTGTAACAATAGAGAAGGAGAAAGGAGAGACAGTGAGGTGGAGGAGGAAGGGAAGGAGGAGGAGGAGAGAGGAGAGAGGAGGGGGAGGGTCAAAGAATTCCACTTTCACAATAGCTCTCAGAGCCATAATGCCATATTGTCGGAGAGTTTATGGGATGTGCCGCACAATCAATAACCAATTTATGGGAACTTGATGGAAGGATAAAAGGTGTGCTTGTTGCATTACCTGTTTGCCATTCGGACCATATACCTGACCTTGGCAGGTGGTGTCGACGCTCCTGTCCAGGGATGCTCTATCAAGCCTCCTCCTGTAGCAAAGCATGCTGGGTGAGTGGCCTTCATACTTTGAGCAAGTAATAAAGGGCTGTATTACTTTTACAGCTGAGCGTAAATGAATGAGCTATGAACTATCGCATGGTAATATCTTTGCCAGGCAATCTGCCTTGCTACAGGCATGCCTGGGTTGCCATAACAACAGCTGCTGCTATATCTGTCACTGCCGTGGGTCACGGCCAGCTAAAAGAGCAACGTACACCACTCCTCTCTCTCTCGCTCTCTAACTGCCAGTCTTTTCCCGCGTCTTTCTTCCGGTACCTTCACCTTTTGCTACCTTTCGCTGTATTCTGTAACAACGTTCCTGGCCTTTTTCTCCTCCAGCTCTGCTCCCACTAGATAAAACCCTCTGCCTTAAATAACCACACCTCAGCTCTACAGGACACCTAAAGCAAACAAAGTTTACTTCAAGGACAACAAATTTAAGATTGCTTTTAGGTTTTGTCAGTGTCGATGAAACACCAGAGGTGTTCAGCCTGTTTTTTTGTACCTCTACACCACCACAGACACAGATAATAAGGAGAATATAAGACAGAGGCCACTGAGGGTGTTGGCTCATCATTTTGTGCAATATCCACCAGGATATAATGTTGGTAGTCAATATTTCTCCAAACCACATTCACACTTGTACATCTCTTAGACAATGTACCATATTGACATTTCCACAAAGCGTATCATATCACACTGACAGTACATGTTTATGACCTGACTTTCATATCAGGACGTGGAGGGAATAATGGTGGAGTAACAGGCGAGAACACTGCCAAGAGAGCAGTTCAAGACTGCATAGTAAGTCTGACACTTTTAAAGGAGACCTCTAGTTTTTGTGGAACAAAAATACGGGTGTTTTTAAGGAGATCTCGGTACATATCCAGCTGTGTTGCAACCTAACCGGTGCACAGCGCTGTCAAAAAAATGTAACCAAAAGAAAATGTGCCATTGCAAGATTTTAAAAAAGTAATATTTCATCATATGCTCGGTTTGCAGACACACTAGTTGCCCACATTTATTTGGGCGACAGGTTCAGCTGTTTCAGTGCAAAAGTAAGAACTTTTCAGAGAACAGAGGAGCCTCGGCGCATAGAGTGGAATGCATTGTATTTAATAGATCAGAAGCAGCTCACTCTCACAGGAGATATATAGACAAAGAACAGTGTGGTATGATTGAGTCACAATATATATAGATATAAATATGTACAACTCTACAGTGTTGTACTATAGAAAGAGGCACACATTTAGTCTTGATAGCAACAGTCGAAGCTTAAGAGTAATGTTTAGAGTAAGGGTATGCAGTAAGACCTATTAATTGACCTCAGTGCTGAACACGGATCAACAATTCATACAGAGGAGAGTAGAGGAAAAGGCGCCTAGATGAATATAGATCAACTGAAATTGAAAAAGTGACTCAATTCATCTGTTTTTGTATATTTTCCATTAACACCGTGGTTTCACAGATGGCACACAGCAAAACTGGGAGAAATGCACATCCGCACAGTATAAAAGCGATCGCAATCCATTTTCATTAAAAAGACATCAAAAAGAGATACAAACGAAACTGTGACGTAAAGTCTCAGCGTGGTCTATAAAATTGTAATAAAACGACTAAACTAAAACATACAACACAGTCGGTATATAGGTTGTATATAATAACAGCCTCGAGAGCAGCAGGACGGCGACTTCACTTGGGTGTTTTCTGTTTATAGGTTACAAATCACGGCGGCACCACTGACTACGAAGAAAATATCCGTAACTCCAAATAAAGCAGTTAGGCTGGTATTTATCTGGTAATAAGTGCAAGACGCTGACATGATTGTTATGTTATGTTTTTTTAACCTGCTGTATTTGCGAAAGCACTTGATTTCAGATGAGTGGCACGTAGGTAAAACATAACAAAAAAACAACAACAGGGCGAGGAGGAGAAAAAAACTGAGCACGGGGACGTTTCCGACGGGCTTTTCACAAGACGCAGTTGACAGACTGGGGAGGGTTGGTCGGACCGTCTTGGGAGCAATGATACCCTCATCAGGGGCACAGATGAGAGATGTGGAATCTATGCCCTATTTTTGTCAGATGACACCGAAGTCCCAGCGTGATTGGTTAATACCTAAAAAAAAAAGAAAAAAAAAAAAGAGCAGATGACATGTTCAATCTTATTCAACATGAAATGATTTATATGCTAAATAACCAGTGTTGCATCTGCAATATTAAAAACAGAAACATCTAATTCCAATAATCAACACTGTCCTTTAGGATTATTATGATACAGGAGGCCCCCCACTCCCCCTTCATATACATGCAAATGCAATCTATTTCACATGCCTGTAATTTACTATCTTTACTATGCAGATCAATACCAGAGAAGATTGTGATTGAATTGCATATGCTCATATTAAATTGTTGAATGACATTCGAAACAAATTACACCAGTTTCTTCTCTTGTGTAATTTAAAAATGAATTACCCTACATCAAATACAATCATTCTGATACATTTCTAATGGAAAACTCTTGAATGGACTCTGAATGGAAGGTGCGAATGGATAACTAATGACTGAGTGGTGAGAGCTCCAGGAATGAAAGCCCCTTGTTGAAGGGGGGCGAGCGAGAGCAGACACACAGGGGGAGGTGCTGAAGCAACAGGACTGCACAGATACGAGAGATAAAGGTACGAACAATGAGTTGGAAAGAGACAAGGGCGATTTTGAGCGTTCTGGTTCATGGTGAGGGAGTCACATGTAAAATACCGTGTCACTGAAAACCTCTTTTATTCGGTAACAGGAGTGGCTGGAGGGGGTTTCCGCTCAGAGGGAATGGCTAGGTAGTTTGTCCTGCAGGCAGATTGGTAGAAAAGAACAGAGGAGTGTCTGAGAGCAGGTGCTACTCTGTGCCCTCTGTACCACCAGATACCCACAGAGTGATGCTGGTGAAGGTTTGAGCAGCGCTCACCACAGATCAACACGACTGACTGTCCTTCATTTTTGGACTCCATTCAGATGTGTCCATAATTCATGATGCCACAACAATGTACTCCCCCAGAGGGAATTTATTTTAAAAGATAACAACCGTCCCTGTAATGTGAGCAGTGTGGCGCTGGCACGTGCTGCACATCAGGGAGATATGACACCCAGTACTTAACTGCAAACTTCACTGAATAGGAGCCCGATTCAGTAGAGTTGCACAGACACTGTGTAGACGAGGCAACATTAACAATAGTGAAAGAGCTTTGGGGCTCTGTCAGCAAGTTTGAAATATATATAAATATATTTGTATGTCTTTGATTATTGCTATTGCTGCTGCTCTCCATCTTCTTCCTCAGTTACATGACTCACACGAGCCGCTAATGCATCAGAAAATGCCACCTGAAGATGTTCTGGCCTTGGTACATTTCCATTAAGACGAGGTGACACAGAACAGCCTCTTTGAGTGGGTGTAGCTCCTCACTGCGGGAAGTGTTGTCATACAGGTCAATAATGGCTGTGAGGTGGCCTCAAGCCGTTAACTCTTTCAGCCGCGGACACCAGCGAGGTAAACAGAGTTAGACACATTCGATCAGTTGATGCTTAACTTAATGTGCACTCCGGATCTGTGCGCGGATCGATGAATGGTGAGGGCAAAGTGAAAAACTTAAATGTGCCAGTAAATGTACATTAACTTAACATCATTGACTGCTTTCAAAAGGCTTTTCTACAGCTTCCAAATCCAACAAAACACAGAAATATTTGTTGTGTTGCTTGCTGATTTTTTATAATGTTTCAAGACAAAACTACATTACAACTAAATCATTTAACAAATTATCAGGAATATAAGGAATCATAATATAATATAATCTTTTTGTGTGAAAGTGTGAATTTCATATTGTTCAAATGTTGTTGATTGAGATGTTAATTAGGCATTTACGTATCTACAGATTATTATCATGTGTTAATTGTATTAGTTTTGTCCATAAAATGTCAGAAAATACTGAAAAATATCCAGTTTACTGTCGTGTGTGACAAAGACAGCAGCAAATTTGAACTTTTGAGTAACTGGACCCGGCAATTTTTTGGTAGAGGTAAACAAAGACGCCTTACAATCGTATTCTACTGTGTTTACCCCAGGTATAGGATGCCCGCGTGTTAGAAATACATTTTGCATAAGCGTAGCTCCGTGTGACTGCAGTGAGTCTTGGAGATCTGGGATTTGAGATCAGGGTTCATTGTCTGCAAAGCCACAACAACTGGATCAGCATATGTGGTGCATGTCATATGTGATTGTTCCGTCCGCGTCCCGTAAATTGCCTGTTCAAACGTTGCCGACCTGTATTGACTGGCCTTCATCAACAACGGGACAATCCGGTGGGAGCTGACTATACAGGTGCAGTCGGGCCTTTGTCAGAGCTGACAGGGTGACGCTTTCTGAAGGAGTTGCAAATCCACCACGGATGTAAAGAGGTTGTTTGGGGGGGAAAAAAAGAGCAGTCAGCAGTGCTTGGAATTATTCAGGTCTGTCAGGCAGTTTAAGTGAGAAGACAGATTACTGTTGCAGGAGGGTTACGAACGAATGCAGTTTAGACCGAATCACCTCGCTGCCTGTCTATTTGCTGTCTGACTCTTTCCCTTCCTCTCTGTCCTGCCTTCCTCTTCCTCTTGATTGCCTCCTACATCTCTCTGTCTGACATACATCTGAGGTTTTAAAGAGCAGAAACTCGGGCACACACAGGTACACACTTTCACCACACTGCCTTGTAAAGAGAAAAGTTAGTACACAATATGCATCTGTTGACAGCAGGCACGTCTTCAGTATGCGCAGCGTGCCTCGACTCTTATTTGTGTCTGCGTCTGACAGTGTGTCTGTACACTCACGCTGTGTCCTGCGTCTGCTCATCGGACTTGGAGATCTTCCTGTAGCAGTAGACCATTTCTACCAGCAGCCAGAAGGTCAGGAACACCAGCAGCACATACATCATGATCTCAGAGTAGAGCGCCGTGGTGTCTGTGCTGGCTGCGGAGCACAAACGACAGCAAAGGAACATGTTTTATTCAGCCTGCGTCGCACCTGTGAGTGTTTAATGTGTTGAGTAGAGCAAGGGGAGACTTATCTATTCACAGGTTTCAGAAAAGTATGCCGAGCTCGGTCATCTATGTGCAACACTGCTGACCCATAATCAGCTGCCAGGCGTGATAGGTAAGGCAATATTTCTGTGCTGACATTGCTATGCAGCTGAACTTAAAGCAAATGCAGAGTCATGTTTTTTTTTTTTTTTCTGGTGTGCATCCATTTTGAAGATACACCACGAATGATGCTACTGTATGTTGCATACAGAACATTATGACCATACCTATAAGTTAATGATAACGGAGCCTAGGGAGTTAAAGGTGCCCTGTGGAGTACACAAAATCTCTGTTAACATTCATTCATACGTGCATCGTGCATATCCATAAGGTCTAATAAACACCTCAATTTCTGTCCTCATAAAACATTAGTAAGATCAATTTTACAGGTTTTCAAAACCTCCACAGGGTTCCTTTAGTAAAGGACTAAGATGAAAATGCAAAGTCACAGTGGTTCTCAGGGTGCAGCACAGATGTTAAGACATATGATGACCTCATTTTGGCTCAAATGTTAGTTTCATGTTTACAAATGTAAAAGCATTATCAGTTAATTTAGTCATATTATTACAATTAATAAAGGTGATTGAGGCTCACATTTTTTTCAAGTCTCTCTTATAATACTCATTCGCCCTGATGAAAAAATCAAACAGGTTTATCCAAAGTTTATCTGTAGTTCACCAAATCATGTGGGTACTGTATTCAAAGTTCCATTCTTTTTAGGACAGAATTCCCTCGTTGTGTTTCACCAGACAATGTTCCTCACTGCAGCTACGGCACAAGACTGGTAACAGATGGAGAAGGGGTTTTACATTACAAAGTCTTCTAATTCAGACTAAATTGGAAGTAAATTAAAATACTTGAGTCAAAAGAAGAAAGAAAATCTTCCCTGGCTTTGATTGTTTGATTTGCCTACTGCACTTTCATTGTCTTTGTCTTTATTGCTTTCTTACTGTGTGTATCCCATTCACATTTTCCAGTGCCAGTGCTTTTAACAGCAAGTCTCCCCCTCTGCTCCGAGCACCCAGTCCAGGCATACTGGACTCAGCTAATAGGACCAGTAGCTTCATTGCTAACTGGGCTTACTAGCCAATGGCTTATACAGTTCAGACTGTCACTCGGGTGATACGCTGCCCCCAAATTGTTGTTTTGTTGTTGAGTATCAGTTCAGCAGGGGGCCATTTCTTGCGCATTGCACCTTTAATTGAACTGTATTTATTGCTTTATTGTTGCTTTCACTGCTTTCTGTTTTGATAGTCATGTCGATTGTTTGCGTTGCCTATTTAAAGGAAAAGTTCGCACAAAAATGACACTTCACACGTGCGGTCAAGCTTCTGCACCCAGTTAAAGTGAAGATTTCATGTATTTATTTATTAATTATATTTTTAAAAAAATCTCCCATCGAGTTTGTTCAGTTGTCAAATAGTAATTTTCCTGTTAGGCTCCAGGTATGTTACACCTACACTTACGTATACTTACACTTCGCATGGGGTCGAGCACATAATAACTGAGTTTTCATCAGTTTTGTGTGAACTACTATGAACTATTTACTGCCTGTGGTTGAAATCTGATATAGCTACTAACTGAGGCTGTTATGAATATCTTACACAGCGTGAGGACTATGGATTTTCTCCACCACTTACACTATAAATGCATTACTAAGGGATCTTCTCATGGCCAGTATGAACAGGAGGAGTGATTACGGCAAACAAAAGGCCGTTCCAATGCACACATGGGACTTTTAAAAAAAAATGTGAACCATCAAAAATGGGATTATAAGCCACTGTGAACCACTGTGCCAGTGAGCGTGCACCAAATTCCAGAAAGCCTGCTGACCAGACAGTTGACAGCTTTCACTGATTTGATTCTGCAGCCTCTGCAAATAGAGGCTCCGGGTGTAACATAATCCCTTCCGATGGAAAAGCACCGATGTTTGCTGTGGGCTAATCCATTCTACTGCTATGGACATCATTACTGTAACATGATTCCCAAGCTGTAATCTACAGTACACTGATGACGGCTTTGTGAAATTTGACACCACAGTTGTATGGGACGTGACTGAGAGGCTTTCACATGTGTAGAGAAGATCAAACTGTAGTATATTATGAAAGTTGCACTTCCGAGGACAATCACAATCCAATTTGCTCTCTGGGCTGCAACTCGCCTGTCTTTATATGCCTCTGATAGTGAACTATATACCACATGCAGGCAGATTTTAAATCATGTTAAGTCAAAGAAATGGGAAGAAGTAAAGAGTTCCAAATATACATGTTGTGCTGTATATTCAATCAATGTAGAAAAATGACACATTCAGCAAGCCAAGCATTCGGGAAAGCAGAATACATTACCCCTCATATTAGATAGCAAAGTAGTTGGTTTGAATTAACCCCTTCACTGACAACAGAAGAAAAGCTTGGATGAACAATAACAGGCAGACAAAACATAACACATAGATTATTCCTCTTCAGCACGGTCACAACAAAAGTGGGAGAGAAGGAAAGTGGCGTTATTAGTGGCAGGCTGCCCTCACAATGATGCATCACTTAGCGAGAATGAGTCGGAAATATATAATAAAATGCAGGAAAAAAAAAAAAAACCCACTTAAAGCAGACTGATAAACAAATTGAGCACTCAACACACAGAGGTCAACACGGCACAGACTGTTTCTACCAGGAGGGAACGTAAATCAACACGCCAGAGCTGAACCGCTTCTCAGAATAAACTGCGTGCAACTGTATCATCACTGTCGTCTTGTTTAATGTGATACGCTGGGCCACTCAGTGTTCAGACGTGCATTGCTGCAGCAGAAACACGAATGGCGCTGCAAAGCAAATCATTTGGATTAAATTCGCTGTCAGCATAAATCAGTTCTGCTCAAACTGCAAAGCATGCACGATAAATATACTTTACACAGACAGATTCTAGGTAGGTATTTGACATATTTATCAGTACAACCGCTTGTGTTTCAGCAGAAGCTGTTCAAGTTAAAGTAACAAACTCACTTTATGGAGAAAGATGAGACTCCTCTCCAGGGTGTCAAATAGTCACGCTTTGGGCTGGGCGATGAACTGATGAGACTCATCTTACTCCAGAAGGGAGCATGTTGTTGCTTTAAAGCTGCTGTAAGTGATATCTTTTTAGATAAAAAAAAGTGTTTAATATTTATATATCTCTATGTTGTAATCACCATTACAGAGAGGTCAATAACCCATGTCACTCCTCCTCCTGCTCGAAATGTTCTGGCACTCCCTCCCACTTTAACAAATCAGGACAGAGAACTCCTTTCCTGTCCTAACTAAAATGAGGGTTAGCTTGCAGCAGATTTAACTAAGCCAAAACGTGTAAGTATGACAAAACATTTTGGTTAACTAACTTGAGAAAAGAACTAAAGCTAACTATATCCATAATAACACATTGTGACCTTCTTAAATGCTGCTCCTGAAAAGTATTGCACATCTTATAATAAAACATTAAAATAACACAGGGCAAACAAACCCACTTTAGAGATTAACAATACAAAATACTGTAATAATTAGTTATTAAACATAGCTAATATTCACATGAAGGCCAACTATTAATTAAACATTTACTGGAGAGGTTCTAGCCTTTTTTAATTTGCCATCCAGATCATTACGTATAAGAAAAACACTTTTTAAAGGTGCAACATTAATTAAGATTACTAAAATAGTGTGATAGTCGGTCGGTAAACAAAACGTAACCCCGGTGCTCTGAGCTCCCAGTTCGGGTCAGCTGCACAGCTAGCTGGGCTAATTAGCTAATGGCAGCCGCACTTGGCAGCTACACTCAGCAGCAGTTACCGGTTACTCTGGTGAAACCGTGCACCCCTATTTATGTATATATGTCTTAAGGCCAGTTATACATATTGCACCTTTAAAGTGAGAGCTTCCGTGTCAGATTTAAGTTGCTAATTTCTTGGGCCTGATGACTACTTTCTGGAACCTCTCCTCGCCCGAGACGCACGACACACTCCGGTCTGAGGTCTGAGAAACTCCAGGCTGTTACTGCAGTCAGACAAGCTGCGATAACAGCCGGCCTTAACAATGAGCTCCACTCACACAGCGACCAAGCATTTGGCTAAGGCTGAGCACAGGCAGCATGGAAAAACACATAAGAAAGTGGTAAATTATCAGCCGCACCTTTCTCTATCACCCTCAGCTTGATGTCCTTGGAGACGGAGACTGACGGAGTGAAGAAGTCAAACTCAAACTCTCGAAGTACGATGCACTCGTAGACGCCGCTGTCGTTGAAGGTGACATTTTTGATTTCGATGGAGACGTCCTGCAGGTCCTGGCTCCCTCTCCAGGTCAGACGGCCCTTAAATGGTCCGTCCAACTCAATCGGGGATTCGTCCACGTACTTGTATATCTGACAGAGAGGAAAGGCATGCAGACATGTATAACATAAACACACTTAGTATGAGCACATGTGTCATGTCAAATATACGACGGCAGCAGCAACCTACAGGAGTCTTGTCCTCTGCGATGTCGTCTGTGTTCGGCATGAAGAACCACTGCACGGTCGTCTTGGGTTTGATCTCCTCCCTCCTCAAACAGGCGATGCAGGTCAGCATCATGGGTTTCCCCAGGACCGCCTCTGTAGCCGACGGGACTTCCACACATACTGGCTGGCTCAGGTGGACTGGAGGAGCATGAAACGGTCACAGGCGTTTAGTACAGCAGCCGGCCTGATGGCAACTCTGTCAACATGTTCAGCTCCAGTCAAGTTGTTGACATTACTCGGGTGTTTGAGCTGCACCGTGCAGACTTTGACACTAGAAGGCTGTTATCACACACGCACACATGCTGAAGGGTGAAAGCCTATTTGCGCTCACCTCAATATCTGAGTGTAAGGTGGCTAAGTACTAGATGATTTTTTTTTTGACAGCCCATCATGTTCACATGTTTATGTCGACAGGTGGTGGGGGGGCGTGAAGGTTTTGTAGTTCATTCTCCTGAACAACTGTTTGTTTTGTCTTGTTTTAAAATGAAAAAAAAAAACAAAAAAAAAAACCTAACAAAACAAGAAGATAAAACGGCTCCATACAGCATGCCTGACGTAATCCAAGTCTCTGGAAGTCCTGGAGACACTGTAGCTGCCAGGCTAAAAGTGTTAGCGCACCATGTCAAGTGGACGGCCTTGCTTGAATGCACACTTTTCAGACCAATTTGGGCTCTCAGGGCTTCTGGGGACATTAATTATCCTGTGCGAGCTGTGCGGAGACATTTTATGGTTTTGTTTTTTTTCAACACTTCAAAACAAGTTGCCGTCGACTTCGGCTGTTGAGGAGAGAGGACACTGCGACACCATTTTGCCGTGAAGCTCCCGCAATGTTTTTTTTTCCCGCAATGACTTTTCATTAGCATGGGGGTGAGGAGATAATGGCTGAATTTTCATTTCTGGTTTAACCTTCCTTTAAGTGGGGGAGAACATTTAAACAGTGCGCTGCAGCTGTTTCACTGTTTGACATCTCTTCTAACACCCACAACTGAACCTGAAGTTTCCTCAGACTACATTCACAAGTCCATCAAAGATAAAATCAGCTGTCAATCTTGTACAGTGACATTTTCAGCCTTCACCCAATTACTTTTTCTTAATCTCTATTAACAAGATCATGGTCACAGTGGTGGTCAAGAGGTTGTGGAAACCTGTGCTTACAATGAATCCGACGTTGAGCCAGACAGCTCAGTGAGCATTGAAAAAGGCACAAATTCAATTATTCGGCTCCGCGGGCAGTGGGGAGACTCGAGTCACAATACTGATAGCAAATCCGAGATTGTCCAGGCCAGTAAGCACTAATGACGGCCTCTGCCCATCATTATTAGCTGGCAGAAGGAGGGATAAAAAAAAAGGGAGGGAGGGTGGCCGGTGGTGTTGGATGCAGGGACTGTGGAAGGAGTGATTGAAAAAAAAATAAAAGCATTAAAAGAGAAAGAATAATTACAGGGAAAAGGATTATAAACACAGAGATGGGATTTCTTGTGAAGGGGCAAGAGAGGCAGTATAATCTCAGTGAGCTCGCCACATGGACGTCTTTGTGTTGTGTGACTGCTGCCCTGCTGGGTCCTGGTGCTCTTATGTAACCCACAGCCCCCCCTGGGCAGACAGTGACAACATCGATTCCATCTCATCCTTTTTTTTTGTTTTCCTTTTTTTCTCTCTCTTTTCACCGAGGGGCTCATGCAAACACATGGAAAAAGGGGAGGGCGTTGGAAGCAGCGAGGAGACAAGAGAGCGGAGGGAAAAGTGGAGAAAGGGTAGATATATAGCGTAACCCTGCTGTCCTCTGCTCAGTGGCTGCATTGATTTGTCTTTAATGCTGACAGCAGTGAGCGCAGCTGAACCTGTTTTGCAGACTGGGGGTTTAGAGGGGAGGTTCACGTGGCACCAACAAGGCCTGCCGCCGGTGCATCCATGGGGTGAGACATGCGACAAACAAACAGTACACTTGACATCTTGCCATATTTCTTTATGTGCTTACCTGCAAAAAACAAAAGCACCAAAGTTTGCAGATGAACTCTGGTGTGAGTTATCATATTAGGCTCTTTCTTGGGGCTGCTGGTGGACAGTGTCCCTCTGACTTGCAGGAGTGACCCTTGAAGTTGTGTCAGGAGTGAGACAGGAGAGGAGGAGGTGCTGAGATGACTTCAGGACCACGGACAGCGCCTCTCCTCGGCGGATGAGCGCGCAGGTGCGACTGAAAATCCCCAAACTGTCTTCTTCTTCAGAAAAAAGAAAAAAAAAAGAAAAAAAGAAAAAAGATTTTTTTTTTCTTTTAAGAATGGCACGATTTCAAACTATAGAAAGAGTTGCGGAAGTCGTCACCCGCTCATCCATAAACAGGAGCCTTCCTGCTATCCCCCCTTCTTGACGCGCCAGTCATCATCTATCTAGACGGATCTCAACTTCACCATCCCCTCCACTCGGCGGAATACATAAAATAGTTCCTCGTCCCGAACTGCTGTCATCCACTCCGGATCCTTCCAGAAAAGAAGACAAAAAGAAAAAAGAAAAAAAAAAAACAAGCGAGGAGGAGGAGGAGGAAGAAGAAGAGGAGGAGGAGGAGGAGGAACCTGTGGATTCTCACAAGCCGATCCAGTCAGTCACTGTTTGTTGCTCACAGACGCTCAGCGGCGGCGGCAGCCCTCCTGCAGCATGACTCCATTGATTGTTTCAAGTCTGTTTTCCTCCATTAAAGATGACTGATGACATTTCCCAGCCGCGGTTCTCTGCCTTTGTTTTTTTCTTCTTTTTTTTTTTCTTTCTCCCAGCAGTCACTTTAGCGTCGGCAGAGCGAGGCGGGTGGGGGGGGCGCGGATACGCATGCGTGAGTCACTCCCTCCTACTCCAGTCCACAGTGAGCATGAGCGCCTTGTTGTCATTCAGAGGGAGGCCGGGCCCGGCGCGTCGTGTCAGGCTGTTTGCTTCTGACTGCAGGAGCCACACAAACACCCGCGAAACCCGAAACCTCGTGCAAATCACTTCATTAGAACAGGTGAAGGCGCAACTCAGCATGTCACGTGTTATGTAATCTGGTTGAGCCTGATCATAAGGTTTGTTAAACATCGGTGCGCTCGCATTGTTCCCCGTTACCTTTAACTCTACAGTGTGTGTTCTGGTCTGGCTCTGTATACTCGGAAGTCGTGACGGATCCATGTCCGTGGCTTCCCGCAGCGATGAAGCTGATCAAATACTGTGCAGGACCCGAGCTGCTAATCTAATGATCTCCTGTTCTCTGCACTGAAAAGGGCCTGACCTTTTCCTGCCATATACTGTCTATAATTGGTACAAACCTGTCTACGCTCCAACAACGATCTTCTCTTCCTCCCCTCATCCTTTAATTTGCGCAGTTTAGTTTTGTGGGGATGAAGTTTTAATCAGGAGGGAAAGATCTTCATTGATTTTTTTTTTTTTCATGCCTTAACAAACTGTCTTTGTTTCCATGACTGAAGAAACAAAATAGACAAACTGATCTTCAAGAAAAACACAATTTCATACTGTTTATATGTGGCGGACCCTGCCACCTTTCCGGCAGCTTGTTTATACACTGGTTTGTATTATTATCTTATATTAAAACTCAGAGTTCAAATATTAATATGAATATGAATATTGCACCTTTAAAGCCACACGTTTATATTTTTCATTTGGACATATTAAAGCAAAACATGCTTGTGTTTTGTGTTATTTTGAGTTAAGGTGGGTTATAGAGTAGTTCAAGAATCTATAGGACTGTAAAACCAAAATTGTTCCCAAACAAGCTACATAGTGCACCTTTAGGGTATAAGCAATGCTAAATGTGAGGAATAAAGATGAAATCTTTTCACTCACGCAGTCTAATGATTCACTGGCTCAGGTAGGGAAAAGATTGAAACCTTTTCCTGTCCATCACACCCACACAACCTGCAGCAGAGAGGACTGAAGTGACTGCTGAACAGTGTAATTATATCACTTTTTTTTTTTCCTTCCTCTGGCTGAAAGCTGCAGCACTTTGACAATCTTGTAAAGGCTGAAAAGATGTGATGAGAATGCAATGAAATGGCCGAAACACCGAATACACCCATTGCTTTTTATTCCGACTCCCATCCAATTTGAATATGAATGTAATATTAATATACAATTTCCTCTCTTTCACAAATCTCTATTTTCTTCATCTTGCACGATGGGCTGTGCTTCTTTTAAAGAAACCCTTTAAAAGATCACTGATTATATGCTCAAATACCTCAGGTTCGTCTTTTTGGTGTGTTCACAAGAAAGGAAACCGACTTTTTGATTATTCAGCGTCTACATTCAAAAGAATATAAAACCATCTTTAATATGCGAGAGGAAATGTCTCAGTAATCCAACTGCCATGCTCCTCTGTATCTATATCTTGGTCTATATGTCACATGCTAAATTCTTATCTTTCCTTTCAAATGTTGTTTGTTTTTTTTCTTCCATCCACCATGTTTCCAAGATGCACGCCAAGAAATCCGGATTACCACGACGTCTGATGTTGTTATCTGTCAACTCTGTGAAAGAACAGAGGAAATAGGTTATGGGAATAGGTTGAGATGAACCACGTGACATCCTCAAGCCTGAAAGAGTCACGATAATCTCACTTTGACATCACGGCATTTAATCTTGCATCCATTGTATCTGGAGTAGCGAAAGGATTATTCTCTGGTATCATAGCAATCAGGGAGGGAGGTTTGTATTATATTTTTCTTTTAAAATGGCTCAAGGGAAAAAAAAATATAAAACTATACATTGCTTTGCTTTTTTTTTTTAATCTGTAAACATGAAAAACTGTTAGAGGAGTAAATCCACTGGTATTCCAGTGGTTACTGGTGCAGATTTTGATGCGAAAAGAACGGCAAAGAGAGGCAGCTGAGTGCACTCTTGTGTTGCTGTCAGCATCAGCAGTAGGCTGGCACTCTGAGGGAGCGGACTAAATATGGCAGGCCTGGTTGAACCACATCCTGCAGATAAGGAAACCATAGCAACAGTAATGCAGTGCCATGGCGACTACAGGAGGAGGCCCGCTTAGCGACAGACTCAGGACGACAACACGAGCCTGCTCTCTTGTTCACAGGCTTCCGACGTGTTTGACTCACTGTCTTCAAATAGAGGAAAAAGGTGAATAAATAATGTGTTAACATCCTTCAAGAGATGTCGCTCCGTGGTCAGAGCTGAGAGCTTTAAATAGAGCAAGTGTGTCTGTAAAACAGGAGAGCAAGAGGACAGTTTTGTGGGGTGAGTTTACGGGGAAACACAGCGTTAATCAGCAGTTTACATAAGGGAGTAAATAATTAAAGTGACTGTGTGTATAAACAAGTGGGTTAGATGGAGTGTGTGCACATGTATGTACTGTACACATCATTGTGTGTGTGCGTGTGTGTGTGCTGTGCCCCTTGAGGATGTACTGCACACAACAGATTTCCAGGGATTTGGAAGGATTTCAAGATTATAACATGATTACAGCAGACAGCCACGGGTAAATCATATTGGAAACTGAGATGTAAAGGCTCATGTGTGGCTCGCCGGAAAAACCTCCTAATACGGGAGTTTACTTATCTCTGTAAACATCTACAGCCTGTAGGTATTCCTGCTCCATCTGTGTCTGTACACACCGCACTGTGGCGTCAACATTCAGTGCGTGTACATACATATGTGTTGGAGCTGCCGATTGAGTGTGACATAACACAAGACATAAGGTGATGTGCGAAGTTCCATTGCCGTCTTCACTGTTAACCAACAACCGTAGAGAGATGAATGGACGCCTCTTCCGGTGGAACACCATACGATCTTTGTTACATATTTTAAACAAAAAAAGGTAGTGAATGGCAAGAGATCGTGTTTGGATTGTTCTGTGAATATAACACGTGATTTTTTTTTTTTTCAACTAGAGAAAGTTTGTCATAAAACTAATGAAATGTGATGTGATGTCATCTCGTTTAACCCTAACTCACATAGCTGCATTTATCAATACCCTGCTTGACCCCTAGACAAGATGTAACTGCACAGCAGAGTACTGGCTGCTGCCTGTATGCATACTCGGCTCCGCCACTGCAATCAAGCCTATTAGCCACAGCTGACTTGGCTGAAACCGACTGATAACGCTCAGCTTACGCACTTTCGCAACAATTTACCCACTAAGTATCTAGACAAGATTTGATATTCAACTAACCCTCCTCACAGAATGCCTAAACACTGAATCTACAATTTCTTCTGGCACACCAGCTGTAGTTTCACAGCTTCTTACCCCGAGACAAAATGTAACTGTATACACAACACATACATTGTTTATAACTTGACAGCATCTTCCCTCTATCATGTACTCTCATCTCTTTCACCAACTCAAAATCAACAAGGCACAGTACGACCCTTTGACCACTCAGTTGTTTTTGCTCTATGTGCCATTATTGCTGTCTTGTCCGTCACAGGAAGAAACAAACAGTGACAGCTTTTGTCTTTCCCATGCTCAAATAATATTACTTGATTTTTTTTTTTATTTTGTATTCAAAGGCATATCGATCAAACTGGTGTTGTTTATTCATTTCAAAGAATGGCTTTTATCTGTAGTCCTCATACATATGAATATACGGGACGTGCATATACTTAAGCAAACATCACACAAAGAGCACTCTTCCTAAAAATAACCCCCATGTTGATCTAAACAACTAGAGCAAGCATAATGTTGCAGCACTGCAGATCACCACTTCACACGCACATCGCTCCAGAGCAGCACATCATGGAGATACATGATGCCTTGTCCCACTGCGAGGCAGACGCACAGGCCAGATCAGTGGCACATAACAGCTAATCTAATTGATAAAGGAACATAATCTTAGGCAGCCACTGAACCACACCCCGCATAAGCACACAGTCACACACACACACACACACACACACAACCGCAGGGCACTGCCAGATTCAACCCGAGGGACTTGGCACAGAGCTTGAAGCTAACACTGATAGTAAGTGAAGACTTGTTCCATCTGACCTTCTGATTTGGCTCACAGCCCCCTGTAGGAATACTCAGTTTCTATTATAAGACCCAGAACCCTCTTGCATCAGTCGAGCAGCGTAGACTTCTCTTCTGCAGCAGATCAAACAGGACTTCGAATTCAGTTGCTACTTTTGCCTCCACTTGGCTGACCCTCTGGTTATAGAGAAACCTCACCACACTGACAAAAAAGAAGCTTGGAGAAGGAATGTTAGAGGACCTCGTGCAAAACAGAGAAAAAAAGAGACCGTTTTCACAGTTTAATATAATATTCATGAGGACGTCTACACAGGGGAGAGGTTGTTGTGAGCAGGAGTCGATTCATAAGCAGGAGTGTCACCGTGCGTTCACACAGCTGAAGTTTATTGTCTTAATTAGAATATGGTAATGAACAGAGCCGGTGTTAGGCCAGTATTAGCTCCTGAATAAGAAACTATTTGGACAAAGGGATGGACTGTGTCACACAGTTGCTTGTTGCCAGACATTATTTCTGGCCAGGGATCACAGATAATTAAAGAAGAGCACAGGCGAGTTGTTTAAAAGCTGGTGCGAATTAGGACGGAGGTCACTCGGATCATTCCTCGACAAACAAGAAAGAAGATCACACCGTGCGTTGTTTACCGAGCTATTCTAGGCTGAGCATGGAGAAGGACACAATAATAAAAAATGGCTTTGTATTGCACTGTTCATACAAAGATGCAGTCCAAAGTGCTTTAAGGATACAGTGTGTTTAAAGGTCTTTGGCAGTACTACTGCTTATGTGAAAAAAGTAGTATGAAGCCTTTATTGGCTCAAGAGGAAGCTACATGTAATCTGATAAATTGCTTCCATTGATGTCACTCATAGTTGCATTGTGGGTAATGTAGGTACCAGGTTTTAAAAAGCAGTCCACTGGATTCAAATTGCACGATTATAACACTATTGGAGTCATTACAGAGAGTTTAAAATAAAAATGATTTTACCTTTCACCTATTCCACACATTTGTCTTCTTTCCAAAACATCCACCTCCCGCCTATATTACCCACAATGCAACTTCAACACTGAGTGACATTCCTGGAGGCAATTTATCAGAATTACATGCAGCTTCCTCCGGAGCCACAAAAGGATTTATACAACTTTTATTTAATACTCCCCAAGACCTGTAAACACCATTTAATATGTGTTGAGTCACCCTTTAAATAAACTGGATCAAATTGATATAAACACTAACACTTCATATAAGATTGTGATAACTGAGCATAAAACCAACAAACAAACAAACAAAAGTGTTTGAAAACAACACAATAAAACATTAATAATGATAGAAGCAAAGGCGCTACAGGAAACATGTGCATTCGCACTGGTTTGAAAGTGAATGGGCGACCAGGTATGATATATCCAACCCGAATAAATCAGAGCCTGTGACAGTCATTAAAAATAACTATCATACCTATACATAAACAGTCATTCTTCTCGCTGATTGTCTTATATATGACCTACAGAGGCATCATTATTGAATTGAGACTAATTCATATTCTATTTTAAAAGAAAGCAGCTTCATCAGACTTCTTACAGGACAATTAAGGAGCATTTAAAACAAAGTCTGTGGATGGCTTTGTAGTAAAACTGTAATTGTGACAAAGAGGAAGGAGACCTACATGTAATGGTGAGAGAAACCCACACAAACAACACATTTCTCAGCATTTATCGGCATTCCGATCAAGTTTCTGTTCAGTCTGCCCCCACATGTCATCAATATCTGTGTGTCCAATTGTATTTTCAATTGTGATCCGACTGTTTAGCTCCTGCTCTCCTGCGACGCTGAGATTCAGCCGATCTTGGCTCTCGAGCATCTGGCAGTCTGGAAAAGCATCGGGGTCGTTGCTCTGGACAGTGCCACTCGTCTGCTGCCCAGAAATATGACTCTCCAGTTTATGGTTGCCGAGGCTCTCTTCGGTTTGTTGGCTGTGACTCTGGCTAGCTAGAATACTGTCCTGCCGCTGGCCGCCATCTATGCCAGGATAATGCTTCCTGTGCTCCTGCTGAGTGGCGCTGCTGTCTGTTTGAGTACGGGCCCTTGTCCCATCTCTTGACTTGCTGTCAGGCTGCTGGCACCGTCTCATCTGGCCTAATGTGGTTTGGAGCTCATTGAGGCGCTGTGATACGTGGCGTCTCTTCAGTTCCAGCAGGATTGTTCCATTACGACTGAGGCTTGGCATGCTTGTTGGTGTTGCCCTCTGTAAAACGATAGATTACAGATAATGTATCGTAGATGATGCGTGCGAAAGGAGATAAATTGATTCATGCATGCGGTCACAAGCAGTGATGCAATTATGCAAATGCGGGCAAACATCATGTGACAAATCGACACATTTTTCTCCCAACACGAGAAAATCCGACAAAATGTCTCAGCATGTTGAAATTCGTGAGGAAATACAACGCTAAGAGCTCATTTCCAATCCTTTCAAAACACCATTACCGCTCAGATTAATTCTCCGGATTATGCAACTATATATGTAACAACCCAGCTAATTACCACAGAATGGTTGCCAGCGCTGTTCTCCCTCTCTTTCAGCCGTGTGCTCATTTGAGCTCTCTCCTGTAGCTGCAAGCTCAGGTGCAAGAAAGACTCATTCATGCGGTCAATCTCTTCCTCCACACAGGACATCTGTAATAAAGGGAAAATGGTGAAGAAGGATGAGTGCTACTCTCAGGACGGAATTAAAATCTGTGACGCTTGAGGGGTAACATACCTGCATTGGCGTCCCTTTTGGTGGTAAACCTGCAGAAATTAAACAAGACTTTTGATCCTTGATATGATATTGGGGTAAATGTCTTAATGTGTTCTGGGTAAACGTTATTTTGGGTACAAGAACCAGTGTGGCTAAACTACTTGTGAATACATTCTGAGTAAGATCTGACTTTATGATGGGGAACACTATTCTGAGTTACAAAGACTTCATTTTCAGTTAATTGGACACTATTCAAACTTGTAGTACTCTTGTTCTACCACCTATAAGACTGTGACTGGGCAAAGTATATTAAGATCTTAATGACTGCATTACTAGATAAGAAGTAATTAGGAGGTTTTGGGGGGAAAACTCTTAGTGACAGAGTAGTTGTAGAATATGGTCATGCGGAATGAGGCATTATGGGATTTATAATGACTAATAAAGAGCAAATAGACTACTAGCAATAGAGGTCGAGCGAGCTAGAGAGCGAATGTTATTTTTCTGGTTAGGATTAAGCACACATCCCCACACAACCGTACAGATTTTGTGTGAATGCAGCCAAAGTGCACGCTTCATCCTGTCTGCTGTTTGCCTCTCTGCTCTGCACGTGTATAGCCCCACCCTCGGTCAAACTGACCTTTCCATCTGGTCTTTATGAGGGACTGAGAGCGGTAGGTACATTTTTATATAGTCCAAACCCCACACTGTTTATTGACTGAAGGCAAGCTACACACCAATGCCAGGAGGATGGCGGCCAGATATGTGCTGAAACCAGCAAATACCAAGAAAATGTGAAAATACAGGCATAGGATTGGGTCTCTGCAGATACAGACACCGCTAAACACCTCTAGTGGGTTATATGTCTTGATTGAGAGATATTGTATGAGTCTGAGTGTTGTTTTGTTTTAGGGGAATCATAATATTGCCTTTGATAGCATGTATGTGGAAATGTGGAAATGCCACAACAACTGAAACATCCATCCACGCAGCCATTATCTTTTTGACTTTTCAGGGTCATGTGGGGCTGGAGCCGATGGCAAGGTACCGTGGCCAGCTACAATTGAAACACTTAATTGTAAATGATAATTGTTTACCTAGCCAGAGACCAACCTCCTGTTGCCAACAGTATAGCTTCAGTCAGTAATCATCGGCGTGCTGTCTTTCAAGTCATGAACCATGTGTACTAGGATATTGGGTCATTCTTCTTGAACAAAAGCTCTTTGGAGGTGATAGAGGTGAAAATCGACTCTTTTGCTCTACAGGGCTCCCTGTAATGGTGTAATGATATCTACATCCTTTGTGACTGAGGAGAAATGGAACAGTGTCTGACTTTAACACCTTATCTCACTATTACATGTGTTCATTAGTTCATCTGAGTGCATTATTGTTGTGAAATACGGGAATGTCATGGGTGTTTTTTTACAAGACAGCTTGCCGATGCCGTTACGGGTCAGTGGCTCAGGGGCGGAAAATTGTGGTTTGAAAGCATTCGAACAATCGTCATGTAGGGAGGAAAGCGTACAAGGCTGCTGGATAGACCTTAATAGGATTTCTATTGATCAAGAGTCAGGAGTTAGTGCTTCAAACAGAAGGGTTTTTATTGCGGCATTAACCGTGAATGTCAATTTTGTATCAATGATCCAGCTCATGAGTGGTGATGAATTTTAATGCTCAAAGCACTTGTGTTTTTCTTTCTTGCATGTATTTTTTTTTTTTTAACAGTTTCCATATTTACATAGTTTGTAGTAAGAGATACATAGTGTCAGATAACTTCCTCTTATTAGAAACACACCATTGTTTTACCTGTGTTTCTGTCCTCGGTTGAACGCTGTTTGAGGTCTGCAATGAGCTGCTCCAATTTGAAATATTTGTATCTCTCAAGTCTAAAATCGGAAGATAAGCAGGTAAGTTATTTGACTGCTTGAATTTGTTCAAAGGACATACTATTCTCTGCTGTACGTTGTATCTTTCTCACCAACCTGCTAGCCAATAGGTGCTCAGTGAATTGCGCTTCATCGGGAACTCTAATGTTGAGAAATTCCTCAACTAATGCACCATGCCGCCCCTCTGAGGCGTCTAATTTTGGCTGTAAAAAAAAAGAAGCATAAAAAGTTATTTGTCCGTACTTGTGCAGTGTGAGTATGATGTGCGAAGCTTAAATAGCTCCTACACACCTCTGCTGTGTTCCGTTTGAAAGAAAAGTTGAACAGCTGAAGGCTTAAAGCTGAAATAGCCTCATGGAGGGCTTGCATAAAGCTCTGGGATTTAGATCCTAGATTTAAAAATAAAAAAAAGACAACAAATATCATATTGTTTCCAAAGAAGATTATATACTTGGTGCTTTTAAAGATGATTGCAAAACCGTGACACATCATAGGGTCTGGGGAATCTGATTACCTGATGCTATGTGTGCCATGGATTGCAGAATAGTAGCGACGAAATGTCCCACATGCTGAAGCTTTGCCTCCGACAGATAAAGGATTTGATTGGTGGCGTCAAAATAAAAGTCCCTTGAACAGTGTGCCAACAGAGCCTCATTAGAGGCTAGAGAAGATGCAGGGAGGGACTTGGCCAGCAGTAGAAGCACAGAGGGGAACAGGGGGCAGTTTGCAAGTGACTGCATCACTTGGCAACCGAAGAGGAAAACTGCCGAGTGTTGAGGTGAGAGGTTGTCCAGCGCAGTTGGGATTAGTTTCCCATCACTGCTCTCCTGGACACAATGCTCTACAGCTGCTAAAACAGATAGAAAATTGTCTATCTTAGGCTTCATATTTACCATACTTGATTATGGGTTCAACTGCTCCTTATAATGGCTTGTATTGAGACTTTCTGTACCGCTGTGGAGATGCTGATTCAACTCAGCCGTGGAGAGGTCCTGTAAAGACTGCTGGATCTCCTGCAGGGTCTTGAACAAAGGAGATATGCTGACCAGTTTGGACAGGTCGTGGTCACTCAGACAAGGAGCTGTGCTCTGTACATGCAGATGGACTGGAGAAGACAGAATCATCTCACTGTGGTGATATAACATGCCGATGCTCTTGGAAATGCAACAAACCTTGACACGGATGTATTCCTTACCTGGTTCATGGGGAAGAGCTTCTGCTTTGGTCATATTTAACGATGAAAACTGAGGACATCAGTTGAAATCGGAAATGACTCTCGACTGAATTATTACAAAATATGCTGCAAACAGAAAACTAGGCCACAGTACCTGTGTGTAGCACGTGTTGGTGTCACCGTGGTGTGTGTATCCAGCTTGCCGCTCACATTCCCTACCATCATGAGGACCCGACTGACAGTACGGGCGAACAGGCAAATCATGGTTCTGCCAGGCTTCCCCAGTCAGCCTACACAGTAGAGCTTCCACTGACCTGAGAACAGCTCCAAGCAACGCTATCGAAGCCTCGGCTGGGGTGATGGTGACGAGACAAAAACATTTAATAAAAGATGGGACCGTTTTTTTTAGCCAACTTCCTATGTTCCCCGTGTCCTCAGCTCATATGCTCCAATGTACCCAGGGTCTTAAGTTGTCAAAGCCATTCCAAGAGTCCTAAATTCCCATGGTTCTATGTTCCCAGGGTCTTAAGTTACCAATATCCTATGTTCCCAGGGCAGGGCCCTATTCTTGCAGGGTGCGAAGTATCCAAGGTCTTATTTTCACATGGTCAGAAAGTTTCCAGAGTCCTAAATTCCCCAATTTATGTTAACACAGATTAACCCTACTACTGTGTTCAGGCCGAATAGCAACAACTATAACCAAAAGCATAAACCCAGAGCGGGAAATGCAGAACCTTGGAAACAGAGGGCTGTGGGAACATAGGAACCTGGAAGAGCACATAAGAAGAACTGGGGAGCATAGGGCCCATTTTCATGTTCCCATTATGTAAATGTTCGTATGTATCTGGGGAACATTTCTTGAACCATCTTGGTTGTATAATTCAACGTGGCTGCCATTTTCTTTAATAGAAGAAGAAATTGTTTTTCAGCTTGGTTCCTTTGATGAAATCGCACACTATGTCACCATTGTTCATTATTTACCGTGTGCATCTCTTTCTCCTGCAATGCTGTTAGATGGTTTATCCCTCAGTGCATTATGGACCAGCAGCTCCTTAAGATGACTTAGCTTTTTATTATCCATATTTTCAAAGACATTCTGAAAGAAGAAATACAATTTTACGTCTTTTTCTTGTGACACTTGAGTCACACATTTTCAATATTTGATATATAATGGCCAATTCTTTCCACACTACAGTTAAACTCACCTTGAGGGTTTCAGTCTGCTGACAAATGTTCCTATAAAACTCCTGCGTGTCTTTGCGGTGTCGGGCAAGTTGTGAGGCTATGTGGAGGTTCTGATCCTCTAGTTTGTCGTACAGAGTCTTCACGTTGAACTCCTCTAAATCACAGTAGCCTGACACACTTCCTAAATGGGAGCAGTAAATGTCAATGGCGTGTAAGTTAGAAATGGGAGGAAATCAAGAGAACAAAGCCTCAGTGTGCCATCCTTAAGAATTAAGGAGATACACTTGTGATGAATAGCTGCTCCTCGAAATCAAAAGCTCCCCTCACTTGGCTCCATAATGATTCGGTTGACCATCCATCCGGGATGGCGCATGCAAAGGATGGTAAGTACTTGAATTCAAATTGCACAGAGACTATCTAGATAGTTTGAGATAACAGCACAAACCATTAGTGTGTGATATTAGCCATTATTTTCTTTATCATCGATCAAATGGGGGAATAGGCTGTTTGCTGCTACCTGGTCATGCGTGGTGGTTTCATAATGACTCGGCCAATGGACAGTTAAACGGCTTATCAAACCGCATGAATAATGCACTAAGCACTAAGTGAGAAACATTAAAGTCAACTCCAGCTCATGGTCATTTCAAATGTTATTAACGCCAGTCAGATTGTTTGTTTTTATTGAAACCTTCCTGGAAACATTTCCAATGATGAAATTATGTGCAAGTTGTTGAAGAAAATGCTCAAATTAGTGTTTTTTATTCATTGAAAGTAAAACATGTTTGCAGTAAGTTATGACTGAGAAACACACACAAGGCTATAAATGGCTACATCTGTATAGAACCTTTATCCAACGTGCTTGACAAGGACTTTGAGCTACCACACAGAGTGCAGTGGGAAGGATTTGGGCTTCAGTGTCTCGCCCAAGGATACTTCGACATGTGGACAGGGAGGGGGTGGAGAGTGAACGACCAACTCTTTGATCAGTAGACACCCGCTCTACCTCCTGAGGCACAGCTGCCCCCACACAGGCCGTCTATAGTCGACCCTCATTATAAAATCCCCTATACTATGTGCTTTGTGGCCATTTTAGCATACAACATAATATAATTCACAAGATCATTTCCGAGGACTCTGCTGGCAAACTCACTGCAAACTCCACCACACCCACTGCACACACCATGACTTCTTTATATCGCTACCCTAAGTTTTAAGGGGGTTTGATCATGTTTCTGGAGGAGGGCTCTCATCAACAGGGTCAGAAATGGTGATCTTACCTCCTTTTGAAACAGCAGGCTCCTCAGCTTCTGCTCCCTCTCCTACACCCCTACTGCCTAAGAAGTCTCCTAGACTTGGAACAGCTATGCTGAAAAACAAACACACAGTTACATTTTTATGCAGTTAGTTGACTAGTAGATTAATGCTGTTAACCTCACTAGCCTGCACCAGAAATTCTAGTCGGTTAAACATTACATTATATATTTTTATATTACATATTGACATCTTGGGCACCAAAATGTTACGCTTTTTCGAGTTAAATGCTGCTCCATAAAAAACGAGCGTCCGTTAAACTCTTTTTTGTGACTAAAATATTGTTTGTACTTTGCAGACATTTTTTTCAGTGTTCAAAATGACAGTTTACACTGTGCTCAGTTTTGAACTATTGTTTTCTTACTTTTAGACTTGTTGACCCATCTAAAGTTAAACCTTAGTTAAAAAAATGTAATAATAATTTAAGACAAATTAGCTGTTACCAACATCGTTGGAAGGGTAAAGCTTTAAAGTCCCTGAGGGGGAATTTGGCTTGCAGACAGCAGTCAATAATAAATACAATTAATGAAAAAACTTGCATATGCAATATACTACACAAATAAATGAAGAGAGGTAAATGTCACCATCACCAACAACCATCTTATTGTCACTTGTCACCAAAACAACTGGATGGATCAGTGGAAAAATAATGAATACGTGGATAAATGAAAGAAAAAAGGAAACGGCGTACCGTATCACATCCACAGCTACACACAGGCCAAATGACATTTTGTTTAAAAAGTACCTGGATGAATGAAAGACATCATATATCTGTTTGTTGTACCTCGTGGAAGGTAAAACATCTGCTTTGATGGAAACAAATTAAACTATTACAAAGGGTGCTTGTAGTCCAGCAACATTGCCTGGGCTTTCTGTGTAGCTATAGCTATAGATCATTTAAATGTCTGCTGGTCTTGTGCTGTCATTTTAAATGATGATACACACTTACTAGGTGCTACTAGGACCCCCAACATTAGTCTCCTGACACATGGATAATACACACAATCAGGTCTAATGTCAAGCCAACACACCTTTCTCCACTGTAAACACTATCCACAGGACAGAAGGGCTCCCCGAGGCTGCGCCACTTTGGCTTTGTCCTCCACTGGGAGACAAGTTTTACTTTGCCAGGTCGCAGGACAAGCACTGTGGTGGTCACAACCACAACAACAACCAGCAGCAGACTCAGGATCCCTGCACACAGTTAATATTGTGTCATGATAAACACAAAGCAGGGAGGTAACTCATTATATTCATGTACAGTAATGCATGATAAAACATGGGGTGGACAGTAAAGATACACACCTGCTATCACTCCCCAGTCAGGTAGAAGGTTGAGTCTGTGCTGCTTGACAATCCCATATTTGACCAGCTGTACCGGGGTCATGGGCTGGAAGACTGAAGCCCGACGGTCACACTCTGTCCCCTCCTCGCTGACCACCACCACCATAGTCCACTCTGGGACAGCGCTGTCCACAAACACGTACTTGCCTGTGTCTGAAAACACGTGAGCAAACCTGAGAAAAAAGAGGGGACAGATACGGTCACAAAGTGGGGTTTCAAATTATCAACACCCGAGTCTCTACCTTTCAGTAAAGCCTCAACGCTACCTAGTAGAGTTGAAGTTTGTCTGCATCATGAGTATCTGCAGACGTCTGAAGGCACCAAAGTCCCAGCCAGGGTTACTGTTAAACAGGTGGTCTTTCTGATACACTGGGAAGTGGCTGAGACGACGGTCTACAGGACATAAAATAAAGTTAGTGTGAGATTAAGAAAAATAAACCACACTATCATGACACGACCAGCATTCGAGTAAAGTAAACCGGTGACACCTGTGTGGTTGATGGTGAGGTGGAAAATGAGCATGTCACCAGAGGACAGACAGGCAACGGGGTTGGGCATACGAGGAAGGACAGATACATCGGCAGCATCATCATCGTCTTCTGTTTCTCTTCTCCTTCTGGGTTTTGTATTTAGGAGTTCGATTGGTTCTGAGTAGAGGTATATCATTGTTAAATCAGTTACATTCTGCTGTTATATCATGCTGGATACAGAGAGCAAGTGTGTTGAGAAGCAATTTAAAAAAAGAATGGAATCAAGATGACGTGTTGGATCTCGTCACCTGACAGAAACTTATTGACAAGCTCTCTCTGTGTGGGAATCCAACCGAACACTCCTTCAGAGTCAAACTGGACCAAATGGATTGCACCGACATTCTTTGCATGGATATCTGGTCCTAAAACATCCATCACAGCCTAGAAGAAGACAGACACAAGCACAATGAGAACTCCTACTACAGCACAATACAACAGAATGCTACATAAATTCAAGAAAGAAAATGACAAGTTATCAATAGCTAATATGAGAGTTGTCGTCGCTCATTAATCTGTCGAGTATACCTTTGCATATAATAACTATGAAATAACATAACACTGCAGTAAAATGCTCCCCTCATTGGAGAGGCAATAAAGAACAACTATGAAATATTGTGTTTCAGCATTAATAACATATACAGTATATTATTCTGATTACTGAATCTGGTAACCAGTATAGACATTGTTGTAAAAGGCAGTGTCTGCTTTAAACAATTGCATTTGCATTTAAACAATTTAAATTGCAAAACATGGAGATTGTGGCAACACATAATAGTCTGAAGAGAAGATAAATGCCCTGTTTTTAAGAAGAGACTGCTGTGTTAAAATTATATTCTAAATAGGATAAAAGTGAATGCTTCTAAATATTTAATTCATTCATATTCATGAAATGATGAAGCCAGTGAGAAGTTATGAGACCAAGTAGCTATTTTGTTGAAATTCTTGCCCTATCTATCACTGTCCTCTCACCTAAATCACAAAATCTGTCAAAATATTTTTCCAGTTTTCCTGCGGAGACTGGGACTGGTTGAGACCCTGGTAAAAGCCACAGCATTGGCTTTCGTCCAAATACTCCATCTAGCTAGACCCTTGCTGCCCAGAACTAGAGAAGTCTGAGAATTCTCTCGGCTCCATTAGTACAATACCAATGCATTTAGTGTCATTGATTAGTAAGTATCAGGGAAATATGAGATGCATTATCTTGTAAACTATGGCCAGCGGCCTTGCCGTCTCTACCTTACCCTGGCCCAGACCACGCTGCCTCTTTCTTTGAGGCTGAGCAGCAGTTGACCATCTGTGGAGAACTGGGCAGAGAGCTGAGGCAGTCTGGAGAGGCAGGACGTGTTGCAGAGCTCTTCAGCAGACACGTATCGCTCACATCGGCAGCTGGGGCATCAGGATCAGACAGGAGGACAAATACTATGTCAAGCTATATTGCTGGATACTATTCATATTCATTACATCAACCATCACAAGTGTTTCACAGGTTTAAATAGCAACGTAATAGAAAAACACAATTGAGATTCACATGCCCATCTCCACATCCAGAGTTCCTCCATGTGGTCCGCAGGTGATATTACAGGAGTGGAGGGAAGGTGACACACACTCTCTGGATGCTGCCAGACGTATTTGTCCCGTGGCACACCGTCTGTTCAGCTAAAACACACACACACAGACACAGACCTTTCTGCCCATTGCATCATTCAAGATTGGAAACTATTACAGTACTTCATCCATCTTGCTTTTATTTATTTTTTTCCCAATTGTACGGAAGAAAAAGCACGATTTTAAAGTAAAATCATGGCAAACAGGAAAGTTGGAGGCTGTATTTTCCACAAGTTTGGTCATTTATTTGTGATGGTCAACACTGAGGGGTGTCAAGGTTGTTAATATGCTTCTGGGAAACTTGACAGTTCTCGGGCAGATTTTCAAGCATCCACAAATTCGAGTGCATTTCTATGAAAACTTTAGAATGGAAGAAATTCGAAAGTAGGGAGAAAAATGCTGTGCGAATGCTTTTTTATATCCTTGAAAGAATGAAATGACAAATTCAAACAGTAACAAAATATTTTAGAGTTTATCCATGTGTGTGCCTGTGTGCGTGTGTTTCAAATAAAGGTATTTTACTAAAAGGTACATCTTTTTCTTCTTTGGATAGCAAAAAATGAAAAGTTAAATCTACTACTGACCTCTGGCTGGCAGTCCAGTTCACTGTCAGAGGTGGAGCTTTTGAAATCCAGTTCATTGTAGAAGATAAAACCCGTTCTGCACAAACATGAACCATCCGAGTGCTGGAAGGCACGGTTCTTACCAATGCAGGTACAAGAAGAAGACCCTAAGGAAACAGGTGTGACATGGAGATGTCTTCCTGTAAAAAGGAACTCTTCTGAAGCTGTAACTTAACATGAATTGAGTTATCTGACGGGATCCGACCTGCTGGCGAGGTGGAGGAGCTGCCACAGGGAAAGCAGGCCTTCTGAGCAGCCAGGTGGTTGAAGGTGCCGGCTGGACATGGGTGACAGTTGCTCATTGACTCAGCGTTAGTGAGGTTACCGAAGAAGCCGGGGGGGCAGGGCATTGGTTTGGTGGTTCCCATAAGACAGACATAACCGAGGGGGCAAGGGTTACTCTTGTAGTGGTCTGTACCTGTTTGAATAAAACAAAATCCTATTTTATTTAAAGTTAGTCATGAAATAGAAAAAATACTGGGGTTAAATGTGGAATGATTTGAATTACCCGGGGGGCAGAAGTATCCTGGCGGACATGGAAGGCAGTGTTGGATCGGGGAGAGATAGGGACGATAGGTGCCCCCGTCACACTCACTACAGCAGCTGCTTTTGGATCCTCTGAGCCTGCTGGTGTTGACAGGCATGGAACCCCCTTCGCAAGACTTCATGGCAGAGCTGTTGGCCGGGCAGTAGTAGGGAAACGGACAGCTGTGGGGCACAGTAACATGGTTATTTATAAACCCACACGGTTTAGAATCAGTCCAAACCCATTAGGTTTTCCCTTATTTCACAGCTAAAGCCCCTCAGTTCAATCCCAATCTACTAACATTTTATTTTATTTTTGATTTTATGACATGCACTCACATTTGTTTGGGGGTTTGGTATGAATGGGATCCCTCGGGACAGATATATCCTTCAGGACAGACTTGAGGCTCGCCAGTCTGAGGGCCACAGAATGAGCCAGCGCTGCACAGCCTCTCCGAGACGGCACCTGGATGATGAGCACAAACTCATTACCGCAGAACTGCCTCCAGGGAGCGAGATCAAAGTAAAAGATCCAAAGTCATCATATACAGAATGTTGTCATGACTCCTGTTTGTGTTGTTCCTTGTTTCTCATTTCTGGTTTTTGGGTTTTGATTCATGTCCTTTTTTTTGTCTTGTGTTCTGTGTTTTGTTTTTCCATGTCTTGTGTCTCATGTCTTGATTTTTCCATGCCCTCATGTGTCCTTTAAGTTTCTCCTATGTTCTCCCCTCTGGCTCCCTCTGTCTGTTGTCTTGTTCCCTCCTGGTCTGTTCCTCTGTGCTCCTCCCCCTCATTATCTCACCTGGCTTCCTTCCTCCTCTCTCCTCACCTGTGCCTCGTCATGTCATTAGTGTCTGTGTATTTAGTCTCTGTGTTTCCCCTCACTCTTTGTCCAGTCATTGTTTCTGTCTGCTGGTTTCTGTCCTCGAATTCCCTTGTTCCATGTTCCTGATCCTTGCTCCTGATCCTGTTCATGCTTCTGTCCTGTTTTGGTATGTTTTGATTTTGATTTTCCCATGTTTAAGTTGAACTTTGAATTTTTGGTTTATACTTTGTCTGGCTGTTTTCTGTTGCTACTTTGTCTTGCCCTTTAAGTTGTTACTTTGCTTTTTTGCCCTGATTTTGTCTGTTTTTGGTTTTTTTGTAACAGCCTTATTAAAGCTCGCCTTTTGTTCTCCCTATCTTTGCCTCCCGAGTTTACTGCGTTTGGGTCCACCTTTCCCTTTCCATAGTTTTCCCTTTTACCCCGACCTGACAAATGTAATATACTATCCTAACATCATAAACTGTGCTGACAAACCTACCCACGGGGCACTGATAAGATGGCCTGCAGGGGATCCCCTCCACATTGGGCTTTCCTGTAGCCCGGGGATCTGGGCAGAAGGTTCCCCCTGTGCAGGGTTCACACTGGCTTGGTGTGGAAGCTCCTGGAAGGGGTCTTTTAGTGCCTGCAGGGCAGAGGATGGGGGGTCCAGACCCGCTGCACCAGAAACCAGGTGGGCATAGACTGTTGGAGTAGTCTGTAAGCCCTGGAAAATACATCACAAATATTCAACCCTTCACACATTACAACCAGAGGAGAAATACATGCTGTATTATCGTTCGCACATTGAGAGTGACCTTAAATAAAAAAAACAAAAAAAAACACCTGAACCACCAGGCTTATCAAAACGACTTATGTATTCATACAAAAGAACCAAAGAGAAGGAGACCACAACCTCAACAATATGGGTTCAATTTTCAATAATTCCAAACACTTTTGAGGGGGATTAGAAAAAAGCTTTTCCTTTATAAAACTCAACACTCAATCATGACTGTAGCCTCAGGTATCGCAAGTTTTAAATTCATCACTCTTATCCCGGGCACAGGTTCAGGCACTGCTGTGATAGTCTGTGTGTATATTGAACTTAATACAACCTCTGAAGGCTGTTCTTCTTTCTTTAAATATCCTTGCAAAATTCAACCCCACCAACAAGAGGAGTATTAGGATGTATTTTTCACTTCTAATGGCAGAATGGAAGAGGGGGGAATACATGGAAAGGACTTGTTTACATTTGTGGATGTAATTTTAGTTTAGTCTTTAGTTAGTCTTATTCAATCATTCATCTTCTATTGTGTGAGATGCAGAGGTTTCGGACCTGTGCTGTTACAGTGTGAACCAGGAGGGCATGGCAGGCAGTCACCCTTGCTGCCTGCTCCAGGTGAAGCTCGATAGGTGAACAGAGGACATGGTCTGGGTCCTGTCCCCCCATTGAAGTCACTGCCACGCAGACCGTCACAGTAATGACCGGCAGGACACAGGCGAAGGACTGGCTCTCCTGCACACAAACAATAGAAGGCTCATTAAGCACTTACACAGGCGACATTTCTGGTCCGTTAATGCTGCACGAGCCCGGGAGTAGTCTTTATTCTTAATGCATGTTTCTGATTCTCAGCTTGCGGTTTTATCTGTGATCCAAGAACTAGGATCCTGCCAGTATCTACTTATTTATCAATAGGTCCATAAAAACACTAAATATTTTCTGTCAGAGCTCAAACTATACAGCGTTCTGCCCGCTTTGGGTCTTCACAGCTAAATCGTGTATTTTATGCTGCACTTTTACCTTGTAAAAACCTGATCATATTAGCTCTTAAAAACATTTAGCTCGTACCAGGTTTACACCAGTGCTGAGGTGGGCAGGGTAAGCAGTCCTGTATGCTGGCACCTCCTGGGGAACTTCTGAAAGTGTTTGCAGGACACAACTCCGCCTCCTCTGTGCCTCCTGGACAGTAGAAACCTGGAGTAAAGAATACAAACAATGAATTCTAAATAGCTTAAGGGAAAAATGAACCCTCTGATCCCTCACATAAAATAATCTCAGAATAATGTATGAAAATCTGTGTAAATACCTGGAGGACATGGTCCAGCACACTGCATGCCCCACTGGCACTGGGTCAGGTTCAATATGGCTCCCTGAGGGGTGAAATCTGCACTCCCAGAAATACAAAGATAGCCTGCAGCACACACACCCTGGATCCTACCGGCCCTGAAGAAAATACACACAGGGTTAGTTTATCTACAAAACCATGAGATACACTGCGCAGCACACACGAGACCATTTAGAAGACAATAAAGTGTACGCTTCATTAGATAAATAGAATGACTATTACATAATTTTCACCTCCCACTTTATATCTACATTCATTATATTCATACATATTAAGGTGTTAATTTGGCTGCTCAGTGAACCATGGATCCTGAACATGATACACTCCTGCATTCTGCTAATTGTGAGTATAATTAAAGCAGAGACGAGTGTTTGCCTTTGAGCATGTGTCTGCATGTGTATGCATGAGTACGGGATGCACTTGTGCATAATAGTGTGTGTGTCTGTTTACATGAATGCCTAGTTCTTGATGTTTTTGATTAGCGCGTGACACGTGAGCACTTCTGAGAGCCTCTGTGTGCATAGGTTGGGGCCGTGACGCAGGCGGTGTACCTGCAGAACTTCCCTGGGGGGCAGGGTAAACACTCTCTCTCTTCTTGTAGGCCTCCTTGGTTTGAATGAGTGTATGTCCCATTAGGGCAGGGCTGAGGCACCATGGTGCCTGTAAAAAAAGCATTACATTAAAACAGAGACTGACAGCATGATTTATTACACAATGATTACCACAGAGGAACGTGTTTTTTCAGTGAAACACAAAACTGGGAGCACATTTTTGGTCTATTTTGCATTCTTTGTGAGGTTAAATTATGTAATACATAGACTGAATTAAAGTTTCCATCCTCTGTACTCCAAACCATCCTTTTAGAGGACCTGCAGGGCAGAATGAGTGGGGTGGGCAGGGCCATGGATCTCCCACTATGGCCTCCTCGCAGTAGAATCCAGGTCGACATGGGATGCAGCTATCTGAGCCTGGGTTGGGCTGGTACTCTCCTGTGGGACAAGGCAGGGCCAGGGCAGAGCCTTCTGGACAGTAGTGGCCCTATGAGGGTATGGAAGTGACAAAAGCGCAACTGAGGGGTGGCACTCAATGCACCAGGACATAAATAATAATCAGCTTGGCACAAGTGTCTCTAGGAGAGATACTGTGAGGAAAACAATAAAAACAATAGAAATGGGAAGGACAGGGACAGCGATTCACTGGAAGAGGGAGTATGGAGAGAAACAGAACCTCACCTTGGGACAGAGGAAGGCATAAGGAGTGGTTGAAGAGAAGTCAAAGGGGCAATAGAAACCAGCAGCACAGGGGCCACTGGGGCTGGCCAGACCCTCAGTGGAGCAGTAGTGACCTGCAGGGCAGGTAGAGCAGCTCTCTAGGGACATACCTCCTAAAACAGGAGGATAAACGGAACAGATGACAGTGAGGGGGTACAGTAGTGATGCAGATCAGACACACAAAGTACAAAATACAGGACCCCCCCCTCAAATTTGAATGCCAACTCACTCACTCATTTGCCAAGCAACCAACCAACTAACTAAAGTAATTAAATCTTCCATCCAAATCTGTAGTTAAGTAAAAGTCTGTAAGTATCAACTGCAGTAAACTATGATATACCATTATATATCATATTTTTGGGAATAATATAGCTGTATTTAATGCTGAAGATATTCAAGTTTGAGCTGATTTTAACAGTACTTGAGCAAATGCACTTTTCTACTATATCGACTACTGGATATAACAGGGTGATGTGACAGAAAATGCCACTTCATGATTTATGTAAACAGTCAGTGTACCGGTGGTGTTGCGTATGCTGCCAAGAGGGCATGGAATTGGGTAGAGGCACCCTGCTGGACAGTAGTGGCCCACGGGGCAAGGGCCATTCCTGGGGGAGTTGTCATAGCTGTGGGGTGTTGGCTCCGTGGCTCCACCTTGACAGAAATAACCCTGTAAACAAGGACCTAGAAAAAAAAATAGAATGACACCATCAGTTCAGTTGTCTGAATAAATGGTTTAACGCGTGACTGAAATAATAATCTTTGCGTCCGGTCACCTTGTGGTGCTGAAGCTCCATGTGAGCTACAGTAGGATCCAGAGGTACAGGGTGTGCAGACAGAGAGAGAGTGGGCTCCTGTCTGGTTGCTGAAAGTCCCTGAAGGGCACGGCTGAGGCAGGGCTGTCCCAGCAGGACATAAATGACCTATGAAGAGAACTTTTATCAAATATATGTTTATTGTGACTGCCGAATTTGACATTTAACTGCTGGCGAGTAATGCTGCTATATGTAGGAGGGTTAAATGATTTGGTATATACTGTAGATCGTAGTTTATTTTCACCATCCTCACCAGCCGGGCAGACAGCGGGCTCTTGAGTGGCTGAGGAGGAGCACATAGTCCCTTTAGGGCATGTTATGCAGTGGGCTGCTCCAGGGGCAGGACTATAAGTGCCAGGCTCACAGGGCGCCTCACTTGCTGAGCCAACAGGACAGCTATAGCCAGCGGGACAGAGGTAGCCATGGGAACCGTCAGATGGGGTGGGACTGCAACTGCCACCCAAGCACACATACCTATAGGCATAAACAGTGAAGGAAAAAAAAAATATTACAGATACTGCCACCAGCTACAATTAGAGAAGTTGAACAATTGGTCAGTGGGGAAATTTTGGAGAAGTTTGAGAAAAACATTGCAGTGGACATCTTGAAAATATGCGTCAGTTAAGTCCACCACAGACTTCAAATGATGTTATTACAATTACTGGTTCTGTGATGGTGAACAGTGTACATCAGTATGTGCTCAATATAACTACTCTGTAAAGGCAGAATTTCCCTGTACAACATTCCATTGAGCTTGTAATGATTCATTTGACCGCATTAAGGCCTGATTTTATACATAATCAATCAAATTATAATAAACGATCATATTAATTAATCAAATTGAGTTGGATGGAAGTGTAACCACTTCGAAGGGGTAATCAATTAGTCATAAATATTCCCAACAGCACAGATATTTTCTCTGTTTGATGAAGACAATGCACTATTAATGTTAAAACAGACCTATTTTGTTTTTTTCAGTTTTTCCCTATCCTCTCTCCCACATGAAACGCCTCGTCAGAAGTCCCGCCTTTACATCTAAACTACCTGACCGTGTCACACTTCGTATGATTTATGCCACATGGCCAGTTTGACACGTAAGAACTGATTTAGCACAGACGCTTGGTTGTTCTTAGTGGTGCTGCCTCAGGCAGGCATGAGTCATCCAATCAGAGCTAAAACAAAGCATCTCTGACGAGGGGAATACATAGCTGCAGCAGTGGAAAGTATGAGAAAACTAATGTGTTTTTTTAGCACTGAAGCATGTAAACACATTGTTGTAGTAACCTAAAATGCAATTATGAACCTGAAAAATGAGCAGGACATGTCTCCTTTAATTCAGTTACCTATACACTTAGGGTTATACTTCAAAATTATACATATTAGGCTCTAATTATTCAGAAGTAAGCACCGTCACTTGCTTAGTGAAGCATGTTTCCTGAAACAAAATGCTCATATTAAATAAATACTGGCAGTTATTCGTGTCAGACACTAAAACTAATGTTTTATTTATTGTTTTTGAATTACTTTGAATGTTAATTCTACTTCCCCTAAGTTACATCAGATCTTCTTATTTACAGTTTTTAAACTGAACAGAAATAAACTCCCTTGGTAGACACACTGAAGTGCTATGGCTGCTTTAAAGTGGGGTTTTATCACTAAGTATTTACTGCAGCGCATACTGCAACAGTTAGAAATGAGTTTTAAATGTGGATCTTGTCCTGCTGAGGACACCTGCTCCCCCTTATTGAGACTAAACAAACTCTCATGCAAAAGACATCTGCTGTCTTTGATTATCTGTCTGATGTTGTTCATGTATACACTGGGTTGTGATTGATTTTTGGAACATTAGATATCTTGCTGGCATATTGTGCTGGTCCCTTTAATCCATGCACAAATCCTACACATAAATCCAAAATGCTTTAAGCCATAAGGTGAGAACACTATGAAGTAGACACGAGGGAGAGACTGACAGAGGGAGAGAAAGAAAGAAAAACATTTTTTATGACCATTTTCTCCACAGATGAAATCAGTGAAGCTGACAAAGTAAATACCTATTATGGCAAAATGGCAAAACTGTGCGTGTTTACACTCAGAGTGGGGAGATGAAACTGAAGTGGCAGAAGTGTTTACCCAGCATGACACGGGAGAGCATCTGAGAGCTCTGCTATTGCAGGCCTGTCACAAAACAGTCCAGGGGGGCAGGGGGGGCATTCGTCAGCACCCTTCAGTCCCCAGGAAATGGAGAGAGACCCTGTGGGGCAGGGGAGTGGATAGCCAGTGCCAGAGGGGCAGTAGTGGCCGGAAGGACAAAGAAGGCCTCTGGTAGAATTCCCCTGAGAAGAAGGAGGAAAATAATAAACATAGAAAAACTGAACTGTACTTGGCTTGATTTCCCAAGAATGCATTCTGGCATTTCTGTAAAGCATGCAGTTCAAAACCAGTCCTGATGGTTACTAATGCCCCGAGGTCTCTAGAGGCTGAAATGTTTATTACACTGCACAATACAAAAGCGCTTAAAGAGCCTTTCATGGAGTGAGACTAAAAATATGATGTGGAGGGGGTCATGAGGCCATTACATCAAAACAAAATATTCCCATTAGAGTTTGAATGTGCTCAGCGATATGGCTTCAGTGCCCTTTTGATTATACAATATGTCGCGTGTGTGTGTGTGTGAGTTCTAACATTTTTGCCCTTAAAGGATACTGAGTAAAGCTTATTTGTGACCAAAATCAAAGCAGAAATGTCTTTGGTGAAATTAATGATAATATCACAGTTAGATTTGCAACTCATCGTCGAAGCACCGTTAATAACAAGAGCAAATTTCCCAGTAAACGCAATCCTTTTTTATGTCTTGTGTGCTACAGTAAATTGACATTTCAGCTAATGGTGCTTTTAAAAGAATGATACTGGGATGTAAAACAAGGAAAGTATTGAGTGAATGTGCTCAGTCAATCATCTACTCAGATTCTGATTATATGTCTTGCGGCAATACGTAAATCTTAAAGGTGCAATATGTCAAATGTAGGCTGACCACTTAATCGGAGAGTTGGTGTTGAGGTACAAAGTGGATAAAGGGCGTGTAGGTTATCAAATAGCATCAATAGATATCTCTGCAACACAAGACATAGACGTCTTTAACATTATGTCAAAACTGTTATTGCTTCACATTCTATTGTTATGCTAATTCAGTTCTTTAAACGAAATTCTTACATTCTGCACCTTTAACATCCTTTCTTATTTCATTAAATGAAAGGTCAAGGGGTCACCAGTGTCATTATGAACAAATAGTGATCAATCAATATCACCCGGTAACGGAAGCGACAGTGAACAAGAACAGCACCTGGCGCTCAGTGGAGTTCGAGCTGGTTGATCCAGCAGGGCAGTAAAATCCTGCCTCACACAGTCCTGTTGGCTCGGACAGACCAGGGTGAGAGCAGAACATTCCTGCAGGAAACACCAACAGAACTAAGTGATGAGGATTTAAAACACACTGTTTTGACATGCACAAAAGATGTATTCAGGTTAGGTTATAATGATGTAGAGCAAAACACAGACTCTTTTCCATACCAGCAGGGCAGAGCAGGCACGCCTGTGGACTGGAGGCTCCGAGCTGGCTCTGCACAGTGCCAGCTGGACAAGGGAACTCCAGTCCTAGAGTCACTCCTGGAGGACAGTAGTATCCGACAGGACACAGTGCAGGCTGTACAGTGCCTTCAGCTGAGCCACACACAGAGAAATTAATAAAAACAGATGATATCCGATGAGACCAATTAATTGTATTTTCACAACTTTAGCTTGTCTCTGATGCTGAAAAGACAGAGAGCTGCATAATTGAACAAACTGACACCGACACCGTGAAATCAGTTGTCAGTTAGATTGTGTGAGGTAAAGCCAGGTGTCACTTAGAGTGACACCTGGCTTTACCATGAAGGCTTGAGGAGCGGTCCACCATTACTCTGCTTCCTGTTAGGTCGCACTCGGGGATCAGCACTTTTTGACTGCCATGAGACAGCACCATGCCGAAGATACAGCTGCTAAGGTGAGTTGTTCAAAAATGTTCTTTTTAGTAAACTCTGTGTACACAAACAATGCTCTCAATGCTCGTGTTCATGTGTAGAGACCCTGGTGATACTATGAGCAACGTTTCATGTTGTGTCGAGCCTTCTTGGTGTTTTAAATATAGCGATTTGATGCTGGCGTAAGAGTGCCTCTGCACCCCATTGAAAATTAGCTTGCCCGAAAGCGAAACTATGATAAATCTTAAAAGTGCCTCTTTCGTCATAATTATGCTTTTAAACGAAGTTTTGACTTGTAAACATTTACAAATAAAGCCTATGTTTCTTTTGGCCGAGAGTTTCATTTTAAATTAGCTGTGCCCTTTTCATCCGAGATGTCTCAGCTCTGCTTCAATTAGGAAAAGCATGTGCTTCCCAGTATGACATTGGACAATCCCAACAGAATCTCAGCTAGTTGTCCTCATTAAGAGCTGAACATATGAGGCCCGTTAATATTCGGCAGCTGCAGTAGCCAGACAATGATCTGTGTCCTTTTGACATGTCCGTGATCACAGCGGTGAACCTTATTCACATAACTTATTAAAACATGTCCTGTACCTGATCTGCATGCTAACCTTGTCTAAATACACTGAGTATACTGGAAATTTACTTTGCAAAGTTTATCTCTCAGAGAGCTGAATAATGAGATTCCATGGCATGTCATGCTCCAATTATTTCGGCTATTTTACAGACCCTTACGACCTTTATTTAGGGTACGTTTGAATACATGTAGTTTATATGATGACATGATTTTGAATGACCCATGAAACACTGATATTTTCATTCATTAAATAATCAATTTCTGTACATGTAATTATGTGGCATGGTGCCTCACCTTTTTGCAGAAGCCCTGAGGGGGCAGTGACTTATTTTCAAATTTTCATGGCTGTTTATTTCTCTTCTACATTTATGACTTCAGAACTGCTTGCAAGGATAAGATTTGTAAATATAACATCAATATAATATCATAATAAAAAAGTCAGTGCAACTGAATTTAAGAAAAAGGTGAAATCTGTGGGGGGAAAAAAAACAAAACATTTACAAAAATAAAACATTTTACAAAAACAAAACATTTTCCATGTGTTTTCACAGATAAAATAAGAATTGAAGAACTTTGATGATCCTGTCAAAAAATCCTGTCAAAAAAAAGAGATCTCTTTAGCCCCTTAGGGCTTCAGTACCATTTCCTGTTTTCTTTTCTTATATGTTCCATATATCTTGACAGATTGTCACTTTCAGTTATTAAAAGAGAATGGAGAATACCTTAGTGTGATCAATAAAGTGTGATACTGAGCAAAATAAATGTGCCGTATTTTATTCTTTTTTATGATTACTACTGGAAAACAAATTATCATTTCTACGGCATCTTCTGTTGTGGAAGATTATCTTGCTTCTCTTGTGTAAGATTACTTAAGGACAATGTTTCCTACCGTTACAGTAGTATCCAGGAGTACAGGTGGTGCAGTTGTCTTGATGCATGTTGCCTGTTTCAGAGCTGAATGTTCCTGCAGGACAAGGCATGGGGACTGGTGTTCCACTGGGGCAGAAGAACCCAGCTGGGCACAGAGCCTCATCTGCTCTGCTGGATCCCCAGTCGCAGTAAAACCCTGCCAAGCAATCTCCTTTGGCACAAAAAGGGAAAACAACACACTCATGTGGAGGATACCATATTAAAAAATGAATCAAATCAGCACAACATTGCATTAAAACAAATGGAAACTCACTCGAAAAAACCTACACATTACTCAGTATCACTCAAGGGACTCTTTTATTCCATCTACCTGCTCTCTGCCCCTGTCGGCAGAAAACTCCAGGCGGACAGAGAGATCCAGTTCTGTTGTCAGTCGGGTTGGGCACTGTGGCACCCATCAGACAAAGAAACCCGGCAGCACACGCTCCTGACGGCTCGACCAAACCTTCAGACCCACAGAACTGACCCGCTGGACACGGCAGGCACTCACCTGCAAACACAGATGGACAGCTTTGACCTCGGTCCAAGCAGCAAAACAAGCTACCTGCCAGGTGAGATCAATCATCAAGTAGCTCAGATGGTTGCACACTGCTGTTTTGTTTCATAGGTTTTTCAGACTTTTCTTATTAATGCAGATTAGGAAGGACAAATGGATTTGAATAATCAGTAGTTCACTGTTCCAAAACAAAACACTTACCCTAACAAGCAATTCACGCTCCCTCTCTGTCCGCAAAGAAAGCCAGACAACAGCATTGGGTTTTTACCTGCGGTGGTGAGTCCCTGACTTGGACTGTAGGTGCCTTTGGGGCAGGGGAGAGGCTGTCTGTCCGGACTCTCCCTGGGACAGATGTAGCCAGCTGGGCAGGGCAGAGGGCTGGTGGGGCTGGAACTCAGTGACTGGCAGTGGAACCCAGGAGGACAGGGATTACACTCTGTCTGACCCGATAAATCCTGGAACCAGCCTGGCAAAGACATTCAGACAGTGAGGACATCTCCCGACAGCACAAAGCTCAGGTCATACAGTGCTACTTCTTGTTTACCAAACGGGCACGGCTTGCAGTCATCTCTGCCTTTCCCTCCAGTCTCATTTTGGTACGAGCCAGCTGGGCAGGGTGATGGCACGCTGCTGCCCTCTGTGCAGTAGTGGCCTGCTGGACAAACACCTCCAGATGCACTTGACATTGGAGTGGCAGTCTTGGATCCCTCCAGACAGTAGAAACCTGGGGAGAGGCACTTCCAATGAAATGTTTGAAAAAGCATCATTTTCATATTAGCTTAAATCATCTGTCTTATATCTGACCTGGCAGGCAGGGTCCAGAGACGGCGAAGAGGCCCGTCCCTGAACAGTAGAAGCCGGGACTGCAGCTGCGACACTGAGACTCATCCACAAGCCCGCTCTGCTCACTGTCCAGAGGAGTGAACATTTTAACTGCAGCAATCAAGGGATTTTTATGTAATTCAGATGCTCTTTGCTCAGTTACTGATCCCTTACAGAACTCCGTGACACTATCTGACCTTTAACAAACCTAAATATGCATCATACCAGTCATATTAAGCTGACTAAGCTGGCAAAGACAAGTATCTTAATAAGGAGAACAGTTAAGTTAAGATAATTACATCACATTACTGTAATGCAGCCTTTAAAAACAGAAAAAGACAACACTTGAAATATATCTACTGATATGTTGCTCAGCTATTAATAGAGGAGGATGAAATAGTAAACTGACATATTGCAGGATGTGCACCTGAATGTTCCTTTTGGGCATGGTTTTGGTACTGAAGTCCCCAAAGAGCAGAAAAAGCCCGGAGGACATGGGAACCCAGTCAATTTGTCTAGTGGTGAAGGTTCAGCAGCTCCCCCTACACAAACAAAACCTGCAGCACACGGCCCAGTGGGGAGAGTCCTTCCTTTAAAGAAATAACAGAGCAGCCATTTCCCTCTAATCATTTCTGGATTGCACGAAAAAACAGAGAAAGATAGATATCTGTGATACATATATGTAATAAATAAATAATACTGATATAGGGTGAGAGGATGTATTGTACCTGGTTCTTTACAGTACATCCCAGCGTCACACAGTGAGCACTGCTGCTCTTCAATCAGTCCTGACATGTTTCCATAGGTCCCTGCTGGACATGGCTGTTGATTTGCTGCTCCGCTGGGACAGTAAAATCCTCTCTCACATGGCAGTGGAAGCGTCATTCCTGATGTGCAAACACGGTGTAGAATACGTTTATGTTCGCAGCAGCTCAATGCTTTGTTATCCGGCGATTATCCAGCCCATCGGCATTACCTTGATGTTGACAATAGAAACCATCAGGGCATGTCTCGCAGTTGCCCTGGCCTTGTCTGGGCTGGTAGCTGCCTGGGAGACAGGCTGTCGGTCTGACACTGCCCTGGAGCAGCCGTTAAATTCATTTTATCAGATTTCATATCAGGGGAATAACATGCATCATCAGGCGTAACCATGGTGCAACAATGAGACAGAGACAGACGCATAACGTTAGAGGAGAGAGACCGTCGACAAAAACAAGAAGAGAACATCAATTGACTTTCAGTCAGTGATGGAATGGAGAATGTTTGAGTAAAGTACATTTACTCAAGTAAAGGTATTCAGGTAATAGTGCTTTACTCAAGTAGTTTCAATTCCCACTACTTGCTAGGAGGTAAATATTTTGCTAGTCTACACTTTAGTTACTGTTTACCTTGAAGACCGCATGCTGCATCATTGCCGAGTCAGACAGATATATAATTACAATCCAATATTTTAATGCTAACCCTTTAAAGGTTAGTTTGGAAAGTTATTTTGCAATCAAACATTTGAATACTCCTGACAACAATGCATATTTTATGCAGTGATGCACTTTTCGTGACAGACTGAGGAGGACGACTCACGCTGAGACATGCAATATTCAGCGCTGATGACAGACAATAGCTTGAGGACTCATACTGGACGGCTGACCTTCTCACAACAATGTCCTACTGAGCAGACATGTTGCTGCGGTCTCTCTGAGCTCTGGCCCTCAGGACAGTAGTAGCCTTCTGCACACTGGCCACTTGGCTCAGCTCTTCCTTTGTGGTGGCAGTAGTGACCCGCGGGACACAGCTGGCAAGCCTCGACCGTGGATCCACCGAGGGATCCTAGTGATAAGCACACAATAGACACATCGGTTTGAAATGAATTCACAAATGGATTTCCTTTGCTCTGTGTTTTATCTATACACAGTGTTTGCTGACTCGCAAAATAATCACCGAATCCCTTCATAAGTTGGCGTAATGAAACATTAAAATAGATAACAATGCTAATGCGATGCAAAGTACATACCTATTCCCTCATCAGCTCTCTAATTAATAAATGTACAAAAGAGCTACAGCACATTTTAATAGGAGTCTAGTTGTCCGCCGCGAGACAAGAATACAATTACACGATTTTACCACCTTGTGACTGAAATTATTCATAGGCGCCCAGGGGAGAGAAAAAGGGGGCTTCGATGGAAGTTCTCACATTTCTCCGCATGACTAAACTCTAACGATAGACACCAGTTGTGTGGGGACACTGGTGAGAAAAGCTGACAATGTGTGCAACAAAGAGGATTAGGAGTCGTATCTCTCACTTTAGTACTGTGCCTGATTCATTCATTCATCATTAATTCATGATTCGGAAAAGAGGACAGGATTACTGACTTCTCTATTCAATGGAAGAGAAGACACGCAGCACAAGCAGAAACTTAAGACAATTAAACTGTTCAGAAAAACGAACAATACATCTGATTTTTAGATGAATCAAGAAATTACAGCTGTAATACAAAAGAGCAGTTTTCTCACTTTTTATGGTTCCAAGAGGGCAGGGCAGAGGAAGAGGAGTTCCAAGGGGGCAGTAGTGTCCAGTGGGGCAAGAGGTGGTGTAGGGGTCAAAGGAGCCTTTAGGGCAGAAATATCCTGCGGCACAGGGCCCTGCCGGGGCATCTAATCCAGTCTGGTTACAGTAAGAGCCAGCCTCACAGGGCTGGGGATAGGCAGAACCAAGAGGGCAATAGAAACCTGAAAAGTAGCCAAAAAATGTATCACTGAGATTAATCAACGTCAGCGAGGCAAGAAGTCCAATCAGGAGGATTACTGTTCTCATGCACACGCTCCCTCTGGAGATAAAGGATTTTCTCTAAACTTTTTTCTCTTAACTTTTTATTCCCACACTCCTTATTTCAGATTCTTCTATTTACAGTACACCCTTCGCATTTTTTGTTCTCTATGTTCCAGCAGGCAGTAATTACTTTGCTGCCAGAAGTTTAAACCTGCTCCTTACTGGTTTGACATAAGCTGCTATTTCAGTGCTTCTGTTTTATGTGCATCGCCACCCAACCACCTCCAGCCTCCTCAAGGGGGAAGTCAAACTCAAGCATTTCTGCTCCTCAGGTCTTCAATCAGAGGGAATTTGAACCTTCACGATTTTAAATGCTTAAGAATTTTTGTTGCATAACCACCTTGTGCTGCCATCACTGATTTACAGTACAGAGGAGATAATTGGCAAAGCCTTTTCTGTAATTCTTAATTTAAAGGACCACTGTGTTAGAACTGAACACCAGGATTCAGACTCAAGACAATTAGAGGGCAGGATATTGCTAGAATAGACGCTAACTGTAGCAGTTATGAGCTTATAAGCTCAGTTAGCTATGCAGCTAGCAGTCCGGACAGGGAGTTACCTGAATAACGTCACTGTCTCAGGAGCTTTAGACCAGGATGTGTCAGGGCTAGCTTGTTAGCATGCTAACGTCAGCAGATATCTTTTCAACACATTACATAGACTTCATATAGAACTGTTGATATTTCTTAATTTTTTTATATATATCTATATGAATTCAACTAAAATGGTTGCACCTGATATATATATTGCACGTTCAATTCAGTCTTCTGTGGGTCCAGGCATCATTTTCTCTGAGAGGAAACCTTTTTATTTCTTCTTGATTCTGGCTTGAGATCTTGAGATCTTGATCTGGCGAGAGCACGTATTTGTCAGAGAACCAATCGGTCTGAGAAGTGAGGGAGCAAGCCCAAGCATTTTTTTATATTTCTTTTTTAAACACAGCTGTTAGCAGGATACAAGCGAGCAGTAAGGGGTAATGTCTTTTTTGTGTAAGATTAACAACTGTAATGTGACGAGGCTGAAACCAATTTAATTTTGTTTTAGTGCCGTACCACCAGACTACAGCGCAGCGTCTTTCCTCAGGCTGTGAGACGCCTCAATTCACCCTCAGCGCTCTGCCATATAAATAGCTGTAATTTCATGACTTATCCAACCCGGAGACAAGCATTACTGATTCTAATTATGATAATTATGATTATGATTCTACAATTATGATGTAGGAATCTTCTCACTGGTGGCTTCATTTGTGTATGTAGGTCATATGGAGGCATCAGCACTAGATTAAGATTGTTTCATAACCAGTTAAAAGTTACTTGTAGTACATTTATAGAGTGTCCAAATGAAAGATAAAGCAGGAGTCTATTATAGCTGGAATATGAGACACACAGATGAAATCAGTCAGATTTCATAATAATTACAGCAAGTGGGACTGCCGTGTCATGAGCAAGGAAGATAACACGTGAGCCTGAGGGGATGATCAAAGTATAACATTGAGTGCACAAGTTCACTGTCAGGATTTACCCACCCCTGGGGCATATATCCCCTCTGTAGGTGGAACAGGCATAATGTGAACTCTTGAGATGTGGCGGTGGGTGAGTCACAATATGGTCTGAATCTGCCTGTGGCGCCGCAACCATTTCAATCCAGGTCGCGTCCCCGCCTGTAATAGAACGGATGATAAGGCATGAAAGATGTCCAAGTTAATGTCTGTGTCTTGCAGACAAGAAACCAAAGAGGAGCCACTCTCCTCTTCCTACATGCTGATTTAACGGTTTTGACTTCCAAGGGAACAACATCTTTAAACAATGTAACACTGTAAGGCACTGATTCATTGTAGAATACTTTGAGGGAAGGTCAAACTAAAAAGCCAGTGCTTCCTGGGACATTTATCACAACAAGTAAGGCTTTGAAGAAACTGATGTACTGCCCTTTTACTGGAAGTATTTATTGTGTTATTACAAACTGGAGAAACCCATATTTTACCAGGATTACTGGAGTTACTGATGCAGGACAGATTGTGCATCCAGAAGGCTGCGCCTGTCTTTGTGGTGTATGCCTCCAGTACTTCACAAAGACAGCTGAACAGAGAGGAATTGGCTCGGGGTGTGGGGCTATCAGCTCCTCCAGAGCAGAAGAAACCTGCAGAACACAGACCTAACACAGGGAGATTAAGGAAGATGGTTGCAAGAATGAATTAGCTCATTACACGTGATCCTCGCTTGACAATCAGACATGAACCGTCATGTAGATTCACTTCATTAATTATAACATGATCCTATGATCTCGTTAATGCAGGCAGCCATTCGGGGGTTTGGGAACATGCTAATGTGATGTGTACAACTGAAACATGAGATGTAGATTTTACACAGTTGGCCCTCTATGCTCACTAAGCATGTCCTTGACTAATGGGAAACCTGGTGAAATCCCCCACCTGTCGGCTGTGAGCCTCCAGAAGTGAGGCAGTATTTCCCTGGGGGGCAAGGATGGCAGCGAGAGGGAGAGGAGGCTCCAGGCTCTGGGAGGAAGCTGCCAGCAGGACAGGGTTTGGGCGACCCACTTCCCTGAGGACAGAAATGCCCCATGGGGCAAACATCTCCGTACGGCTGCGAGACAGGAGAAGCCTCGGAGGACCCCAGGGAACAGAAATATCCTGTGATAGACGATACAGTTAGGTTTCTCACGGAAAACACTGCAGCATTTGTAATGTAGAGTAAGTGAACCGTGTTATTCAGTAGCGGAAAAGACACTCTTGTGGATCAAGACACAGTCATCATTTCCCATGTTGATGCTAGACGGTCAGACCTGGGCTGCAGGGTCCAGACGGCTCAGTCAGTGCACTGCTATTACAGAAGGAGCCGGAGGGGCAGGGGGAGCAGTCGGTCAGGGACGTCCTGCCGGATGAAATGCTGATGCTGCCAGCTGGACACGGGGATGGCACAGATGAACCCTCCATGCAGTAGAAACCTGGGTAAGGTAGTGTGTCACATTTCAGAATAAGCTTTAATCACCTTTGTTTCCTCAGTGAGTACATGTGAGTGCACCAGTGTTTTTGTTTAATTACCTGGTGGGCAGGTGTTGCAAGTGGAATGCCCGGATGAAGATTGAAAAGTGCCGCGGATACAGATGGCCGGCTCAGCACTACCATGTGGGCACGCATGGCCAGGTGGGCACAGATGTCCTGTGACACGGCCAGATAAAGTTCAGACCATCATGTGGTGCCTTCTTGTTAACAACAGGAGCAAGAGTAATGTGCGTAGAACACTAATGTGACATGTCATTTTATTGATGCGACAATTATCCACGAGAGGAAGCATGGCTGCTGTGTGTGGTGCCATGGAAACAACGCGACGAAGAAGAGCGTGATTCTGAGCGGCACTCATCCTGCATGGAAATCCTTTGGGAGGTAAGGAGAAGAGAAAGGAGGCTACGCAGCAGGTGCCGTGATCCGACAGCGACAAGCCGGAGACTCTTTATGGGTTCTGGGCCATTTAATGCTCAAATTAGCAAAGCGTCTCCTGGATCAAAGGCGAAGAGGTGACGGTGATGTCTTTCAGAGAAGCGCTCATCTAATATAAGGGGCGGAGGAAAGCTCATATGAGGCATAAAATCCCCTCCCTGATACATGAAGAGTATGGTTTGTATATCAATGGAGCAGACAAAAATCCTGCAAACTCTCCACTGAAGAGATTTAAAAGGTGTCAAGCATGGAGTTGATGGTAATATTTTATTCAGTGTTGCCAACAAATGTGATGAATGTATTTCTCTCATAACAAAACATTTGCATAGCCAATGTCTGGTAAAAAAAAAAGATAAACTTGCATTGTTTACATCCATATCTACTTGATTGCACCATTCTTCCTCACTGCCTCTGTTGGCAAATTGCTGGTGCGTTGTCCTAATCTGTAGATTGGGAGGCAGTGGCAAGAATTTGTAGTGCAACATTGTGCACATGCATAGTAACAAACAAACAGGCCTAATAAAGTCATTGCTCCACAGCACTAACAGTGGTTAAAAACTCTGCAGGCTACCTTTGAAGTAGCATATAAGAGTCAAAATCACTGTTAGAGTGTAGGGTCAAAGCTTTACGTGTTGGTGGTTAAACTGCAGCATCATCAAATGTGTTCAATCTAAGTTAAGTTTTGATTACATATTTCAAATGAACTCTATCAACAAGGAGGAAGAGAAGTGACAAGTTGAAATTGACCAAATAAAAAAGGACATTGTAGAAGCCCAATGAAAACCACAAATCTCCAGTGCTCATTGTGATCATTTTTAGACTTCTAGATGAACTTTGATAAAGAAAATCAAGTGATTTCTTAAGCTAAATGAATATATAAAAAAGTAATTAACTTATCAGGGAATGCTTCGCCACAGACATCATTTTCTTAGTTCCTGAAAAGTTGATGATTTAGATATACATGGTTTTCAACAAAGACCAGGGACCGAACAGAATGGTCTGATGTTGCTGACGTTTCTGCCGAGCTTATTTTATGTAGCGTGTTGCTTTGTTAGCATCTCTGATATCTGCACAACAGCGAATCTTGGACTCCAACTCGACAAACATACATTTTAGATCAATTAGATGTGAACACTTTCAAATAGCAACTTTAAAATGTATTTTATATCTATTTTTGCCATCCTCTTTAAGAATAAATGTGCAACATCATATGTCAACTTGCACTACGGTATTACCTTCTACAGTGACTGAATCAAGATTAAGCTTGATCTTGTGAACCCATCTCATCATGTGAGCACAACTGTTTTGATATCAGACTTACAATGTCTGACATGATAAGACATCGCGTTAAAAGAAGAAAATGATGAAGTGCAAAGACTACCGTGGTTAAGCCTGAGCTGACCCCTGATGATGTGTGCTGTACCTGGCTGATGTCCAGACACTGATCCCGGCGGACAGAACCACCCCGGGGGACAGAGGAGGTCGACAGAGGTCTGACCCCATGAGGGGCAGTAAGAACCCGGGTAACAAGCTTCACAGTCGGCCTCAGACTCAGCTGCAGACCTCCCCAAGAAAGTACCTACATGGTGCAGACAAATTGTGTGAGAAAAAGATAACATTGAGTCTTCTTCTTTTTATCTCTCGCTCACACACACACACAGGAAAAGAAACTGCATGCTATAACAGTGTCAGCTATGCCTACTATAGATTGAATCATTTACTCACTTGGTTAAGTAGCTAGCCGACCATTATGACAGTTTTATTGGACTCCCATTAAGTTTTACAACCTCCTCTAAAGTTCTGGGTACATTAAGTCATTATACTGCACCACTGGGGGCTCTGTGACTCTACCTTTGGTGGCAGTGTAATAAAAAGAGGTCAGAGACACACTGTAGCTCATTCAAGGAAGTAAAAAGGGACTTATAGATTTCTGTTTAGCAACATGTTCATGATAACATAAATAATTATCACTTCCCTCAGAGTGTGTTGATTTTCTACCTGGAGGACAGGGGCTTGGCTTTGCACTCCCTTCAGGACAGTAGTGGCCTGTAGGACACACATCACTGTGGACCTGACCCAGGGTTGAATCTGCAGGATGTGGGGATGGAGATGTGGTATCTCCTGCAACTGAGACAATAGACCTTCATTGGATGTCACTACTCGTTAGTTTAGTGAGTGAACCAAAAGGCCAAAGCCATGCAGTGCCATCCCTGGGAGAAAAATGCTGCAATGAGAACTGATAAATGTTCTGTGGAGACCTCTGCAGCACTGTGGAGTCAAAGGCCGTGAAAAAAACAGGAGAGCATTGAGAGGAAGTGGTGCGCACACACAGTATTTCTAAGGCTTCTGCAGATTACCCTGCGCAATTTTACCCTTTCTAAAATTCGCCGTTGTGCGAGATGCCATGCATGTATTATCACTGTGTAAAGGGCAATAAGAATCAGTCTGTTACCTGTGGTGTTACCCCATGGTGTGGCCGTTCTGGATCCCTCCGTGCAGTAGAAGCCTGGGTTGCATGGCCCCGATGGGGAGGAAAGGCCAACCTCAGCACAGTAATGGCCGGGCAAACAGGGCTGACATACTTCTACAGAAACTGCCGCTGGAAGAGCAGAACAAACAATATGGCATTTATTAGAGTCAAGTGAAATAACCCTTCTTCAGGTTGAGTTTCCCTGCCAAAAAAATTCAACGTGGTATTATTAATTACTAAATTAATACTTATTTACTAATCATTTATCTATGTATTTATTGATTGTTGCATTTTTTCAGACTTTCTGTAATCTATCTTACTTTTTTTTCCATATTCCCTTTCCAGGTGCCAATAAACTACTCCCCCTTATTATCCTCACACACACACACACACACACACACACACACACACACACACACACACACACACACACACACACACCAACTGCCACAATATTTCTCTAATATTTAGCGCCAACATCCCAGTATGTTTTCCTGTTTTTTGATGTCTGCCTTTTTCTGTATTCAATGATTATTTTCTGCTTATCCTGTCATGCTTCATATTGTTCCTAGTTGTATCTTGGCTTGTCTCACTTGTTATGTCTCGCTTTAGTGAATAAAGGGAAAAAAAAAAAAACAATGTGCACTTAACCCTGCCAATAACATAATTTAAGTGAGCCCATTACGTCCAAATGTCACCAACAGTGTTTCTGTGTAATTATTACAGGTCACCTTCTATGGAGCTGAAGGTGCCTGCAGGGCAGGGAACCATATAGCTGGTACCCTGGGGGCAGTAGGACCCAGCAGAGCAGCGGCCTCCTGTTGGGCCTTCCTCTGGCTGGGCAGAAGCAGAACCATGGATACAGAGGTAACTAGGAGCAGAGAGATGATGAGGACAGCGACGATGGGAGGGATGTAGAAAGTGATAGATGACAAAGACAGAGGCAGAGACAGAGCATGAGGGAGGTTTAATTATAGACAAGGGAGACAGAATTAAACAGACACAGGGTGTCATATCTTTCACAGTCTATCAGTGAGCATGGTGAAGTATGTGTTCGGTCCGCCTGTGTTTACCCAGGAGAGCAGACCCCGGTGGGAGCAGCCAGTCCAGGGGAACTGCAATATCTCCCCGGAGGGCAGAGCTCACAGCCTGACTTATTGGACAACCCCATCTGCCTGCCGAAGGCACCAGCTGGGCATGGGAATGCTACACCAGACTGCGTTCCTGTAGATAAATAGCGCATAAAATCTACAGATGGTCCAGGACTAAACATCACAGAGCAGTTCGTGAGGACAATCCTTATCTTGATGATGTGCTATAATGGCCATTTGCATAATTAGAAAGCCATTTACTGTTATGGCCTCTTGTTCAGGAGTGCTCACAACACGAACACTATTACTCACAGTATTATAACGAATCAATCTGACTGAGCCTGGAGCATCACTTACTGTATGTTGCACATGTATTTACATCTGCTAACATGATGTCTGTTAACAGTCATGAACGTGTTCGAGTCGCTGCAGTATTGTATCCTACCTGGTGGGCAATAGTGTCCTTTAGGACACAGCATGGGAGTGTGAGTCCCAGACACATGGCCAGTGTCAGCATCCACTGAGCCAGCACAGTAAAATCCTGCTGGACATTTAACACACTCTGCCTGTGGAAGGGGAAATTATGCACAGTACAAATGCAAATTTATGAGTAGGCTACAGATGTTCAGTAATATCATCAGACATGGACACTTTAGGTGCTTGTGTTGGAGATTATGACAGCTAAACTACAAACTGTATATACAAGGCATACAGATGTTGGTGAAAGATGCTAGAACAGAAGGAGAGCCATAACTTCCCTTTACTGTATAATGTGAAAACAACACAGATACATTAAAACCCCACCTTTTACAGACGCCATATACATACATAAGACTATAGAACTACTGAAGGTTACAATTCGAAAGCTAATAGGAACCTAATAAACTAAACTAATTGGTGTCTGTGTGTGTGGCTTTGTTTGGCTTTTCATAACTGAATTTGATAGAACAGATGAAGAGTGACAGGAGATGGGATGAGCGAGGGGAGGGGGTGGTGACATGCAGCAAAGAGCCATGGGTCAAATCGAAACCCTGAGTCTCTTCCTCACCTGTCCAGGTAAATCCTGGTAGGTGCCTGGTGAACAGGGTACCTGTCTCTCCGATCCAGATGGGCACATGTTTCCAGGTGAGCAGGGTACAGAGGCCTGCTGGCTGTTGTTTTCTCTGCCTGGACAGTAAGAGCCAGCTGGACAGATATGAGAAGGGAAAGAGAGCCCTCTGGTGACACACAGGAGACCTGCAAAAACAAAGGGAACGCTGTTAAACAGACACAGGCATTGTGCTGAGGGATTATCTGCCAATAAATTCAGTTATGTAATGAAAAGATTTATCTTCTGTCAGATAAAAAGACACATAATTAATGTAATTTAAAGGTGCTTAATTAGTTCCAACCTGGAGGACAAGGCTTGCAGTCGGAGAGATGACTGTTTCTGGTTTCGTTGCTATAATGTCCTATGGGACACGGCAGTGGAGCTGAGGAGCCCCGGGGACAGTAATGACCTTCAGGGCATCTGTCACCTGTTGCCCCTCCATCCTCCGGTGTGGGTGACCGGGCCCCAGAGAGGCAGTAGTACCCACCGCCACACTGGCCTGATGCAATACTCTTCCCAGGGGACGCACAGAAGGAGCCTGGTTCGATAGAAGAAATTGGTTGTGAAACTCAGCGGATTGGAACGTTACCCTGAATGACCCTGCGAAACAAATAAAGTCAGACAAGAAACCGTATACTCTTGAAGTCCCAGGTGAGACACAGACGTTATCTAATTAATTTAGCTACTTTACTTTCAGGGCCTGCCTCAACCCCGACTCAACTACTTAACCTTAGAGCAACTCATGATCATTCGCAGTAAATGATGCATGATGTTTGACCTGGAGGGCAGGGCAAGCAGTCCTGGAGTTTTGCCATACGAGTGTTGGGGTTGATGGATCCAGCTGGACACGGGTACTGGTGTTTGGACCAGGTCCCGGACGGGCAGTAATGACCCAGTGGACATTCGTAGCTTCTCGACAGAGAGCCATTGTGTCTGCCAGGACAATAAAAACTATCCAGACAAAACAAATGAAGGAATCCTTTTCATCAAAGTGGCATGAATGCACTTGTGTCTGTATGTGTATATGTGAGGGAAAAATGACTTAAGCATGTACACATCAAAAGGAAACACTGTTTGTACGTGTACAGTTCTTTCATAATCTTTCATACTCGTGTAAGAAGAAGTGGATGTGTTTTACGACGCAGAATGACTGCGTGTGGCTGATAAGAGAGCTTACCCCTGGGGACAGGCGCTGCAGCTGGCTTGGCCGTCTTCTGTGCTGATGGTTCCCAAGGGGCACTGCTGAGGAGCCACAGAGCCCTCAGAGCAGTAATAACCTGGTTGTGTAAAAACAAGAATCATGAAAGAGACACACAGTCAGGCTCGCATACGCTCAAACACACACACTCACATGCGCAATCCACAGTGAACGGGGTTTCAGTTTCCAGTGTCAGCAGAGCAGCTGCTTATGTTTAGCCTTATTAACTTGAAAGATTGGTTTGTTTACCTGTTCGCTAAGCTGGCTCTGAGATTATGTACACTTGAAACCTCATTATGTACTTCAAAATGCACATTTTCTTTTGATTTCCCTACAATGCCACGCAAGGTATTGCTTTTTGCTGCCATTTCACATTCCAAAAGTATGTTTTTCTTTTGACTGTTTCATGCATTTATTTTTGACAAGGTTAAACAAAAAAAGTGCATCCCTCTTGTTGATCTGACATCCCCCTCTTCATCCTGTAGTATCAGAGAGAGTGCAGGGGCAGAGCAGTTTTGACTCATTGATCTTTATCTAACAATAAATAGGCCTTTTTTCTCCAAGTCCCGCCTCCTGTCAGTTTTGTCTTTGATTTATAATAGTCTCTAAACTACATATTGTTGCCTATCTACTTCATAACAGTGTTACAATCATGATCAAAGTGACACACAGCAAGGTGTCGTTGCTGAAGTGCAAGAGGATCATAGAGATGTACTGCTGCTAGTGCCCCTGTAAAATTCCCATACTTCCATGATCATTACAAGCATATGTGCTGCTGCTACCTCTTTAACAAAATATTTTTCGGGAGAAATGCCTAAAAGGTTTTAGTCAAGTTTTCTAAAAAGATATTTGGGTAAGGGGTCAGGGTCAGGTGCTCCCACTGGGCAACCACGACTACAAAAAAAAATAACAAATCCGGAGGCAGATGTCTAAATTCTCAGGGATCTGATCACCTTTTGGGCATGGTCCACCCCGTCTGTCCCTCAAAGGAGGGTCAGGACGATCTGCACCTTCCAGACAGAAGAAACCTTCCCAGCATTCACCTGATGGCGCAGAGAGCCCCACAGCATCACAATAGTAGCCAGGGAGACAAGGCTGGCAATCCTCCTGAGAGGGGAAATGAAAGAGACAAAGAGAGAAAAAGGAAAAGGCAGAGAGGAAGACAGAGAGAGAAGGAGACAGTAAGAAAATGGAAAGAAAAAAAGAGGGTGTGCACACGCTGAAATATTGATTGGGGATTAGATATTGATTGGCTGTCACAATGAAAGAGATAGAAAACGTTGCAAGTTACTGTGTCGCAGGACTGCTGACCATATCCTTGTTTTCAAAGTAGAATGTGATAGACATTTATGCGATGCTGTCTGGAGATCCAGAGTGGCAAGACAGGACTTTTTGGGGGTGGTAAATTTAGATGGAAAAGGTTTTCTCTCCTGTGTTAAGGACTTGAGAATAGTTAGTTAAAAGGTTATGCCAGGACAATCTTTTCTTTTTTTAAATAAAAATATTCAAGGAACTTGGAAGGTTATCTTGGCAAAACTCTTTCTCCCCATTTGTCAAGTCATAAACACAGAGGAGAAAACCATTTAGATCAGACTTTGAAAGAAAATAAATAAATACATAAATAAATAAATAAATAAATAAATAAATAAATAAATAAATAAATAAATAAATAAATAACAGATAAATGGTAAAAAGAGATAAAGAAAATATAAAACCATGACATGACGTCTATCACATTGACAGTGATAGACGGATAGAATTCCTGCTAGTAACTGATTTATTTAGCCAGATACACCACTGGCTGTTTCTGCGATCTGAATGAACATATATGGCACTTTATCTGTACCTATATTTATATTATTATTGATGTCATGTGCTACATATCACAAACATCTTATGCAGAGAAATACAGAAAATGTAGTTGATGACAGTTTTTTTTTTTTTATCTCATCTTCATTGTTGACAATTAACAGGGCAAAAAAAAAGTCCATCCTGGCTTCATTTTGAGGGGAATGACTTCTCGCTCAATCATTGTCAAGAAGACTTATGAGTGTGGTGTTGAGTCAAAGCAACCTGGGAGACTAATGTGGTCCTGTTGGAGAATGTCCCACGTGGACAGGGCAGAGGATGGACGGTGGCCTCGGGGCAGTAATGACCAGCAGGACACGGCCCTCCCTCTCCTGATGAGCCACACAGAGAACAGCTGCCGTTTGTCAACCATCTCAAAATAGAAATACTTCCACATTTCAACAGATGATCTTACAGCAAACAATTCAATTCTCTCACGTTAGCAGGAAACAGTGTGGTAGGCTCCGACCTTGTTGCACGTGTGACCGTGAAGCACACATCTGGTGAAGAGGATTGTTTACCTGCAGCCTGCGAGAGAGGTCGCGGAGAGGTGTTTCCAAGTGCGCAGTAATATCCTTCCTGACATGGTCCAGTGACAGCTGTGCCATTTCTGGAAGAGCAGTAATGGCCGCCGTCACACTGCCTGCACTGAGAGACAGACCAGTAGCCGGGGTCAGGACTGTAAGTTCCCTCTGGACAGCCCTTCACGTCAAATCCAGTTCCTTCAGGGCAGTAGAAGCCTGGAGGACACAGAGCAAGAACACAAGGAGATGCATGAATATGAAGGATGAGTTTGTTTCTGTTACTTGATAGATTCATAAAATTAGCACACAAAAGCAAATTCAATTTCCAACCAGTTTTTAAGGGTACACAAAATAGTAAACCACAGACCTGCAGGACACAAGTACAGAGAGCCGGACACACAGTACCAGCCTGGCACACAGGGTTCGCACTGAGTAGCGTGTGTCACAGCGACATATGTCCCTGGATCACAGGGCAGAGGTTGAACAGTTCCCTCTGAGCAGTAGGAACCCTCAGGACATGGTCCCCCTGTAATTCCATCAGTAGGAGTGGGTGTGACGGCTCCCTCCACACAGTAATATCTGCATAAAAAACAATAACACAACTTTAAAACAGAGCTGGTAAGCACTTATTTGTGAGTTTAAATAATAACACATAATATTTGTTTCCTGGGAGTCTGGATTACCCCCTTCTGCAGGGTCCTGTGGGTTTAGTGAGGCCAGCAGATTCGCAGTAAAATCCTCCCAGACAGGGTTTACAGTCGCCCTGGGCACGAAGGCCTGAGCTGTTTGACCAGCTTCCTTCAGGGCAGGCCACAGGAGCTGTGGTGCCTGTTAAGATGACACAGCATGTAAATACGAGTATGTATTAAACTAAAAAAAATAATTCCACAAGAAAAATGTAGTTTTTAGGTTTGGCAATGTAATATGCTGTGACAATGTTGTACACACTGTGCAGCAGAATGTTAGTGCAACAAAATCAGTGAAAGCTCCGATTCCTGCTTGCAGCATTGAGCAGCTCAGGACGAGGCAGAGTTTACCCTGAAGCAGCTTTTCTAAAGCACGGGTCAGCGCCCCAAGTCAGACAGAACAAGTGTACAAATTAATTTGAAGAAAGTGGTAACAAAAGTTACAAGATAAATGTTGTCAGAACTTCCTGGAGGCCACCAAATGGTAATTAGTATGAATAAAACATCTTAGCCCTTGAACATAATATGGTAGAATGTTAATAGCCTCACGCTGAATAAATTTGGTTGCATTAGCCTGTAAAACAAGCTACATCAGCACCGGGCTTACGAAAACCATTATTTTGAAAACGTGGACCCCTGCCACTTGACAGATTTCAGGTATCAACAGCATAGCAGCACTGAAGCAGCTGCTGGTGGTAGATTGATTATTACATAAGGACAGGACAGTAACCTGAGGGGCAGTATTGACCGGGAGGACACAGGGAGCCTGAGAGTCCATCCAGTGGGCTGGGAGAGGATGCTCCCTCTCTGCACCAGTAACCAGCATGGCATGGTCCTGTGGATGGAGGAATATCACAACACATCATCGTCAAACAGTAAAGATAACAGCTTGTCTGGTGTAATCCAAGTCACTGGAAGTCGTGAGATCCCAATTGTTTGTTTAGTTTTTTTTTTTTTTTTTTGTTTTTTTTCATTTTAACCCATAAGAACCCAGACCCATTTTTCCTTAAAGGAAAATTATGTGGGATATACCACAGACCAAGTGGACAACATAGAAAACATTTCTGATGTTTTTTTCAGAATAACACTTTTTAATACCAAAGATCTGTGTTGTTACATATATGTTACATTGGGCGTTAGTGGTAAACATATTCCTTATCTGAAAATAAGTAAACCTGACAGTTTTTACTGCTTGTTAACATAAAATTGCCTTTTTATTTGCATTTCCACAACATATATCAAAGCTGTGACTTTAACAGCAAGGTTTCAGCAAGGTTTAACATAAAATTCTTCTTCAGTTTTGCTTTGCATCACAAAATATGCCAACTGCATCAAAATAAATAACACTGCCTATTTGGAGGCATTCACAACATGCTACCCCTTGTATGGAGAACAGAACAACAGGCCTAAAAACATAAATTGTGCAAAAAAATAGAACCCCTGTATCATCAGCACCATGTCTGAAACATTTTCTCAGTTCTTTCGTCTGTTTAGTATCTTTAGCCTTTTAGCCTAAGCCAGATGGGAAGACTTGAAACAGTTTCGTTCCTCAGTGAAGCAAAGACGCACATCACATTTCTCACAGAGAGTGGTGGTTGCATTGATTTTGCAGAGTTTGCAGCGGCCACGCTTGTCACATTTCACAGGCCAATGTGCAACTTGGTCAGTGCCAGTAGGTTCTGAAAACGATTACGTGACATGATGTCAGCCACCATTGGACACCTTGTGTCATTTTCCCAGTATGCACGATTTCCTGTCAGTTGGCAAAGACCCATGCGCAGGTAAAGGCCAATCATTATTTCCAGTTCTTTTACAGTGGTGTTAACATTGTTGTGGTTTGCAGATTTTTGTACACTATACAAATTTGTTTGTTCCTTGAGTAATTCAAGCATTTCTGGTGTTATGAACTTTCTGAAGTACTCCAGAGGACTAAGAAGATTGTCTGGAGGTGTGACATGTGGTCCTTTAAATGTGCACTCAGGGGTTTCAAAAGGTTTCTTCCTCCAAGGATATTGTTTTTTCCCTTGGACAGTTCCTTGTTTTTGCTGATTTTGCTGCCCTGAATTCACATTTGGTTGTGGTACATCATCTGATGTACTTGATTCACTACTGTCTGAATCACCACACTCACTTGACTCGTCACTCTCCCTGTCTTGGCTATTGGGATTGTAAAGAGGGTCATCAGGGTCTTCATCTGAGCTATTGTCACATCCCTCAAACTCACTCTCATCTCCCAAGATGGCCTCAAGTGCATCCTGAAGAGTGTAGTGCTTGTTCTTTTGCATACTACAAATTAAATAGAAATGAAAGAATACAGAAGAACAAGAATAAAACATTTATATTTTTATGGTATCAGCATAGGATAGTAAAATTTTGTGAGCATTATGTACAGATTTGCAAAAAGTGTTCTGTAATACAAACCAAATACTTTTACATTTTATTTTTTATATTTCTATTTGTTCTGTACACTTTTAATTGACCAGTAGAACATATTTCAACTTAATATAACTGTTACAGCTAAATTAATTATTACCGTTTTTTGTTATTGTGACAAATAGGTCACATCACATTTTCAGTCGTATTTTAAGGCTAAAAGCCCAATGTGACATATATGTCACAGCGATATTTCCGTAACTGGTTTGATATTACTTTCTTCAACAAATATGGTCAGACAAGGTTGAATGTGATATAGGACATGTTATCAAAGCATTGGAACTGTTAAATGTGTTTGAAATTACCTGTAGTGTTAAAAATCAGCTTTTTGAAATTAGATGCTTTCTTGAAATTTCCACACAGGCCATTCCAGTATTTTGGAGAGGCCACTTCCTGTCAGAGTCACATGACTGTCACATGGTCATCATACCAGGATGTTTAGTATATGTCACTTAGGGACTTAATGAGTTAAAGTCAGACATAAAGCTTTTTAAGGAAGAGACTGGTGTATTCAAAATGTTTGTTACACTGGTGTCACCGTGGGTTCTTATGGGTTAAAACAAGTCCCCAAATACATGTGTTAATTACTTTGCCTTTAACAACTAGATCACCCGAATTAGCTTTCAAGATGTCTGAGACTGGTTTCTCAAAAAGGTAGGCAAAAACAGTAAATTTAAAGTTTTCCGCAGCAGAGTCTAGCTAGAAGAATGTTCATTTGCAATTTGGGTAAAACTTAAATATGCAAAACAGTCACAAGGGAGGCTGAAACAAAATCTCCTGAAATAACTTATCTCACAGTTAAGTGAGTACTGACAACATAGGTAAACAAAGTTTCTTGTTTCTTGAAACATCTGATAGAGTCCTCATATATGTATATATAGATAAGTATCTATAAGGGTAACTTTATCTGTAAATGTCATGGGTCTGGTCAGGGTTAGATACTTGTATACCTAATCAGGGGGTGGCTTTCAGAATTGGAAGAAGAAAAGAGAGAGAAGAGAAGAGAAGAGAAGAGAAGAGAAGAGAAGAGAAGAGAAGAGAAGAGAAGAGAAGATCTCACCTGTTGGCTCTGACAGTCCTACAGAAGGACAGTATTGTCCAGCAGGACACTGCATGCAGTCAGTTAGGCTGTGTGCGTGTTGTCTCGGGTTGAAGGAGCCTTTTGGGCAGGGGTGTTGGTTGGGCAGAGCTGTACCTGCAGGGCAGTAGTGACCTTTAGGGCAAGGCCTCAGCAACGAGGCATTGGCTAGTCTCATATCACAGTAGTAACCTTGAAAGAAGAAGAACATATATTTCAACACATTTTATTTCAACTTGCAAAGTGCTTTATCGTAAATGGAACGTGTACATGTGAACAAGGATTTATTGAGAGCTGCTTTCATTACAGCCTGTTCAGCAGAACAGAAATGGCACAAGGCTAAATAAGATGTTTTCAAAAAGGAAAATAAATATATGCTTCTGCTGAGAGGCTCCCACCTGCTTCACAGACAGAACAGGCTGCCTGTTTCTCTCTGTCCTGATAGGTCCCTGATGGGCAGGGCTCAGGAGATGCACTGCCCTGTGAGCAGAAGTGTCCTAAAGGGCATGGCAGAGCTGTAGCCACAGTCTGACCAGGAGGGCACCAATAGCCTATCAAGGTGACAAGAGACACGGTACCGTGTGAAAGAATGGAAATAAGGTTGGAGCAGAGCAAAGAATCTAACACAGTGTACGGACTGACCCTGGCTGCAGGGTCCAGTTGGAGCCCTGAGTCCTGCTCCTCTGCAGTAAAACCCAGCGGTGCAGGGCTGACAGCCAGCCTCGCTGGTCAGACCTGGCACGGGGGAGAAAGTACCAGCTGGACACAACTCTGGCTCTCCTGAGCCCTCAACTGTGGAGAGAAACACTTTGAGTAGTCATTCATTCACCTAAACTTTCAGTGCATTTACGTACACAGTCCTATTCTGAGCTGTAGGGCATGAAGACTTACACCAGCATACTTTGGGGAGAAAAGTGTGGAGACACCCTACGCAGGTCAACACAAATAGAAACAAGATGACTCACACTCATACCCATGAGTGATTCAAGGTGTCTGGTCAACCTGAGTCACAGCTTTAGACTCTACAGGTTATCTAATTTGCATGTCTCTTGGCACAGAGAAGACACCAGTGAATCTTGAGAAGACCCCAAATGTTAAGGCTAAAGACTTCTTGCTTTAAAAACAACTTGTGCTGAATATAAAGTGAGATATGTTACGACTGGTGGATTAACTGTTTCATTGCACACCAAAAACTAATGTATGGTTGTGATATTATGAATAAATGAATATTTTTTCCTATTAAACTTGATTATAAATTATCTCTGTCCACCTCTAGCAGGAACTTTAGTATTCAACTATTAAGAGGCTTAAAAACTTTGTTGGCAAGTTATCGATACACTTGTTCCAAGGTGGTAAATCAGGGCTTACCACAGTATGTCCCAGGTGGACAGATGCTGCCAGTTTCTCCATCTGTTGGTCTGGCATTATCAGCTCCTCCAACACAGTAATACCCAGGGGAGCAGGGACCCATCGGCAGAGCCAAACCTATGAAAGAATATAAGTAGTATTTGTTGTTTGCTATTTGTCAATATTATTTGATTGATTTGGCCCCAAAATATTACAGATATATTGCCTTGGGACTGAAATCTCATTTTTCCAGAAAAAGTGTCATGGTTTGTGGTTTAGTTGTTTCATGTTTTATTTTGTAGATTATATCCTCATGTGTCACATGTTGCTTTCCACTTCCTGTCCTTGTCTTTTTCCTTTAATTTCACATTTGACTGGCTGTGTTTCACATCTACTTCCTGGTCACTACAATTTCCACTGCATAATTTTTCATCACAGTTCAGTAATTATGTGGTAACACTTAATAATAGTAGTAATAGTAGTAATAGTAATAGTTTGAAAATGGTAACGTGGTGACATTAATAGTGTACTAAGCTGATAATAAGGAGGTCAGACAGCATGATGTTTCCATTATATTATAGGCTATTATCAGCATAATAACTTCAACATAAAATGAAACATTTGGAAGTAAAAATTACAAAAAAAAACACATTCTAAAACTCTAATCTATCTTCCCTTATGTTCCAAACAATCCATTTTGTAGGTGAAACTGTAAAAAAATCACGTTTAATAATTGTCCTTGTTACCTGGAAATATTAGACGTGTGGTGTTTAAACTGTGAATTAGTGGACAATGTGTATTGATAAGCAATGTCAAAATACCTGAGATGTTACAGAAGGCTCCGGGTGGACAAGGCAGGGGCTCCTGGCTACCTAAGGGGCAATAAAAGCCCACCTGACAGCGCCCCCCTGTGGAGGTAGCTGGACACAGACAGTTGGCATTTGTGTAATTGTCCAGGTCAAAAGGCTGCGAGTTCCATGCTGCTGACACACAGAACCAACCTGAGAGGAAACAAACACAGCAGGAGACAGAGTGAGAGCCAATGAAAGTGATGCGTTGATGTTTTGACTGCTGTCTATTTCTGTCATACACAAACACTCTGCTGCTGCTGACACAGAGAGGCATCGCTGCAGACATCACATGATGACTTCTCACACGAACAGAGCAGCAATACAGAGCAAGGTGAGAGAGATGAGTCATTGGTGAGAAGAAAAAAAAAAAGAAAACCTCCAACAAACTAGCTAGCTACTTTTTTAAATATCTGCATGAAACTTGTGGGTATTATGTGGTGGCATATGGAGCCAAGCTGTTCTGCGCATTTGCACATACATGAATTATGCACAGGGAATTATCTAAACGCTGCTGTTGGTGCTGAAGTGCGAGAGTGAAAGTGAGGAGGAGAACTAAAGTAATGACTGATGTGGCTGGTGCAGAGTTGTGGCGCTTCATGCTTAATGTGCACTCTTTGTTCCTGACCATGAAGTCTTCCACACTGCTTTGGACTGGATTGTCAGCCCCAGGAGACAAACAGGCTGGTGCAGAGGACAAAGTCCTGACACTGAGAAACTATTGCTGTGATTGTATCTTTGGTAGAAATAAACAAAGACACTGTTACCGACCAGCCTTGCATTTTCCAGACACTTTGGTCAGCCTCTCCTTCTCACAGTAGTGTCCTGGAGGACAAGGCAAGCAGCTGTCCAGACTCTGAGTCATAGGCTCAGGGTTGTAGTATCCACGAGGACAGGGAAACTGAGTGGCATGCCTTGTACCTAGGTGCATAACACAATCAGATTTCAGTATTTGTAGAATTTGTAGCATGTACGTCTTTCAATAAATTCATGAAGAAACACAACCACGAAAGGTTTTTGGATACCATCAGGGCAGTAGAATCCAGGTGGACAGGGGTACTTGGTGAAGTTGCCAGTCTTCTCTGCACAGTAGTAGCCAGCAGGGCACCGGGAGCACACCGACTGCCCAGTGAGATTGGTGTAGGTCCCAGCCGGACAGGGCACTGGGCTCGCACTCCCATCAGGGCAGTAATGAGCTGGTGGGCAAAGACCTCCTTCTGAGCCTGGAGAGGAAAAACCCAATTAGACGTGGTAAATTAGTGAGATTGTGACTGTGAAACCCTCAGTGTGATGAATCCAGTGATCAACCCTGATTAAGTCGGCAATCAACCATTCAACAAAACACCCTCACACATTCAGATTTGCTGCATTTATCAGCATCTGTTCCTCCTCTATCTGGAGCTTATTCATAAGAATTCTACTCACACATTATATATTACCCCGACTCTACACTCTCACTTTTCATGTATGAGCTACATCCGTTGTTAATCACTGATAAGATCAACGCATTGATGTGGCTAGACCAGATTTATCCTGCAGAAACAATGGAGTAATGGATGAAGTCACTTTGCCACTATCTAACGAGCACAATTCAATATGTTGCTGTTCTACCTGTGGCTGTTGTGTCTCCCCCTGGACAATAAAACCCTGCCTGACACAGTCCAGACGGACGCGTGAGACCCGCGGTGCCACAGAACTGACCCGCTGGACACGGACTGCAGCCAAAGGCATCTGTCAGATAGAGACTACACCCACACACGTCACATACATAGTTAAACAACAGGGTTAACTTCAAAGAAATAGGTTTGTGTAATATCTGAGGTGTCCAACCTGTCAGAGTAGGTTCCTGGAGGACAGGGCAGCGGGAGACTGGTGCCCTCGGGACAGAACCTCCCCTGTGGACATGCTCCTCCCACTCCCGTGCTGAAGTTTCCATCTGGGTTCTGAAAGTTTACACCTTGAAGAATGTGCATATTTAAGATAAGACTGGTTGTTCAGTTCAGCAGCAAAGCTTTATCCAGGAGAAGTTTGATAAATGTTTTTTTTCCTGCATGTGTACCTGCTATGCAGTAGTAACCAGCTTGACAGGGCCCAGTGGGTTCAAACAGACCCCAGTCCTCGCAGAAGAACCCTGTGCAGCACAGCGTGGAGAATTGAAAACACCACCACAGTAAAAAATAACGTGTGGAAGTAATTATTTCATCCCCTAGCTAATAAATGAAGAACAAAATTTTACATAAAACACTCAAATTGAACACTTCCAACACTACTACCTAATATATTATAAAAGCATTTGCAGTGTCATGCAGAGCAGTGAAGACAACCATGTGGCAACACTCTCACCTGCTGGACAAATGAGGCACTGCTCCACTTGGCTGAGGCCAAACTGAGGGCTATAAGTGCCGGGAGGGCAGGGCAGGATACCCTCAACTCCACCACCGAGACAGTAGTGTCCTGCTGGACAGAGCTGGACACCCTCTCCTGACAGACAGTATGTCCCTGTGGGGCAGTCATCGCACGCCTCCGCCCCTTCATCCAACATAGGAAGGTGGAGATAGTGAGGTTAAGCCTACATTTTATCTTTCTGATCGTGATATTCGATATCTAACGCCGTTCCACGGAATGAATTGTCCATACCTGTAGTGTTTGAGTACGTCCCATCAGGGCAGACTACAGGAGAATTTGAGCCCATGGGACAATAGTGTCCAACTGGACAAATGTCCCCCGTCACTCCATCTGAGGGCACTGAAGACGTGGCCCCTCCTGAACAGTAATACCCTAAAAATCAGCAGATATGACATTTATAGAATCAAAACACAAATGTAATGATGCTTTTTGTTTGAATCACTTTTTGTGTGAAAAATCATTTATTTGACATCAGTGATTAAAACTAAGCAACAAAATAGCAAACAAACATCTACACAACCCATAAAATAATCATTTGGAGGGTCAGTGCCAGTTTAAAAAGTCCACCCTTCCTCCAGATAATTCACTCCCACACCTGTCTCACAGATTCCCGTGGGCTTTCTGAGTCCAGTACTGTTGCAGTAGTGTCCTGGAGGGCAGGGCCAGCAGGAGGACAGGTTTTGAGCTCCCACAATGCTGCTCCAGGTTCCCACAGGGCAGGGATGCTGCTGTGGATACTTGGTCCCACGTGGACAGACGTATCCTGCAGAGCACACACCGCCAGAGGGCACGGACACCTGCGGGGAATGTCGGTGTAATCAACAGAAAATTTAAAAACTTTGATAATCTTGGCTCTCAGCTATAGTTAGAAGTTTAAAAGTTTAAAGTGTTGGCAGTTTGTTGCTGTCATTCATTTCCCACGCACTACCAGCAGCATATCCAACAAGCATCTCTGAAATATAATTATTTTTTTAAGCGACGCAAACTTGAACTGAATATCTAAATCCATATTCATATCCGATGACAAACACTTCAGCAGTCACAGTGTGTGGGAAATTAATGGCTGCCATCAAATCAACTACAAAGCTTTAAACTTCGAAAGCTGAAACATTCCACTTGAAAAACACAGGATATTTCTACATCTTTAATGCTGTGATATGCTCACAAAATCCAGGATTGCCTCACCTGAGGAAAAAGCCAGTTAATCAACAAAAGGCAACAAAGCAAATGAAATACTTCAACATGGCACATATGGAGGCCACAGAAGCCTGCATTCCTGCTACATCATCGGATGTGAAACATAGCTATCGAGTGAGCAAAAAATTCATTTCAACAAATATTTAAGAACAATAATATGAAATCAACCAGAGAAGAATCAAATTCTGTATACTTGTTTCTCTTTCATTCAAAAATCAGCCAATACTGACAGCAGAACATGAATATCTGACTTTATGGTCATCTGTATTGTGTTGAAGAGATAACAACTGAAGTTAGCATAATAATAATCATATTCAATAATCATGATCATTATTATTCATTTCATCTTACTGGAGAGGCAGTGGAGGCTCCAGAGGTGCAGTAGTGTCCCGGGTTACAGAGACCCTGAGGGGCAGAGAGGCCTGCCCTGCTGCAGAACCAACCAGCCTCGCATGGCCGACAGTGCTGCGCAGTGTCGCCGCCCGGCTGGTCAGAGTATGAGCCCTGAATAATAAGATGATCAAATTTGACCACAGTAATTATGTACATTTGAATCAGGGTAAATGCATTTTGTGAACCCTAAGTGTAAAACCAGGAGACACAGCTAACATGGCGGACTACAGCTCAGAACAAGGCTGAAGAACAAGGACAAGCAGCTGGACGGACAGTCACAACACCACGCCACACACAGATACAGTACTGACTGGAGGACAGGGTCGAGCAACAGAGGACCCTGGAGGACAGTAGTGTCCTGTGGGACACAGCGGTGGCTGGGATAAGCCTGTCTGGTTACACACTCTTCCTCCCTGACACTCGACACATGACTGTGCACCTCGTCGCTGTGAGGATTCAGAGTAGAGACAAGGGACTCACATGGAGCAGGTTTTCTTTCATTATTTATTTTCAACTGCACAGTTTCAGTAGAACGGCATTTGGTATTCTGTGAGGATTATTTCTTACCGGCTGAAAAGTGCCCAGAGGACATGGTTCTGCCCTAGATGCCCCCTCTGAGGTATAATAACCCTCCGGTGCTTCATTCTGAACAGGCGAAGCAGAGCCACCGGTACAGTAGAAACCAGGAGAACAAGGGCCCGAGGGTGAGGTGTTGTTGGAACCTAAACAATAAAAACTGACAGGGAGAGAAAAATCTTGACACAAAGAAAACAGATTTCTATTTTCACACGGCCCTTTCGAATAAATAGGCTGATAGTGATGTGAATAGTAAGAAGAGTGGCATTACCCTGGCGGACAGCTGACACACTCCTCAGGTCTGCTGAGGCCGGTGCTGTTGCTGAAGGCGCCGGGGGGACACGGGAAGGGAGAGGACGAAGCTAGAGGACAGTAACTTCCTGCAGGACATAGACCTCCTGTCGGCCCATCTGCAGGGGTCTGGAAATAGTTACAGCACAGGCACGTAAAGATTTACCAAAAGGTGGTGAGTAGGGATGTAAATGTAATTCCTGGAGTAGTGGAATGTGATCGGAGGAAAGTAATGTTTCATAATATGAATTTCATCAGTAGACTGAAGGTCAAGAAGGGTGAACGACATAGAAAGTTCCTCTAATCTTTTTTTGCAGTAGCTCTTCAGTCAGTCATTAATTGTGTCTCCTGGATGTTCCAACTATTAAAAACTAAGAGCGGTGATGGTGTTTTTATTCACTATAATGAGCGGTTCTCTGAACTGTCGGCTGACCTGAGATCTGCTCAAACTGTATTTTCTTTGAAAAGCATTTCTTTTCTCTTTTGGTAGTTGTGTTGTGTGTGTGTGTGTGTGTGTGTGTGTGTGTGTGTGTGTGTGTGTGTGTGTGTGTGTGTGTGTGTGTGTGTGTGTGTACATGAGTGTGTGCGTGTGTGTATGTGTGTATATATGAGTGTGTGCGTGTGTGTGTACATGAGTGTGTGCGTGTGTGTATACATGAGTGTGTGCGTGTGTGTATATATGAGTGTGTGCGTGTGACTTTCAGTATGCCTGTTGTTATCCATGTGTGGATGCTGGAGTGGGAATAAGAGACGTTATAAAAAACGGTATGTGTGTGTGGGGATTCACGGTAACATTAACTGAAATGTTGTTTTATTTATGTAGAATACCGATGTGTTTTCTGCCTTATATGAAAAATGTTGCACGTTTGAATCGTAGGGTCTCTTTTAGTTCTGTCGAATAAATGATCAACATATTAATGTTTTTCATTTGTTTAGTTGATTTATGGCATTTTTATCTGTGTTAAATTGCCAAAAAGTAGTCTCCCCTCCTTCTAATCATGACTGTGCTGCTTTCATTGGAATATATTATTATATATAAAAATAAATTGCTCTGAAAAATGAGTTCATAGAGAGTACAAATGTGATGAGAGCAAAAAACATCAGGAACCTGTTTGGAGTTCAGAGGATTAATGCTGTACTGACATTTACTTGACTTCATTATTTAGAGAAGATGTCGTTAATTATTTCCCTGAATTTTGCTTGTGGACCCCAGGAGGACTAGTAACTATTTTATGTAAGTTAATCAGGGTTAAACACATCAAGAAAAGAATAAGGAATTCATGACTAGCAAGCTCTATTTAGTAAATTATTAAAAATAGCATTTTCATACTGCAGACTTGGCTCCCTCACGACAGTAGAAGCGCTCTCTGCAGCTTCCAGAGGGCTCTGAGAGTCCCACACCGGCGCAGTACTGGCCTCCGCCACAGGGGGAGCACTCAGACCTAGCACTGAGAGCCCAGCGTGAACTGTAGGTGCCTTCAGGACACGGCTCGGGAGTAGAAGTGCCTTCTGGACAGTAAAAGCCCTGACAAAAGAGTGACAAGACAAGAGATTTCTTGTCTATACTGTTACACTGTCATCCATGTGTTAACACAGTTTATTAGAAACACTGGATGTTCACACCTGAGGGCAGACTGATGGCATCTGAGTCCCCAGGCTGTCGCAGTAATGCCTGGGTGGACATAATACACACACCTCTCCACTATGTCCAAGTGTATTGTTCCTGTACTGGCCAGCCTGACAGGGGTATGTGTAGGGGTAGCCAGTCCCTACGGGGCAATAGTGCCCATGAGGACACACTCCTGTCTGTGATATCACAGCATACGCATACAGTCAGATGGTGCTCACTATTCAAACATATGTCAAAACGTATTTGGGACACAAAAAAAAATAAACACTTGAATATTTTTTTTTTCATATTAAATGCTATATATCTAATTTATTCTGAATCTCACAGGGTTGGTAATAGGCTGCTCCTGAGGCTGCTGGGAGTAACAGTACTTCCCTTCAGGACACTGGACACACTCGCCGGCCTCACGCAGTCCAGGAATCTCACTGTAGGTACCATTGGGACAAGGAATGGGGTTGGGATCCTGTGAGGGAAATAACATTTAAAGGATGTTAAATGAAACAAAAGTGCTTTGGACATTTGCAAAACATGCAAGAAAACAAATTCTTCCTTCGCGGTGGATATTGTTTCGACTCACAATGCCTCCTCCAGGGCAGTAGAAGCCGCGAGGACAGAGAGTGGCTGAGCGCTGGGGGTCTCTGGCCAAACCCTGAGAGCAGAGAAAGCCTGGGGGGCACACCATGACACTCAACATGGCTTCCTCGCTCGTGGTCTCGTTGCTGCAGTAGTGGCCCTGCAGGCATGGAGAACACTCCAAAGAGCCCTCGTCCTACACACCAGATAACGTGAAGGAAGATTCAGGGAGTTTAAGTTAAAGATATCAACCAGTATGGGGGAGGGACAGCGCAAAATACACTCTGAAAACTCGAGGGAGAGGAGGATCGAACTTGCAAGATGCTGCAGGAGCGCTGGTATTGCTTCCATATTGAGAGCAAGAGATGAACTATTACGAAATTTTGAGTTTAGCAACTCATTTTGCTGACATTTACAGATGTACATACATGGTGAGTAATGTAATACGATATCACTGTGGGCTGAGAATGCTAATCTAAAAATAGGACAATCAGAAGGACGAGACGTGTACACCAGCTCTGGTTTCCACTGGTTCAGTCAGTTGACCAGTCACAGTGGACTGTGTTATAGATGGGGCCTTACAGAGTAGCTGCCAGCTCCACACACTCTGGGGTTGACAGAGGCTGAGTGGGGACAGAAATAGCCGGCAGGGCAGGCAGAGCAGTCCTCCAGCCTTCGACCTCCTTTCAGGCGGCGAAATGTGGAGCTGGAAGACAGGACAGAGTGACTATACTAAATCATACCTATCACATCAGCTTTATACTTCATTTCATTCTTTATGGCACATTCTTCCCATGCATCCTCCTCCATATCATCATCCTCACATCTTCTCTCTGACATTCAGCACACAATTACGGCTTACGGTGGGCAGGGTGACGGCTTGGAGGTTCCCTGTTGACAGAATGAGCCTTCAGGACAAATCAGACAGTCTTCTCTGTGTCTGTTCCCCATTTGGATGCTGTAGGTGCCTGCAGGGCAGGGATACTGGGTGCCATATGCAGTCCCTGGTGATGCAACATCAAAAAAGTTATATCCACGAGTGACTCATGATATCAGTTCTAGGAGAGAGAGAAAAAATCTGAAATCGATTTCACGCGGAGAGCTGTGTTTAGGCCTTAACAGTTTGCAAAGAAAACATTTAAATACTTTTGTGATACTTTTGTGTGTAAGACTTTTGACATCATAAAGCAACATTATGTATCTTTTAAAGTAAATCTGTAGAAAGTTGAGTATTTTAATGGTTTGGCCAAAGACCCAATTTGGTAATTGACTTTGATTGGTATTTGATGGCCAGGAGACTGCTGTGCCCTGCCACTCACCTAATGTTAACTTGGGTCAACTTCAGCCACATGCAACTGTGCTCAGTATAAGTGGGTTATAGACAGTGGATGGATGGATGGACGGATGGGGACTTAATAATCATTCATCTTTTTACAAAAGGTCACGTAGTGACTACAAATAATTTTGTTTGGATACTAGCCACAGTATTTTAACATTTCACACTCATGTACCTTCAGGACAATAGTGTCCAGAGCTGCAACGACCTGACGGCGCTCCAGAACCGGCCAAACAGTACCAGCCCTGTGGGCACGGACGACACTCTCTCTCAGCTTCCAGTCCACTTTGACCACTCCATGTCCCCACAGGACACTTGTACTGGGTGGGGAACATAGTTCCAGGTGGACAATAATGCCCTGCAAAGCAGGAGAGTGGCGGCCTCTGGATACCGCCAGTTCCTGAAAAACATAAATAATGCAGGCATGAAGGTGGGAAAACAAGCTGGAAGCTAATGATTTTATCAGCGATGTTGACACAATCAAATATCACTATATGTTTGACCAGAAACCTCATACTGATCATTTATTTTGGGAAAACTGAGACTATTACATTTGGAAGATGATTACACAAAAGAAAACAGATAAATGTGGACTAAATTGGTACATTTTATTTCTCTACAGCAGTCAAGTAAGTACAAAAATGTGTAGAAAATACAAAAATGCACCCTTTAAGTCTAGGATAACACACATTAACACACACAACTTATATCAATATGTTGACTCATATAAAAAAATGTGATAAATCACGAGGCTCTACTTCGCATAAACAACCCAAAAATTCAGTTTTACACTCATAATGTCAAACAGAGTCCTTTGAATGTTGACTAAATGTGTGTGTGTTATGTGAGAAAGATAAATGTCACCTCGAAGACAGGCATATCGTGCGGGGCATTGCTGACACTGTGAGCGGTCAGTGAGGTCAGTGCGATTGCTCAGAGTCCCCGGTGGGCAGGCATTGGTCGGCGCGTTGGGTTTGGAGGAACCGGGGGGACACACAAACCTGTTACGATTCAGGCAGACTGGTCAAAATGAGAGATTAACAGGGAAGTTCACAGTGTCAACAAAGCGTGTGGCTGAGAAGAATCTGAAGCCGTCACTCACCCTTGCATGCAGTCCACATCGGGGGCTCTCAGAGCTACCTGTGTGCAGGCCTTCCCCGCATAGCACTCCCTGCAATCCGCCAACTCGTCCTGACCCTCTAAAGGGTTAAAGGAGCCTGGTGGACAAGGGACAGGGTCGCTTGTCCCCTCAGGACAGTAAAAACCTGCCGGGCATTTGAGACAGTCCTTCACACCTGGAGGGATCAGTTACAAACAAATGTATGTTAGATACTTTTTAATCCAATATGTTGGAATTTTGCGACCCACCTGTGTTTCATAGTCCATGCTCATGTAGCACATAGTCAGGTTTCCTTTGACAGACATTCATTTTTTTTTCATACTGCACTGACAGCCCCAGCAAACCATCAACGGTTATTTTTTCTTACTAAAAATCTGTCCTTGCTCTCTTGGCATCCATCTGTTGCAATTTCTCATCCATATATTCCAGCTCTTCATGGGAACAACACTCATATCATTATATAACCATTGCATTTTATGATAGACTGCTATAGTGCCATAATACTTTAAGGTGAGCTGTGGGGCTGTTCCCAAATAACAGTTCCACTTAGAAATAAATGGCAAGCCTGAGCTTTAAACTTGGTAAGCCGTGAAAAAAAATCAATGACTGTGAATGTGAAATACGACTTATTAAATGGGGAACATAAAACTGTAATAATACGGCATATAAGCTCACTTATTGCTCCTTGATGAGGGGTGAAGGTGCCTCTAGGACAGATCACCTCTTCCAAACCAGCAGGACAGTATCTCCCCCGAGCACAGGGCAAGCCAGGCCCAGATGAGCCTGACATACACACACACACACACACACGCGCACACACACACACACACACACACACACACACACACACACACACACACACACACACATATGCATTACATAGAAAAATGAAAAAAGAGCTGGTCCGGTGCAGTGACATTTCACCATAAAATCTATCTTCTGCTGTGACACACAGTATTGAATTCGGCGTATTAGTGCTAAGACTTACCTGCAGGACAGAAGCGTCCTTCTCTGCATCTCTTACATGCTGCCCTACTTGTCTGACCCAGTTGTTCCCCCGCTGTACCAGCAGGGCAAGGTGACCCATGAGGGGTGGCGGTGCCCTCCTCACAGTAATAGCCCTGTGGGCAAAGGAACTGGGAGGTGGGCCTCTGTGAGCTTCCTTCCAGACAGTAAAACCCTTGAGAGAAGTATTTATAGATAAGTTCAAAAAGATGTTTTTATATCTGCAGGATAAAATATTCATAGTAAAGACATCAGTAACATTAGTCTGTAACCAAGGTAATGTTATGGGTATACATACTGATATGAATATAAATATTATAGTCTTTGGACGTGAAACTGAAAAAAGGTTTTATCAATACTCTACCAGCAGGACAGATCGTGCAGTCTCTCAGCCTCTGCAGACCTTCCTTCAAGCCATAAGTCCCTGCAGGGCAGGGCACAGCTACACCTCCCACACAGTAATGACCTGAGGTGAAAAGAAACATGCGCAGGTAAACACCGGGCGTCTTACAGAAGGAAAGGCAATATAAATGGTAGAATGCAGTGATAAATACTAACCTACTGGACAGACCACACATGCTAACTCCTCCCTCGTGTCTCTGTATGTTCCTGGTCGACAGGTGATCGTTTGACTGGACCTGTGGACGGGCTGGCTCCAGCGGGGGGCCACAGCTCCCTCACACAGCAAAGACGTATCATTACAGCTAGGGCAGGAAGTTTGTCCCGGTGTGGAAGAGCGACCAGGAGGACAGGGGAGAGGCTGTGACATCCCACTGTCTGGACAGTAACTTCCTATGGCAGGCAAAGGACACATTAACACATTCACTTCAGGTCTTCTCACTTATAAAACATAGTATTGAGAACAGATTAGGAATTTGAATGGTCTTCTTTTTTTTTTACTGAATTACCTGCTGGACACTGCAGACACCTGATAGTACACACAGTGGAGTAGAAGCCCGGGAGGCAGTCATTACACACAGTGTGATCTACATCAGGCTCCTTGCCAGGCCCACACTATGAGGCATATATAAGAGATGAACAAAGGAGCAAGGAGAAAAAAGCACATGATTTATATCAATTCCAATGCTTCAAAACTCAACCAGCAATTCATAAAGACAAACTAGACAGAATAATTTCCCGGGTGCACACTGTGTTTTTATGCATAATGTTTGTATCACATGAACAAACTACAAACTTTCCTTTCCTTATGTGATGTATAATGAAAAAAATAAATCATTGTGGCACTGTAATTACCTTGACTTTTCCCTCTCGGATAAAATGCATTTTGGAGGAACAACACTGAAATAGTCTACTGTGAGTGACAGACCCTTTTCACGGCAGGAAAAAGGACTAAGAACATTAATTATGGCTGCAATCTGTTAGGGTGTCACTGTCAGGGCCTACTGGGGCACTTAATAGAACGGAGTTATTGTTTAGGTTATTGAACAAGAGTGTGCTTTTCCTGCTTTGACTAATTCAAATATTTGTCGTCAAAAGGGTCCATAGTTACCCTAAAAGGAAATCCAGAGGTGCAGACAGAATCTGCAGGGCAGGTCAGACACTGCAGGACCCCCTCAGGAGAATGTTGTCCTGGAGGGCACAAAGAGAGGGTCCCATTGGCTGGATCACACGTGAGACCTGCAGGACACGGCCTGCAGTCCACTCTGTCCTCCGAACTGATCAGACCTGGAAAACAAGGCTGCAATGAACAGAAATTAGTTTGTTTTTTTTAAAGACAGCACCTTGACAACAATGTCTCCTACCACACAGCATCAAGCACAGTTGAGTAAAGCTTTTGCACATTTTGACTTGTCAGACACTAATCATTAATCACTGCATTGTGATGCAATAATAGCTGGATCAGTGTGCTTGTTACTGTTATTAGTTCCACAAGTGCTTTTTCTACTATGGCAAGTCAAAATGTTTGTTGTGACAAAGTTCTTGATCCTGATTCATTGCTAAAAGAAGACCATAAAGTCTTAAGTTTGGGAGCCACTGTGTTGTATATTGATTGTTTGTTACACACAGCTGTCTCTTACCTTGCAGTCACTGCTACTGCTTCGCCCCGTGTAGAGGTTAAATGTTCCTGCTGGACATCTGTGAGGTGCAGAATCATTGCCAGGACAACTACATAACAGAAATGCTTCAGTTTAACATCTGTAACCAGTTTCATGTCTTTAAGTGTATGTAAAATTCTCACATGCAATGTGAAGAAAATATCTATGTATTTAGGTCATAATGAAACTTCACAGATCAGTGATTTTAAAGATAGTTGATGACTTACAAATGGCCGGACGGACACTCTAAACAAAGCCGGTGGGAGAAGTAGTTTCCTCCTGGACACTGATCAATGCCCGTCTCTTCACTGCTGTCTGCACTCCCTTCAGGTGATTCTTAAATTCATAGATTAGATCAGATCAGATCAGATTAGATCAGGTCAGCGTTTGACGTGTCTTAAATAAGCTTAATTTGTTACATATACTGTAATAAACAATGTGTGTCTCACCTGAGGCCAGTCCAGATTGTGTCAGCAGCAGAAATGTCCAAGAAGCTGAAAAACACAACAGACGCATTCTTTTCCACGAGCACATTATCACTGAATCTTTGATCAAATCTTCACTGCTCCTTTTTTTGTGTGTATTTTCATTCAGAACTGTTTGGTCTGAGCCTACATGACTAACAGTGTAAAGGCATGAAAGTGAGAGGCCCTCAGTCGCTGAAAGTGAAACATGAGCGCGACATGCGATTCCCATGTGATTGCCCTCGCTGACGACGGGGAGCGATGATGTTCTGTAACTGTACCTTCCACTTTTATAATGCATGAGCATGTGCTAAAGCTAACCTAGATATTGTCTCTGAGTGGATTGCTGCAATTATTGATGCTACCAGTGTAATTCATTTAGAGGCTATAGAGAGTATAAAGTATGGGGATGATATGAAGACTCAGAGGGATTTTTGGAAACAATTAATGTAATCCAGGGCCAATGCTGAATGCTTTGTCAGAAAAAACAAAACAATTTTGCCTTCAAAGGACGAGAATTTAAAAATAAATTATTCAGCTTAAGTTCAAATGAATGTCAGACACATCCTCTGTGCGAGCTGAGAGTGAGCTGCAGCAATGCAGCTGCAGATATATGTGTAAACCACATCATTATGTAATGCATCTTTTTTTCCAAGACAGCTTTGCAATATTAATACAGTAAACTGTTCTTTATTGTATAATGTTCATGTATCATTCATGTATTTTGTATGTTTGAGAATGTTTTGAGAATTTTTTTCCCCCCTATTTTCAACTGAAATTTATTTTGCAGGAAGTCAGGTGCATTGAGTGGAAAGTTCTGAATTATTTTTACATGCATACTCTGAAATCAGTCGCGTACCACTTCCTGTGCCCTAACCCCAGGGTTTGAGTGGATGGGTTGGTATTTCAGCATTCTTCTGCAGATGCAAACACTGCTAGACTACAAGAGCACAAGACATCTGATTGCATGTTTCAAAGCAGCAGGAACCAGAAAACACGGAACAACAATGATGATCTCAGTCCGCTTCACATTGCTCTTTTTTTGGGTGACACAAGGTAGAGTAAATATACTCTTGGTTGTAACGCACTTGTCTATCAAAACTGATGTTATTTTTTCCATAAAGTAGATAATATTTTGTCTCTTTGCAGATTTTGCGAGCTGTGTTCATATCAACGTGCCTGTTGATGTCTTGACCGTAGCATTAGGGGACTCTCTCACGTTAAACTGCACCTACAACTGCTCCAGTGGATTTGTCCGTGGATTTTGGAGCAAGACATCGGAAAACTCTGGCTGTCGAGGGATAAAGGAAAAAAAATGCACCTTTTGCACGGCGTCTCTTCATCTTTCAAATGTGACCGCAGAGGATCTGAAGAACTACACCTGCTACACAGAAGCTACAGACGATGTTCAACTTCCGAAGAAAATCGAGCGTGTTGTTCTCTTGCAACTTCCAGGTAGATAAATATCATAACATGAAAATAAATAAAAGATTCATCTTGTTTGTGGCAAAGTTTATGAAGGCACCAAGTGACCAAATGTCGTGTAGCCGGCCGTAGATTTCACTTCGATGTTTGTTGTTTTCGCTGTTTTCAGGTCAAACACATGCCCCAAACTGGACCCTTTCCCCAAAGACTGAAACTACAAATGGTGAGCACCATGTATGCTCTGAAGAAATAAAAAAAAATATATACTCCACAATTGTGAATATACATTTAATTTCACACAGTGCTTTAATTTATGCGTACTATGTTCTACATTTCTCAGCATCTTTTCCCACTAAGCCAAAATACTCAAATGGAGGTGAGATGGCTCTTGAATTTAAGCATAACATGTGAATATAATTCCAGTTGTAAAATGTAAAAGTTAGTCCATACAATCCAACTTAATACTGTCGTTTCTGTGTTATCTGCAGAGCTGACTGGAATTAAGGTTTTAGCAGCAGTCAGCGTCACTGTGGCCACGGTGCTCACAGCGTTGGCTGTTTTTCTGTGTCTGAACCGGAACAAACTGAGCTGGAATTGCAAAGGTGACATTTCAATATATGAACATAGACTTGTTGTTAAAACTGAGAATTTCTAAAATAGAAAATACACACTGTCTCTGTATAATTGTATTAATTATGTCGTACATTCCAGGGGAGCCAGTTGTGTCCAGGTCAGGGTGAGTGCAATTTAAACTAAAAACAACTATTTGGCTAAATCTGTGTTTAAAAATATGATTATGTGATATGATGTGATTTTTTAGAAATTCAGTTTACAAGTTAATTTCTTTACGTATCACTGTTTCAGATCCCCGCTGCCTCCTCATTCTGTCCACTCACCAGTGAACGGTAAACGGCTTAAAATATACAGTGTAAAAATCTTTGCCTCTGAATTCAGCCCTGCCATTCACACCTGTCATCTTCCCCAGGACTGCTGTCAACACAAAGTGACAGGGTGACTCTGAGGATTCCTACACCAGGTAAGATCATCTTTGGATCAGCAGTCCCACCACTCTTGTTTCCAAAGTGACACTGCTGTCGACAATGCAAAGTCGGCCACTTTCTAATGTATTGAATAATTTCTTTGGTTTAGATAACGAGAGCGACACCGAAGTTCCTTACGCTGACATAATGATCACAGTCCGCGGTGTAAGCACACCAGAGCTCAATCAGGTCGGCTACACTCCTGGGGATCAAAAAGAGGTGAGGGGCAAAACTTGTGTGGTTTTATCCATTTTATAAACATGTAATTGTATTAATAAACAGTCAATCGACAGATAATTAGGTATTTGTGTCCTCTAGCACAGACTTAATAGTAAATCACTATCCACACTACAAATCAACAGCACCATCACATCAAGCAAAATAACAATTTCTTAAATCAACATCTCTCTGAAACAGTTTCAAACAACTGGCATAAACTTCTGCAGTGGCAGAGAGAGTACTGGAAATATGTACACAAGTACAAGTATAGTTACATTACTGAAATACTAATCAAGTCAAACTAGTGGTGTTAAAACGATACTTCAGTGGAAGTACAAAGTATTCTTCCCCGACAATACTCAGAGTATTTGTTCCTTTTTAACCATTGATTTTTGATGCATTATCAATATATCAGGCGTTGAGACCGCGGGGTGTCATGCTCACCTGCACCTGCTGCACAGTTTTGTGTTTTCTGCCCATATGTCAGGGTCACCACTTTTTTTTTTTATCAGATAGCTTCACTGGCTACAAATATGCAGCAGAAAGATTTGGATATTACTTTAAATTGCCCTCAGTACTGTAACTCGAATTGTTCTCCACATCTATTTTATACAATTCCCTGGTATCACATATTCTATTGCATGTATCTATTGGATGTCAGTCTGTCCTGGGAGGGGGATGCCTCCTCTGAGGCTCTTACTGAGGTCTCTGTTTTTTTCTTTTCAACTATAGCAAGTTTTTCCTCACTCTACAGAGGATGTTGTTCACTGTACAGATCGTAAAGCCCACTAAGGCAGCGTGACTGAAAAGTGATTCGATCTGATTTGATCAATACTTCTTTAAAAGTAACTCAGTAGCTGTGATAAGTTATTTCCACCCCTGGTAAATGCAGAGCTGTTGGGTTAGTCTTATTTCTGCAACTAAATGTACATCAAGTTTACATTTTTCCAAGTTAGTTTACTTTAGCTGATTTAACTGTACACGTCAGCAGACTTCATGTAAACCTGTAAAACACTGGATCACACTTAAATGTGTTGCTGAACAGTCGTATGTATCTTTTATGTACACCGATTTATAGCACATTTGATGAGAACCAGGTTTGCTAGGTATTTTTCACAGCTAATTTTTGTTTTTGTTTTATTGTTTTGTTTTGTTTGTTTTTTCCCCTCTGCTTTTCCTCCAGTGGTCTCACCTGCAGGCCTCACGGTCTGCTGACAGGCTGCACATACCCCACCCCAGAGAGGTCAGCCGCAAGATGAGCACCAACTCTGAGTACGCAGTCATCACATATGCCTGACTGAGGTCGCTGCTGCTGCTGGAGGAGGAGGATAACAAACGTCTGAATGTGTGTTTTACATGCTAATGCACGTTAACTGTATATACATGTAACGCTTTTTTACACGTATGCTACTTAACAATATTCTTTGTTTTGTGTTCTGTGTTTATTATGACGAAACCGCATCCATTACAAATAAAGCCGTTCTGCCTTGTGAGTTTTACGATGTTTGAGCCTTGTCAGTGTCCGTAGTTAGAACCGTTGCCTAGGAACAGCTATCAACAAGTGGTTAGCCAGCTAGCTGTAGCATTCAAAAACTAAAGGTGGATACGGACTGCAGTTAATTCAGGTAACAGGTGTGACTACTAACTTGTGTTCTGACATTTTCTTAATCGCTGTGAGTGTATCTATTAAGCACTTTGATTGTTTTGAGACGACATCCTCGCCGCTTAACTACAAATGTAAAGTTAAAGCCAGTCTGTCTGTATGAAGTGCCCAGTGTTAGCTAGCGTCTCTGCACTTCTACGCCACACATCAAGAAGAAAGTACAAGACAAAGCAAAAAACTCGACTTCTCTTGGTCAGATTTCCCCCGCTGTCACTGTAGATATATATATTTGTAAAAAAAAAAAAAAAAAAATGTCAGTGCCTTTCTCCAACACTCACCTGCGGGTCCCGCGAGGTTTTGGTACCATCCTAGAGGGACTGGCCCGAGAAGTCCTGCGAGACCAGCCTGAAGACATCCCTCAATATGCTGCACTGTACTTTGATGCTCTTCTCAAACAAAGAGAAGGTAACTGCAACTTGGTATGTTGTAAAATGAGACCAACGCCATTAAACGCTGTCAAGTTATTATAATGATTTTTTTTTCTCTCACTAATTTTGCTTGAAGATAGTGGCATGGACCCTGCTGAGTGGGCTGCTAAACTGGAAGATAGATTCTACAACAACCATGCATTCAAGACTACTGGGGTACTGGGTCAATCTTACTGTAGAGACCACTTCTTACCAGACCTATAAATCTTTTCTCTGTTTTTCAGTGTGTCTCTATTTATTTACCATGACACCATTGTTGTTGTCCCCCCCCCCCAACAGGCTAGTCCTGAAAAAGAGCCTGCAGCAGAGGTGACCATTTCCAAGTGAGTCTCAACACGTGAACTATTAACAGCCAGGAGGATCAACAGGAGAGGGACAGGACGGACAGGAGGGAGAGAAAAGTTCAGGGACGAGTGAAGAAGAAATGAGAATAAGAAATCATTTGTTTTATATGACTAAAAGTTTTCAATATAGAGTCATTGTGTGAGGGTTTTTTTGTAGAAGCCGTTTTTTGCATTGATTAGGAAAATTAAGTAAAGGTTTGAGCGCATAGCTGCAATTATCATACAGCACAATCGCTCAGCAACTACACCTGCAATAAGGCTTGGGTGGATGCATTGTCCTAACCTCAGTGAAAGTGTCATTTAGGACATTTCTGTAAATATGCCAGTTTAGTCATCCTCGCTCATTTTCAAATTCAGTCCTTGTCCAAGTGTGATGGGACCTACAATAGACACATTAAAATTAATTAAAATGGAATACTGTACTTTGAGCAAAGCACATACAGAACACTTAAAATCAAGGACAATTATACATAAAACATAAAGCAAAATGTAACTGTGGAATAGCATTGCTCAGAGATGAAAGCGCTTTCAAGTTTGCCGTGTCAAGGGTGAGCAGAAAAGGCAAGACTGAAGAGCTGCAGGAAGACAGTCACAGGTTCCAGATGAGTGTCGTAAAGGCATTATGACACTGTTCTGTTTGGCATCACTCAAGTCGCAATAATCCCCTCAATGTTTCATTTTCGTGTTCTGTTTAGAGAAAAATCAGATGAGTGCCCAACAGAAGATGAATCCAGTTATTCAGCAGAGGCCTCAGATCTTTCCACCACACAACCTAATGTCTCTGAAGAGGTTGAGCTGACTGAAAGCACAGGAGAGGAAGACGAGAAACATGATATTACAGAGGAACATATTGAATCGACGGAAAAGGGACTTTCAGATGAGGAATCAGTCAAAAGGCTCCGAGCTGCAGATGCACAGTCAGATGAACCGAGTGGGACAGAAGAAGAAGAGGACGAACCCCCCACATTCGGCGGGACAGCTGGTGAACAATATAGCAGCCCCACTGAATTGTCTTCGTTCAGAGGGATTTCAGATGTAGATGTGTGTGCTCAGGAGTTGGGATCAGTGGGAGATGAGGGAGGTGAGACTGCAGTTGAGGTTAAAGACATCGTAGACTCGGAAGAAGAGGAAAAAAACGAAGCTGAAGAACCGGTGGAGGTCTATCCATATTCTGGGCTAGCTGATGTAGATGTGTGTGCTACAGAGCTTGTAGGAGCAGAGACGACAGTGGAAGGAGCCACTGCTGAGGATAATACACTTGTCAGAGAAGAGGAAAGCTCAAAGCCCCAGTCTGAAGAAACTGTTGTGCAAGACAATCAACAAGTAGCCGAAGATCGGGCGGAAAAAGCAAAGGAGGAGGACGGAAGAAAGACTGAGACTCCTTCTGGGGGAACGCATGAAAGTTTAAGTCATACAGAGGGTGATTTAGTCAGTAATGTTATACCAACGGAGGATTCATTTGTTGAGATAAGCTTTGAAGATGTTCCAGAGGCTCAGCAGAATACAGAAGTTTTGGAGAAACAGCCAGAGGTCTTAAACACTAATATACTGGAAATGCAACAGGAGGAAGAATCTGAGGAAGAGAGTGCAGCAGCAACAGACCAAAATATATCAGCTGCACAAGACCATGGTGAACCTGAAATGGTGGGAGCTGAAAAGGAACTTAACCCTGAAGGCGAGGAAATGGAAAGTCAACACGAGGCATCTGATGTGACGAAGGAGAAGGTGGAAACCGCTGACTCTAATTCAAATTATAGTAAGGATGATGAGACCGGAGAAGGTGTTAAAACCATCGGCTCGTCACATCAGCCCACCAGCGAGGCAGAAGCAGAGAGCCTGGAGCATGAAACCGATCTTAAAAATGAAGAAACCGCAGAGATAAGTGAGAGCGAATTTCACCAGAATGAGTCGAACGACCCCGACGTTAAAGACGAAGACAAAACAGACACAGTGGAGGGAAAAGAAGAGGAGGACATGCAAACAGAAGGCCGCGGTGAGGTCGAGGACCAAGAGACAAATGATGGCGCTGCAGGAAATCACTCATCAGAAGAAACCCAGACAAATGTATCAACTGCTGCAATGGAGGCAGAGAGTGAAACTTTGGAGCAACTTCCAGAGGAGAACGAGGAGAGTCAGAGAACACTTGTGGAGTCACAGCCAGAGGATGAGGAGGGAGAAAAACAGGTCACTTCAAAGGAGAGAACATCAGAAGCAGAGGGACTTGTGGAAGAGGGAAAGATTGATTCTGCAACACAAGAGACGAGTGATGCAATGTGTGAGGAGAGCAGCATCAGCCTCACGCAGAGTACAGATCGGCTGGCTGATGAGCACCGAGGAGAGGAAAGCCAGTTCGGGTCTGAACAGGACACCACTGAGCCTGAAGGCCACAGTGGTGACAAGGTAATTTTTTCTGCTTCCTCCCGAAACATGCAATATACACTGTATTTCACATATTTGTGTACGCTTTAACATAATAAATGTAGATTTTTAAAGTACCCATAAATCATACCTGAGTTAAATGAAATAGAATAGTACTTGAGTAAAAGTCTTAAAGCATTGGATATTAAATATCGTACGTATCAAAAGTAATTTTATGACAATCACTGCACTTAAAGGGGCACTATGTAGTTTTGGAGAAGAAATTCAAACTCTTGTTAGAACACTGCTTAAGGCTAGAAATGTGGCAGGGTCCGCCAAATATAAACAAAGTAAAACAGTATGAACCTTGCCCTATAAGGAACAGCACTCAGTAGAGCACATACCTCCACCAATGACCAACAGTCCCCTTTAATTCAGTTAAGTCAAGCTTAATCCAATATCAAATCAACCATATTGAAATCTGCTAGATCTTTATATTTACTTGGACCTGCATCAAATTATACTCAGTCACAGACACCAGCCTCCCAAATGCACACACCTATTTTATATCAAGATCCACACATTATTCCCTGATTATGGAGAAGGATGGTGAAATTGTAGGGAAAAATGTGCGATGTTAGAGAAAATGAGGAAAAAAAAAAAAAATCGGCATCCGTTCCTTAACTGGATCCAAACCAAAAGTTAACGAGGTCCGTTCTGGGCCGAGAACCAATCCTCCATCCAAGTTTTGTGGAAATCTGTTGAGTAGGTTTTGTATGAGCCTGCTGACCAACCAACCATCAAACGGACGTGTTTGAAAACATGACCTCCTTGGCAGAGCTCGTGGAGTAAAAGTAAAATTCCACCAAAATGTAGCGAAGTGGATGTATAAAGAAGCAGAAAATGTAAATACTGAATTATAGTAGAAGTACCTCAAACCTGTACAGCACCTGAGTAAATGTACTTAGATACATTCCATTACTGCATCTCGTCCACTTTTATCAGCAGGCTGAGGATAAATGTTCCCTTTCAGACAGATGTGTCTTTAGCTTGGCTACAGTCTGCTGCTCTGCTCCCTCTCCCGTCTCAGGTAGCCTATATAAATAAACCCTTCAAGGACGAGTCTGATCAGGGGCCCTCACTTTTTTTTTTTTTTTTTTCGCCTCCTGGACTCTCTAGGGGTAGGTGATTGAAAATATCTCCAAAATAGTTCATTTCCTGGATGATGTATGGGCGCGCGGTTGCTCTGACAAACTTTGAATGTCACGCAGAGGGTCACAATCCAAATCTTCCCATCTGAAGATGTGCGGAGGGTTTCCGTCTGAGCGTTCGCCCTAATAATCTGTGTTCTTTGTTCATGTTCAAGATGCTGTTCGAGGACCTCTCTCTGCCGCCCTGCTCATGAAACTGTAATACCGTGGCTTTGTTAGTGCCGGATCAACTCTCCCTCGTGGGAGCCGCCACAGCCTCCACAGATTGAAGCCTGATTCTGCCATCTATCATCATAAAAGACAGACTGAACAATTCGTCTTGTGAATTAGGCCTTTAACATTTTTACTGCTGTCACAGTTAGCGCCGTCTGATTCGTCTGGACCGACAGGGCTCCCAAACACGCGGGGAGGGAGTGTAAGAAGGGGTACTAAGAATGTTACCATGGTAACCCCTCACCATCCTGCTCTCTCTTAGTGTCGTCATGGAATTAATAGGAGATGGTGATGCTGATAGTTGCTATGCACCATCTGTATTAGTAATCTACATTTAATAGCAGCCCCTGACTGACTGATTGAACAGTAAAAAAGCACTTTCTGTTTTTTCACATGCGGGGTGATTTTGCCTGCTTCGAGGCAGAATTTCGTTTCAGCTGGAGTGACTCTACCACAACTGCTCTATACAGTATATAGGCCATCTTTTTGACAGTGACCTAGCTGCAGAAGCTCAGCAGATGTCTAGTTGTATTTTTTATTTCAATGTTCCTGCCTTTAGCTCAGTGTTTTCAAGTGCCCACGACAATATGCCTACGCTCTAATCATCTTAGGAAAGTAAACAATGTGTTAGACGTACTAATGGTCGGGCAAATATGAGCAGGTTTTCTATATCATGATCGATCGCTGCAAATGTAATCACAGTGGCTGTCGTTCAGGGGATTCATTGATGAAGCGAGTGAAACCAGGCGCGATGCTAATTGAAGGCGCGGTTGGAATAGGTGGCGAGCGAACCAGCAGGAAGAGCGTTAATGTCAGAGATATAACTCAGATAAATGGACGCTTTCTGTTTCTCTCCCTCTCCGTCTTGTCTCTGAGGCTGGCAGAGGAGTGTGGGCGGCTGTACCAGCTGGGATCAGAGGGATGGAGAGGGCTGTTAGCTCACTCTGCCTCTAATAAATTTATAACACCTCCTAGTGTAAAACAGCCCAAGATGCTTACACAGTTTTATTTTCACGCAATTAGTGGAATTTGAAAGTCAGCAGTTTTGTATTGTTCTGCGGCCATATGCCGCCACATAGTATTTTCTATGTTGGTCATCTGTTATTTGTGTGAGTTTTGTTGATTCTTTTTTGTTAGTAACACTGCAACTTGTGGATTTTTTATGATGCTTGGCGCTGTGGCAGTTACTTTCATCTACATCCAGACTCTGTAGCTCATCGTTTTTCACTTGTTTCAAACTTTAACCGGCGTGCTATGCTCTCATACTCAGCCCTATAAGTTACTACCTAAGCATTCATGCTTCACTCTGTGTCTGTCTTTTAAAGGTCTGCAGCAGTAATGTGAACACAGTAGGTCAGCAGCCCCTAATGAGAGTGAAAAGATGGAACACATGCTGTCATGTTTGTAGGAGGTCTCTCTTCCCCTCCCTCCCTCCCTCTTTCTCTCTTCCCCCCCTCTCCCACTGTATGTCTCTCTGTCTCGCTCTCTCTCTCTCCCTCTCCCTCTCTCTCACTCTGTGCGTGAGCGGGTGTTACTGAACATACAGTGATTGTTAGTAAGAGCCAGTGAGGCATCTGTATTATACCGGAGACTCATTTAAAGAGAGCTTTTGCTTGGGTCCACGTAGAAAAACCAAGGCGCACAAGTCATACTAGGTCAGCCCACCTGAAGACTGAAGTCACCTCTGAGTGAGACATGGACTGTCACAATGTGAGTAGAAGCTTCAGATGAACTTTTTGGAATAGATTTGTTTGGGGGTTTTTTGTCACTTGATCAGTGTAGCAGGTAACTGCAGAAACTGTTTATTGAGTGAGATAATTCTACTACGACTATTGGTATTTGCTGGTGTTTGGTTGTTGTCAGATTGCTCACTGGCATGTTTGTGTTGTTGTTTTCGTTATTTTACTAGAGTGCAATACATTCTGTTGATCATTAAGACTCACAATTGATAGATTCTTTAGCCCCAGGGGTAACTGATTTAACACAGCTCTCAAGCTTTTTTTTTGTTTTTTTTTGTTTTCATCATAAATGGATAACACTACTTGAGATTTGCAACAGATTATTTAAAAAAGGATTCATGACAGATCAAGTCTAAGGATCCTGAGGCAATAAAAAACAATGAGACCTCTGGGGAGGTGTGTAGCCAGCAAAATTCAGTGCATCAGTCAATCATCTCTGCTGCAAAAGAGAGAGAGAGAGCTGGATTTTTGGCTGCTCAGTGAGCAGTCAGACAGGGAGGCTAATGAATGCTGGCTGAACAGGTGGGTGGTCACACTCCTACACTGGAGGGGTTTCACTGGAGACATGATGCACTGTTTCTCACCAAGGTAGTGGGATGACAGTGGGCTCGTTCTGTGGGCTGCCTTTGTATGAAATGTCAATCTGTTATCCATAAGCAAAGCACGGGGTGTAGCCGATATGTGTTTCGCCACAGCATCTGAATTGGTGTTTACATAACTCGTCGACAGCCTTGGCGCTTTTCCACTGACACTTTATGACAAGCCAGAATTTCTCTTCCGCCCACCCCCAGTTTCCTTTGGGACAGTGGATGCTGTACTTTCAGGCAGTGACTGAGCTGCTGGTGTTGACGACGGCAGCTTTTCTCTTTATTTCGCTGGGTCATCCGTTTTCAGCCCAGGGTGCAGCGCAAGAAGTTTTTTTTTTTTTTTCCCCCCCAAACCTAACACTTTTGTAACCATACCATCATAGATCGGTCACCAAACCTGTTTCTTACCAAGTTTACTCTGTCTAATGAACAGTGATCTCATTATCATCGACCATCGTTCGGTTTGTCTTCTAAATATGCAGTTTTGTGGTTTTGATTTCTAAAAACCTTTTCCATGGTAGAAAGAGCAGACGGCGATAATTCATTAGAAACTAGGCTGACTCAGTCATGTTTTTGCCAGCAGTGTATTATTCAGTAAGTGACAAGAGGAGACTGGGAGAGAAAAAGGGGAGGCAATGTGGGTTATTGACCTCCTGAGAGCCCTATTGAAGTCATGTAACAAGGGGAGCTGCTCAGCAATAAGCACACATCCTCTGCTGTTTAAAAGATAGCGCTGCAGCTCATACAAAAAAAATGCACTGTCGCAGTTTACTGAAGGTTAGACTCTCCCACCGATGTCGTCCAGATGTGATCACGTAACATGCCACCCATCTGTGATAAACTGCTACTTTTTGGTCCCTCTCAGCAGGAGGACTGCAGCCGGCCCCAGGAGGAGGAGGACATCATGGACATCCCCCTGGACGACCCAGAGGCCAACAGGGCCGCTGCCAAGATCCAGGCTGGCTTCCGTGGCCACATGACCCGTAAGAAGATGAAGCCGGAGGACAAAGCAGAAGGGGAGGAGGTGAGCAGCACTGGGGATGTGCTCAACGGCAGCCAGGGGGACACAGGTCAGTGGTGTAGAACCATGAGGGTAAGAGTAGGTCACATAATGCCGTTAAAGAGGGCATTATGGAACAGACGCTCCCATCAGGAGGTAACAGGAAGGTAAGTGATGGAGAGCATTTACTTATGAGACAGAACATTGTAGGCATAAGGCAGTAGAATAAGTTATCATAGTTTGATGTTTTAAGGATGTCCTGCATGTTATTGGTTGAGCATTTGTCTTTGGTTTCCACCTTAAGATGTTAGAGGGAACGTTGTGTGACTGTAACCTTTTTTCTCAGAGTCAAACACTTGAGCATTACAGCGAACACAAGCCGATTAGCCATTTTACTCACTCAGAAAAGAAACCATTTAAAAAGCTATACATAATTGAATACACCTATTAGAGCCCCTTATGGGTTCTCCCAAGTGTGATTAATGCAACACATAACTGAGTGACTCATTTAATTACCCCATAGGGTCTCCGGCAACAGATGATTGAATCTTTCAATTATTTTTTTTCCCCATTAAAGGAATTATAAATGAATCTGCCTGCAGATATGCAGTTAGGTCGCTCCAGAAGAAGTTATTTTAACTTTGGGGGGGGTTCCGACACAATATAAGGTTGCATTTAGGTTAGATTGTTTTACGGTCATACAAACCAAACTTAAACATATCTGAAAATGACGACGCATAAAGAAAACGAGTATGAAATCGTTGTACTCGGACCACCGCATATTCACACCAGATGTCCACACAGGTAAAAATGCTAACCCCTCTCCTGTTAGACCAGGCAGCATTTTCTTCTGGGATGAGGCTGACACAAGGGATTGTCGTCAGTGATTCTCCCTAACCCAGTTGCTGGCTGCCTTGCATCCTCATGTAGAAGATGTATTTATAGCTCCAGGTGCATTAGGTACAATGTGCTTCAGCGGGCCAAGCAGAATTAATGGGCCTGTCGGGCTGGAACGGAGCATTACAAGCACCTCCCGTTGGGGGAGACCCCCTTTTCACAGTAGAATTGGGTTTTTTGAACTCATCCACCAACTTCCCAGTGTCGCAAAGTGCTTGAAAACTTCGAAAAATGAAATTGAATAGACAGTTTGTACTTACATGACAGCGCATTTCAACTCCATTTAAAGTGAATTCGCCATCTCAAGTTTTCTTCAAATGTGTGTTTTTAAAATAGGTCCGCCCACATGTAACCTTGCAGTTTGTGACTATTCATTGGAGTCGGCTCACCTTGGCGACAGGAGAGTACACAGAAACTGTTCTTTCCAGGCTCTGCAGCGCTTAACTACGCTTTTGCCTATTTCTGTTTTTAGAGACAGGAGGATCGGGGGCAGTAGAGAGAGACGACACATCTGTGCCAGAGCAGTGACGCCCCCCCCCCGTCCTGACCTGGATGAAGAGAAAGAGGGGAAGAAGCAAGGTAGCGAGAGATGGCTGGCATAAGCCGGCTTGGGCTGGCTTTCAGGCACACCTTTTTACCCCGGGAGTCATTTTCTTTTTTTTTTCTCAACACAAATTAGCAGTAGAAAATGAACCGACAGTTTTGAGGGTGTGTTTTGTGAATTTTGTGAACTTTAACACTCCTTCTCTGCTCCTCCAGCAGTACGGATGTCTTTGACCCAGAATTTGCAACTCACTGCATGTACTTGTGAAACTTCTGGTAGTGTGCTAGTTTTTAGATGATGATCTGTGAATGTGAAAATGAATGTCCTCTAAATGCTAAACAGGGCTTATTTTGGATGGATCCGTTCATACCATCTGTGTATAAACCTTGTATGCATCAGCGTTAGACTTTGCGTGATTAGTGGCTTTGATTATTTGTCATTTTTCTTGCGTTGTTTTCTGGTGTGCTTGTATCTTGACTATTATTTACCTATTTGACTTGCTTACGAAACGGATTAAAACATCAAAAACAAGAGAAGTAGCTACGTATGTTCTATTTATTCTAAGTTACATCACTCAGATTGCAATTGCCTTGACTGTCTTTTCTGATCACATGATATGTACGTTTTCACATTTTCAAGCATTTTCTATAAATCTGATCTTCCAGAACAGTAAGCATGCAGTAACTACACTTCTTTCTTTTTTTTCTCCAGATGCATTTGGTACAGCTTTACCTAAACAGACACTGGGTCAATATGTTCTGTTGTTGTGTTGGTGGGTTTGACTTGTTAAATCAGCGTGTGTGAAAATTCCATTGTCAGAGCCTTCATGCTTTCAATTTAAACTGAATAGTACATTGCTGAACTTTTGCTGTAGAGTCCATGGCATTACACTAATAAATCCACCTTAAATATACGGTGAAATGTCTGTATCACACTTCATTAATTCAAGATCAACTTTCAAACAGGACCTCTTATGTCATCCATCACCTCCATCTTTATTCCGAGTGGTGAAGTCGAGATTTCTGTGCGGCACCGCAGCAGCCAGAGCTGCTCATTTTTTTCTTTTGTCACCGCCACATAAGCAGGGCTGCTAATTGGAGGGAGCAGTTTCCATGAAGCTGCAACAGTGTTTTGTCTCCCGTGTGGCCGCTCTTGCACAAGGAATCACATGAATAATTCATCACATGAAGCCGCACTACTCATATTTACAACTACCAGTTACACTAGGCAAATAAATTGGTTTTTTTTTTTCTTTTTAACTAATAATAGCTATTAGAGAGGGCAATTTAAATGATCACATACGCATGGAGAATTGAACTATCAAGTGTTTTTGTCCTGTCAACAGCTGAATTGTCATAAACCCCCTACAACACTGAGTGATGCGTGTACCGGGCGGATATTTTGGGCCACCTTTATTGCATCAGGGCTGTTTTAAGTCACAAAAGAACAACGCAATTTTTGCTTCATTTGCCCGGGCAGTCTTGTTCGCTTTATGAGAAACAGGCTCGAGCATCTTCAGTCTCCCAGTGCTCCCACTCAGCCCACCTACACACATCTGAGCCATACAGCACTCTGCACAAACTCAGACTGCACATGCATCACACACAGGAAAAACACAGCCCGTACTTCAGCATGCAGATCCCACTCAAGTCACTCACTGTCACATGCACACACACACACACACATATACACACATGCGCGGTTTGCTGGCGGTGTCACCAGCTGTAGAGATAGGACAACCAACACCAGCCTTAGTCTCTGTGGTTTTGCAGAGCCAGAGTGCACTGCACTTCCTTCTCAGGCTGACGTTCCTCCTCCGCCGAGCTCTCATAAATATCCTCCATGGGTTTTATATGGACCTATTCTCTTTTCTCCTACTCAGTCCCAGAGGTGCCATGGCCACGTTCTCCTGTCTCTTTAATGACTGTGGGTGAACAATCAATAATCTGCACACCTCCAAACATAGCACAACACCCACTCGGTGCTGTAGATTGAATTCTCAGAGCGATGGAAAAGACATGTTTTCAAAAAAAAAAAAAAAAAAACCTCCAAAAAAACCCATGAAACTCAAGCTGGATGGGGGTCTTGATAAATCTCCGAGAGTGTCTTGTGAGCACGTTTGCGTCCTTGAACTTACCATGGCGAAGCAGAGAATACTCACTTGGTGCCTTTTACAAGTTGTTGAGATGGACGTGGATTATTTCAGGAGTAGATCATGTGAAAGATCTGCTTGGCTGGTTTGTTCTCTGCCTCAGACAGCTTGTCAGTGAGACAGAGAGAGATAAAAAAAAAAAAAAAAAAAACCTTTGTGGTCTCCTGGGTGATAATTAGAGATGAAAAAGCCGGGATGAACAGCAGGGGGCGCAATTATCTGCTTTCCAGTGGTTATGCCACTGGCCTGGCCTTCTTAGGAGACACAGTGCCTTTAATACTAAGTGGGTTACACAACTTAACAGCAATGAGAGGGTATAAATGAGAGGCACGGCTGCATGAATAAAACCTGATGGATTGTTATACATTTTGTCACATCTGTGTGTCTGAGTCACACAGCATGACATCAGTCCTGCTGTGGGCTACAACGTAACAACGCTTTCTGTCACCCAGACTGACTGAGACACACAGGCACCGTCTGTGCTCCGTCTCTCTTCCTCTGTCGACTGCAAAGAGTCCCCCTTGATTTAGAGTGTGTTAGAAGATGAGAGGAGGAGGGAGGCGCTGCCTTTACCGAGGGCAGAGGTGGAGGGGAGAGGTTCAGCTTTGATGGGCCACTACACAGGCGTCTGAGGCCTGGGAGAGCGGCGGCGGCGGACAGCAGCTGTGTTCCCACATTCCTGCAGCTCATTCCACCAACCGTGCTTCCTCCTCTGCATCGAGACCCTCCCTTTGTTGTCAAACAAACAAAAAAGACGCAGTCAAAAACAAACTCAAACAAGAAAAGACGGCTCTCTCAAAGTGGGAGAGATGACTTGCGATGCGACTGACTCATCAGCAAACAAGCTAATGCCTTAATCCCCCAAAAGACAGTGAAAAAGTGATTGATGTAACACGTGGCGTCACGTCTGATACAATGAGAAATGACAGTACGGCTCGCGAGAAACATCTAAGAGTGCTTTAGATCTTAAAATGCTTAACAGTGCATTGCGTAGCTTTTGGAAAGTAATTCTAATCAGAAGAGAAAACATTTCACCGGCTGATTTCTTTCTTTCTTTCTTTTTTGGACCCTGCCACCCTTCTAACTTCAAACAGTGTTCTCATGACCTTATTTTCCTCTGCGAACAGCTTCCACATTCAGTAATGTAAAAAATTACTTAATACTGTAAATATTAAAACTCTGTGTTTGAGTTTCTTCTCTAAAACTACATAGTGGCCCTCAAATGACTCAAACATGTGTTTTATATTATGACTATTTCCAAGTCAGACATGTTTTCTTTTCATGTCAGACTTTGTGTGAGTGTTTTCCTCTTGTTTTGCTCATATGTTGCGCTCCTTTTCTTTCACACTCACGTTAGATATCTCAATTACAAAGTTACAGTGAAAAATCCACAACTTGGCAGTTTCACCTCCTGACATCTCCATCAGTTCTGTTCTGCACCCTAATGTAGCTCCTACACCACCTGGAGGACAAATAAGGTACAAACACTCTTTTTTTTTTCATTTCTTCCCCTCTATGTGTTGCTTATATTAGCATGACGCTCTCAGGCAGGTAGGCTAAAATGAAATGAATCATGCACCTGACAGCTCCTGCAGCAGCTAGCAGCAAATGTTTGTGTTTGCGTCAACAGCAGGTCAGTCGGTTGGTTGGTTGCCTGGTGACAAATACTGAGTTTATTGTGAGGCTCCAGTCCAGAGAGGAGTTTACACAATGTGACAAAAGTGGGCCAAAGAGGGGGGAAGTGAGTTGTTTTTCAAACTCAGACATTTCAGAGACTTCAAGTGGGCTCCTCTCGGAAGCCACAGTTTGGGCTGAGGTACAGTGGATCCTCCCAGCGTGAATTCTCGCAAAGCAGCTCAACTTGATATTGAATTCCACTCTTTAATCATGTAACAATGGCAACACTTTTTTTTTTTTTTTTTTACAGGGAGACACTTTAAGACAAATAACCGCCTCGAGAAAAAAAAAAAAGGCAAACACTATTTCCTTTGAGCTCCTCTCTGAAAGGGCAATGTGGAGTGGAAGAGAGAAGCTCATCTACACTATGTCTCTGTCTCGCACAAACACACACACACACACACACACACACACACACACACACACACACACGCACACACACACACACATACACACAGTTGGCTGTTGTTGGCGGTGACTGGGGTGCTGTGAGGAGAGTGGGGCTCAGTGTGACCAGGCAGAGGCCAGTGTTGCAGGCAGTCAGGCAGTGGAGAGAGTGTTGAGCGGCAGGGACGTGCCCGGGGTGGATAAACCATGCTCACTAAGTGGGAGAAAGACTCTGCCCAGGACACAAGATGAAGGTGGAGAGGAAGACCTCCTCTACGGGCGACAGTTTTACAGACATTCCTCCACTACTGACGCTCTCCGGCCTCCTCCTCCTCCTCCCTCTCCTCGCAGGTAAGTCCAAAAGATTTGTCAGCTCTTAGAAAAACCTCTCTGATGACGGCAGAACAAGCGGATTTTCCATTTAAATTGTGGGTCAGTAATCATCACTTCAATTGACATCTTTGCACAGTGTTTTGCAGTCTTTGCTTCACTTTCTCTGTTCATATCAGTTCTGTCACTAAAACCCGGGACAAAACACAAGTTCGTACACTTTTTTTGAAGTTAATCCAGATTAAGTTAGTCGCAGATGTTTTTGTGTTCAACGGGCTGGCGGCATAATGGATTCGTTCATGGGTGGCGCTCTGTATTGGGCCCCCATCCCCGGCTCAAAGGAGCCTGGAGTGGCCATTGTAGGTGTGTAAGGAGGGGATGTGTTAGGTTAAGTGTGGCAATATCAAGTTTTGTGGAGAGCAGGTGAAGAGGGCATGGTCTGCTTTTTTTCTTTTTTGTTGTTCTGAGTGTGGGAAACCTCTAGATGAGTTCATTCAAGGGGCAAAAATGGTGTCAAAAGACTAGAATGTGGCGTTTTTGGTTTGACAAATATTTTGTTTGAATGACCGTACCATGGCCCGGTTTACCCGCTGAGGCTGGTTTTGGTGGAATCACTGGATCCTGTGTCAATCTCCAACTTCACCAGTGACAAAGACTTTCTCTCTGCCTCTCTCGCTCTTTTTCGAGGGAGGAAACTCGTTCCAACAATCATGCCCTTTGTCTTATCGCCTTGGCAACCCCTGTCAGGCGCACCAAATGGTTACCACGGCAATGAGGCGATGCCCTGCTAACTGCCTCGCTGCAAAGAATAGTGAACAGTGCGGACTCTCTCTCTCTCTCTCTCTCTCTCTCTCTGTCTCTCTCTCCCTCCTCCTCCCTCTCTCCTAGGTTGATCTTTTCTATCACTGAGGCCTAACAGTAGGATGCCCCTCAGAGGCACGCAGCCAGTGTTTAGGCCTCCATGCGTCCGGCTACAGCTGAGTTATAGGAACCTCCACTGTGAACATAATAGCGTTGCTGTGTTTGGTTTCCCTGACAGTGCTTGTCTATAAAAGATGAAATGTGGCTCACGCTGTAATACCTTATCCCTGTATCCCTGCAGGGGGGGGTGGGCTGGAGGATAATTGAGGAACACAAATCAAAATTAGTGCATTACTTGTTCTCTAGGAGGGGGCATGAGGAATTCCTAGGGTGTTTCTGAGAAACAGATTAGTGATCAAGACGTGATCATGGGGTCTGGGTAGCAAGAGCAAGACTGTGCATTTGTTGACTTTGTTTGCATTTGTGAGGTAAAACAAGGTAATTAATGGCTGTTTTAATGCAAAAATGCATTGAATTTCTTTTTTATAAATATAATCTCCAATAAAGGAAAAACACCTTGAACTCAGGCATAAAGGTTGAAGGCTCTTTGTGACAGTATTGGGGTTTGATGAAGTAGTGAAATTGAGCTTCTTTTAAAACGATTCGGCCACACTTTTATTTAAAGTGCAGGTAAGCAAGTAAGAATTTGCAAACTGTTGAATTATTGCTCCAAAAAACAAGAGGCACAGAGTAACTTCTAGCTGCTGCCGACTGTAGCTAATTAGCTGGAGATGAGAGACTTGTCAATGGAAACGAACAGCTAGACAGGACGGGTCAGGCCTAGTTCGTTAGTAAGCTGAATTAAATAATCTCTCTGCAACACAATGAAGAGTTGTCGTTGACATCACTCAAACATTTCCGCTGATTAAATTTAGGTTTCTAAAGTAAAAATCCAACATATCGTACCTTCAATAATGAATACATATAATCATTAACACGTCTCTTATTAGTATAATTCATTATAATGCACCAATTAATGCCTTATGCTCCGTTACAATAGTCTACAGCTGCTAGGCAATTACCAGTGTTGTAGTAAGAAAATAAGTTGTTGTTTGTTAATTACAATATTAAATGTTCTCTTAGTATGGGCCTTATGATGGAGGTAGGAGCAAAAGAATAGTCATTCTCCCTTAATTACACTTTAAAGATATGATCTATTCTTATTGACAGAAAACTAAGTTACTGGCCTAGTAGCTGTATGATATGGCCATGCAGAATGCAGCATTATTAAGGGCTTTATAATGACTAATGAAGAGCCAATTTGCTTCTGATATACATGGTAATAAGCCTCTAGTTAAAGGTTCAGTTGTGTTAGGTTGGGTCCAATATTAGATATTATCAATAATCACTTGCAATATTTTGTCATTTGCAATACACTGGGTCGAGACAGGGAGAAAATGGGGAGCTGAGGGCTTTGAATGTGGCTACTTGTTGTTTTTGCCATGAGACTGTATCGTCTTTATCGTCGATATTAATTATTCTGAATTGTATTCAATGTTTTATCGTTTTGGGTTTTTTTGCCGTTGTGGATTTTTACTTAAGGGTGATGATTAATAATGAAACTGTGTCTCATATAGTACTTTCCAAAGCGCTGGAAAAACAGCATAGGTGTAACTAAAAGATTATAAATGTTTCTAATTCAGTTACTGTCTAAATGATTTGAAAAGCACACGCTTACCTTTGACATCAAAGGTGCGCAAAGTCTTCTTGTTACACATTTGTCGCTTTAGGTCATTTTTCATCTCAGCATTTTGTGGCATTAATGACCAATTAAGGGTAAAAGTAGAGATTTTCCGGGTAACATTATGCATACATCAACATGTACTTGTTTGGCTGAACGTGAGTTCAAACTTTAACAACCCAACAAATGAAGTGACTGTTGAAATTCAATAAATGTAACAATATGTTGATACATAATTCAACAGTAAGTCTCACAAATAGGAATACTCAAGTAAAATGAACCTTAATATTGTGCTTACACCGTAGCTGTGTAAATGTTTGTGCATAGGGCCATTGTGTACATGCCTTCCATGCCTGTTCTTGTAGAGTAGTAATTAGTGAAGCAGTAATTAGTGTGTTTTTGCATAAGCCCTCTATTGTCTCTCTTTGCCCACTGGCAGAGCATCAAAGGTTGCAAAGTGACTGCCCTTTGTTCACTCAGTGTCCCCAGTCAACCTCTTACTATCCTTGTATTCCTTTTCTATCCGCTCCTCAGTGCAAGATCTCACCATTTGTCTCCCTGCCTTCCCTCCAGGTGAGGTGTCGGGGGTGAATGTGACCAGCCAAACGGAGGTGGTGAGGGGCACGGTGGGCAGAGAGGCCCTCTTGTCGGTCAGCTACTCCAGCAGCAGCGCCGACAAGCCCGTGATCAAGTGGCAGATAAAGAGGGACAACGAGAAACCCATCACCGTCGTGCAGTCCATAGGAACAGACATCATAGGGAACCTGAGGCCGGAGTACCGCAACCGCATCCTGGTGTTCGAGAATGGGTCCCTGCTGCTTCACAACCTGCAGCTGTCGGACGAAGGGGCCTACGAGGTGGAGATCTCCATCACTGACGACACCTTCACCGGAGAGCGCCACATTGAGCTCACTGTGGACGGTATGCAGAATTCCTTTCACAGAGCCACTCATGTTTCAAAACATCTGAGCAATATGAGCAGGACTCGGAAGAGGAGTAAAGAGCTAAAAGAAAATCAATACAGGTTGAAAATACGTGATCTCACCCTGGAGAGCGTAATAGTAATACTGGAGTTCTGTATTTCAGATCATGATCAGGAGTGATTCACAGTGTTGGTGGTTTTTTTGTTGTTGTTTTTTTGAAGACACTAGCTGGGATTTCACTTATTATTTATGTAACTAGATTTCAACCAGCCTCTCTTCGTCCTGTCATTTTTCAGTTCCTGTGTCCAAACCTTACATCCAGATGATGGCCTCGTCCGTCCTGGAGTACAGCGAGCACTTTAACCTCCACTGTTCCCACGATAACGGCACGAAGCCCATCTACGGCTGGGTGAAGGGAGGCAAGGTGCTGAGCAACGACTCACGACTGCTGCTCTCACATGACCAAAAGGTGCTGACCATCGCTCGCGTCCTGATGTCCGATGACGACGTTTACGCCTGCACGGTGGAGAACCCCATCAGCAGCATGAGGAGCATACCTGTCAAGCTAACTGTCTACAGTAGGTGGCATGTAACACCGGTAGGACCTCAAGTTATACATGTTTACATTCAGGATGCAGAGATAGTGGTAACATCAGAGGGTTTGTAGCAGAGGTGGAACAAGTATTTAATGTACTTCAAGGTCCAACATATAAGCTTTAGAAGGATCCATTGGCAGAAATGGAATATGATATCCATGGGGGGCAGGGTCCTCTTCCATGTTGCGCCGCCATGTTTTACAGTATGCCAGAACGGACTTACCAAACACTGGCTCTAGAGCGGACCTTTTGTATTTTTGTCACTCTTGGCATTGTTGGCTGCCACCATAGATGAGGAAGATACAAGGAGCTTTCAGTTGTTTGCAGTCTGCAAGCTCACCATTAGATGCACCTCAGTCCTACACACGGGATGTCTTAGTAAACACAGCCTGACTCACGAGATGCAGGCTGTTGGTGGACGTTTTCCAATGGGTGTCTATTTCAGGTGGCGTTCTGCTCCCTTTTGCAATCTGCATATCACTATGGAAAACAACAACCACCTGCGACCCAGCAACCTACACAATGAAAATGATACAGACAAGACAATAGTACAGACAAGCTGGATTATTTTTTCTCCTATGCCAAAATCAGATTTGGTGCCGCTGAGACCTTTCTCTAGACACACAGCTATGTGGAGATGGGTCCCGCCATGTGAGACTGCCCTCAAGATTTTAAATTAGTTAAAGTACAAAAGTATTACTAGCAAGATGTTCTTAAAGTTTTAAGTGGGATATTCATGATCCTGTGCAGATTATGATATGACACGATATGATACGATGCGATTCGATGCATTGCATTGTGATATGATGTGAATTTTATTGTCAATTTACAGTGATATTCATTTTTTGTAGTTAAAACAGCTCCATTTATACATATAGTTACACATATAAAAGACAATCATAGACATACAGATGCAGCTCTTACTCACACTCATTTTGGTTGAACAGCAGGATAGACTGATGTTTGAAATAACTCTTCTTTAAATGGGGGGACTCTAAATTGCCCCTTGGAGGGCTGTAATTGGTATTTTCCATTTAAAACATGCAAAGGGTTAGAAGAGATACTGTCGGCAAGTCTGAGCAAGCAGGCTGGCCATTAATCTTAAATACGTATACATTCGGCTGTGATTCCATAATTTAGTTTTTTTTTTTTTGCAGTTGCTTTTTTTAAATACAGTACTTCCCTTTTAAATCTGGCAAAGTAGAAGTATAATATAGTGTGAAATGAAAATGCTCAAGTTCAGTACAAGTACCTCAAGATTGTAGTTAAACACAGCACTTGAGTTAATTTACTGAATAACGTTTCAGCCCTGGTTTGTGGTTCTGATAAACAACAACCGGTATGAAAATGTATACATATCCTCAGAATCGAATTATGAAAGCTGCCCATTGTTGGACAGCCATCCATTTCAGCAGCTAGCAGAAGCAATTATCATCTCATGCTGACCCATACACAAGCATGCCCGCCTCTCTAACAATGTTGTTTACAACAAGTGCAAATCCACGCTGAGTGTATTGGAGTTGGCCCAGAGCGGCTGTTACTGGGCGCCAGTATAGAGCCTCATGTCATGGCTGAGAGAGAGAGAAAGAGAGAGAGAGAGAGAGAGAGAGAGAGAAAGAGAGAGAGAGAGAGAGAGAGAGGCTGTCTAATCCAATGAATGGACAGTTATTTATGAGGATGGAGCAGAAAAAGAAGGCAGGTGGGGAGGACGCTCTGCCTCGGTGGACCTCAGTAATCCTCACTTCATTATTGCTGTACTGTGATGTGCTGCATGAGGAGACAGCTACAGGCGCCTCAAACCGCTCTCTATTCCCTCTGCATGCATCGCAGCACGCCGCAAAGTCTCAGAGTGACTACCCTAATGTGCTACTTCGCTGCACCTTATTCATGCCAGCGCTCTCTAAAGACTTGGCAAGCCACGCAAAAAAAAAAAAAAGAAAAAAAAAAGAAAAAGAAAGAAAGAAAAGGAATCGAATGTTCTGCCTGCTCCGTGTCCCGGTCGTGTTTCATTATAAGCTTACAGCGGGAAAGAAAGAAGGATTTTCTAGATGTATTTCCTGGAAGACACACTTCGGCTAATCCTGCAAACTTTCCATTATCCACAAAGCGGGTCAAGTTTAATGTGAAGCCAGGGTACAAGTCATTGGTTCACTGTTGTTGCCTGGCTGTTACTGACACACACTTCTCCATCGTTCTTTCCTTCTTTCTTTTTTCTTGTTCTCATCTACCCCTCTGTATCACTCTGGTTTAGGACGGAGCTCGCTATACATCATCCTGTCCACTGGCGGCATATTCCTCCTGATCACCCTGGTGACAGTGTGTGCCTGTTGGAAACCCTCCAAGTGAGAGCTACTCTTCCTTCCTGCACCTCCTCTCCCTCTTCTCTCTTTCTCTCTCTCTCTCTCTCTCTCTCTTCCCCTCTCTCCACCTCTCTTGGCTTTGATATTGCACTTGAGGATGTGACTGGAATCTCAATCAGTAGGTCAGCGGTGTCACCTGAGCATTTAGTTTAAAAAAAAAAAAAAAAAAAAAGTACAAACGGTGACCCGTAGCTGGTGTGAGCAGCCGTTTAAAAGCACAGTTTGGATTTTTCTGCCCTGTTCATTTTTCTCCCCGCTGCAGAAAGAAGCATCGACCCGTCCCCCAAAGAGCTCCCATCTATGTGGAGCAGAGTGAAAATGGCCATGATGGTGAGCAACAGTTACAGTCGTTCATCCTTAAACGTGTACACCATATGTATATCATACCATATATATTACTGTAATCATATTGCAATTAATCTTTAAACATGTGATTAAAAAAACACAATATTAAAATGAATGTCTGTCTTTTTTGCAGTTGATGTTGTTCCCAAACCATCTACGCTCGGTCGAAGGAGTCCCATGCCTCTTTATGTTCTCACTGAAGATGTAAGACACTACATTTCAATTTAACATCTATGTTAAGTTTAAATTTAATTTAATTCAAAAGGAGCCATTGACAGCTTTGCAACGAAACAAGACAAAGAGCCCAGCAGAGGATGATGAGATTATCATTATTATAACATTAGCCATAGAGGTTGTGTTTTTGGTTCAGTTTGTTTATCTGTTTGTTTGACAGCAGGACAACAGAACATCAGCTGGCACAATTTTCATGTAAAAAAAAAAAAAAAAAAAGGTTGTTTCATGGGGCCAGGGTGGATACGCAAATTGTTATTTTTTTTACTATAGGGCCCTTTTTGCATTGGCTGAATAAATGGCATACATCTTAAAATCCAGCAGATGGTGGTAAAGTTCAGTAGTGACAAAACATAGCCAACTGTACCATCCACATTTACTGCTTCATGTGCTCTTGTGAGATTATGGAGCACTCAGTGTGACAGTGGTTCGTGGGAGAACAGGTACAATTGTAAATATAGTCAGACGTATCTTAGTTTCGCTTGCAGATTTGCATATCATAGAAGCGTGGATCTTGCGCTCTCCAAGTGTCCTTCTATGTTTGGTCATTAAAACAAAGTTTTTGTAAAAATTGACCTGATGCTGTCACTAAATAAAGAGTTAAAGAATATTGAAGCTGGGGACTGAAAATTTAAAATTCAATTCAATGTATCAAATTTCACGACAGTGGTCACAGAACCTCAAGCGGGAACCAGTCTCTGGGAACCACGACTGTCTGGACAATATCTAATGGTGATCCATCCATTAGTTGATGGACCCACATCGCCATCCTTAAAGCCATTCTGTTACCAAGGCAAAACGTGTATCTCAATCTCATTTCAGGAGACTCTGGAGCGTTTGGAAGAATGCTCTGGCAATGCTGTCAGCCAATCAGAAATGAATATCCCTGCTACCTATGCTGCGGTCCTTCCCCCCTCCAACAACAGAACTGAGCGGCCTGTCTGGACCGCCCCACGCAGATACCCCCGCAGCCCCTCTCCACTGGCACAGCCTCTCCCACAACCCCTCCCGGGTCCTCCCCTGCGCCCCATCCGCTCGCCGGCTCACTCCCCCGGTTCATCTCCACGCAGCTTCAGTCCCATCAGAAAAGCCCGTCCACCGGTGGGAATCCCCACCAGCAGCCACCTGCCTGTAGAGGCGGAGTGCGCAGAGCCGTGTGATCAGACTCAGTGTCCATCACAGCAGTGACAGCTGCTCAGATGTCTGTGTTTCTTCTGTGATTGTAAAGTACATGTATAGATTGTTGGTCTTTGTTGCATCCTGCAGCGGAGATAAAGGATTCGATGCACTAGGATAAGAGATAAGTTCACTTTCAGCTAACTGTGTCTTTGTATTCCATTATTTATCATCTATTTCTCTATGCACAGTGTTTCTGTAGTCTTTTGATAATATCCTGTCCTGAGAGAAATATATTCTGTCGACCGGTAAAGAATTTACAGCTCTGGTATATATTTTGCTTCTTGATGAATTATAAATTCTACTGGGAACTTTTGATAAGTGCCTGTACATACTGTATGTAAGTTAATAGCTACGGATCAGGTATTTCTTTTGGACAATTAAACCACAAAGTGTATTCTTATTCAACAGTAGGTCATCGAACAACCTAAGGTAATAAAAACTGTTTAAATATTTTGTTGTTTGTCATCAGTTTTGACACATTCTCCACCATAGTAGATTAAGGCATGTACTCAGTTTTATCTGTACAGTATAAATACATCGTCTTGTTATTAGAGTTTCACACACAAGATAGCAGTGTTGTAATATAAATAACCACAAATCATGCTCGAATAAAAGTGAAGACAATGTGTTAAAATATTACTTTGTTAATATAATACTTGAGTAAAAGTCTTCAGTATTTGATATTTAATGCACTTGTGTGTCAAAAACAATGACCGAATGTAACCAAGTACAAGTACTGTACTGATCTGCAGTTTAGTTACTGCCAACTTTCACATATTACATGATGTATTATTAGACCCGAAGCAGTGCATCTTTACATTCATTTATTTCAACGGAAATTGTAGCTAAAGAATCAGAGAGTGCATTAACTTAATTACTATACTTTCACAGTTTTGAGGTACTTTCACTTTGGCTCCGCTACATTTTTCCAAATATTTTCCTACACACTTTATTCATTTGACAACTTTAGTCACTAGTTACACACGTTAACAAGTAAGTATATACTGTACTGTTTTTATTTTATCCAGATGTGGATATAATAAACTAATGGAAGGGTCCACTGCTTTGGGTCTAATGCAGCATGTAATCTGCAAAGTAACTTGTAACTAATGTAATCAAATAAATGATTGGAGTAAAAAGTACAATATTTACCTTCAAAAAGAAGTGGAATAGAAGTGGTGGAAGACATTCTCAAGTAACGTACAAGTCCCTCAAAATGTTACTAAACTACAGCACTCTAGCTAATGTACTTATAGTTACATTCCACTTCAAAAAAGTAATAGAGATCATCACTTTCTTTCGTTTTGTCGAAGGGAGCTGAAAGTGATCTGCTCATGTGATTGTAATTTCTTTCTTGTCCATCAGGTGTCGCACACACATTTCTTTGAATGCTGTATTTCAATGCACACTTAACACAAGAAAGATTGACCTGTAAATACGTTTCAGCAGTTACCAATTTTCAGAAACTTTTTAAATCCAGAAAGTGCAGTTGACATTTTTGGAATAGACTGTGCAAGAGTTGTGTTTTACGCTTTTGTATGTGTTACAACTGTTTGATGGGAAAGCTGGGAGCCATGAGCAACTGGTCAGCTAGCAACAAAGTGCCTCTTTAGCTTCAGTTACTTGACATTTGAAGGTCAGTGGGGATCAAGCTCAAAGAAGAATAATAAATGATGAAACTGTGAGCAAATTGATGTCAAGAGGAATCCTCAAGTCAGCCATTTGTGGTTTTATAAGTATTCTCTTCTTGATTATGGACAAATTGTTCCTGGAAATGATCAAATGGCTAATTTCCTCAATACATAATATTGGGTTTGGGCTACATGTACTTGTGTTTCTCCATTGAAAATACAAGGAGCATTGGATAAAAAGACCAGAAAGGTGAATGATTAAAGGGTGTGCTGACCTGTATTCAGTTGTGTGGTACAAGCTTGTGAAAGACTCTCCTAATTCACACACACACACACACAGTGACGTGGTCCGTCACTATTATCAGGATAATGTGTTCCCTTCAGAGGTCCAGCTGGACATCTTTTGTCATGAAAATCTGCATGATTTTATTAATTGCTTTTATCCTGAAATGTGTCTTCCGTTGCTGAAGGTGCGATGAGTCTTGTGGTTACATGAGCAAATCAGATCTGCCTGTTTTGATCCGGCCTTTGTTCTGTTTGAAAACGTAATTTATTCCTCGGCGCACAGACTCATGAATACGCATACAGGCGTCATGGGCGCACAAACATGCGCATAATGGCTAGTGGCTTACAGTAAGTGGAAAATAAAATGTGCTCAGATAATGAGAGCGGGTCATTGTTACTGAGTATAGAAATTGCTTTTAATCTATTTTAATCTCACTTTTTTTTTTTTATTAGTCACACATTCTGTCCCCCGCCATATCCCACCTCTCCTGGCTTGGAGGCTGAGGCAGTAATTAGACACTGGGGAGCGGGATCACATCTGTGTGCATACGGTACATGTGTATGAGTCCATGTGTGGGGAGTCCTATCAGTTCAATGGAGATGATGTATGAAGCTCTACAGTGCTAATTAATTACCTCCTCCTCCTCCTGCCTGGCCGAGCCTTTTTCATTAATGTCCTTGTCACACCAGCCTGTTGATGTGAAATTCCCAGCAGAGGAGGGTGACTTTATTGTTGGAAAGCTCTTATCCAGTCTTTTGTCTCCATAGAGTAGTAGAGCCCTGCATTTGTGAGGCAGTGGACAACTATTATACAGAATAAAGTCCTACTAGACTTAATAATTGCAAAGTAATGCAACTTAACCACTGAGTGACATCACTGGAGGCATTTAATCAGAATACATGAAGCTTCCCCCTGGAGTCACAATAGGTTTTATACTACTTTTTTTACACCTATACAGTAATACTATATGTTATGTACTTAATTTATTAACATATTCTCATTACTACTATCTGTCTACTTTGAACATACAATAACTACTTGAGCATTTCTATTTTGTGCTGCTTTATACTTTATACTCCACAACATTTCACACACAAATATTGTACCTTTTACTGCGCTACATTTATGTAAAAGCTACGGTTACTTGTGCTGTTTTATATTAGAATATATATGATGAATACAAGTATTGCAATGAGTTTAAGGAAATGGTTTCCAATCTTTTGGCTCATAACCTGTCGTACTTGCCAAGACCCGTAAACACACTTTAATGTGTAAAATTGGTGACGTTTTAACTGGTTATGAAACAGTCAGCTTGGATGACTCCGTATGACCTACAGGTAAACAAGACCATCAGCGGTAGATTTGCCGTTTCTAAATAGACACACTTAACGCATCTATAATCATAAAGGTGGATTCTTCATTACATCAAGCATTACGAGGAAACGCTATTAACTTTAGCTCAACGAAGTTACCAAGCAACCACATCTGTTAGCTGTTTACAACATTTACTTTGTTTCACATTCGGCACATTACAGCTATCGATCTTGCTCAGTAACATGTGAACAAATGCATGCGTTAGGCGGGTCATGATCCTTGTGACCGGAGCGGGGCTCATACGACTACTGTCATATCCTATGGCCTCCAGAATCGACAAAAAAATGAAAGTTACATATAGCAGCTTTAGGTAGATTAAAATTTGAATGCAGACCTTGCAGTGGAGTAACATTAATGTATTGTTACTTTTTCTTTAAAGATCTGAATACTTCTTTGACCTCTCCTGATGCTCTTCCAGAGATGTCTTTTTGAAGTTTTCCTCATCCAAAATGAATTACAAGACTGGCCTTTAGCAATTCATCTTACATGGTCTGAATTATTATTATTCATTTCATCAAAACATGTGTTTCGATACGTGTGTGTGCGTTGATCCGCTGTAAATTGTGTTAAAAATAGAACTCACTTCAAAATGTCCTGGAGTGCTCTGCTGAACTCATCTGACCGAACCATCTGCTGGACCTGCCCTCAACAACCGGGTGGATAAGTGGACACACACACACAAACACACGAACACACACACGAACACACTTACACATCCAGAGAAAACAAACAGAAATACATATATGACAATCACAGCTCACATTGGCATATGTACATATATAAAGCAGCACTTGGCGGCTGACAGAAAGAACGAACAAACACTTGAAATTAGGGTTAGGAGTGGAGTCTGTCTAATGAAATATAATTTTCCATGTATTGCTGAGTGCTCCAATCAACGTTTGGTTTGTGCCCTGTGCGCCATTCAGGGGCCGATAACAACTGCTGTTTATCAGCAGAACGCAGGTGTAATATAATAATCTACCTGGGTTTTTATCAGATATCTGTGAATTAAACAGTGTGTGTTCAGTATCTGATTGAGCCACAATACTTGTGTGCGTTTCTCCTCTGTGAGTTTCAGTGAATCAGGCTATGAAGATAAGCAGCAGGTTTGTGGCGGGGCGTAGGTAAAAGCCCTACACCACTTAAGACATGTCTGCTTCTTTTTTTTCCATAGTAACAGTCCCCTGGCAATCAGTAAGAGTGCCAGTTATATTCACGGTACTCCTCACCCCTCTGGCTCCCTCGCACATCCCCTTCCTCACTTCTCTCTTCATCACTCACATCCTCTCTCTCTCTCTCTCTCTCTCTCTCTCTCTCTCTCCTCCCCTGTAGCTCTTCTCTTGTGCGTTCGAGTGTGAGCCTGTCTGCATGTGAGTCGGCTGCATCCTCAGCACCTGAGACATTACCTCCGGTCTCCACAGGGGAAGCTGCACCGCTGACACTGTGAGTTCAATGGGTCTGCTGTTGCTTTGACTGTGACTGTGAGTGTGTTATCATGTTAGATGTTTAATTGGAGGTGACTGATTTACTGTTTGATTGCACTGTGAAAAACTTAGTGTGTATCGTGGAAAATAATATGTGTAAATAGACTGTTGAGCTTTTTTAAAGTGAGTTTTTCATTTTCAAGGGATGTTCTTGTTCTACGTTTAAGTTTTTTTTACTGGACATTAGCAACAGCAAAAACGTGCATGAAAAATTACATAGTGTCAAAGTTGCGGGCAGGTAAATTGAGAGTGCTCACCTGGTCCTTATGCCATGATTTATTGCATTTATCAGGCATTATCTGCAAGAATATACTGAAAGAAATGAGTGTCCTCCCCATATTTGTTTTTTCAGTGACTCCTCGTGAAAAGACCCTGGTCGTTGGCTCATCAGATCTGTCAATCAGGACTTTAACCCAGAAACTCTGCGGGTGTAAGAGAGGAGAGGGAGGTCAACATGGGCTCCAGCTCCTCCTCCTATGCCCCCAAAACCATTTACCTGGATGTGGACGGGAAAGTGCAAAAGGTGGGTCCGAGTCCAGTGCAAACACTTTTTGCCTTCAAGCTTTTATATTGTTTAAATTGTGAAATTGTCTTCTTTTTATTTTTAGCGAGAAAACAGTGTCATATAATGTAAATGGGATTAATGAAAGGAAAAAAGGAAGAGAGTTAAAGGTTCATTGAAGCAATCAATACCAACTATACACTGGAAATGTTGTTGGAATATTATATCTTAAATATAATATATAGAAAACGGTGTATTGGGCATATAAATGTAGAGAAAGATAATTAATTGTGCAGGCAGCACAGTCCAAAATATGTGTGAAATCATCAATGTTCAGACAAATTTCAGTAAATAACTTTTTTCAGTGGTTAAATATATGATTGGATTATTGTATATGAGATTTAAAGGGGCTCTATGTGGCAATATGTTGATGTAAAACTCACTTCTATATTAGTCATATGTGACGAGAAAAACACGAGGCCATCCCCGTCGCTCTCTTTTGATTGTCAGTACGAGCCCATGGATGATGTGTTTCAGCTGTTTAATGCGGCTTTGTGAAGCCTTGTTTGAGTGCCTCTCTCCACTCTGCTAACAGAGGGCAACGGTAGTCAACGTTAGTTAGAAATGGAGCCCGCTAACGTAAACTAATTCCAGCATGGCACAGCTCCACAGAGCCCCTCTAATCATTTGTTTAATGACAAAACCAAATCATAATAAACTTTAACTATGGCAACCTTCTCGAGTCGCTAGTAGGTATTCCCTGCAGACTCACCTCACCTGAGGAGGTGCAAAAATTAATCCACGTTGCAGTTTGCCTTACAGGTGCTACTGACAGTACCAAACACCTGTTGTTAACAGCTTCCACATCACCATTAATTTCTGCTGCCCTACAGCCCTGGGGTATACGAGTAAAAACTATGGATTAAGATCAAGTTTCCAGAGGCAGAATTTAAGATATTAATCAGTGGTGATTAAACCGAATAATAAAAAATGCAAAGTGTAGAGTGCAAAAAAAGAAATAAATAAAATGTTGACTTATATCAGCTTTTTAACTGCAACCCCAGCAGAGCAACAGCTTGGTCATCATTTTAACAGTCGTGACAAATGTTTCGAGGCTCGAGTTTCATGCTACAGCGTTCCAGGCATACTGAGATACGGATAAATGCAGCACTTGCCGATGTGGCGATGTAGAGTGCCTCAAGTAGAGAGCTGGCGATGACACATGTCTTTTCAAGGGCCCCGAGCCCCACGGCCTGAGGCTGAATGTTTGTCTGCTACACCTGCTCCCTTCAAGATGTGAGCTCACAGTTTTTCTCCCTCACGCAGCAGCGCCCTCTCTGTACTTGTACTGTACCAAGTCTGATTGCGTGACAGGCGTGGATAATGTTGCTTTCTTCCACAGCTCCATAAACCCTCACACTCCAGCTGTCCTTTTCTTCCCCTCACCGCTCTCTCTGCCGACTTGACCTTATTCAACCATAAAAAAAAACAAAACAAACAAAAAACGACCCTTTTGCTTTTCGCTCCCATGTGACTTGGTTGTCTGGAAAACGCATGAAATCTGATAACTTTCCGACCTCGTCAGAACACTGAGGCCTTATATCAAAACCGGCAGCTGTTTGCGTGCAGGTGTGCCTTCGGAATCCGCGTAGACACAGATCGCACTGTGTATGATATGTGGGCCGCAGAGGAGGTTTCTCCTGAACATGTAGCGCATTGACAATTGGCGCCACTTCAGTGTGAGCATCTTCTCATAAGCATATTGATACAAAACCAGACACAGTCCTTGTATTTGAAACAACTAAACAACTAAAGATCTTTGTTTTCCTAACAGGTGGTGTTCAGTCGCCACTGCAGCCCATGTGACATCAAGGAGCTCCTGTGTTCCTCATCTAACATCCCCAGGTTTGTGGTTTTCTTAATTTGTTTCGTTGGTTGATTGTATTCATTTTTTTATTCACTGTTTATCTGTGTCACTGAATATCATTTCTAGATATTGCGGCCCTTTGAATTTCTTTTTATTTTCTTGTTTATTTTTACAGGGAGAGCTCACAATTCAAAGTAATTGCACCAGAGTGAGCTTGTAGCTGATTTGCATGAACCAGCACATAAAGCTACACACAAACATCATATAACACTGTCACGCAGTAAAACAGCTATTTACATACAGCAAATAATTGCGTGTAGTAGCAGGGCCGCCGCACATCAAAGCAGACAATTAGATCAGTGGAAAGGGTTTGTCGTGATGGTTCTTACAGTTCTGTTGTTAAGGAAGATAAATTATTTATACACCATTCTTTCAGTCGGCACTCCTCTATTTCCCTTGTTCTGTAGACTTTCTCTTGAAGATACATTCATGGCACATATGCAGCTTCATCTATAGCAAAAAAAAAAAAAAGCAGGCAGGCACTTACAGAAAACGCTTGGCAGGTGATTGGGCGAGCTGTCTGTCTATTACCGCCTATCACAGGCTAGCTTTAAAGGTTCCTATTTGTAAGAAAAGTAGATTTTTCGGTCTCATTCCCAACTCATCAAATACTGAAACTCTGATGTTTGATGAGTTGGAAATGGGACTCGAAAGTCAACTTTTCTTACAAATAGGACCTTCAAGCAATCGCATCAACAGGTGACAATCGCTTCCACAAACTCGCCAGTCGAGAGAAAACCAAAACATCCTTTTTTTCCATCCAAGTGTCATTCTTTGCTAGCATTGTTGTCACTTCTCACGCCTGTAGCTCCATTTTTGGATGCTGAATGGTTCACCCAATGTGTGTTCGGCCACAGTTTGAAACCTGGAGCGATGGGTTTGCAAGATCCGGTGATCACTTGATTTCGCAACTGCGGCTGCCTTTCAAGATTAAAAGGCACTAAAAGACACCTTTCTCACTTTTACCTCCATCCCGTCTTAACAGGAACACTGCCATCATGATGGTGGACCCAGAGGGCGCCTTGGTCTCCATAGATCCCACTATGCCCACCAACTCTCCAAAGTAACACACCAGTATTACAAGATTGTATTTGTTTTCAAACCTTATCGACAAGTGCCAAAAGAGCTTGTAAATTAACCTCTTTGAAATAAAATCAGTGTAAAGAAATAATAAGGCTGATGTTGAGAGTTAAGAATAATAACTGCTCCTCTGCTTTCCTCGCAGCTTTCTGTACAAAGTTGTCCCTCTGTCCACTGGCCAGCTCGGAGGTAAGCTTAACATCTTTATTCTCAGTCACTAATGAGCTTGAAAATACCAGACTCGACAGGGCGAGCGCCGTTCACAGTGATTTATCGGCGGTGTATCTGTGTCTGCAGAGAAGGAGGACATGTTTCAGAATGTGCTGTCCCAGGTGGCGGAGCAGTTCAGCAGGTAACACCTCGGTTGTTTATGTTATGTTACGGTCGAAGCCTTTCCCTCATACCTCACACACATACCTGAAACCACTGACTTTCAATGATAACACACCGCAACGCACAGAGGCAAAGTTAAGTAAGACAATTCTTGTCTTATTTTGTCGTTATTACCACTGAACCATGTGAAATACAAGCCGCTGTCTTATCACGTTCTATTCTTATCGCCTGCCTTCCTCTCACAGAGCCTTTCGCATCAACGAGTTGAAGACTGAGGTCACCAACAGGCTAGCAATGCTGGAGAAGAGGGTGGAACGTAAGTGGTACACCGGACCGACAAGAGCATGCCCTAAATCACGAAATACAGAAGATGCAAACGCGTTCTAAAGTGAAGTCAAGCTGTGGTATGCCTCGCCATGTTGTTTCAGTTGAGGGCTTGAAGGTGGTGGAGATCGAGAGGTGTAAGAACGATCTGAAGAAGCTACGAGATGAGATGACTTCAAGAGGCGGTGGCAGGTGAGATGAAGACAAAAGTTAGACATCTTGCAACGTCTGTCTATGACAATCAATTGTGAAATCTCTCTCTCTTTTCTTTGAAATTCAGGGTAAACTGTCCATGCAAATACAACTTCGACGATGGGAAGAAGGTCACTCCTAGAAGAGATGTCCCCAATTACCCAAAGGTGTGTCGGGACTGGTATCTTTACTGCGATTAGACAGAGCAAACTTTAAATCTCTATAGCGTAGGTCGATTGGCCAGTCTCTCAAAGCATCAGCATTTTAAGAGTTCAGAGTTTGGAATGAAACTCAAAAATGAACTGTCTTGCAAATCGGTAGTTCTGATGGCTTTTTTTTTTTTTTTCATTTTGTATATCCAGTACACGCTGTCTCAGGAGACGATCGAGGCACTCAAGAAGCCGACATTTGACGTCTGGCACTGGGAACACAATGAGGTTTGTTGTCTCGCCATAACTCACTTCCCATTCCACGTGATCCAGGTGCCACATGTCTGAACTGCTTTTCTCTTCCTTTGTGGCTGCAGATGCTGAGTTGTTTGGAGTATATGTACCATGACTTGGGGCTGGTGAAGGAATTCAACATGAACCCCATCACACTCAAACGCTGGCTGGTAAACACAGCCGGGCACATAGACATACCGCATCCTGCAGTGCACACTGCAGATCTCAGACAAGATTTTCAGTCAGTGCATTGACAATTTTCTGTCTTCTAGCTGGCGATTCAGGAGAACTACCGTAACAACCCTTTCCACAACTTTCGCCACTGCTTCTGCGTTAGTCAGATGATGTATGGCATGATTCACCTCTGCAACCTGCAGGTACGATGCATGTTTGCGGCTACGGGATTAAATACCGTTTCTTGCAACCATCTGTCTTTGAAATACCAGCCAATTTCCAGTCTGGACATTTGGCATGAACACCTCTCATTTTCTCCATTGTCCAGGAGAAGCTGACTCTCACCGATATGGGAATTCTAATGACAGCTGCTGTGTGTCATGACCTGGACCACCCTGGCTACAACAACACGTAAGACTCGCTAGTGGGTCTGTAGGGGTGTTGACAGATAGAGCAATGCAGATGCCCATTGACCCCGGTGTGTTTTGACACCCCTCGGCACAACACTGTTGTCAATGGACTGTGAAACTAGTTCAGCATGGAGAGAGTTCAGGTATGAAAACACGGTGATTGAGATTATCGTGTTGTCAGAGTTTGAGGGAAGGTGAGGACCTCTTATCGGTGAAGCTTCATGGGAATACAGTCAATCAATTCACTCACCTGTGTCGTCTATCAGGTACCAAATCAATGCCCGCACGGAGCTGGCAGTGCGCTACAACGACATCTCCCCGCTGGAGAACCATCACTGCGCTGTGGCCTTCCAGATCCTCTCTCTTCCTGAGTGCAATATCTTTGCAAACGTGGATCCAGAGGCGTTCAAACAGATCCGACAGGTGAGATGTGGAATGTAAAGCTGTCGCTGGTGTAGTGTTATCATAAAGGGACAGTTCACCCCGAAAATCATTTGTACGTATGCTTCCTCTCACCTGTAGTGCTGTTTATCCATCTAGTCTGTTTTGTCGCGAGTTGCACAGACTAGACGCCAAAATTGACAAATCTGACAGCAATGTCTCTTTTCAACATCAACAGAAATCATGTAGGAACTACTTCTTTCTGTATCATCATGCAGAAGGAAGTGTGCATTTACTCTTGGACAAGAAGCTTGTGCTCATGGCAGCGCAGGATGTAAACATTAATAAAAACTGCTAACAGAAGAAGGTAAAAAAACAGGCTAAGGGCATGCATGAGCACACCTCTTCCATTTGTGCCAGGGCCAAGTAATTGTACAGTACATTGCACTCACGCCAGTCATACGAACTGGACTTTGGGGGTCAAACATGCTTGGGCACGGTGCAGATTGTCTTGTGTGAGTGCGCCCTAAAATACACTGATTAACAAATTAAACATAAGATATGGTAGGCAGGTGGAGTTTGGTAGAAAGAAAAATGGTTCCTGAAAACTCCAGGAAACTGCTCACAACAAGGTCTGTAGGTGGCCCTCAGTGATCAGTTCTGTCACATTCAAGAGATGGCAGACATCTCATTGCCGGTTTCTCAAAAACTTGACAACTCACACCAAAACAGCCATGATGGATGAATAGCACTTCAGGTAAGAGGAACAATATGTATTTTGATTTTGGGAGGAACTGTCCCTTTAATCCTACAGGGGCTTGTCCCATATTTACATATCAATCAGAAGAATCGATGTCAGCATGCCAAGGTCTCAAGCAGTTTTGGTCTTTTTTTTTTTTATTTCCAGGCAATTATCACCCTCATCCTGGCCACTGACATGGCCCGACACGGCGAGATACTAGACTCCTTCAAACAAAAAGTGGACAACTTTGACTTCACCAATGAGGAGCATGTGACATGTGTATGTACACACGTCTTGTAAGATCACGTTGCATCAGCTCCTTACTGTACTGCACATGCGAGATGTGACCTCAACACAAGCGGGCCTTTATCTGCTGAGTGTGCTGTAGTCAGCAGGAGCCAAACAGACTGTATTAGTGTAATTGGGAATGCACTGCTGTCATGTAAATACAGTAGATGCACGATGAATAGGCTCCTTTATCCTGCGTGAGGGGAACATGTGTTTGTTCATGTGTGTTTGTGTTTTCAGCTGAAGATGGTTTTGATCAAGTGCTGCGATATTTCCAACGAAGTGAGGCCAACTGAGGTAGCCGAGCCGTGGGTGGACTGCCTCCTGGAGGAGTACTTCATGCAGGTGACTTCAACCAGAGCATTCACGTAGCTCCAGAAATCCACTAATCTAAATCCTACATGTCGACTTGGGGTGAAGGGAAAAGTACATTGCCACCTATTAGAGGTGAATTCTGCTGTCTTGAGTGAAAAAAACATCCCTGTGTGTGCTTCCCAGAGTGACAGGGAGAAGTCTGAGGGTCTCCCCGTGGCTCCCTTCATGGACAGAGACAAAGTCACCAAACCCACCGCTCAGATCGGATTCATCAAGTTCGTCCTCATCCCAATGTTTGAGACTGTCATGAAGGTGGGCCAATGTGTGTGAGATGGGTTCCCCTATGAATACACCCCCGTTAATTAGCAACAATTAATGCTCTTGCTGTGGTGTCCAACAGCTTTTCCCTCAGATTGAAGAGATCATGGTTCAACCGTTGAGAGACTCTCGTGACCACTATGAGGAGCTGAAACAGATCGATGACGCCATGACAGAGGTAGGACCTATTCTGCTCTATCTATCTATCCATCTCTCTATCTATTCACCTATCTATCTATCTATCTATCACCAATGTTGTATATAACATAACGTAAAAGTGGAGGCTTTGTTGGTCAGTAGCAAAGCTGAAGTCACTGTAATATGACCCAGACTGTTACTTTGAAAAAATATATAATTAAAGGAATAGTTTAACATTTTGGGAAATACGCTTATTTTCTGTCTTAGATGAGAAGATTATCGTCACAGTCATGTTTCCACCATAAATATACAGCTACATACAGCAGCTATTCAGCTTAGCTTAGCACAAAGACTGGTAACACGAGAAAACCGCTAGCCTCACACTGTCCAGCACCTCCAAAGCTTACGAATTAAAGATGCGCTATTTAGTTTTGGTGGAATACATTTGAATTAGTGGAGAAAGACCTTCATTGACTTTGACAATCTAAATAAACAAACTCTTCATTCCCATGACTGAATAAACAAGCAGACCTTTACAACACAGTTTCATACTGTTTTATTTTGTTCATATTTGGCGGACCCCGCAACCTTTATGGCTTCAATCGGTGTTCCGGGGACATTTTTTTTTCTTTGAGTAAAGCTTGTTTATTCATTTATGAAAAATAAAAAATAAAAAACTGCTACATTATTTCTCTAAAGCTACATGCCCCCCTATTTTATATAATTTATTTTTAAATTGTATTCAAGTCGAATCAAGTCCATTTTATATTCATTGTATGGTGACCAGATGTCCCATATTTGTCCAGGACTGTCCCACCTCCAAGCTGGGTGACCCAAGTCCAGATATTTTTATAAATATCCCAGTCTTCAATTATTTTTACAAAGACATTTATCATGTCCTGTCCCACTCACTGTTAGCTAACCCAATACGTGTCAGTCAATCATTGTGTCGCTGTCAAGGCTTTTGCCAGCTGATGAGTCATGCTGCGGCTCATTCTGACAGAACCTGTCAGTATGCTAACAGTTAGCTGCAATGCCAAAAATAAAGTTGGTCTTTTCTGAAGAGCTGCATGAGACATTGTCCTTCCTTCATAAGTAAAAAGAAAGCTGCTTTCACGGCTTCCATGGTTTTGAGTGGTGTGCTCGATTAGTGTGTCACGAAAATGCCTGCAATACCTATTTACATATATATGTATATATATGTATATACACATAAACATTTGGTACAATCAAGTGACTAGCACCAAATTACAAATCACACATTTGCTAAAGGCTTTAAAATCTGTAAAGTCACCGGTCCGAGCCAAGGAATAGTCACATACATAACCACCGTAAAACTGAAGTTGATGTATTTCAATTACACTTTTTCTAATTCTTCGCCAGAAAGTGAAAAGGCGTATTTCCCAAAATGGTAAGATTGTGCTTGTGAATTTGGTAATGTGAAATGATAAGCAGCATAAACAATGTAAGAAATAAGTTTAGATGAATTAAATTCCTACTTTTTGTTTCCAGTGAAATTACACAGTGTCATCAAGATATTATTGGTCTTTTTTGTGGCAACAATCATATGGGGAAATTTTCATTTGGTGACCTCAGGGGAAAAAAAGGGCTGGGAATAAGACTGGTTTGAGCCTGCACATACATGCAGTAATCACAGGCAAAAGTGACACTTCTGCGTGGTTGCAAACATGCCATTGTGCCTGTGGGGACTTATCTAATTAAATTTAGTTTGGAGCCTTGAAAGAACTTACAGTAACCCAGACAGTGGTCCAACAAACAATGGCAGCGTTACAGGTTTCCTGCTGTGAGAAGGAGGCAAGTAGAAAACAAATCCAAGTCAATCAACAAGGTGTCATTTAAGCATCTCACCTGGAGTAACCAAACACTACAAATTACCAGTTGTGCAATTTGTTTCTCATGGGTGGGGTCACACACACATGCATGCACGCGCCCATCAAAACCACTTGCTAACATGAAGGTGTGTCTTTTGTTCAATGAGGCACAGAAGAAAAAAACTGAAAATATGTCATTAGGCGGGAAGAAGAAGTAAGCTGTGCAGTGAGTGAGTGCAGTGATATCTGTGTAAGTAAAAGCAACGGACTCCTTGGTTGTGCTTTAGTGTTAGTGTCACGAGTGCGCTCTGTCTCTGCCTCTCTCTGGCCTCTCCACAGCAACTCTCCTCTACACTGAACTCTGTCTACAAAAGCCAGAACCTTTGTGAATGTGCAGCACTTTCATCACTTTGGATTCACCTTTTAAGTTAACACCAAGGAGTTCATATCGAGTCTCTCACGAAAAGGAAACCCAAAAGGGCAATTCTGTTTAGTAGGCCCAAGGTGAATTGATTTAACAGGAAATTCTTGGCAAGTGAGAAGGCCTCAGTTGTTTCAAAGCTAACAGCTTACGAAGAGTGAAGAAAGAAAACTCAACTGCTCATTCAGGAACCCCTAAAAAATCATTAAAGTTAAAGGTCCCATATTATGCTCACTTTCAGGTTTTATTCTGGGTGTCTGTGAGAAAATGTTTACATGCTTTAAAGAGGTCATATTTTGGTTTTGGGGTTTTTGCTTTCCTTTATTGTGTGTGTTTTCTTTTTTTCTTTCTTTTTTTTTTTTTTCTAGCATTTTTTGTACATGTTAAAGGTCTGGAAAGTGAAAAAGGCCCAAAGTGCACACCAAAGGCAGTTACTCTCTCCCACAGAAAACACAGCTCCTGCACTGCCTGGTTATGAGACGCTTGGTGGAGCCAAGTGCGTCACTATGTAACAGACGTTAATATATAAAATATATATATTCATATATATCATACAATATATGACCTCCAGTCAGTCAACAGATATACAGTAATTACAGTTATGTAGCAGTGTTATTTTAGATCACACTACCTTGCACGGCATGACCAGCCCTACTCTTAGTCTGATTGGCTACATCCTGCCAGTGTGCATGTGCTACTCTCACCAAAGATTGAACAGATGTGGGATGTCTCACTCCCCAGCTGAAACGGAGCATTCAAGACACAGTGCGGAAAGGGATGTTGAAACAATGCACTATGTGAGAAAAATATGCTTTTTGAAAATGCAATTATGTAAACCTATTCTACCAGGACCCCCAAATAAAAGTATGAACCTGAAGATTTGCATAATATGACCTCTTCAATATAAAAAAAACACATTATTTTTCTCTGTCCATTGCTGCACCACTCTTGTTCACCGTCTGTCTGATTGCTCCATTTTAGCGCCTGTCTCTTTAAAGCCCCCCTCTCAAAAAGCCCAACCTGTTCTGATTAGTCAGCTCTCACAGGCCCGAGCCGGCACCACCCACCAGTGTTTTTACATTTATTTCAACGAAGGTCATGGTTTTTTACAATAATAAAACAATGTCTAACATGATTCAAGTTAGTATTGAATGCAGTCGTTACCGCCTCACACTTTCACACTTTGGACCAATGCTGGAACAATGTAGCTTCAGTAGGAAGACCTGCTGCTGTTCTTTGTGTAAAATCAACATTCAAACTGAGAAAATGTAGAAGGAAATCAAATTGGTTCATAGTATTTGTCAGGGTTACTGAACACCTGTTAGTTCAACTTGATATAACTTGTTATAGAACCTGTTTTCTCAGGTTGAGCTAACTTAAAATTTGGTTTCACAAAAAAAGTTAAATATAAAGGCAGCAAAAAAAATATATATTTTTTTTTCATGTTGACACAACTCAAAATTATTTACAGTGCGCTTCGCTGGTGTTTTTGCAACCACGGCAGTGCTGTGTAGATGTAACATCACAACCTTACAGAAGTCCTGACGGCTCATTTGAAGGCAATTTTCTGAATATATGTTTGTATTTTTCTGTGGATTGAGTGCTTTGTATGATTTCACTTTTTTTTTTTTTTTTACCTACCTACCAATGTTTAATGATTAAAAAAGAAGATGTAAATTTCACTTGCTATAATATGGGACCTTTAACATTAGAACAAAATTAATTGATTAAAGCAAGCACAATTCGCAAGTACAAATATTCACATTTTTGATATTTTAGCTGTAATTTATTTATATATATATATATATATATATATATATATATATATATATATATATATATATATATATATATATATATATGTATATATATACTTAGCATGACATTATCTTGTGGTCATGGCTAAAAACAAAGTGCTGAAATTGTCGCTTGTTTGTTTCCCTCTTAAACTTCATGTTAACTTTTGTTTTTTACAGTGAGAAGATTTCTGCACGTGAACTATAACCTTTTCTCTGCCATTTTATAGTGAAGTTGCCTCTCGACTCTGAGCAAGTTTTGACTTCCCAAAGAGGAAAGCCAATCCTCACTCACAGCTCTAAGGCAACTTCAGTCCAATAGCCTTTATCTGTGGGTGGACGACAAACTTTTGGTGGTCAGGCATCATTTGTGCTGATCTAGGCACAGCGCTTAGTCAATGACTTGTGTTTTTTTAAACCTAGTTTTTAGTCTTTTTGTCCTTCAAGTGCCGCAGTCTCTCTGCCTGATCCAAGCCCTTACTTTCTTTCAGGAGCCTTCGTTTGTATTCAAATTGAAGAAAGACTTCAAAAAAAGTGACTGAGGCCTCAGTGAAGACATTCTGCGCTGCATTCTGGAGATGACAGATGGAGAGAAAAAAGAGACTGCTCGGCTACATACTGAACTAAACTTAGGCATCATGGTGGCATGTCTTGAACTTTGACTTAGACTTTTGCACTGGATGTAACAGAGAGGGACCTGGTGACCTTATATATATATTTATGGTGTTGATGTTTTTCTCCCTACTTTTTTTTTTTTATTATTTCATAGTGCCGTGAGAGTTTAAAGGACCAGTTTTTCCAAAAGACATTGATTCAAAAACATTGATTACCATGCATCATAAAAATGGCTGCAGAACAGGTCTCATGGACAAAAGATGCAGTAAAAAATTCACTGCAAACTGCAAATGATTATTTATTCTATCCCAACTTTTCAAGTAGAAAAATAAAATGCACCAAACTGGGATGTTTTCACCTCACTGTAGCAATAAGATTTTGATTGATATGGTCCACTGGGTGTTTTCCAAAGAAGAATGCAGCTTTGCACCTTTAATTTTTTTTTGTTCACATACGATGATCAGTTTTATTAATCCATCACAAATCAACATGTATTTTCTTACCTTTTACACCTTTTAACAAAAGAAAGCCATGTGGAGGCATATATTGTCCAAGGTGTCACATGATTTGTCCTGTAAAAATGTTCTAAGATCTCACAATACATGTAAAACAGTGATTTGTATGTTTGTTCAGTCTTTATACATAAAGGTTATACAACACACATGTCAGTGTCTTCTGTCTTATAAAAACAACTGTGTTTCCACAGTAGGTCAACTCCAGTCCCTTTATGGAATAGAACATATTTTAAAGGAGATGTGTAATGCTCATTTTCAGGTTCATAATCTAATGTTGTCTTACTACTAGCCTTAATGCTGAAAAAACACATTTGTTTTCTCATATTGTCCAGTGCTGCAGCACCGTGTTTCCCCTCTGTCTGAAATGCTTTGTTTCAGCTCCTGCCTCTTCAAGGTCCCTCCTCCCAAAACCCCAGTCTGCTCTGATTGGTCAGCTCACACAGGCCTGAGCCAGCACTGATCATCATGTCGCCGGTTGTGTTTTCAGCTTTTGGTTAGTTTCACTTCTACTGTGAATATAAATATGTACATTATGGAAATGTGTGACATGATGAAGTAGTGTGATGTCACAAAAAAAGACAAAAAAAACTGGCCTACTGATGCCAGCAACCAAATGATTAAATTATCTAATAACATTATAAATTATAATACAAATGGTGGGCATGAAGAACCCCACTTCCATGCTCCTCCACATGACTTACTGCAAATATCCCTGGAAGATCCTTCCCAATCTTGGAAATAGCAGAAACAATAACACCTACAGTAGCTTTTCTCCAGACCTTTCAGCAGTATTACCCTTCATATTCATCAGTTTGCTCAGTTGTCATGGAGATGGATCTGTTGCCATGCAAGCTCAGTAACTGTTATGACTTCATCCATTTTTACTCTCAGGGCTCCTCATCCTTTTTAAAATGCTCTTAGCAGCTATTGAGCTTTCTTCTTAAAGGATCCGTCTTCATGAAATAATGTGAGCTCCAGTCACTGATGAAGACCATGTGACACAAATCTTGAAAAAAACAGCTATAGTAAAAACACAACTCAACTATGCTGTGATATATAAGGTCTATTCACTTTGAGACAGAAATGTTACATACATCTTTAAAAACATAACATTGACACATAATTTAAAGCAAATTAACTGCTCATGTTAATGATAGATGTGTCTGTGTGGGTAAAATGGATTTAACATCAACACCACAACATACCCGAAACTTTATACCTGAATGAAAAACAGGTTTATTTAAAGTCAAACATTTTTTTCTCTTTTGACACCACAGACTGATGCGTCGTTTGAATCTGTGTTTAAGGCTGCATGATCTTTACATCATAAATCGCTGTGCATACATTCCAATCATGCGTGGCTTATCTGCCCATCATTTGACTGAAACTCATTTCATTGGCATATTTTAGACTCGAGGGCTTAAATACAGTCGACGTGCTGAAATATGGCTAGTTATCCAGTTGTGTACCACCCCAAAGGTGCCACTTATCTCAGCCTGTGCTACGCCTCTTTCTCTCCCCATCTTCCCTTTGAGCCATATCAAGATCTGGGTGGGTTTTTTTGTTCCTCCGGCTACTCCGTACTGTTTTTATTACTATGGAGACTTTTTGTGATATGTTGCCAATTTCTCTGGAGCAAGTATTGCCTCACCTGCTGGCCTCATTTTACACACAGAATACCACCTACACAGCTCTGATGATATCATATTGATAATACAGAGCAATGCACAGCAGGCGTCACAAAAGGCTCTAGGCATACTTGTGTCCAAAGTCAGGTCGGAGAATAGTTAAATTCACTTTATACTGATCTGCTAGACCTCACATTTTTATTCATATGTCGCTGTCCTTTGCTGTGCATACTATTGCAACCCTACTTATGAGCTGATCATCTCAAAGCAGGAAAGAAGAAACAGAAGACCACCAGTGTTACTGCTGCAGGTGAGAGAGAGAAAGTGTGTAAACATGTCTTCGTACGAGCGTTTGTTTGAATGAACGTAATTACCCATCACCTCCTCCACATAGCGTGACAGAGTGTATTGACATTAGCCTGCAGGAATGCTCTGATGAAACAACACGCGGTCTTATCATAAAACGATCCCGGCGCTCTGCTGCATGGCCGATGATAAAAGGCGCTGCAGCTCGTAAATTAAAGGAGCTTCTCCGTGACAGGCTGAGTACAATGTGCCCTAATTTTAATATATATTAGTGCTTCTTGCCTGTTTGTGTGAACCAAATGCAGAAGGTTCGCTGAGGGCCTTGGTTGCATCTTCTCTGTGAGTGAGTAAGAGCACGGTGCACGCATGGACGCTCATAAACTCTTCACCTCTCCACATCAAAAGACAATGCTACTTTGTGAGTCAGTAGACTGTTAAATGTTTACGCTAATTAAAGTAACCGATAGCCGCAAACCCTTTGGTCGCCCGATCTGCCCCGAGGCTGGGAGTCACATCACGGTTAACTGCCACAAAACTTCAATGGGGCTGTTTGTGGGCGTGAAAGTGAATACTGTACCTGCTACAAAAGCACCTTGACGGTGGTTAAACGAGCAAGTGGTTTTCAATGGGCTTGCACGATATCGGACGTCAGCATGCAAAGGAAGGCGTGGCACTTTTTTTTTTGCAGCAACATTTGATCAGGGATTTGGTACATGAGCCCATGCAAATGCAAAGTCAAAGGTAGCAGCACTGTCAGTTTTCTTACAGTGACATACACGCATAGGCAGGTGATGACTTTTGACCGTCATCAAAGTGAAATTTGAGGGTATGAATTATAATGTCATCACCATGTATTTTTAGAATGTACTGTTGCTAGGTGGGACAAGATTGACAAAAACAAACATGGCGCTCCCGGTTCTGTTCAGCCGCAGAGTTTATTAGACAGTTTATGGGCATCAAGGCAATTTGGCTTTGGGCTTGATCAGGATCAACTGTTGCACTTTTTGGCCTCACAACTGATAAACAAGACTCATTTTTAATGCACAAGTTCTTTGTCATGTATGCCTGGGGAGCTCCGAACAGTTCTTTGTTGTCCCTGTTGGTTAAAGTGGAACTCCTGTGATTTGGTACAGAGCTTCCATAATGATGGGAGACCCACAAGAAATGTATAAATGTAATCAGTCAAAGTTCAAGCACAAGAGGCCGAAATAAGATTACTTTTATTTCCCAGAGCCAAGATTGTTTGGAAGGCAGAGCCACAGAAAACCCTATTCGACTTTTAACTGTTCAACCGGGTTCTGCTTTTGTTTTAAATTATTGTGAAGGCGTTCATCATGATTGAAACCTACCACTTTGTTGTGACAAATTTAGAAATGTTCAAATCCCATACAAAGCGACCTTAATTGTCACTATTTTGTTCTTCAATTTGGCAGAGACTGAATTGAGAGTTTTTAATGTTTTTCTTTACTTAATGAGTTATTAGTACTCACAATCCTTTCTTGATCTCTGCATTCTTATGTCAGAGGTCAAAAGAAGTCAAAATCATTCGCAGTGATGGTAACTCTCTATACTACACCGGTGCCACACATGGCTTCAGCTGAGCTCTGAATCATGGATCACAGATCTCCACTGGTGGTCTAAAATCCTGATCCTGAGCAGGGGGGGGGGGGGGGACTTGAGAAAGAGAAATGTAATTTGATCCTTAAAGTTTTCCGGCAGCTTATCGGGTCCAGAGCTTGTGTGAAAGACGTATACAGGAATGTTGATCAGAATTGATAAAATATTCTGTTTGCAACGCAGCACAGAGAGGAGAGAAGAAAAAGCCCCTGTTTGTTGTGTCTGCAGTGGTACTGCCCTCTAAATGTTTGTGCTGTGAGATGAGCCTGTTTTGACTTGACAACAGTATAATCAGTCAGCCATATGTCAAAGGGAGCAGAGAGGAAAAGTGCCTAAATTGAAACCCTTTCTCTCGTTTGTTATACCTTCTAAAAGGCATCCTGGGACGAGCTCTGAAAAAGCGCTACTGCTGTAACTTCATGCGAGTTTTGCAGACTCCTCATTAAAAGAGATAGATTTACAGGTGTAGTTAAGACTCTTGGCGGCCGCTGAGGAAAATGTTGCTTTCTATTTCCTCCCCTCCTCGCATGTTTTCTCCTTTTTTTTCTCATTCAACGCTCTCCCAGGTCGGAACTCACCGTGGAGAATTCCTCCCAGCATGTGCCGAGGTAAAAGGGCACTGTGTGTGTGTGTGTGTGTGTGTGTGTGTGTGTGTGTGTGTGTGTGTGTGTGTGTGTGTGTTTGTGTGTGTGTGTGCAGCAGGAAGCCGAGGATGATCCATGGCCCCGTTTCATGGGAACCTGGGTAAAATACAAAACACATGTTGCAGAGTAAATCCAAACTGCTGTACTACCTGTTTTTACTACCTCGCTGTCCATTAATCTGCTCTTTATAGAGTACTTCCAGCTTGTCTCACAGTTGCTTCACCGATCTAAACATGCTCACATGTTTAGAGCGCGGGACTCTCCGCCAAGGTCTAAGTAAACACGTGCATTTATCTTCCGTCGCACCGCGGATTAGTTCTGTGGCGTTGGTCGGGGCGATGAGTCAGCCACACAAGCCTCTCTCCCCCTGCTGACCAGACAACAGCGAAGCCCAGACCTGTTTCATGTGAGCAAACACGCATCCAGACAAAGCCCCGCTTGTGGAAGAGGCAGTTAAATCATGAGGGATGTCCCATTCTCGCCCGACTCCCACATTCAAGAATGCCCAGCTCCTTGTCTGAGCGCTGGACTGTGAGGACACAAGCCAGATTTACTGAAGACAGTTACATCCCCGGCAAGAATGGCAAGGAGTCAAAGGTCAGACGCGAGAGCTGACCCCTAAATTCTGGTGCTGCATTTTTGTGTCAGTGACGACTTTTGTGGCTGACCAAACAAAGAGCGGTGTTTGATGGCGTAAATCTGGGCACAAATACAACAGTTTTTCTCTTTTCTCTCCTTTACAAAAACACACCCACCACACCAGTGACTGGCAAACAACTGCCTGTTGTAATGAACTCCCACCTCTTCGCCATCTCCCGGAACATCCCTCTTAATGGTTCTGGTCTTTAGCCGTGAAAAAAAACTCCAAAAACTCACAAGTTGGTTTTTTAATGGCTACTTTTTCCTTTTTTTTTTTCTTTTTTACGAGGGAGGAAGACCTCACACGCTCAGCCACGGGACTCTGGGACACCTGCACTACATCCTGATAAAACAGGTCTTAAACTTAATGGTTCTGTAAAGCGCTATCAGCAGAACATGACTCATTTAAGGGAGAAAGAGAAGGCATCCTACCCTTGGCTTGACGGCTTATTCTAGAAAGATTGTTCTCGGGGGGCTCCCATATACCCACAATTTGATTTATAAAGAAAATGACCACAAGTGCCACATGTAAATCATCATACACATTGAGTTAGTTAGGTTTGTATTTTAGGGTTTCGTTTTTTAATGATGTATTCATACAATATATTAAAGATTAAGACTAATTAAGAGAGTCTTTCAGATTTGTAAATGTACATAAAGTAGGTAGCTCTCCTCTATCATCTGTCTGGGCCCCCTAGTGGCGATAAGGCACCAGGCACTGTAAACACTACATGGTAATGGCACCACCAACAGCTGACGTGCAACTGACGTGACCCTCCTCCATTTGTCAGAGCGTGTGTTACATCACCGTCCTCACCCGCCTTTTTTTCACACGCAGGTGAAATAAAAGGCGCCAACCTTATGGGCACACGTCCATGAAGTCACTGCCCACGCAGCGCTTACGTTGGTTCACACTCACAGCGGTGTGTTTCTAATTTGACTGGAAACTTTTGTGCGCATCATCCATCATAATATCACGTATCAACGTGACTCAATACAGTTTGATCTCCAGGTCACAGCAGCTTGAAGTATCAAAGGCAACACTGGCTTGAGTAAATATTGAAGTTATCTGATTTCCAAAGAGCTGTGTACACAGAGGCTGTCACGGGCTCGAGTATCCTTTTCCTGAATGCCAGCATCGTTTAGCTGGTTTCCTCAGCCTTCTCAGCTGCCTCATGCAGGCGAGACCCCTATATTAGTTACTGTCGGTGATGTGTGTTGTCAGAGAGTGGCTTTACAAAGCCTCCATGGTCTCTTGGTGTGTATTTGTCCCGAAGTCTGCTCTTTTTTTTTTTATCAGTATTATGCAACAGGCTGAACTTTATACAGATTTTGTACTTTGTGGCTGCAAAGGTCATTTGTGCTTTGGCAACAAGACGGACATAACAAATGTCCGACTAATTCAATTTCCTTTTGATCAAACCAGATTTTTTTTTTCAGCCTGTCATATACAGTATATCTGCATGGTTATTTATTTTCATGAGGAGAAACAAGAACAGATTGGAGCCCCTTTAAAGTGAATATTAGAGGCAGGCAAACAATAAAACATTTGAGACATGGAAAGATATTTGTTTTCCACAAGTTGTCACTGCTGTTGTGAAACTTTGGGGTATATTTTCTTCCACTTAAACTTTGCACAACAAAATACTGTAAAAAAAAAACAAAACAAAAAAAAAACGCTGCAGTCACAGTCCCTGTGGGTGTTGTCTCCATACTTAAACATTCTGCGCACGCAGAAACAGCAGCAATTATCCTGTATTTACTATTTTAAGTTAGTCTAATGAAACGCTGGACCCATTAAAAAGCAAAGGCATCACTGTTATAAAAGATAGCCTTAATGTTTGCCCTCATTTACAGTTTACAGCCTTCTAAAAACAGACATTTTACTGGTTTGCTGTGTTTTTTTTTTCTGGGAAGAGGCAGTTAAATTAATTGTTCCCCCAGCGGACTAGAGCAGATCAGAGAACCAGACAAGAATGGTAGACTCAGCAACACAGTCATATCCATAATTACAAATATGTTTTATAGTAGGGGGGTGTCTCGTGGGGTGCTGATAGTCGTGTATTCTTGTTGATCTGGTCCGTTTGTTCCAGGCACATACCCTCAGTATGTCAGGAGGGAGGCAGTGAGCCCATGTCTGGCAGCTGACAGTCGGAAAAAGCTAATCCCTGTGCATGAAAGGAGGCCTGATAATTCACTGAGGGAGAGGCCCGCGTCAGTTTGTTTACAGCGTGATAATCTGAAGCAGGCATCTTGATTGTATGCTGGCAGAACATCAGCAGCCATGCCGTGACTGCCGGGCCACACGGCAATTACACTGGCCTCTTATCTGTGTGAGTAGCAGGCCTAATGACAGATGGACATATTGAGCACGGGTACAAAAAAAAGAAAAAGGGCTGCCGACGGAGAGTGCCTTAAAGTCTTCCCCTCGGTAATCTCGGTCTGGGAGTGGAATTGGGTTATGGTTTGCCTTACATGACGTCAAGATTATTTTCTGAGCTTTCCGTTTCTATACTGGTGACTGAAAACTCCTCTTTGATATTGTTCCAGAGCGTGGTCCGGTCACTGGAAGGCTTGTAACACAGGTTCAAATTAAAGCCATGGGAGTGCCTCTATTAGCTTGTCAGATACCGCCGCTCTGGTCGCTGACCCTAAACTCCAAATCATGGGGTTTTGCTAACAATGCTGTGATAGCAGTGAGAGCTGAAGGGGGAACTGTCTTCATGCACATAAACACAATCAGCAGTCAGATCATCTTGTTTCTGTTGCTCTCTCTCAGTTTATGACGAGCCCATGATGTGTCACGTTGGCAGTCAGAGTTCCCTTGAAACTGTTGTTCACAGGAGACTCGGAGTCGCTCACAGACCACCATGTGAGTTCAGTTCTGTTCTGCTCATACTGGCGGACTCTTTTTTTTCTTCTCCATGATTTGGAAGATCCAGTTCCCCTGAACTGAAGACTGCTTCGCCGCTAACCACTCCTCGGGATGACCTGTGGAAGTTGTAGACAGCCATGCGTCTCCTTCAGCTCTCTCTCATAAAGCCACCTCTTCTCACTGCAGAGTGAGGAGCTTCAACAGGAGGAGGCAGAAGTTGGCTCTACAACTACTCTTGAAAATGTTTTTTGTTTTTTTGTTTGTTTTTTTTTGCAGAAGACCTCGAGCAAGAAAGTGATACTGATTCAGTATTTGTGTAACATTGGAATGATTATTGAATTGGATGTCAGCCTTTCCTCCTGGACAACCATCTGCAAACCATGTAAACACTGAACTCCACTCTACTGTTCTTCTGTTTGCGTTTCTTTATGTCTTGTTGGCACAAAAACCACCTGGTTAGTTTTAGGAAAAGATCATGTCTTGGCTAAAAATACCTGGTTTTGTCACAACAATTAACTGGAAAATGTCCCGTCGGCCACCCCTGTCTCCTCCCGATGAAGGAAGTCAGCTCATGTACGTGCAACATTGTATGAAACAGACTGCGGAAACCTTGATATGATGCAAACAAAACCAACAAACTCAGCATCAACAGCAACATTTTATCCTGCCGGCACCTGAGCGAACCAGGGCGTACGCCTGTTTGTGACTTGTGTGCAGCTCTCTCGGATGGTATCACTGTAAACCCGGTCATTGTCATACTGTAACCAATATTATAATAATAGATGCACTGCAGAGTACTGTAACCACAGCTAGAGTCAGCGGTGTTCAGCAGAGCAGCACGCGAACAGAGTAAAATATGAGCAGGTCTTATCAGTATAAAAGGAAGTTTAACTGCTGTGTAAATCGTGTCTAGTGTTTCACCTCTGAGTGACTCCCAACAGCCTTATTAAATACCCCCATCCCCCCCCACAGAGAATTAGCAGTAATTTCTGCTTTAACCCAGAGAGCCTGATTAATTAAACGTCGCGGAGATCTTCTCTGTGTCCTGAACAGATGTTTTCTGAGTCATGTGCTTCCTCAGACTTTAATCAACTCCGTCTGATGAAGGCAGACTTGCTGGAAGATTGTTGGCCCGGTATCATCTACCTTGAAGCTCCTCGTATTCCGAGCCGACAACAGACTCAGACTGTAGCTTTAGTTTCTATTGAGGGCTCTCGGAGATGGATGCGTTTGTGTTTGTGAAGAGGTTTGCCAGATGTTTGCACACGGGGCGGCGTAAGAGCCCGCGCTCCGAAAATTACTGTGCGTGCGTACGGTAGATGCTCAAAGTATTTGTAAATGACTTTTCTAGAAAAGAACGAGAGAGGCAGCTCCACCTCAGCTATTAGATCATCACAGGTCTGTCGTCCCATTATGGGGAAAGATAAATGATACGTTCCTACGCATGTGTTTAAAGTGGGATCGTCTTTCATCTCCTGCTGGGTCGCTGCCAGGAAAGATTCTCGCTGTGGGGTTTCACGCTGCCAGCTATAAGCCCAAACATGTTTATTTGTTTTTACAATTCACAAAGAGCCCTCCTCTATCTCCTACTCTTTCTTTCCCCCTCTCTGTCTCTCTCTGTCATTAACTTTTATGGGAATTTCCATGGAATTCTTTTGTAATGTAAGTGATTGTGTGGGATGAGGGAGTCATACGCGGGGGTGCGATGCTTTCCCTCGGAGATGGAAGGGGTTAAACGATCCCTGCTCTGTTATTTCGCCATGTTTTTCCTCTGAACTCTGCCCCCACCAGTGATGACACGGAAACATCTGGATGCCACTGGCGCAGTGAGCAACAGTTAATGATGTACTATCACTAAAACGGGATCCAAACATTTGTGTTCTGGATTATGTAACCCATGATCATCAAACAATGAAGCAAATGAGCCTGCCGGCAGACTCTCTTCTCTTCTTCATGTTTTTATTCTCACGCGCTTGAATAAGGACTAACATGCATCCAGTCTCCAGTGGTGTGATCATGTGTCAATATAGATATATCTAATTCACACAGTAGATGGCTGTTTTATTCATAGGCAATAGGCTTTTTTTTAATATAAGTTCAGCCTTTAATCGACCAAGTACAATGATCTCTTTTACCTGACCAAGAATGGCAACGACATAGACACAATATTTCATTTAAAGGACATATTTGTAATTAGTTGATTGTTAAGTTCCACTTCCCGAGTTGGGAAGTGGTTCTTCCGACTTCGGTGTGTTCATGGGCATCGAATGTGGGAGCCACATGGACGCCAGGAAAAAACTTTTTTTTTTTTTTTGCATTTTATTGTTCAGAGTGATTAAAAGTTACAGCCTTGACTACCATATTACAGATTATATGTGAGCCATTTGTTAGTATGCGATACATGACTCAGATTGTTGGCTCTACAGTTTTTCATCATCAACTCAATGTTAACTTTCCCTGGCCATGTTTTGGCGTCATATGACGTCAACTCGGCAAATACCTTTTTTTGGAGAAATTTTCTCAGACTTTCGGAGTTGTTGGTCTGACTTGGGAGGGGTTCTCATGTGAATATTCCCAGTCGAGAAAACCTTTTCTCTCCCCTGATCATTCCGAGACCACATGAATGCGCAGTCATTTTCAAGTCATCAAATACCGACGCTTTGGGTTGGCAGGTCGGGCCAACCCATTGGACCTTAAGGTATGATAATCCAAAGTACTTCTCATGCTTTTCCTATACCTAACGTAAGTGTTTTTATGTGGTTAGACCCAAAACCTAACCAGACCATGAACACATCGTTGTGACGTGATGAAACTGAGAACATTAAGAAATGTAAACGTTCAACATATTCATAGATTGCAAACATTAATGCTGGTGATAGGATTGTGACTTCATATTTTATAAGATGATGATATGTTATATTGCAAGCAAGCAAGTTGAGTACAGGCACCTCTGATTTGTTTGGCACTGTGAGTGTTATCTCTATGGTTTTTTTTTCCCCCTTGGTAAAAATGTGCTGTATACCTATAGAAACTATATATATGTATAACTCTCTTTGCCCTTCCCTGTAGTTTCTTGACTCCCCATCAGCAACATTCAACTTTTCTCCTTCCTACCCTACTTTTCCTCCACGCGTGCCTTTGCTCCAAAAGGGTTACTCCGGCCCCAGAGCCCCACATGTGTAAGGGGATATCTCGTCAGTCGGCCTACAGCGGAGAGCTCCCAGAGCCGCGGCGCTGCCCCGACACACTGTAGGAAAAGCAGTTTGAGGGAAGAAAAAGAAGGGGAGCGAAGATATGAAAATATCATCAGAGCAGTGGAGAGCAGCTTGATTTCAGCTCCTGCAATCCTTACATAAATACTGTACACGTTCTCAAACAGTGTGCGCAGGCACGCACGCACACACATACACACACGTGCACCCACACACACACACATATACACACACAACAACACTTCTGGCATCTGTCTGGAGGAGGGCTCAGCTAGATCAACCACAGAGCTTGGCTCTCCCCCACTGGCTGTCCTCGTTCTGCAGGCCTGCAGAGGTGAAACATCATCTGCTTGCTGGTTTTGGAGGCTTTCTGATTACCTCTGAATGCTCTGTTCAAGCAAACCATTACTGTTGAAAATATTACGCCTTTTCAGGGAGTATTAAGGGTATTACTGCTTGGCTGCATGTGATGCCGATCGAACCGCAGTGCAAATGTTGTCTTTCTGTGTCTGGTGTTTTCACTCCCGACTATGAAAACAACTCCTTCCACTTGGGAGAATATGATCTTAATCCACCTAATTGCATTCTTTTTAAAGTACGGCAAACACGGTGGGACGCAGAGAGAGTCACGCTTTCGGTTCGATTCACTGGCAAGAATTGCTGTTTTGGTGGAGAGCTCCCATCTGGGTGGCACAAATCCCCTGTCAAATGCAACTGTTTTAGGCTAACCTTGTGCAAGTCCATGCACGTGCGCACACATAAACGCACACACGACTGGAATGCAGTATTAGCACCCAGGCTGTAGTCAGAGCCGGAATACCTCGCAAATAAGCACAGTTGCGCCTCATCAAAGGGTGGAAATAGTTCACATTTCTAACGGTAAAAGTGGGAGTGCATGTGCGAGCGCTTTGCGGCAGCCGAGGACCATTTGACAAATGAACCAAGATCCGACGTCGCTGTTTTCAATGAATACGCTACGTTCTAGTTCTGGCCGGTTCACTGCGCTTATTGTGATTCATTTGGGGTCTTTAAGAAGACATAAATGGATATCGGTGAAATGTGAAACACGCATGAAAGACTCTTTATCTACGACTTGATGTGATTGCTCTTTATGGATGTCAGTGAATCACAACTGGTTGCGCTATCTCACAACTGCAGGAGGATGCCGAGATAAGGAATCTCCTGCAGCTGTTTGTCATTTGAGTGAAAAAGCAAACACATTCGGAGAGTCTGACCCGACGAGACTGCGGTGTCCATTTCACAGGTTTCGCCTTCAGGAATGCAAACAGCTTCCCCTGCATTTCAACGGCGGGAATCAAGGGAAATCAAATAAACAGTGGAAGGAAGATGATGAAATTCAAATTCTATTATCGCTTGACTTCAAGCAGATGTTGTGCAAATATAATTCTCGGGGTGTTTGTATGATTTGGCCTCGTCTTAACAATAGACTGACTGAGCCGATGTTATTCCTCTCGGGCCCTGTGTTTTATAAAAGCCGGGTGAGGTAAGGCCCTGACGTGGTTAACCATACACTGCTCATTGTGCCCCGGATCACTGCAGGGCAGCACGATTGCTAGTTAATCATAAACACCCTCTGTACACCGAAGCTTGTGTCTGTCTTTGCTATCTGCCTGAGTCACGGCAGGCAAACAGCCTCGTGGAGCTACTGCACTTTGGACCGCTGTGTCGGTGCGGACTCTTCAAATTCAGAGCGGATCAAGAGCGACGAAGCTCCAAACGAGCGAGATGTGTTTCTCAAAGACCGGACAGAACGACATCCCATCGCCCGAGCTTCAGCCTGCAGCTATGTCAATGCTCCAACTAAGATGTAGCCTGAGAATGCTTGAGGACTAGACTCACAATCACAATGGGGTGTGTTTGCCTGACCTCCAGTCTATCAGGGTCCGGGGCCCAGTTTGGTTTGCAAGGGCCAAGCTAACAGTGTTTGCTCTGCTTCACAGCCCCTCTGTTTGTTTTCCCCTTCACTGGAGCGACCGCCTCTTGGTCTCAGCAGCACTCAAGTCCTGCCGCATTCGGGGTCGTCGGCCCACCCAGAATGCAGCGCGTCAGCCCCGCAGAGTTAACGCAACTGCTCAGGTGGTTTATTGCAGGGATGTCACCCTCCCCCCCCCCTTTTTTTTTTTGCAACACACACAGCGGTAATCTTCCCATGACTGTGGCCCTGAAATCGTCCTCTTCTCTCTGTTTGGCAGCTCTCACTTCAGGTCTGTCAAACTCTCCCTTCAGGACATCGTAAAATGAAGCATCGTTCGACAGGAGAATAAAGGAGTCACTGTGCTTGTACCTTCAGATCGAACCTGTTAATCAACCATATGTGTCATCAAAGGTAGTCATTATGGAATAGATTTATTTCAGAGGGCAAGTGATTTCATAAATAAAGAGAAGAGTGTTGGAGAGATTGGGTAGCGCACTTTGACTTACTTACAACCTTTGTTCCTAAAACTTTCATTATTCACTTACATAACATTAATATTACATCCTGCATCTTTGTTTTCCTCTCCAGACTGTAGGCGTTAGACTGATTTTCACAGTAACAGTCTTGCTTTCACACATCTGTGATGCAAAGAAGAGATCATAATGTTTGATAAGCCCAGAGGATGCTTTCGAAGATCTATGATCTACCATAGAATGGCATAGTGCAACACATTTATGACATAAATGCACTGGAGTCATTATGATTTCGAAAAGAGTTGAAAACTTAAAGGGACATTTCACCCCAAATCAGACCAGGTTTAGGCGATATTACCTGTAGACGTGCCCTCCCGTGAAGATTATGGAATGAGATGGCACCCAGCTTGTTGGCCCCAAAGCACCAGACAATGTCTCTTTCTGTAAATCATGACCCAGTTACTCAAGATAATCCACAGACCTTGCTATGAGCAGTTTCAAGTAGGAAGGATTCTCTTTCTAAATCGCCGTGGAGAAGGAAGTGTGCATCTTCTCATGGACAAGAGGCTACAGATGTTTGCCTATCTGAACCAGCCACTCATCCACAAGTAGATACACACTTCCTTCTTCGCAGTGAATCAAGAATGAAAATAGTTCCTACATAACACTACTGATAACAAGCTCTATGTATTATCTTGAGTTACTGGTTTGTGTGTGTTTTCTAAACTAGGTTTAACCTTCTAAAAACAAGGGCAGAGTGCTGCTTGAACTGAGAGGTATTTGCAACTTCGCCTGACAAGTGAGGAAAATTATTGCGTCCACCCAAGTGTTGTGTTTCCATCATCGCTGATTGGAGCTGGAGCCGATAATCACCCATGACACTGGAGTGAATTCTTATTTTACACATTCATAATACTGACAAAAGTCAGATGTTAGTCAGTTTTGGAGGGTTTTTATCCAGAGCCCAAGGGTTGATCTCTCTAAAACTCAGCACTCGACACCAAAACAATCTAAATGGTCAAAAACATGTCAATTCAAGGTCTTTTTCAACATTGAAAAGACCTCCAGTTGAGAGCCAGGGTGAAAGATTTAATGTTCACTTTTGATGTCCAAGTTTTGTCCATACAGGATTTAAAAAAAAAAAAGTTTTTTGTGTGGTTCAAAACTTGTGGTTTACCGAGAGAGCTATTGATGCACTTTGTTGATCATCATGTTTCGTCATTTGACCTTCATCAGGTAAGCTAGCATTCTAAGGCTGGATGACTAAACGTGGATTTTTCAGTGAAGCTGATAAATAGCTCAGCCTGGCAGGCTGCCAAGGTTGAGGCTCATGGTTCAAATCCACCCGAACTTGAACTTTGGATCACAAGAGGTTCCTTAAAGGTTGGTGGATGAAAAGATGACTAAAATTACATGGTAAAAATATATTTTTAAGTGACTACGAGGAATTTTTAAGTGTTAATGAAACAGTCTTGTGACTCCACTGATGATTAGAAATTACCTGTAACAGCAAAGAAGCCCACTGGCGAAAAAGGCTGGTATTTTTAGACAATTTTTACTAACTGCTTGCGCTCGGGTCTGAAAAATAAAATCACACATAAACACGTGACCTCATCGCGATCCATCTCTCCATTGCATGTCGTTTCAGCGTTGTCAATGGCACTGAATAGACCCCTTTTGGATATGTTTTCGCTCGACGGGTGCGTGTAAGAGGAAAGTGACAAATCGCACTTTTCAGGTCACATGGAATGGCTCCTTGTCCAAACCCTGCTTTCTGGAAACTGGTGTCCCTCAAGGCTCAGTGCTCAGACCATTTCTGTTCTCACTATATACACTGTAGATCACTTGGCTCTGCAATCACAAGCACCCCGAAGATGAGGGGCTTGAAAGCGGTTTGTATTTTTGCATTCGTACTTTATTGATCGGTGATATGTTGTGTCTGCTAAATGCCCTAAATGTAAATGTAAATGAAAAATATGTGATTTTGAATTTTGGGGGGTGAGCCGCCCCTTTAAGAAACACATGAATGACAAGGTCAATGCTAAAAGTTTCTTATTGTTTATTAGTCATTGTTTGGTGTTGGATCACAACCAGCTGTATGTTGGATTTCAGACGTATTTACAAATCCCATCAACACCTTTGTTATAATTGTTGGGGGGCAGGGGGGGCGGGGGGGCGGGTATTATTAGTTCAGCTTGCTTGCTGGAGTGCAGGAGGATCACATGAGGGCCTGCAGGGGGATGGGCAGAGCGTTCAGAGGGTGGTGTGTGGCTTTAAGAGTTTACTACCATCACTGCACACACACACACAGACACACACACAACAGAAAGTTTGGCACAGCGGTGGGATACCGACGGATAGGAAGTGACGGGACTGTATGAAGTGTAGAAAGAGAGAGAGAGAGAGAGAGAGAGAGAGAGAGAGAGAGAGAGAGAGAGAGAGAGAGAGAGAGAGAGGAGAAGGACAAGAAGACGGGAATATCAACACAAAGCAGAATGAGAAGCAACGTGCGATCATCGGACTGAAATGCGCATGATCTCTCTCCACGGCCAGCAGCGCCGGAGTCTCAATGGAAGTGAACTAGGAGGAGAAGAAGTTAGTGAGCGGTGAGAGGGTGCGGGAGGGGGGAGAGATTGTCGTCTGATTTCCATGACCGTGTTTGTGATTCTTCTGGAAAGAAGTGCTGCTGGCGCTCAGGAGACCATATGGGACTTGCGAAGCCGCACTCTGAATATGAGGGAGAAGACTTTCCGCGGACCCCCCCAGAGGCAGCAGTGAGGGGGCTATGAGCGCAGATTGGTGGATTCCGCGATCTCGAGAGTTTTTCCTCCGTCGGCTTCGGTTTTCGCGTCCTCTGCGGGGATGTTTGCGAGTCGCGTCTGCGCGGCTTCAGCTCGGACTCTGACCCGGCTCTGCGCCGCCCTGGTGCTGCTGGCCGCCGCGGGACTGGGCTCGGAGCTGCGGGTCCGCGTCCGGCTCTCTGACGGACTGGTGACCGAGGAGGTGTTGGAGGCGGACAGCGAGAAAGACGCGATATCGCTGGAGTTCAAGCAGGGAGACGGGACACTCATCACTTTCGTGGCGGACTTCAAACAGGTGAGAGGTGGTGGAGGTGGTCCTGTTTTCCCTCTGGAGGGTCTCCACTCAGACCCGCTGACCGCACGAGAGGTAGAGGATGATGTCAGACTTTACAGTGAACCTTTTGGCTCCTTGTTTAGATGAAGTATTAAATCTTCTGCCATATGACATTCTCTGGTTTTCAAGATTCCCTTGTGTTACTTCTCAGCCTGCTGCAGGTCTGTCAGACTTCACTTTGGGACCCTCTGATTTAGTCATTTAACCTGACTTAATTGGGGCCCCAAGAACCAAACAAGGGTGTGTTTATGTTTCACACGGCCAAATCCAAGTCCTGTCCATAGGAGTCATTCACACTGGGGAGGCTGGAGGCTTGTCCCTGCCACTTTTAAAGGTGCACTATGTAGTTCTGGTGAATCATAAGAGAAAGTTTCCCTGACTGTTTGTTATGCCTAAACAAACTTAATAAACAGACTCTGTTTGTTTCCATGGTTGAATAAACAGACTAGACCTTAAGGGACAACACAATTTAATACTGTTTGACTTCGTTTAAATGTGGCGGACCCTGCCACCTTTCTAGCTCCCAAGAGTGTGCCGGGGACCTTATTTTATTCCAAGAACAGCTTGTTTATTCAGTTATGGTAAAAATACTTGTTTCAGAGTTTTGCATTATTGCATCAGGTTGATTTTCTTCTCCAGAACTGCATAGTGCCCTTTTTAAAAATCATAATTAGTAAGTAAAATGGTGGAAACCAAGCTTGCTTCAAGAAAATGTTTGATATCAAATTAGATTAAATAGGTTTTGATTTGCCATAATGCAACTGTTTCCCTGCCGTAATGATCTGCTTTGACCTCCTACAATCCCGTTTAAGGACCATTTATAATTTTTTGTTTCTTCCATCTGAGCCCTCATGTCCCTTCAACCCATCGTCTTGTTCCTGGGGTTGAAGTCAAGAGGAGTAAACGTCTACTCGTTTACCTGCCTTTACTTTCCCTATATGTTCTTTTTTGATCATCTCTTGAGATCAGCCCCAAATCTGTTTTCTATTAAGTCTGAGCTCCAGTAGCCACAGTGGCCTCTTTGGTTGCCTGGAGGCGTGGATGCAGGCTCCCAAATCTGAACTTTTAAAGGAAAACATCCCAAAAGCCTAAACCTCCCCGGAGCAGACGCTATAACTCACACATAAACTCAAGTAGAACTTGCTTCGTTCATCTTTTTCCATCTCAGCGGGAGTTTCGCAGAGGTCAAGACAGCTGCTGCTCCTTAGATGTGGACGTCCACACACCCCGATGGCCTTAAAACCCCCCCGCTGGCCCAGAGCTGATCATCAGCAGCCATATTTAGCATTCTTCTAAAAGGAGCCAAGAAGATCAAGTGTCCCTTCCTGAGCGGCTCTACGATCACAGTTGTTTTTTTGTTTTTTTTTGGGAAAGATGATGCTGTTTCTGCTCGGGAGACACATTTAAATGTCCGTCCTGGAAGGAAAACTACAACTGCTGCGTCGTGCGAGGGGGCTCGGAGGAGGCGTGCGGCGGACTCACAGTGGCGCGCTAGAGCAAAGGCATGTGTCTGTGATGGTTGCTGTCACACAGAAGCTGACGGGCTGGCGAGATGTGAAGGGGGAGATTTACCAGGATTAAGTGGGCATGTCTGACCTTTTTGATCTGCGCGTCTGGTTCACTAACCAAAACAGCTAATTTAGAGTTGAAAGAGAGGAGGCCGTCACCCCCAATCACCGGTGACAAACCGATATAAAGAGACGTACAACTGATCTGTGAGCGGCGAGCCTTTGCCCGGTCGTGCAGGGCGCCCCGTGTCGCCGCACACCCCCCACGCACCCCCCACGCACCCCCCACGCACCCCCCTCAGGCACAGCCCCGGTCCTCCCACATGCGCACACATGTGGTTCTGCTTATTTGAATAAAGCCAACAGAACCTCTCAGATCACTTTGCTTTTCCGCTGCCTGATTTATCTGCTACAGTTGTAGGTCGGCCTCCTCGCCCCTCCTTCTCTGTCTGCCCCCCCCTTCTCTGTCTCTCGCCCCGGCTCCTTCACCGCCTGCCCTTCTCCTCGCGGCTCCTGCATGTGGTTCTCATTCGGCTCTTGTGCAGTATCTCCCAAGATTTATGGAAAGTTGGATGAGCTGTCACTTGCAGCTGCCATGAATATACAGTCCAGATGAACGCATGTGGGAAGAAGAGTGTTTTACCAGGGCTGTTAAAACACACTCGAGATTTATAACGAACAACACAGCCAGAGGTGGTTATTTGATATTCAGATTAAAGAAGAATTAATGAGTCGATGGAGCGTTTGGCCTTTTTTCCCGTCCAAGTGATCATGTTTGATTCATCCAGGATTGAGCTTTATGTTTAAAAAAGGAAAAAAGTAGCATCACATCTTTGTTATGACTCTATGAATAATCATCAGACAAGCAGCTCCTCTCGGCTTTGTGAATACGTGGCAAAAGACGGGACGGTAAATGTTATAGCCATTAGACACCGCCGGCCGAGGGGCTCCGCTGGATGCGAGGAGGAAGTTTAGTCAGCCTTATCCAAGCAATGAATCACTGCGAGACTCCGCCGGACTGTGATTATTCAGGAGGTTTTGCTCGGCAGACACATGGAAAAGACGATGCGGGCTCGCTCGCTCATGACACCTCTGCGTCGTGTCGAGTAAACCTCAACACGTAGATAACATCGTCTATTAAGTTCAGACCGCAGATGAACTGTGTTATTACTTTTCACGAGAGGCAGGCAGCAGCACGTGAGGGAGTCGACCTGTTCACTCAGAGCCTTTCCCAGCGAAGAAGAGGGGCTTCAATGTTGGCGATCTCATCAGTTTCACTCCAGTCCGGTACCGCTGTGAAGTATTTACAGCCGAATCCGCTCTGAATGTTGTAAAATTGCAGCAGTGTGTCTGCAGTTACATCCCGATGACATGCTCAGTGTCAACGTTCAATTATGCGACATCAAACGATTTTGACGGGCCCTCTCCGCCTCGGATAGACGGTTCTCCCTCCCAGTCATGTGTTGGTGGCAGATTCGTCCTTTTATCTTTCAGCGAACCAGAACAGCAGTTTATGGTCTTCAGACCTTGAGCCGAACATAAACCATGTCTTGGAGATTAATCTGAGGGAAATGTCTCACATATTTGCGAGGCCAATTTGGGTCTTTCCAGATGTAGAACACTTTGTCAGTAAAGCTAATCAGTTCGCACTCCATATGTCTTGCTTTCATGTGCAAGCAGTGATCAGTGCAGGGTTGTGAGTGACATCACTGTGCGGGCCTCTCGGCTGAGGTCACGCGTGGAGAAAGGTTTCACTTCTGGGATGCAGCTGCGCACATCCTCGTTGATCTATAGCCACATCGCATACCTCGGGTCTGTGACAGAGTCCCCTTCAATGTTTGTCATCTGATTTCATTTAAAGAACATCTCCAAACATTCGGCAACACTAATGCAGAATAAAAATAGAAGCGTGTTTTAGAGTTGGAATGTTTTTTTTTTCCAGCTTGTGTTCTGTCTGAAAGACCAAAAATAGTGGGAATGGTGAAAAAATGCTTAAACATCAAACATAAGGGGGTTCAACCCGGTGCTGACAACTGAAACTGAAATTTTTAAAGGTTCAACAAGTGCCTGGATTTTGGATGTGGTGCTTGAAACTGCTTAAAATTGTAGCTGCATTACTTTCACTCACTTTCACTTTCAAGTTATTATATAGGTTATATAGGAAGCCTTGCAACGTGGAACTTGAATTTGTCACCCTGTTAAATTCTATCAGGAAACATCTGATATAATGTATTGTAAAGTAAAGTAATCATCATCATAAATCATCATCATCATAAATTTGGTTGTATCTGTTCGTACACAAGCGTATGCGCTGATACAATAATACATAAATATAGAATTATAGATATAGATTGGGACTTCCTGGGACTTCCAACTCAAAAGAAGAGCTCATTCAAAAATGAAAACCTCAGTCATTATCTACTCACCTCCATGCTGATGGGAAGTCAGGTGAAGTTTTGTAATCCACAAAAAATTTCTGGCGGTTCTCAGCAAAACAGTGTGGCAGAACTCTCCTAAACAACTGACGTAGATTGGGACTTGTTTTTAAAACATAGAAATATAAAAATAAAAAACAGCTGAAAGAACAAAACGTGAAATGGCTCCGTACAGCGCATCCAGCATAATCCAAATTCCTGGAAGCCAAGTGATCCCAAATTGAGTTGAAAATACGTCAGCGTGACCTCAGTATGTGGTCTACCTCGTGCACCCACATCAGACAAGGGCGTATGCTAACTCTTTTAGCTCAGGAGCTATGTCTTTGAGGATTGAGTAGATAACCACTGAATTAAAACTTTTGGGTGATCTGTTCCTTTAACTTTTTTTTTACAAAAAAAAAAAATTACAAGTAGCCAGCATCCATAAACAGCAAGCGACCTGTGTGACTTTAAGTACACCCGTCACTTCATTCCTACACAGGGTCAGTAGCACAATGCATCTGTGATACAGATGAATTATTTGCCACGGATGTAAGTTGATGGAACAGCTTGAAAGTGTGCCTTGGAAACACTTGAAAAGGTCTTGAATCTGACTGTGGAGAACCCCTGTTAATACAACACCAAACCATTTTCAAACTCCTCCACCTCTTTTTCTGTTTGACCCACATCAGTGCAGACGTGTCCTGAGCAACCCCACGCTATGCTGACTGCAGATGTTGGAGACCACTTAACACTCAAACTGTCTCGCGCTATCACGTTAAATGGATCCGGGTTTTAGTAAATAATGGCGCCGCGGTGAGAACGAGTTGTGTCATTATTAGATCCTCATGTCATCCCAACCTCATGAAGTAGATTGTGTTTCGGCTGGGGGCCGTTTCGCCCTCGGGTCAGCTCGCTTCTAGTGTATATTCTGATTGTCTTCAAAGCGCACAGGCTTAATGGAAAACGCCCATCAGTAAGCTCACTGTAAGAATGAATGGGCGGGGGGGGGTTGTTGGACTTTTTCCTTTACGGTATCTGTGATCCATTTTGGCAGATTTCTAGCTTTCCCACAGCCGTCGCATACTGGGTCATCCATCAAAATTGTTCAAGTGGATTTGGACTGAGGTCTTTATTAGGTATTAGGCAAACTGGCTCCTGTGTGGGAAGCTTGCTGGCAAACGTAATTTGTTCTTCTTTTTTGTTTGTGGGAAACGCCGGTGTTTGCCAAATGAAGCAACTGCCGGTTTGTTTTGTACTGTAAATCGGCGGCAAGTCAGTGCAGTGTCGTCACCGCATTATATGACCTGTTTTTTTGTTTTTTTTTCTTCTCTCTCTCTCTCTCTTCTCTTTTGGCTGCCACACCTTGCCTCTCACTCAACCCTGAAACACCATCCCACTTTGTCACTTGCACAAACTTGTAAAGCCTTTTTTTTCCCCTACAGGTGAGTGTCACACTTCCTGGGAAAATGTTGTTGTTGCAGAGTCTTTGAGGGGGCACACGAGGCTTCCTGTGTTGGGAAAAGAACTCAGCGAGTCATGTGCGAGTCACCAACGCTGATAAATGTAATAAATTGTCCCCATACGGATTGGAAGTGAACCAGTATTTACTCATTAATCTCAATGATTGCTCCGGTATTCAGGCTTGTGTTTACGTGGAGAAGGACCTTAAAGGACCTCGTTGCCTATTCACTTTCCCTTTTCACGCTGCGGCTCCTTTCTGATTTGGAGAGATAAACTCCGCAGATATATGACAGGCTGTGTGATTCAGAGGAACTGCGCCGCTCCTACTTGTCTAGAAAGTAATCTGGTATTTGGAATTTTAGACCTAAACTTGGCTCAGATGTGGGTTGATTTTATTTCCAGTGTTGTTTCTGCTCCCTGCATCTTCGGCTGCAGTGTGTGCAGGCAGTGGACCTTTTCGAAGATTAACCCATACGCTTAAGTCTTTTTCCGAGCCACCCTTTGTTCCCCCGCTGACTCAGAATCCCTGGAAAAATAGCTTCCTCTGTGGCCCTTCAACATTGGCCCCCTTTGGCCTCTTGTGGCCCCTCTGCCCCTCTTGATGTCTTTATCCTTCATCCTCCTCCCACCAGCAGACCAGATGTTCATCTGTAATGCCGCTGATAAAGAAAAAGCTTCCCATTCCCACAGTCATGCAGAGAACGACTGCTATCATTTGCCTTTTTCTTTTTTTAGATTTCTTTTTTTCCACTGGTCGGAGACAGTGGACTCTACGGTGCTGTGATGGAAGTTGTGGTGTGCACCATCATCTCTAACTACCTCAGAGGTTTCAAGATTGCACTTCTTGGCAGCGGAAGAGCTAACAAAGGGTTTGCTCTGCCAAAGCTTCTGTTCTGTTTTCCGCACGGCGTCCTGAAATGTCCCTTTGTCAAATTCATGGCTGTGTCCTGTCCTCTTGGCCCGCTCAGCCTGGTTAGCTTCAAACTAATTTAGTCGCAGTGTTTGACTTCAGCATGCAACCTTTGTGACATTTCACTCAGCACCAATGCTGCAGTTATGAGGGTCCGCACCTGGGGAGGCATTACGTCACCCCTTTTTTTTCTTGTCAAATAAACCACTCCTGTGTCACTATGGTTTTGGTTGTTCTGGAAAAAAGCAAGGGAACCCTAGAAAAAGTAATGAAAAGGGAATTTAAATGTTTTTGTCATCTGAGGAAACTAGCATCAGGCTGCTTGGAGTTTATGTAAAAAGTAGCATTTTATCTTTTCAAATAGATGAATAAAAACAGGCGACACACACTGATCCATATCCAAAAGACAATTTAAAGGGCCAATATGTAAAAAAAAACAACAACAAAAAAACACCCCCCTGGTACACAAGCTCCCAGTCAGGATCATTAATTGCTTGGCTAATTGAGCTAACTAGCTAATGGCAAGTGTTTGCTCTGGTGATTTGCTACTTCCTATTTGTTCTGAGTATGAATTTGACAAGTGGCCAATTCCTACATATCTAAAAGGGGCTCCACGTAGCTTTGGAGAAAAAAAAATCCAAGCTCATAATGATAATATTCATAATATTAATGAGGTAATAATACAAATTCAGACTTATTTAGTTTGTGTAAACTAAATAAAGAAGGTGTTTTCAGAGGAGAATAAGGTCGCCAGAGCTCTGTTTGAGGCTAGGGAGGTGGCAGGGTCCGCCACATGTAAACAAAGTAAAACAGTATGTAATTGCGGTGTCCTTTAAGGTCAGCCTGTTTATTCAGTTTATTCAGTTTATTCAGTCATGAAAACAAACGGCTAATTTCTTGTTTTTTTTAAAAGTATTTTTGCATGCAAAGCTTTCAAAAACATGTTTTCAGAAAAAAACTAAACAAATAGTGACATAAAGCTTAAATGCCTCTCCATTAAAAGGCAGTATGTGTCCCCCTTGCAACAGGATATGAAGCTGTGGGACAACGGCTGGAGGCTGAATGGGACTCAAGCCACCCCTATTGTTTATGCCTTATCTATCTGCCTCATTTCCTTCCCTGTTAGCACTCACTGTTTGTCTCTTACTCATTTCCTGAATGCAAAGTCTCCATAAACAGTTTTGGTGTCTAGATAATTGTATCCAGATTCCGTGTGTGAATGGGCAGTCTTCCCCCCTCCCCCGGTTTGTGGTGATTTTTTGCGCAGGTTTTTGCAGACTTTTAAATTCAAGGCGGTTCATGTTTAGGTGGATTTCTGAGTTCGCATGTTGGGAAAAGTAAGTTAGCTTGCACCGTTGTCAGCCAAAGGGGGGAACACCTCTCTCTCCCTGGCCTCCGGTGTTTTTACTGTCCATTCACTGCCACTGTTTACTAATTGGTCGGCTCTTTGGACGGCCAGGTGTGACCGGCCTCCGAATGTGACTCCACATTCCTGTCTCCGGAGCCTGTGTAATTAGCTTCAACTCAAGCATTTCTGAACGCAGCGGCTTTTCTCCCGCTCCTTTTGTTTGCGCGAGTACGTCTCACCCTCTCTCTCTCTCTCTCTCTCTCTCTCTCTCTCTCTCTCTCTCTCTCTCTCTCTCTCTCTCTCTCTCTCTCTCTCTCTCTCTCTCTCACTCTCTCTCCCTCTGTCTCCCAACATGATCTTTAATCCCTGCCTATACCTGGGCTTTTTTTTTTTCTTGCCCTCATGAACCGAGGGAAAAATATCCACCCCCATTGCCAAACGTGCTCGATCTGTGGGTTGTTGTTGAAGGGGGGGTGACTTCATCACTTCATCACTTGCACTTCAACAAATACGGTCCAAAGGAACCAACTGGAAGCCTGCATGATGAGCTTTTACATATCAAAGTGGGATACATTTCTAGCTGTTGCTAGCTATATATATATATATATATATATATATATATATATATATATATATATATATATATATATATATATATATATATATATATATATATATATATATATATATATATATATATATATATATATATATATATATATATATATATATATATTTCAGAAACATTTTCGGTTCCAGCTTGATTGAAAACATAACGTCCGGCCAACTCAAATACCCACACAGACCCGCAGTGATCCCAAATGACTCATCAGAGCGTGGCTGACCAGCAGTCCTCCCCAAGCCAGCCATCAGCCTTATCAACAGACAGGGTCTTAGAGGGGATTGGAAAACAGGAAGAACCTCCAGCGCCCGGGGGAGGGAGGGGGATAGCCGCTGGCACACTGTTTGTGTTTGTGTGTGTGTGTGTGTGTCTGCGTGTGTGTGTGTTTGGATGTCCAGTCATGCGTGCAAGTGTGAGCTGGCACAATCGGTCATGGGCTTCGATGTATATCTCCTTTAGCTCTCCGAAAAATTCGCTTTTTTTTTCCCCTCTCTCTCTCTCTCTCTCTTTTGGCGTTTGGCTCCACGCCGCTCTCGTTTTCACAGCCAGGAAAGCAGGTACGAGCTCTGTGAAGGGGAGCTTATTTGGCGAGCTGGGCTGCAACTACAGTGACGGAGAATGTTCACTGTAAATGGCACCCTTTGAGAGTCTGAATAGGCTTTTGTTCACCTCTTAAATAACCTGGCCCACCAAAGGTAACCACCAATGAAACAGCCCCCCCCTCCTCCTCCTCCTCTCTCCAGTTTAACAGGTCTTGGTATGACCCACTAGTCATGTTGCATGAATACAGACTTGTGTTTGGCTCTTGGCCAGTGGTAGTTTGTCTGCAAATGGCCCGGGTCCTAGGGTGTCAGGGAGCATTGCTGAGGAATCTGTTGCTTGTGTGGATTATTTATAGCCGTGCTGACATTTACACTCCTCTGGTGGGGAAAAAAAACTCAAGGCTACGCTGTCCTTTGATTATGGTATTACCAGTCAAGTCGGGGAAATGTCACCCTTTTTAATTCTTAATGTCCGTACCTGGTGATTTTCTCTAAATGTTGGTCTGCGAACCTTTAATTTTACGCAGTTCCGTGGAAATGCACTTTTTAGGAGGGTGACTCATTTTCCCGATATAAACCTCTCTCTTTTTTTTTTAGGGAGTAGCTGTGGTAGTTCAAGTGGCCACGCTATTACATTTTCAAGCTCAAGCAGGCCCACTTGAGTATGATGTCCTAAAGGTGAATCGGTGCTATCCTATTCAGATATATCACCACCATCACCGTTTGGGTAATCTGAGCAGCAGTTGAGTTACTGATAAAAACAGGTTCTGCTCGCAGTATTTACCCCCTATCGCCCTATCTGAAAAAAAAAAGGAGCCTGACGCCTGCTTCTGTCAAAGTCACACTCTGCCTGTATCTACAGCGTGCAAAAAACACACCAGCAGCCCACTCGGCCTTGGCGGGGTTTTAAAAGAGGTAGCTGCTGTTTGATCAGTGAGCTCACTCTGTCCTGTCATCGTGGCAACAGGTGTAAAAGCTTCTTTAATCACGGCACACTGCGTTTCGCTGCGTTTTTCCTTCATCGAGCTTTGAGTGTGTCGGCACAAACGAGGCGCTGTGTGTGTGTGTGTGTGTGTGTGTGTGTGTGCCACTGCTGCTCTCAGCTAGGCAGAAGTGAGTCTAGTCTTATCCAAACAAGCGGTTGAATCCAACAGCTTCTGTCTGGATGGCGATGTGGAGGTGATGTCATTGTTATTACTCTTTTTTGCTTTTACAAGCCGTGCTGATGATTATCCCAGCTGCACCCAAACCGCGGAGGTATCAACACCGGTTTGTTATTGCCACTTAAAGGCCTCGATTAGGCTTAATTTCTCTTAACTGTTGGCCAGAGACAAAAATATTTATAGTGTCTCCTCCTCAGCGCCACCTGTGTGATTAAATTAATGAGATATTTAGATGAGAGGGATAGATGAGAGGAATCGATGCCACCCGCTGTCTGTGTACTAAATATGAATCTAACATCAGCCGCTGGTCGGCTTAGCTTAGCATGGAGTCTAGAAAACATGGGGGATCGGCATGCATGGCTGTCGAAACTGAACAAAATCCTCCCAAGAGCAGCGTTAAAGCTAAAGACAATTTGTGATTTTACAGACGTTCATATACTGGATTGTTTAACTGAGAGCAGCGACTAAGAGGAAACCCTGATCATGACGCCTGTACTTAAGATACATTTTTTTTAATCACCCAGTCGTTTGAATTACAGCAAGGTTTGCAGTATCATCTGCCCCGCCCAAAAGTGGTTGCCTGTTTGCTGCATACCCAAATAATGCAATCATTCTGGACCTGACAGCATATTTTAAATGACTGATTCGAAATCATAATATTGACTTGAAGGAGAAGAGATACATGTATTCTGCACCTTTCTACGAGCTCTGCGGATGTATTCCCTTCAAACAAGGATTGTACACAAACATTTGATCAATATGACCTTTTGAATTCATGGACAGTTTAGGGCATGGTAGCTTTGAGTGACAGCTGGATGCTAGCTGTTAGCAACAATGCTTCATCCGGCCTGCCTCAGCTCTTCAGCTCTGCGTGTCTTTGCCCACCTGTGGATCAGCCGATAGCTGGAAAAAAAGGCCACCACAGGTACAACATACCGTGAATTGCCACCTCTCTACTTTGTTTTCTGTGTGAAATTGAACAAACCATAAAACATCTCAGTCAGTGAGATTTAGCCTCGAACAGAGCCGGTCCATGTTTCCATTCTTAATTCTAAACTAAGCTAAATGGCTGCTGGCTCCAGGCGGACAGACGTGACATTCTATTGCAGTAAATCAAATAAGAGCATTTCCCTTTACATGGCAAACTATTCCTCCCTAAGATTTCCATCAAAGAAAACTTCCACACTCAACATTGTTGCACTCCCTTTGCCCTTTCTGGCCTGATTCCAAGCGCAGGGCAGCAGAAGTAGACAATCATTAATCTGGACACATAATGACACAAGGGGAGGAGGAGATCTCGGCGTCGACACTTTACCATTGAGCAAGTTCCAAAGAAGCAGAGTTGGTGGAGCTGCCCTGCTTCTCTGTAATTACCCAGAGAGCCCTGGGGCAAACCTATGTGACACGAATGCCTTCCCCCTTCGCGCTCTCTCTCTCTCTCTCTCTCTCTCTCTCTCTCTCTCTATTTCTCTATTTCTCTGCCTGCACACACACACACACACACACACACACACACACACACACACACACACACACACACGTACAAACACAGTGTCCCAGCACAGCGCCATATGTCTGCAATATGGGAGGTCTTGAAGTCGTGGCCTCTGTGTCTCCCTGCACTTGAGGGAACTGGCACTCTGTCGGCATTGTGCTCCCTCGTCCTTGCACCTCAGTGTGCTCCCTGTGATATATTCATATCTTTCTAGCCTTGATGTTCTCTTTAATCATTCAGACTTTGTTCTTTTTGCAAAAAAAAAAAAAAAAAAAAAAATACCGACTTATTATCGCAGTATGGGAACGTCTGAGGTATTCGACTTTCTGTTTTCCCACAGTCCTTTGAGTCCACGTTCTCGTCCAACGCTGAGCAGCTCACATGGACTGGAGAGGGGGGAGGCTCTAAAGTTGATATCACATAAAAGCCGTGGATCAATATTTGGTCAGTAATTTGCTTTCCAAAGGTCAAATAGTATCGCGTTATTGTCTTGTGTAATGCCTGTGCTTGCATTGAACGCCTGCCAGGATCTCCTCTTGCAGACAAAAGTGGTTCGTAAATGAGGAGCGGGTGATCATGCAAAGTAGTCTATAAAAGAGCTGCGGAGCGTAAACACTTCCAAGGCAGCCTGTGGGGCTTTCTTGCCAGTGTGTACGCTTTAGCATACAGGAAGCGGGACCCAAGAGCTTAAGGAGAACTCAGTGGGGTTATCTCTGGGCTGTTTATCTGTCCCAGAGATCCCTCCAGCCTTGAAACTGCTACTCCTCTGCAGCCTGTTGGCTTCAGACGGGTGTGTGAAAAGCGGAGGAGGGGTGTTTGGGACTGTCTGTCTTGAAGCAGAAGCCAAGTGGTGGTGGTGGTGGTGGTGTTGGGGGTGGGGGGGACGTCTCATGAATAGGAGGACAGGTCTGTGCTGCTCGGCTCTTCCCACTGCTGGAGCTTCCCATCATGCCTTGCATGCCCTCTCACAGAACTCTTTATGGCCTCATCTCTGGCGCCAGATCTCTCACGCACTTGCCAACAGCAACAAGTTTTTTTATTTATTTTTTTTTGGGGGGGGGACTCTTCACTATCACCATTTTCCTTACTTACTTAAGTTGCACATAAAACAGCGTGGCAAAATGCTCTGACTTTTTGCGGCATGTGAGGAATTCCGATAGGTTTGTCAAGAAACGGCGCCCTGAGTCTTAATTTGATAGTACAAAGAAACAGAGCATGACTGAAGCAACATTACACAGGCCGACAGACAATGAAATGTATCAACGGAGTGTCAGATGAGGCTCTATGGGTGTAGCAAGCAGACGTTGTGTGAACATCTTTGAACTCCACATATTGAATTACTTTGAGTGTCTGGAAAAAGTGCTACATCAAGCGCTGAAATGGAAAGAGTATTTGTTCCTAATCTGTACGAGCCTACGCGCATAAACAGTAAGCTATTACAGACTCGCGTTCATGCACCACCTCGGTGACATCTGCGAGTCGTCTGTTTATCCGTTCAGCCTGTCATCTCTCATCCCTGATGCCTTGCAGGATGTGAAGATATTCCGAGCGCTGATCCTGGGCGAGCTGGAAAGAGGGCAGAACCAGTACCAGGCCCTGTGCTTCATCTCCCGCCTCAGCCGCAATGAGATCATCCCCAGCGAGTCCATGGCCCGCCTCAGACAGGTATGACACAGCAGATAAAGCAGCATCCGTGGGTTGTATTATTATAAGAAGCAGGGGCTGTCGACGCTGATCGTTTTGTGTCCTCCGCTCAGAAAAATCCTCAGGCCATCCGCCTGGCAGAGGAGCGGAGAGGACTGGAGCAGCTGACGATGAGCGCGGCCGTCAATCTGAGTCGGGCCTGGCAGCTCAGCTCCCACATCCACAACATGTGCAGCGAGGCCCGCGAGGCCATCTACACCAGGGAGGCCGATGTCAAACACTGGCTGGACAAAGGTCAGTGGTCGTCTCGTCTTGGTTTGTCTTTAGCCGCGTTTCCCACCACAAAAACCTTCCTTTTTGGAGGAACTCAGTCTATGTCCGCTGCAGGGACCAGGGGTCAGTGTTGCCAGATCTCTTGAAAGACACAAGCAACCAGGTCTGAAAAGATCCAGAAAGAAGCCGCCTGGCTTTGAGGGGGGGAAAAAAGCCCAAAACAAACTTGTTGATTAATTTATGCTGTAACATTACATATTTATTAAGCATTTCAAAGAATTTAGAAAATGCTGGACCTTGTCATTTTTATATTTTTCTTTCTTATCTCGAGACAACATGAGCAAAACCATCTGGTCAACAAAACATGAGGAATGAATAAATACGTGAGTGAAACCAAAAGTTGCATATAATGAGCTGACCAAGTAAGGTAATGAGGTAATAGAAATGAATTACTTTTATTACTATAAACTGGCATGCTGAGCATGGTGTGGACATATCTCTCCCCCACTTTGGATCCAATCCAGTCCTTCGATTCAGTCTCTTCCTTCTGCTCTTTGCTATAATTGCTCCCATACTTCTCTTTTTCAAGCTAAGTAGCTAAAAAAAGAAACCCTCAACCAGGGTTGTAGATGCAACATAAAATCTGGGCATTTCAGGTGAGACAGCAACAAAACTTGAGGAACAAGCCCCAAAAACTGCAACCAGCGACTACCAATATTTGGAAGCGACGTTACAGAGAAACAAGCCCAAAGTTGCTTATGATTAGCACTGACTGAAATGGCAACCCAGTGTCAAAATTAAGTTCCTGGCACGTAGAACTTCCCAAAAGTGCAAGAACTTTTAGGGTGGGCCTTACAGCGCGAAACATTTCTGACTGTTCGAGTGCTTGCGCCATTTCATTTTGGCTGCCATTTAAAAAAATCTGTGGCTTCAGACCAGTTTGTTTTCGGGTCCTTGTGCTTGGATACATAAACGCGGAGTAAGAAAGGAAGACTGTGATGGATTGGAGTCCAGGACGTGAAAAAACAGCTGTCCCGTGAAGTACCCCTTTTAGTTTCTCGAAAAAAGTAGTTTGTGAGACAAAGAGTTCCAGGTACTTTGGGTGGAAACGTGGCTACTGAAACATTACATAAGTTCTGTTGTTGATTTGAGCAGAATTTCCTTCTCCTATCTCTTCCCCCTCCCTCCTGATTGCCTCTACAATGTATCTCTGTCCTGACACTCTTTATCTCCCCAACACTCCCTGCTTCTATCACCTAAACACAATCTTCCACTTCCTTCTGTTGATAATACTCCAACTCCAACCATTATCTCCTGCCTCCTGTTGATGCAGCTCTATTACTGTTCATGCTATCTTCTGTTTACCCTCCTCGTTGTCTCTCCGCATTCCTGATAAATGCACCAAGCACACTGGTCTTCGTAGGTAAATAGTTTACTTCTCTGTACAGTCACGGCTAATACGATTAACAGTATACAACGATATTATTATTAGTTCCATCGGGGCACGTTCACAGGGGGATCCAGTATCTTCATAGCAATGAACTCCACATTATCCCGGCTGAGGAGAATCCATATGACAGCGCTATTGTCCACTGACAGCACTGTTACAGAGGAAACAATGTTGATGGTCATGGTTCACCAGGCACTCCGCACCATTATCAGCAGAGGGAATCACAGTAGCATCTACTTTGCATAACAAAGCGTCCCCTTTACTGCACCGTCTCCCCTCCGTTGGACTACTTTGTTCATCCACTACAGTATTTAATTGGGTGAAATGAGAAAAAGAGGAGGATTCACTTAAGTCTATGTCGGCGTGCGTTTTGTTTTGTAATACTCCTCTCCTGTCTTGTGTTACAGGAGTGGATGGCTCCATATTCGAGGCCCTGCCCCAGACGGTGCAGGCACCCAGCTTTCAGGCCTGTCACTCCACTAAAGACATGTGGCAGCCCTGTCTCTGCACATACAGCCTGCGTCTGGAGTGGTACCCGTGTCTGCTGAAGTACTGCCGCAGCCGGGACAGCGCGGGCAAAGGCTCCAACTACAAGTGCGGCATAAAGAGCTGCAGCAAGGGTTACCATTTCACCTACTACGTTCCTCAAAAACAGCTGTGTCTATGGGACGAGGAGACCTAGCATTTTGTTCGGCGTGGTTAAGAAAAAAAGAGAAATACATTTATTTTTTTTCTCCCAGCCAGGCCAACGCTCCTCCACCCATTGCTATTCAAAGTAAACACGGAAAACACTGGACCTCAGTTTATGTGATGGTGAGTGAAGCTGTCTCAGGTGGGGGAGATCCAGATGTTCAAAGCTGAAAATGAATTCAGGTTCTTAAAACGAGACCAAACCCCGCCCCCCTTCAAAAACAAAAGGAGTCGTTCTAAGAGGACCCGGTAAACTTTAAGCCTTTTCTGGGGGAAAAAAATGACATATCAGCTGTAATGTGGCTTTGCCAAGAAGCTGTCACTTTTTGTGCCTTTCCTTTTTATGGAGAAATTATTGGAGCGGATGACAGATGCCAACAACAATAACCTCTCGTACAAGCTACGGTATGCACGAAGCTTGGACAGTGCGCTTCTGGTCAATTAAACCCCCGGCAGAGGAACGACTCTGATCAAAGGAGTCATACAAACACAATCTTCCATTCTGGTGAAGGAAAATTTGGATGGTGGATTCATATCATCTGTGAAAGACCCGCCGGACGCCTGTCTATGACGATATAAGCTGGTCCGACGCAGAAAATGCTCCCCTAATGCTGGCTTTATTTATTTTGGTTGCTAAGTGAAATTATGGAGGACTATTTTTGTATCTTATTTGTCATAAATAACCTCATCAGTCTTCTTTCCCTTTTTTTTTTGTTTTTGCATTAAACAAGCTCTTAAAGTCGCATGTTTCTACCACAGGTCCTCGATAACAAGAAGTATTCACACACATCCCACGACGTGGGTGTCGTTGCCAGGTTGTCATGCTAATACAGAGATTGTGGATCAACAGGTCTATTATCTTTCTCTGCAGGAGAGTTTTATTTCTGCTTTCACCCATTAATACCCATGGAGGGGGGGCTCCTCACGCCCATCAATCACATTCCCATTCTGTTTGAAAGTGTCAAATAAACCAAAGTCAAAGGAAATGCTGTCAAAAGAAGGGTGTAATGTTTCAGTTTATAGAAACAGGCTCTTCAGTTAAGTGTTTTTCCATGTTAGAAGTTACTAAAACTGCAGCATGGCCTCTAAAATAATCTCTACTGCCCTCTTCTGGTGAAGCAGTGTTTCAGTTTCTTGCCAGAATTCTGTTTTTTTGCTCTCTGTTTAGGTGTGTTCCTGTCAACGGTTAAATGTTTTATAATTTATGCATCTTATATCTCAAATCATTTCACATGCGTAATTCAAGGAGCACTTCTTGAACTTGTGGGACCAAACTTCCTTTTTCGTCCACCTGGTTGAAGTATAATTTAGTTTTTGGTATTATTTTGTCTTACCTCCATTTTCATTTCACACTCTACTGCCATATCAAACGTTCATTTCATGTGCCGGTGCATCCGGTTGACTAAAGAACCAAATGAGTGCAACATTTCTATTTGTGGCCTTTTCCGGTGATCAAGTGCCTTAACATTTCCACTGATATCTTTGCTATGTAATTGTGTAGATTAAGTTTGTAAACATGTTTTTTTTTTTTTTTTTTTTTATGAGAGAGAGTTCTGAAAATGTTGTAAAAAGTTGCCATAAGGAGAAAATGAAGCAATTAGGTGATGTTCCATTTAAGAGTTGTTTTTTTTTTCATGAATTGTTTCAATAAAGTCTTTTCTTTGCACTGCAAATACAAGTTAGAGTAAAGGTGTGGTTTTTGTATTAATAGATAAATTGATGTTTTTTTTCAGGTCCCTACCACAACTTGATTTTTTTTGGGCCGCTTCCGATACTGATGCTGATAAATCAACCGGTGTACACAGTTTTTGCAACAATCCTTCAAATGCAGTAATGAAATATCTGTAAAGAGGGCGGGATATTTTACACTCTAACCATAACACTTTATGATACCAGTGCACTAAAATTCTAAGCTTACTGGGAATTTAATAATTATATATTATCCAGAGCATCTTTTTCTGCATTATAATCCTTACAAGAAGATTTTGTATCAGTGCTTATCAGGCAACATTTAATCGGGGATCTAGAAGTTGTATGCCATTTATTTCACAGTATACAGTTGAGAGCTGACAGGAAATAAGGGAAGAGAAAGAAACCGCTACTCTACATCATTAGCATCTTAAACCTCTTGGCTCTCCTAATCTCTTAACTGAATCAATTAAAATGGTTTCTCGATGCTTGATTGTGTTCGTGTGAATAATATTGATGCACTGACCCACTTTGGAGAGGTAAACCACAGGTACAGCTGGAGCCAAAACCTTGCTTGAGTACTAGGGATATCAATGATTAATCACCTAATTGCCTTTAAGAATGTAACTGATTTAAAAATGTATTAATTGACAATCAGAGATGCACACATGCATCAAAAAGTATCTTGTTACAAATTACAAATACTTGCTTATCAAGTATAGGAAATAAAATACAAAATACTGGTAAAAGAAAATGTGTTTAATTAAAATACCAGTAATTTGTAATTAAAAAATACAATAAGACATCCTATATAAACTGATATTATTACATTTTAGCCATTTCGCACTCTCAATATGACTGTGATTTTGTTGGGTCAGTTGTTATATTGTGACAGTAAACAGGAGTTTATCAGTTTATCAACTTGGAAAATCAGAACAAGCAACATTAGGAGTTAAATGAACAGATAAACATCATCGCACATTTATCCCTTCAGTGTTTAAAACAGTTTTCTAATTGAAAAACAGAACATGTTTCAGACAATTTTAATGATTAACTGATAAGCGATCGTTAATGCAGCTGACTATCGGTCATATAAATTCCTAATAATTTGCATCCTTGTAGTGGACGCAGTGCCACTGGAGTTTCAAACCAGGTCATTCAGATAGGATGATCTGTGCACCTCCCTGTTAGTACTTTTGTTCATTGATTTGATCTGATTGTACAAAATTCCAGAAAGAACAGACACATAACGGACATGAAACATTAGACACAGAGGCATTAGAATATGGTGTAAAAAAAAAAAAAAAAAAAAAAAAAGGAGAATAATGAAATAATATCATAATTTAAAAAACACGGTTAAATAAAAATAAATAAATAAATAAATAAACATTATTAAACCATTAGTGGTGTTATTATCATGTAGTTCTTCCATTTTGTGCCCCTGCTGGAGAATCCTGGATGTAATTCCAGCCTTTGACCATAAGGTGTCGCCACTGTTATTTAACAACAAAAAGCCGAGGCAGCATCCAGCCGCTGTGTGAATACATCAAGAAGGATGTAAACATGATTTTTTTCCCCCCCTCCCTGTTGAATATTCATTAAGCCTCCCATAATGTCTCTACTCCGGCATACTATGGGATGATACAGCCAGTTCACACGCCTGCTGCTCTTCTACATTTGCATGTGCAGCGGCTGATAAGGCGGTAGGGAAATGAGGGGATGCTGCTGAGGGAGGCTGTTGTCGGTGCTCACATTTTAAAGGGACAACAAACAGCAGCCACCGTGTCCTGCAAATGACTCTTTTTACAGCCTCTTGCACAAACATACCTTCACCGAGCTCGAAAAACCCCAGGATGTGACGGAGGAGACAGCCACATGTGCACCACCAAGGTAACGATATTGTGCTGCTGTCAATGTTGTGGATGTGTTACAGCCTCGTAAGAAGGCGCTTTGTTAGCCCTGTAGCGCTAGCTTGCTGCCGGCTAGCTGGTCCAGCTAACTGCGTTAGCCGGCGTGAGAGCATCTTCCTTAGTGAAGAGTTATCTCTGGGGCTCTTTCCTCTTCAGTGTAGGTACTAGTGAGCTTAGTTTAGCTCAGGGGGAAAAAAAAAAACACGAGCTCTATTTAAAATAAGCTAGCTTGTTGCCAAATGCCTCTTCTTATCGTCTCCTCTGACGGGTTTCCATGGGAACGTAATTCCATTTCACTTTTCGTGTTATGCGTCATAAACCTGTGAAAAAACATTTCTCTCTATCAAAAATACATCTAACACTCTTAATATCTGACCTTTATATGTAACCTTGTTTAGCCACGACACATACTGTGTCAGTCAGTTTTATAATGTATTACATCATTTGCAGGCTGTGTATTTTGCATGCTGCCATGTGGAGTCAAAGTAATGCGAATGTGCCCAAACTTAGTTGTCTATCCAACAGGTGATCACTTCCATCTATTGCATGACACCCTGTGTGTTCTGTGTACAGTTTGCGTAGATTGTGTTATTTCGGTGTACATCTTTTTTCTTCCCACATCCAGATCCAGTGATGAATCTGTGTCTTTAGTTTTCTTCCTTGTTTCGTTTGTCATGGATGGGTTGTTTATGAGCAAACAAATTTAATGTTCGATACATTCTCTCATTCGAAAGCATCAAGCGATTCTGTTATCTCACCCGTCCACTGTCACTGTTTTATAACACAGGTGAAATGATAAATCGACTGGTTGGAGTCATTTGTAAGCAAAGGAAATTCAAAATTCCTGTGAGTGATTTCATGTACATTTATACAACTTTTACGCCCCTTTCAGACAGATACTGCAAAAAGGGGAAGGAAGTGACAAAACATGATGGTAAAACATTTTTTAAATACATTTTCTCAGGTCACATTTGGTAGATTTTCATCAACAACTCCCAGGACCACAACATTGTTACCCACAACGTTGTGAGACTACGTCTTTTGTTTTTGTTGTTTTCATTCAGAGACCCTAAAGCAGCAAATGTTACATACTCTGTGTTTCATTGAGGAAAGTATTAGTAGTTGGCACGCTGTTTTGGAAAGTGGGAAGTAACCCAAATTGAGTGTTCCACTACATTTAATATCACAGCTTCAATTCCCCCTGCCACCCTAACATCCATGTACCCATACAACTTAACTTAATTCTGCTTCACATCACACCCACAACAACAACACATTTTGGATTTATTGGTGTTTTCATTCAATCGGCGCTGAAAGAATGAGAACTGTCTGAGGCCCAGCACACAGTAACCTCTCATCCAGTTTTGAAACTCGCTTGAAGTCTTTGAGACTCGAGTGTACATCTTGTTCCCGTCCAGTGAGTGTGGGCCTGTCCATCTGCATGGTCTCACCTCCTTGTACAAACGTCACAGCAGCAGAAGAAGAGACGTCCCCCTCACCCCACCAGACCCTCGGCCTGCCAACTATAGTGCTATTATAGTTCAAGCAAAGGCTAATTGTTGGTCACTTACAAAGGATTGCACAGTCCAAGTCTTCGGTCGGTAATGCTGTCTCTTTCTACTGTAAGCGATATTACAGAGCAAGATGTGCCTCTAATGCTTTTTCCCTCACGGTGTAATGTGATTCAAAGTTGGCTTGATGACTGCTGACAGGCAAGTGTTTGAGAGAAACTGTGAGTTGGTTTCAGCTGTTTTTTCTTGATTGTCTTTGTCGGTAGAGGAGAAGATGGCTCTGCTGGTGCTTAGTGCGCTCCTGTCCCTGTGCTGCTGGGTTTCTTTCTACTTCATCTTGTGTCACATTAACGGGTTGAGGAGCTCCGAGTGGAACTGTCGCCTTGTCACCCTGTTGCATGGCATCCTGGCATGCTGCATCACAGCATACATAGGCTATGTGGATGGACCCTGGCCTTTCACTTATCCAGGTAAGGATGCCTACAGTATGTTGATTCATATTATTACATTAGAACTCAAGATAACAAAACAGTGAGGGCTGTCACTATGATTCAAATATATAAAGTAGTTTTCATATCTGTATGTTGTAAATGGTAATTCAGTCACTGTTAAGTAAGTCAGCTGCTGCTTTAGAACTGCAGCTAACAATTACTTTAATTTTCATTTAATCTGAAAACTATATTATATTATTACTATTATATATTAAAACTATAAGATATCAAGTTAATTTACGTATGACAAAGAAAAAATTGTAACTCCTCACAATTGCCACACTAGAACAAGGTGACATTTGGCAGTTCTGCTTGAAAAATGACTTCAATTGCAAATCATGTTGTGTAGTTGCAGATGAATTTTGTCAAGATGGACAAATCTTGCTTAACATGTTGTTAAAAAGGGTTAAGTAAACAGCTATTGTGTAAAGAGTAGTTACTACAAATTGGAACAATTTCAAGTCTGAATAAACCCGCCACAGACAAACAATAAGACAAATACTTTTAAAAAGCATGAGGAACAACTTTTTTTACATTCCATAGTCTAACCAATGAATCAATAAATATATAAGAATTTTGTTTGACGATGTTATGATGTCTACATATTGTTACAAAGAATGTTTAGCATACTAACCGGCTCTCCCTGGCCCATTCCAGTCCAATGCTCCTGTGCTAGCAGCCTGGCACTTTGAGCTCCTAGTCCTGACTGTTAGCTGCGCAGCCAACTGAGCTAACTAGCGGCTACAGCTGGGAGCAGTTAGCTGTGACTCTGTTGATATGCTGCCCCCTACCCCTGTTGTGTATGAATTTAACAGGTGGCCAATTCTTACATTTTGTAGCTTTAAACAATAATGAAAGTAATGGTTATCTGCCCTTAGATTTCATGTTTGCTTCTGCTCATATTTATGCTAACATAGAACTCTCTGTTTCTGTTCGTGGATGCCAGGTACTAAGAACACTCCTCTTCAGATAAGTGCCATGGTGGTGAGTCTGGGCTACTTTATCTTTGATATGGCCTGGTGCGTGTACTTCCGCACAGAGGGACCTGTTATGCTGGCCCACCACACCATGAGCATCCTGGGAATCCTGCTCACCCTGTGGCTGGGGGAGTCTGGCATAGAGGGCTGCGCCGTCCTCTTTGGCAGCGAAATCACCAACCCCCTCCTGCAGGCACGCTGGTTCCTTAAACAGACAGGACGTTACGGGACGTGGCTGGGCGACGCCGTGGATGTCCTGTTTGTGCTGCTGTTTGTGGTGATGCGAATCTTTGTGGGAGGCACAATGCTGTACTGTGAGCTGATCTCCCCAAGACCCAGATTCTTCATCAAGTGTGGGGGAGTGGCAATGTATGCTCTATCCTGGGTGTTTATGGTGGACATTGTTCGGTTTGCCATGAGGAAGAGCAAGAGCTGGCACAAACAGCAGAGAGACCAACAAGAGATAGTGGCAGCTAACGGCCATGAAGGAAAGAAGGACTGATGGGCTTTTGTTTCATTGAATGATGTCTGTTTTTTACTTTGGACGTGCAGGGGAAAGGACAAAGAGAATCAACTTTTTGTATGTAAAACTAAGATAAAAAAAAGATATTTCAAACACATAGTTTCCCATGTCGCGAAATATCCTGTCTGTAAGGTCCAACGCCTGTGCATTTTTTTTTAAGAATAGTCCATTTTAATGCAGTTATTCCAGCTGAACACGTTAGATTTTCATGTTAAATGTACAGGTAGCAAACAACACAGAGGCAGTTTATATCACTGAAAACCAAAGCACTTTGTATAAACACACAAACAGATGTTGCTTTCAGTTGCAGTGAACTGTGGCCTAGTCATATGTGGTGGTGGTGTTGCTCCAAAGGAAATCTCGACGTTAGGAAAGAAACTGTTTACATGTAATGCCCGAGGTCCTTGTGAAACTTTTTTAGTCATATCAGAAAGTTAGGATTGTTTTCCATGTAATCCTAGGTTGTTGTATTTTTGGCACATGGGAAATTTTGAGCAGATGTGAACAGTATACTCAGGGAGATGAAGTCATAACAGAGAGTAGGGGGTGAAGTCAAGAGAAATGTGTGTGATGTGTTTGATTTCTTTGTTTCCTACAGTTTATAGTAATTCGTCCAAGGTATTGCCTGCTGTCTGACATCCTACTGCAGAACAAGCCCAAAAAGATATTTCATTTATTTTACTTCCCTCATGTAAATGGATATGTGGGAAGAAACCTGTCACTTATGTAGTTCCACACTGGTAATATTTATGTAAACTCTAATTGTCTTCAAATGTTTGGTGAACTTTTTCAGTTATTTGAAATGTTGGATTTCATTGTATCGACTATGTGAACACAGACCTGCAAGACTTACTTTAATCATTTCAGATAAAGGCAGACAAAAGATCTGTGCTCTGGACTGATAGCTCCCACTTAATTCAATTTAATAGAAGGATCTTTCCGTCACAAAGAGGTCTTATCAGGCAAGACATGACGATTCAATTACATTTATTCTGAGTTATCTGCACAGAGTACTAATATTATGTCTGACTTAGGTAAAAAGCATCTCTTAAACGTTTTTGAGATGTACGTGCCCAACACACTGTTTGTCTTAAAGGAGACATATGATGCTCATTTTCAGATTCAAAATGGGTTACTACGGGAATAGGTGTACATACTTTAACATTAAAAAAAAACATCCATTTTCTTATCCTGTCCAGTGCTTAAGTTCTATGTTCCCCCTCTGTCTGAAATGTCCTGTTTTACCTCCTGTCTCTTTAAGGCCCCTCCACCTGAATACCTAATCTTTGAGTGGTCAGCTCACACATGCCTGACCCCTAACAACAACAGAGCAGCTGGGCTAAATCAATTATTACGTGCCAAACTGGCCACGAAGCATCTGTTAAGCAAATGTGGGACATGGTGACGTGTGATGTCAGAAAGTCACAGAATCATACACAGGACTTCTGACGTGGTGTTTCAGGAGCAGTGTTTTCTGTGGGACAGTGGAGCTCCTGTTGGTGCCAACCTTGACCTTCTTTCACTTTCAAGATCTTTTACATGCACACGTATATACACCAGGACATGAAAAAAATGTAAAAGCATAATATGTCTCCTTTAATAGTTGACACAAACAAACAGCACTAGATAGCCTCTGACTTGAAACAGGATGAATATCTGTGCAATCATGCAGAAACATCTTTTTCTAACCCATATAATGTCACATTTCTACCTTAGTCTGTTCAAAGTCAGTGACCCACACACAACGACTTGCAGTCAAATCCATCAAGATGATATTATCATATCGAGTTATTGGTTTTGTTATGAATAATAAATATTTCCAAACATACTGACAAAAAAGTTAATAATTGTTTTGTATTTACATGAGTGGAGAGCTTTGTCGAAGTTTTTGTATTTTCGAGTGACCTATGTTTGCCATAATGTGATATTATTGGAAATGTATTTATCTTAATATTATGATAATAATGTCAACCATATTGTCCAGACACAACCCACAAGTGCATCATGGGATAAAGACAAGGCTATGTTGTGAAAATATTATGAATTATTACCCCCCCCATGAAAGGATTCGTTTCACGCTAAGAGAATTACCAAACTTTAATCTTCATGCACAAACTTTATGATTATGTTGTCATTATTATGATCTTGTGTGTTATTTTAGTGCACATTTCTGCAGCAGTGTGCTCAAACACCTGTCATCCTGTTGTATCCCTGTTTATATTTGACAGATATTTAATGGGCTGCTCTCGTATAAAGTCTGTTTACCGGGCTGCCACTGAGAATCACCATTATATCCAAGAACATTCTAACTGGTGTGTGCCTTAGTTATCTGAATGTACTTTCCTAATTCTATGTTTGTTAATTGTCTTGTGCCGTACTGTACAAACCCTCCAACGTGAGCGTAGGAGTTGAAGAAGGAATGAGTGTCAGCTTGGGGTTTCATGATTTGCCTTTGTAATCCCTGCGTGAAGTGAAATAAAGATGTGATGGACTGTTTGGATGCTTTGGAATAAATTGTAAACAGCAAAATGTCGACTAAAACTAACAGATGAGCTGTGTTTGCATCGTTTAAAGCCAGGTACTCAGATGTATTATTGAACTGAGGGTGAAGTTACCGCAGCTGTCCACATGATGGTGTCATATCAATTATATATGAATTGCCAAGAGCAGAAACATGAGGACAGTCATTTAACACATTTGCAACATTGTTGACAGAAAATAATGTCACAATGTACTTTTAGTTTAGCAAAAGTTGGTTAAAGTTAGTTTTACTTCTGGTCACTTCTCTTTTTAGCATTTATTCTAAAGTTTTAAATATATATTTCCAGCTTTGGAGCACATGAAGTTTAATGTAATATACGGTGCATATATTATGGTATCCCACAGTATGGTGAGCTGCCAGAAATGTCAATAATGAAATAGGACTGCGATTCCCAACACTGTAATACACTTTATCATATACAGTGTATTACGTCAGTACGCTAAATACAGGATCCAAACAAACAAGCATTACAGAGAAGGTCCGAGAGGAAGAATTGCACGTGTCACTTGTACACAGGCACTGGTTATTTAAAGGTAAATAGGATTTTGACATATTTATTGTGGCAGTGCAAAAATGTGGCCTTTTTCAACACTCGCCACAAACCATATCCTACATTTTATCATTACTAGAGTTGTGATCTTAAGTGCATTTTCTGTACAGTAAGTAAAACAAAAAGAACATATACTCAGTGGACCAGTACAGGAATCAGGGGGTATTGATTGGATTGATTGCACTGAATATGGGACTTGGTCTTGTCTCCACTGACTCTGCACTATTTTGTAGATGAATATCTAAGCTAGCTATCTTGTGCATTTATGTTACACTCACATGCAGCCACTTTAAGCATGTTTTGTTTCTCCGTTCTTTCACGTCTGTCAAGCTTCCACTGTGGATGAGTTAAAGACGTTTCATCAGAATAGGAGTGTCTTCTTTTGCGGCGGGTGGACAAAGGACTGGACTGTAAGCTGTAAATAATGAACATAATGACTGTTCTCCCAGCCCCAGACCGACCACAGACAGGCAGAGAGCCATGAAAAGCATGAAATAATCATAACAACAACAACACGTAATGAGCAAGATGACCAACCACCTAAAGGAAAATGAGTACTTATGGAAAATGCTTAAGGAAGGAAAAGTAAACCTTTGGGAAGTACATTATCAGTGAACATATTGATTATGCAGCTGATATTCTAGAAAATACCAGACAGGTTTAGGAATGCCTTGTGCCCAAAACTTTTCCCTTGAGAGGCCAAAACTGAAACTTATGATTTATTTATTTATTTATTTATTTTTTGCTAGAATTTTAATATTTTTTAAATGTCTTTTTACTTGCCTGTCAAGGATCCCACATATTTCAAGGATGTTTTTACCAAACAAAAAGTAAAATAACATTAACAGCAACTCATATCATGATTTTGTTTTTAATTATTTCTCACAAGAAACATCTGGTGGGTCAAATCTAACGTTATGGCAGATCAACTTTGGCCTGCTATGTTTAATACTGAAGTATTCAATTAGTTGATTGACTCATAGACTAGTATTTTAATACTGGATATAACTAATGCTGTAGGGCTGCATCTGACAAATATTGCGATTATTGATTAATCTAATATTTTCTTGATTCATTGTATGGTCAGAAAAGTCAAGAAATAATTTCTTTCATCTGAAAGTCCATGGGATGTTCCGAGGAACACGGGCGCTCTGATGAGCAAGTGAGACAATTCTTTTTCTCTGATGATCCACTTTTATAAATTCTAAAAATAAAAAAAAAAATAATAAAAAAAAAAATAAGCAGAGTGAAAAGATTTGTTTCTCGCGAGAAAAATAAACAAACTAACACTACTTTAGGCATATTAAATAAAGATTATTAGCACTTAGAAAAATGATCACCAGAAAAAAATAAATCTCACTTGCCCCCTCAGAACTTCCGTGGCTAAGGTCACGTCTTCAAATGTTTTTCTGTCTGACCAAGAGTCAAAAAGACAGCGATAGTTAGTAGAAATCATCCAAACTTTTGCTGATTGATTTTTTGTTCTATCAGCTAATCGTTGCAGGTCTAGCCTAATACAGACTGTAACATTTGTAAGAATCTTTTCACTCCAAAACATAACCCAATACATTTACATTAAGAACAACACAAGAGTTAAAAAAAAAAATAATAATCGTACTACTAGTGCTGGTAGTAGTTGTGTCATAGTTTTTGTTATTGTGGTGTTACTTTGCAGCAGCCCCCCTCGCATTATGCTGAAACAAAACGAGTTTTCCCATCTCCCGGCGGAAGTGGTTAGTGGAAGCGCTAGTGGACTGAACAGCTAGCTGGCTAGGGCGTTGCTAGCGGCAGAAAGTGGGATTTTTGGGAACCTCTCCGCAAGTTATATTCCTGTACAAATGACGCCTCGCGTTGGAAAAAAATAGCGTTCGGTGTTCGCTAAAAGTTTTCAGCGCCTCGGTGTGTTTTCGTCGTTGTTTACAGAGGACCGGGGAGACTTTCTGTCCCGTTAGCTGGCCACATAAGCTAGCCCGCTTCCATCCACGGGAATTCTGCCGAGAAACGACTGAATTCTGGAAACATGGAGTCAAGGAACGTCGCGCTGTGCTAACCGACTCCACTGGATTTTTTTCTTGCCCTAAGGAGACTTTTCTGAAGGACACAACAGGGAGACACATCGGAAGCCAGACAACATTCATGCCGTGTTGTATATATATATTTTCAGTCGTTGGCCGGCTCATTGTTGTGAACGGGAGTTTGCTTAGTTTGCACTCGAAACAAGAGCATACGAAGCAAAGTTTTCTGCTGAAAGAGCTCATCTGTTTTGTTAGCTGGTAGCTGGCGAGACTCAACAGCAAGCTTGCCGTGAGAAAGGGGCTTTCTAAAAAGAAAACAAAAAACCTGAATGTGTGTTTTTTTTTTTTAATCGACCATCTGACCATTTTCCTCGTTTTGAATCCGTAACGTCTTACGCCGGTATTAACATTAGCTCCGGTTGTTTTGCTAGTGTGTTAACACGGGTCGTTTAAACTCGCTGTCGAGCGATTCTCATGGTCACGGGAGAGTCGTCCTCCCCACAGCCACAGACAGGCATTTCTGGGAGCAGGGAATACCAAATGGGACTGGAGGAATTTCCAGCATCTTCAAAGATCATTTAGGGAACCGAGGGCCATTCAGCCGAGCAGGGGTGGTGGCAGACGGACTGCATCGCTGGGCCAAGGTGTCTGTTACATTGGAATACAGATTGTTTACACATTTCATATCGGCGGAAAACTGGGATGTGAATGCAAAGGATTCACACAAGGAGTTCATACATGCACGACAACTTGTGCCAGCTGGCGCAGTTTATTTATTGTTGTTGCCAAATTATTGTTTATTGCCGGGGTGGGATATCATCTGACTGTACAGCTAATACGACAGAGGGCCCGATTCATTTTTAAGGTCTGCACTGTGTATTCCTCCCTGCTGCTGCATTTTGACAAGGAGTATTGGCTAAAAAGACAGCACACAGGTAGTATTTTCTGCCCTCTACGGTGTTTGGACGTGCCACGAAGAAACCCCCTCAGTCAATTTATGCTCAACACCATTCTCAAAAACCCTTGCCCACTTCAGACGAATGCCAGAGAAGGACGCCCCAGGAAATCGTGTCATCACACTCTGGAAAATGTTAATCGGATATAATTTGCTGCAAATCTAGAACCGGAAGCCCAATGAGTGACACACAGTCCAGCTTCACTGACAGGTACAGTGTACAACCATCTTTCTATTCCATGACAGCACCCCACTTGCATAAAAATTGAATTTCCAGAGCAGTAAAATACAACATCTTGTTAGAGTTCCTTGATTGGGTTAGGATGATCTGGATGTGAAACACAAGCCACAGTCAGATGAAAATATGTTTTACATGGTCCAAGTAAAGCACTTCTTTGTGGTGATGTGCTCGGTAATAACTGTGTTATACAATCTAATTACTAAGGGAGGACATCAGAGATCTTGATGGAAACTCTGCTGATCTCAGCATGGGTAATGGAGTTCTGTGCAGACAGTAAAGTACTAGTTGTCCAAGGAGTGAGAGAAGGCCTGCCACTGTTTGAGTGCCAGGGAACAGTCGTCTGTGATCCCCGTACACCTTTCAACATCACTATTACAGCTAAGCCTTTAAAGCTAACCTTCTCCAACACCTATTAAAACAATCTCTGGATTTAGACAAAACCCTAGCCCCGTTGTGTAATCACCTTATCCGAGGCATCTGTCAACTCAAAGATTGGACACTGAGACCAGAGGGCTAAATAATGTGTCATGGCCTTAAGAGCACACTAAATGGCAGAGATGGATCATCCGGGGAGATATGAGTTGTCATGAATTCCTGTATGTGTTTTGCACCTGGAGGATAAAGAGGTTCCTATTCTCAATTTGATTTGCTCTGGCAGTGAGAAGAGAAGCTGCTGCATTACATCACATCCCACCTGAATCCCACATACCTGTGAGGACAGCAGGCCAATAGAGTGGAATGTGCTCGGTAGATTCAGAGCAGAGGGAAGCTTTACTGCACAGGTTGGGATCTGAAATATCCTATGGGCTAGGGCACCAGCTAGAGGCTAAAGCCCAACCCCATTTTGCATGACCCCCTCCCCCACTGCAATGATGGCAACAGTGGCTGGCACCAACTGCTATTGTGGGGCTGTTTGTTTCATGTGTTTTTGTGTTTTTTAAACAGTATTACCATATCACTGCACAAGGAGCTTTTCCTGACTAAGCTGGTGCAGACACCATGACGAATCTGCTTGCTTGGACAAATCGGCACATTTCTATCACCTGCATTGAATTAAACTGCTATTGATGAGCAATTAATTCACAGAGGCACTCCTGATGCCATAAAGCAACTAATCTGAGGTTTCTGTTGCTGTTAGATGGTGCAGTGTGTCTTATGTAATATCATACACTCTATTTGGTCAACACAGATTTGCTGCTGCATGAGAAGTCTTGAGTCCCTGCTACACAAATCTGCTTTCTTTTAATCTTCCCTTCAGTCGAAGCGTGTTGATATCTCCGGAGTAAATTTTGTTAATCTGTTTGTTTTGCTTTCACAATGTCTGTGTCCTAAAGGTCACATTTGTAACTCTACCAGTAGACCGTGATGCAGGCCAGCCATTCTGATAATGCAAAATAAAAAAATGCAAAACAGTGCATGTGACAGCAGGCTGCATGCCGTGCAAGCAAACCACTCTGTACTTCTTTTGCAAAAAAATTAAAGTGGGCCTGTGATCTGAGTTGTTTACACCTCAGCAGTTCTCCAGGTTGTTTTTCCACAGTGGGTGTTGATAATGACTTTATTGATTAGTTGTGTTGTCTCTCTTCCTCCCTCCCTCTCTCCTTAACTCCATCCCGATATCCCTGTCTTTACGTTCCCTCCCGCTATGCATGTGGTGTTGTGCATTTTGTTTTCACTCTGTTGGCCATGGTGGTAGCATGCATCCAGCATCTATTGGGGTTGGGCCGCCAGCCGATGGGTCGGTTTAGTGTGCTGTTAGCTCTTTGTCATAGAGTTCTGCTGATCTCCACGTTTTTCCCACCCCCCCTGAGGCCCTCCCGGGAAGTGGTGCTGGTGACATCACTAATAGTAAACAATAGCTTTCAGTGGGAGCAAACTGGCTGTCCGCTGTATGTTCCTATCCAGGTCTGTCAGTGTAGGTCAGGTACATTCAGGGACGCTGGTTGGAGTATGTCTTCACTGTTACCCTACTGCAGGCAAAGTTTAAGGTTATGTCTGTGGCTAGTTAATGATGGTAGGGTTGCAACAAACACATTTGACATTAATTGATTGATTGTTATTGATTCTGATGTAACTATTGAGCATATTTAATGGCAACTATCATGACAGAATGGCCGCCACACCATAACAGAGCCCACTGAGATGTCTTCAGATTGTTTGGTCCTGCCAGTTTACAATAAAATTAGATGGAAAAGAGCAACAGATATCAGATTCCAGCATATGCTTGAATCAATAACTCAGAAGGGTTAATTGATAAATCAGGATTGTTATCAAATGGAATTATGCCAATTATTGACTAATAAAGTAATTATGTGCACACCAAGTGATAATAACTGGTGATGCTTGCCTTCCTTGATCAGCGTTTTCATGGGTACCTCTGACAGCTGCCGGTATGCGTCTCCTGTATTTGGCATCCCTCCCTTATAATGCAGTATGCCCTCTCTCCATCTAGTCAGCACTGATGCTGGGGAAGCTGTGTCAGCTGCTCTGAACTGTGCATTAAAATGAGTATCCAGAAGTCATTTGAAGCTCTGATCAGAACTGCAAAGGCTGCAGCTCAGCATGCAGTGGAGAATATTTTCCTACGACTGAAAGGATGAGATAAAACTTTTGCAGGTGGGTAAAACTTAACATCAGGTCAGAAGAATTGGCAGCTATAAGGTACTGTGTCACATCTGGGTAGGGCAGGTCAGATAGGGTGCACAGCTTCATCATTGTATGTATCTAAAGGCCCCCACACACCACCCAGACTCAAACCACCAGCCAACTGCCTTTATCCAACCACTCTGTTGCCTCTTGTCTGACCCGTTTGGCAGAAAAGTTGCATTGAACACACCACTTCGACGTGCTGCCAGCTCCACAGAAGCGTGTACGTTCTGCACTTGCGCGAGATGCAATAAGCGGGTGGCGCTAGTGAGGAGAGGTTTATGCACGCAACTCTCTTTACTTTCGATCAAAACGAAACTTAACTATTTCAGGAAAAAACAGCTGCATACTAAACATGCAGCGAGGCATTACCAAACAAACACAGATTAATTGGTCCTGAACGGACATAACAGCTAGTCTCGTGCCAGTAGTCCAAAATAATGAAAACAAGAAATGACGCAACGGAGTGCATAGAAAAGCAAAGTGCACACAGTATTCTGCCCCAACCATACACCGCACTGATTCGCTAGCACACCGCTAATCAGAGAATCCAATGGCTCAGACGGCTGATAGCCAACCTCCCCAGACTTCCCATGTTGAATCGGAGGAGACAACGTCCGCGCGGCTCCGAAAGCTTCCAATGCAGCTGAAGACACCGAACATATTTGTTCCCGACCTCGTCCGAGCCTCCCCAAACGCTTCAGACGTCCAGCACTTGGGCCGGTGTGTTCCTGCCTATATGTAAAGTCGGCAACGCCAGTTGCTGAGTAAGAAAGAACTCCTGGTTAATGTCATGATGTTGTTTTGGGGCTATAATGCACTTTGATGAGCTGTATCTTGATTAGTAGATCAATAAACGGTAAATCCAAAGATTATTTGGCTAGTTAGCAAAAATGCCAAATATGTTACCGTTCCAGTTTCTCCAGTATGAGAATTTGGAAAGAGTTTGATATTCTCTGAAGGTTCAGATTAGACAAAGCACGGACAAAATCTTGACTAATTTCTAAACATTCCTTAACCTTAGGTATAGTAACCTGTAGGCCTTTCTTTTACAGTAAAATCTCAGTCACAGCATTTTGTTAGGTCATCTATATGCCACACATTTTAGATCTTTTTATAAGGATAGTTGCTCATAGTACGGTGGTTTTGTGTATGAAAATGCCAAAGAAACAATAGTCTTTAGCTGCCAAACACAACAACCCTGCCATAAATCGTATCTTTGTGAAGAGTATCATGTTGGTTCAGATTGTGTCAGAGAGGTCTGGATTCAATTTAATTGTGATGTAGGAGGTTGTGGTTTTTGGTGGTGCTGTGTTATACGGAAAGGTGTTTCTAAGACTTTGCCTTCCATGGGCGAGTATAACAAGCTTTCAGAAACCCAGATCAATGCGTTGCAAACGCATAGTTATTAGTTGTCATAAGGTGACCTTGTTCATTATGGTATTTATACTGTAGATTATTAGTGGCTTCATGGCTTTCATATGCACAGTGGAAAAGAGAAGCAGCTTGTTGGCTAACTGGATTACAGTATTGATTTGTTATCATTTTGTATCAAGGCCCAGTCTCTAATCTTGTTATGAATCTTATTTTCACATTCACAAATTGAATTAAATGGTGTGTCGAAGACTTGGAAGTGTTTTATTTTTACATTTAAAGGAGAGAAAACAATATGGCATTTATAAGTACAGCTACTCTAGATGTTATATCCATCTGCCATCACTATAGCCATCTAAAGACATCCAGGCATAAATCACTGGTTAAAAGGGAAACTAGTTGATCCTTAACATTGGTGCTCTGACTTCTTTCCATAATCAGATGCTTCCGCCTGCAGCGGTGGAGCTGTGTCCTGTCTTATGTCTGACCTGACACATTTATTCCATCTTCTCACTAATGTGAATTATAGTTTTAAACGCCAGTTCTAATTAAGTGCTGCATCGTCTGACTATGTTGTGATCTCACCTTGTGCCACTCTGGAGTTATTCTCCTGTTGCAATTACAGTTGTCAGTGATGCATTGAACACGATACTCTGGGAGATGACATGGTCACATTTTAGTCAAGGTGGCCAGCTTTATATTCAAGCAATATCATGTTTTCCTGTTGGTTGAAACCTATTGGCAGTCTGCCCCAAATGACTGGCCAGATTTTTAGTTTTTTTAATTTATTTATTGGATGTAAATGAGGACCTTATGAAGACTCTACTCACACCTGGATGTCACTTTGGCAGGCACACACCAACTCTCACCATAGTCTGGTTCCACTTCACTCTGTTTCACACTCTCTCTCAATCACATCCATCTTTTATTCCAGTCTTTACTTCAATCATTCCCTTTCTACCATCATCACCACATTTTTATTATGCCTCCAAAGTAGGGAACATTTATAGCTGCATCAAATTTCCCTTTATCAATTTCAAATTGGACAGGTGGGAATGGTTTGACCTGGGTCTCTTTTCTGTGTTTTTGGCAGTCTTAATAATTCTTCTTCTGTTATTTGAGACATGTCCAGACTGGTTAAAAGGAAATAAATCGACATTGGGATGGAGGAAGAGAAAGAGATGCCAGAGAAGAACAGAAATAGGCGATGCCCCAGGGGTGGGGATGTTGGAGAGATAGTAAAGTCTGGGCATTAGCTGGGGCTCTGAGTGCTGGGGGAGTTGGGGGGTCTATCACCGAGCCCTGTGATGCTGATGCTTGTGGACACCCTCGACGATCCTGCCCTGTTTAGCCAAGAGAGCTTCAGGCCTAAACATTACTTTCACTTCACAAAAGACAGGATGACTACAATAGAGAAAAAGGGGACAAGGGCAGAGAGCTGTCTTGCCCGAGTGTCACGTCCTCACATGTCCATGTAAGGGGTTTGTAGCTGTGAACTGGACTTGTGCCTTCAAGCTAACTGTGGCACTTGTGAAACCATGATATTCTGCAGACTGCTCAGTGGTCCAGAGACATGACAGGCTGGAGATGTATTTAATATTTATTTACTAATTTACTAATTATACATATTTTATAAGTGCACATGTACAGCATGCTCAGTCTTGATCTGATATACCAGGCAGTAGATAGTTGACATTAAGAAGCAGCACCTCTGCTGTAGATGATTGGATGTGATTTATGTGACATGTTGAGACTCCCCTTCCCTGGGTCTCTGAGTGGGGATGCTCCAATTGAATGTTGTCCCTGCATGTTTGGAGAAGCTGTACTGTTGAGAGAGAGAAACGTGCAACCTGCTGCTGCATTGCGATTAATCTTACTGCCTGTTTCTGCTGATTCAGGAGTGACTAGACATACTAACACACCCCACATACACTTTCTCTACAGGAACACAGTTCAGTTCAGTTCACTTTCTGTCACCAAACTGCAGTCATGCTAAGTGGAAGACGCAGCTTTCTTAACGACTTCAATCCGCTTTCATGGCATAAATTCACGGGAGAAAAAATTGGTTGTTCTATGTTGTTGCACCTTTCACAATCTGAGAATATTCTAGCACGCCCAATGTTTTCCTTCAGTGATGAATCACTCAGTATCATCTTGCAGATTTTTTTAATGAGAGAAGTGTAGTAGATGGAACATTTTGTAGCTTTGGAGGGAATGAGGCATCACTGATTTGCTTTTACCACAGGTTGCATCAGCTTGGATGTCATCCTAGGTCTGCCTTTGACAGACATCAAAACATTTTGAGATCACTGCAGGATACCAAATCATACCTACAAAGTCTGTCATTCCAGGGGTCCATGTGCGGCTGGCAGAGGTACCTTACCCACTTATCCAATAGCTCTAAAGTTAACACATCAACAGGTTTATATTTTGATAATAGACTTCTTGTGATATGATACAGTTTTCTTCTTAGAATTTTGGATATTGTTACATCAAACATTATATGGTGTTAATTGTTGTCTTTTACTGGTTTTAAAGGCTACATACATTAATGGTAGGGATGGGACAAATTATTGATATGGCAGGGTTCCCCCTAGACGGTGGAAAGGTGGCGCTGAGCTAGCAGTATAGCGGCGTAGTGCCACCTATACTCATTTTCAATGTTAGCTGCTTTGTAGCGGGTGAGGGTGGCGAGTGAGCGTCCGTCCCCCATCTGACCCCCGCCTAAAAATTTCTGGGGAGAACCCTGTATGGCAAAATATCATATTGCTATCTCTTGCAATAGAGTTATTGATACACTGGCACAAAATTTTTATTTAAAATTGCAGGTGCCATAAACCGATCCCCCTTACAGTATGACTTACCACCATCACTACTTCTTAACTCTGTGTGGTCAAAACTTCTTTAAACATATTTTTACACACTTTTAAAAGATTTTAATCAGTCATAGTCGTATCCTTCCTTTAAAGATTTTAACCCTATAACAGTTCTGCTTTCTGGAGGTTCAACCTTTTGCCATTTTATGGGTATTTTACATCAGAATGATGTTCTCAGTTCATGTCATATTCTGTGAAATGTTAATGCACAATGCAGTCAGTCAGTTTTTATTCTTTCTAGCATTGCGTATTTAGTTGCACCATCACATGATTTAGATGCACCCAAGACATTTCAGTGCAAAAGAAATACGAAAGAAAAATGAATAAAGTTGCAAATTAATGTATTTCTTCGCTTAAATCACTGCACAACAAATGTTGATAACTGTAGTTAATTATATAAAAAAAAATTAACTATCGATTTTGAGGCGCACCAGAGCGTCCAATGTTAAATTGCACTCAACAGATTTTTGGATGCATGTGTGCCCAAAATGGCTGCACCCTGGAGCCCTGAGTGAATAAATACATAATTCCTGTCTTTGTTTTTTTTAATCTGTTAAGCTTGGGTGGATACTTACTCTGACACAGTGACATATATGCTTATACTTATAGATCTGAACAAATATTTCAAGTGTTTCCTTTATAAAGATAACTTGATCATTCAAATGCAACTCATAATTGCAGAAATACACTAATTAGTAATATTTGAGGAATGAAAAAATGAAGGTAAACTTAACAGTTTATGGGTATTTTGTATTCTCCAGTTAGACAGATCTCATGATGTATCATTGAATACGTTTCTCACAATGTAGTGATTATTGCAGAATCGTCGTATCGTGATACTGTTGTTATCATGCATCATAGTGTTAGTTGCTCTGTTATTCCCACTTCGACTAAACCAATGTAATTTTCTGAAATTATCATTTCTACTTTTTTTAAAACTTGTCTTGTCGACAGCCATTATATTCACATAAATGGTGACTATTTATCAGAATATCATTGTTTCATATTGTCACAGTATTGATATTTCATTGTCACCAAGTCTTGATATGTATGAAGTGCTTTTGAGGGGGTTTCAATATATTGAGATGTATACGGTGTGTCGCAATACAGCCTAAAGACCTTGCAATATTATTTTAACGCCATGCAGCTCTGTTCTCAACAGGACAACCCCTGAAGATCAACCTGAACTAAAAAGGCTTAGTAAAGTTCCCAGGTTTAGTTGCAGGGCTCATGACCAGCAGCAGCGTGGACAGTGTAGCATGTTAAACCTTTCCCAGTGCTGGAGGACAGCAGACAGCATAGCGTGAAGAAATGTCTATCCCCCGGTCCTCATGTCAGGAATCCTGATGAGGTTTATTGGGGCAGAAAGGGCACTGTTTTCCCCCTGAGGCTGTAGCTTGAGCTCCAGAGCTATTGCTCTTGTCTCTCAACACACCACACCACACCTCTCTCTCTCTCTCTCTCTCTCTCTCTCTCGCTCCCCCCTCCTTCTCTCTCTCTTTCATACACTCACTTAATGCTACCTGTCTTTAAAATCAATATCACCACATAAACAGCGGTACATGGATACACTGCTAAGGTCACACGTTGAGGATAACACAAGTGTTTTGATATTAGAGTGTAATACAGAAGGGGGTTTAAAGGAGTATCACTATGTGGGTGTAGACTACTTCTTTCTCAGTTGCAGGGAGTGGAAAGCGATGACGTCATGCTGGCTGTGTGTTTGTGTGTGCTCCCACATTGTGTGACTCAGGTATATAGATTAGATAACAAGCACAATGTCTGTGTGTGTTCTCTCCCATTGGCAGGCTGCGGGCATGAATCAGGCTGCTCAGGAGACTGTATCATTACACCATTGAGATAGACTCACAGAGCGGTTTTAAAGAGGTGGCATGAATGGCTGGCTGGCTGTCTGGCTGAAAAGAAGATATTACTAGTTCCATAGGGTGGTCAGCAGACCAGTGGCATGAATCAGCACAAAATCTAGCTGCAGGATGCCATCACTACAGAGTTAGACTCCAGCTGCATTTTCCAGTGTAATCTTAACATCTGATGATGTTTTGCGGTGTGTAAGGTTATCTTGGAATTAAACACACCTTAGCTCAGATTTGTGCAGCCTGCAGGCAACTCCCAAAACTGTCCAGTCCTCTCCCAGTTTCAGATGGGCCCCACCTCTCCCAGTCTCAGCAACACCTATGTTAAGAGCTGTGTCACTCTGCTTCTAGTAGGAAAATTGAGATAACTGCAGCAACTCTATATATTACAAGTGTGACACTACTTTGGTATACTGTAACTTGGTTACATCGGTTGTATCCAAACAAATTCATCCTCATGATCAGTTTGAGGTTCTTGTTTTTGTCTCAGCTCTTTTAAATATAGAATAAGTAGTTCACATAATTCAACTCAGACTTTCAGTCATTGGTCTGCATTTGCTCTTACTGATTCTAAAAGGAACTGAGAATAACTTTAAGTGCTTCCCCTGAACCTTCCATGAGTTGGTCCAGTTCCTTATTATTCGCTGTTTTCCTTCCTCTTCAGTTTGGGGAGATCCTTTGACAGAAATGGCCGTGTGTCAGAGAGAGTCCCGCTCCCTCAGGGCTGTTTGTCCCTCCCTCCTTCGCTACTTTTTCTCTCTCTCCACGGTCTGGTCTGGTCCCGGGCCTCTCTCCCTGCCACTGTAGCTGCAGTTGGCCCCGCTCTGCCACAGTTTTCCATCAAAACACCAAACCTCAATGGAGCATTCAAGCCCAGGCCCGCTCCAATGCTGCCCCTCCCTCTCATCCCACCCTTTTCTGACTCTGCCTTCTTTCTCCCTTTTCTCACTCACTGCAAGTTTAATGGCCCCATCCAGGAAGAGGTCCCAGCTCAGAATAGCTGGATCTGAAGAATTGAATGAGCTGAGGCAAAATTGATTCCTAGACGCTGTCTGTAGGTTTTCAGAATGTAGTTTCCATTAGATCAACATATCATCTATCATCTAAAAAAGTAGAACAGGTGCAAGTGTTAGTAATAATTGATGTCCAAGTTTGTTGGTTTTCTTATATATTACCAAGAAAACATTTTTAAAGTGCTGCCTGCAGCAGAGCAAAGCTTCTACAGGCTGCTTATTGATCTATCTTGACTCAATTATTTAGACCTATAAATACTATTTTATAGTTCACATTAAATTTTTAATCCCACGCTTTGTAGGTGTTACATCCTATTACCAGTACTGTTCACATTGTATCGCAGATGTGTTCAGTTTCTAGGGCTTTGACTTATGACTATTATTATCATCCATTAATCTTCTGGTTACAATCTTGATAACCGTCCAAAGCTTCAGTATTTACCATCAAAGAAGACTGAGAAGAGAAGCACTTTCTCCCATTTGAGAATGTAGGAATTCTTTTTTCATCAATGACTAATAGATAAACAAAATAGCTGCCTATTAATTTTCAGTCACCTACCAATGAATCGACCCACTGTTTGAGCTTGAAGATGTTCTCAATTATTTAGTTGAGTTATTTATTGTTATGTATACAGTAATGGAGTGTTTAAAGTATTAGCATTAGGTCATAGAAAAATAAACCAGTGTTGTCTACTGGACAGAGAATTCACTGCTAATGTGGAGACATTGTGTGATAGTTCACTAGAGATGCACTATGAAGTTACGTGAGCCATGACTGAGTGTCAGTGAAAACTCAAGGAAACATTGCCCTGGTTGACCAGTCAGCTTTGCAGTGGCTGGATTCTGTTTCCACCCAGATACAGGCCCGCTGTAACAAGCCTCTGCTCTACTGTCACAACTGTACTGTTTTCTTTTACCATGGAAACTACAACTGAATATGCACGGTATGATGCACATATGACTTATCAACCTCAGCTATTAGCCTGAGCAAAAGTAAAATCCCTGCAGTGAACAGTTCTGAAAGTTATTCAGCCACTCTCATAGCTATGACGCCTAACCTATTTTGGATAGCAATGCATGCAGTCATAAATGTACATTGCTCAAGTAATTGAAGATTGAATGCATCAAAATGACAACTGATACATCAGGGTGAAGCCAACAGTGCTTTTTTACTTGCACCTATTATATGTTTACTGGGCTATAAAAAAGGTAATATCAAAACATTACAATTTGAAGATGATATTAATGTAAATCCTGTTTCATCTAAAGAAATGTGTTGAACTGTGTGTCTCGCTTCCGGTCTCTGTGGTTGCCAGGGCATTCAAAATGACAGGACAGTGCATAGCAGCATAAACAGATAAATGCAACATGATAAATGTACTGTAAGGCATGAGTTAACATGTCAACTTTGACAAGACAAGTATACTGTAAATGTGTATCTATGAACCCTCTCTGTATCTGCAGAGAAAGTGAAACCAAATGTGAATTCATGGGGCTTGTAAACCTTTCCGTTCATTTGTGCTGCTACTGCATAAATCAGGCTTGATGACTTGAGTTGTCATTAGCTGCTTTGTCACATACAGGTGAGGAGTTGCTGCAGAGTACTGTAGCTGACACTGAGTTTGTGGTGTTTGTTAGTGCTTTAAAATACAGTATGGTAATTGTGAATTTCTCATTTTCAGCCAAAGAGCACTTTTACTTCCTCAATGAAAGTACCTGTTTTTTTTCTGATTTCCCTTTGCTGTTTCAAAATAGCTGTTATCATCTCTGTCTCAGAGAACTCTCACAGTAGCTCTGAGGAGGAGGCAGTTAGTCTGATTGGTTATAAAAAGCACAGTCCATGTCCATGGAGACTTAGTGTTAAATAACTTGTAAGTAGGCTTATATTTGGTGCGTGTTAGTCATGAGGAACCTTTACTCTAATGTGTACAGTAGAGCCCAACCAACACTTGATTTTGTGGGCTGATGCCTATATTGGGGAGTAGAACCATGTTATGTCAATATATTGGCCAGTATACACTCAGTCTTTGCAATGATCTCTCATTTGTTGTTATCCAGCACTTGTGACAATGATAAAGGCAACTGATATATTGGTCTGGCTCTTGTCTATAGGCACAAACAGGGATACATGATTAATGAGTTTAACTAAATGAATTTTACATTGCAAACAGGTTATATTAGTTGGCAGCACTTGTCACCTTGGATACTTGTGTTTGTCCATTACTTTTGTTTTGCCTGATTGGTTCCCACCATCTTTGTCAATCCTTTTTTCTTTACAATTTTTAATACAATGTATAAGACTGTTGCCCTTTAAAAACAATTGTAAGTACAGTTTCTTTTTTAGGCCTGAAGTACCACTCTCTGCCTTACATGATTTCTGTGGCTCTGATATCCCACTGAAGTTTCTTCATCTTTTTCAGACAGGTTCGACTCCCACTATCAGTACTGCTTCATTGTGTAGTTGTGATGCCTGTTTCTTTTCCCCCCACACTCAGTTTAGCTGGTTTAGTGTGGAAATCAGTGTGACGTCAGCACTCTCGTCCACCAATGCAGAAAGTTGTTCTTTGCGAACTAGTTATATTTTCAGTATGTTATATTTATTTTAGCTTACCTTTGTCTGTATATTATTAGTGGAGAGGTGGTTGTCAGCAAGGGTTTTCAGACCTTTTAGAAGTGGTTAAGAGGGATCCCGATCTGGTTGCCAGGGGAAACTACGGAACTTTTACTGTCAAGCCCTGGAGTGGTGTGTTTGTGTGTTTTCAACAACTTCTTCCAGAGGCCTGGCAGTTTCAGGCCTCTTTGCAGCAGGGTGTTTTTGGTTTGCCATTAAGAAACACTCCCTAGTATTTTAAGAAATGTCAAAGTATATTTATTATTATTGTTTGATATCCTTGGAATGCACCCAACAGAAGGTCCTATCACTTTGCAGTGCAAAATTATTCTGTTGGATTATTACCTATTTTTAGCTAAACTGACATAAATGTTCAGGATTTTCATTTAAGTACATCCTTCAGTATCATCAATGTTGTTTCTAAGAATGTTTTTTCTTTCTTAATCTTTGCTATAGTTTCTGTTCACTGCATCAGTCTTTCTTCATAACCTCTCGTTAGCTGGTAACTGGCATGTGTCTCGGGCAGGTCATTTCATGGTCCTATGGTTATTTTGGATATATACCGCATGATATAAATGGAATAAAAATGCCATTTCAGTTCTCTTTGAACTGTTCTGCTCTCTTTTAACAGGGGCAAGACACTACTACATTGTTTGTGAGAGCATGATTCATAAGGAGGGTTCAGCATAGACATTATAGACAGCCTGATGCATCATCCACGTCTTAGAACTAAGTTTGCCTGTCATGTTTTCAGTTGTTCCTGTATGATCAACCAAGAACAACATTGGCCTACTCAGTTTTGCCATCCCCAAGCTTGTGCGTACACATGTCCCAGTTCAGTGTGTGTGTGTATGTGCTGACTTTTCCATCTATCCAAGTCAGAGGTTTCTTAGGGAGTGGGCTACTTAAAGCTAGTTTTTTTTTTCTGCTGTAGGCTCTGGAACTTATTACAGTCTGAGGCACTTTCATAAACGGGCCATTCAGCTGCCCCTGCATGGCTCTGAATGGGACACACTGTCGCCAGGAGAAAGAGAGTTAATGTGGGCTAGTTAGCTGTGAGACCTCCCTATTACAGAAGACTGGTGTTTCTAAAATGTGGAGTTAATTCTTACTAGTGTTTTGTAGTATAATACTGTCAGTGTTTCGATTTTAAAGAAGAGCAGTTCGGAGTTGCATCCCGTTCCTTGCCTTTGTGTATTGTACAATTTCACGCATTTTGTAGGCTTATTCAGAAAGTTGTATGTTGTCAAACATGATAATATATGAACCATCATCCCGACTAACAAATAAGATGTGGGCTTTACAATAAAACATTAAAAAAGGTATTTGTTTTGTGGGGTTTCCTGGCTGAGACATCCATCTTTTCCATGCTTTCTACTTCATCGCAATAAAAGAATAATAAAACTGAATCTAAATTTAGGCTTTATGGTAGCTATGCAGCTATATAACTTTTAGCCCTGTTGATGTGGTTTTTCATACTACATGAAGAAGAATGACAAAACATGGCTCACTCTGTCTGTAGCTGAGGGGCCACAGAGATAATTGGCAAGTTCATGAGTGCTCAGTAGATTTTCCTTTCAGTGGAAAGTGCACTACTGATAAAATATGATTAATGTTACATTGGAATAGATTTCCATAGGGTCCCTCAGTTACTTATGGTTAACCTAAAACATCGAGGGGCTTATTACAGATTTTAAAATGTGGCATAAATCCTATTTGTTGTTCATGTACTACTGGAGTCAAAATTGTTTTTTGAGTGAGAATTGCCTGGTTGAGCTCAGTCCTACCAATACTTATTTGCACTCTCTTTTCAGTCCACTGCACTTCTGTGTTAGGTCTTTAATGTAGAATTATAAGAACTTTTTATGTATAAAAATTCAATCTGAGCTAGCTTTGACTCCATAAGGCTCTAGCCTTAGAGATGAGATCAAACACTTTCTGCCAGAATTAAATTTACAGTGCAGTATCTGCTTTAGTTTGAGTTTTCATCCATGGCTCGTCTGCCAAACAGTGAGTCAATACACAAATCTCTAACCGTTCCTTGAAAACATTACCTTTTTCTGACCTTTTCTTTCTGCTGATGGTATCCCAAAGTTATTTCATCACTACATCACTCTACGGCAGCAATCAGTCTCGGGGCACGCTGCCTCGAAGGAAACAGGCCATGGATGTGATTCGGATATGATTATTACAGTCAAGTCCTGATGTCTGTCAGGAACTAAATCGCAACGGCACACACACACACACTCACATAAATGTGTGCACAGCTGAGATCTGAGAGGCAGAGGACATTTGACCTGGAAAAGGCTTTAATCTGCAGCTGAAGAACTCTGATGCTTGATCAGGATTATAATGTTTACCAGTATATAGACCTCAGGAGAAGCTGTCAGCTTGACGTCTTGTTTTTCATAAACAGCTCTGCTTTTCATGACTTTATTATTAGTTTTTCCTGTTCACTTCTGTCAGATACTGATAGTTGTTCTGTTTTATGTTGCAGGTTTCCCAAGAAAGCAAACAGGTAAGAATCTTTATTTTCTTATATTTTGCTCATGTGTAGGTAATCCTGTGGCCACACACACACACACACACACATACACTCCAGTGCTCCAGATGAGGCAGGTTTTACTCGGCCTGGTGTGCTGCAACACAGAAGTCTTCAGAGTTTGGACCAAACATACCCTCTCCACTCCCCCATCTCACTCATGTACACACACACATACACACACAGTGTCAGGGACAAAGGGGTCCCTCTTCTGAGGGCGGCCCATCACTGCCTTTCACTGTGAACAGAACAGTGGCCTTTCACAGTTGGGGCCGGTATATGCAGAGGGAGCCATACATAGCCTCCCGAGGTTCAAGCTGGAGTCTGGCCTTGTAGCACCTCCTCTGAGGAGCGTCCTTTCTCTGGCCTTGCTCCCTGGGTGCTCAGCAGAGCGGCTCCACATCCTCTCTGGCTGTCACATTATACAGTAGACACACTCAGCATGATTCATACACTAGGAGGTCCTTTAGCCACATTATTCTCAATGCTGAAGTGAACAATTGTTGGGTCTGTGTGTTGGTGTAATTCCTCCTGAACCTTCACTCGCCTGCAGCCTATGCATATGAAGGCAGACAGAACAGAACGATGCAGAGATAGTGCCCTTAAAAAAAAATCTAAAAAAAAATGCGACTGTGCTTGATGTAGGGCTGCAGTTAATGGTGATTTCCATTAACTGTAAATCTGCCAGTTATTTTTATGGTTAATGGTTTAGTCTGTAAAATAAAGGCCAAAGTGACAACTTCAGATTGCTTCCTTAAATCACCCAACTGCTCAAAACCACCCCAAATGTTTCAGTAAATCCTTATATTTCTTTGACTGAAACAATTGATTTTTAAAATAGTTGGCAACTCCTTTTCTTTGAATCACCTAATCGTTACAGCTTTAGTTTAAATGACAACATATATTAGTCACAGGATTGTTTGTGATGGGTTTACCTGTTTCTCATGGGTGCTTCTCTTCCTCCAGAACCAGCAGCATTCTCAGTAAAGACCACCCCCCGGACAAGAAACCCAAAAGTGACAAAACTTCACTTCCCTCCAATGAGTTTGACCCTACAGGTAACTTCCCACTTTTCCTCTTCAGCCTTTTACTCCTGTTTTGTTCTTCTTATTCACTCTTTTTCTTTTATACTCTGTCACATACTCTTTTTCCTCTTTTCCATCTTACCTCTGTATGCATCACTTTATCTGACTGCCTCATTTCTGTCTCTCTCACCCATTCTTTTTGTCTTTCTCTCTCTTTTTCTTTCTCTAACACACACACACACACACACACACACAAACAGTCTCATGAAACAGTTGTGCTGATGATGGTTTGCTTGATGCACAAGGCATGCTGGGATGGTGAATGGTGGTGTGTGGATCTTGCTCTATGTTTTGTTATTTCATTGACAACTTTACATTCATATTATTTGTGTGGTCTCATCCAAGACAATGGTGGAACCTAACAACTTATTCTGAACAAGAGTTGGAATTTTTCTTTCTGAATTATTCACCTAAAAGACATCATAATGTGTCTTAATCGGCTAAGTCCCCATTACACTGCATTATAACTGGCAGAAGCTTATGTTGTGTTACGTGCTGCAGATTTTAAGCCGATAAACCCAGAGAGGTTTGATTATAGCACCTTAAAATCTGCAAGTGCATGTTTAACGTCCACATGGTTCCTGTAGTTTTGCATAAATCAGCGCACTGTGGGTTTTGTATGCTCAAAGTCGTTGGGTGGTCTCGATTCATATTTGAAGAGCACAAAAGCCACTAAGCCTGTTATGCACTCCAGTATCCAGTTTATTGTAGTGTAAGATAGTTAGGGTTCAGACACAGACTGGTTTGATATGGTGACACTCCCTGCGGTGTTTGTCAGCAATCAGGGTAGTGTGATTTGAGATATGACTGAAGCCTCTGTATTCAAAACAAAACAGAAAATCCTCTGCACCGCATGGTGGCTTATCTCTGTATGATGCAACAAAACATAGACACGGTATGTTCTCTCACTGGTTACACAAGACATGCATATCGTTGCGTGTTTGTGTAGCACCAGGCTAAAATCTCTCTCCATGTAGCTCTCTGATGGTTTGGTCCATGTTTCGAATGAGGCAGTGATTGAAGAAATCACAGAGAAGCAATGATGTCCTTGGATTATTATTTGAAGATATGATTCAGATTTGAATTTATGTCCTGAACTTTTGCATGCCTGCATGTTGTTGATCTACTTGTTTTTCCCTTTTTAGTTTTCTGCAAGTTGCATGAACTCTTTAACAATCTTTTCTCAGATTTCCTCCTATTGCACCTTTTCTGTCATGATTTCAAAGTGGTTTGGGTTTATTAGGGATGGGCAGGAAGAGTCAGACACTCACTGGCTCATGAGAGTCACATGTTTTCATAATCATAATATGTTCTTTAATTAGGTTATTAATAATTATACATATATACTGGACGTGGTGGTAATTATTTGTATTTATTGGAGCACAGCCACTTCCTCCTGTGTTGCTGGCAACATCAACTCCTTTGCCACAACTTGTATAACCACATTCTGGTGTTGATGGACATAAAATTTTAACTGCAGTTTAACCAGCTGTCTTTTCATTATGCTATAATGATTGCAGTGTCAGTTCACTATTATTAAGTGTAGTTGGGAAAAGCCATTTAGGTATCATACCAATATTTCTGGATTGGAAACCCACATGTTGTGTTTATTTTATGATTGTTCTGGTGCAGAATTAAACCTTCACTGCACTCAGATCAGTTAAGCTTTTGATTATAATGCAAAACACAATGTTTGGAAAAGTGGGCCCCCTGTCATTGAAGGCACCATGGCTTGGTAGACTGACCCCTACAGGCTGGAGTACTTAGTTAGTTTGATTATATCACAGCTCTCCTGCCTGTCCAAACCATTATGTTTTATTAAAACTACCTATTTGTTCATTTAATTTTTCTTCTCCCATGATTGTTTCTCCCTCATGATTTTCTCTTTCCTGTTTTGTGTTTCCTTTCCTCGTGTCGATTCTTGTTTTGTTTGTTTGTTTGTGCGTTTGTATGGATGTGTGTTTGCGACTGTGCTGTCTGCGCTGTGGTCTGCGTGGTGGGGGCTGTGGGCAGAAGCTCTGGTGGTGCAGAAGAGTGGCAGCAGCAGTGTGCTAGCAGAGGGGAAGCCTGAGTCCTGTGGTAAGACGCTCCTGCTGGAATGGCTGGTGTGACAGCTGCATCTATACATGCTGCAGATCCTGGTGTGAAATTGCCACTAGATGTTTGTTTAAAGCAGAGTGATGATGGTAGAGTTTTGTTTATTTTCAATCATGAAACTATTTGACTGCATGGTCAGAAGTCTGAGTTTTAAGCCCCTCTGAGAGTCAGTGCCATGAGATCAACTCAGCTGCTGTGTATCAACATAGGATTTACCTAACATTTTCTTAATTTTTACAGTCCACATGATTGGATGTTCTTTGATTTAAAGCTGCAATTTACAGTTAAATCATTACAGATTAATCGTCCAATGAGTTAGTCCATAAATTGTTCGAAAACAATTAATGAGCCGCATATGTACAGACTAAGATTTTCCTCACTTGAAAATACCAAAACTGATAATTATTTAATTCACTCTCATTTAAGATAAAGAAAAGCAGAATATGGCTGTTAATGACTGAGAAGTCACTTAATCTCTACCTTGAGATGTCAGCGGTGAATGGGATTGTTGTTCAAATAATATCTTTAAGCTCAGCTGCAGAGTTTAAAATCTGAGCAGTTCATAGTGCTCAATGTAGCCATCATAATTTAGATAATCATCTAGATATTATGACAGAGGCTGAAGCCAGCGCTTCCCCTGATTATCCCATCCCATCAGCCCTTCTGTTTCCAATCAGCAAATCAACTTTTTGGTCTGTGTACTTGTTGATCAGTACAAGGATTACTTGACCAGGTTGTGAGATATTTGGCTTTTGATTCTTTAAAAAGAATCCATACAAACTATTCAAACCACTTATTTTCTGTTGCCCATCTTTATGCACAGTAAGACTGATATTATCTGCCAAAATACAGCTAAATACACCACTTCCATCTCAGTCCATGGGTGTTTTAGTAACTTTTTCCAGTAGTGAAAAACAATCAGTATTGGAATCTGTTGCAGAGGACCTTAGCAGCTGTGCTCAGTACTACTTTAAAGATAGATTTTGGATCAACAGGATGCAGTTGCAGAGTTTATTTGAAACCATAATGCCACTCTTGAGTCAGATCCTAGAATTGATGTGAATTTCCTCTTCATCTAAATGTGAAATTTAAGTTTGGAAAGCCATGTATCCACTGGACAAAGAGTTAAGACATGTTACATTATCACACATTATCATCATGGAGCCTTTTGAGTGGGAGAGTGTCATCATAACCCTGGTCAGCAGCTCTCAATGCATTGTCTGGGGCATGTTTTAGAATTCCTGTCATTGGCTGAGACAGAAATTGTCAAGTAACTTGAGAATTTCAATAAAATGACCTCTAGTGGGTGCCTGAACTTGCCTGCAGTGAATTATCAAAAGGCTTCCATCAGAAGTGTTTCTGCTGGTGTCTAGTTTCTGACGAGGACAGAGTTTATCAAGATAATCTTCTATCATATGCAACAGAGCATAGTTGTGTTTTTCATGTTTAAATCAGTTATCTCTTCTCTGTCTCGTCTTGCACCAGTGTAGAACTAACGCCATTTACCGATGTGAATCTTTTATCACTGAACAGCATCAGAAGAGATTTTAAGGTTTAAGAAAAGTAGTCATAGCTTTTGTAGTCTTAGCTTCCGTGTTTTTGTGATTGTGGGGCTAAAGGTACTCTGTCAGTATTAAAGGTCAGTTTGGTGTCTTGAGTGCATTCCCTCGTGTTTCAACAACGGGTGCTGATTGCAGATCAGCTAAACCTCTGAATAATACATTAGCTCAGATGGATTAACATGATCAGTGATCATGTCAGCACTCCCTCTGCTGATGGTCTATAAATGCCAACCAAAGATCTCTGATACACTGTGAAGCCTAGAACAAGATCAACATCTAGAGGCAAATTCACACCAGTTTTTTAACCCATATGGCCTCATCTGTTTCCTTGACACCCCTGCCCTCTCCCAATTTCCCTTCCCCCTGCTCCCTCAGCTCTACATCACCCTCCCTCTCTACACCCATCCCCCCGCCTTGGGCTTTTGCCTCCCATAACCTCTCTCCGTGTATTAGCTCCTGTTCCTTCCACTCTCCAACCCCCACCCCACCACTGCCCTTATCGATTGACTCACCTCTCTGGTGGATGCTGCACTGACCGAGTAATCTGGGACACAACAAGAAATCCTTTCAAGGGTCATCTCATTCAGTCTGGGATACTTACTGTGTGAAATAAGTGTTACCGAGATGTTTCAGGATCTTCTGTAATCACTGGAAAATCTACTTTCTGTTTAAAGTTTAAGTTCACCCAGAAATTAAATGTCATTATCTCCTCGTCATTATGCCAATGCAAAGTTGGGTGATATTTTGTAGTACACAAGACATTTCTGGAGCTTCATAGCAAAAAAGTGCTGCAGCATTTTCCTAAATGACTGAAGTAGCTCGTGACTTGTTTTATAGTGGTAAAAACAGCTGAAAGACGAAAACAGAAAATGTCTCTGTGCATCTTCTGGTGTAATCAAAATATCCAGAAGCCCTGAGATCCCTAATTGATTTGAAATGATATTGTTTACACCCTCGAAGAAGGGTGTAAACGCTTAGCAGCTATGGAGAAGATTTCAGCTTAAAAAAGCATTTAAATGTTGTCTTTTCAAATCCATTTTGGATCGAGGGACTTCTGCAGGCTTGGGTTACAATGGATGTATTTATATTTTTACAGTTGTTTTTTATGTTTTTAAAGTTCGTATCTTCTTCAGCTGTTTAGGGGAATGCTGCAACAGTGTTTTGCTTTGAAGCTCCAAAAATGTTTTGTGGAATATGAAACAATGAAACCGACATGACAGTGGTGATTATTACCAAATTAAATGTTTTGGCTGAACTTATCCTTTAATGATAACATTAGGTGACATGTCTCCTTTTTGTGCATTTTGCATTCTTTTCATTTTTTTCTTTTGTACCGTCCTGTCAGTTTAGTCGTTGTCACCCAGACATTAGATAAGCTCTTATCTCCTTTTGCCAGACTAATGAAACGCTGCATAAAACAACCTGAAAAGTAACATTCCTCCCTCTGGCAACTATAATCAAAAATGTCTGGGGTGTCAGATCTGTTACAGACATCGCCTCACATCAGAAGTATTTACATTTTTAATGTAAATATTTGTTTAAATTTTTTTTTTTTACGTGTTTTACTTCTGTACTTTTTGTTGTCCTGTCACCAAAGGAGTTATTTGACAATGAAAAAATGGCTTATTTAAAAAAATATATACATTATGCACAAAATACATAAAATCTTGTGTAGGGCTGTTTAAATAGTCAACCTTAGAACAAGCTCTCTTTACTGTACACATTCAAATTATGAGATCTAATCAAGTTTATTATGACAGCAGAGTCCTGGAGTCTGATAGAAATGATAGTTCAATTTTTTTTAAAGTTGGGCCCATAATTACACGCCCACACCTACTATACATATAAATACCAGCTGCAGAGAGATTTCTCCTTAAAAGTCAGTCAGTTGTATAATACACATACACATGACATTATTTCCAAGGACTTCAGAAAGTGTGAAATTGTCCTTTAAATGAAAGGCGTATTCCTTTACCCATTGGTAAAACCAGGTCTGGGCAATGTGGGCCATAATATGATGTTGCAATATTTGTATACTTTATCGCGATACAGCACTTTGTGAGTGCAAGGATTAGGCAACAAAATCAAATATCACTATATTTCTGACCAAAATAAAGATTGCAAAAAATATTGTTGGGGTGACTATACTTTCAAAATATATTAACAGAATGAGATTTCTGCCAAATAATTGTTAGTAGTGTGGATAAAGGTAAGTATTAGAACAAGCAGAATAGTCTGGTAAGTTCAGAAAATTACATAACTTCACTGTAATGCAGCCTTTAAAACAAGAAATTGACAACACTTGAGCTCAGGTTAACAGTATGATAACGATATTGCCCAGCCTTAGATGAGACCCAATGTTTGCACAGCATATGTAAGGCCACTTAAAAAAATGAAGTCTAAAAAGTCATGTTCATAGACTGTATCACCTGCCACTTCCCTTCACAATCTGTTACTTGCATAAACATTTCTCCTTAGCATGAGCAAACTTTAGTTACATTTTTCAGAAAGTTTATTGTTAATTGACTGGCTTCAGTGCGTGAAGCACATTTCTTAAAGTGACTTCGAGGTCCTTTTGAAGACACGTGTTATGTCTTTCTTTCCTGTCTGTCTCACTTGCAGGTCTGGTCCAGCGATGTGTAATCATCCAGAAAGATGAAAATGGCTTTGGGCTCACTGTCAGCGGTGACAACCCAGTGTTTGTGCAGCTTGTCAAAGAAGGTAAGGAGGCGCTTAAAAGGAAGAAGAAAAAGATGTTAGTACGATAACGACTTCTGGTCGAGGACTGTAATAGAGACATGGGCACCTGGGACTCAGCACCCCCCACTACCACCACCACTCCGGCACATACTTAGAGAAGTGAAGCCAGTGACCATATATTTCCTCAGAAGTTTAGCTGTAGCTGCTGCTTCTGCTTTATCTTGTTTTCTCTTAAAGAGGGGACTTCAACAGGATACTTATGTTGTATCCAACAGTCTCTTACTGTCTGTAGAGGATGATGTGAGCTGTTATCAGGTCACAGAGAACATTACACGGTCTGTACGTCAATGGGGAGAGACGGAAGAGGAAGGAACCGATCAAGGACTTTTGTTGCACTGTCATCAGTGCTTGGCAGCCTTTAACTATCCCTGTGTGGCTCCCCATTTGTGCTGTTGTTAATGACTCAACACGGAAAGCAATCTACTTAGTAGATCGTTCATGTGAATAATTTATACAGCTTAGTTTATTTCCTTATGAACTGAGAAGCAAATCAAATTTATTTCTCGTTTGTATCTGTAATATAATTTTTAAACCTAAAAACAAGCAAGATGAAGTCTGACAAGGCTTTTGATCGTCGTAAAACAGATTAAATCCAAATCTATTTACATATTGACATGTTATTAATATACTATTTTGTCACAAGTTATCAGTCATGCCTATCTCTCTACTTGTATGCCAACTGATCACACAAGATTATTTCCTTAAAATCCCCATACTGATACAAAGATGAAGACCCAAAATTCACGTCATAAGTAGTGTATTAGTGGATCTGTATTTGTTTTACAAAATACTTGAGCTGTGTGCTGCTGACTATAGAGCCAGACGTGGATCGCATAATAACCTGTCTCATGCCTAAATCCCTTTGTTTGGGGTGGAGCTGTGAAACAGGTCCTTCTCGTAATATAACCACTGTTATGGTCTTTCAAAATAGCATGCAAATAGTCACTTTGCAACATCTCCTCTGTCAAGGCTATACAGTGTATTCATTGTGCAGACATATCAACAACTGCGCCATCAAATAAACGTGTGTCTTTTGTGTTTTCCCGCCTGTTTCTTCTCTGTCCACACCTCTTCTGTTACTCTAATGCTCTCTTTCCTCTCTGTTTGCCAGATGGGGCTGCTATGCGGGCAGGTGTTCAGACAGGAGACAGGATCATCAAGGTATTGTGTTCATCTGCCTCTGTGTCTTTAAACTGCTAACGTCACTGTTTTCCTGTCCAAGGTTGAAACAGAGGCTATAGGCTGCCACCTGCTGGCCAGTCAGTTTACCTGCTTTCTTTATGCTGTACCATACAAATACAAATGTGACGTTGAGTTGTAAATACATTGGATTTATCATGTTTATTCTCATCATAATATAATCTCTGTTTTCCAGGTTAACGGGACCCTTGTTACACATTCTAATCACATAGAGGTGGTGAAGCTTATCAAATGTAAGTTCCTCTGTCTCTGTTCCAGCACATCTTCTCATTTTTAAAACAAATCTTGTAGTGACACTGACACTTTGCTTTGGTTTGTCCACTTTAGCGGGCTCCTATGTGGCCCTCACAGTGTTGGGGCGGCCTCCAGGGCTCGCCCAGATCCCTTTGTCTGAAGCAGAGTCTGAAATGTTGGGTGTTAGTATTTCCTCTCCAAACTCCCCAGCAGCAGAGCGCCCCTACAGTCCTCATGACCGCTTCTCCTCCACTCTCCCATCATGGGTACATCACTTACTTGAATTGCCTTCTTTCAAAGTCTTGCCTCAACAAATTCTTTCTACATCCTCTTTCCTCATGTCTAAGGTCTGCTTGAATGCACCTCACCTGCAGTCTAATGTGCACTTCCTTTATATGATTTTCAACTTCCCTTTTCATTTTTTCCCCACAGGATGAGAATAACAGTGTCTCCAACCAAAAGGTTGACGTGTTGCGAAGGATGCTCTCCAGAGAGACGCAGGAGCTGCAGGTTAGCATAACATTCACTGTCACTTCCTGCCTTCTGTTGTATATAATTAAATCCTGTTAAGGAATGTTCTGTCATTAGCTGTGTTGAAAATAAAATAATGCTGCTTTCATCAGTTTTTATTTAGAACATCACTTAAGGTTGGAGACAGGCAGTGTGTAGGGGAGGAGGCAACAGCTGCTTTTCATTGTGCAATTGTGAAGTGTATAATGACAATACAGCCGAACTTTGAACCCTGATTCTACTTTACAGACAGCACAATACAACTATATCTGATCTTTTTGATATGATTTTGCTGTACAGGCCATGACGGAGGAGTACAGCAGGAATCCCTCCCCCAAACTACTGAAAGACATCCAGGAAGCTAAGAAACACATTCCTCAGCTGCAGGGTCAGCTCTTCAGGGCCACTGGGGCAACACAGGTGAAGCAAACACACACACACACACACACTCACACAACTGACAAACTGCCTCCATGTACTTAAATACACAGTAGGGTATCCAGGGACACTGATGCACCAGCAGCATCCACGCTGTGTTTGCATTATTTTGTGTAGTGCGTTTAGGGATCGCTCCAGACAAACATTAATCCTAATCTTATCAGAGGATTATCCTTTCTCTGTGGGAAGCCACTCTTTTGTGTCTGTGTTACAGCTTATTTTACATACACCACTCACTGAATCAAGTGTGATGCTTGTCAACTTAACAGTCTGCTCTCTCTTTACAAGTTGTATTTAACAAGATTATTCTCCTAAAACACACATGTTTTCATAGTTAATTATTTGTCATCCGTTTAGCCTGTAAGTTTGCTCTTCGTCTAAAACATGTTTAATGTGGAACTTTTTAAATGTTGTTGTTATGTGACTGTTCACATTTAGTAATAAGTCTTGTGTTCACTTGAATCCATAGGAGGCTGTTCCAGGCAATGATGCAGACGATGGTAGCATGTTTGAGACAGACCACACTCCTGCCTTGAAGGGAGACAACAGTACGGACCTGTCCTGGACCAGCTCTCCTGTAAGTTGTTGACTATCAGCACTACTAACCAAGATAATAAAAATTCCCTCTGATCTTCGTATTAAATCTGGTTTAAGACCAAATTTGGTGGCAAAAACACAGGTGTTCCCAAGAGAGCAGTCAGTTCTGGTTGCAGCAGTGCCAGTTGTAAGGGGTTCTGTAGAAAATTGCAGCCTGCTGTGGCGAACAAGTTGAGCCAAACTAAACTTTTGGAGATATGGGGCCCGACGTCACATCGCAGTGGCCAATTAGATATGCTGTCGATCACTATGGCAGCATGAATGACTGACAGCATAGTGGAGTGTAATGTTATGTGTCATGCTCAGTTTGGCATTGTGCACCAGTTAGGGTTAGGTGGATGCCGATGATCATTGTAGCACTGGCATGCTTAACCTACTGTGGCAGAGGCTTGACCGGAGAGCAGAGGCAGAGTAGACTGGGTCAGTAGCTGGGCTTGTTACTTAGCATGACTAAATGCTACAGAGGGAACACAATGGACATTTCTTTGTGTTGCGCTATGTTATACATGTGATCACTCAGATTGGTCTTGTGCCCCAGTCTAAAACACATAGCAATGATCTGCCACACATGCTGGTTGTTTACCATTATTTTTAAACCGTCACTGTGGATAAACAATCTATAGTAAAACCACCATTCTGATAGCATAACAACACTGAAGCCTCGTCTTTCAGCTGATCAGCGGGGGTTCCCAACATGTGATACACATGGACCATGGAGTCACAATGCCACAAAAACCTGTGGCATTTTGCTGCACAGATTTGATCTGAATGTACCCTCAGCCTTGATTCAAAGACTAGATAAGCTTTAGGGAAGGACATTCATGGCTAAATCATGCTAAATTAGATTAATCTTAATAAGACCTGCTTAACTTTGACTGCTTCAGATCAGGACAACACCACTGCATAACAATAAGTGTAGGTATTGATTCTGTATCCCATTTTCTGGTCTCGCATGATAACTAGTTGAATGGATTACTTGGTACCTGTAGTTTTTGATAATTATTTTTCAAAGTTGAGTGTGAAAATGTTCTGCTTCATGTCAACTCCAGATATCACGTGGATTTGGGCCTGGATTACCAGAGAGTCTCTGCCAGAGAGAGTCATCCTGCCCCAGCCCAAAGAGCACACCCAGGAACAGCTTCAATTCCTGCCACTCTCCTGAGGCAGAGGACGCCACTGACCTGGTAGTTATACTCTTTGGCCATGTGCAAATTTTGATCAAGAAATGTACTGATTTGCTCCGTCTCCTGAAGCAAAGGTTTGGATTTTAAAAGTGTGTTTATAGATAAATATTGAATGTTTTTAGATGTTATGTGAATAATCTATGTCAGTGCAAGTATACGTACAGTGTGTATTAAAATGTCCAAATGGAGAATTTCTTCGTGAGACACAATTACCACCATCTTTTCTCCAGGACTCTCTGTCCCCTACCACAGTCAGCAGTCCCTCCTCCTCCCGCCTCGTCTCGCAAATCATTGGTGCTGAGGACGACTATTTTGATTCAGACCAGGAGCAGGTATTTTAACACAGGCAACCTTCTTGACCAAATCATACACATCTTCTTCTAGTAATCATACACATTTCATTGTAAGCATTGTCGGCAAACACCACAAGATGATAAAGTTGTTCTTCTGATTGTGTTTCAGACTAACGGCCAGTGTAACAGCTTTAACAGCATCGAGCAGCTCAAGTCTCGCCCCGCCCACCTCGCAGCCTTCCTTCACCATGTCATCTCTCAGTTTGACCCTGCTCCTGTGGTAAAACCCTCATCCTGCACACCTTGTTCAAAACTTTTAAGCAATAAGTTCCAGTTTTCATGCAGCCTGGCAGAAACTATTGCTAACTAGTATTCCATCTTATGTCCTCAGCTGTGCTACCTCTATGCTGACTTCTTCAAGCAGACCAACTCCAAAGAGACCAGGCGGGTGTTCATGGACCTCCACACCTTTTTCATAGACCGAGGAGCAGTAAGTACAGTTGTTGTTCCCTACAATGTAATATGGGCAACACTACAGGTCAGGCTGATCTAATGTTCTTCTGTCGTCTGTCACAGAATGTGTACAGTACATCGCTGATTAGATTTTGACCAATAATTGGTAATCGCTAAGTAGACCAAGGAAAGCCCCAACATCTCTTCTTTATCTTTAAACCTTGTATATGAATCTGAAACAGTTTTGACTTAACATGGAACTATCTACATGACCAAAACATTTTCTCAGTCAACTACAAATTGCCTAAGACAGCCACTTTATAGGTTAGAGTAAGGTTATGTAGTGGGCTAGTCCATCGTTCGCCATGTGACTCGTGGTGCCTTGATTTTGTAGAATCCACTTTATTCATTAATTATTTTTTTCCTGCTCATTTGTTGACAAAGTATGACACTCACTCTTTTATTTTTAGAATCTGAAAGTTCCTGTTCCTGAATCCATCTCTGCTGACCTCGGTAAGTATTTAATGCTGTGCTGTCATTTTGGAAAGGTGAACATTTTTTTGTTAGTGTCGCCTTTTGTACTTCTGTTTGCTCCGACGGCCATCCTCATTAAACAGTCCATGTAACATGTACTCAACCATGCAGGCTACCAATTAAGGTATTAAGAAATCAAACGCTCTGCTGGTTTGGAAAGTATTGCTTAACCGTAACAGTGCATATTTAGTGTTCACTTGCCATAATCGCTTTAGAGTCATACAGTATGTGAGTATTTGTGTGTGTACATGTGTTTGCAGACCGGCGGCGGACAGAACTGATCCCAGAGGATATAAACAGACAGCATGTTCAAACACTGCAGGACTCTCTGCTCCCTGACATTCAGAAGAATCTTGAGGATTTCAGGTAAATTTTTCAATCAGACATTTTGTTTTCTTTGGTCTTGCAAATTAAGATTTATTGCAGAACAATATCTTTTTGTATAACCAAAGTATCTCACTTATTACACTGATTCTGATTCTGATTCTGCTGGTATATGTTTGTACCTCTAGGCAGAAGCGCAGTATGGGGCTGACAGTGGCTGAAGTAGAGTTGGCCAGACTGGACCAAGAGAGAATCAGAGACCGTGTCACTCAGGAGCGAGAGCGCTCATATGCTGAAAATATCATCACCAAGATAGAGGATATCCTGTAAGTAGCACATTCCACAAACATGCTGCTTGGATGCACAAATACTCATGATCTTATGTCTCTTATCATTATTAGCCACTCAGATGTTTATTTCTTCTTTTTGTTGTTTTATAGGTTAACTACTCAGACCACAGAGGAAGAGAAATGGTAAGTGAACTAAAATTGTGGATCATTTGGTTAATTGATATGAGTATTTCTCAAATCACACAAGAGGAGTTCATTTAGGGCTTTAAGGGCTCTCATGGCCTCTTGAACCATCTGTCTTCATAGAGTTTACAGGCTCTAATGTGTCTCATAGTAATCTAAAACAATTACTGTGCCACAGATTATTTAATTAGAGTTTAGGACTCTTTTAAAATAACTACGACAGAAATCTTGATTTTAAATTAATAACATCTGTTGGTGGTTGTCATTTTTGATCTTCAAATGATAGTCTTTGACGTTTTGTCTAGAACAGCATATTGGTGTCATCCAAACCCCACTCTACATTTTCCACAGTTAAGGCATGAAGCGCTCAGGCAGTTTCTTAAAGATAACATCTAATTTATGCAGTATGTTTATATTCAATAATTCAAACGTGTGACTGATTGAAACAGCCTTGTTTGAAATGCCATATGGTCACAGCGCACTGCAGATGGTTTGAGGAGAAACTGTACGAGAAAGACTGGTGCGACATATGGTACAAGACACAATATGGACACTTGTTCTCTTCAGTTTTTAGCTATGTGTTGTTTGTTTGTCACAAATCAGAAAAGGGTGACCAAAGTCTTACTGTTGTTTTCCTTTAGCACTACAATGCAGTATGTCATATATACATACATGAAGCACCTTGGAGTGAGGGTCAAGGAACCTCGCAGTCTGGAGTCCAAACGGGTCAGGATCAACTTTCTCCCCAAGATCAAGGTACATAAAGCTAATCTTTACACCTTGACTCTCTCTCTCCCCCTCTTCTTCTCCCCCTTCCCCTCTCTCCCTCTCCCTCTCTCTCTCTCTCTCTCTTTCTCTCTATCATCTACCTGATACTTGTCATATATTTTTTAAAAATCAGAAAAGCATCAAGACAGAAAAGGAGGGAGAAGAGAAGGTCAAGAAACCCAGATTTCCGAGCATCCTTGGACCTCAGCGTCGGCCCAGCCGCATCGAAGCAGCGTCAGGTGTGACAGGACTTTAGTATAAACCATAATTATGATACTTCTGCTAAGTAAGGCTTCCACTAACAAGTATTTTCATTGACAGTATTTTTTTTTACCCAAAGCTAACCCTAAAAAGTCTTGTTTTGTTCACATTCCAGATATATTGAGTATTCTGTCACAGAGGAAAAAAGAAACCAAATGTATTTTGTGGAATGAAAAAAATGACATTTTTTTTTTACTCTCTGAAATCAATAAATTGAGTGACATACGTTTAACTAATAATTTAAACTAATAATTCAATAATTGTAGCTCTACTGCTGAAGCTTTTTCATATTTTGACTCTTTCTCTGTGTGTATTCAGTTGGTAAAGCCTTGGATGGCCGCCCCCGGCCTCAAAAACAGTTGTCTCAGCCCACACTGGGAGCAAGCGAGCACATGGAAGCTGGTCGTCTAAGAGGCAGCCAATCGAGTGAGGGCTCTGAACTCGTACACTCCACGTCTGTCAACACCTCGTCTCCAAACAGCGCCACCCTTAGCTCCGACACTAGCCGAGACACTGATATGGGTGAGTTACTGAACAACTGAATCAAACACATTGGTAGAAGAAGACAGCGGTGGAGGAAGTGCTGGTTTCTAACTTTTTACTTTTTGTCTTTCAGGTGGGACTCCGACCTCAGGCCCCTCCAGGCTGAGCGACGGCCTTCAGTCTGACCCTCTGGATGGGTTGCCGTACCCTGCTACGCACTTTGACCTTTACAGCCTGGACCAGCTGCAGGAGGATGACAGAGAAAGCGACAGGTATGTCAACAATCACATTTGCAGTTGTGCCTCTATACACAGAGATGATTGATTTTTATTTAACGTTGATTATTCTGTCCAATATTTCATCTAGAGCCCACGAGGGAACACCAAAGGCCATTAGAAGGTGAGAATACCTGTTTATGTTGACTTCTCTAACATGTATGCATCTGATAATAGGTAGTGCTGATAATTTTATCAGACAGATGAAAAGTTAACTTTCTGTCTCGCCCCAGGCTTGAAGGACTGTGTCCTGCTGATGTGCAGAGCGAGGACGACCAGGGAACAGACTCTGAGCATGACCCCCCGTACTGGCAGCAGCTAGTGGGGCGAGAGGTCCTAGCAGGTCTCCGGCCTCAGGAAATCAAGAGACAGGAAGTTATCAATGGTGAGGACATGGCTTCCCACACAATATGTTAAAGCCAGATCTATTTTCAGATAATTCCCTTTCGATGTGCTTAAAAACACTATTGTGCTAGATAATGATACGATATGCATCAGCAGCAAGCTGCTGTCAAATGTAAATCACGCTGAGCCGTGAATTGTCTGCCATCTTGAGTTAACATCTTGCGTTTGTGTCTGTAGAGCTGTTTTACACAGAGCGTGCACACGTCCGGATGCTCAGAGTTTTGGACCATGTTTTCTACCAGAAGCTCTCCAAAGAGGCCATCCTGCCTCCTGCTGACATCAAGAACATTTTCACCAATCTGGAGGAGATTCTTCAGCTGCATGGTACACACATACATCCATCAGAACTTCTTATCTATGCATGTCTGCTCTTGAACCTTTAACATGCAGTTAAAAAAAACTCTGAAGGAAGCCAGTAAGAATTAAAGATGCAAGTAAAACTAAACTACAACACAATGATAAAACATAGAGAGCATTCTTAGTTTCATGTTGTGTTCCTTGTCTTTGTTATCTTAGATAACACACACTCACACACACACACGTTGACGGTCCATTGGTGCTTCTTCTTTGTATTACAGCTTCAATACTGGAGCAAATGGCAGCCGTTCGGAAGAGAAATGAGTCTTCAGTAATTGATCAGATAGGAGACGACTTGCTATCCTGGGTGAGTACAATTCTCAGGCTGAAATTGTATATCCTCTTTCAAACATTTTCTGATATTGAATACATTTCAAGATGACTGATGGCATGAAAAGAAATAGCTAAGAAATTGAACTGTTGCCTGAAATTCCTTTAAAGTGAGGGAAAAATTGTTGCTGTTGGTGTTTTTCAGGTTCAGTTCTGTTTATTTAGACACTGTAATTGAATGTGATAATGGTTTTGTACAGAGAGAAGGGTTTCTTTCACACTTGACATTAAATCTTTACATCCTACACCAAAATCCTGAGGTTATAGAAAGTGTTAAAGGTTTGGCAAATGCTTAACCGTTTTGTTTTTTTAATGTTAGAAATGAGCTCAAATTTGACTAGACCATGAAAATCATCATCATCTTGTGTTTGATCGACACCAAACCAAAAATCTTTAAGATTTGAAATTAAATAGTCCCATTGTCTCTTTGTTTTTGAGTTTGAACGTTTTTGGTGAAGTTCTTCAAAAGTGCTTGAATTCTGCTCATACAAAGCTTAAACATGACACAAAGGAACAACTCCATCCTCCTCAGTAACAAGAATTGTAATCACAGTGGAAGCAAGTGAAACAGAGCATGTTTCTGTAAATGGTTATGTCAGACAGTGCCCTAGATTTGGCTGACATCTCTGCATCTCTATATCATGTGTGATACATTGGATGAGAGGTCACCACATATCAGCTGGCAGCCTTGTCTAAGGGGGATAAGTGGGGTAAACAGTCCCCTGAGGGTCGGACTGATCGATCTAGTCTACGTTCAAACTTAAGCCGTCTCTGCTGCTGCGAGGACTTAAGCCTGGCCCCCTTCTGGGAGTTTCTGCTCATTGTAATGGTTAAATACTAGACATTTCCATGGCAACTACCCCTGACCCAGATCGAATGAGTGACTGATCACCGTCTCTGTCCTGTCTTGGTTGGGTGGTTACAGTTCAGTGGTGGAGAGGAGAAGATCAAGCAGGCAGTGGGGACATTCTGCAGTAACCAGCCATTTGCTCTGGAGATCATCAAGACCAAGCAGAAGAAAGACTCGCGGTTTACCTCGTTCATCCAGGTACTGACATCATGCTCACATATTGCAGAAAACTGTTCTACAGAGACAATGTTTGAGGGGAAATTACTGAATGGATGCATCATAAAGAAGATGCAACCCAAGTTGCATTTAGTCACCTGATGCATACTTCTTGAAATATGTGCTTATGCTATGATTTTATTTATCGCTTTGCAGGAGGCCGAGAGTAACAGACTGTGTCGCCGACTGCAGCTTAAAGACATCATTCCTGTGGAAATGCAGCGGCTTACCAAGTACCCCCTGCTACTAGAGAACATCTCCAAGTACACAGGTGCTGTAGTGTTTTCTTACCAATCAGAGTTCCTTCATGACAGTTTGCAGTAATTTGTTCATGTTCTAATCAGCTTATGTGCACAACATTGTTATAGTGCAAAAATGACTTCACATACTAACCATGTGCATGGCCTTGCACATAATAATGATTCAAATCAAGATGATTGAATGATCCAAAAATGTGGCTTGTAGATATTAGTTTTCTTGAATGATGATAAAATATAGCTGCAACCAATGATCATTTTCATTTTCAATATTTCTACTCATTATATTCTTAATTAATCCATTAATCTTTTGTCCTAAAAGGCCAGTAAGTACAGAACATTTCCATTACAAGTTCCCAGGGTCTCAGAGCAGTGAATTATGGGGATTTTTGCTCTAAAGAAAGTATTTGATTAATGATCAAATTTGTTGAAGATACATTTTCTCCCAATGGACTAATTGCAGCTTAATTAACTAATTTGATAGACACAAGCAGGGCATCTGCAGGTGTGTCTTTTTGCTTTATACTTAAACTCACCTGACCTCAGTTTACAGACACAAATGTAAACATATGGCTTTGAAGTTCATCTAAAACTCATGTTAGCTCCTGTAAACTGCTATTCCTTTTATCAAGAGCTCTTTCTGTTTATGGGCCTTGTTAAAAAAAGTTACATAGTGCACCTTTAATGCTGTCAACATGAAGGAGCAGCAACAGAGCAGGTTTATGCAGTCATAAAAAACACTTCCGGTCAATGATTCCTCTCCGGAAGCCTTACACAGACATCGCAGTCTGTTCCACTCTGTCCCACACAAATATTTCAACCACTGACTCCAATCACAGACAGCCACTGTGATCTGCTTTTAAAAATGACAGCATCAAACCACCATTACATTTATTCTCTTTCCTGACAGTTTGTTGTATATCTGGTCAGACTGGTTGTCGCTATCAACTTAAAAAACAAATTAATTATTATTCTAAGTTTGGCCTGCTCTGGTGCCACTCCTCCATGCACAACTTTCATTAGTAGAGGTCAGTTATTGTATTCAGCTTCTCACTCCTGAGATCCTCAAATCAATAGTATCCTATGAGGCAATTAATTCAGTATGGGCGTTAATTTACTCATGTAGCTGTTAACCATGGCAACATGTATTGCAGGAATAATAACTAGTTTGCATTTTATAATCTGCATGTAAAAGAAAAAAAAACAACACAATAGATAAAAATGCAAATCAACGGTAGAGGTAGAAGGAAGTGGATAAAAATGAAGCAAATGAAGTCTTTAGCAAGGTGCCAAGCATTAGTGAATTACAGAGACAAATGGAGAGATTATCATTTTAATGGTCCTCGAGCGGTCATGCACATTTTGGGAAATGTCTCACCCATTATTTGGTCCATCATTTTAGTCTTGGCTGGGGTTTCGGCCTCACACAGAGACAACGCGCTAACGATAAAGTATAACCAGCTATTATGGGCTCATAATGCCCCCCTGATTTATCATAATTTTTGAGAACGATGGTGTGTTAATGGACAGTGGAAATATCAATTTCCTGGACAGCCCCCCCCCCCCCCCCCAAGAAATGAGGAGGCCTCACTTCTTATTCGATGTCATAATATCTTTCAGAGAACGCAGCGGAGAAGGACAAAGTGAAGCAGGCGGCAGACTGCTGTAGAAAGATCCTCAATCACGTCAACCAGGCTGTGAAGGAATCTGAGAACAAGCAGGTGCGATGTTTTTTAAAATCTTCTTTCCATTTCATGCACTCTCAGAGACTTTTTTTCTCATTCTCATCCTAAGTCCTGTCCTACTCCTCCACAATTTTATTATTTCTCTACCTCCTTTGCTCCCCAGGCAGTGGCTTGTTTTTTTTTTAAAGTGCGCTCACTTATCCCCACTTCACTGTCTCTGCTTCTCTCCATCTTTCCTCTAGAGGCTGGAGGACTATCAGAGAAGATTGGACCTCTCCTCTTTAAAGCAGACAGACAACCCTATGATCCTGGAGCTAAAGGTGAGACTTCTACACAACCCTTTTAGCTTCAGTGAAATCACACCTACTTGTTGAACGCCCACATGCGCTGTTGGAGATAACTGCTTGGTAGACAGGTAGTGCTGCGTGGAAAGTACTTGAGAAAATGTATTTCCGTCTTCTACCTCCATTAGAACTTGGATCTGACCAAAAGAACAATGGTGCACGAGGGACCGCTGTCATGGAAAGTCAACAAGGACAAAACTATTGGTTTGTATTTAGCACATCATAAAAGAAAATATTGTTATCGAGCTTTGACATTGCTTCCAAAACAGTAAATATAACTATCATCGCTGTCTCTTTTCAGAGCTGTACACACTCCTCCTGGAGGACATTCTCGTTCTGCTACAGAAACAAGATGAGCGTCTGATACTCAAGTGTCACAGTAAAAACCTGGCAGGCACGGCGGATACCAAACATATCTTCAGCCCCATCATCAAACTCAACACGGTGCTGGTGCGCTCCGTGGCCACAGGTCAGTTAACACCTCATCGCCAAATCTGTTTTTCTGCTCTCCCGTTTACAAACAAGGCTGAATAATTAGTTGATAAAGCCGGACTGGATCAGATCATCCAAACGGAAGTGTCAGGTTACAGAATTGTCGTTAATCTCACCCTGAACGTTCTCCCCTGCCAGACAACAAGTCCTTCTTCGTCCTATCCATGTCGGACAACGGAGCCCAGATCTACGAGCTGATGGCACCCACGGTCTCAGATCAGAGAACGTGAGCCCCTTAACTCCTGATTGATGACAAACATTTTTATTGCCCCCATTGTTAAATGTGTAAAGGTGATAACTCTTTCGTTTTTTTTTTTCCTTCACAAGGTGGCAGCGTCTAATCACCCAGAGAGCTGATGCCATGAAAGTCAAACCTCACAGCGTCATACCATTACCTCAGACTGAGTATGTTACTCCATCGTATTTATAATATAATCGAATCCACTGTTTCTTCAATTTCATTGAGATAACATGCTGCTTGTGTTTCAGTGGGGAGAGAGATGGTGTGGAGATCATTACAGCAGGTGTTTCCAGGCTGAGTAGAGACCCAGATCGCACATCCATCGGCAGTACCCAGTCCACAGGTACCTGGAGCCACTCACATCTCCACTTTTTCTTCCGAATTAATTCAGATATTCTCTTGTATTTAATTGTAGTGTGGATAATTCTCCTCTGATTATACCTCCTTAGATAAAGAAAGCAGTCCAGCCACTACAACTGTGATGCAGAGCTCTCTACCTGGTAATAATCCATTCGAGGGGGTAAAGGCGGAGGAGGAGGAGGAAGAGGAAGGTTTCGTGGACCCAGAGCTTGCTTACCCAGTGGCTGAAGATGGCAAAGAAGGAGACTCGTTTAACATGTTTCCCTCGAGAGCAGATGAAGCACTGAAAACATGTAAGCACACGGAGCTGATGACTCAAAAATCGAGCGTGACGCATGCAGTGTATTAAGCAGCTGTACTGAGATAATCATTAACCTCTCACCTGTCCCTCAGTGGCAGCATTAAAGCAGGTGTTGGTGACCCAGCTGATGTCCCAGGAGGCTGCAGAGCAAACCAAACGCTCCACGGGGGCTCGCCTCCTCAGGACCACCTCTCTGCGGACCCCCGTAGACAGCCGCGCACGGGTGATGGTCCACAATGGCTCAGAGAAGAACAGCTCCCAGACAGAGGACCCGACTCAGGACCTGGGCTCAGGGGACACAGGCTTCTTTGATTCTCCTGAAGATTATGGTGAGCCGCGTCAGATTGAACAAAATGATTTGGTATTACAGAAATCAATTACATTGTTGGAAGAGATTGTGCTTACAGTTAAATGTATGTGCTCAGTGATCTTTATCTCCCTCTCTGATCCCGATGTTATGAGAACTAAACGGCTCCTTTTAATTCTTTCAGCGGGATATTTAGTCCTAGAGGGTTACGGCGGCCCGGGGGAGAGCAGCACAGATGACGACATCTTGGCGTCGACCACAGGCAAGCAGCTGCGCGCCTCGCAAGGCTGCGCCGCTGACTCTGGCATCAACTTGAGGTTCTCTTCTGCGTCACAGGCCGGCAGCCTCTCTTCTTTTAGCAGACAGGTCTTGTCTCACCTTCGGAACCTTCAGGCCAACCTCAACTATCTGAAGGTGATTAACAGTCAGGAGCCCACCAGCACATACCTATAAAAGTTCCATATTTATACACATTGGATCATTTTTATTGCCTGATCTAATGGTGGGTCGTTCGTTTCTCTTACAGGAGGTTGAGGCCAAGTACAATAATCTAATACGCCAAAGGCCAGAGAGGCCACCAGCAGCAGACGCGGATGGAAACAAAGGTATCTCAATTAATGTTTGGTGTCAACATATGAAATGCTACATATTAATACATGAATCACTTCGTGTGTCTGGCTTTTTCGGTTCCCTCACCTCCATTTTTCTTCCCCACAGATAAGAGATAGTGGAAGTCCATGCCGCAGCCTTTGGCTCTGGTCCCAAAGAGGAAGTACCGACTCAGTAGTCTGTTCCTACTTCTTGTGTCCTGGACTTTCTGGACATTCTATAAGCTTGTCCTCTCACTGCTGAGCCCCCTCTTCTTATTTTCCATCACCGTCACCCGCAGTTGCCACAGAGAATAAAAGACTTGAGTGTGAGCGGAAACGTTTGAAGGGTGGAGTCATCTTTGTTGATGCTGCGCCCCCCCACCCCCACCTCTCCATCAGCACAAGGCAATCAGCAAGGTGGGATTGCCCCCCTGAAACCTCACCCCTCTACCACCTAACACCTATCTCCCCTCCCCCTGGAGCTCCCTGCAAGAAAGAGAACTTATACCAAAATGTACAAAGATGTGTGTTTAGAATATATATATATGAAACACAAAACAAGAAAAGGAAAATTTTAAGATAATGTATTAAGATTTTTTTTATCCCAAGATGTATTTATTTTCTTTCCTTTCATTTTTTTTTTTAAGTGTTTCCCCACATTGCTTGCATGCTTAATGGCCATGGTGTTACCTTTTTGGCTGCTTCTCCTGCTTCAGTCACACGGGGTTAGTGTGAGTGTTGAGTGCACGCTAGCATACGAGCACGCTAGCCTTAGCGTACCCTGATGAAATGGCAGGAATATATTCAGACTGATAGAGGCCAGAGTTGCACTGGTGATGGATAGATCCCATTGTGTTAAAAAAACTCATACATTGTGTTAAAGTCTAGAATTTCAGATGAATTCTAGGTGTGGTGTTAACTAGAATGAAGAGTCCGAAGGCTCTGATCTGGTCCTGTTGCATTTCTGTGATGCCTCCTTCCTCCTCTTCCTCCCCCCCGCCACCGTGAGGGGTACTTTGCCTCTCGTAAGCTCCTCTTCTCCTCTGTGTGTGACTCTTCCCCGCTTCTTTTCCCTGTGAACACTTATGGGTGTCATCCTTTTCCCTTTTCCTCACAGCCCACAGTGGCTGTCATGCTTATTTATCCCCTCTCATATTCTATATGTCATGCTTCCTCATCTAGATCTTGCCCCATTCTTTCCTCCCCCCTCCCCTACACGGAGCGGTCATGCTCTTTCTGTATCCGCTCCTGACAGAACTGCTGCTTTTTCCTGCTAACGTTGCCGATGCTGATCCAACTGCCTGATATGATAATTATGTCATGAAGTTCAGTAATACTGTACAATGATCAAGTTGGAAGGTTATGCATAACTTTAATAAATAAATGGTGCCATGCCACATTCAAAAAGGAAAAAAAAAAAAAAAAAAAAAAAAAACTTGTCTGCGTGTTTTCTTTTATGTACTGGTAGTTTTGATGTGACATTGACCACACTGTAATGCCACCACGATGATAGTCCGTAAAACAATTCACTTGTACGGCACTTATAGAATGACAGTTTCAGTAATGGTGAAATGATTGAAGACCATTTTTTCACTTAAACCTTGATGAGAAAAATCAAGGACGCCCGAGCATTAGTCAAGATGGATCGACTGAGTGTCTTTATTAAAAAAAAAAACCTTATCCTTGAATTTCTTACACACCCCGGTGGTAGAAAGACTGTTTTATCAAAATGACAAGTAAATGTTCAGTTATGCTATTAATCTATGAACATCAAAGGACCAAGACATCATGTCTTAACTGTAGGTTACTCACCCCCATTTTTTTCTTCTCTTCATTGAATTATAGTTCCTGCTGAGGAGAATCAATGATCTGTAAATCTGAACCTACAGGTCCCATGATATATCTGTACTGTATCAGCTGACCCCTTTGTATCAGATATAGGACATTTTTCAGATGTCAGATGATGATTAGCTGTCACCTCCATTCATCTTCTCGTAAGACCGTTCGTTGCTGTGATTCCCCATGTTCCAGGGAATCTAATGCCTCCTCGTATCACCGCGTTTCACGACTCATAGCTTTTACCTTTTGGATAAAAATGGCTAAATCACCAATCACTTGACTGAATGTTTTATTACCTCTGCCAAAGAGGTCATGTTTATCTAAGGTGTCAGTTTGTCTGTCGGTTTGTCAGCAGGATTACAGAGAAATTCCTGTGAAATTTGGATGAAGGATGAGCCTTGGCCCAGAGTAGACCCCATTAACTTTTGGTGTGGATCCAGGATTTTGTTCCCCCCACTTTCTACATTTTAGTTAATTTCTCAGGGAACAACGCATGGATCTGTTTTTTGTTTTTTTTTCTTTTAATTATTAACATCATTTTTAAATCAGGCACATTTAGGTGGTGTGTATCTATCAATGAGCACCATTCGATGCAAATCTAGATTTGCTGATTTTAAATTATGGATAAGCGGTGATTCGGCTTGTTTAAATTTAAGGGCAGAGGTGTGTGCTCTACTGATTAGCAGTATGGCAATTAGTAGAGTGCACACCTCTGCCCAAACCTGCAATCAAGGATTTGGGAGCAGCTGGAAACAATCTGAGAACTCAATGGAAAACCAACGCGACATCCATGTTAGCAATCAGTTGCCCATCTCCACACCCACCAGACGCCGAACAACATCATCATTCATCTGGAGTCATGTTTCTATAGAGCCCTGGCCAATGTAAGTCCAATATTCACTCTCCTGCTAAGCGCTCCACTTTGTTTACCCACTGTTTACCCACTTACTAGCCAGCCAGTTAGCTGTGAGTTGCTTGCTTTCTCTGCTGAAAACAGCTGGCCACTGCAGTAGAAAACATCACTATGAAAGAAAGTATCAATGTAAAATGAAGTCAGTAAGCAGATGATTACTAAGTTTTATGTTGAAGGTTTGTGTGCGCTGCTGCAGCTGATGTTTCTTCAGCACTTGTCCTTGTTCTCTAAAGACAACTGAGGTAAAAACGTTCTATCTATGGGTGGTTAGATAACGACTGGACTTCCAGTTTTGGCTGAACGTATGCTGTAAAAGTAAAATGCAAGTCTTTTTGGACGAGATTGCTTTTTGAGTATATAGCGAAGGGATGGTGGTCTTTAGAGGGTAGGCCTACTGTGTGAGTGGACAAACTACAGTAGCTCTTTAATAGTGTGCAGGAGAAAGTCATGTAGTCCTCTTGTGACACAGCTGGCAGGAGTTCAGTATATTGTTCATAGATACAGAAGGGCCTGAACTTTGGACTTTAGAAAGATGACCATGTGCTGTGAGGAGGCTCACCGGTGAAGTGAATGACACGTGAAACTTTGAGCGTGTTATCGCCCCCGAAGCCTTTTTTAAATTTATACCACAGGGGTTGAAAACACGGAACCAGTCAGACATTTTGGAGCCTTTTAATTTGATCCCCTTTAGCCCGACGTCAAGAAACTTCCTTTTGACCTTAACAGAATGAAACACTTCATGTGGACATCTGGCAGCACTAAATGTCAGGAGGGCGAGTGTGTTTTTTTTTTTTTTTGTTTTAAAGGAGCCATGGGAGAGGTTTTGATCCAAGGGGCACCGGAGGACATGACGGTGATTACCAGCAGGTGGCAAACTTTCACCATTAAAGCAATCAAGTGGAGAAGACCCACCCTGAAACCTGCAGTGACATCAGAGTTTTAAATAACCCAGGGTGCATATTGATTTTTTTCCAGATACATTTGACTCTAGCCTCTGACAAATAAATGACTAAGACTTGCGATGATGAAGAATAACATCTGATTCACCTCTTAAATGAGACAAAGCTGTGGTCAGAAGGACCTAACAGAGGACTGCGAAGCCTTTTAGCTGAGACTTTGTCTGTCAGTAGTGGTTATGCCCCAGAGCAGTTTTTGCGTGGTGTGTCTGAGATTAAAGCGGGAGGATGCCTCACAGTCTTGAATGACATGTTCCCTCTTTCCTCTCCCTCCGTCACCCTGGCATGCTGCAGTGAAACAGAGAGAGGAGAGGGATAAGGAGGGAGAGGAGAGGAGAGGAGACTGTATGAGGAGACAATGACAAGCCAGACAAGGTATGAATGAATGGTGGGTGGGGGGGGGGGTTGGAGAGAGTGGTTAAAAAAAGAATGAATTAAGAGTGAGCAGAAAGAAAGCAAGCGAAGGGATGGAGTGTGATAAAGACACAGGGAGAGAAGGATGAAGAGAGGGGACGGTAATTGATTGTCTCGTCTCTCCACATGCACCTGTCACTGAGCTAATTGGAGTGGCGAAGACAAAGAGGAGAGAGGTGTCAGTCACATCAGAGCCTTTTTCCAGGAGGGCAGTTCATGTCAAGCTCCGATGAGACGAGCCCCCCCCCTTTTTCTTTTTTCTTCTCCTCCTTCCTCTCCCTCGGCTACGCAGCGGCGCTGCTGTGAGTCAGACAGGAAAGTAAAGCTCCATTCCTTTTTCACTGGAATTAAAAAAGAAAAATTAAAAATTGGTGCCGTGTATGACCAAAAGGCAAAAAAAAAAAAAAAGACTTGTTGTTTTTCTTCTTTTTGCTTTTTTTTAATCTTCACCAACCAGCCCTTTTCAAGTCATGTCATCCTTTTTAAATATAGTGTTAAAAAAAACTGATTTGCATGAATCTTTTTTTGGGGGGGAGCATTTTTTTCCAGGGCTGGGAAAAAAATCAGGTTGAGCGATTTGATATGTTTACCTTGATGCCGCGCACTGTAAGAAAAAAAAAACAAAAAAACAAAACTGTGGCATAGGTTTTTTTTTTTTTTTTTTGGTCTCTGCCATGGGGCTTAATTCGGAGATAAGGATGCTTGACTAAATAACTCACCTGTGGCGGGAAACAGAGAACCAGCAGGATATTGTGACCTTTTACATTCATTACCCCAAACAGTAGTTCTAATATACACACACACACACAAACACTCTCACACATACACATATATAAGCATGTTCCTGTCTATAGAAAAAAATTTACTTTTCTCATCAATATGCTAATGCCTCTACAAGTGCATCTATTACCATTCTGATGTTTCAGGTCTTTATATATTCATGCGACCAGCTTGTCCGTCTGCAGCTGCCCGCTCATCTTGTATCGCCGTATGAAATTGAATCCAACTCCATTGTCGCTGCACGACTGGCGTTGTCACACAGCAGAAAGTATTCAGCCAACGCTAAAAACTCCAACCATGCACAGAATGGGGCCCATCGTTCTCCATTCTGCACTCCTCCTTCTTTACCGGTTGGGTGGAGTGCTATTCAACTGTGTTTGCTGTGGGATGCACCCACGCAGCATCCTGAGCTCCTGTGTTTGTTTTGTTTTTTTTGTTTGTTTGGTTTTGTTTTTTTAAACCAGTACATGGTCAATCACCAGTGTGATCAGTAAGACCGAGTGAGGTCAAACTTGGGATCAGTCGAAGAAATAATTGGTCGTACCCTCCGATACCTCTGCACAGCTTTTTCTAGCAGAGGCACGGCAGGGTTGTTTTTCCTTCTGCAATAAATCACTGTCTAGTTGCACGGTGCTCATCACAGACTATTATATTTTCAAACTGTGGAGGAAAACTAAATAAAGGAGAAAATAAAGTGGACTGCTCCAAAAAAAGACAAAAAAAATTGGATTCAAGTAATTCGGCTCTCCAGATGGTGATTTATGGCCGTGGTTAATTCTTTTTTTTTTTTTTTGGGGGGGGGGGGGTGAGTGTGACTGCTTGTCAAACTAGAAAAAAAATGTTTTTCTCTCCCTTCTGTACGCTTTAAATTTTTTTTCTTTTTATTTTGAATATTTCTATTATATCAACATTTTGTAGAAGGTTGGGCCTCCCACAAGACAAATCCCAGGCCTGTAACACTGCAATTCCACCAGATAGGTGTACACTCGGTATGGCTCTGATCTGGTTTTGCTCCGCCGTGCAGCAACTACCACCGAGTCTGCCACGTCGCTGTATGGTCGACAGCTGGCGTAGCGAGACCGAGGTGTTCCAACGATAATCGCATGATCACTTGCGACCGCAGTTATAGGTATGGGTTGCAAAAACAACACAAGGTGTTCCTGGCCGAAGGATTAGCAGAAGAGCTTGTGTTTGTCTCTTTTTTGAGATTTGTATGCTGGTGTCAACATGGAGTGTTTAATTTTGAAAAGTAACCGGATGTTATATTGTTGTTTTGGTGCATGACTTTCTGTCTGCTCGGTGCTAAATTCAGCTAAACTGCTGCATTGGTGGAAATCCAGAGTAACAGTTTGTCAGACGTAACAAAGGTGCTGACTACAAACAAAACTCAACAACCCAAGTTACATATTACAGAAGTGATGGGGAAGTGGAGTGGCTGCGACAAACAGAGATACCATTCACCCAGTTACAAGACACTGGACCATCAAAATGACTTTGAAGCTGTTAATCTGAGGTTGAAAAGTACAAATGTTAATAAGCCCTTGAAATAATAATAATTTAATATCTTTGGGCTCTTATATATGAATGTCTTAAAAGCTTAAAAGCACTTTGTGAATGCTAGGACTCGGTCACTCAGAGCAAAACCTTAGCACATCTGTGGAATAACAGGTGCATAACAGAAGATGAAGGGTGGTGACAATGTTGAGTGACAACGTTGTACCTCTATCACTATTGCGACACTATCACAGAGAGAAATTTGATACATAATCATCAGTCACGCGGATGTAATTACTCAGTTCATCGATGTATTGCACAGCTCAGTCTGAAACCTGTTTTCAATCCGGCTGTATGTCAAATGCATGTCATACTCAGTGAAGGACATCTGATGGGCTGTCGTAACATGGTCACCTCAATTGTAACCTGTCTCCCAAATGGGAACCCCTGACCTTACGGGATTGATTTCCATGCCGCGCTTCTCCCCCCGCCATCGAGTGGACGCCAATATGGATGGATTGGACTGAAGATCAATGCGCTCTCCACACTCTTGATTAATCCATAGCCTCTCCGGAGTAATCACTGTCCCAAGCACAACAATGAGCCGTGGCGAGACGTGGATAGGACGTGCTAAGCCAATGCCGAGAGATGAATGAACTGACTCCTTCGAATGGGAGGAATATGCAAAAATATGTGCAGCTGAAAGAGCACAGAGTCATGTCTGCCAGTCCACAGAGAGGACACCTGAACCCTTTCAGAGGCTGCTGCTGCTGTGGGACACATGATAATCAACCTGTCCAATAATAAGTAGGCACCTGTGGCGTGGCGTGGCTTGGCTTTGGCATTAACCCTGTCTAATTACCACACCTCACTTTGATGGAGTATCTGGGTAAAAAAAAAAAAAAGGCTCAGGGCAGGCCAGCTGGCATTGGGCTCCCCGGTTCAGTCTGCTGTGAAAGAGAAACCAGAGAGAGAGTGCAGCAAAGGCATAGAGCTGCTGATCTGTGACTTGGGACCGGGCTTAGCGTAGCTCAGGGCCGCAGCAGAAATCAATGGTGCTTTTGGCAGGCGAGCTTCTGCTGATTTTGGTGACCACCACTGGCAAGATACGCAGCGGCCACTCCTGTTCTGCCAGGTTGGTTGGGCAGAGAGTGGGTGTCTGGTTTCTGTGTCCAGGGCCATGCAAAACAGAAGGGGGGGGGGATAATAAAAAAGGAAACACAGCGAGATGTTTAAAGCTTAAGTAGGTTGAGAGACATATGGCTGCAGTCAGCTGCTCTGTGTTGTCCTGCGGGCGCGAGGCGGCGCCTCACTTACAGTATGTGACAGCGATGAATGGAGGCTGACTGGCTCCTCCTGTTGCTGGATTTGGTTGAGAGGAGAAATTGATTAGTTATTTATCATCCTTAATATATGGCTGCCACGATCCAGACACAAAGGGAGGTTATTAAAACACAAGAACGCAACACAGAAGCGTATGTCTGTTTTTAATTAGCAAAGGAATAGTTTGACATTCATGCGCTTTTTTGCGAAGGTTAGAATATCGGTGCCACGTTCATGTTTGCATGTGAAGCATATAGCTAGAGCAAGCAGCCAATTAGCTTAGCTTAGCATAAAGCGTAGGTAACAATATGTATGCAGCAAAATCCACAAACCAGCACATCTACAACTCCTGAATGAACTTGTTATAATTTGTATATTTAATCAGTATAAAAATAGAAGTACAGAAGTACTACTGGAGATTATGTGACTCAAAGAAGTCACTGCTCCTAACCAAAAAATAGTCTCCTGTACATTTTCGGAGTTCATTTGTGAGCTTTAGAGATGATGCACCGTAGTATTCATTTTGGCCTAAGCAAGGCTGGCTGTTAACTTGTTTCTAGCGTAGATCTTAACTATAACTAGATAGTTGAATCAGTTTTGGAGTCCTGTAAAGGCCAAATGTGCTGTCTGGAAAAATTACTTTTTGTGCAACATTGCCAATGGCCAGCAGGTGAAATTTGAAGCAAGGCTGAGAGGTCTGTTATGGGCTGAATCCCAAATGTCTGCCCTTCGGGATTGCAGACTGAGCCGTCTTGTACTTAATTTATACGTACAGTGATGTCATGTCAAGACAGCAAGGTTCTACTTAAATTCTTTCTTAAATTTTACGTCACATCCATACTGCAGTGGAGTCTCTGGAGGCCCCTGCTTGAAGCCCCTTGTGAGCTGGATGAATTGTGGGTTTGAACAGCACTCAGCACTCACTGACTGACTGTCCACACATCTTGATGTAGCCATACGTTCAGTCCTTTATGTTAAGCTAAGCTAACAAGGCTGGCTCCGGCTTCATGTTTACTGTACACATTAGAGTGGTTTGTTCTCATCATTCTCATTGCATGAACACCGACCGAAAAAATGTCAAACTATTCATTTAAAGTATGAGTCAGAAACTCCGTGACTCGAGCTGTGAGAGGAAGAAAAGCACCGTACACGAAGAGCTGCGTGTGATTTGAGAGAGAGTGATCTCAGTCAGTTCTCCTGATGCCACATCCCCATACAGTTTTGATCAGCTGCTGATGTGTAGCAGCTCACGTTGTATTAAGAACATACCTGATGGAGACTGAAAGATTACATAATTGTTGCGTAAGTCTGACAGTCTAAAACTGTGCGGCATGATCCCTTTTTTTTTTCTAAATTCCTGATAATACAACCATAGTCCTGAGTCACTACGCGTGAGTCATCCTTTTCTTGCATGGAGCGAACATAGCTCTCTTAATTGTGTGATTATTCTTGGCGAGCGTGTGCGATATGAACGGGCTTTTGGCGGCGTTCTTTAAAGCCCACGTCCATAATTACAGCGCACCGTCCCCTCATGAGTCGCTGATGCCCCACCGCTGGCTCCGCTTTATGTTTTAAGCATGAGCATGAATTTAACATGAGCTTTGAAGATGAACAGGTTTGTTTTACATTGACAGTGTTTGTAAACAGGGAATTAATAAAAAAAGGACTTCAATCTTGAGACATAAGGGAGCAAAATGCATGTTTTTCCAGGTGTGGGAGAAGCTAACAGAGCAACCAGAACCATATTTCCAAGGCTAAATTAATTCAGCAAGAGGGTTTAAAAAAATGCTGTGCGTCCAGAGGGCTTTATCTGACCAGGATTTAATTCAGCTTTTTTTTTTTCTTTCTTTCTTCTTATTCTACTCTGCTCACTCTCAAAAATGGAAGAAACATTTTAGAGTTACGGGAGATTCATTAATCATAGTGCCTTTCAAGATGAGATTCGAGTGCCTGGTGCATTGGAGCTGTTGCGGCAGTGATTCTTCTGTCCGGCGAGGCGTTTGGGAGGGAGGGCTTGTGTCGCATCGCTCAGCTTTCACAGCTCCAGCAGCATCTCAATATTAGATAAGGAGCGGTAATGCACGCCTGTCTGAGAGTCCTGCACGGATGCTGAGGGACCAAGCTGGGGTCAGGTGATTTAATCTACCTGGCATGCCTTCTGCAGAGTGCTGATCAATAATGCCCCAGTGCTAATGTCAACGGCAGGAAGGGAGAATCCACTTGAAAGCGAGGGGGGAAAAAAAAAAAAAAAAAGATCTGAAGCGTGAGTAACAACAAAACCTGACCGGAATTGAAAATTACTATTTTGTTTGGTCGCCTGTTGCCGAGGCCCCAAACTAGTCAACTGGAACGATGGCGTCTCCTGCCGCCCGCCTTAACTCATCTGACAGCCTCCTGCTGGCTTTTGAAAAGACCATGAATTCGGTGGAGGCTAATAATCCCCGGTAAAGCCTGAAGGTGAGCTGTCTCTCAAGACCTACTGGGGCAGAAGTTCACACAGGGGTTCTGCGGAGAGTGACTCGAGTCTAGAGCCCCGCTAATCCTGCTAAACTGGTTCATGAGGGCACTAGTTGGCAGAGACGGGGAAGGGGAAGAAAAGGGGAGGGCAGCTATTAAATGGTGGTCCACGGAGAGGCTTTCTCTCTCCCGCATTAACATCTTCACCTTGGAAATTAGATAAATGGTGCTTCTGCCTCTCAAAACAGCTTTTATAGCATCTGGGCTTATGTCAAGTGTTACACCACTTTGACCTCTGGACATCATACCCTTCATTTTATTCTTCCCTTTCCAGGAGCAGGAGCACATGTTCTTGAGAGACCGCTTATTCAGGTAATAGCTGATCCGCAATAGTCTTTTCATTTCCCTCTGTTTATAGAGGTCAGGCACTGACAGTCCCAGCATGCCGGTGGCTATGATGCAGCGGGCTGATTGCAAAAAAAAATATACACTCAGTTCTAGAGGGAGGGAGAAATTGTGATCTGTGCTATTTAACCTCCTAATAAAGCCAGGACTGGTGATTGACACCCGGACCAGATTACTCCTCAGCCGAGAGGAAATGAAGATAAGAGCGAATGTAGCGTGAGTGTGTGTTAGCCTGCAGGTGAATCTTCCTAAATTCAAACTGACTTTCTTCATTTGGGGTCAAAGATGCACAGGCTTGAGTTTAACTCTCATGGATTCCCTCCTGAAAGGGCAGCCGAGGTAAAGCATGCTGCGTCTCGGCGAAAGCAGGTTAACGTGGAGGCTTCGGCTGCCGCTCTGTTGTCCTATAGATCAGTATTCAATCTTGCTTACGCACAAGAACACCTCTGAGAGTTTTTGTGTTTGTGTTTCCTACTCCAGTACAGCCTCCCGACTTGTCCGCGAGCGGTGATTTGAGTCCTTCCTCAAACTATTACTGTCACTTAAACGCTCCCACCTGTCCTCATTGCTCATTTCTGCTGCCTTGGAATGAGTAAGAGAAACACTTAACTGCCCGTTCTCCTCAGCCGACTGCAATAAAGCTCTTCTGTGTGCCTGGGTAATGGGTCGCTACGAGGGACAAAATTGTCCAAACAATGCACGTAAGTCCGGGTATCCCCATCAGGCACTCATCACATTCAACAGCAGCTTTCCTCTAAAAAGTCACCTCCACTGTAGTACATGCAATTCTGATCCGAGCGACGTCTAATTGTATTATTGTTTTGGAAACTGTCACATGTCTGGGCTTGCCTTCCTGTGACACCAGTGCGGTACAGGACTTCTTGGTTTGCTACTCCAGATTCATGTCACTCCATTCTCCTTCAATGCTTCATTCCTGATTACCCACTCGCTCTCTTTTTCTCTCATCCCTCATGTTATGTCTTCCCATCTCTCTCTGGCCACTGGAAGAAAGCCAGAGCCATTAGCCTGCTGTCGGTCTGAGGGAGGACAGGGATCTATCCTGTTAGCTGATGTGAAATGAACAGCACCACTTGGGCACACAAGGCACAATACCGGAGCACCTTTGGGGATGGAAGGTGACACGATAGAGGCAGAGAGAGAGAGCGTGTTTGTGTGTGCACACACAAGACGGCATGCCACACAGGCTGACACAACAACATACTGTAGCTGCGCTGCACCAGTGCAGCAGTGGTCTGATTCATAGCTAATGAATATTTACCATCCGGCCATGCTGTGTCTGCTCACAGGGGGAGCTGAGGTGTTGAACCACTCAGAGCTGAAAGTTGTAAATCAATCTCTAACACAAGCAGCTGTCAAGGTGAAGGGTTTGCTGTCCGTGTACGTGAAGACAGGCATCGACTTTACATATATGTACATATACTTATGTGTGTGTCCGTGTGTGTGGCATCAGGCTTTGGCTCTGGCTTTTATCCCCAGTGGGCTCTGACAAGGCGCACTGTGACTGAAATCTGATCTGAAAGTGAAGCTGTATATTGCTGCTTGACTTTAATATATATTAGCAAGTCCCACATAATTTTTCCCTTGGACAAGTTAGTCGAGTCAAGCCAAGGCACAAGTTGTCAAGTCGGGTCAAGTTGAGTCCTTAGTTAAGGCATGTGAATGCCCGCTCTCTCAAGTTACAAAGCGAAAAAAAAAAAAAGAAGGTATTATTAGTACACGTATAACAATGACATTGTTGGCTAATTAATTTTGCTTGTTCAAAAGAATTACTATGAATAGAAATTGTGTTATAATTATTGATATCAAGTGAAATAAATTTATTCAAATGAAAAAAAAAACTACACTGAAAAATAACAAGCTCCATCTCTTTTTCTGAAAAAATGCTGGCTGCCACAGAATCCATGATTGTTAGAACAAAAGGTGAACTCATTAAACAAGTAATAGAGATGAAGTACCCACAGAAATATTTAGACTCTCAGTTGAATTTATAAAGAAATAAAAATCATGTTTAAGGTGCAAAATGAAAGAATTTGCAGCCTGTGGAGTTAGCAAGTAGCTGGCAGTGCATAACCACAGTAAGGACTTTATAAAACATCAAAAGTAACAATGTCAGTACATATAAAGCTGCATAAAACTTTCACCGTGCATTAAATAGTCAGTGTTTAAAGTGTGAGAAATGTTTGATCATGGAAGAATGTCGCGATGATGAATTTTCATCACAAACACTTGGTAAGTTAAAGTTTTTTGCCGGTGACAGACCCTGTTTTTCGGGCAGAAATGTGACAAAGAGTTGACATTCTTCTCTCTTCCCTCTCGGTTACATCACACTAGTAAAGCAAAGTACATGTCCCCTCCAGCTCCAGGCGGCAGTCGACATTACACTATGTAAAGACCTGTCAATAAGGTGGAGGTCACCTCTGAAGATCACTGCTGCAGTCAGGGTGATAGACAGGAGTGCAGATAAAACCACATTTCAAAAGTCTTGGATTAAACTGAACGAGCTATATGGAGCCATTTTACGTTTTTTCCTCTGCTGTGTATGTGCTTTGCCAAGATCTTCATTGTCACCAGATCTGTATTTATTCAGATAAGAACAACTGAGGCTCAGCAGATGTATTCTTTTTTACATCGATATTGACACCGAGTTCAGGATTTCTGCATCAGTTACCCTTGTGTTAGCGGCCCTGATGGCCTTAGAGCATGAGCAGACAACTGTCATCCCACTCTGATTCAACTATTTCTTTTCTCTTTTTTTTTTAAAGATTTTTTTCCAGGCACAGACACCTTTTTTGACAGTAGGTAGACAAGAAATGAGAGACAGCAAAGTTCCTCCGGCTGGGATTTGAACCGGGGTCTGCTGTGTATGTGGCATGCACTCATAACCACTCCACTACCTGCGCGCCTGATTCAACCATTTCTAAAAATTCTGATCGGTGCAGAGAAATGTGTGATTCCCCACTCACTTTCCGCCAGACATGAAGAGAGCCCAGAAAAAATGAAACATCTTTCAACTTGGTCAGAAAATTGTGTGTTCATGTATGACCTCGTCACTCATGGAAAAAAAAAAAAACTAAGTGGGTGAAAAATGGTTTTCAGGACCTTTCAACTCTCGCAATCAGATGGACAGAGTAATTGGACACCAGATTCATGGGGATGAGTGAGTCTGGTTTGCAGGGTTCAGTGCAGTTCACAGCAGTCCACTTATAGAAAAGGAACCTCTCTGTTGGACAAAGGGAATAAGGGAGCCGGTGCCAGAACAGCTGTCAATAGAAAAAAGCTTTGAATGCTAATGAGGGAAATCGCTGACAATCCATGTTCTGATTTGTCAGTGAATTTTATTCCCTGTTAGTGCACCTTGCCAGCTTCTTTCAATCAATAATCCAGTGGGGATGCACCCGCTCTCTGACTTTAGCATAAATGTGCCATCCTTTGTGAGCTGCACTGAGCACCCTTGTTCGCATCGTAGTGAGGTGACTGTACCCTTGTCCTGCCATTTCAGCATCAGCAGCCTCATTCACATCCATCCCGCCCACGCATTGCTGTAGCTCACTTGGGATTTAAGACTCTGTCAATAATGCCTATTGCAGTGTCAGTGCGCTGCTTAATTACAAATTGGCTCCCGCTCAAGTATGCTGTGTTTCCAGTCAGACGTGGTCATGCAAACATAAATTAAGGGCTTATAGAGTTCACGCATCCTAATGGCAGATGGCTGGGAGACAGCGGCAGACTCTTGGATGACACGGCAACATTCAATTTAGGAACGCTGTCTATTTTTGCAAGGCTTAATTTCCATCTTGTTCCACATTTCTAGATGGCACTCAGTAAAGCATATATTCTGCTGCTGCACTGTGACCCAGCAAGTGCTATGCAGCTGTCAATGTGCCAGTTCCGCAAGTCAGATATCCAGCCTCAGTTAAGAAATTCCTCCACGCTCCATTAACAACCTATTTCACATCAGGAGATGCACACGTCTATGACCGTGCCTGAAAATGGAACATCAGATATGCCCGTCCATATTTTAGGCACTCTTAAACTGTAAAACTGCACAGCAAATCAGTCCTGTTCAGTGGCTCCTTGGACAGCACATCACCCACTGCACTGAGCCTTGGGGAAAACTGACAGTGCAGTTATATCTTCAGCGTCCAACTGTGTCAATAATGTTGAATTCTTTCCTCACGGGCAGTGTGTGTGTGTGTGTTGGTTGTTTTCATAGGGTGAACACGCCAAATATACAAATTTAAGCAGTAACTCGTCCCGCTACCAATATTTGCGAGAAAAAGATAATTCGAGATATCCTCTTATCAGACAGAGAACATGAGCGTAGTATTTAAATCAAATGTCCTTTTCAGCTTTTTTAATATAGTGCTCAGGGATATCCTCTCCCCTCTGAGTGAACGCTTGAGTGCAGAGACATGAAGCTGTCACAAAAAATAAGCAAACAAACCTTAATCAAACAAACTCTGGTAGAAACTAAACTCTATTATAACCTCTAATAAAGGTTATAGAACTATTATTGTGTAAAATGTACTTGCTGTGGTTTCGACAGACTTTTGGTTAAATTTGTACAGAGAGGAATAGACCATATTCACATGGCGGCCATTTTTCTCCGACATGTTTCAAGTCACATAAATCTGACAAAATGTTGTCATTTCACTGCTTCCTGATTGGTCAGGGACTGAAAAGATGATGGAAAGTGAAAATCCTGATGACATCGGGCCATATTTTTCGAGATAAAACAACTTTAGCTTTAATTTCCATTTGACGACAGCTAAAGTTAGCATTCAAACACTGCGTAGCTAACTCTACCGTTTGATCGTGGCCTGCGCAAATGAGACAAGAAATAATTCTTGAATATCAACAAACATCTTGGACACATCCTTCTTATCAAGGCAGTGAAATGCACTGGATGTAATGAAATGGTAATGTTAGCTAGGAAGCGGTTGAATGCTAATGTTAGCATTATCAAATAATTTGCCTCACCTTGAAATTTAGCCTGATGTCCCTGCAGGTTTTCTGTATTCATCATCACTGTCCAAGTGACTCAACTGTTTTTAGTGTATTTGTACTTTTGGCATCCTAATAACACATTTTTTGGTGTTTGATTGTTTTACTGAATCAACAAGTAAACTTGCACCTAAACTGATTTTGACTTCAGTGTCATTTACTATTTAAATCTTTTTTCTGTTTGAGCAACAACTTCAAAGACACTTCACTTGAAACCAGCCAACCGTTATTAACATAATACTAATACATAAATATTTTTTCAGACAAACTTTGTAGCTATTATTAGACAGCTCGAAAAACAAGACACAATTCAAAAGTAAAAGACAGAAGCTGCCTCACAGGAAGTCCAGAGGTCTGAAATGTAGCAGGACCAGACCATCACTAAAATAATAAAATCAGTTCACGGTTGTCACGGTTCATAATTTACTTCTGCTTATTTTTAGCTGTTTTCATTTTTTATTTCAAAAGCCTTTGATTAAGTGGGCAGCGCTGGAGTTGGCCTCCGGTTATTAAAGATCACAAGATCTGAGGGATGTTTTCTCAGGAAGGGGTCGACGGGCGAGTGTTTAAAAAAAAAAAAAAAAAGCAAGTGTTCGGTCATGTCATATATTACTGACAGGCAGAATATATGAAATCCAACAATGTCAGTAAAAACTTCTTGTTGCATCACTGCACATATTTCTATAGCCCTGTGTTTCTATGATGCACTACTTCGTTGTTTTAATCCATGCACTGTGTTTTTGTTGTATGAATAATTTGATCTTAATCTTCTGATTGTATTGTCTTTGCATGGCAACATAATGTGCTGTAATTACACCATAACTCTTACTGACTCATAACTTCATTTATTTCTACTTAAGGACTGTATGAATTATGATAGGCTCTGGGGGGTCAGAAAAGAGGAAGGTCTATGTCTTTTGTTGTTGTTGTTGTAGTCTTTGCTGAATGGCGGATGATCTTTTAACTGTTTCTCATCCCAGAGTTCAACTATATTTCATACTTATCTTATGAGGCTTGTTATAATTAATTGGTTACATCAAAAACTTGATTTTTCTGCCTGGCCATATGCTGAGGAGAGTGTTGCCTATAGGGTTTACCCCCCCCTCACCGACCAAGTAATATTCACACAGTCAGTTAAGCAACAAGTCAGCGTAAATCAGGGTGTCATCAAATTTTGCACATCAACAGCTGTTTACAAGTCTTGGGGAGCACCAATACAAATGCGAAAAAGGTGTATCAGCCTTTTAATACCTCATGTATTTTCTCAACTGATGTAACAGATGTCATATTTTGAAGCGATCTTAACTTTTCCTGATGTATGACTAGGGTTGACTAGAATAGGCTTACTCTTTTACAACGCTGTCCTCAGCTCACTCCTGCCCTCTGCTTGAGGCTAGCATGTCAAGGCTACATTAGCTGCTACTAGTCGCCGACCAGAGAAGATACCTGTCTTTACATCTCTAAGACACATTGCTACTCTTCCTCCCTTGTTGCTGACTGACAGCGTGTCTGACAGATCAGCCTGTTATGATTGCATTTTGCGTCAGCGGGGACAAAACCCTGATATGCGAGGTAATAATAATGATTTAGCCAATAAGTTTGGAAAATCGCAAACAACCTAATACATATTCTGAGTAGCTTTGTGTTTGGCCTAAAGGGTTTATGAAAAATTAATAACAGCTCTCGGCCTGCGTTACAAGACACAAATATCTCAATACGCTTCCACTCTGGCCATATATAATGGAATGTTGATGGTACCGCTTCGTTGACTCCCACTTGAAACATGCTGATTTCATCTTTTATCAATAAAGGATCATAAATTACTGAACACATAGCTGACTGCATGCTATGCAAATTGTATTAGCAATAATGTACTCCAGGATATGGCAATTCTACTGCTGTGTTTGTGCATATTATGGAATAATTCACTCTGTTCAGGCTGTTCCTGAGGCTATTTCTACACACACCTGTGGACGCTCTGCTACCGTAGGGTGTGTTTTTTTTTTTGTTTTGTTTTTTTTTTCAAGAATAAAGCTCGTTGTGCAGTTGTGATCCAAGAGCAACACAACAACAAAACAACCCCACTGACTCCCTTATCATGGGGGGGAAAAAAACGTCCCTTAACTTATTTTTCCTGCCGTCTGTTTGTACGTGATGTGATTCTTTGATTCTCAAAGCAATTCTCTTTTGAGCATGTGGATGGGCTGCTCTTCAGTGTCTCTGCTGCCCCTCTACTGTAATCACACATGAATGGTATGATTGGCGGGTGCTTTGAGGGCGGGGTTGGTGGGCCGAGGTGAGGATGTCAAGATGTTATTCTCAGATGTCCCTGCACGGCTCTCCACCACTGCTGAGCTTGTGATCCATCTAGACTGAGGGTGTTAGAGGGGCAAAGGTGACAAAATAAAGGCACCAGCCGCAGGTGGGGGGGCACCAGTGCACAGAGTCGGGTCATATTTATACTTAAGAGAGGGCACTGCTGGTGGGGCTACACCCTAGAAGGCACTTTATTGTGTTTTCTCCACAGGATGAGCATCTTAGAGGGCTCTTTATCATGTTTTCTCCAATGAAAGGGCATCTAAGTGGGGACTTTATCATGCATTCTCCACTGGATGGGCACCCTAGAGGGTACTTGATTGCCCCCCTGCTAGTGCCCCCTATGCAGTCCACCAGAATGGACAACCAACCATTCCTTCCACTGCACAATGTGCTGGTGTCTGCTCTGGCTTCTTGATGAGTGCAGGAAATGTGTATGGAAAGAAAATAAAAATCTCCACCAACGTCCAGCCAAAAGGGCAGAGACGGAGCAGCAGTATGACCTTATTGTTTGCCCATTAAATCGCCGCAGCTCTTGACAGATGTAAAAGTGCAAAGCCCGGGCCGTAGGCTGTTTGTTGATTGGCGATAAGGTCAGTAGGGAACTCATCTGTTTGGATGTTGTATCGTATATCTCACCTGTGCAGCTGCAGCTCAAGGAGGTAGAGCAGGACGTCCGGTAATCGGAAGGTCACTTGGTTTGGACCCCTGGCTCCCCCATGTTGAAGTGTCTGTCGCTCCTGATGAATGAATGTGAGTTACCTGTTCAGGAGGGAGAACACCTTGCTGATGTTCTGTCTGCCCCTCTAAATGCCGCTGCTGCTGCATCCCCAGTAGACCTGGTTAAAGACATAAAAAAAGATGTGTTTACATTTTACCTGCCCTGAGGTGCAGTGAACAGGCAGGAGTGGATTCATTTATAGCAAGTTGCATCAAAGTGATGTGCTTTGAAGACACATATTCTCATAAACCTGACAAATGTCTCACAGCCACATTAAAAACACAAGGACTTAATCTCGTTCATGTATTTCAGGTCAGAAGAGCTTTTTTTTTTTAAATGTGGCTGAGTGCTTTTTTGTCTTTCTTGTCCACGCATGGTCAGGCGCGGTGTGAGGAGAGGAGGGCACCAAAAAAAAAAAAAAGAAGAGGGGAGAAAAATCCCCTCTGACCGCGAGTGTGTGCGCGCAAGAGAAAGGGACGAGACTCCGGCTGCACCTCAATCTGGTCTGCATCTTTCCACCGGACCGCAGTGGATCTAGCCGACGGACTGACGGACCGTACCGGGACTACATCCACTGACAACACAAGATGTGAAGGAGGTGTGCATGTTTATCCATCAGGTCCTGCTTTTTGTTTGAAACGGGGGTGGGGGGGAGCTCAGCACAACGCGAGAAATCACTGCCTGGCTCTTTTTTTTTCTTTTCTTTTTTTCTTTTTTTTTGCGCTCCTGCCTCACTCGTAAGTGGGATGCAGGATACGCAGCATCACCGGTAGAATAATCCTAACAGATAAGACGCTCAGTTCAGTTCAGCAGGGCCTATCAGAAGATAAAACTCTCCGCCCGGTGCGGAACAGGACTGCTGCTCTTCGGGGGGGATAAAGTGAGGAGGGGTATATTTTTTTCTTCCAACTATTTTGGGATGTGGATGCTTTTTCATTTTATATATTTTTTATTTATTATTATTCGCTGGGGTGCGCTAATGATGCCCCGTGAAACAGGACACGATTTGGACATCTGAAGATCAGATTTAACCGGACTGCTGCTGATCTTATCGGGAACGCGTATTTCTCCCTCAGCTCAGTGAGTGTCGGTGGTGGAGAGGAGAGGAGAGAGGAGAGCAAGATCCAGAGAACTACACAGGAGGGGGAGAATTGAGTTACTGTGCAACTGCGCTTTTTCTTCGCAAAACGACGGTTTTTTTGTCCTGTCTGTGAGCAGCGGACGCGTAAAAAAAAAAAAAAAAAATTAAAAAATAAAACAAATACCCGTGGCGAACTCACTGAGAATTTATTTCAGACCCGGAGAAAAGAGGGAGCACACGGATACAAGGTGAGGAAATTTAAGTTTTTTTTAAAAGTCCTATTATGCGTTTAGGCGGACGCGTAAAGGTGTTTATTTTTGGTGGAGATGCGCGCTGCGTGCCGCTCCGCCAGGGCGCCTCACCGTGCGGCACAAGTTGACATATCGATCATCCGTCATGTGGTCTCGGGTGAATTTGTGTGTTTTTTTACCGACTCCAAAATACTCCACCCGCTCTCTGTGCGCATTTCCCTGGTGTGTGTGTGTGTGTGTGTCAGTTGTGTTGCTGTAGCCTAATTGTTGCACGTCGCCGAATGGGGGGAAAAAAGTGCGCCTGGAGAGCACGAATCAAAGAGTCTGAATGAAAGCGCGGCAGATTGTTAATTGTCAGAAGGGGGGAGACGTTTCAGTCGTGATGGATGCACACTGATAAAGTATTCACTTCAAGTGAAATGATTGAGATCAGGCGTCAATTCATCACGGGGAGGGGGGATCGATAATCTCCGTGTGGTTTTGGTGTTGGTTCAACCCTCTTCTACAGATTTTGAGCTCTTCCTCGTGAAAATTTGTGTGTGTGAGTGTGTTCTTTTTTAATTCAAAGGAAACACATTGTAGAACATAATATGTGTTCCGATGCAGCGACGAGCATCGGCGCGTCTTCTGGCACCACCTTGCGGCTCAGTCTGGCACCTCATGCATCCACAGGTTCTGCTGGGATTATTTATAGCATTGTAGTCGAACCCCCTCCTCCTAAATATATATATATATATATATATATATATATATATATATATATATATATATATATATATATATATATATATATATATATATATATATATATATTTCGTTGTTTATTGCCTCTGTAAAGTGATGCTGTAATAAATCCAAATTGTGGGGAAACGTCTGACTCTCCTCCTCCTCCTCCTCGGGCAGTAAAAGTTCATAACCACAAATAAAATCAGCAGATGTATTTTCACCAAACGCTCCCGAGCATGAAGGAGTTAATCCGCCTGCAAGTCGACGGTTCGATCCTCCTCCTTGATGTGACTTACAGCTTGCTGTAAATGAACAACATATAATTCTAAAAGATGTGTTTTGTTCCGAATATAAATGCCTTGTGTTTATCTTCAGTTAAAAGCCTGTTCGCACGGATCAATATCTGATAATACTTCGTCTCCTCCTCTTGCCTGTGCTTTGCTGTATTCCCTGTTTTTTTCCGGAAAATTTAGTGACTCAAAACTTTATTGGCAGCTGCTGGATAACCACCTGTTAGTGCTCCACCAGTGCCAGCTGATGCCTGCGTTTTCTGCAAGCTCAAGTACTTTGTGTTGATCCCAAAATGAATAAATGCTGCATCCATAAACACAAAACTGCTTCGCTGGCTGTCCGGTCATAAGACAGATATACAGAATCAATTTCATGTTCATAAGTTTATCTGCGGCTCGGCACAATTCAAGTTCACTCAGAGTTTGATGGCCTGACAGGGGGAACACTCAGGAGTTTGACAGCTCGGTAATTGAGAGTGGTGATAATCTCGGATTGGGTGTAATGCAATTAAGAATTGGGTGCTTATCAACTGTTTGGTTTAGTCACAGAGGTTTTTTTTGTTTTTTTTTTGTTTAGAGGGCACCAGAAGGCGGGGATTAGTCATTAAGATGATCGAATTAAGAGTTATTCAGTGCTATTGGACAAACATTTACACACACAGCAGACTTTCTCTTCCCACGAATATTAAAACTGGTTCTGTAAGATCACAGTCCATCAACTCCAAATGACCAAACTCCATTCAGTGGGCTGCAGTTGAAAGCTGCATAAAAAAAGCTAATAAATTCAACTTGTATTGAAATAGTTTTGTCAAACTACAATTTACAAGGTCAGAAATGAACTTCAGCACTCTGTTGCAAGAGTCAGTTTTGTCTATTGAGCAAATAAAAGCAGCTCAGAACCAAACTTAAATTGATCAAGACCACTTCAGCGATTCATATTGAATAACTGAGGCTGATGGTGAATATAAAATGTACAATCAAAGGCTTGTGATATATTTCTCTCTGCAGCTGTGTTCGCTGTTTGAACTGGCTGAGTGAATGGAAGCAGGTCAGATTCAGGACCCTTTGTAATGACGACATCCAGAGCATCAAGCAGGCTTTGACAACAACCCAAACTACTTAAAGATGGTCAAGGTTAATTGTGTTAGCTTCAGATTAGTTTCATACTGGTGTTGAAGAAAAACAAGCTAATTTCATGTAGAGAGACATTTAGTGACTGCACCTGCTAGTCTGTTATAAGATACAGGATTTGCGCTGTACCAACAACCAATTTAATGTTAGCTAGTGGGTGAGTGACGTTACCATTTCATGCCATTTTACGTCAGCTAACGGAGCTAACTTGAATAATAGTGTTGACGTGATCTAGCTAATTTGGCCTCAAACTGCCATTATGTTAAAGTTGCAGTCTGGAGTTTAGTTTAAAAAGTGGACTTAGCCAGAATATTTGAATGATACAGCTCCGAGGTCTCTCGTTCTTCCTCTCTGCTGCTGCAGCCCTGTCTTCAAATCCCCTCCCACAGAGGAGGCTGCCATGATGAGCAAGCTTCTAACAACGGTAACACAGGACTCCAGATAACCATGATGACGCATTCAAAACAACATACGCCCCAATTGTTCTCTTTCTGATCAATACAACTAAATTACAATGACGAGTGCCTCATGCAGATCACTGTAGACATCAGGAGTAGCAAACACTATTCCTTACATTGCTGTTGACGAAGTTACCAGCTAATCATTACTTGGCACAACATTTTTTCTCTGAAACATGAGTGACATTATTTCTCTAAACCAATTCAGCCACTTCAGAGTGTCCTGAACACAAACTAACATTAGTATTACTGCCCGGTCACTTGAAAGACACTTTTCCTAACCAGTAGCCATGAACACAAAGCTAAACGCCAGAGTTAGCATACAAGCTAACAAGCTAGATTTAACGGCAAGCTACGTAGCTCGACTAGAACATCGTATGACCATATGCACTATTGTGAGTATTACTGTAACTGGAGCCACCGTAGACTTGTGGTTAAAACAAAGAATGAAACATATATCAAGCAGGGGTCCTTACTTGTCCAGCAGAAAAGCCGCTAACTCTGTGTCGCTCTTGTGGCCTTACAAATCCAGCAGCTCCCTCCACCTCTGTTTTCTCTCTGGCTCAGTCCAGTTCTTTGTCTTTATGCTGCTTTTCTTTGTCAGTCTTCTTATTTCTTCTCTTTGACATGGGCAATGTTGGGGCATTTCTCGGCTCTTGTCGTCTGCATTCCACCATTGTTTACAGTTTGGGCATGAAAATATCTGACCAGGTAAGAGCAGGCACTGCGCCTGAGCGGGGGAGGGGGGCTGCCAGCAGCATATGTACGAGAGTGACTGACACTTCTCAGACACTCCCCTTGGATCTGATTGGTTGTATTCAACCGGGAGCGGTAGATTCTTGCAAATCAAATTACAGCCACTGGGTGGAGCCACAGACTGTGGCTTTTTACACAGCTGACCTGTCAGATCATAAGGACAATTTTAGTGAAATATAACAAAAAATAGTGACAGACTACAGCTTTAACGTTGGCTAGCTAAGTTCAGCATCTAGCAACTATTTTATCAAAGGGAACGTAAGTTACCAACTAGACAAACGTAAAAAGAAAAAAAAATGATTTGACAATACTTAACACATAACCACTGTTTTAAAGATATGACTTCTTTTACTATCTTATGTTCTCCTCTCTTGAAACTAAACACATTACACTGTGCAAGTGTTGACATGAGCCGCTGCTTAGCTAAATCTGACTAGATAAGCAGATTGATTTGGTGAAATAAATTGGAATGAGTAGACTTGATTGTAATGACTGATGATTAACGCATTATTCTTGTTGTTATTTTTCGTAATCTTCTAATTGGAATGCACTGTGTTGGCGCTATTTGTTTGTTGTTAGTTTTGGTAATTATTTTTGCTAATATCAAGTAGTGTTATTTGCTTGATTATTCTAGATGTTGGTTTTATTTAAAGTTTGATAGTATTTTAATTTTCTTGATATTTCTTTAGTCTAATTATTTCCTTGTTTGGCTTGTTCAGTTTTGTCTACTGATTGTGTTTTTTGGTCTTATTTAGGAATTTGAGTGGAACTGTGGGCACTCAAGGGCAGGAGGACAGCTGTAGGGCCATGATGCACCTGGATGGGCCTATGTTTTTTTTTTTGTTTGTAACCATAGCGAATAGGCATGCAGACTTTTTTTACGGTCTTTGTTTGCTTTCTTGCTTTTGGAAAATTAACCATGAAAACCAAAGGAACATTGAACAGACATCGAACTTCTTTAGTTTGATTTAGAGTATTTGATGAATGACCACTACCTGCTATGTTTCAGTGGTATGCATTACGGTATAAGTTGGCTACAATTTGCTTGGAATCACTTTGAACAACAGAAAACTTGAGAACGATCTCATTATTAATGCCACTATTATGACACAGTACAACTGAAAGTTATTAAATAATGATGCAGAGTCCTTTCTTAGCCTCAAACAAACAACACCATGTATTCACGTTGCTTTCTATGTAAGAGCCCTTTGAGGCCAGATTATGATTTGTTATGTGAGTTGTACAAATACAATTGACTTGACTTGCTGCAGACAGAAAGTGCCTACAATTATCTCCCTAATCGTTCTGTTGATGTTACTCTGAACAAATCATCCACCTATGACAGATGTTAGAAAATGTTTCATTTGCTGTATCAGAGCACTCCGACTCCATCATCAGGACAGTGAAGGCAGGGTTAGCCAAGTCCAGGCCTCTGACCAGCAGCAGACCTGTTCCCAACCAAGAAGGGGGGTTCAGTTAACAGGTGTTGCTTGCAGGTAAAGTCTGAGTCACAGATGTTCAGACCACGGGGATTCCAGCTCTACATTTTCCACACAAAAACACCAGATTACTGTGTTTAGTGGCACCTGTAAGGCTTTATGGATATCACTTGGCTGAGGTGTGAATGCTGGTAGATTTCCAGATGTCATTTTTGTGCAAATGTCATTCTTTTTTTGTCGACTCCTGTGCCTGTTCGTGAAAATCACGGCTCTGTTTCATGGCTGTGTTTTCTGAGATGGGAGTAGTGGTGCTGCTCACTTCACTCACTGGCTGCTATTTATTTGTTTGCCCGCTCCAGAGTTCAGTGGTTTGCAATGCGGTGTGTTATGAAACAGTTCCACTGTTTCAACAGAGCACAATGTGGCATTGTTGACAGCTGGTGCACCTGGAGCAGTGGTTGGCAATTGGGTTCAACCAAAGGCCAGTTTTTCAGCACGCACAGGTCCAAGGCTGGTTTGTTGTTGCAGCGGAGAGACAGATCTTTATATATTATTATACGTCATATGTAATCATTTTGTTTGCTTAAATATTAATATTCTTAATTAATGTGTGGGCTCCCACACATTATCCAGCTTAGATGTTTATACCCGCTAATATTCAAACATTTACAAAAGGTCAGGGGCCAGATTTGGCCCACAGGCTGCGAAGTCTTGCCAACCTCTATATTACCATGAATAAATAATGAAGGTGGATCAGGTTTAGATATTTTTATAATAGACCAAACACATGTACAAGTTATTAAAAAAAATGCCTCACAGACATTTATATGGATGAATATGTATGATTATGGTAATTAATTTACCACCACCATTTGTTAAAGGTTTCAAGATTCTATCTAAACAAATAATGATGATTAATATAGTGGCACTTTAAAAGACACCTCATTTGCAGAAACAGGAGCAGGCTGTTTATTCAAGTGGTCATTATCATCTTTGAGCCACAGTTATGTGAGAAATTACAATGATCAGCTGGAGAATAAGAAATCTGAAAGACTGAGCAGGAAAGGATCTGTAATTACCATTGAAATTCAAATCATGGTGTATGATGTCTTACGGTGTACTCCAACACACTCTGGTCAGTCAGTGTGGTGATATGATGCTTTACTGTCCCCAAATTCAGTGATCACGTCACAGTTACACATCAGATAATGTTGTTACTTGTGTTACATAAGTTCTCCCTCATTGTCTGCATAATGGGTGGACTGGAAAAATACATCAAATATGCCTTTTCATGCTCGCGTACGCAACAGTCGCCTGACCTCTTCTAGATGTGATATACAACACAGCAAGGCTGTCTGGTGTGTCCAGGGAGAGGCTCTTCTGCCTGGGCAGTCTTGTGCTGACTCTGAGGAAGAACAGATTGCCCAACAAACGATTCAAGAGACTCCTCCTGAGCTTTAGTAATAAACATGTCAGAGAAGCTGGACCAGTCCACTTTATAAAGCCATTGTTTAGTGAGAGAGAGACCTCGAGTTGGCTTATTTGAGTGTGTTTGGCCTGTTACATTAGGGATTGGACAAAATATTGATAAGGTAATGTATTCTGTATCAGGAGGAAGAAATATACTCTCCAAATATCAAGGTTACAAGGTAGATTATTATTTTCTTTTTCTTTTTCTTTTTTTCTTTCTTTCTTTTTTTTTTTTTTTTAGCATTTTACAATACGGGTGTGGCTTTTACAGTAAAAGCTGTTGGAAAATAATTAGGTGTAATGCTATATTCTTAACTAGCAATTACATGACAATATGTCTCAAGAGATGTTTCAAAGTAATGTAAAAGAAATGTAATGCTAGTGTAAAAAATGACTTTCTACAGGAGGTAAGTAAGTGAAGTGATGCTTTACTTAAGAAAACACTCGTAACGAGTCATATATCACTATATTGAGTAACCACCCCAACACTGGTTAGAGTCATAAGTGAGATTGCTTTTCTTACCTGGCCCCTCACGTAATCTGGTTTAGTAAGCAATGCAGCTGTGAAACATAAACTGTAAGCTTGACTGGAGTAAGTGTACAGTATTTCTCAATTGTACAAAAAATATCAAGAAATTTCACTCAGATGCACTGAATTAATTACGGCATTCTTGATAAGTCAGCTTGAAATTCCTTATTTTTTTGTCCTCGTGGTAGCTTTGCGCTGCATCCTTGGTGTGAGTACCCAAGAAATGTTATCATTGCAATTCTTTTGATTTACAGGTGTGTTATTAAAGTGAATACAAGGCTCTCAGGGTCTGTGTGACATTGCCTGCCGAGGTCTTAGCTGCTTGTGTTGAAGGTTAATTATCATCAGCTGCTCTCTGCCTCACAGTGAGGGACAGAGTGACAATCACTAGTCCTTAACAAAGTCTCTTCTCCTGTGAGTGGGAAGGAGCGCCACTGCCGTGCTCTGCATCTGTCCTGCTTCATTTAGCCGGCCGTCACTGCAGCATGCTCACGCTCATGACTGAATGCTTTCACACACACACACACACACACACACACACACACACGCTCAGCATACATTAGATAGGGATTTTTAAAAAAAAAATTGAGGCTATTTTGTCAGCCTGCTGAGCTGGCGCTCTGTTTTCATCCTTGCTTCCACAGGTCACGTTTAACATATTCATTGTGTTAATTTAGCTGGTGGAGCTATTTGCTCAAGGTTACGCTAACAATGTCCTTCACATGATAAACACAGCATCCTAATGGCACTCAGGTACACTCCTCAACTTTCCTGATTTCCACTTGTATTACGCGTTACTGGACGGTCTTCAAGGTTGAGTGTTTAGGGCACATCCTTGGAGGCTGCAGTTTATTGCTGGCTAGTGTAGATGCACGGATGTTTCCTGAAGTGGCAGAAAAGTCACTTGTACCTCAACATGTATATGCACCTTATTGTCTATCTACAGGGTACTTCTTGCCAGTCTGCTTAACTGTGGTTTTAGCATAGCGTGAGGATACGATTTCAGTTTTTCCCACTCAGTCATTCTGTTAAAGTCAGACAGTGAAAGTGTACTAGGTATACCAAGTCTAAACGGGAGAAGGAAAAGTAAGGACATCAATAGACAGGGGGTGATTACTAGCAGAACACAGATGAGCAGCAAAAGGAGTGGGAAAATGGACAAAGGGAGGAAATTAAAAGCAAAACATGACATGAGGGCAGGACTTCAAAGTAAAACAGGAAATGACAAAACAAAAACTCAAACCGTAACACATTCAGTCTGTCAGCCCATATCTGTTTGAAGGGGGGTATCTAATGTTTGTTGGCAGTAGCTGCATTTACATGGAGCTAATCTGATTGTAATCATTTAAAAACCCAAACAGAATGAAATTGCTCCATATGAACATGTTAATCAGAATAAACTGGCCCGAACCATACCTGGATTTCAATCAGTTGCAGCAAAATAGAAATGAGTGCCATGTAAACAATCTAACCTGATCATTTTCCAGCTATGGTCTTTCTGTGCAGGCCCCAATGTAAATGTGTAGTGGCGTACATTTCTTCACTGACCAGGGATGGCAGCCTCTGCGGTGAACTGGTCGACTGTGGAGAGTTTGTTTTTAATACAAACTCTTTGAGAACTTAACATAGACGACAATAGATATTAATTTACAGGACAGGGAGCTGATCAAACACATGCCACAAGAGATGAAATATCTGACGAGGGAAGAGGAAAGCCACACAACTGTTCTGATTGAAGTTGATGTTGCATGTAAACACCAGACCCTGTTGATCCCATCCCATTTAAAGAGTTGATCAGAAATCTTCAGTTGGGATGAAGACATTCTGTCCAGGTAAACACAGGAAGTGTTTTCAGTCCTGGTTCTGGGGGCTTTTCCCTGCTTCACATGTTTCCCTGCCCCAACACACCTGAGTCACACAAATGGGTCATTGTCAGGGATTCAGCAGAACTTGAACATTTGAATCGGGTGTTTCGGAGCAGGGAAACATCTGAAACATCGGTTGACTCAAAACATGCTGTTTGTCAGTCTGGACCAAGCCTATTACCGTTTTTATTATGCTGTTGCGTCGTGCCTATCAGGTCTGGCACAGGAAGACGACGGCATTATTGATATCGCCTGCGAAGATCTTATTAATATCTGTCGCACTGGTTTGCAAACAAACCAAATTAATGAGCACCACAGTTGTTTTGAACTGATGAAAAAGTCAGACACGTGGGCAGAGATACACAAGTCTGAAGTCAGACTGGCTTTATCCTGCAATAAGACTTATGTCTAAATCATACATTATCGCCTCCAGTTACCTTTGAAATACACTTGAAGTTATAGATACATGTTTTGCTCTGCTGCATGTTAGTGAATGCTTAATCACACAGTAGACTTAGGCAGGTGTAGTATCTTTCTGAACTTTAACTTTAGAGGATACCATTACTTGTTATCTTGTTATTAAATGTGACATCTAAGTTGTTCCTCTTAATACTTGTTATTAATTTAGCCCACCTGTGGAATGATATCACCACAAGCAGCAACAAGCTTTCTGTCTTAACTACATTTTTTTAACTGATCTCCAGGCCTTCAGATTCCTTCTTTTCACTGTGCAGCGTATTATGAGAGAAGTTATTTCCCACCACCTCCGGCACTTTGTGCGAAAAAGCATTTGGACTGGGGTGAATGAAAATACATTACTTTGTTATCCAAGCTCCCATAGGTCAACATTCATTTAGAGTAAAACAAAAATCCAGAAAGCCAAATTTGATTCACTTCCAGCCAAAGTGATTTACATTCAGTCGAAAAAGATGAATGTGTGCAGAAACCAAATTGACTGGAGTTCACCGTTGCGATAGCAGCGTGAGATGTGTTTTTGCAAAAAAATAAACCACAGTTAGAGAAAACTCTTGCTGCTAAGAAGCTGTAGGACGGCCCAATTTGTAGATACCTTTTGCAGGGATCAAAGTCGGCTCATACTGGGTCACATTCTGCAACCATGTATTGTAGCATTCCTCTGTATTTTAAACTTGAGAAGCAGGGAAGAGCGATGACTTTTTTTTTTTTTAAATTATGTGTCTCACTACACGCAGGAATGGCTCTGTAGGGGGATGACCATGACTGTGAAGAAAAAAAAAAAAAAAAAGATAAATGACCGTGATAAATGACACGAACAAAAAGAGGAAACAGTTTGTGAGCGTGACTAAGCCAGAGAGTGCAATATCCTGGAGTTTGAGATTTTTCATCCAAAGACCGTCAATCCATATTATTCCTGTGTTACTTCGTACGTCTGTTTGGACTTGTGACGAGTCCCAAGCTTATTTTCTTCTGTGCAGACATAAATTCTCCCCCATATATTTAGTAAAGGTTTATACACACATTTCCAAACAATGTACGATATGCGCTCATTGGCCACTTTAATCGGCTATCAAAGCTCAGCCTTAAATTCTACCTTTACAAAGATAACTGTCAGTGAGATTTAAAGTTACCTATATTTATTATTGAGGTTATGGGGTTATAGCTGAGTTGAATTGGATTACATTATAGCAAGAGTTCTTTCTAATGTTTAGCCCAGCCGAACATGAGAGGGAAGAATGTTAGGAACACATTTAATCACCTCTTGGAAAGTTTGAACCAAAATTGGCCATTGTAAGAGTCGAGCTGGGCTTAGAAATGTATTTCTAGCAATTTTAGATCACATCCACGGTCATATTGTGCACCACTTTAACAACACATGCCAGTTAATGTCTCTTTCCTATCAAACAAAATGTCACATGTGCTTATGTGAGCTGTACAGACTACCAACAAGTGGTAACACTTTTGGCTAATAGACAGAGACAAATAACTCTCGTCCTTCACGTGGACCGTGAAAGTTAGAATATGCATCAAACAGTTGTACTGGATTGCATCAGATCAAGTGTAAGTTTTCTGAAAAAAGTTTTAAGCCTTCATAGATGCAACACTTTGAAGTTAAATAGTCGATCCGGGCTCTGTTGGTCTGTTTGTCTGCATCCATCCACTGGAACGATTGCTGGAAAGTTACAGAATTGGAAAGCCAAAGAGAGTTTTTCTGCCTCGATTTTGAATAAGTGCCAGGCTGAGCAAACATGATATTACGCCTGCAAGGGCCATTTGCAATGTGCTGACAAGAAAAGTGAAGTAAGATTCATGGTCTCATTGCGCTCTTGATCAATTGATGGATTGGACATGGGAGCATAACTCCCCAAAGTTGTGAAGGTTAACCAGGTACCGCATCTCCATCCCTTAACCTCTGAAGCATGCACGTGGCAACCCGCAACAGCGCACGGAAAGACGTGTCATCTACCTGGATGCTGCCGTACTTCAGGGGGAATTCGCACCAGCCTCGACAACCTGAGACTACGCACAAGACAAATCCTCTTTCAGGTACACTTAAAGCTGTTTTCAAAATGTAACAGAAGAAAAGCGAGGGGCTACAGGGACTCCATTCAAAAACCATATGAGATCCTTGGAGATAAGAGCTGAACAGCCTCTCACGCGTTTTTTTTTTTTTTTTTTTTGCTTCCACCAAATAACCTCTCTGCTGCCCGGTCGCAAACACACCACAGACCAGTAAGAGATCATGGCCTGGTCGCTGACAACCACCGACCTGCAGCGCTGCGTGTGATTCCTCTCGGGCTTTGTTTGTTTCCTCATTATTCTGATGACAGTGTGTCTGCGTATGTGTGCATAGTGTGCCGATGGGAGTGGCTCATCTGACTGTCGAAGATGATTCATATCCACTGCACAACTTGTCAGCTGTTTAGACAGTGATAAACGAGAGGGAGAATCTGTGCAAGGCAGACTGCCATAGATAAAGCACCTGCAGGGATTCTGACCTACCTGTGGTCAAGAGAAGAGAGAAAATAGATGGACACGCCGCAGATAAAACGCAGTGCCACAGACTCAGGCTCTGTTAAAAAAAGATATTTAAAGGCACATGGCAGGCTATCTTCGCCTAATCGTAGGGATGATATTAGTACTTTTTAATTAAAATGTAGGTTTAAAGAGCCAGCGTGTTTTATTAGGCCATAACTCTCGGTGTCTTAACAAGTTAAATGAGCTGAGAGAATTATCCAGCGACCATTCATTATATAGTCCATAGTTAACGACAACTGTTGGCAACAAAGTCGGTCAGAAGTAACTATCTCATAAATGTGTCTGCGAGTTTTGCCAAACTACAGAACGTGAACCTTGGCTGTTGGTGTCGGTATGCGTTATATCCGTCCAAAGATCGAGAGAAAATCACCACCGTGTCATTTTGACATTTTAAGGATCGCTCTCTTTTTCTAGATTAACTGAACAGTTGATCGCACGATGTTATTTTCAGTTAAGTCAGTTCAGTCTGCTGACTGAAGGTGAACGGTGTTGGAAAGCCTCCACTTTTAAGCACGTCATGTCATTGTTATCCGCAATCCATGTCATGATGATATCATTATGTCGTATCAAGTTCTCCACTTTACAAGCTCTTAGTTTGGATCTCTGATTTTTTGAAGCTTGGACATTGCTTGTCAAACACAAGCTTTACCCTTAACGAACAACTTTGCCTCATCGATGAATCTCACGTTATCCTGAAATGGAATGATTGAATATTACATTATCATGGCAATAATGGAATATCTCACTAAATGTAAGCTATATTCATTTTTATCTGCAGACAACTAGCTAGAATGTAGACCACTAACACATGTCTGGAACTGATATAGACAATAAAATCAAGGTCAACAACAATATTGGTCAGAAAAATCTCAGTTATACAATTTCTTGAAGTCACTCAGCTGTTATTCAACGCAGAGCCCGACCAATAAATGTGTTACTATCTGCTGGTATTGGCATACAAACACAGCAAAAATTAAGAGATTTGTGTTTTGTAGATTATTTTCCTTTTTGTAACAATGCTTCTTGGCAATAAATCGTATACCGTTGGAAAGTCTGTTTATTTCCCTTTTAAATGGTGCCACATTTGTAAGGAACATGCATTTGTGGGATGAGCAGCAGAGCTGAGTATGTGGGTTGCGCCCGTGTAAAATTTGCCAAAATCTTCTCTGCCAAACAGCTTATTCTGCTGTTGACTCTTGTTTGGTGTTATTTTGTGGATTGGATGATTGAAGTCTGAAGAAACAAGACATATTGGCAATTTAACAATTTATTAATTTAACAAACAAGAGCCTCCTGTGATGCTGTTCTCTTCCTGTTCATACAGCTACAAGCTTGTAACCGCTTATGAAACAGTCTCAGTTTAACACCGGTGCCTCTACATGATCTGCGTAAGCAAACGAGACCATAAGCGAGAAGACTGGCTATTTCTATGTACTTGTCAAGTTATTCTTAATGACTGTCATAGGCGCCGATTCTGATGTATTGGATGACTTATTAAAGTGAAAGTATTCTTGGTGGCAGAGTGCTGAGGATGAACGCACAGATCAGGATCTTTAAGACATGAGGTTGGTGGAAACAAAGTCAATCGCAATCAGCACACCAAAAAAAAAAGAATGTTCCTGGGAGCAGATTTAAATATAACTCTATTAAGACGTGAAATAAGATGCACCGCTAAGCAAACAAGTACTACACATGAAACACATCCAGTAAATGCTGTAAATGGACATGAACAGAAGTTTAGCTTAAAAGAAAAGTTAGTTTTTATGCACTTCCCCCTCAGGTTTCTCCTCATGTGCCACCCCGTGCGGTGCAGTGTACAAATGAGAGGAAATATTGATCGTTTTCTTCGAAGGTAAACTGAAGCAGGTTCCTTGAGTCGGGCAGTTGGCAGCCGTTCATTCACGCAGACTCACAAAGCCCTTTAGGTCAGTGTACATCAGGGTGGATTTCAAAGACGGCCTATATAATGGACTCTGAAATGGCCGGAGTCCCTGGCGAGAGATGTGTAATTTCCCTTTGCGCTGTGTTGACACAGATAAATGATCTCCTTGGTGTAGCCTCACCCTCATTATTATGCTACAGGGGGGGGTTACATTTTGACTGCTGCAAACCAATAACACATTAAAGTTGTAAACTAATAAAGGGCATCCAATTGGACTGCACAGTTCTTGCCCACTTTTTTCAAGGTAATCATCTGTGATTATGGTCTCATTTCACAGATGGCTTGAACGACCAAGGGATTTGTTTCTGAGATCAATACAGTGTGGTATTATTTGCATGATGGAGCTCTGCCTTTTGATATTCTGTCTCCCAAGAAGTCCGCGTTTGGACCACACTTTGTAATGTCTGAGGGGAGGGTAATTTATTGCGCACAGAGAACTTTCCATAGCTTTTATCTGGCTGTATCCCGGCTGCACGGCACTTGTTGCCATAGCAGCCGGTCCCCACATACCATTATTTTTTTTTTGTCTTTACAGTGTTGAGCCATTAAATGCAAGTTAATGTACGAGAGCATCGAAAAGGGAACGCTGTGCAATTAGGCCTTTCATGTTGTCAGACTATTTTTTTTGGTTAGTTAAATCAGGGTGAGATATACTGACATGATGACCGCAAAAAAAAAAAATACAACTTCTGCAACATGATTTTTCATTTAGCAGTAATACACAGTGCAGGGTTTTCTTATAAATCCAGAGCCACGACCATAATATAAGCTAACTCAGCAGCAGCAGCAGTCAGACCGGCTGTGTGTGGTCAGACACTGTGACATCAGTCACAGCATACAGATGTTTCCTTTCCTGATTTAAAGGCCAACAAGAAATAGTGCAAAAGCCCTGGATAACAGGTTTTGGGACATGTTTTGTACTAGACCATGAAGTTATTGAGTCTGTTGATCCTTCAGACCTTGTAACCAAAATGAATTAAAAAAAAAAAAAACTTAAGATGCTGAAAAATGAGATGTCTTCAGTTAGCGAAGCACTTACCTCTATCGCTTAGCAAAAATGTTTCAATGGAGCAAAACAGTTGTCATTTTTGGCATTTATTGACGGCCGATCAGTGTGGAATGTATCAGAGGAATTTTATTCAGTTTGTGGTTGTAATCAAGCAAGTCATAATCTTCACACCTCCAACTTTTCAGTTAGGCAACCCACTTCTTTTCCCTCACTAGCTTTCAGGTTTTCTATTGGCACTGGGTTTATATGCATGGAGTAGATGAGTGTGTAACTGCAGTGCCCATTATTAGACTAGCTATTGATGACAAAAGGAACAAAGTTATGTAGTCGCACGCTCCCGAATACCACGAAACACCGCAGCAAGCATAGCGCAACGCCATTGTTCTGAGAGGTCATTATTCTGAAACTCCAAAAATGTCCAAATGGACCTAGAGCCCATTTGTCAGACAGCCCATCATCCCAAACACAAAACGCCCATCACTCTGAAAGTACACACTCTCCCTGGAGTTGGTTTAGGGACTGCCAGCTCTGTCCATGATGCTGAATCTGCAAGTCTTTCTGGCCTTACACTAAATGACATATTTCAACCCTAAGCCTAACTGACCACTAAGATATGAGGTGCAAAAATCCAGGGATAGTGTGTTTCGAACCTTCAGAGCAGTGGGCTTTTGTTTTGGGTATAACAGGCTGTCGGACAAATGGGCTTTGGTCCACCAGAACATATTTGGGACTGTTGGGGTTTTGGAATGATGGTCAGTTGAAGCAGAAGGCGTATTTGTATCTATCACAGATTATGAACATACATAGAGTTCATTCTCTGTCATCCTCATGATAACATCAGTGCCCTAATAACAAAGTCACTAAACAGATATGATGTGAGATACGCATGGTCGTCAGTAAAATTCTATATGACACAAATATCTTTTCAGCTAAAACTCCTTATATCAGATATAAGGTGTATCATATTAATCCATCGCTCTTTGGCTACTTCAGACTACTCACTGATATCACTGGTGGGTTAAAAAAAATTAACATTGTTAGAACTGATCCTGGTACATCCTGCCTAAAGCCCCCCATCTTGTGAACCAGCCCTGTGTGCCTTCCCAATTCCCCCTTGTTGTCCTGTATGCCAGCCAGCTGGGCTGGCAGTCATGCACTTCACTTTGATTTGTGAATGTGAATTTTATCAAACATCAATATTCTCTTTTGAATCAAATCCAAATGGGCATTTTATAGTGCTTCAGGCAGGAAACAAGCTCTCTGCTCAATATGGGGCCTTTCCTAGTATTGCCAGACCTCTTCTGGGTCTTTAAGATGAAAATTAGAATTCTGCACGCCCTCACTTTGCCATGACAAGACAATCTGGGAGTAGCGGGCTTTACCTTTCTATAGATTGTACCTCTTAAGTGCAACCTTGATGCCGAAAACCAGAGCCGTGTCTCATTCATGTCTAGTGAGCAGTTTACAATAGTGAGATGTTTCTTGCTGACTGAAGGAGGATTGTGTTGCGCAATTAGTTTGTCAGACCCCACACTTTAATCCATAGCAGAAAAAGTATTTTAACAATGGCTGTGATACGTCTTAGCTAAGTGGTCCTGAATGCATCGTCTTCCTTCGCTTCTTTAAGATCCCCTATTCTCATTCTTGCTCTTTCCGTTCCCGGCATCTTCTTCAAGCTTCCATTTTCCTTTCTGCTCTTCTTCATACTCATTTCTTGCCGGGCTCCCTCTTTCAGTCTCTTATCGCATCATCACTGTAATTAGCCATGGGAAAGAACCAGTCCCCATCCATTTTCACTCTGGGGCAGTTTCAGTGTCTGTAGTCCACTTGTCTCTGCGGATAAACACTCAGTGACTATGTTACCCAGCTCCCTAGGCCTAGATTGCTTGTATGTTAGTGTCCATGGCACCTTTATCTTTTTGTAGCCTGCTTCCAGGTCGTCATTCCTTCCAATTATTGCTTTTCTTCATCTTACCTCCTTCTTTCCACTCTCCTCTGCCTTATCTCTCTCGCTTTACGGAAGATTTGGCTTCCAGCGGTTTGCCCCAGAGATCGGTTGCCACGGACTCTGCTTTTCTCTTTGTCATCAGTCCTGTCGAGCTGCAGAGCTGTCTCCCTCCCCCTTGTCCTCATCAACATACACCTGTCGCTCTATGAAACCCCACTATTTCTGCAGGGACCCCTTAATGTACGGCATATGCCACATGGCTTTCCGGTCATTCTAATTGGTGAGTGGGGGGTCGTGAGTCAGTGCACAACTGCACCTCTCAGCTTGATTGACATGCGGCAGAGGGGACTAGTCATATCCCAGGGGCCTAGGCAGTATGTCCTGGCCACTTTTTAATCATGTTCTGCAGGCTGGGGCTGATAAGAGATGTAAAGGTGATTATGGTTCAAGGAGGACGTCCTTGTGCAGGGGCCTTGGGATTACGGCTCTTTGCTGTGTCCTGACTGGGAGGATGAATACATCAGTATTCAGATGGTAGCTTCCTCAGGGGTTACAGAGTCACGGGAGAGATCTGGAACGGAGAAGGGAGACTCGAGCTGGAATCGAACGCCCTAGGATTGTGTGTAATCTGCGAACCCATTCCATTCTGATGAGCACAGCAGATGACGGTAAGGGTGTTAATAGCATTTCAGATATGATGAGCTTGGGTGACCTCAAAACTCTGCGCTCCACTTCATTTTCAATACGTGAATGACACAGATATGATCCCAGGCGATGCTCCTGTGTGAAAAGGTGTGAAGAGAAGTCACTGTATGCCCTTCTCTGATAGTTGCGAGGCCATCAGATTTGCAGAAGAATCTTATTAAATAGAGGGAGATCAAAAAGGCCCCCAAAATAGCACGGCCATTTCTGCATGTCGAGCCATGCAAAACTTTCTATGGCTGGAAAGTCCGAGCTTAGGGATCGGAAGAATGATTTCAGGAAGACCTTGCACTCCTTAAATCTAAAACGTCACGTTGTGTATCTGAAAACATACATTTCCACTGGTCATGCCACAACTTGAAATCACTTCCCCAAAGTAGATAACTTTATTGGCTTTATGTCAAAAAGCAGTAATATTGCTGAGAAATGTCTAAGTGTCAAAGTGTTTATCTTTTTAGAGCTCTGACAATCTGGACGTATGCGTCAGCGCAGGTCACCTCATGTCCCCTGTTAACAGTTGTAGACAAACACACACTGTGCAAACACTCCAGCTGGCAGTGCGCTAACCACAGACCTGCACAAATGTTCTGTTCGTATGTGAAAGGTGCAAAAAAAGAAAAAAAAAAAATGATAATCTGCATTAGCACTCATCGTGAAGAGATAAACACTATGTTGCTAGCCAGCCATTCCCGGGCCACTGTGAATCTGATTAAACAGTCTGATCATATGCTTGGAATACTAATGGAAGTAGGCATTGTCTGGAGAGAAAAAACTTGCACTTGTGCTGCAAAGTTATGCTCTGCTGTGATTTGCAATGGCTCTGTAAGCCTGTGGGTGTTCTGCTTGTGAAAGAAAGACAGAAGGGGCAGTGGTGAAAATTCAGGAGAAAGAGGGCTTAAATGGGGGGAATTTATGAAGCTGATCAGCCAGTAAGTCGAGGACACACTTGGCTTAATAATGGCCAATGTCTGACTGAACTATTTATAGTAGCATAATGGTCTTTGCATCTATTTTTAAACAATTATGACACCAGAACGGTTATATTGCTGCTGTAGATTGCACTAGATTTGATTACTTGGGATACTTTTCTGAGTGTGTTTTGTATGTTGTGTAGTGACATAAAACTATGCATTAATTGTGTTTCATGTAACAGCAGCTATGGTGGTTGCTTTGACTCATTTATGTTACTTGTGTTGTGTATCTGTTTGAAATTGTTTTTAATAATAATAATAATAATAATAATAATAATAATAATAATAATAATAATAATAATAATAATAATAACAACAATAATAACATTCTGTCAACATTCCTCAAGAAATAAATCGCCATTAATACCATATGTTAATGTTATAGTTGTCAGTTTTCATTAGTTCCGCTTTGAGAGTTTTTTTTTGTTTGTTGTTGTTCTCAGTTTTGGATAGCAAAAGGCTTACCTATGAACCTCAGCCACTTACTAAGGAGGCAGCGTGTTGTCAGTGGACTTGTTCCACTTCTGTTTCGGGTGTGTCAGTCAGTTCAGAAAACTGAGAAATCAAAGGGAATGGAGCTTGGTGATTATCTCCTGCTGCACACTTGACCCTTACTCACTGCACAAGGACAAGAGGGCTTCATGATGATGCAAGTCTGTCATGATGTATCGACACATTCAGAGAGAGGTAGACACTTGAAAATGCTGTGTGTCCACACAACTGAAAGAAACTACATCTGTTAATTTGCTTCCATTTGAAAGATTTTTCTGAAGTGCTCTGTCTGTCTCGCTGGATTGGCACAGCTCTGTCTTTCATGCTTGTCTGTCATGAGGTGATGCGTGGAGCGATAAAAAGGTGCAGAACAGATTGGCTTTAATTACCTGTACGCTCAGGCTGATCACACTATGTGACCTAGAAAAGGGAGGAGACTGGAAAACTGGAGTCTTGTTGCCTAAAGCTTCTCATTGAGTAGCACAGTGTGCGTGCCCAGAACACACCTCCAAACACTCATGCTCGCACGTGCACGCTCACTGTCCCCCTCTGCTGCACAAGATCCTTTATTATTAAAGAACTATCTTTTCTGACCTTTTCAAGCATGATAATCATGAATGCATGGATAATCTTTCTCTCTAGCCGACATTAGGATGTCACTGTTACATTAACAATGGGGCAGTGTTGCAAAAAAGGGATTCTGCACTGCGTATTTGTCAGCTGAATGGCTAATTGGGCTCTAGTCCAAGTCATTTTCAAAATTACCTAAAGGACAGCATTATATGTTATGTGATTTACACAGTTAATTGCCTAATTGTTACGGTTTGTTAAGCTTCACAATGTCAACTTGCTTTGGACGAGTAGATGAGGATTTTATTTGTATGACAGCAGACTCAGTTACAGACAAGACCGCTAAATAAGCTATACTTCAGTCACATGGTGACTGAATGAATGACTCCTCTTTATATAGACTAAATGTATCTACGGTACCTGCAGTGCTTCATTAAAGGTACAATATGTAACAGCTGACCGCTAATGCATACCAAAAACAACTGGGAGGCAGCAGATTGCCAGGTAACTGCTAATTGCCGCTAATTGTACCTGCCCATAGCTAGTTAACCATTCAGCTACCCGTTGGACTTTGAGGAGAGTGTTAGTGTCTACACTGCTAGCACAGTGCTAGCTGGTTAGCATGCTAACTTCAGTAGATGTCTGCAACACAGCACAAATACAGCATGACGTCAAAACAGCCATTCTGTTGATAGTTTTAAGTAGCATAATAATTGTTAGAAAGTTATGATTTGTGAAGTTTTTAACAAAAAATCTTACATGTTATCCCTTTAAAGAAATTTATTTATGTCCAACTGATCAAAATGTAGATCAAGATTTTGTGGAAACAGCCCTTATATTTTATGTGTGTAGATGTGTAGGACTAATGTTTTCACCTGTCCCCATTGGTTACAAGTTTTGTTTTGAGTTTTGTGCATGTCTGTCAACGGTTGCATGGTTCCAGCATCAATGCAATCTCAGTTTTTTGTGACAGTCTGACATCTTTGTATTAGCGCAGAGATGCATCGAAGAGAATGTGCCTGTTTTCTTTCTGAAAGAAAAAATTATGTAAGTGTATCAGAGGTGCAGAAACCCTGCAATGAAGGGAAGAAAACATTAATGTTTCCACCCTGTGGTTGTGATAAAAACACTTCAGTTGCTCAGTTGTCTGTGTGGAACTGGATTCCTCGATGATGACGGCAATCAAAAGCGCCTACATTACTGTGCGAGCGACAGTTACGCCACCAATTAGTACAACCACCGGAAACATCGCAAAAAGGCCGGGAAAAAACTTCAGGTGAAAAGCCTCATCTGCTGACATTATTAAGACTGTGGAAGCTATGACTCATAGGCTCGAGTAACCACTGCAAAACAAGTGATTAATTCTTTGCTAAACAGATACTCCTGAATGCCTTCCTGCAACTGCTTGTGCTACCTGCTCTAATGCTCTACGCTACCGTTAAGTGTTGAGGCAGACATATAAAGTGCATCATTGGCTGAACTATTGAACCATACATGAGCATTATGGTTGGTTTACAGTAATGATTTTTATACTTTATTATGAGCTGCCTGAGTCCGCAGACTGAGGATCCCACAGGACTGAAGCAGGTGTTTTAATCATTGATGGAGTTCAGAGGTGGATTGAATGGCTTGTTAACAAAGGCTCAAACTGTATTTTTTATTTTATTTTGGAGACATTTTTCCTAATGGATGTAAAAGTAGACACCAGAATTTAGTGCTTCATGCAGATGCCAAACAAACACTCCCTCTTTATTTGTACTGTCTGCTTGAAGACAATACGGAAAACATTTTTTTTCTTTAAAAAATGTTTGATGTTAAAAAACTGAGAACTTAAAGGAGAGCTATTATATTTTTCTTTTTCCATTTCCTTCAGCGAGTTTTAGGTTCTTGTACATGTAAAAGATCCAGAAAGTTAAAAAGCCAAAAGTCTGTGTCAAGAAAACGCTGCTCCTGAAGTGCCTGAAACGCCTCGTCAGTAGTCCTGCCATTAATTCCGTGACTTCTTGACATCACACTGCTTCACACAGTCACACATTTGCATAACATGCACCTATATTCATGAGAGAATTGAATCTAACTGGTGGGTGGAAACAAGACAGAGCTAACGGGAGACACGATGAGTGGTGTAGACTCAGACGTGTGTGAGCTGACCAATCAGGACAGGCCAGGTATTCAGGAGGTGGCGCCTTTAAGAGACAGGAGCTACAACAGGGGGTTTTAGGCAGAGGGGGGAATACAGAGCTGCAGCACTGGATAACAACTGGGTGCTTCTTGCTTTACGGTCAGAAGTGTGATCAAGTGTCTGGTAGGTTTGTCCAGTCCAGTCACACTCAGTGTCTTGTATATTGTATATGACACAACACATTAGCTCCGGAGGATCCATTCCCTCTTCTACGTCTTAATAACTTGTAACTAGTGTAAGTGTTCAGTGATAGTAGGCTTGCACTCCTGGGTGGAACCAAATTACAGGAGCTAATAATGATTTGGTTAAGAAAAAAGTAAATCCTCTCATTATGATGTCCCCCACATCAATGATATCTGCGACACATTGTTGATTAATGAATTTCAATTTAATTTTAATGAAAACATCACTCGACACTAAAGTTTACAACACATCTGAGGTTTGTGTAATATGCTTTCCCAGTTTAATCGAAAAAATGTGAGATCCCACATGGGCCCATAAATTCTGGTCTCTGCCCCCAAACAGAATTATGTAGCTGAGCTCATGATATCAAGGGTTCAGTTCGTAATATGTTAGTTGAAAATGACTTAATTAAAATCACCTTGCCGTGCCTCTTCTTCAGGAGTTTTATGTTGGGATAAATTCTTAAAAAAAACATCAACAGTTTGACAAAAGCCTCACATATGCTCCTGTGCCAAATGCCTGTGGAAATTTCAAAGCTACCAACTTCTGACAAAGCTCCTGATGACTAATTTTTAGGTTAGTCTAAGCTATGTGCAGGACTTGAAAGGAAGCGCAGAGGCGAGAAAGAAAGTCTTATGAAAAATTCAGACAAATTATCATACCAAGACACAACATCCTTATCTGAGTACACAGTTGGCAGGAGTTCTAGTGACAGGTGTCTTTTTTTATTCCCAAGTCGAACAAAATAGAAGATTGCTGGATGGAAAGAGCTGACAGATACAGTCCCAGGCCTGATCATTTCTCAAACTACTAATTTTACCAAAGAGTTTTCAAATCTCTGCATTGTGGGTAACACAATGTTTTGAAAAGCAGTCTGCTGGTCAGGCATTGCACTCCTATAGTATTTATTTAAAAAGCAAATGATTAGAATCGATGGAGCAGATCCAGAGAAGCCGCCTTTTTCATTACAATCATTCCTCTTCCTTTCCAATCCTGGTGCCCACATTATCCACGATGCAACTTAGCGACATGAAGTACATGCAGCTTCCTCTAGGAGGAAAAAAATGCTTTATTATCCTTTTATTTTCACATGCGCAGCAGTACTCACAACAAAGACCTGTAAACACAATTAAATGTGTAAAATTGGTGGAGTTGCCCTTTAATGCGTGAGGGATTTCATGAAGTGCAAAGCTCGACAGAATCGCAAAGTGGCTTCTTCCGTTTCTGTCAAGTTAGCATCACAGCCACACGTGACCACTGGTCACGGTAACTGGATCTGACATTTTCGCATTTGATTTCTCTGGCCTCTCCCCAACATGTTCACAGAATATTTAATGACCCTCGACTAACATCGCCTGGGAATGATGTCGGTGCGCATGTGGGCGTTTCCTGGGAAAAACAGAACACAAGTAACCTTCTCTCAAAGGCCAGCTATCATCACGGAGGGACTGTATCGCTTCAGTTCGTCTCACCAACAATGCAAGAACACCAGTAATTACATTATCACATTCTGCTGATAGTGATATTTACCTAGATAACACAGCTGGCCATCGCACGCCATCTTTGGACAAATCTTTTCCAAATTTGCTCTAAGTTGCCAAACATGAAGCACCTCAGTCCCAGTTCAATCATCACTTTCATCGTCTTTTAAAATAAGATTGATCTTTGTATTATCTCCTCCTCCCACCCTTCCACTACCTTTTCCCTCTCTCCATTTTCCATCTTCAATGAGTCATTCTCAAAAAGTGGGCAGATGCAGGGTGCCGCGAGCAGAATCGCATCTCGTTTTAGTTCGATCACATTGGCGCCTGGAGAGATGCGACTCCTTGCTCCTGTTGAATTTTTTTTTTACAACTTCTCTCTAATCACAGTTTGGCCATGCTACATTCTTGTGTGCTTTGTCAGGTTTGATACCTGCCTTGTGCACAATTTACAGGGCTACGGCTGCTGCTGTGCTGTGTTCTGTGTATCTTTATCACCCACTGAAAACACCTGCTTCTCCTCCTCCAGAAATGCAAGTTGCTGCTCCTTTTTACAATTTCGTCCTTTCATGAGAGCAGCCGAGCCACCCCACCGAGCAGTGCCGTTTGGTTAACCATCTGAAACACCTGTGGTAAATGAGCAGGGCCTGGAGGAGGGCCGGGTAACTGAAGAGAAGCCTAGCAAGCTGATGGAGAAAGAGACTCGCGTATGAAAGAGCGGCAGATTGGAGGCTGAAGACAGGGAAAGATACTCGTTAACTGAAGGTGTCCAGAGGCATTTTGCCCTTCCTTTCGGCCACTAGGTCTAGTTTCGCTAGACTTAGCAGGGTTTTCCTCAGATCTTCTCCCCTATTAGTTGTACCATCTTAATTAGCCCTAATGAGTTGAGCTCGGAGAACGAGAAAAAAAAAAAAAAAGCGTTGAAAGCTGACAAGTTTGTTGCAGGCAATTATTGTACTGTCCTTCCTGTACCGGCCTTATCTGCTGAAGGGCGGAGATTTGGATCAGAGGACTGGCAGCCTCTTCGAAAAACCCGGTGTGTGCTGTGGACTCTGGTATCGATTAGAGGAGCAGAGGAAGAGGAGGAGGAGGAGGAGGAGGAGGCTGCAGACAGAGATTAGTGAACCTAGATGTTTTTTTTTTTTTTGGCTTGTGGGATGCTTGCAGCCACTGCTATTGTGGTTCCTATACCAGGTGATTGCTTCTATACACGCAGGTGGACTGGATATATTAAAGGCCACATCAGTGTTAGCCTGTCTGATGGAGGAACAACTCATGCACTCTCCTTTCCCCTCCTCTCTTTTTGACAGAATTTTGTCTGAATGTTTCTCCTTTTTAAACTCATACATTACATGGCCAAAGCCTGATAGTATTTGTATTGTTTTATTGTTGTAAATTCCCATGGTTGCATCAAAGCCAAAGGCTGTACCGCTTTAATGTTAATGCACTTACATCACCACAGCTTCAGCTTGTTATTCTGGTAAATTTTTATTTTTTCATTTTTTATTAATTGATAGCAGACGATGTAATGCGAGTCTTGGCACACGCATCGCGCTTAAATTTGCAACGCTTCTTTTCTCACACCCACCACTTGCCCCGAGGCTCCAACCTATCTCCGTTGGCAATTTCCTAATTCTAAATGAAAATACAATTTATAAATAGAAAATCCCATTCACAGCAACAGCTCGACGGCAGTGTCAGAGGTAAAAGAGACAGAAATGTCACCACTGAATGTACACAGCGGCATACTGGCAGATGAGTAAATACTAGTTAATTGAAGCAAACATCACCTACATTGACGTGGTCCCACTGCAGTTGTCTGCATATATCTTTCACAGTGCAGCTAATGAGACAGATGAAGTGCTAACATGTTCACACTTGGCAGCACCAAGTGCAATCCTGATGTCAAAACTTGAACTTTGTATTCCACTTGTCTGATGTTGGGAGCTGAAATTAAAAGAAAACTTCTGACACTTTGTTGCCGCACTTAATGCTTTATTCAAAGAACCCTCCAAGCAAGAAAAACAGACTTGTTCAAAGGTATACATGGAAAAGGCTACTGTGAGTTTTGCTGTGTGGTGACCTTGCGTGCTGATGTGAGGTTCTCACAGCTGAGGCCTCAGGATTGATCGCTCACCAGCATTGTCTTCAGGAGTTACAGAAAGAAAGAGCAAAAACCAACATGGATCATGCCGCTTGTTCATAATACTTTTATGACCTGTGATGTGTTCTTGTATCGTTCCCTTTGTGGGGCCTGGTGTGACATATTGACTTCATGTGATTTATTTGTCAATGTCAACCCTCTTAAGAACCTTACTAGCAGACTGGTGGTCGGCTATTAGTGACGAATCTGCAACACCTACATTTTTCTGCCTTTAAAAAGAAAATGTATTTCTACTATCAGCCATTGCAGGTGACATGGCTCAGCTTTAAAGTGCCACAACAAAGACAGTAAAGACGTTTACTCTTTTTATTTGCCGTCCTTTATGTTAAAGACGTCATATTATGCAAATTTTCAGCTTCACACTTTTATTTGGGGTTCCTAGTAGAATAGGTTTATGTGCTTTAATTTTCAAAAAACACATTATTTTTCAGAGGCAGAGTAGGTTGGATCATGCGAAGCTAGGTAGTGTGATCTAAAATAACGCCGCTAGTAGCAACTATATGTCTGCTGACTGACTAGAGTCTCTAGGGAGCGTGGGTAACACAAGTTACAGTAGTGGAGGCTTGACAAACCACGCAGGAGTGTTTTCTGTGGTAGAGAGTAACTCCCTTTGGTGTGGACTTGGGGCTTTTCTTTTTAACATGCACAAAAATGATAACACAATAAAGGAGAGGCAAAAAAAACCCAAACATTAATGTGACCTCTTTCATAGTTATTATATCAAAATTGTTTATACGTTAAATCAAACATGAACCATCAACAACAACCTTTAATGTGTCCCTTCTCTTATTTCCTCCAGTTGTCCTAAATTTGTACTGGGAAATATAACATTATGTGTAAACAGGCAGGATGTAGATTGACACAGATTTGTGTTAAACAGGTTTTCATTCAACAGTAGCTGGCACATGGATGTATGGAGGAGATGGTAATGTTGTGATTCATACAGTCGAATGATGAAGAGAACATGTAATGCCTGAGTGTTCTTGAGTGTAAATAGTCTGCTGGCTGGACACACACACATGTTCATTTAGTAGCCACCATGTTAGTAAGTGATTTCAAACTCAGCCTCAATTTCAGTGTGAGTGAGTTTTAAATTTTAATGGAAGGTGGTTGATTTAAATCGTATCAATTACACAAGTGTTTTTCCTGCTGTGACAAGTCAAAGTGTCTGCTGGGAAATGAATCCACTCATGTACATGCTGTGCATGATGCAAACACAATTTGGCTAATTTATTGTTTAATCAAGGTTGAGAGTGCTCCAAATAATGAACTTTTTCTCAGCACTGTTGTCCACTGTGTTTGTCAAACAGACTAAGTGCGCTTTGTCAGACAATGTTTGTCCAACTATTGACGAGTCAATAAACTTATTAGCCAGGAGAAGAGAGTTAGAAGACAGTGAAACAGTTGACCAGAGACAGTAATGTTTTATACACCTTCAGTTGATGGATAAAATTATACTTTAGCAAATATCCAAGAAGGACAGGAGGCAAGGTAAAACACTTAGATGAAGGCCGCTACACAAAGGCAACACAACCATAATTAGAGCACAGTGAAGCAGTTCATACATGGAAAAAAACAAATACTTTTTAAAGGACAGAACAGGTCATATTTAAAGGTCAGGAAACAGTCACTTGTCATGTGGCAAAAAATTTTGACCTAGAACATGTCAGACAGGAAGTGAACAATAATACTCTTGTCAGCGGTCATTCACTTGAGCTACATGAAACATAACAGAAACATTGTTGAAGCTATTTAGCTTGTTTAAAAAAAAAAAAAAAGTTGTCAAGACCATCTTTAGGCATTGTCGTGTCAATATGCCCCAGGTTTTCATCTCTCCTAGCAACAGTTGAACATTCAAGCTAATTTATAATATTGAAGATATCCATAGCAACAAGCATCATTAGTTTCCTCAGCAAAATCGATAGGTTGGGAATGTGCCACCAAGTCAGGCTCTTTGTCTGTCATTTTCTGTTTTTTTTTTTTGTTTTTTTAAACCTGAGACTGATGTTTGCACAGCTCTCCCTGAACATGTGACCCAGTGCTTTTTGAATCTAATATATCAATTGTTTATATCAGAGATATATTGATGATCATCTGTTGCCTGGAAACTCTTTACACTCTGCTACTAATGCTTCTGAAGGGGCAAGGCCTCTACTTTTCATTGCCGGCTTTTCATCACAGCACAGAGGTTTATTAGTGATGCCATAATGAATCACTTTTGAGTGTGATTGCCTGTGGGCCTTCTGGGGAAAGGTAGTGTGTTGTTAAGAGGGCATCAGGCCAAATTGTGCAAGAACAGAAAGCAGACTTAATGAAGCCAGAGTGCATTATGGGTCAGGTGCGTAGGACAATTGCTCTCCAGAGGCACGGACCCCTCACCCTCAGACATTTAGGATTGCCCTTTGAGTCTGACATATAAGTGCACAAACACGCACAGAGTCGCACAAACATGCATGTGTTTCACACACCTACACAAACACACAGACATGTAACCTTTTCTGCTCACATTTACAGTATTAAAGATCCACATGTACGCTGAACATCTTGACATGATAATTAAAAGGGTCGATGATGAGGTTGTCTGTATGACGTATGGCTCTTTATCAGGGTAGCACTTCATTTGCTACAGGTACTGAAGCAAGTGTACACCCAGCATCTTTCTCTGCCTGCTTTTGCAGACATCTCATTAGAGGCATGTCAAGTCCCTCTGCACAATGTTGCGATGATTATACTGCAGGGACGGTGTGGTTTACCATGATTGAAGGAAGAGAGTGAGACACTCCTCGCATCTTTCTGCTCTCATCACGAGCAGTGATATGACTATGGGGTTAATTGTGATGCAAGTGCATGACGGATCAAAAGGTTTATAGGGCTCGGAAAGATAGCAGCTGTTGAATGTAGCAAAGAGCCCAATTTTGGTTCAGTTAGAGATGAATACCTGTGCGATGGGACAGCACATTGAAAACATTTTGCAAAATTACAACTCCACTTCTTAATTTTTTTCCCCCCTGCTCAGCCATGGTGGATCACCTGTTTCCAGGCCCGGCCCAAACCAGCACAGAAGATACACATATATGGGGGAATATAAGAATATAGAATATAAAACATATTTTTTTCCAATAAAATGTTTTCAATAATATTTTATTGCAGTGTATAAAGACACATATACAATGCAAGAGGTAAATATGATTTCCCCCATAGCCCCATCCCACTCAGAGCAGATACAAAAAAGGGTTACAAATAAGATAATAACAAATAAGACAGACGAGTGATCAGTTCAATCCAAAAAATCCAAAATGGAGTTAAAAATGTTGAAGATCTTTCCATCAACTTCAAACATGATGTATTCTGTCATATTATTACCAGGCTAAGGGACAATCAGGTACATAGCACCATGCACAGTTGAACTATTAGCAGTTGAGTCACAGTGTAATCTAGTATGGTGTCTTTCTGTGGCTGGAGAAAAATACATCCCAAATGTATTAGTTTAGAAAAACAACGTGGTTTTAGACACAAGGAAGCGCCGTCAAAACAAGACAAGATGTACAGTCAGTGTCAGGTAGAGTAGCATTTCTGGGCTGCTCCAAAGATGGCAATTTTTCTTTTCTTTTTTTTTTTGTAGTTTTAATGGGCAGCATCATGACCTCTAACAGGAATCATGACGAGCGGGATGCAGAGGACGTCCAGAGAAGTAATGTCTGTCTGCGAGCAAGCAATAAGATTAAGCCTCTTGAGATTCTGAATAAAAGATTTTATCATGGATTGCGATAAAAAAAAAAATACACTTAAGGCAAGTGGACTGTAGGGACTTTTAATTAATGGAAGAATTGTGAATCGGGACAATTGTGAATATCCTCACATCAATGACTGGAAAAAGAGTCCTATATTACCCTCTTCATCTTTCCAGTCATTCCAAAAAAAAAAAAAATTAGACGTAAAGAAATATTACAGTTACTATCCTTTTTTTTTGCAGCAGGATAAACTTATTATTTAAGACTGTTCATTTTAGTTTCTTAAAAAATGTAAGATAAAGTTATGTCAGTATGTTTAAGTAAGATTTATTTTGATGATTATTGTGATAATACCGTGAATCACAATTATTTCGGTGAAGAAATTATGACACACGATTCTCATATCATTCAATACTAAGTGACGACAATTTGTAATACACTTCCCCAGTGGCAAAGCCTTCACACTCTTGTCCCTGGTCCTTCAACATGTGGACAGGAAGAGGTGGCGACTGAACCTCTTTGAATGTCAGGTGCCTCCCTTTGCAGCCATGCGGGAGCGTGCCCTCTTTATGTAACAATGGCTGAATGCTGACACGCCTCCACGGGATCAGTGCTACTTTCAAAGGCACCCCAGTGGTGCTGGCCTTCAACATACCTGTGAGCGTGAAAGCGGCACATGTCTCACAGCCAGACCTTATCTGGGAAACACTCTCTAAAGGAGATAAAAGGTCCCTTTGCTTCTCCTGGCCCAGCGGATGGCCATGATGAGTGGAGAGAGAGGTTTGATCTACCAGCCCCCCTCCGGTGAACTGCCAGCACCTCAAACAATCCAATTCACTCTGTTTATTGTGCGCTGCTCAGCCGACCGTTACCTGATAGGCATCTGTTTACCGTTTGGGGCCGCGGTTCCCGTAATGACAAGTCGAGTGCCATGGTCAGCTGGCAGTACACCAGTCTGTAATCGCTCTCCAGCCTCTCAGGCAAGGACACAACCAATTCTGTTCATTGAAATGTCAATTACAGCATGTAGTGTATTTTCTAGCCTGAGGATAATAAATCAATAATAGATACATGATCTGATAATTATACATCTGCTGGTATTAATGTTTTTGCATGTATTTAGGCTGACTTATCAGTCAAGCTCTACAGTATCCGTCATGCCAACTGTACATGATAAAGCTTTGACGAGAGTGTTACGATGCTGTCTCTGTCTCGCTTCTGTACTGTAATACCCCCAGACAACACTTCAGATGTAGCAGGCTTAGCCACATTTATCTGCTGATGAATGTGCTGGTTCGGAGAGCGCGGGCTTTAAGTCTCAGTGTTTATGTTTCATAGCTTTCTCCCCGCTGGTGTTTTCTTAAAGCTGCTCTTTACTCTTTTACACTTCTGGAGGCTCCCAGCCAAACATAACAGGATGCCTTTAATTAGCTGGAGTCTCTGCATACAAAGATAATTGTGAATAATGCAGTTCCATAACCCAAGGTTGAATGAACACAGCGTTTGGCTCATGCCCTGGCTCCCACACACGGGCAAGTCAGACCATTTTTTTTTTCCTGAAGTGAAGGTTAAGTGTTATAAGGACACAGCACAGAGGTGAGAGAAGGCAGTCCGATCATATTGACCCAATGATTCATCTTCCCTTCCCCCTGATATTCTTTTGAATTGGGTTTGGGTGTGCTGTAGCTGTGTTGTAAGTGGGTGGACAAGGTGACCCGTGCTGTAGATCAAACTGCTGAACAACTGCTTGGGGACAGGGTCCTGCCCGCCTGACTGGACATCATTTTTCTCCATTTAGCCCCATCTCACACCTGTAATAGGGTGGTCGTCCACATGAACGCTCCCGGCTCCGCTGGGATAGAGCCATGTTTTCACTCACATCGCTCTGTCATTAACAACAGGAGTCAACAGATTTACGCGACTTCGGCCGGCTTGAAAGGACATCAGCTATCAGGAATCCTCAGTCTTTTGGGTGTTTTTTTTTCTTTTGAGCAGAACATTTTTTTTTTTTTTTGCTTGATGTTTAACCGCTTTTAGTTACAAGAAGATCAATGGTCTTATATCATCTATCAGATCTTGAATACATGTTCGGTTTTGATGGCAGTGCTCCAGTTGCCATTTTAGAAGCGATATTCTCTTGTGGTGTTTTTTTGTTTCTCAGACACATTGAGATTCTGTGAAGACTAGCACTCACACAAACACACAGACAAGATAACAGACACACCTGCTCTTGCCGCAGGAAGGGGCGAAATGCGCAGATAGCACTGAGTTATGTTTACAGCGACTTGAAACATTTGTGAGTCTATCATCTTTTTTTGTACGGTGCAATAAAAGATGCAGAGAGAGCACATAGTGATTGGCTGAATATAAATGTGACGTTAAAGAATGGGTTTGTTTGTGTCGACAATAGACGTGTACATTTCTTAATATAAGATAAAATGCTCTGACAGTGATAAATCTGAATATGTGATGCTCCATTTAAGAGGATGCTTCCTTCTCCTTCCTCTGAGAAGTTGAGACTAATCACCATGTATACATTGGAAAATGTGAGACTTAAGATAAGATACGTTTGACAAACTACAGCCACAACCGCATGGTTTGCTGTATACAGGTGCAGTTTCTCAAAAATATTTACTGCTCTCTTCATTTCATTGGTGCCCCCGGCATTGGGAAAAAAGTCACAAAGGTGCCCTCTTAAAAGTTCTAGATAAAACATGATTCGGTGCCCTCTACTATTGCCAAATATGCAGGAAAAATGTGATGGAGGTGCCCTCAAGGATGCCCATCCAGTGGAGAAAATGTGTGGCACAACACAACACGATGTCATACAGGTAGCCCTACATGCTCGAAAAAAGCATGTGAATGCCCTTTGTAGCGCACCAGCCTCTGCACCGTTGCATCTCACAGGAAAGTAATCTTGGGGACACTCAAACAAACATGCAGCTACAAACCTATCAGTGTGATGCGAGAGTCCAGAAGGGAGAGTTTTCTCACTTCTAACATTTCAAACTGACTTATATAGGGGCATGATGGGACACCAGGGCCAAAAGGACAATTGACACATCCACAGGATGGAGATGATGTCTGTCCTACAGTTTGAATTGCTATTGACTGTTTGTTTAATGGCTATGAACACTAACATTTTCAACCTATCCCCATCAGACAGTCCACCACTGTTTTGTTGAGAAGTAGCACTATATGTGCATGTAAAGGTTAAGTTGAAGAAGCAAGTTTTAGCTTTAACCTTTTCAGTGACTAATTAATTCATAATTTCTCCTGTATGTCGCTTACCCTATAAATAAATCGGGTTCCCACACATCACATGCATGATCACTTATGTGTTGTGTTGTGGCGTGATTGGTCCTGACTGGTTACAGTTTTGGGTGAATTAGCTGGCAGAAATCAAGACACACACACACACACACACACACACACACACACACACACACACACACACACACACACACACACACACACGCATGCACGCACACATACACACAGTTAATGACTACTATGAGGAGTGAATCATACCAGTTAATGTGTGGGTGAGCAACATTAGGTTGTCCAAGTTCAAGAGCTTCAGGGCTCTTTAACATGCCGTTGAAGAGCATTCTCACAGTCGTCTGAGGAACGACTAATTAAAAAGATAAAAGTGGGGCCTTGACCATGAACGCCTTAATGACATGTCACTGTGGACCATGTAGCCTGTGTTGACTCACATCCAACTTGTATGTTTAGTTTTTTTCTCGTGCTAATTGTTGGAGTGATCAGCATCATTAAGTCACAAAAGCACGTCTGATGTAATCTACTGCACTCTGATGTAGAGAAAATGAGCTGACAAGTACTGCAGATGGCAAGCTTATGTGAATTTTTTGTTTCTCAAATTCAAGTCATTTTCCTCCACTGGCGGAGAAAACTGAATTTAAGGGGCTTCAGAAAACAAAGGCACAAGTGCATTTCATCCAGTAGCCTCGTTGACTGTCTTTCTTCTATCATTAATTCTCAAAGTTCCAATGAAAAATGACCTCGTTCTCCTCTCAGTTACTTTAACACACTAGAGTAACAAAAGGAATAAATGTCTTTGTGACAAATTTCATACAATCATTTTACAGTTTCCAAATAAATAAAGTGATAACATGGATTTGATTAAGGTTTTTGTACTAATATCACTGCCTGACCTTGTCTATAACCCGGGTAGCAAGCAATTAGCATCGGTGCTAGTTAAGAAAATCCATTTTAATTGTTGTTCCAGAGATTACTAGTGTCTACATTAGTCCGATTTTTAGTATTCACGTGGGTGTCAAAATATTGTGTGAATAAATGAAGCTGTAATCACAAGTAGAGTTTCCTCTCAGCTGTGTGAATAACCTTGGTTAGCTTCCTTAATCGCACTGCATTCAATAGACTATTTGGCTAAAGGTCAGAGACCTGTGTGGACCACAGTAGAACACGTTTGTGTCGCATATGTATCCTAATCTTTTCTTGCAGTTGAGGAAAGAAAAAAAAATGTGGTTTTTCTTGTTGCTTTGTGACCCTGATGTGAAACCCAATGTTTTTTTTTTTTCCCCCTTATGTCCACACAATACTACAAGTCACAGTGAACCAGCACATCGACTGCAGGCGTGTGTGTGTGTGTGTCAGACACAAAGGGCCCCCATTGTTAGGCCTTGATGCTATCCTGATACTTGATTGAATTGGGATAGTGAGCCAGAGTTCCGCCGAGACACATTGTGCACGCTCTACTAAAAACATATAGAGAAAATGGCTTATGTGTGCAGCACCTGTCTGTGTTGGAGAGCTCACTGGTTTGTTTGTGTACCATCTGCACCTTAAAAGGACGTACGTAACGTCAGGGACGGCTAAGTGCGGTGGAGAAAAAACGCCACTGTCCTCCACTTGAGTGACGCCTCAGAGTGATTGCGATGCCTGCCCTATCAAAGGATCAAACAGAGCTGGAGTTGTTCTGCCACTCGAGTCAAACAGAGTGACTTTGGTACATACTCTGTGTGATGTGCAAGCTGATGATAATTGAAATTGCTCCTCTCTTCACTTCAAGCTACTGCCATGTCTCTTTTTTTCTTTTTCTATTACCCCTCCTGCGCTCCCCTGCAGCTACAGTCCCCTCCCTCTGTCACTCCCTCCTCCCTCTCCCCGCCCTCCTCCTCGCCCTCCCTGCCCTTTCTCCTCGACTGAGTCGCTCTTCACTCGCCGCTTCCCCCCTATCGTTTCCCTATCGTCTCGGAGCAGAATGTCAGTGTCGTCCGAAAAAAACACCAAAAACCGTGTTTAGGATTTGCACGGTGCGCCTCGCATAAGCTCATAAGAGTGATTACATGTTCCCTCACTGTTGTTTCTTCCCCTTAAAATGGAGGCTATTGTTTTTTTCATCTCCCCTATCATTTGACATTCTGATGTGTGCATGGACACAAAGAGAAACAAAAGCAGGGAGAGGCAAAGAAGGAGAGAGAGAGAGAGAGAGAGAGAGAGAGAGAGAGAGAGGATTATAGAAATAGAGAAACGTAGCGAGAGGGCAGGGGACCTCTGAGGGGAGCAGAACAGAGAAGTTGGCTCGAGGAGAGAAATACGTAAGCTTGATAGCTTTTGATATACAGTACACGTAATGATCTATTTAAGGACTTCGATGGTAAACAGGTCCGGTGATGTATGTAAGGACAGCTGAGGAAATGGACACACAGGAGCAGAACATGTCAGACATAGATGTGGGTGTCTGTGTCCCTCGATTCGACTGGTATCTTTCTCAGACATTGAGCACAGACGTATGCACGTACATTCAAATATGACACAATCCTTTTTATTCAATGATCACATATAGTCTGATCTGTGTGTCATGTCCTTGTCAGTGTCTTTTCTCGTCAACAAGACTTTACGCCAACTTCAAGCTTTTCCGCACTAGAAGAATTCTAATCCTTAAGTGTTGCTGGATCACGTCTGGCAAACAGACAACCAGTGCACAGCTTGTGGCTCGAGGGGCTCAGAGTAAATTTGAAATCTGTCTGCCTTTTTTCGGGCTTTGATAATATAAGCCTTGATAGAACAACTGCATTTAACTAAGCAAACTGAAGTGATGGAAACAGCACTCGTTCGCCGCTCCAAGAGTTCTCAGCTAAGTTATCAAATAATCTTTAAAGTTCAAAGGTACAATTCAGAGGGAGGCGTGGTATGGATTTTTTTCATCTGATACAGTAAGCATTTATTACATGCATGGCTGATACAGTACGATAATCGATTTTTCCAAAAGAAGTTCATAACCAGTGGAGACCTTGGAGAGGGAGCCCACTGGAGATTATTCCAAGCTGCTCAGTGGGGCATGAAGCCAAACAAGCTCGACTTCTGGCCAAACACGCCAAGCTTGCATAAAATTACCTAGATCTTCCGCATGGCTAACTTTTGGTTAGTGCCTGACTAACTCTAACAGGGATGAAATAATTGTGCGTTTTACGGACTCTTGTGAAGGCTTGCGGGAAGAGGTGATTTGGTGCCACAGCGCATTAGGTGATGTTGTAAGTCCACAGTTTGGCCACGAGGACAACTGGATCCAAAGCCTGGGAGGGCTTGCTTACATGTAGCAAAGCAAAGATGAAAACTTTAATAGTCCATATTCTTCTTCTTCTTCTTCTTCCTCTTCGGTGTTATTTGGAGGACCGCAAACTGACCTTTGTGTGGGCCATCAACTGTATGAAAGTTTTAAATGCTGCTTTTGTCAAGTCATCATTAACATTATTGGCTCTATTTATTAACTATAATGTCATAGATACGCTTAATAGCCAATAATATAAATTGCACGTCCCTAAAAATAAATGTATGATATGTTTATGTAGGAATATATATTATGATTAATCTTATTTAATCCTTTCCACCACAGGGTCTGGCTTACAATCTCTAACCAGCATACATATATATAACATAATGTATCACATGGTTTGGACTATCTAAGAATGGAATCAATATCACATGAAACATTTGTACTCTCACAAATCCAAAACATGAAACGCAAGATAAGACACCTGCATTCATATCACATTCATTCATCCAACACATAGCCACGTATCCTTGTTATCCCAGCCCCCACCCTCTGCAGACATCAATAATATTTGATATGAGGCTTTTACCATACGTGCAGAAAAAGCTGTTCTCTTCAGATCTGTCAGCTTTAAATCAGTTTCAGTGCACACAAGTCCTGAAGCAAAATCCCAACAGCAGCCGTAATTAATTGTGTTTTTCTTGTAAGGCTCTAGTTGTGGGAGCGTTTAGAGAGTGCATTCGCAAGCATGCCAACATCGAAACTTCTTCTCAGTGGCATTATTCAGTGGCACTTTGTCCCTAAGTGAAGTGAGTCAGATTGGTACATCGGCCCCTTTTTAGCTAACGTTCTGTACTAATGTAAAACCCTGAAGAAAGAGAATAAAAGAAGGGGTACTCATTGGTAATAATTATCATCAAATCTTAGCTTTTACCTTTTTTTCCCCTCACTTTTATAACCTCAGAGACGACAGGGAGGGTACGTGCTGTATGTTTGTGCCGACGACTGCTGATGTCAAAGTCGGGGCTCTGCAAAGTTCCTTTTCCTTTTACAAGCACATTACTACAGGGCCAAGCAGAGTTTACCACAGTGGGTTTAATGAAGTCTTTGCGTCCAGTATAAAAGCGGCAGGAAGTTGTATTATATGAATTTGGCGCTGCATTAATGACTGGCCTCTGGAGGGACTCACCTTCACACCTGTCAGTCATTTACTCCTGCTTAGAGGCGCGCCAGACCCGTCGGTGAGCATAACCCTGCAGTCCCCCACCAGCCATGTAACCACTGTGGACAGAGGAGCGTGCAGTTTTATCCAAAAACACAAGCCTTGAACCAGATCTTTCAACAAAGATACAAATAAAACCTTCCCGGGCTTTATGCAGATGGACTGTTGACTTCTTGGCCCGAACTTCCATTCAAAACACACCATCACTGTAGCGCAGCTTGAAACATTTGATATCTCCAGAACACGTCGGAGCGGGATCGCATGGGATATAAAGTTATACATTTAGCGTATTAAATAGATTTGACGCACTGCCCTGGATGCAGGAGCCTTTTGTTTGTTATCTCATGTGTGATTTCTTACCAGAAGAGACAATCTTTCCAGCTACAGTTCACCAGGAAATGTCTCTCTCAATATCATCTTTAAAATACCAGGACAGCGGGTCACACAGGCCTGGGTATTTTTATACATCAAAAATAAGTTTCTCCCATTCCATCGTAACAGACACAAGACCACAGATGGAGACTCGCTGCCTCTTGACAAGAGAGGGAATCAAAGAACGCACGCTGGAATGTGCCAGGGAAGGGAGAAAGAATGAAAACAGCGATGCTTTTCCGAACTGGCACATAGGACAGTGGCGTCTTCTGTCGTGGGGTATTTCACATGTCTGGTTTAGACTTTTCAAGAATTTCAAATACAGGAACGTCTCCAAGCGAGATGTGTATAGAATTCACGTCACGCCATACATTTTTAATAACTTTGCTCGCTTTCTGCCAAAACTGGGTACAATGCCTTCACTTGACATAAGTTTAACAGGAACTTTGTGTCACTACAATGTTGGTGGTATGATGAACAATGTTAAACTTTACTCTATCATGTCTGCACCCAGAGCCCCAAACTCTTTTTATCGGAAAAAAATCTGCCAGGTACCAGACTGCCAGACGTTAGATGGATCGAGAAATAGCTGCCTCCTCTTTCTCTTGGGTGTCTCACCAAACTCTGATCGATCAAAACTAGGCAGTGCTGATAAAACTGTAGACCAAGATTCTGTTACTACGCTGACTGTGTTTTTAGAAACATATTTTTCTCTCATGGTTGAGCTGCAAGAGACAAAGATCTTGAACCATGAGTGGACACAGCATTGTTCCTGTAATGTCCCTTATTCCTTTTTATTCTCTATTTCTCACCTAAAATGTTTTCAACAACATACAATATTGCATGGGGCGGCTGTAGCTCAGCGGGTAGAGCAGGTCGACTAGTGATCAGAAGGTCACTGGTTCAAATCCCAGCTCCGGGCAGCGCTGAGCTGCATGTCGAAGTGTCCTTGAGCGAGACACTGAACCCCACATTGCTCACTAGTGAGGGCCCTGTGATGAGCTGGCGACCCATCCAGGGAGTACCCTGCCCTCGCCCTGAGACAAGGCTGGGATTGGCTCCAGCAGCAACACCCTGCAACCCCATGGAAAGGGATAAGCGGTTCGGACAATGACATGACATGACATACAATATTGTTTGTTACCAGCTTGCTGCCTTTCTTTTTCCTGTTTCAAAATGGCCCAAAAAAACAAGCACCATGGCACAGTGCATTCTGGTTGTTGGTTGGTGTTGTAGGTTTTCTACCTGTTGTGCTTAGCTCAAGAAACACCAATTCTGGTAATTCGGAGGAAATCGGTTTTGTGACTTTTTTCATATTTGTAAGAAAAGTTGATTTTTGAGTCTCATTCCCAACTTGTCAAATACTGACACTTTGGGTCCCTGACAAGTTGGGATTAAGGCTCAGAGGCGCCGTGACTCACTTTCACTGACATTTCAATGAGTGCCGCATTAAAAGCACCATTAGGTAGTATTTATTGGAAATAACCGATTGCTGCAAATGTTCTATACAAAATGTCAAGTTGCTGCTTCACCAATAATAACTCATAGTCTTTTTGAAGGGATAATGGTGAGGTTGACAAAGCAATTTCTTGGTTGGACGCTGTGTTCTACTGCAAAAATGATAGATGAGGAAATCTTTGGCTGACTGAAGAAATGCTGGACCACTCCTGTTCTGCAGTCCTGTAATCCTGGATAGAAGCCTGCTGGCTCATGCCATGCTGGCCTTACCCCCTCTCCTCAGAGAGACTAATATGGATCTGTGATAGAAATGAGTGCAATATGGCATACACAGACAGAAAACGAAATTTAGACATTATGTAGAACATAACCTCTGTCTCCACTCCAATCTAGCAGTTTGTCCTCCAAAGAGTGCTGACAAGTTGATTTTTCAACTGCAAAATCTCCTGCTTCATTTATATTTTGTTCACACACACACACACACACACACAAACACGCACACACACAAAAACAAACAAAGCGAACTGAAAACAATACGGAGCTGCTGTGAACTTCTCATTTGGCTCCATCCTGAGATCCACTGAAATAACCCGACATGCTCGATATTCACAGTGGTTACTCTGGAAGTATATCTGCAGTATAAAACCCTTTGGTCTGATGTCTGGACCACAGTGTTACCAACACCTTTGCCTTGCTGTGAACTGTGTGTAGCATGGAACACGTTCTGCAATTGCATCCACTGACAAACTTAATTAAGCTTTGTTTTGGCACACAGTTTACTATTGTACTGACAGGTGCAAGATGTAAGAATTTTAGTTCAAAACTTAAAAATAGCTCAATTATCAACCAAAAGTGAATAAATATCAGGTGTGACATTGCGATGTCTATGTATCGTGTTGCGGAGATATCTACTGAAGTTAGCGTGCTAACCAGCTAGCCCTGGCCCACCAACTGGTAGCCCGGTTAGCTGCATGACTATCTGAGCTAACAAGCGAACAGCAGCTACACTCATGGAAGAGTTGACAGCTACTCTGTTAATATGCTACCTAGTTTGAATTCAGCGGTTTGTCAAGTTTGTTATGCCCCCCTGCCCCTTCGTTATTCTAAACCGGGGGTCTGCAACCTTTTTTTGGATGAGAGCTACTTTAAAAAAATAAAACAAGTCACAAGCTACTTCTACTCCACTTATTTTTGTTTTGTTTTTGTAGTGTATATTAGCACATTTTGATGTTATTATATGCTTACCTTTAATGAGATTTCTGACACCGCATGTTGTCGACCAGAGGTATGTAATCTGGTTTGTTTCCCTAGAGGTTCACTCTGATGCAGTCATCCAGGTGGGCGTCAGTGAGACAAGTTCGGAGGTTGGACTTAATAAAGTTCATGTCAGAAAAGGCAGATTCGCACAGGTATGTTGAGTCAAACAGGGTAGCACATTTCATGGCTCCTGTGTTGATGTTGGGGTACTTCTTTGCATCCACAATCTTACAGAAATCAGCAACAGACTTATGTGACTTCAACTGGATGTCATTTTGCAGACTGAGAATTTCCATCTCCAAATCAGCAGCACTGCGACTGAACACCTCACCCGTCTGTTCAGAAATGTCAGATGTGTCCACGCCCACGAAGGGGTTCGAAATAAATGTGGCAGAGGGCTCCAACCTCACAAAGTCTGTGAATTTGCTCTCAACCTCACCCAGCCTGGTCAAGAGGTCTGTGTATTTCTGGATGTCCATGGCCCCAGATGCAGCATCATTTTCTTCCAGCATTTTGTGCACAGAGGGGAAGTGCTGCATCTTCCTTTTCTTCACTTATTGGAGAAACAGGCCCAGTTTTGCCTTGAAAGCCTTGACAGCACTAATCATGTCACTGATTGTCTTCCCCTTGCCTTGCAGTTCGCAGTTTAGGTTGTTTAATTTCTCTCTCACATCTGCTAGAAATGCCAGGTCCAGTAGCCATTCCGTGTCCGACAGCAGAGTTGTGTCCTCATTTCTTGCTTCCATGAAAGCTTTGATCTCTGTCAGAGGTGCTAAAAAACAATGCAGGACTTCCTCTGCAAAGCCATCTGGTGTCTGTATGCAGCAATAGATCGCCATATTTCTGATGACGGTCCTTCCAAAAATAACTAGAAACTTCGATATTATCTTTATGACAGGTGTCATGACATGATCAAACCTTTGGCACAAATGGACTGTTGGTGGATGATGCATGATAGTTAAAAAAAATCAGGAAAAATCTGGGTCTGCTTTGCAGTTTGCAATGAAGCCATTATGTCTCCCTGTCATGGCTGGGCATCCATCAGTTGTTACTGACACCAATTTCTTTTTTCGGCAAAGTGGTTCTTCACTGTGTCATGTTCCAGCTGCCCCTTTGCGTCCTCTGAGACTGCAGAAACTCTCCTTGCCATGGTTTTCGCGCCTAACTGCACCTCTGATATAGCTACCGGTAGCTCGCGAGACCCCTGTTGGAGAGCCCTGTTCTAAACCCTGTTATGAATGACTTCATGTCTTTTTACTGTGTTTATCTTTCTTTGATTTAAATTGTTTTATGCTGGATCCCGTAAATTGAGTTTCACGGAAAGCTGGGTCTGATAAGTGCTACAGAAATCAACTTCGTCATAATGTCATTACTCACCCCGAGCAGATGGAATAAATCCATGGCACATCAAAGGACTATGTGATTTTGAGAAAAACAATCCATTAGCTGTTTCAGTGGTCTGAGTGCTCTGTGAGCGATTAGTTGGGCTTGTTTCTCTCCACTTCGATCCGGTGGAGCACTTATTCTTCCCCAGCCTTTTCTAACCTGTCGTCCCTCCTCCTATCTCTGCGCTCTCTGTCACTGCATCAGTCCGTCCTCACCCCCTCCATCCCCCCCATCCTCAGCAACTCAGTTACACAGAACTCTTAAAAAACGGCTATCAATATGTTTCCCTTCAAAGTTTGATCATCCACAAATCCCAGATTTTCATTATAGATAAAGAGCACATGTGAAGAAAAAAAAGTGTAAATACAGGGCTCTGCCACTTGTTCCCTAACAAAGCCAGAATTATTCCAAGGGAGGCATACTGATCGAGACGTGAAAGAGCTGAAACCGAGGAGAGAAAGCAGAAATGAGCATTAGACGGAGGTTCCAGACTAATCCCCCACAGTCAGCGCTGCCAATCGACGTAGCCCAGCTAGTTGCTGCTGATGGGGCTTGATGTGAATGTGGTGGGAGTGACGGTACACTCCCACGGAGAGTCAGAAGCAGCAGCAGCAGCCACTGATTAATCCTCACGCTGGAGCGGCTAATGATTTATTTATTTGGAAATTACAGAGCCCTGGGAGAGCTGGGCACGATTGATAACGAAACTCGAGAGCGAGGGTGGGGAGGAATGGGGAGGAAGGCTCGCAGATTTAACATTTCCTCCCACCTCGGTGATTGTCTATGCACGCGTGCACGTGTACACGTGTGTGTGTGCCTTAGTATACCCCGGGGGTGCATCAAAGGCTAATGCTCGTATTGACATCAGCGAAAATTTTCCAATAGAATATTTTTCTGAAGCAAAACGTTGCATAGGTTTTTCTTAAAAGCCGCAGGCTGGAGTTTAGCAGCCGCACAAGACACCTACTGTGAAAATATTGATGTCTGATCACAGGGTGTCATGCTTGACACATGGGGATAGTTTTTTTTTTTTTTTTCCCCCGATGAAAACCAATTAATTCCTTGTTTTAATGTTTGAAACTGAAGTGTATACCTTGAAGTGAGGCAGCAGCGTGTTTAAGCGAGCGTCTGTCTGAAGCAGAATGTGGCGGTGGAGGCCGGCGGTGGCAGATTCTGATGAGACTCATTATTACACACATTCTTTACATCCATGAAAATGCTGACAAAAAAAAAAAAACAACATACCGCTGGAATCCATCACTAATATGAAATTAGTCACGATCAGCGTGCTGTGACATGATGCTCTCCGAGGTGATCGTTTGTTCTTATGGTTAGCCATTATAGCGTAGTATGTGTCAATATGAACGGGGCGGGTGGGGTGGGGGGGGGGGAGGTTGATGATGAGCTTTCTCGCTCGGTCTGTGTTAATGGCTCCATCACCAGTGACTAACGTGATTCATTTTAGCTCATTAACGTTAATTGAAGTAGCTCTCTCTTCTTCTTACTGAACCTTACGTAACCACAGTGGGGATCACGCGGGCTGTGGGGAGGGCATGAAGATGTCACGATAGTCCTGATGATGCTGGACTTGCTGATTTATGATGGTGTTGCTCCTCCCGGCAAAGGTATTCCAATATACCCTGTAAAGCCAAATGTAAAGTTTAATAAGCGGATGTGATTTGCCCAGTCCCTTCAGAAGCCACTGTCAGCCATTTCTCTCTTTTATGGCCTGTCAGTAGAAAATATCAGGCTGCGAAAGAAGTTGCCTGTTTTTGTTTTACTGTTAGGCTTCTGGTAATTAAATGTTTTACTTGTCCTTTGGGTCCTCATCCTGCAGGTACAACTATAATCTTAAAGTGATTTTTATGGACTTTTTGTTCTGAAAAAGGCTTCAGTAGTACACTGATTTTATAGCAATGTTAAACTGTGCAAACTTCCAGAAGCAACTCTCATCAGCCCTATTTGTCTGGCGGTATTGGCTTCCTTTTTGAAAGCTTAATGCAGCTGTTTGTGAAGTGTCACTACACTTTGCTCAAGAGCTTTAGTTTAGTCGTAACATTCTCTCCAGGTTTGGATTTGTCCAAGTGGATCCTTAAAGATCAGTCAGGCTTTTCTTGTGCGTCTCAGTGCAGTCACGTCCTGGAAGATCGCTCGCAGCTCTAAAGGCAGCAGCCTCTTCATAATTTCGAAACAGTGGGAGAAGGCGGAAGCTTTTGGTTTTCTCACACCCTTGTAAAGTTTGGTCATAATCTGTCTTCTGATGCCCGAAGATACAACAGCTAGATGGAGCAGAGAAGCAGAACAACCTCTCTCTCTCACTAGAAAAACAATATCATCTGAAAGTAAGTAAGATAATATTAGTAGAAGTATTAAATGTGCAGATGATAGTACAAGTGGAGGATTTAAAAAATGTTTTTAATTGTTTTATTATGTTTTGTAAATGTCAGATTTCCACAGGTGAATGTATGAAAATGAAAATCAACCCAGCTGCCAGAATAAATGTTAGTTAAAGGTCGCATTATTTGAAAAACACGTTTTTTATGGTCTCTACATATATAAACTGGTCATTCCTGAGCCTACCGACTCCAAGAATGAGGAAAAAAAGTGATTACTGCATGGTCTCTGCAGCCCACCCACTGGTAAAACGGCCCTCCTGCAGGATTCGATACGTAGCGAAAGGAGGGATTTTCATAGACAGGCCTCCTTTGCGCCATGATAGGAGATATCCGAGAAGGGGGCGTCCATCCCCGAGGTGAAGTTCGGTGTGTTCAGTGGTAAGATAGCAGTGTCTCTCAGAGATAGATACAAAAATTGCTCGGTTGTTGGTTGTATAAATCAACACAAGTGCCTATATTCTGTCCCAACTACAGAGGAGGAGAGGAGACAGTGGTTGTGTTTCATTTTTAACGGCAAAATGCTGGCTATGGTGATGAGGGTCAGTACAAAGCTGGCTTTTCCTCGACACTGACCCTCGTAAAAGGGTCGTCCCAACCAAGCGGGACCCATCAACTGCACCCGAGCTACCGGTAAGTGTTGCCATGTTTTGATAGTATTACACTTGCCTACGAGTCTGGTGAAGTCGGCTGGAAATTGGCTAACTAGTTAGCTCCGCTTTGGTGTGCTATGCAATGGCATTTGAAGTGAGTTTAATGTTAATAATATTACGAGGGAGCTTGGTTGTCACAGTAAAAAGTCTGGAAACTTGCAGACTGGAAACAGAGACGATGCGAAAAGTGTCCAAGAGTTTGGAGACTGCGTTGGAGACAAACACAGCTTTCGCCAGCTGTTAGCCATTAGCTACATGGTAGTAACTGTAACAACACATACAAACAAACTAAGTAACATATTCAGACACACTAACCATTCTGAAACGTCCTGCTGCAGCCACACAGTCTGTACCTCTTCAGGAGCCTCTCCTTCTGGGTCAGATTCTGGGTCAAACTGGTATGGTTGAACAACAGCATCTCGGTGAGCCATAGCAATACCCCTTCACCATAAACATTAGCACACGCTACTGCTAGCGTAAGTGGCATCCTCTCCCGAGAGTGGCGTGTGGCAGGCAAGTAGGCATTGACAGACGGAGCTCATTAGCATTTAAAGGTGCAAGCACAGAAAGTAGAACTCACTTGAGCTGAAATTCAGGACCACGGATGGGTCTGGGGCAATGCATTTCAAGTACAGTGTTGTTGGACCTCTAACAGCTGTATGATTGATGAAAAACAGTATAATATGGGACCTTGGGACCTTGATGACCTGGGACATCATGGTTGGGCTTTTTTGGTCGAGACTAAACTGGCTAGAGATGGTCCCCCTTCCCGTGAAAGCATCCAGTTTTGTTTGGCAATGAAATGGTGGAGAATGTCCCCACGGACTTGAATTGTGGTCGTTTGGCTGCCTTGCAGCTTGTAATACCACCACTGTCTCCTCAAAGGATTTAGCGCACATAGGCACATAGTGTATATCACAGGCTTAGAAAAATAGGTGTTTCTGATTGGTAGGCCGATAAAATAAATTAGAAAATGTAGATTAGGCAATTACCAGTTAATCATCCCCCCGAATCAGTGTACAGAATATGCTCAGTTGCATGGAAATCATTAATAGCAGAGCAGCAGAGGCTAAGAATCAAACTCCCTGTGTCTCATGTTAATGACTATATGCACAGACTGTACGTGCCAAAAAGTGTGTGTGTGTGTGTGTTTGTTCATATAGAAACCTGGTGTCCATTTTGAAGTGACTCAGTCTCACAAGTTGTAACCTCACTTGTTACAGTGTCACAATTCTTGCTGCTGAAAGAACTGTTTGGAATTCGGAGCAAAAATTGAATAAATACCTTGTTATTTTGTAATTCCCCCAAACCTTTGTCTTCTGTGACTAATAAATTATACACCTGCTGCAAAAGATAATTGTCCCATAGTTCTGCCACGACGTCTACCGTGGAGCCATTAGAAAGTAATTTGCAGTGAATCAGCATCAAGCCAGCAGCAATGATTCAATGTCTTTTCACAGGTATCTTGACCAAGTTTTTCCAGTCAGGTAATTAAATAAATAAATTTGATATTGCAGTTCTTTCGTAACTAGGTATTCAATGAGAAAATGATAACACACATTTGAGAGCCAGCGCCAGCTTTGATGACCATCACAAGGGCAGAACACAGTTCAAGGTTTGTGGTATAAATCCTGGACAGTGTTACGGGACAGCTTTAGGTATACTTTACCGTCAAAGAGACATTCTGTAGCCTGGAGGAAGCTGTTTACTGTGTGATTAAGAACCTGCAAATAAAACAGAGAAGGGCACTTAATTAGGCTTCTTGCTTCATAAACACACCTCTAACTGCACGTAGAAGCTGACTTTTTAAACATTTTTTAATCGACATTTATGCCAACATGAATTAAACCGGAGCATAAAATTAAGTGTTCTGTGATTAATTAGAATATGATGAAACTGATGGAAAATTGCCCTCATCGCAAACAATCCAAACACCCACTTGTGTAACCCTCCTGTGAGTTATACCAACACCTTGTACGTTTGTGTTAAAGTTTGAAAAGACTCCTGCAAAGCTGCAAAAAGAGGCTAATTAATTAACGTGAGATGACAAATTAGGCGCAAATGAGGGAACTCACATCCAAGTCCTCGTGGAGAAATTGGAAGTCAATATACTTGACTTACCAGCGTGGTGACACAGCACTGCATAGTACTGTCTTTTGAAAATGGAAAAAAAAAAAAAAGGAATTTGCTTTAATAAGGAGCACATTCTGGTGAGGACATTTTGCAGATTGCAATTAGGCTTTGGGTTGAATGTGAGCGGATCTTTTAGCCCACTGCTGAGTGCAACAGCCTGAACCGGTCTAAACAGAACAGATGCCCCCTGTGGCACCATGACTCAGCCTGATTAATCCAGGGGCTTTGCTCATATTCAAAAACACAGAGAGCAGAACGTCTCTCCCTTCTTCCTCCGCCATCGCTCTTCACTGCTGCACCTCCACTCCCCTCTATTTTTGTACTCTCGCTTCGTCTCTTCCTCTCCCCTCACTCTGAGAATCTGTATTCCTCCCCAGCCTTGCTCTCTCATATCCTCTTCCCACTCATCTCTCTCTTCCCGTAACTCTTTCTCCCAACCTTGCTCCGTCTCTCCTTTGCTTTCCCAGCACTCTGCGCGGGAGATAAGTATATGTGTCTCGGGATTAAGGTGAATCTTCTCATATGTACTGTTTCTTGGTCCTCAGGAGGCTGACTGGAGGGTTGCAATCTGCTCAATGGGTCGTGACAGCTCCTTTAATTAGAAGCAGCATGCCGAGCTGTAGGAGTATATAAGTGTTTGGTTAGGGTGCTCTGTCTGAGCCCCAGTCAGTGTCTCCGTCCTAAGCTGCCGATTTGACGCTTGTGCCCTATTCGACTCGAGGGATGGGTATTGACGACTAGTTCTCAGTTGGTACCAGCTCCCGATGGGTCGTTCCTGAAATATTCAAAGGCTCCTGGACAAACGGTGTTGTGGCAGTGTTTGTGTAACCTTAATTAATTCTAACACACTGCAGCTGGCACCTTCAAATTCCCAACTGTCTCCTGATAATGATGAAGGTGCCAGTGTCAGGTGTCTGACATTGCGTAACTGCACGCTCACATGTTGCCCTCTGCAGTCAAGGCTGACAGCAAAGCACTCAGAAGTGCAGGTCTGAATGCAAAATATGTAAAATGATAACAGCAGTGACCTCGCAGATACAACATTCAGTACGTCTGAAACAGCACAGAGTGCATCCGTTTTGATCATTTCCTAATGTTCCTGATGAGGCCTGGTCCAAACGGGTATTTCTGGAAAGGGTGTTTCGAAAACAAACAAACAAGCGAGAAAAGTCTGCCCAGAAGTTTTTCGCACCATTTCAGAAATAATCTGGGTAGGTGTAATCACTGGGCAGGTGTTAACAGGAAGCAGATTGTGTACCCCAGACAGTTGCTTAGTTACAAGAAATCCTATGAACAAAGCAGGGGAAAGTGTAAGCAGCCATTGTCATTGTATTATCAACGTCCGTTTGTCTTTTTAAATATAACATCACACAACATGACACCCCACTCCAATATCATAAAACGTACTCCGTGTTCACATTTGATGTGTCAGTGATAATATGTATGTGCTATGTGAAAGGACGTTTCCAGAAGCTCAGTTTTCAGTGATGTTTTCATGCTGTTTATGTCTGCACAAAAGGCCAAAATGCATTTTAAGAAGAGCTTTGTTTACCCGTGTACATTTGGAAAGGGCCTAAGTCCCATAGACATGATTGAGAAGTCACAGCTTTGTCAATATCGAGCGGAATTCAGTCCAAGTTCAACTAATTTTCCATCCAGGAATAAAAAGAATGTTGCCAAATTTATTATGATATTATTCTATGATTTAGAGCCCTTTACTCAATTGTTTTAGCCAAATGCGGGGTAGCCACAGTTTGAACATAGTGTGAACGAGTCTGACGACCAGAGATAGCTAATTTTGTATTTCTTTTTGTTGTTAATATGTTCAACTTTTGGTGAAAACGGCCCTTGTTACTCCAGCAGCAAAATGAAGATATAATTCATGCCATGCTTTTATCTCTTCCACCAAATCTTAATGGAGGGTTATATCAGTAAGAGTACTGATAAGCACCATCAGTATCGATATCGGTATTGACCCAGTGCGAACGATACCCATCCCTTCTCGTCGCTTATTTTGTAGGTTTTGCATGGCAGACAACAATGCCGAAACCAACTTCAACTGCGTCAGCTTGGCAAGTTGCACTGATGAGCTTTGGCCCTATTCCCCAGGTTCCTTTCCCAATAGGTATTATTATTACATGTAAATTGCTCTGTAGCAGTTTATGATGTCAGCGGAGCAATAATTTTCCATGCCTTCCCTAAGGTGTCTCTGAGTATTTTCCTCTGTCTCACACAGGAAATCGTCCTGATAGGCATTGCGCTTGTGCCTGTTCAACCATTATAGTAAATGTGATTTGGACTGTGATTGAATCATTTTCCTCAATTGCTTGCCCCGTAATTGTGAATAGGAAGCAAGAAACATTGCAGGCAGAGCTTATTGGCACCGGAGGCTGAAACTAAATCTGAAAATATGAGACTTTGTTTTTTTTTTTTATCACACAGCGTTGAACAAAGGAAGTTTTGGTGTTATAATTGTTAAACGATGAAAGATTGAGTCAGGGTCAGTGGTAAAACTAAAGGGAGATCATTAGTCACAACTCTGGTCTTTTCATTATCTTCTCTCAGATAAATTCTTGGCCATGATAATTACAGTGGAGTTCGTTATGTGGGTGTGTTGTTATCAGACACACACTTATTAAAAAAGCAGAGTGGAGGTTGATTGGGTTCAAGACTCTGTCAGTGGCACATTTAATTGAGTACAGAAGGGAATGAACAGCTGGGAAAGTAAATTCTCTTCATTATGGAGGCACACACACACACAAATGCATTCGATCGTGCGCTCGTGGTCTAAACCATGACCTGCAAAATACAAGATTGCATCAACATTGGCCCTCAACTTACATTAAGTAGCTTGTAAGCGTTATGGAATAGCCTACCCTGTTGTGTGAATTGACCATGACTTCATGATTAATGCTCCTCTCTGTGGTGCAATGATACATTACTGTGCACGTAAAGTCAGGGATTAATTGCAAAAGTAAATGACAGAAAACTGTTGAAAGCACATTTCAAGTTACACAAGATATTTAGTGGTAAAGGTCCTGTAGAAAGGGCTGGGTATCACGATCAGCGAAGTTCGATACTAAGCCCTACAGAAGGGGTTGAGTGGCCAGAATTGCAAAGATCTGCAGATTCTGAGATGGAGACAGAGCAATTCATTTTAAGTATTCATGTTTCCCGGAGATAGTTGAATGTAAAGTAGTGCATCATCTGCATAGTTATGATATTTATTCTCCTGTTTGATGGGAGAGCTAAATAAAATATTATTGAAATTAAACAAAAGAGATTGGACCCTTGTGGGACTCCAAGTGGCATTTCAACATAGCAGAGCTAAAATCTTTCTTAAAATCTAAGTTGCTTTCTAACTTTAAAAAAGAGGTCTAAGAAGTTAGACAGATGTACTCAGCTCTTTAGTCTGTCAAGGAGACTTTTATGGTTGAAAAATGTCAAGCCAAGATCAAACAGCTTTTGCACATCTGTTGATCGACAGGAACATGGGAGAAGACAAAATCGTGAAAACTATATATAACCTTCTATTGAAAGGTTACGAAAGAGTGAAAGTGAGAAAAAAAAGGCGTTTTTAAAGCACCAGCCCCTGTAGCAATGAGCCTCTGTGTGATTACAGTACTGTACTGTGTATTTTTATGAGCAAAGTACTAAAGAAGAAGATGATAAACAACATTTGTGGTTTACAAAAGGGAAAGAAAGATTTGATGTTGGTTAAAATTGTGCCGTCTTTAATGAATAAGGAAAAAAATACCGGCCTGAAGAGGAAGTTTACTATGATGAGCACAGAAAGCAGTAAGGTAAGGGCCACTGTGGAAGAGTATTTTGTAATCATATGAAGTCATCAAGCATTTCTTCGTGATACCAAATATAATAAATGAATGCACTGCATTACTGCATCCAATCCAGGGAGACTTCCAAGCTGAAGCTCAGTTTGGATCTCTGCTTACTGTCGGAGTTATCCCTTTTTCATCACTTTGTTGAGTCTGGCAGCATATTGCATTAGCACTCCTGATCCAGAACACATTAGCAAGTCACACAGTACTGACCATCACGGGCATTTGGTAGATGTGGACTAGTCCCCTCCCAGTCGGGTGACCTGAGCCTTAATAGGATGAATGCATTCAAGGGTGTGCATCATTCAGAGTGAGTTTTCAAACCTGTCTGATGATCAGATCCATCACCTGTCTGGCCCGTCACCAAACTGTCATGACCAGACATGCTACTGTGGATCAGACAAGAATCTGTACACTGACTTTTGAGTTGTGCGGGAAGAGTTGGGGGACTGAAAGGGTCACTGGGCGCCAGACATGTGATCCTTATCTAATCCTGCATTGACGTGAGTAATGATCCTTAAATGTGACTCAAGGTTAGTTTGAAACAGTGTGCACCAGTAAGCAGGTAGCATGATGGGCCTGTTTTCCACAGGCCACTGGTTAGCATGCCTTGACTGGCACCATGTTATGAAAACCTAAGACAGCCAAAGTCTCCTTTAGCATTTGTGAGAGCCAGTATTCCCTCTGGTATTGTCTCGTTTTGGACCTCTACACCTCATGTGTACTCCCCCCGTCTGACTCAATTGTGTGATGTTCTCCCTTCAACTCTCCCTCACCTTAATTACTCAAAATCCCATATTTCTCACTCACTCCTGTGCCACTTCAACACCTCTTCCCCCCTTGGTTTGTATGAACCTGGTCCCTTCTGAATGGCACCCCACTACATCCGTGTCGCCGCCCTGCAGAGAGACAGATCCCTCCAGCCTCGCCCTATTTGGTGTCTTGCCACATCCTCTCCCACCAAACCCATTATCAAAAGCTGCCTGGGTGTCACAGAGGGGTGCAGAGATCAGTGCAGGGTGCAGGCAATGACGCAAACTCATTAGAGCTGAATAATCGTTACATTGCAAAAAAAGCAAAGACTAGAAGATGCCACTTAATTTGATTACACCGTTGTTATTAATTCTAAAATCTGGAGACGCGCCTTCTTTTCTGTAATGATGCAAGTGCGTTTGTGAGTAAGAGAGGGAAAACAGGGCGAGAAAGACGGAAAGAGAGGCCACACAAAGATTTGTTCCATTTGACAAGGAAGGCTGTGAATAAAGATGACTGCCTCATCTATCAGACTCCAAATAAAGAGCCCTGTTTTACTGTTTAATGGCCACTCCACTGTGCTTCTATCACCCAAATGAGTCCAGTTGACATTTCCTCCTAAATCCCATTTAACACAGGGGCTCGCCTTATCTCCATGTGGGGATAAAAGCCAGTAATTCTTGTTTGCATGTTATAACTGCTCCGCAGAGAGAGGTGTCTGACGCAGGTTGGTCTTAATGAAACACCTGGGATTTACATGTAGAAATGTAATACAATTCACCAGTTTTACACACTATCACTATTTGTTCTTGGTGACCCTCCTTATTCCTTTTTTATGTCTGTGCTAATGTGTGTACATTTTATCCCCAGTGGCGTTACATCTATTAACAAAAGCTTTTCTAAGAATGATATCGTAGAATATGTATAGTTTTATAGTTTTTTAACCTTTTTATCAACTGCAATGCATTTTTAAGTCTACAAGTCTAGTTGAATGAACAGGATGTCATGATAATGACTAACAAGTCATGTAGGAGTAAGCGATTATTTTTAATTCTTCGGCCTCGACTTGTTTTTCGGTGTACTACATACTACAAATATACTGTATGTAGGAGCCACTAGTACAGTATGTGGTTTGCAGACAAGACTCATTTTTCAAGGACCTTGTTACAATTAATTTTGCATGACTCCAGTTTTATAGCGCCCGCATTTTGGATCGCAGCCCAGGAATAGCAGATCATTTTATGATGCTTAAACCAACCGAGCAACACAGCAGTTCTTGTGCATTTTAATGAACGCATCTTCTCGGCTGCTGTCTGACACCAATCTACATGACCCAAATGTAAACATGGTTTTAGTTTCCTCTTGAAATAGGTGTATTTCCACCATCAGCTTTAGTAAACAATTTTCAAACAGCCCTGTTTTATATTTCACTAATTTTATCCCCAAGCTCACCTCTCAGAATTTTTCCAACTTTGCAAAACAAATCGAAAAGAGGGATAATGAACAAATGGAAAATGTATTACATGAATATAAATGATGCTTGATATAAATTTGATCAATTAAGTATATACAAACTAACAATGCCCAGTTATATTTTAACACTATTTTGCATTTTTATTTTTTCTGTGCTTCAGTGCAAGTAACCGTGAACATATGATTCTCGACAGTGTACCTGTCATGCTTGCCAACCTTGACACTTGGAAACCAAATTGATTGGTCACGGTGTCCTACCCCCCAAAAGATTTGAGACAGAAGGACTGTATTTCCTGCATTTATAGAAGCAAAATAACAAAATAATAAATAGAACACACAAGAGGTGGCCCCAACAGAGAATCCATGCACGCCACTGCTCTGTATTTGTCAGCCTCTGGATGGGGACTGACACTATTATTAAGACATCAGGACAACCCATTTTATGTTTCTACCTTGTATGGGCAACTATAAATTATGTAATTTATTTCCAATAAAGATTTTAAGTTGTGCAGAAGTATTAACTTAAACCTTTTGAATGTAGTTTTTGGTTGAGTAATGGCAAGTACAACAGAAACAGTGATAAAATGATATTGTTTTACTTACGTAAAGTAAAGTACCAATTTATTCGTGTTGTAATGGGACAATGGATGATGAAGCGTCATGTATTTTGTATTTTATAAGCTTTTAGTGTTTGATTGATCAATAATGATTTAATGGTTATGGTCAGATTGAGAAAACAAGTAGCCAATTATATGTAATGAAGCTTGAACAACTGTGTTTTTTGAAGAACCAATCCAGTGAGATAGATTATGTGTCTCATTTACCAAACTCCTCAAACAGCTGGATGTTATTTTCCGTTATGATGATGGTGATGAAGAGTATGTAAAAGCTCATAGCAGTGTACTAAGAGACCATTAATGGAGCGTTCACCTGGCGATGAAGGGACGAGGTGAATTCTCGCTTTAATCTAAAAGTAGCACAGGGTTCACACACACAAACGCATTCCTACGACTTTGCCTCATACTCAGCTGCACCAATGGCACTACGCCAGCTCTTTATTATCAATTACTGTTGGAGGGAAGGAGCATGCATTTCATCTGTAGTTCAATGAAATCTGGGCCTCTGTGTACAGTTAATCTGGGCTTCAGATGCTGAGAGGAGTGTTGACCCAGGAAATCTTCTATAATCAGCCGAATGCTCTCGCTAAAGGTCAGACAGATTTGCCCTGGATAAACAGCAACTCCGCATGATACAGATGTTTTTTTTTGTGGCATGTTAATTGAAATGTTGATCTTTAAAAAGTCCAGAAAAAAACATTAATAAGTGTTGTCTGTGTGGAAAACACGGATTACAGAAATGTCACGCTCATTTCTTGTATTTGTCCATTTAAATTAATGATTGTTTTACTCCAGCACACAGAACAAAACTTATTCACTCGAGTCACTCCGTCTTCACCACAGACATGCACAGGCACAAACACAACTTATGCACCCAATTACAGCTTTGTGTTAATTGTTGCTGTGGAGCTTGTTGACATTCTCAGAGCCACATTAATCCAATTGAGATGTGACTATTCAACCAGGCGGATGTAGCAGGTACCTTCAGGATATGAGATGTAGATATGTGAAATCACAGAGCGGGGAAAGGTTGGGTGTGTGTGTGTGTGTTTGTGTGTGTGTGACCATGTGTTAAATGGGCGCCAGTGCATTATCTCTCTCCTTGTTGTTGGCCCGCATTAATGGGCTAATTGCTTTTAGCATGTAATTGCTATGTTAAGAACAGCCGGACAGCGGTGGCACTACATATCGATCGATTAAATGTAATTCAGGTCCCCTGTCCTTATTAATGGCCATGGTGACATATCGCTTCACGCATCTCATCCCCATGAAAACAGGGATAACTGCAGTCGACGTGGGAAGAATGGATTACAGGAGTTGGTATTAGGTTCTCTCACCTTGCAACCCCGTCCTCTGTCTCAAGGGTCTGATTGGATAAAACACTTTTCTCACACTCAGTCACAGTGGTGAGATCTGCGATTTCACCTGCCATATTGGCTCTGCCACTGATAAGTACTGTCTGTGTGGGCAACACGGTCTGCCTCACTGCGCAACGAAGTCCTTGACAAATAAAAGATTAAAGATTTACAAAGCCGGTATCTTAAACATTTTAATGCAATGCAAGCAATAAATGGTTGGCGACGAAAAGGCAACAAAAGGCACGCAAAAGAGAATCAAAGAAAAAAAAACTAGGACTACAAAACAAAGAACCAACTAGAAACTGATGGGGAGGGAAAACTAGAACACAGGGGAGCTGATGCAGATATATTATTTGCTTTTTTCATATACCAATAATGATGTGGTAAATGTTATTCCTGTTCTTCCTGAGTCATTCTGTGTGCACGACAATTATGAATACTGCCTTGCAATAACTATCCAAATAAAAGGCATTGAAAGACAGCATAGGTGGTAATAATAAGGGAACAAAGAAAAGTAAATGAAGGAATGAATAAATAAGTTATGCATATCCTCTTGAAATGAGGGCTGTTTTGTGAGGATTTCAGCTGGTCCAAGCGAAGAGAGATGTCTGGAAAATGTCACTTATTGGAGTTTAGGGGTCCTGGCCTTTGAAGGACGTGGGGGTGGGTGACTGATGACTGAATGTTGAACTCGGAGGCGTAAACACAAATTCATCCGAACAAATGTAATTTGGGGCGACCAGCTGACCCCTGCCTGTAATGATAAAACCACCGTTGACCATTAGCTTGTGGGTCAGAGCAGCTAGCGGGGCAATATTGTGGCTCTGGTATGTGTTCTACAGTCTATCACTTTCTGTGTTGTGGAACATTAGCTGGGCTCCATTCATCAATTTATTCATCATACGGCTATGTGTGATCTTATTTATCACTTTCCTGTGTTGTGTTGAACTCAGATCCCGCAGATCACATTGTGGGCATCGACTTGTTTTATGACAAAAAAACATGATCTCTGTGGTCTTACAGGAGTGGGAGTCTCGAGAGTTATTGGAACTCCAAAGGGTGGGTCTTTGTGGATGAAGGGCTGAGTAATGGTGGGATTAACAAGCTCAGAGTGTCAGGAAATGTGAGACGTTAGACACACTCATGGTTAAGGCTTGACATTTGTTCTGACTCTTCACAGTGGATTTTATTAAGTGCTCTCAGGCGCAGAGAATACAAGTATTTGGTGAGATGATTGTCTTTCTGTCAGTGGACAGGCCCCTAGATGAATGGTATATTTGATCAAGATTACCAGGCGTCGCCATCCAGCGCATCAAGGCCGCAACCAAAAAACAAGAATTGCTCACGCATCATTCGCAGTAGCAGCCTCCCTCCCCCCCCATCACTTACAAGCTGGTAGCAGCAGGTCTGTACATATCCCAACGGTCTCCAACAGAACAGTAGCTCATTCATAACTCTTCTGCTGTGGTGACACTCTGATTAATGTGCCCAGACATCAGCAAGCTGCCTATGCAAGGCAGAAGCAAAGATACAGAGTCTATTTAACAAACAGCAAGAACTGTCATATCACTGTCCGCGTCTCCCTGTGTCAGCCCTCAGCGACGCCACAGGCTGCGTTTCGCCCGGGATGAGGCGCCCAGGAAGACGTGGGCGATGGTATCCAAACATTTCTGGGGAGTTTTCTGGGATCATGATATTCTCGACAATTTGACAAAAATACTGAAAATACCTCTGGTGCAGAAGTCACGGTAGCTGTTGAGCTCTCCTTGTGGGATTTGTGGCTCTCATCGTACTTCACTGGGTGCCTCTGCTTGAGGTGATAAAATAAGTTTGTTGTATTCCCTCCTTTTGTTGTTACAGTCCTCTTCTTACACTTCTTACTTGTTACTCAGGTTTGTTCCTTTGCTCTTTTGTATCCAAAGCATTCCCACACTGCCGAAGTAAGTCGCTCGCTCTTGCTCGTAGAGGTGTAGGCCATATTCACAGCGTGATGCCATTATGTCAACAAGCTGAAATATTGCCATTGCGACAAGTTAAACTGGTATTATTGTCAACGATGTGATATGGCACACCCCCACCCAGCAGCATTGTTATTTTTAGGGATACAGCTCTGTTTGGAGTCGTTGTGACTAGTTTGTACTCAATCGCACAAGGAGTACTCCCTCACACTCGTAAGCCTCCTCCAGGCTCTCGTACTTACACAAACTTAATGAGAACACACATCGGAGCCGTGGAGCACATTTTCACTCTGCCTTGATCTCGCAGTCTTTTTCCTGACTGCTAATCATCACCCCAAACTCTCACAAAGCCACATTAAAATTGAGTTTGTAAGGGCCAGTGAAATGCGGCCCCTCTCTAGAATCTCTGAACGCCATAAATGTAGAACTAATGAGAATCTTTAGTCCCTAATGATATAATTGAATCCGGCTCAAAGGTTTGAATGGCGTATTTGCATGCTTTGAATGACTCTGGATGATCACTTTACATTGTAGCTCATTGGAGTGATCACCACTTGTTTTCTTTCTTTTGTTCTTTTTTTTTTTTTTTTTTGTTTCACAGCACATTGCAGAGCCTCATTGAGCAACTGGCACACATGCACGCTGCTCTCTTTACCGCCATTAACCACATACCTGGGGTGCTTGGCCACAGTAATGATGCTTGACTCCAGCACCCACAGACTACCTAGCAGTGTCAACCATCAATCTAGCCAACGAGAGCTCAGCTGCAGCCCTTCCAGACACGCTGTCGAGTCGGCTACTCATCACACCGGATCAGATAGCTATTTTGTTAAATTATACTTTATTTGCAGCATTTTTTTTTTTTTCCGGTGTGTGTTTGTTTCATTTCTCTGCGTGTGTGAAATGGTTGTTGATTTCGGCTGAGGGGTTAGCTCACTCACCTCGCTGTTGGTAAACAGAGCGCGAGTGGGTTGAGATTTATCACCGAAATGAGTTTGGTAACAAATGCCGATAATGGATGCCCTTGGCAGTAAATAAGTGGAAAATGAAGAGACCAGTGGGGCTCGCAAAGATCATTTATTCATCCCCCTGAAATTCTGCTCTGATTCTGCTTGGTCATGTCCTCCACCTCATTTCCTTGGCGTTGATTGGATCGCGGCGGTTGCGGGTGGCTGTCAGCAGCAGAAATGATTGAGAAGTAAAGTGATCCCGCCGTTTCAAGTAAATTGTGTTTAATAACTTCATTCCTTTGACTGTCAGACTCCACGCGGCCTATTTGCACGGCTCTGTCGCTACCATTAGGTCGCTCGATTTGTTTTTTGGCAGCATTGATCAATTTTATTTAATATTTTGAAAAGAAGGGAGTTCTGTGTGAGGTAAGAGGCCCCTTTTTTTTTTTTTTTACATCCATCAATTTCTCTGTCTCAGCCTTCACCACACACATATATATATATTCTGCAGGTGTGGCCGCACATCCGCCGTGGAGATATTCTGAATAATAATAAAGCTAGTGGCAGGTAATACATAAAACTCATAGTGAAAGATTGAAGATCACCTGAATTGATGGTGTCTGTGTGTGAAATTTCACAGGCACTGACGCTGTCTGTCCCTGTCAGAGGGTGAAAATGTATTCATCTCCCCAGCAATACAGTTCCACCATGAATTCTTTTTATAGGGAAGGAGGCAAATGATGTGAATGTCGAGAGCAATGCCTTAGCATGAGATATTACATGTGGCAGGGCAATTTCCATCCCGAGCGGGAGCAGCCTTTCCAGTCCAGCGTTTAATTTTCACATGTGATTGCAAAAGATTTTTTCTAAGAGGCGGCCGGCGCTCAGACTCTGTCAGATTAGCCCCAGTAGAATTGACACCTTTCCCCCCATAAATAATCTGGTAAATATGGACCAGTCACCGCGATCACATTTATGTTACATTTTATGCCTTCCCGCATAATTTGAAACCATCTCCGCACCTACTGGGTCTGACGTGTCCTATGTGGATGGAAGACAAGTAGGCGGTGGCGGCGTAAGAGGTAACCCCCATTTGTTGTTGATTGCTTTAAGCGGCAGTGTCATGAGTGCTTGATTTTCAAGTGATGAGTGGCGTTCACAGAGCAGGTGAATGTTGGCGCGTAAATACCCCAACCATCTGTGCGCCGCCGACACTGGCAGCAGCAGCACGGCTCTATTGCATCCTTTCTCTCTCCCCTCCTTCTTCTCTTTGCTCTGACGGAGACAGGAAACAAGTCTCTGGGAAGTGAAGCTGCACAAAACCCACGACAGCATCTCATTATCCACTAAATAGCACCAGATTAATTACAATGACAATGACAGATGGCTTGTTGCTGGATCATTGAGATGGGACCCAGGGGAGGGGCAGAAACATGCAGGTACAGAACATCGACTCTACAGCAGCCACACACACGTGTGATGCTTGCCGCTGCGACCCATCTGACCGACTCTTTGTTTTTTAACCGCATGATGACACGCTGCACGTAGCCTCTTACCCTGCAAACAAGATCCAGTTTAAGGGGGAGATACGACGTTAATACAGATGACCCTGACAGCTTTTTCAACAGCAGCATTTGTTAGAAAGCAGTATCCCAGTCATTCAGTCACTTTAGAGAAGAGTTAAAGCTCATTATTTTTTATGCTATTCTTTACTTTCCCATTGTTTCTCTTAATTACACGGACGGACTGATCTGCAGTATAACCAGCAGCTATTTTTTTTCTTTTTTTTTCCTAATCTGCCTTTTTTTTGTATTATTCGGAAGCCAGGCTGTCCTAGCCACGAGAGGATCCTGTGTGCTGTAAAGCAGCTGTGTCCTCTTGATGCAGGAAAGCAAAACAACTTTGAAAATTTGAGGGGACTCAAAATCCTGTCAAGATTTTCACACGTGTCAGTGTTTGCTGGTCTGCTGCGCTGTTTTTATTACAGTGACACGCAAAGGTCCCATCACTTGTCGTGTTTGTTTTTTTACATTTGACTTGTCGCCCTGTTCATCTGAAAACTCCACAATTCTCCACTCTTGACACGCCAACTCGTTCCTACTGAGCTGCTCACTTGGGCGGCAGCTGAATTACACACTCGCGTTAGTGTGCTCGACAACTTGCCCCGCGCTGATTCACCTGCTGCACGGCACTCGGCAGAGAGAGGAGTGGCTGATAAACCAGGGAGAGACAAGAGTTCTTTTTGTTTCACCTCAAAATGATGAGTGCAGAGTGATTCACTGCGAAGGAGCAAATGTGAAATTTTACATTCAAAACTTTCACAGGCATGTCTTATTCTTGATGCGTTGCTTGACTTTAGCCCACTGAGCACGATGTAAACGAGGTTGTGTTTTTTGCCTGTGTCCGTTTGCCAGTTGGTTTGTCAACAGGATTACACAAAAAGTACTGAACAGATTTCCATGAAACTTGGATGGAGGATGGGTTCCAGTCCAGAATAGACCCCATCAACTTTTCCCATGGAACCTGATTAAGTTTACCAACATCAGCTACCTCCCATATGCAAGTCAGCATCCACTTGTCACCCCAGAAACAACTATTTTGAGCCATTCCATGTTAAAAATCTGTTGCTATAAACAAAAAATTTGACCAAGAATGAAACAAATTTGATGAGATTAGAGTCATTGCTAAGCAAAGCATTCACATTGTGCTCAAAGGAAACTGTTTTGCAGCGTTGGCCACGTGATGGGAATTACAAAGGAGTATTGTTCGGGGATCTGTGATGCGTCCAACCACAGAAACGTGGTTGCTAGATCCCAAGGGGTGATGGCACAGAGGTGCTTACAGGCAGTATTGGCGCCATCGGTGATGAAGTGCCCACTTTGTATACAGCGATAAAACAGGCAAAGCATCGGAAATGCATAATATTACTGCTCCCCCGTGATCTGTTCTCAATATCCAGTCGTAACGCACCAATTTATCACTTTTGTTTGTGAATTTCAAGTTCAAGAACACATAGCAACGATTGTCTGGCACATGGAGGGAATATTATTTGTCGAAATTATCTGGCATGGATCGTGGTTTTTATGGCACTCATTTTTCAGTGTTCTGTACACAAACCCAGATACATAAAGACAGTAAGGGAGGAGAAAACAATGCATTGTGGGAACCCTGTAGCACGTCTGCAGGCAGCCGCTGACCAGGCTTTGTGTGGACGTGGCTTTCGACCAAACGTAGTCACAATGCAGACAAACGACACAGAGCAGCAGGCAGCAGTGTGTGCAGGCTTAGCGATGAGACCCCGTCTTTGAGTCGCATCGCTGTACCAGCACTCGTCCTGCTGCTGGGCACAGTGACATGACAACATTCGTGTGTGGCTAAAATTCAACTAGAAGTGACTTTGCCACACATGAGCTGGACGCGATTCTTTGTGACGCCGTTTTGGCGCTGACTCAGACCGAGGACGATGTGACCGAGGCTTGATTAGATCCTGGTCGGGGGGGAGCCGCCTCGGCAATGAATCCTGGGATTGGGGGTGGGCAACACAGTGAATGAGTAAAGGGGCCTTTTTATGAATGAGAGGAAGAGCACGTGGTGTTAGAAGTTGAAGCTAGGAGGAGAAAGGACCTGGTCTCGCCTCAGTGATGAATGGAAGTAAACATCCACTGGTTCTGCCACCTGAGCTCAGTCACTTCTTGTGTGTTCAGTTCACTGATGTCAGGATTCAAGATTAAATACTTCGTCGTGGAAATTTCTGCTTTGACAAACCCCTTGTTGTTGATTACAGCACACGTGTGATTTGTTATTGTAACGTTTAAATGCTTAGGCGGGTCACAAAGATACTGGTACAGACAGGCTGCAGTTTTTTGATTTCCAGATAAAAAGAGAACTTTCTTTTACTGTTTGAATTAAATGATGAAAAAGGTGGGCCTGTGCGGTAATATGGAACAATGGAGGATGCCACACATTGAGAATCGTTGTGCATTCGAATCATTGACAGGTGAGTTCGTATTCGAATCGAACTGTGAGGCCGGTGAAGACTGGTGCCGCTACTCGCCATATCAACACTGATGATTAGAGTTTGTCTCCGGTGAGCTCGCACACAGACACACAGATGAGAAAAACACACACTCATGAAATAAATTAAAAGACCTCAATCAAACCCCGATCGCAAATAATAAACACATTAAGTACACTGATGGAAACTTGAGTGTCCTCTTTTTGTTTGGCTGTGACAGCAGTTGCATGCATGCAGAAAGCAGAGCTTTGGGAAAGCACACAAAAGGATCATTGGCTTCTTTAGTTTTATTTTATTTTTTTTTAGTTGAGAAATACACAGAGCCACAGCAGCCTCATATCACATAATGTGTTTTAATCAAAGCGATGCGGCTAAGGATAATATAGATACTGTACGTGTGTATATTACTCTTGTTAATGTTGCACTCGCAGCTTGGCCTTATTGCATTTTCCCGCACGAACACATAACTGCTTCAGTCATTACCAGCCATTATCTGTTCCCTGGGCAGCCACTGTTCTGAGAGCTGTAAACACAAAGATTAACACTTAAAATCAGCGCAATGCTCGGTTCGCTGTGAGCAGTTATTGTGCCGTGTCTGTCATAAAGTTTCGCCTGAGTATGAAGAAACAAATAAAAAGAAGTCACCGTCGAGATGAACCCCTCTCTATTTTCTTCAAGTGCCACTACGCCGACGTCAATTTATTATTTTATTTTTTTTGGTTTGATTTTCTCGAGCTCCACATTCCGCTGTAAAGCTATAATGCTGCGTAAACACGGACTGCGTGAGTGGAACAGTGGGACGCGGCGCGGCTCAGTCCTTCACACCTCACCGGTGCTCGTGTTTGGCAAATGAAAAATAAACACTGCATGGTAAACAAACACACAGTGATCAAGATGAGAGCACCCGTTAGATCACACGGGGGGAGTTTATCGCCCTCTATGTTATGTTTTCATCTCTGCGGCCCCACGGCTCGCTTCCCCTTTGTCTTTCTCCGTGTTACCTGCTGCTGCTTAAAGGTGAGACGCAGAGTTTAGTAGATGAAAGAGTTTATTGACTCTGACCAGTTCTAGCAGCAGGAGCGTAAGCCTGTCCATTTAAATACTGCCTTTCTCATGGGATCCGGAGCATTTTCCACACCATAGACATTGTAAATCTCCATATCCTGTAGATCTGGGGCTCACACTAAATCCACTTGGATATGGATTCAGATTAGGCTACTGCAGACCCACTTAGATGTGAAAACAGGTCCTCAACTGACCCAGAATATTAAGGAAAGGCAGGTAACAGTCTAGTCTGCAGGTGGAATATAGTTCATTGTAATATATTCTAAACGGTGTTTAGGCCAGACAGGCTTGTCATAACAGAGCTGCTGTGCCAAAAGCTCACCACTTAAGGCTTAAATATGAAACTCTCTGTATGCTGTGACCATATCTGTTAAAGGGAGGTGGTTGAAATTATGTTTTTTAGTGGGGATTGTTTTGAAGGGTTGTATGAAAGCAAAAGAACAGCAGCTGTTTGAAAAGGCTACTGTAATCCATTTTAGTCACTTTTAGTGTCTTCATTGACAAATTTGGAGTGAAACACTGTAAAAAAAAAAACAATATAAAGAAAATAAAATTGTACAGAAAAATTACTTTGTGAATTTAAGATTTTCTGTTAATTGACAGTATTTATTTTTTTGTGCTCCTGCTGGCTATTTTTTTGTTTGTTTTTTTTTTTATGTCCTTTTTGTTCTTTTACAGTGCAGTGTGCTCACTTTATCTTGAAGAGCTATTTGGCAGTCTCAAGAAGCACATCAGCGTTTACGAGGGTTTGCTGGTGCTGGCTTTGTGGTGTACAATAAATCAGACAGATTTATTGACAATTAAATCATGCCACAAATACCAGCTTTTACATGTTGAAGCTGGACGACTATTTTGCCGTTGTTATTGTCATTTATACAATTAAAATCATATTCTATTCTATGTATCTTCAAAGATATTAGCTTGTGTCATCACTGATGTACGAGGCAAACCCGACAGGTTAATTAACACTATTAAAGACTCCACTGACTGACAGCATAACACAGTATTCAGCGCGCTGCAGTACTTGGAGATTGCTTTGTAACCATATATATTAGAGCGCATTACTTTCTAGATCTGGCTCTCTGGTTTGGTCTCTTGCCTCATGCATACAATAATATATCTGTCTCATTCCAGCCCTCTAAACATTCAGCTCTACCCTTGAGTGTTTACTTCAGTCACGCCACATTGCACTGAGCAGGTCGAATACATTTAGCTTGAATTAATCCTTGAGTTCTCTGATCGCGGTAAAACAACTAAAGCGATCAGCTGGAAGCAGACGAGATAAATTCGTCTGAAGCAGCTTTGAAAAGTTTTTCATGTCTGGTTGTGCTCAAGTTGCAGCTGGGCATCAGTTGACGTTGATAGATTTTTATGTTGTGAGAAAGCTTCTTTAAAGGCCCGTCTGTATCTGCTGTTTGAATCTGTGCTTGAAAGGGGGCGTGATTCGTTTATTAACCATCACTGTTGCTCGTTGCCGAACATATGCACGGATTAGAAGCTTTGCCCGGACTTAAAAACAAAGTTAATGTTATAGATCTATACATTATTATGGAAGTGCCTCTATATGTTGCAGGCAGGCGCTGTATGTAGACCTATAAGTTTGCCTCTTGAGGCTGGAGAGTATAAATCTGTCTCGAATGCGTGATGCAGAATGAATCACTGCAGCTCTGACGGGAGCTTACAAGTAGATATCTCTTCAGCTCAGTGCAAAGCATCTGCATTGGAACACTCAATTTGGCTCCAAGGTCGGCTTTTATATTTTGCGGCGGTGACTTTTGTGATTTTCGACTGTACCATCATCCTTAAGACATTCCTCTTCCTTTCTGTCGAAGCCTGCATAATAGCACTCCCTTCAAATAGTCATAGAAAAGCATGCAAGATTGGCAAGGGCATATGTAGCTGGAATGGAGGACGCCAGAGTGGAAAGCTTTTCATGGAGTGGAACAATACGAGAGTTGAGAGCCAATAGTTTCAGGTTTGTGAGAAGGTCGTTCTGGTCTCAATAAGTCCGCTCACAAATGGTTATAATTACGCTGTTGTTGGATTGCAGTCAATGGTCAGGGTATGCAGTTAGCAGTGATCACACTGTAACCATAGTGAGTGTCGCCGAGGCATTCTTTATTCATCTCGATGATCAGCCATTATCAAGTGCGTGCCGCTCATTGCTCATCACACATTGTCTTCTCTGTGTCCTTTTTCAGTACCTTCTATAGTTACACACACACGCGCGCACAAAATCAGCTTTAACATTTCAGCGTGTAACAGAATTACTGCTGTTGCCGTTTCACCTGCATTATGAGCCATCTTAGCTTTATTCCCTGACAGGCTTGACAGCTGTTGTTCTCCTCTGTTGTTCCCTCCACGCTGACGTCAGGTAATGGCTCTGCAAAGTGCAAGCGGCACTCTGGGTAAACAAAACAGGGCCTGAAATATGTCAAGACGAAATCCTGGAGGCATATGGTGTTTGCTTGAGCTGCAGTCTACAATTGGATGTTTTTTTTGTTGTTTTTTTTTGTTGTTGGTGGTGGTGTTGTATTTCATCAGGTGCGCTTTGTGGCGAGGCCATTGTTTTGATGGAGTATTTTGTTTGGAGGCACATGGGGGTGTAGGGATTGAGGTTGTGACCATGTGCTTGGGCCCTTTTTTTTATGGGCTTATGTGTATTTACTGCTCTTTCTGCTGGGATGGGTATCTGCGACTCTCTGTCTCTCAGTCAACATTAACGTCCTGCACAATGTCCATTATAGCTGGCATACAGCCTGGAGGCAATTTCGTCTACTTTACCCCTTAATCAACTCGTCACTCCGCTTTGTCATTAACCTCCATTTATTCAGGAACAGGTACAGATCTTGTATGTTATCAGAGCTGGTCATCTCCTCATTAACACTGGACGGTGTTTAACGTTTGTCTGGAGATGGACAGACACAGTGAAATTAGCGCTGCATCTCCCGCAGGATAAAGGAAGGGCTATCTGTCCATGCTCTCTATAGTAACACAAGTGAAACAAGACATCCATCCCCAAATGCTTTATTAATTGTGACTAATTGAAAAGTAAGTCAAAAAGCAGTGAACATTTCTTACTTATTTCTTGAACTACTCTGACATGGCCAGGGCTTACCCCGCCACTCGCCCCAGTGTCAGCTGTCACCGGCTGCAGCCCCCCTTGCGACCCTGCAAATAACAAGCAGGTACGCATTGTGAATTAATCTCACAATACTGCCAAGAAGAAGACAATCATTACGCCAGCTTTGCTCTTTCACACTGGACCAAACGGTGCCGGTACAATACCACCCCCAGCGCCTGGTTTTGGATAGCATGTCATCATCATGCTGCTTGTGCTGAAGACCTGACAATATTTTAACCTCTGAAAAATGCTTGAAAGACACTACATGTGGCACAAGAGTGAAGCGCACGCCAGGAAAACAGTGACTGTCTCGGTGTGATTGGCTGCTAACCCAACTGGGTGTGTATCAGTGTGTGTCCCGTCCTGCCGTACTCTTTCGACCAGTTTGAAGGCAGAACATCTGTGTCTCCACCTATTCATGGTTGTTTTCTCCAGAGTGGCGAGTTGGCACAGTGTTCCCGCTTTGAACCAGCAGTGTAAAATGTGCTACCGTCGTGTATATTGAAACACAATTTTACATCACCCAAACCATCTGTCAGGGATATGGGTTTCACATAAGATTATAATCAAGAAATCATTAGTTGGAGTGAATAACACTAAGATCATAGCCAAAATATTGCACGGGCCTTGTTTATGATGCCATAACTTTTAATCTCAAGATGGCAGCCAGCTCCTCTCCACTAATGGAACATATTACTACACGCTCTTTGAACGAGTGCAGTGCTGCCGCGGCGTACAGCTCAATCCTGCTCCAGTGGCGGCACATTGGACAGCGTCCAGTGTTATAGATATTAATGGGCACTTTAAGTACAGAGCCAGTATGAATGACACGATGAAAGCGAGGACAGTGTAGGGGAGAGCCAAGAGTGTGCGTGAGACAGAAGGTTGGGATGACCGCTTTGAATCCAATATCTGACCTGCCGCTGAACATTAAAGCGCCTAACGTTCAGACACCCTGTAAATAAGAAAGAGGAAAATGTCTAACGGCCGTCTTCTACATGTGATTACGGGGAGCACTCCTTTCCTCACTACCCAGAGTTCTGTATTTTAAGCTTCACTAATGGATGTTAACCTTCAAACAGGAAGTGCAGTATTAATCAGAGGTCAGCTAATGCAGGTTAGTGCTGGTGGGGTACAAGTTCAGACATGAGGGTTCATTTTGTCGACATGCTTTAAGTACTGCTAAGCAATTTTTTATGCACTTGTGAAGTGAGAGGAAAAAAGATTGATGTGTACACACCACTGAAGCACAGACAATGTAAAACATGTTCAATAGTGTTTTTCTCAGAGAATTAAAGCCCTAAAGATTGTGAATACAGTAGCGTACACTATTTAGGATTGTTTGGGCACACAGTGGGGTCATCTGTATGAATTAAATAGTGGTCCAAATACAGACATAGCTACTAGTGGATCACATTATCCTGGCCCTTGTGAGCTTGGGTTTGGGCTTGTGAACGTACGCCAAAGACAGACAAAAAGTTTCCAATTCGATCTCCTCCTCCGTTTTGAGAGAGGACAGATGTGATGGAGCCATTTCAATAATGGCATCCCTGTACTTGAGCTTATGCAAAAATGAAACATTTCAAGCAAAAGAATTATTTGTTCTGGAGAGCGGGACCATTTATCACATATAACGTGATGGAGTGGCTGTGGAAGACTTGGAGAGGTGGAGATTCCAATGAATTTCATTTGTGGGGCAGTCAGCAGAACGCCTCCACATCCGAGGTTGAACGTTTTCAGAGATTCTACAGAGACCGTTGTTAAATTTCAAACGTGATGGGAAAAGGCGGAGCGCCATTATCTCTTTCCGTGCAATTACTGTGGTGGATTTGCTCTGGGAAGATTTTTTTTTTTTTAACGTGTTTATTCAAATGTTTATGTTAATACTTTGGGTTAAACATGCAGGTTTGTTCTGTTTTGTTTTTATTCCGGTGTGTTTGTTCAGACCTTTTCTCTGTGTGGGTGGATGGTTGTAGTCTGCAGACAAGATGAGAGGAAAAAATGCAATCCTATCTAATGAACACTGCCTTGGAAGTTGTAAATTGCGATTGATTTTGAAGCTTTCATGTGAATTCTCATGCTTTTAATGTTAAAAAAATAACTCAGCGCAGAACATAACACAGCTGGGGCTGATAGAGTGGAGTGAAATGTGACGCACATTTGAAAATATGATGTTGATTTTAAAAAAGCGATGTGCCAGAAATGTATTATTGGATTATATGTTGATTTCACAGAGAGGTTGAAGAGTTAAGACGAGACAGAAGGACTCTCCAGCGCTCCGAGCACTCCACAGTAATGAATATGATGGAGACCGTTGCATTGATTTGCTTGTGTACGCTGGCCGTTATGTTGTGTTTCAGCGTGGGATAACAGTCTGTTAAAAAGGAGAGATGATAATAGTTCCAGTCACTCTCGTTTTGATTTCTTTCTTCATCAGCGCTTTGAAGTTAAGATGGACTGGCCTTGGCCTCGGCCTGCTTGGCAGTTTCTTGCTTTCTCTCTCTCTTTCTCTCTCACTCTCACGCTCACACACACACACACACACACACACCGTAGGCGAGGTTGACCATTACAACAATGTTAGCACTGTCTATCCGGCCTTGCTTTGATAATTAGAAATCGGACCATGCTCCTCGTTCACAAATTCCCCACTCAGCCACTGTTGCTTGGGGCCACTTCTCCGTTTGGGTAAAGGCTGATTAAATTCAAGTCACTGAGCAGTCGCAGCAGCTGTAACAGAGGGAAGGATGGAGGAGCAGGGGAGACTGGTGGGGGGCGTGGGGGGGGGGAAGCAGGCTTGGATCGTGATGGCTGCCTCCCTCTCTTGGTGTCACCGCCCTTTAATCACTGAAATAGTGAACACTGCTGTTCCAGTCGGCAGAGGTAGGGCCCCGATTCATGTTTTGTGGATTTGATTTTTACGCTGTTTACAAAGCGTGCAGGGAGATCATACCTGTTTGTAGACCTGGCAAGTGATGTCCTCAGGCTCTGTGCTGGGCATGTGTCCTGTGCTATGCGCTGCAGTAATAGCAGGTGTTTTCAGATGTCCTGCTGCGTGGAGGCCACGCAGTGGACGTCACAGCCTGTAACAGCTGCCATTCAGGTGAGGGGGGTTACGATGCCCGTGGCACATGTAGCTCGTGTCTTGTGTTAGCAAATACTCACAGGCGAGTATTATAAACTGGACCAAAGTAAATAAATATTTCATGACCCAGCTGATGATCCTCACCATGATTATATATGACAGCAATTAGATGAATAATCTGCAAGTGTGCCTCAAAGTGACAAATTTAGAGGGATTCCTTGTTCTGGTTGAACCTGATGAATGAGCCCCATCATATTAAAGAGAGCTCAGTTTGTGAGGTAAATACCAATGTTAGCAGGGAATATTGTAGCATGGCTGAATACAAACAACATAAGGACCAAAATCTTACGCTGATTGGAAAACAATCATTTCTGGATCACCCTGTGCAAGGCTGAGCACATAATAGCCATGTTGTGCTTTGAGTTAAGTGCCAACATTAGGTTGTAAATATGCTCATAGAAATGGTGCTATTATGCTGATTGGCAGGTATGGTTGCCATGTTCACCATCTTAGTTGAGCATGTTAGCATGCTAATAGAGCTCTGCAGGTGTGACATATTTTTCTAGGTTTATCCGTACGTTAGCATCGCCCCGCTTCCCAATATGGTGTGATGTATTTCATGTCAAAGAACAAATAAACACAGAACATAGAACATAAAATATATAAACACCTTTAGCGGTTGTAACCACAGACCTTATTACAGGCATTTAACTGAAACCCATTAAAAAAAAAAACATCGACTCTGAGAGGAGGGAACCAGTAATGCTAAAATGCAAACTGATTTCTGGGTTTTAGGACTCATTACCACAGAACTCTGTATGCATAACACAGATGTTCAGTCATAAACGAAATTATTGGACCCAATGAAAATTTGATGTGATGAATGTGCCAGGTGCAAGGCGTATGTATCTAACATGGGACATGAATATGCGCACCAAATTGTATGGCAATTTGTCCAAATGTTGTTAAGACATTTCACTCAGAAACACAAAACTCAGGGGAACAACAGAAATCATGATGGATCCTTCAGGAACAACTACTTGTTCAACATTTGTCCAATTCCACTAATAGAAAAAGTCAGATGATCAGCAAAGTCATTATGATTCATCTTATTGACACCTGGTCGATATTTGTACTAAATGTCATAGCAATCCACCCAATAGTTGTTGAGATATTTCAGTCTGAGCCATCTGATTTTATGGCTAAAATGTGACCTGGTGGTTGGGGTCATGGGCCAAGAAATCAGCCGAACCCAAGAATCCAGTGCATACTACTGTAGGGAGGGGAAGATGAGCAGGAAGAGAGGGAAGCAGCTCGGGAACCCGTGATGGTGAAATCACTGCTTGGCCCAGTGTGAGGCTGCTGTGATTCAGACCTCAGATCAGCCCTGCCCCAGAGCGGAGCGCAGAGCCAGAGATGTTTGGTTATCTGTGGGAGAAGCTGATGTGCGCAGACAGCCACACTCTTAACGTGGAAAGCAAATGAAAGGCATTTTTCACTCTTCCTGAATCCCGTTTTGGAAAAAATTAAATTAAAAATTTAGAGCTGGCACAAGCTGCCATGTTGACATTCTCTAGGCCACGAGCCAAAACATTTTTCAACAGGAATTTTGCGGGTCTGTATTTATTAATCTTTTCTGTTTGAGTCTGTTTGCCTTTGTAACCGGTTGACTGAAATGAGGTGTTAGCGATCAAATCATGGCAAAATACAAAGAATGACATGCCTCCTACACAAATTGAGCCCACAGACAGCGTTGACTGCAGCTATGAATGTGTCTACTTTTTTTCCTCTAATTTTCATAATTTAAAGCTTGTGTTCTTGTACAAAGCCACCAGCTCTGAAATTCACTGTTATCATCTGTTATGAGCTGTTGATCAGATTTCTCATTCAAAACATTCACTTCATGTTATCGATCTTTCTTCTGTCAGCCTTTGTCACTAGTCTGTTGGACTGGTGATATTAAACACAGCTACTACGTTCTCAATTTAATCAGCATTTTAAGAGATGTTAGAAGGGGTTGTAGTGTAAAATGCAGCATTCATTAATTTTGTGTGTTTGTGCTTTATCCGTCACTCCAAGACTAATTTCCTGGTACATGGTTCGCCCGTACAAATTTCCTGGCCCAAAGCCCTCATTTGTATTTCTGCTGCATCAATAGTTAGTCACAAGTTGACAAAACAGGAAATGAGCTCAGAGAAAGCGTCTCTGCACATTAATTTTTTGTTTGTCCGTGTCGTAGGCACCAACATGCATTATGCCAACGTTGAGCGGCGGATCAGCGGCTTCTCTTGTGAATTCAGACTTCATTTTGCAGGAGGTAAATCAATTACGGCCAGACAATACACAATTGAGATGATCAAATTAGCGGGCTGGCTAAGGGAGGATGGGAGTCGTGAGCGGGTGGGCGAGATAGACAGAGATACATAAGAAGATGAAACAGGAAGCCCGGTTAGAGAAGCAGGGGATTCAGGTGGAGAGGAGGAAAGAGAAAAGCAACAAGATCTGGAGGTCAATCAGTGATCGGTGCTTCTCCCACTGAGCCGCAGTTATTGTCAACGAGACAATGTTGCTGATTATCAGCCTGAACTGCCGGCTCTGTTCACTTCATTCACTCAGCCTGGTATTGTGTTCATGTTAGCTGATCTCTTGCTGGGTCACTTGCTAATGATTAGTTAGTTTAACTGGCATGCCAACACAGAAGCTGCAGCAGCGGTCGATGCAGCCTTTGTGCATTGATCAAAGAAGTATGCCAGTTTACGTCTCATGTCTAAAAGTTAGCTTAGAAGATTTTATGCTGGTGCTTCGATCTCATCCAAGCTTGACGTTCTTTTGTTGTAGCTAGTTAGCAAGCTAGCTGTGTAAGAACATGTTTAGATCACTAAATGATTATGTTAGAGGTCTGGAACCATGACAATGTTATAATTTCTTCTCCTGCATGGACCACTTTTTTATTATTATTGTAGGCCAACTCTAGGCTCAAGTCAGTGCCCTTGACCGAGGCACTGTCTAAGTTCTGGAGTTGGTACCCAGGTGCATATGTTGCACACAAACCTTTTGGCCACGTGCCCTTTCATAACCGATGAACCGGTTGCCATAGACACTTGTGGGAGGCATCATTGGATGAAACAAGGTTCAATACTCAATGATGCCAGTCTGCCTTACCCATTATTTCAGTGTTAACAGAAAAAGACAAGTATTCCTTAGCAGTCAGAAAAACTGAGTAATTTCAGTTGGAAGTCTGGACCACCTACGGATGCACATAATTATACAGTGTCTTCAGAGACAATAAAGATGGAGTCGAAAATAACTGGAAATGATAAGGGGAAACTGCAGCGAGTGCAAGTGGAGATACCTTATCCCCAATTACCACATTACAAGTTAGAACGGGTGCCGTATTTCCGGTGGTGAGAATATTCAGGAATAATTGGTCCACCACATTTAACAGCAACAGCCTTGTCAGTCGGACCCGTCTTTTGAAAGACATGTTTGATGTTGGTTTGAAAAGAAAACCTTGATCACCATAAAAGTAGCATGTACTGACCTGATGATGCATGACTGAAGGATTAATTTGCAAAATCATGTATCTCAGTTTTTGATTTGTTTTGTTCCTTAATCATGTTTTTTATCACTCAAGGTAATATAACTCTAAACAGTTGCTGGTTTATTCATCGTAAGAATGGTGTTTATCTGTTTTTGCAGATGAACTTTTCACCTTTCGTCGGCAGTATTTTATTATTTCACACAGAGACAGTACACCACCTGCACATCAGGGATCAATAAGTTTGTCTACTAGCTGTTTGTCTACTTGTTAAGAACATATCTCAAGGTCACATGGAGATCAGAGCTGTTTACAGCCTGCAGGGTGAATGTAACAGAGTCCCTGTCTCTGGCGAGCACACCATAATGGATCAAAGGCATGGATATAGGATCATCAGTGGAACAAAACAACAGATGCATAATAGCACTTAAAAACACATTTTCATTACCACACTTCATCAACGCTATTGATTTTTAGCTAAGATTAGGCCATAAAGTTTAAGCCTGCAGGTTCAAATCATAATTAAGATGATGGTTTTTGGTGGTGAGAAGACAATTTTGCCAAAAAGATAAGGTTCATGAAAATTTAATGACATGAAATGAATAGATGAAATATTGCGCCCTAAAGCCTTGATGATATTGCCTTTCTTTATAGTGATCATTGATTTCTCTGCAAAGTTTGGAGAAAATTGAGGAAACATTTGATTTAACACTTGAACTGCCAGCATGTTTTTAACTTTGGTTCAAAATATAAATGAAGCAGGCTGCATCTGTTTTTTTTTTTGGCATAATTTGATATGTAAAGTGATTCATTAATACAGTCAATCCCTGTAAATCACAAATTAGGTATTCAGTATGAAACTTACTGCATCTGCTCTGAGAACATTTGGACACTGGTTCTGTCCTTGAGCTGCCACGTGACATACGTGCCTTCGTGATTGTGTTGTTTTGATTTGCAACCGGACGCCCACGCACATGCAAGGGCCCTTTGACATTAAAACGTTTTATGTATTCACATATTAAACTGAAACAAAATTCACTGCAGGCTCCGACCTGCAGTAGGCCCTTCTTCAATGTCAGCTCGTCTTCATGGTCAAGCACCTCGTCAAAGAGCCATTAGTGTGCATTGCTGTCTGTGTGTGTCAGACTCAAGCTGGCCGCGGTAGGAAACAAACAGACCGCATCACAAAACTGGGAGCACCTGCAGCCTTGATTATGAGACAGACTTGGATCAATAGAGGGGATGGATACTTTATGAAGCGCCGCGTGCACACAGCTCATAATCGTCACGGGAGTGCGTAAATTAGCTTATGGCACACAAAGACTCTAATGAATCACTGCTTATGAGGGGAGAGACGAGGCTGTGAGGTAGAGAAGAGGAAGATAATGAAATACATTCACCATCATAACAAGTGAAATTAACTCCAGTCACAATTGAAATAGTTGTTTTTTTTATCATCTGTGCATATTTGACTATAAATAACAACTCTCTCAATATTAGAAACATAAATTAATGAATTGAGGATTTTCTCATTTCCAGAATGTCGCTGATAAAGGGCATAATTCACTTTTTGCAGGGACCTCTCATATACTGAGTGACAGTTATCCTTTTTAATGTTTTGTACCATATATGAGGTCTTAAATGATAAATAAACCATATCACCAGCACCATATCCTCAAAGTGCAGTCGATGGGTCAGTGGGAGCCCTCAGAAATCCATGCATTGTATTTTAATCATTCTGTTTTAAAAGTCTGATGGCTACTTCATCAAACTTTACCCCCTAACAAGCATGCATCAGGAATATCAGCTTGTAGAAAACTTCTTGTTGCACAGCATGTCATGATAGATTTACTCTTTTGCTTAATTTGTTTTATTTTTAACTTGTTTGTCACTCTTCATCATTGGAAATGAAGGTTTAAAATTGAAGGTCGTGGAATTAACATTTTGTCACCATTTTGTTGAGCTAAAGTAGCTAAAGCAATTTCAGTGGACAACTTAAAGGGGGGCTATTTAGCTCCTTTCCTTCTGTGTTTTTTTATATTCTTGTGCATGTAAAGGATCTTGAAAGTTAAAAAGGTCAAAGTCAGCATCAACAGAAGCTCTGCTCTCCCACCAAAAACACTGCTGCTTAAATGCCTCACTAGTATTCATTTCTTTAAATCCGTGATTCTGTGACATCACAGTACATTACCATGTCACACATTGTATGCCCACTGGCTGATTTGGCACTTGAGAATTGATTTAGCAACAACTGCACTGTTGTTTTTAGTGGTGATGGCTCAGGCATGTACAAGCCGACCAGTCAGAGGAGACTGGGTATTTGTGTTGGTGATGTAGTAGTAACTAGGCCAAAATAAATTTATGAAACTGAAAGGGAACATGATATGTCTCCCTTAACAGTTTAATGTGGATGTGAGATGGAAAAGCCACCATGGAGATAAAATCTGTATGCCTGAGGAAAACAGGAGATTTCAGGAAAAATTGATCAATTTTTACTTCATTGAACCTGGGGGACAGATTAAATGATCTGCCTTATCTGCAAAAAGGAAAATTCGGTGTAAGGGAGTAATGTTGAATGTTATTATGAGACCATCACAAATCCTACGACAGGTTCTTTGGTTTTCTGTGCATCCCTTCATTATACATCTCCTTTAATGGGCACTCAGTCATCAAACACTTTGAGAACCCCTGTGAAACACTGTTGGCATTGGGAAAGTGTGAAATGAAACATACTTTAATAAAGTTAATGGAGAATATATTATGGCTGTTGAACGCTACATGTGTGAATTGTAGGCTGGATTCTCTCACTATAACTACAGCAAAGGTCCGAGGAGGATTTCATCTGATGCAATCAAAGAAGTCGAGTATTTCTCCTACTGGCACAGTGAAGCTGTATTCTGCAGACATTTTGGTGAGATGCCAAAAATGCAGTCCATACACCTAGATCAGACACATTTTGGATATAAAGGACAGTTAAATCTCTGTCAAGCTAAACCCTTAAGCCGACATGACATATCGATAGGAGAAAGGCAGTCATTCCACTTCTGAAGACGGGACCTTTATGTGTCAGAACAGAATATAGGTCACCTTATGGTTTGTGAAAGCGAGATTGGTTTTGTATGACAGTCATCTCTCGGCTGTCTATGTTCTTGTCTCAGTGGTCCGTATAAGAAAGACAATCTGAATCACTCATTTTACTCAATGGATGAAGTCATTTGTTTTCTTTTTTTTTTTCTTTCTTTTACAAATGCTTGGTGCCAGCAGAATTGTCACCAGCAGGATTTCCGTACAGAAGACAGTCTTCCGGAGGCAGAGCTCTGTGACGTCTGTGCTCATAGAATCTGCGGTAAATTATGCATATGCCTGTGTGTCCTCAGGGAGGAATATTGTACTCTGTGTCATGCATTATAAATGAACATGAACAACTGTAGGATGCAAGAACACCTGGCGACCTTAGGTAAGGTTAAAACCCAACAGGATTCAAAGTCATGTTGCTTTTTCGTAAATCTGGCCACCCAGGGAATTGAGGCAAGGACAAACCAGCGGTGTGGAAATCTGCCTTTCGTTATTCAGAACCGCCCACAGGCTGCCTGGATTGGACACGTCTCTGAAATCCTTTCCTTCTGGCAGGACAAGTCCACCTTAGGCTTACCTCCTCAGTTTCTTGAAAAGTCCATAGCATTGCATCAGTTAGAGGCTTTGTGAGAGGCTCATCCTCAACGCTGTCATATCTGGATGTCTGTTTGGGGGAAGCAGCCCATTGGCTGTCACTCCTCCACGCTGCTCCATTACCAAATCTGTTTTTTTTTTTTTTCCTCTCACAAATGTTGTCAAGTTCAAGGTCAATATTGTCCTCTTAAGTCTCGCCCCAGGGTCACAGTGAGCAAATGGGGCATCTCTGTTGGCCATGAGAAGGAGGGCGAGAGAGAGAGAAACAGTGGGAGAGAGTGTGTGTGTGCAGCTGCTCGTTGGTGTGTCTAGTGCAGAACTGATTTAAGGCCCCAGGCCACAGGAAGAAGGCTACTCTACACTCCAGGCACGTCCCTGAAACCAGCAGCAGAGGAAGCACTATTGCCATTCAGCAGCGGCGACTGCAGACGCCTAAATGAGTCTGTTCTGTCCTGCAATGCCCAACATGGCAGTCCGCCACTTACTCAACTTCTCCAGCTCCTAATATGCCCTCCCACCCCCTCCTGCTGCTATTTCTCTATTCTCTCTTCTACTTCATGTTTTTCTTTCTGTCAGTCCATCAATCTCCCATCTCCACCTTCAGTCTTACTGTATTTCTCGCCCCGGCACTCTGCATGAGTGTCGCCTTGTCTGCCCATGCATTTCATCTCGCTGTCACCTTTTCTTTGCGTTTACAGTCCATCATGTTCGGCTTCTGCATTCTGATTGGTTTTCTGACCCGTTAATTGCCTTTTATTTCCAAGACAGAGATGTGGACCCCATGTAATCAGAGGCCTTTACAAATGCAAACCCAAGTGCCAGAGTTAATGATAGCCAAATACAATTCTGAAAGGTTTATGTCACTACTGTGTGTTTATTTAGGTTGAACTTTCCATTTCCCTCTTGTCAAAACGCTGTGTTTAAGGGCTGGTTAGGTCAACGCACAAAATTAGTTTTAGGAAAATAAATCATGGTTTGGCTTCAAATATCTGTTTTGGCCGTCATTATCACAGATGGAGATGGTCCAAACTCACATGAGATAAACGCCAGTTTTGGTCTCCTCAGAAATGTCTGAAAATATCCCCAGGTCTCCTATTAAAAAAACAGCAGGTTTTGTTGCCACAAAAATGTCTGGAAATGTCCCCCATGTGTCCTCATCCAGTAGTGTGACTCCAACTGCAGTTGGCCGTTTAGCAGCGCTGGCTCGTAATAACGCCGACACCAGCCCCTCGACCTCCTGATGTGAAAGGTGGCTGATAGGTATATAACTGGAATGTGACGTGCCATGTTTGTCAAAAATATCAACCTTGGACATGCGATTAGAAGAATACATTAACTGCTAACATTATACCCTGGCTACTGGGCTGGATATGCAGCTTGTTATCAAAATATGTAGCTTTCATATATAGCAATGACAAAATGACATCAAAAGAAGTTCTTCAGGTCGATCTATTGCCCCCGTCAAGGCTGCTTTGTGCTTTTCAGTTGTGGCGAAAAGCTTAATTAACAACAGACGGGATTGTTTGTGAAAAGGTTTATTCAGAGTTGTTGAGCTACTGTAATTCTGCTTCTAGCCCATTAAGAGTCTTAACAACATTGCTTGGCACCGCAACAAGGTCACACTTGTCAATCAAAATATGTTACCTCTGACTGGTCAACTCACAGATAGAAACAAACCATAAAATGAGGCGTGATGAAGTGTATCATGCTAAATGAAACTGAATGAAACTGCCGTGCTCACAGTGCATACGGTAGCATGAAAACTACATAAACTAGTCCAACCCAGTTTCTTCAGGACCATCTGAAAAGGTTTCCATTTTTAGTTTTACTCGCTGTCTGTCACCCACTTTCCATTTGTACTCTGTTTCTGTCTTCCTTTTTGTGGCTTTTTCTTTTCTTACCTTTCCGTGATCTGTCTTTGTTTTAGTTTCTGTCAACTTTTTCTCTCTCCCGGCAGACAATTTTTAGCTGAGAGATTTTTTTTTTTTTTTTTTTTTTTAACAGCAAAAATCCCTCAAATTTAAAGTGTTCCTGCAGCTTGAGCAGTAAACATTGAAACGATTCTGGCTTTGTTTAGATTAAATCTGTTGAACTCATATTTAATTTCCACTAACCTCTGGGTGGGTTGTTGGAGTAAAAAGGTGAAGAAAATGTTTGTGGTGTGACTGTACACAACTTTTCACCTGATGTCCCTTTTACCACCTGGGGGATGATGGGAGGAGGAGCGAGGTGGGTTCGTATCAGGGACGGTGTGATGACAGCTCGTGAATTCTAAAAGCTTTATCGTTCCCCTGCAGCCTGCCTGGGCAGCTCACTGCTGCCTCTCATCTCTCCTGTGTGTTGCATTGAATATGGCTCTCCAATTGGGGTCACGGCACAGACTGATAGGAAACTATATTCCTTCATAACTAGAGGCGCAGGGTTCAGCATTAAAAACAGCAGCGGGGAGATGGCAGGCGTGAGCTGACTGACAGACCGAGACGCCCTCACATATAAACATTAGAAAACAAGAATAAATGCGCTCTCCAAAGTCTCCTCTGTAAATTCAGTCTATGACGTGTCAGTTTCAGAGCGGTGCCCTCTTGTGGACCGTGCTCACGGCCAGACGAAGTGACGCTTTTATTATGAAAGTTATCAAAAAGGAGATTATTAATCCAGTTTTCTCTTATCAGCGTTTACAGCCTCAGTTTTCACTGGACTCAGCATTTTAACCCAGTCGTGTGAGACTTTTAGTTTTCTACAGTGACTAAACAATCTCGCATTTAGCTGTCGATCATAGCACATCTTTAACAACTGTCAGCTGACTGCCTCAGTGCTGCTGAGCCAGGCTGCTGTGTGAGTGTGTGTGCCTGTTTTCTCAGCAACTCACCTCCTGTTTCTCTTCCAGAGTATGATAAGATTGTTGTCTCAACTTCAGTTCACTAAATCAGTCACAGACCTTGGTATTAGCTAGCTAACTAGCTGCTGCATCGTCTTGTTTATTTCTGTGAAAACACGTGTTAGAAGGTATATTTACAACATGGGGTTTTAAATGAGCTACAACCACAGATAAAAACCAAATACTCTAATTTATAAAAAGGAGTGTTGATGATGAGTGCAGGAGTGTCACAGACTGGGGAGTGACGCTGCTCTGTAGTCTGGTGGTACAGCATCAGGCATTTCTGTATCTTCTGCCAGATGGCAGCAGGATGAACAGACTGGGTTGGGTGTTGTCTTTTAGTGTCCTGTGGGCTCTGCGCAGATATCTCACGTCACTGATGTCATTAATGCTCTGTAGATGGGTACCAGAGATGTCCTGGGCGGTTTCAGTCACCTTCTGTCAAGCCTTCCTGTCCGGGACACTCACGAACTATCCCAGTTTGTGATGTTTCCAAGTCAGGATGTTCTTGAAAATGCCAGAGCGAAAAGAAACGGCAATGATTTAAAAGGTGCCACGTTATTTATATGATATTATCATATGTGTGTAACACTATGACTCCTTTTGAAAACATTATGGTCATCATCAGTATCAGAATACCATGATGCCCTGACTTGATAACAATTTTAGAATCTCCATCACACTTTTCTTCGAAGTGTGTGAGGCCAAATCCCAAATATTAGACAGAGAAAAGACACAACTGAGCTGAAACGTGATGTTTGATATCTTAGCTGGTAAAATTACTTGAAAAATCGATGTAAGATCTTAAAAATGTATGGATGTTTCTTTGAAATGATGAGAAGTAATTGAATTTTGAATCTTACTAAATCTTGTTCCTGAATCTTTTACTTGAACAGACTTACCAACTAGTAACATCAGCATCAAAACCAATATCCTATGGTGTCTGAAGAAGAAAAATGAGAATGGAGAGAATATGTAATTGTTTATCCTCATAGATTCTCCTCCTCATAAACACTGGATTAGACTGCATGAATTGTCCCATCTTGATCGGCTTTAAATCAGTTAAGTGTTGTGTAGTAAAGAAGAGACAATCGACAAGCTAGTAAATAGCAACGTGTGTGTGCGCTCCTTCATTAGCTTATCATTCTAAATCAGCATTTACTGCAACACTGGGCAGTTCCGTGGCTGACATGGTAGAGACATGGTGATCTGTAGCTTCAAGCCTCGAATCAGTGGTAATATGTACCTGTCAAATGCAATTTATTTAGATCCTCTCAGAGGGTGAGCGAGTCCTAAAATCATCCCCGTTAGATGTTTCACTTGTAGCCGCAAATATATTTCCTTCTGAAAATTGTGTCGGAGTGGTGGGCTGCTATACTGCGCCATAGAGGGCAAATAAATCAAAGCCCCTCCTAACCCGCCACCTCAGCTGCAGCAGCTCTTAGCATCTGTCTGGCTCCTTCTCCCCGGTTTGTCCCTTTTCCCAGATTACCTATAGGGATTGATGGCCATGCCAAGGCAAAAACAGAAAAATCCATACCGCTCTCCTGCCCTTTCCATATCACATCGATTTCATGGTGAAATATCAATCTGCATATGTCATGTCCTGTTCTAGTGCTCACAATGGTACAACATGTGTTTAGAAGTAAATCAACATAAACCAGCTTTAGGACGGCGTTTTATCAGGTTTGCTTCAGGGAGACTGTTGCTCTCGCTTTTTCTCGAATTGAGGAGGAACGTCGGACGAAAGATCCATCCATCCTGAGAGCCGACAGATTTTATTCATTGGGTAAACGCTAAATTTATGAGCACGCTTCAATTTGCATGCGCATCAACACACGTGCATGCAATCACATACATGCAGTACAAGCACACGTGCATATTCGAGCTTGTTAACTTAGATGCTGCTGCGTTGACAGCTCTGAAAAACAGCCCTCATAATTATAAGTTCCCTCCGCATGTCTTTCAGGGATAATTAGGGAATGGTTTCCATTTTCAGTGGAGAAGTATTGATAGTATACTGTATATAGTGTGCCATATAGTGTTTTTTCCCCCCGCAGGCTTCCTGAGTGGATGGCAGCCTGAGGTGGTATCAGTAGCCTGTGGACATCATGTCAGATCAGCTAGATCTTGTTTTGACCAAAAGAAGCTGCTATGCAACATCACATACCAGACCCACATGAGTTCTTTTTCTTCCAAACAAGTTAAAAAAACTGAGAGGTGAAAAAAGAATTAGTACAACTTAAAAATATTCAAAACGCTGAGAGTGTGCGGTCCTCCATTGTGTTAGTCCAAAAGTGAATCCTGGTGTTTTTTTAAACCTTCACGGGCACTATATTTACAGATTTTGGTGTGTAAAGGAGTCATACTTACCAAAAGTTTTGGAATCGGTCCAGCAGATCTCATCGGCTGGCAGCCGTGACATGAAAGCTTTCCTTTACATCCACTAAGAGTTCTTGTTTTTTGCCAGGCTGAGATTATTATTTTTCTAAGTGCTCCAATTCAATTCATAACACTTAGTGCCTAAGTGCATACTTTTCAGTCACTTATACAAGGATAAAAATGGCTACATGCTGTTGAAGGTTCTCAGTCATCCGGGTCATGGTAATTCTGAATGCTGTATCGCAGGCAACTGGACTTCATTTCAGACCAGCTGGAGGGGAGGCTGCAAGCTTTTAAACCCTGTGTGGGACTGACCTTACAGACTGGTTAAAAGAGGTTGCTTTTTTTTAACAACATGTGGGGAAAATAATCATGCTCGGCTGGTGGTGAGAAGGAATCCGTAATAACAATTCACACCGTTCACTCAAGTACCATGTCATTAAATCATGCGCCTGTCCTGATCTTACTTTCAATCTGTGTTTTCAAAAGAGGAAAAGCAGTCTGTCAGTCAACTTGCGCGCCATCTGTAAAAACTGCAGCAATGAAAATTGTGTGCGTTCCTCATTACCATGCTTTGCAACTGCGGCAGCAGTGTGACAAAAATAAAGGCTTCATATTACAGCTGACATTTTGAAGTTTATTTTGGCTAAATGAAATTCATCAAGCACTGATTTTTTTTAATTACAAACGCTGACATTGATTGCTGTATTTATGCTGTCTGTAAAGAGTTTGACATTTTGTCTGAAGCCAACACAGACTGTGTGGATTGATCACCCGCTGTATGTGTCACAACTTGTTTATTCTTCCACTGACTAACACTATGTAAAAACAAAAGATTTTACTGTCTATTTTTATATGCAGCTAGATTGTGTCAGAACTGTACTGTCTTTTTTCACCTCTCATCTTGAGGAAGCTTGTCGCCAATTACGCAGTCGATCAAAACTATCGAAACCAATGTGGTACTGAATGACATCGCACACAACCAGGTGCATGAGAAGGGCGGCATTAAATAGGAGAGGCTGCCTCTCAATCAGTGTGTTTACAGGAGGAATGTAATGCCAGAGATCATCTCTCTCTATCCGTGTTTCTCTGCAGAGCATGTCTGAATGTCAGTAGCGAGGGCAGATCTTGCACAAGTTGATAAATGGCAGATGGCATTGTTATATCAGAAAGATTAAAAACTAAAAGTAAAATAAGTTAGAAATGCTGAAAAGGTCAAACATTACCTAAGTGACTCGACCAGCCAAAGTCTACGTGTGGGAAATACTGCCTTGTCATTTAAGATTTGTGTTTACAATGCTTAGTAAAGAGTTAACACTCGCTCCTGAAACATACATATCAACTGGGCACAAAAGCTTTTTGTCTTCGCGTTGCTTTTACAGTTACTACAAACCAAATTCCTGTTGAGAATGTGAATGTTTGCAGAAAAAATTGAGGCCTGAGGGAAATAATTTCTCGGGTGCAGATGGTCCAAAATACATGAGAGTAATTTCACAAGGTCTTTTCATAATGTAGCTTTTTTTTTCAGTGTGGCGGTTGTGTATATTTTAAAACATGCCTCGCAGCTAGTCAGGGCTGTTTTTTCACTACATCACAGGCATGGCAGTAGCAGCTATATTTCAGCCAAATCATTGCTTTTTTTTTTTTTTTGCTTACAATACATAATTATATGCACATGTTGTGGTGTAACCATGTGCAAACATGTTCTAGGATTTAGCCGGTCGATTTCTAGCCAATGGTAATTTGCCAATTATCTTGAATACATTGTATTTAACCTGTTTTAAAAACAGCTTCACTGCTCATGTATTCAGTATTCGGAATATGATTCTGTCATGTATTTCTACATCTTAAAAATCCCAATCAGAGTCTATATGATGTGAAATGGATTAACATGATGACAACACTGCTTATGTGAAAGGTAGATTTTTTTTTTTTTTTTTTTTTTTCATTTCAAAGGCAGGCAGAACAATAGAGATTTTAGTCCTGTGGCCAGTGTTTGAAAGGAAATGGAATCCGTACACCTTTGGCTTGTATATAGCAGCCTGAAGCTCTATGGCAGGGAGTGATAGGAAGAGAGTGAGGGGAAGAAGGAAGAAGAAAGAAAGAAGAGTAACTGAGTCGGTAGAGTAGAGCAGGCAGCAGGAACGTTCAGCAACAATACCCTTTCTGCTGAAACTTTTCGTATGTCAGCACTTCAAAAGTTTCCCCATTATTATTTATTCCACATCCCCTCCGAGAGCTTCAAATATTCATTTGCTCTAACCTTTTATTCTGTGCCTACTGTAAATTGTCTCAAAACTGGAAACTTACATTTTTAAAAACTCATTGCAAGTAATTGCAGACAGGTGGGGTTGCCGGCTGAATAAAATGCCACTTTGAATGCAGCAATTGATTCATCCCTGTGAATGTACTTGAGGCACTGGAGGACTTTTAAGACAAATCGAAGTTTGGTGAAGTAGCAAGTAGCAGTATTAACCTATTTACACTTTGTAGACAGGAGAGGCAGCCAAATATAAAACCACAAAGACAAACCACCGGAACAAAACTGTTGTTGTTGGCAGGGTACGATGTGCATAGTGATGAAATTGGGTTTTATCTGCTGCAATGATGTTGAATGAATAAATTAGTCAAATCATTTTAACATTTAGGGCATTTAGCAGATGCTTTTGTACAAAGCTACTTACAGTAATTCATACATACACTGATGGCGGTGGCTGCAATGAAAGGTGCTGACAAGCACATCAGGAGCAGTTTGGGGTTCAGTATCTTGCCCAAGGACACTTTGACATGCCTACCAGAGGAATCAAACCAGTGACATTCCGATGCTGGCTCTACACCTGAACCACAGCTGCCCAAATAATGCAATCAGCTGCTCAGAGGAAATTAAAGGGATATTCCGGTGTAAGTTTAATCCATGGTCTAACACACCGTGACACTGAGTGTGGTTAGAAATGCTCAGTTCTGTTCTTTTCCCTGTCCTGGTAATCGACTCGCAGGGCTTTCCCACAACGAGCACGCTGCAGCAGGAGAGTGGTGAGTTGTATTCACTTTGCAATAGCAATCCGGCTAAGCCAGCGGAGGTTTGATGCCTCGAACTATATGCTGCGACCCTATTTGTACTGTTGCTGTAGTTTGGTGCTTTTCTGACCATTATTTGTGGCTTTTTGATGGCGGTTTCTTGGTGGAGGCGTATACTGCAATGTATTGTTATCGTAAGGTCATTTCTGAGGTTGCTAAAACTACATTAACTAGTGGTCTGCAAACTTGATCTCTCAAGGGGGGTCTTATTCTGTGTCACGGTGTGTTAGACCATGGATTAAACTTGCACCGGAATATCCCTTAAAGCCTTGGTGTGATTTTTGTGATTATTAAATTATTCAAAACATTTTTTTTTGTTTGTAAAAGAAAAAAAGAGATCCAAGTGGAGAGTGGTGCCATCTATTCGTTGTTTTCCTTCATGTATGTGCTAGAGAGATGTGTATTTGATTAACTGTGTAATCATTTCTTCAACATCTGTCACAAGTTAATCAATGGTTGTCACCATCAGCAAACACTTAAGTCTGCAATCTAGGACAATATATGTCACTATTAAATGAGAAAAGAGAAAGTAATGACTTTCACCTCTTGTTCTTGATTTGTCCATACATGTGACCTCTCTCTTACTCCCCCCCTCTGTTTGTGGGGAGTAAAAAGATGTTTTAACATGAGCATCATTAGGCCAATTTCCATCCCCGATAGAAGTGTCAACTCACAAACGCAGTCTGCAACCCACACATCACCCTGGTTGACAGTGGAAAGTTTGCTAGAAAAAAAGAGCAAACAGTGTCAGAAGAAGTTGTTGAAAGAATGAAAAAGAGAGCTTGAGAGAGAAGAACGCAGCGCTACACCTGCACAATTACACTGTGTGGTGGGCGTGCATGTCAGAATGTTGCTGTTGGGGAAGTTAGAGAAAAAGGTTCGATCCCTGCGTCTGGAAGGTGTGGGAGGAGGAGGTTTATGAGGCTGTTCGTCTTAGAAGCATTTGTGTTGGAGTGCCATCAACGCCGTCATTGACCCCAGGTGGGATCATGAGAAAGACGGGGATAGTGGCATGCATTGCTGTCTATCAGATTGCCCTTTTGATATGAGCATTGGGAGGTGCGAAAGCCAGAGAGTATTAAATTCTGCTCATTGCACTTAAATATTTCACATGGCCACAGGGAAGTTGGGAAGGTTTGATCCACTACAACTGTTTGCCTGGTAAAGGTTACTGCATTACGCAGTTTATACAAACTTAACATTTCCTGTATTTGTTTCAAATTAAAAGCCCTTTAATGTTTCAGTGGAAAGAAACTGTACATTTCACATTTGTGGGCTACGTGAACTGTCATTGCTGTCATCTCCAATTTTCACTCACCTCCAGTCTTATTTCATTTATCATTTTATATTAACTTTTCTCAAGCTAAACTGTAAGTTGAATTGTTGCTGTAAGAAATGAAAACAGCCTGTGTCACAGTTAACATGATGGACTGTAGTGCTGCATTCTGTATTCATTTACGTTTTACACAGTGTCAGTGGTTGTGCATCTTTGACAATCAAGTTGATATACAATGGCGAGACAATAGTTTGGATGACCTGCTTGCAACTGTAAAAATAATAACTTAATCTGTGCAGCCCTGTGTGTCCATGGAAACAAAATGTATAATATTTAGCACAATATAGCCGTTTCTGCATCTGCTGTGATGTAGGAGGGGGAGTGACCTCATCCTAGTATTAGTGATTAGGTTGATCTCTGGAGAGAAGTTTTAATCCTCCTCTGGGTAAGGGTGCCATTAAAATGCAATGACATGAGATTAATGCTCATCTTGTAAGTGACATTTAGTTTCTCATTTGCCATGGAAATTGTCTTGTAATATTGCGTGCAAGGCCTTGTTTTGAATGCAGATGAGTTTCAGGAGCCGTTCAAAAGTATTTTGCAGTGACTGTATGAAAAATGTTGGATGTGCTATATAAAGAGGAAGGGTATCTCGCTGAGTAAGGGACAAACAGAAAAACAAGATTATCAGCAAAACAGGATGGTGAACTTTGAAACTGCGGTTTACAGTGCAGATCTCAAACTTACTGTACGTCGGGTAAACGGCTGTCCTCAGCATTAGTAATAGGAGTGCAGAAGCAGATACCTGACCGGAAATATGATTTATTATGCAGCTCTATTGTCCTGAAATTGCTTTTTGAAAATGTGTAGGTCACAGCAGGATAAACCTTGCCTTTATTCTTATTTTGATTCCCTGTAAGCTCCCATAAGGGGACACGTCTCTATATCTCAAGATAATTAAAACCCCGAACAGTTTGAAATTAATGAACCATCCCTGATTATATGTCTGTGGCTGTGCCTCATGAAATCATATTCTTCCTGTTTTCTCTCTCAAACTTCTCATATCTTTTTTTTTCTTTTTCTTTTACAGACTGTCTGTACACTGCCGAGCCCAATCTGTGAGGGGCCACGTACTATAAGTGTATGTGAGATGAGGAGAAGCTAAGTGGCTACCACAACCAGCCAGATCAGACAGCCTCCTGTGCTGCAAGATGGATTAGAGCCCAACACCTCAGGAGATCAAAGGTAGGGGAAGATGTTTGGTAATCAGCCGCCACTCACCTGCTCTATTCAATGACTGCATGGGGAGAGAGAAGGAGAGGGGGAAATAATGAATCACAAGAAGTTGAGGCTGAGGTCTCTCCGCCAGCTGGGTGCTGTGGGTAGGACACCGAGGCCTGTCATGTACATTAACCTCTTCATCGAGTGAAGGGAGGATTCTGTTTTAGAAAACAGCTTTGAAACATTTAACACGCTTAACCCAGAGTGAAGTTGTATAAAACAGTACACAGGTACGTCAGCCTAGTCCCCAGGGATAAAATGCTGTCAGTTTCAATGTTTCTGGAAAGCTACTGATGCACTCACTTTTCTATATGTCAAAGGCTACGGAGCATAATGAAATTTCTAAAAGTGTGTTACTTAATGTCCATACTAAATGTTAATGACCTGACATGACTGTTGCTAGAGGTGACAGCTGGGGAGTTACATGCAACAAGGCTGCAGAGGGTTAGGGTTATGAGAGAAAGTTGGGGAAAGCACTGACTGATATTTGAGGGGACCAAAAAAAAGATATTTTTTGATGGGAAATCAGGACACATCCAGGAGAACATATCCGGAGTATGCGTGAGCTAGCGGGCTTTTTTAAAAGGCTGGAGAATCACCTTATCTCCCACTCGATGCTGCTCCATTTTCACTCACACTATCTAAATGTGACTTGAAATAGATACCGTTGCTGTTTTGAAAATGTGGTTTTGGCTGTTCGGTTGTTTTGTAAGCTAGGCTAAAGCATACAAGCATTTTTATGGACTGAGCGAGAAGCGATTCGAGGGGAGTATGGTGAATTCTGATAATTCGATAATGAGCGGGACTGCCTGGGGTGCCATTGAGCGAGAGGAACGAGCAAGCTTCACTCCGTTCACATGCTCTGATCTCCACTTCTTCTGTTTTCAATGAGACCTCAGGACATCTCCAGCCCTGTTCATGGAGACCAAAACAGGTATTTTATGCCAAAACCTGATCTTTTCCTCACCAACCAGGGCATAAACACAGCGTTGTCACAAGATAAAACAGAAAAATTGTTTCTGAAGAAAAATAAAGATCAGCAAGATGCAGCAATGTAAAGTTTAAACTAAGTTTAAACCAATGATTTTGGAGAACCACACATTACCAACATTTGTTCCGAGTGTGTATGTGTTTTCATTGATGTGATGCTGCACACATGGCATATCAGATTATTTCATTCAGAATGAGGCTCACATACAGCATGAGTGGCATCACTGAAACAAGGCAGTGACGCAGGCAGAGGAAGAATTCATTTTATTTACCATTTTCCAGAGTGGATTGGGGGGAGGGGGACATTAGGTAGGGATATCTGGTGCAGGAGGACAAATTGAGTAAATATCAGCAATCTAAAACACCACTTGTACACATCAGGATAGTCCTCTGAAAGGCCGCCTACCAATTTGTCAGCTATTCTATTAAGTCTGGTGTTGCTCTCCGCGAGCTGGAGAAACAACCGAGCCAGGTAAAAAACAAAAAAACAACAGGCACTTCTGCTCTCACTATTGTGATTAGTATGCTGTATTGCGTGATCCATCTGTAAAAAAAAATAAAACTGCCGAATGCAACAAGTCCAGACAAGTGTTTACAGTAATTCTGGAAAATGCAGGAATACACTTACTGAAAGCAGATGAAGCAGCTTTAGGAGACAAGGAGGTGACAGAAGATAACCCCTCAAACAGTACATACATACTTCACTGTAACATTACAACAGCTTCCATGGTCATGTTGTTCGAGAGGTAGTTGCTGCTGCATAAACGATTGTGGTCGCTGTAATTAAACAGCTAAAAAGATCTCCTCTGCAAGGCCAAATTGAATCTCTGTCTCGAAATGACTGAAACACACATAGCTCACCAGAACCACCCAGCGGTACGCCGTCCGGTCTCTTATAAGAGCTATTATGCGTGAAAACAAAAGGTGGACATTTTTCATCACAACAAAATGTTTTATACAGCGCATGCTTCTGACAACAAGAGCTGCTCCTTGGACCATAATTCAGCAGTGTTTGCGTGAAAAGGGATTATTTTATTAAGATTCCTTCAGCCGAAGGGGGTTTTGTCCATCCGTGTAAAAAGGCTCCATAAAAAATTCATTTTCTCCACTTTTTTTTTTTTTTTCTACTTTGAGTCCGAATGGTCTCATTAAGCCAATCACATGAACTTTTGCCTTCAGGTACCTTCTTTTCTTTTCTAACCAACAATTTTGTGATGAAACTTTTAGCTGCAATTTTAAAATCCAAAGTACCTTTTTTATACAGGGCACTTTTCCTGTATTTTTCATTGTCAATCATTGGATGTTTTGCTGAGCTCTTGTGCAATTAGTTTCCTCCTTGGCCCATTATACTTAGTCTGACGCATTTATAGTCATTATATAACTTTTCATACATTTAGTCAATAAAGCAGACATAAATACAAGAAGACTTTATCATTTTTATCATAACATAATTTTAAAAACATACAGTAGGGGCCTAGTTGCAAAGAAAGGGCAGCTGTGGCTCAGGAGGTAGAGACAGATGTCCACCAGCTGTAAGGTCAGTGGTTTGCTCCATGGCCGCGGCAGTCTGTATGTCGAAGTTTCCCTCTGGACACTGAACACTGAAGACGCTGAACCCTAAAACAGCTCCCGGTGGCTCTTTCATCGGTGTGTGAGTGTGTTTTTACTTCTAAGAAGCAGTTTGGTGCCTTGCTGGTAGCTACAAAAGCGCTGTATAAATGCAGTCCATCTAATGATGAACAACTGCAGTAATAAAGCAACACACGTTGAGTTATGTCACTGCGTGGATTGGTTAGAAAGTATACAGTACTTCAAAGCTTTTAGTATAAAAATGTCAGTTTTTATATATCTGGAAAAGCTCGCAGCAGCATCCGAGCAGAACTTCTGAACCCGGGGTTAATCTCCCGCTTCAAACAATCAATAGAGGTTTCAGCTATTTTCAGTGTTCCTTTTAGAATGAGATGATAGTGTGTGTGTGTGTGTGTGTGTGTGTGTGTGTGTGTGTGTGTGTGTGTGTGTGTGTGTGTGCTTTCGTGCTGTAGGCGTGTGGTTGTCTGTATGTGGCTGCGAGTCTAGCTTGTGTTTCTGACCACAAAGCTATTATTTTTAAGGCTATCCTTTCACCTCCCGCCGCCGCAGTGTCTACTTTTGTTTCTTCTTGTGTACTCACTGCTAACTCTGCTGTCAGCTTTCATAAGGCTTTCATCACTGGATCTACACGCAGCAATAACCAAAAAACAAAAAAACAAATACGGCAACAGATGATAACTTTACAACTTCAACCGTGTATGTAAAGTTGGACTCGCACCTGCGAACAATCAGATGAGTCAATGAGCCAACTTCATCCCATCTGGCTAAAAAAAACGACACAAGAGGAAATAAGAGAAAATACCGACAAGGAAATGGAAAAAGAAAATGGTGTTGTGCGAAGTTCTGATGACAGGTTGTACAATATCAGTGCAACAAACTCTGTAATTAACCCTCATCCCAGCCAAGAAAATGAAAATCATCTGTGAGCAATTTCTGTCCTTTTTCACAAGCACGGTAAATGAAATGAACTCCAGATCAGGCACGTCGCCTCGACCCCTCTGCCCTGCTCAATCATTTTTCATTTTGCACTGTCATGGACACAGTTGCCACACTACAGCCTTCATTAAGTCCTTTAGATGTTATGTACGGCAGACTGAATGAGGTTTTTAACAGTGTTGTTCACCCATACAGCAAACAGCCTTTAGCATGCCAACGCATACCTTCCCCTCTAGTGTCAGTTTTGCAATTAAATACGTAATTTACAGTTTCAAAATAAAGCTAGCTCATAAACAGTTCACACTGTATAACATGTTGTGACTTTTGGAAGTTATTAATGTTATCAAACAGTTGTTAAAATAAGTAGGGGTTTACAAAGTTTACCAAAATTCGGTTAGGGACAAATAAATGACTTGGTTAGGGATAGGCAAAATTAAGTGTTAGGGTTAGGAAGTCATGACTCACTTCGACTTTCCTTGCTCTCCTCACTGTACTGCACTAGAGGGGCACCTACATGCCAAACTTCAAAGTGTTGGGTCACTGACTAGACTGCAGTATTTGACACGCTGGGAGCAGGAATGGCCTGGTTGTATGTCCACCTGTCAGCAAACCTCTCCCTGACTGTCTGGATTTACAACAATTTAGACCCATTTAGTTGAATTCTTATATGAACAATCCTAATATCTTTGATACTTCTCAGTCAGGTTTCTGTTCTATATTATTATTGTTACAGAGAATGTTTGTGTTGTGTCCTTTCACCCTCTATTTTGACAGGCACAACCTCCATGTGCGACAAAGTTTCTATCCTCTCTTTCTCCCTTTGCTTTCTCTGTGACCTCCATTACATGTATTTGTTTTCTGGCAAAACCAGCTCACAAAAGACACGGGAAACATTTGTGTATTTTTAGACAAAGGTGCCAGACCGGAGCCTATAGCAAGAGACTGAGTCTGTGAGAGTTCGCTGCCAGTGCTGTTAATTTGGAAGGACGGGATATGCTTGTCATCGGAAGGCTTCCCTCCAACTGCTACCTGCTGTGCTCTGCTAAGACAAAAATCAAAAAGCGTCGTGGGAGGCTTATAGCTGAACACTGAGAGGATCTGGATTTACCCGAACCACCGACAATCAACTCATCATGTTTTTGTGGAAATCAAACAGCGTGTTAGAAGCACAAGGCAGCACACCTGTCCTAGATTCTCAAAGCGCAAATTCACCTTTTGAATCCACATTAAATTGATTGGAAAGCGCACAGCGTGCACGTGTCTGTGCTGGTCTCAAACCAGATAGGCAGGTTCAGGAAAGAATGATGGGTAAAAATGTCTCCACCAGAAACTTTTCAATTACTTCGACAAAAGACACACACACACATGCACACACATCCTCGGAAAGTAATACTACTTATTTAGCCTATGTCATATTACAAACTCTTGAGTGTGCTGGTGACAGAAAAACCCAATTCATATTCATATGCAGGATAACACGCTTTTCATATTTTTTAAGCCACCACATCCCCCCACAGGCAGTTCCAGCATGATGTGAATACAAATGCAGAACACACAGTTTGCTGTAAAGACACTGGGTTTCTCTGAGGCACCAGTGCCCTGTGAAATCTAATACTGACAGAATGTGACTTTTTACCGACTTTGGCTCAAGGAAAGTGGTTTGTGGAGAATTTCATTGCCCACATGTGCAATCTTGCATGAGATGCAAGTATTGAGTATCGCTCTGGTGCAGATGGTGTATTATGGCCTCTCAGTATGTGTCAGCCGTGTCAATATTGCCACCGGTTAAATCCGTCTGCTCAGCCTTAGTGGGACAGTTGAGCTGGTTCTGGTGTGTCATGTTCGCAGCAATATCCCGGCTGCACTTTGTTTACCGCTTCATGGACGCTCTCGCCACTGCCCGGAGCTAACTCATCTTTACCTGCTCAATAGAGACACAGAGCATGCCTGATGAACTCAGCCTCGTCTTTCCGAAATAAGTTTTATGTGATGTGCTGTGTGGGTAGCTTGAGAATTGTGTGCATGTGTGTGTTTAATGAGCTGTTTGTGTTTGCGTGTTGACTGATTCTTCATGAGTCTGCCCCAGTCTGCTTCTGTCTGCGTTGCCACGGGGCCACCTGCCTTTTTTTCCCTGCCTCCTTTTCCCGGCCGCTCCTGAGAAGGAGAGATAAGACCCACTGATGTTTGTCTGCTCACTGGCAGATTACTGAGGCAGACAGGTACAAGGACTCTGGCAGACAGCTACTGTATGCAGGAGGCCAAAGAAGAACTTGTTTGGGATGCCTAAGCTGACCACAGCACCAATCCATCTTGAACGCCATCTGGCTTCTTTATACGTGCCGTAGCAGCTGAGCTAATTACGGGTTCAAAATAACACAGCGTGTCAATGTGGGGAATAGGAGGAAACGTCTTTGAACTAGGAAAGAGAGCAAATGATTTCCCATACTGTAATGTCATTCTTCTTAGATTACCAATAATTGTAAAAATCTTAGTTATTATGTCTTTTCACCACAGATTTAGTTTGATAAGTTTTTCAACAGCCACTTCAAATAATCTCACCATTTGTTGATTGAAGTAAATAGATTTTAGACGAAAAGGAATAGATAAAGGACAAAATGACTCCTTATGATGAACTGCCATTAGTCGCAGCGCAAATCAGAACAAATAGGGCTAACAGTTGTCATGTCTCTGTGTTGTGAAGCTATAATTTTGTTGCTGGAAACCACACTGGGTGCAGTGAATATCTATGAGGTTTCTCACAGTGGCATCTTTCGTTGATGGTTATGAGTAGAATTAGATTCAGAGAAGTAAAGGAGGTGTTTTATTCACATGTGGGTGGATTATCAATTAGGACACGCTTTCATATGTATGGCCTCGAAGAAAAAAAATGAAAGAAGGCAAGTGAAAAGAGAGATTTTCTGTGTGTGGAATGTGTCTTTGTGTGTGCTCGCGGTCGCTGTGGGCATGCGTGTCTTTGGTATGTTTATCCCTCGAACACCAGGCTTGTGATCATTAAAGCACACAGTCAGTGTGGAACTGGCTAATTAGGTCTTTTCTGCCTCTGCACAGAACATTCCGCAAAGAATAAATGACTTTACTTCATCCATGAGATCAGGGCGCAGAGGGTGAGTGAGAGAAAAGGAGATAAAATGGTTTTACTGGGAGGTGTCAGGGGTATCATTGGTATCATGCCTTTGTGCCTCTGCAATCTAGAATTGTACATTCTTAAATACAAGTACAGAGCTCTCCTGTGTAAAGGTTAGTTTGGACTTTTTGAAGTGGTGAAGTGTTCGAGGCATTTTAACTCCACAGTCAGTGCGTTACCTACAGTAGATGCCTCCAGTGAAAGATGGGTAAAAGATCCAAAAGTTCTGCTGCAGAAGCTACACAATGTACTGCTGTAGACGGAGGGAGCAGCAGAACATATATTAGCCACCTGAAGGAATAAAATCTTGGGTGTGCTATATTTAGAAGATTTTCAGTGCTTTACCTCACCGTCAGACCGCCTTTTATTTGTGCATTACATTTTGTAGAGCTTCTGTAAACTGTGTAGGACTGCACAGAACTGGACACTGTACAGGAAAGAGTGGTTAAAGTGTTTTTATCTCATATGTCTTGCTCCATATCTCCAGTTTCAGACCCCAACAGTGGCAATAAAGCTGTTTTGTAGGTATTTTTTAATAGAGTTTGTAGCTTCCTGGAAAATCATTAAAAATCTTGATTGCTCATCCTGCACTTGGGGGTGTATTCATTTTTCAATCCAATCATTTTTTTTTTATTTCACAAAAACACAACTTTATAACTTTATTCAGTGATTTGGGTGAAACCGGGTCATGTTTTATGGAGAGACACATTAACGCTTTTCCCTGTGCTGCCCTTGGGCTGCTCTACCTGGAGCAGCTCTGGACAGATAGTTTTTCTAAAGCAACTGTTAACAAACTGCTGCTCCTCATTGGACACCTCCCGACTGAGACGCCTCTGAGAATGACGACTGAGGTGGGTTGGAGTTCTGAGCTGACTTATGGAGTCTCCTGGTAGACAGATACCAGTAGCTTTGTTAGCTGCCGTTAGCCAAACCTGGCAAGGAAACTACCTCTGTACTGTGTTTTCTTTGTCAAATTGGCCACCGTCTTCTTGGAGGTGGCATTTTTTCCATCCTGGTCCCACTAGGTTGCCAATCTGGGGATAGTCAGCATCAGTGACTCGGCCGTTGGGACGTGGGGCCTAACGTAGATTCCCTGCCATTGGCTGCTGCCAGTTTTTACAAGAAACACGTAGCGAATAATTCCATGAGCCGTTTCATGGTGACTTAAAGGGAGTTGAAAGAAGTACAGCAAAAATTAATGCACATCAAATGGTCTCTGAGAGGGTAGGTAAAGTATGAGCTGAATGTGAGAATAATGGGAGTTAGCGTGGATTATAAATAGATCACAGGGCTTTGAGCTCTTCTGGATTATTTGTATATCTCACAGACAAGCCATTACTTTGTTTTCATTCCTTTTTATCAAACATTATGAGCTTATGTCATAAAAAAAACTGCAGCGCCCTGTTTGTGTCATTTAGAAAAACTCCAAAGTTTTCAGATCTCTGCTGTCTGGCCCGGCCGTCCCCGTCCCTCTCATGTGGACACATTGCCCCTCTCTGTGTCCATTGTTTCTGTTTGATTGACTTGTGTTTGATCAGAGCTGTTTAAATAGTTGTCTCAATATTTACGTGGCCAATTGTGAAGATGCGGTGTGATTGCGGCACGCAAATTGGCAGAATATAAATTGTCCAGTGCTCTCTCTCCACACTGTGTGGTAGACAGATCCGTCCACAGGCCTGACAGCCCCACTGGAAAATGAAATTAGAGGAAAAGGATAGACGTAGGAGCCAGAGCAGAGGACAAGGGATAATACATGATTCACGCGCAGTAAGCCTCGGCTGTGTAGCACATCGAATATACATGGGGGAGAAAGCGTAGAGGGGATCTAAGGGTTTAGAAAGAGTTAAGAAGCAGAGTTTTACAAGGTGAAGTACAGCTTATGAAGGGAGCTCTGACTGAATTAGACAGTGTAACTGCTACTGAGAGTCACTGACTGGCAGATTAGCTGAACGACATGGTTTATTCAAGAATGCATCACAAATAGCGGCACGGCTCTGTATTTGCATTCAGAAGTTGTAAAACACTATATATGAAAAAGCATGACCACATATTGTACTGTATCATTGAAATGCGTTCTAGATAAAAACCTAAGTGGTTTATTGTATGATAAACGTGCTGTAATTAACAGTGAATCCATCTTTAAGTACAATTGAACAACATATGGGCAAAGGCTGCGGTGGCTTGTGGCGCATTTCAGCTTGCAATCAGTAGCAGCATCTGGCCGGTGAATAGCCAGAAGGAGCAATACCACTTAGTTGCACAGAGCTGCAGAAGTTTAAGTTGACAGCTCTGTTTTTTTGAAATAGACATCTTTTCCACCTGTGGTATTACAGTTGGCCCTGCTGTTGCAAAGACAGGGTTAGCATAGCATAGCTACAGTTAGCAGGTCTGGCGGCTGTCCAAAGCAAAAAAACAACCATAAGACTCTGCAGATAAGGTTCTCAGTCATCAAGGTCTTGGTAATGTTTAAGTGCTGCATTGTAGGCGGCTGGACTTGTTTCATTTTCTTGAAGACATTTCACCTCCCATCCAAGGGTCTTCTTGGAGGGGAGTTCCAGGCTTTTAAGCCCTGTGTGGGAGTGTCCTTAGAGAGTCGTTAAGATCAGTGTGAACTCTGAGCTTCAGAGTTGTTAGGGCCACGTGTGAGTAGTCAACCCAGCCGGCTTTCGTGTGGGATGTTCCGGAATCCGAATCCGAATTTGACCTGGAAACCTCAATTTCAGTGCTATGAAAAGGCAGATTAAAGCATATTAGTATTAATTAGTCAGCAGGTTTTCTTACATAATGACATTGTAGAAAGAATGCTGCTTTATAACTGTCTCATGTCCCAATGGAAATGGCAGACACATAAACCGAGTAACCTGCCATTGCTTGTGTCGAGCCAATGCAGTTGTCATTTTGACGCCCACGTTGTACAAATAGCACATGTCTTCACATCCACCTGTTCACCTCAGGCGTGTTGGTCTCAGAATCAGGTGTGGTCGGGTGCATTGCTATTTTTATGCAGGTTAAGCGGGTCCAAAGTCAATGGGGCAGTGTGTTTTCTGCTTTCTAAAGGGCACAACACTTTTGCAAACTCTGAATTTATGACCAAAGAGGCCTCTTTCAGTCATTTTAAATGTCTCCATGCTTGCAGTAATGTAACTGCAGCAAATGCCATGGCAGATTGAAGCAGCAAAACTAAAGATGGTAGTTAAAAACTTGACAGGACAGAAGAGCCTCTCCAGTGGAAAGAGAATTAAACTTTTATCCTCTTAGATAAATATTTTCAGACAGGATCTCAGGACTTATCAGGAGGATGGCTGCCTCACAAAACCGGGGAGAACAATGCCTCTTCCTGTTTTGGTCGAGCAATGGCAGACTATTTGTTTTGCCGCAATATGACCTTTATTTTTCTGGCGAAAATGTGAATGCTGTCATTGTTTTTAGAGCCATTACACTGTGCAATTGGTAATTACTTCAGAATGATAAGTTGAGGCAAAAACATTGCCCAGTGGCAGTTGAAGAAAGCTTGTGCCAAAAAAAAAAAAATCGAGTTTTGTTTTGTAATTATTTCTATGGCACTGCAAGAGAGAGGGTGGAAAACACTGAACGCAGCAGGTTACTCTGTGCTGATGGAGCGGTTGCGCAGCACTCATTTGTACCTACGTTTTTTGCTAAAAAACGACCAAGCAGCATTTCTTCAACATTTTACCTTTGGCTGTGAGTCTGTATATCCTGTTGTGCAACCTGTGAACACGGAGCAATGATTTTTGTCAGCATTATTAACTGCTGGTGGGCTTTATCGGGGCACAGCAGTGCATAATTGGAAAAAACCTGAATCCTTGAAACATAACCATAAGGTATTCTCTGCCACTTGCTTCACTATTATTTATGAACGTGTGCTGTAATTTCTGCTATCTAGTCTCTGAAGTATATAAAACATTTGCAGTTTAACTCCTTGGCACAAATCTACTGTTCTAATTCACTGGTTTTGTTGGTTCTTTTGAGTCGATGGCTACGTTTTGCTTTACTGTGAGCCACCGAGCCGCCTGTTGCATAGCAATGAATGTCCTCTACAGGTGCTCTGTCTGAGATCAGACACAGAGAGAAGGACAGGGAGAGATGGAGGGGTTTTAGGGATATATGAAATAAAAGATAGGGAAGAAAGGAACCAGTCAGAGGAGAATTAAAACCGTAGGTGTGAGGCACAGCAACGAGGAGCGAGATAATAAGGAGTGGAGAGAGGGGAAACAAGAGAAGACTGTCAGAGGATTTAGCAGGAGGAGCTGAGGCAGGCAGAGAGACATGATACCTCAGATATTAGAAACAGCGTGAGAGGCAGAGACAGAGTTCGATGAGCGGGTGCAGCGAGCAAAGTCACCGCGGCATTTCCAGATCCGATCGGTGCGAGAGTGGTGGGCGGTGGGGGGTAGAGAGGCTGTGCGCGACAGCTGGCTCCAGCGGTGTGCGGTGAGGGGTGGTATTGTTTCAGCCTTTGTAGACGCTCTCCAATCCCATTTACAAATTGGAAGGACCACCAGTCACAGTCGCACAGAAAACTGGCTGCTGTCACTGTGTAAGCTGGCTGATGGATGGGACCACTTTGCCTGGCGGATCTAATGATAGTGGGGCAGAGGAGGTCAGAGTTGGATTATGACTGTCTGGTGGCAGGAAGACAGTGGTGCTGACAGCGTTCCACTGCTCCCCATTTGATTCTGCCGATAACTGACTGGTTATGGCTGGTTAGAAGTATTAACGGGTCCCATAAATTGGATTCGCATCCTAAATCCAGATCTGTTCTGAAATGTCTAAAGGTTGCACTGAGTATACTTCGTGCGAGGCGCCGTGGGTGTTTAACTTATTTAACACAGGGTTTAACTTATTCAATTTCCAGCCAGAAAATTGGCTGGCTTTGTAGAGAATACCATCTGTACTTGTCAGCAGCAAAACACATTACAACAGAGGTGCGGGATTAGGAAGATGGTTTAATAATCATTTGCCTAAATAACACATTCTGGGAAGAAATGCTATTTGAAACAGTCTGCTTTATACAATGAGACAAGTGTGAACAGGGGATTTCGGTGGGCTGTGCTCCTCGCCATAGGGGAGTGGAGCACACACACAGAGTAGCCAGGCACAGCTTAGTGCACACAGAGCAGCGAGAGGATTTGTCTTGCGACTTTGGTTCTGTCACAGTCTGTGTATGCCTGAGATGCATGCTGTTAAAACTAGAGCTGATCTAGAGCTGCGCAGCTGATTCCTCTGGTACTCCAAAGACCCTTAGTCGGATGTGGTGTTTCACAGGAAGCATCTGGAATCTGCTATTTTTCTGACGCTTAAGATCAGGACAAAAAAGTAAGGGTGCACACAATCCATGATTATGGTTAACTGGACATTTAAAATGCTAAATCAGTTTTCCATCAGGATAATAAACAGGTAATAGTTCTAAAGTGGCATCATGCAACTATTTTAATAGGTTCAATATTTAAGAACTGGCCACGTACATCAAATTCACACTCTATAAAGGGTAGGGGACAGCATAAAACGAGTAAGTGCTAAATGCTGCTAGTTAGTTAGCTCAGTTAGTTAAGCAGCTAGCGGCTTCGACTGGGAGCTGAGACCAGGGGAGTGTCCTCATTGCTAGCATGTGAGCTGGCTAGCTGGTTAACATGCTAACTTCAGTAGATATTTCTGCAACACATTATGCATATTTTGGAACCAGTGGAAGTATCATAAATCAGTTTGTTTATGATGTTGGACTTGCTGAAGTGTACAAGTTTGGTGCATATTATACCTTGGTACAGGACAAAATGAAAGAAACACATCTTCATTATCTATTATTTATTTATTTATTTATTTATTATTATTTATTTACGTGAGTATCTAACAATGGACTTGAAGGTCACTTTAAAAATGAAACCACACATTTGCGAAAAAAGTAAAAAAATCCTTCAGGAAAAGTGCAACATATTTCTTATGAACCAACAATTAGAGTCTACTGTTTGTTAAGTAATTATTTAATTAAACAGGGCCTACTTAAACAAGGAAAGTCATGTTTATATTCAATTACCATGTACTTTACAATTTGAAACAAAAACACGAACCACATTAGACCCATTTTCAGAAAGCTTTATTTCTTCACTTCATTGTTGCTTTTCCTTTGGCCTCTCTTATGAAGCCATTTCTTTCAAAGGTTTGTGTCATTTCAAGACCATATTAAAAGCAATTCTCACCTTTGGAACTGCAAGCTAATTCTATTACACATTAATTTTGCCCCCAGAAGTCTCACGACTCTTAATAATCAAGCTGTGCATTTGTATTCAAGCCTGTCACAGTCCGCGCTGTAGCGAATGGAGAGTCGGGATGAATGAGCACAGCTCACGCGCCATATTTCCGCTCTCACTGGGCTTTTAGCTTTCACTGAGCCGTGAACAGCTCTCCCATGACACCGCAGGTAGAGAGCATCTATGAATGGCGGAGAGACAATTTGCTGTTGGATAACCCCGGTGTTTGCATGTGAGTGACAGGTCCTTATCAGAGCTCCCACTGGCTGATCAAAGTTGAAAGGGGGTCAGGCTGAATTAAAGACTAGCTAATTAAAATGTCCAGGGAACATGCCAGCCCTCATTTCATTTATCTCCTCAAGCTCTGCTGGGGAGAGAAAGAGAGGTGAGATGTGGGAAAAGCGAGGAAAAAGAATAAAGGTTAGTAATCCCACAAGTTGAACTCCATCTGATACCCGAGGATAGCTTAATAAACAGTCTCTGTGTGTGTTTGGTAACAATCGGAGATCTATTGTTGTATGATATCCAAGTTCCAAAGTCTCACCTGTGTGTGCGCTGATAGGTAGATGTGGCTGTGAGCAGCAGATTTTGGTGGGAGTTTGGCGAGAGTGTGTTGAACCTGCAAGCGAGAGTTCAGTAGATGGATGCTCCAGGCTTCAGGCAAAGAAGCAAAGCATGCAATGGGTCATCCATAAACAGCCCATTCTGTTTTTACCGGCTTACACTTTGCCTCTTCGGCACAGCCTTTTTCAAAGCTCCCATTTTCACAGCCAGTTTGAAACAGAGACTCTGGGGTGTGAGTTTGCATGTGTGTGTGCATGTTTCTATGGGGCATTATGGCAGTTTCCCGGGTGATAAAGGTCAGTCCTAGACCAGCTGTATGGATTCCACCCGGAGGCTGGGGCTCTCTCTCAGGAAGCGGTTGGGGTTCTGGCCTTTTTAGAACCAAATGATGCATTTACACATGGATGAAAAAAAGATATGTAGGCTAAAGGGAATTACTGACCCTGTTAGGAGAAGATATGCAATGTTTGTGTGCTCTCTGACTTGAAACTCCGACTGTGATTGTATTTGTGTCATGAGAGCTGAAACGATTAGTTGATTAGTTGCCAAAATCATTCACTTTTTTATCACTATTTCATGGAATTTATTTAATCAGATAATAATTAAACGATAAACTCAGAACAAATTGAATCATAAGTTGAAACCGATGTCAAACTTCAGTGAAAAAAAAAAATTACACTTGACTAATAACGCCAGTGCACTGAAGCTGTTAGAGCCTGTGCCATCAGGTTGTCTAATAATCTAAGTGTGTGTGTTCTTTTACACCACAGCTTTTGTTGTGAAGGTGTCTGAGGCTGACTGACACTGAGAGCGAATCAGCCTAATGAGATGCCATGTTGCTCTGTGGAAATGATTACCTCAGGAGGAGAGGCATTAGATTGATGAGGGCAATCTTTGCCTCTGTCCCTGAGATGCACCAATGCCTCCACCACCACCACAGTGTTTAGACAGAGAAAAGTCACTCCCTATCAGCCCAAGTGACTCGTAGCAATTCCTTGGAGAGTTTAAAAGGAAAAGGGGGAAATCTTTGCCCTTCCACCTCAGCTTTTAGCAAAAAAATCAATTTAAGTATTGTGCTGCTTACCTCGAAGTCCATTTCCTTAATGCTACCAGTCACTGCTTGCCTCTGCACATGCTGATCACCATGGTAACTAGATGTTTCCCCAGACGACTGGGGTAACATCTGTATTGATCTTTATTCTTGGAGCCCACTCGTCTAAAATTGATTAAAAGGCCCCTTCTCTATGAAAATGCAAGCAGGACAAAGCCCAAAACCTGTCACACACCAACGTGGCGTGTTTCTCCTCTAAAATTTGAATGCTGATTAATCGATAACTTATGATTGATGTTATTGATGCAATAAAGGATGATTGCTGAGTGTCCCATTTGTTGCCGTTTGGCCCAACCGTCTGGTTGTGATTGCCTCTGAGGAGCCTTAGAGACCCATTAATCAGGACGTGGTTGATCGCTTCTCAGGTCAGCAGTGATGTGAGGGGGAAGCTCCTTGAGCTGAATGCTGCAGCGATTTAATAGCTCAGAGTGGACAAGCCACCAAGCCAGCAGATAACAACAGTAATAAGCTGTGTGCTACTCTGAGGTATGAATGCAGCCAGTGCACGCAGACTGTGAGACTTCTGATATCACTTTTCAGTCCAGTCGGCAGCACATAATGTTTGCAGTTAACATTTCTGCAAACCAAAGATACGTCCAAGGCTGACAGGTGTACCAAATGTGGCATATCACGTTCACACGGTATGTTTATTAGCCACCTGTCCTATCAGGAGGTGGAGGGGATAGGGGTGGTGTTATTCAAAGCCAACAAATCTGCCAGACTGGCCGCGGTACAAGTCACAACACTGAATATTTCTAAGGACACCTGGGGACATTTCCAGCTTTCTTTCCCAGGAAGTAGGTACATCTTCATCCTTGATTGTGGAGACCAAAACAGGTATGTTAAGGCAAGCCAGGATGTTGTCCTAACCCTAACTAAGTGATTTATATGCATAAACCTAACCTGAGCATAAGCACAGAATTGTGACAGGAGAGAAAAAGAAAAATTAAAAGTTGCAGCATAAAGTAACATTTAGTTTCAACTTGTCTGTGGTTTTGCAGTGCCAATATTTACTCTGTTGATTGTAGGTGCAGACATCAATTAGATCAATTAGGGGGAAGGGTCTTGTAATTGTCAGGGACATTACCCCCGAGACTAATCACCACTCTGATTCTCGATGTAGTCTGACAATGGTAGAGTGGGTGGCGGTTGGACACTGGCATCACCTTCAGGAGGCGTAAGCAGGGCACAACAGAGTCGTAACTGTGAGTGATTAAGAGGAGTGGTAGCTTCAGGGTACGGCTATACTTAAGCGTGGCGAGAAAGGCGGGGCCACGGCCTCCCTGTCATTTTGAATTTTCAAGTTGTGAATCCCTTGTGCACGGGGCTCAACAAGATCAAATGAGGCGTGGAGGGTAACGTTCCTCTGGGCAGTGTGTGTTTAATTAAATGCCTGTAGATTCAGACGTAACTGTGATATAAAGCTCAGTTTATATAGAGTACAGCTTCTCTATTTGTGACGATAATCTGCAACAACCACAGGCGAGGCATATTGTAGTAGGTTGTTGTTGTATGCTTTTTCGGTCCGACTCCACTGTTACGCTTGCCCAGTGGTGTGCGGTGAAGCTGCAAAGGGTTTGGCTATTAGATTTTAACATGATAGGATACTAGAGGGAAGGAGGGAAGATTATGAATGGGCAAGAGCCAAGAGGTGTGGCCGAGGGGAAGTAATGGATGAAGGTGCAGAAGAGAGTGAATGAAGTCGTCTTCCCGATTGAACCTTTGCCAAGCTCCATTTACCAACTGCTATACCTCCACCTACTTGGTGGAGCATCAACAAGCCATACACATCTGTTACTGATGAGCACAATGACCCTGTTACTAGAGATTAGGAAGTAGAATGACTTTTAGGGTAATAAATCGCCATCCTGTTCCCCAACTTCACAAACAGTTTGTACAATGGATGTTATAAATGAAGATAAGAATGGCATACATGAACTCAATCTGACCTCAGGCTGAAAATACTGTGGTTGCACAGAGCAGCTTTGAGTTAACAATATAAAATTGTAAACTGTTGTTTTACTATTTTCCCATCAAAATATGTACTTACGTTATCTTAAAATCTTTCCAACAAATTCAGAGAAAGCTTCATTTTATTCAAGGTTTATTTGGGCCCAATCCCATTTCCAAGTTTTACCCCTACCCATCATTTTCAGGTGAACCCCTTGCCCCTCAGTAGAGCTTAAGTTGAAACAGTCTGTTATGAAATTGGACCATCCTTCAAGACCTTTCTACTTCATCACTTTTGCAACAACCAACATGGCAACTTTCCACTGTTGTGATTTCTGTTGAGTTACAGTGGCAATCACGGTATTATCACAATGCCATTTGCCATATATCTGATGTAGATAGGATGCTTGCAATGCTATCAATTACGCCATCAAAATGGGTATAACAAAAACAAAGACTTGCACATGGAAAAAGAAAGCAAGAGAAGAACATTCTAGTAAAACGTAGAAAGATTGTGCATACAAAACTTTTTTCCCACTAGATCAACAACTAAGATCAAACTATGGAAGTCCCTCAAGGCTTCCAGAGAGATATCTTCATCAGTAGTGGTAGTTGTTTAACAATGAAGACAACAACTCCCATGTGTTTACTCTACTTCAAGACCTCATTAAATGTCATATTTGTTTTCACTGTTTTTGATTGAGAGCCTCCACAATTTGTATTCATCAATAATGTTTGTACACACAGGTGAAATGTTCAGTTAAATGGAATCACTAAATACCGATTTTACATCTAAAGCTCCAACTCCTTAAATACGTATAACAGTATTTGGTCAGAAAATCATTTTAATAATGTATTTCATTCAGATTGTCTACTGGCTGAGCAATTAGTGGCTGAGTGCTAAGTTAAACCCTGTTGTTATTAAACCCTGTTATTCACTGTGGAGTAGACGCTTAAGCCGTCTGTGTTCTAGTGGTTTCTATTCTGACTGTGCAGGATTTCACTTAGCATGCTGATCCAGCCCTGCAATGGATCCTCGGGGAGACGGGAGGCAGCGCTCTGAGGCCAAGGCTTAACTCTGGGATTTGATGCTTCACCTTCTCTCAAGTGCGCCTGTTCTGTATTGATACTTCATACAGTGGATGTTTTGAAACATTCCGCTTGAGGCGCTTATTAGCATCAACATCTTTATCAAAGGAATGTGCTTATGTATCAGCCACAATCTTTTTTCTTCAAACCTAAATTAGGTCAGTGGTGTCGCGATCCTTAAAAAGTGCCCTCTCTCTCCAGTTCCTACTATGTCTCATGTCTGATCAAATATTTGATTTTGTATATAATTGGTATTAAAGATCTGTGACTTATTTAAAAGTAATTAAGACCAAAGTGGCATCATACTTTGTGTGGAAGCATGGTCTTGCAAAACAGTAGTGATAGCTGCGCTTTACTTAAGGGAATAATACAGGGAACTTTTAACTGGTTATAAAACTAAATGTAATACTTCTGCCCCTATTGGATTGACAAAAGCAAAGGAGACCATCAAGCAAGAAGACTGGCTATATCTATGTACAGTGTCTCTATTAAGTATTCACCCCTCGGCTGAAATCTGTGTGGATGGATCGCAATTAGGCTAGCACATCAAGACATTTTACTCCATTCTTCTTTGCAAATTTGCTCAAGCTCAGTCAGGCTGCACTGGGATCGGGAGTGAACAGCCTATTTCAAGTCCAGCCACAAATTCTTTATTGGACTGAGGTCTGGAATTGAGTCAGCCACTCCAGAACATTCAACTTCTTGTGCTGGAAAATAAACCTTCTCCCAAGACGTAGTTTTCTGGCAGACGGAATCAGTTGTCCTCCAGGATTTCCCTATATTTTTCTACATTCATTTTACACTCTACCTTAACAACCTTCCAGGCCCTGCTGCCGAGAAGCATCCCCACAGCCTGATGCTGCCACCACCACGCCTCACGTGGGGGGTGGTGTGTTTGTGGTGAATTGCAGTGTTTGTTGTCCGTCAAACATAGCGTCTAGTCTGATGGCCAAAAAAGCTCAATTTTGGTCTCATCAGACCAAATAAGCTTTTCCCAGTTGACCTTGGATTCTCACATATGCCTTTGGTGAAAACGCTTTGTCTTTGCCAGTCTCCAGTAAAGCTTTGACTGGTGAACCCATGCAACAGTTGTTGTATGCAACATCTCAGCTGCTTTGAAGACCTTCAGAGTAGTCATGGGTGTCTTGGTGGCCTCTCTCACTGGTCTCTTTCTTACTGGTCCATGGTCACTCAGTCTGTGAGTAAAATTACACATCGTGCCATGTTCCCATTACTAAAGAATTTCGTGCACAGTCACAGCCCCTCCCTCCACTTTAATTTTTCATCTAGCTGCCATCTGTTAAAAAAGTCAACTTGTCCAGTTTTGGGGGATTTTTTTGTTCCTTTGGTATTGTTAAATGTTCAGAAAGAGACAACCAATAAGTCATCATTTTGTTTCTGTGGCGTCCATCAGCTGCATATTTCGTGCACAGTAGATGACAGGAGACTTTTCGCTCCAATCCTATAATTCAAAGAGTCAATCTAAGATGCAGCATGGTGACAGTCAGATTAGTGCTGGGGCCAATTTCGTATTATTCTTTTTCATATTTGAATCTTTTCAGAAGCGAGACAAGCCATCTTTTAAAAGTGGTTTTTCATTCCTCTCAGAATGTTTCCTGCCAAACAACACAGACGCAATGTCCTTGAGCTCCAAAGTTTCTCGGGTGAACAAAGGCAAGAGAGATCTCTCTGATTATTTAGCCTTTGTATCCCCTCCTCACTCTCTTTCTGACTCTTTTTGCCTTCCTCAGTGTCTCTCTGACTCTCTTTGTTTCTCCCACACAAACGCATATACACGGCATTCTTGTTTTCTAATCCCAGTGCTATTTATAGAGAATGTGTGTTCCCAAAGAAGTTCCTCCAGTATGTTAAGCATTGTTTAAATGTGTCACTGTGAGCATCAGACAGATCAGGTTAAAAATCAGCAGCACATTGAGCTTCAAATAGTTGATTGCTTCCTACAATTTCTAGCTGAATGAAGGCTCCCAAGGTCATCTACACTAAAGCTATTCATTGATAAAATGATTGTATAACATTATTTTTTGGTTGACAACATTTTATAAAGGGCCTTTTTTTTACTGTCTGCAGCGTGCTGTGTGTGCAGTATTAAGCTGACAGAATACATCTGTCACACTGCTTCCTTCGCATTGAGTTATCTAAACATAAGGGAATTGGCAGTCTGACCACCACAGAGTACATTGGCACAGAGATCTGCCATTAATTCAGAGCACTGAGAGGATTTCTGATCCTTTATTGAGTATCTCTATTCATTTAGTATCACCCTTGCCTTTGTTTTCTTCATAAATAAGGATGTCGAAAAACAACTGGCACTCCTTTGTTTAAGTGGTCGTTGTTATTGACATCGCTACATGAAAATATAAAATATGAAAACAAATAAAAACAACATCTTGACATGCATGCATTAAACACTAAGAACACTTGATGTTTGTTTACGCTGGCACCCAATGTCATCTGCACTGCAAATTGATTTCTTTTTCCCGTTTTAGAGAGATCTTTTCTGTCTAAGAATAGTAACGTTGTCATATTTCATGAGAAAGGACGGACATGAGCTTTGCCTGTGATGCACCTCTACCTTAAGATGTCAAGAGCAACATTTGTTTGTACAACTTTGGTCTGAGTTTTGTCCATCATTTCAATTGGTAATGATAGCTTGTCACCCATCCAGTATTACTGCAAAAAACTAAGGATGTGCTGACATCGATAGACACAGCTTTAATTTTGGATTCCCCCATGAGAGCAACATGAGCTGTCAGAAAACCAGGCAGGCTTCAAACAAATTCTCTGTTCTATTGCATTTTCACAATCCCTTATTTGTAAATGGTAAAAAGTCAGCGAAATAAACAAAAGTTCATGAATGCATTACCACAGAAGAACATTAACTTTGAGAAAGAAGGTAGTTGTGCTAAATGTAATGCATATTTATGATGGAAAGGTTGAGCAATAACCTCTGACTGATATGATTAAATATGGACTTGTTTAAACCTTTCTGATTGTGTGCAGCTACTCTGAATGCTGTGTGTGTGTCTACAAATAATCTTGCATGCAGAATGTTATCACAACAAAGAGGACTCTTAGCCACTGTGAAAGGGAGAACCTATGTTTCAAAAACCATTGAAAGGACACACATTAATCTTAATAAAAAATGTCCTTCCTTCGCTGCTTCATATGTTTTTTTGCCTGAAAAAGGTTCATGCCAACAGAAGCTACTCACTCCTACAAAAAAGCCTGCTCCTTAAAGAGCTCATCAGTAGTCCTGCCTTTAATTCTATTCCTCTGTGACATCACACTGTCATTGAGTCAAACATTTGCATAACTAATGCCTAGTCACTAGTCTGGTGTGTAAGAATTAATTAAGAGCAGCTGCTCTGTTGTTGCTGGCTCAGGCATTTGTTAGATGACCAATCAGAGGAGAGTTGGAATTATGAAGTGGGGCCTTAAAGAGACAGGAGCTAAAACAGAGACAGAATTTCAGACAGAGGGGGAATACAGTTCTGCAGCCCTGGACAGTGTGAGAAAATCGATGTGTTTTTTGAGTACTAAAGCCTGTAAACCTATTCTAGTATTAACCCAAAATAAAATTATTAACCTGAAAATAAGCATAATAAGTCTCCTTTAAAGTATAATATGGGTGGGGGAAACAAACTCCAGCATTAATAAGACCTTTTGCATCACCGTCGCATTACATGCATTCCTACCTTTCATAAAACCATTGCACTCTTCTCTTCAAATCAACAGACAAGATCTTCAAGACATGCAATGTAGTAAGAGATGCAATTTTGCAGCGTGGGATAAATCAGAGTAGCTAAATGATGGCATTCATGGGAGTTAACATGTTTCATCCACATTGCCCATGGCCATTACCTTCAGATCAGCTGAAATTGATTCGGCATGTTCAATCTATACCCAATTTAAAAATGTGATTGACTTTCTCCCCCTCCATATGTGAATCTGCATTTGTCATCTGTTTCGGCCAGGCTATCTCTCCTCTGAGTGCATGTCAGGTTGCCACTGACCTTCAGATATGAATAACTGTATGGGAGACTGGACAAAAGAGTTGCCATTAATAGGAGGAAAAAAGGTGTCCTCAATGAAATGAGGCCATAATAACAGTGTGTGGGAGCATGTGGGGTGGCACACCAAAGGGACATGTCAAGAGACAAAGGTACAGAAAGGGAGAGCGGTCTCTTTACTCTGTGGTAAATAGATTCCATTCTCACCCTTGCTGAGCAATAGTGAACATGCTGTTCAAAACAAACTGCCATCTCTTTGTTCCTCTGTGTCTGGGCAATTGCACCCCTGCCTCTTTTTCACACAGGCCAGATTTATCCTGGCTGTAAGTCCCACCAATGCAGCACTATCCCTAAATCTCTTCTGTCAAGGCTCGTTCCCCCATCAGTGTGACAGTGGCAGTCCACTGTGGAGAAACTATCTCAGTTCCTACGCACAGATAGAAATAAATGTTATCACACACCTGTTTGCATATGCACATGTACCAGTACTTCCATTGCTACCTAAGTGACAGCTACATTAATTTTGATAACAGCTTGATGACGGCATATTTGGTGTGTACGTGTGTGTGTGTGTGTGTGTGTGTGTGTGTGTGTGTGTGTGTGTGTGTGTGTATGTGTGTAAGTCAGAGATCTGGGGCATCATCAGGATGGTACCGATTGGGTGTTTAGGACTGGATATTACCTTAATGACGCTCACCAAAATGCAACCTAGGCTTTTTTTGTGAATGTACCTGAGTCAAACCTTCATGGAGACGCATAATCATGGCAAAAGAGGCACTTTTAAGATTTACCGTGTTTTTGTTTTTCGAGTCAAACTCATTTTCAATGGGAGTGCTACGAGCACTACTATGATAGCATCAAAATCGCTATTTTTAAAACACTAAGAAGGCTCAAAACAACATGAAACTTTGCTCGTAGTATCACCAGGGTCTCTCATGTGTAGAGACCCTGGTGATACTACAAGTTTCATGTTATGTCGAGCCTTCTTAGTGTTTTAAAAATAGCGATTTTGATGCTATCGTAAAAGTGCCCGTAGCACTCTCTTGAAAATGGGTTTGACCCGAAAACAAGAATACAGTAAATCTTAAAAGTGCCTCTTTCATCGTATTTATGCTTTTACACAGGGGTTTGGCTCGGGTACATTCACAAAAAAAGCCTAGGTTGCATTTTGGCAAGATTTTCGCTTCAGATTGTAGTTTGGACTGCTGACTGACTAGATGTGTGGCTCATTTGCAAAGAGGGGTTGGATCAGTGGCTTTGGTTGAAGATGGCCATCCTGGGTATGAGGGCTGTGCTGGTGGCTGGGGTTGTAGTGATAATGCTGTTTTCCAGAGTAGTGTAGGGGAAATGATGGAGGGGTGCTGTCTGAGGGAGCACTGTCATGCCTCACTTAGCTCTCTGGGAACCTTACAGCCACTGCACTGCAGCAGACCCACTGATGGCCAGTGCACATTTAATTTGAATTATCTTATTTGGACATTTTGTTTTGACACTGCTTAAACTGATCCAGCGTTTAGTTTTTAGCCACACTAGCAACAGGGTAATGTTGGTCTGTGGGTTGGTTCACCACTTTGGTCCACACTGAGGCATTTCAACAACTATCAGATGGATTGTCATGCAGGTTTGGGGACCATTAACATTTGCACCACTGATTGTGGGTAGCTGTGGCTCAGGTCGCTGGTTCAATTCCCCTGGTCTGCATGTTGAAGTGTCCTTGGACAAGAGACTGAACCCCAAAACTGCTCCTGATGTGCCAGTCTGCACCTTGCATGGCGACCACCGCCATCAGTGTAAGAATGTATGTATGAATTACTGTAAGTTGCTTTGGACAAAAGTGTCTGCTAAATGACCGTAATGTAAATATTAATGAACTGATACTGGGACCTGGAATTCAGTTCCCAACCCTACTGTTATAATATTTATGGTCCCCAGAGGATGAATCTCACCAATTTAGGTCCGGACTGAAACATCTTAACATGTATGGATTGTCACAACATTCATGATCCAAGAGGATGAAACCCACTGACTTTGGTGATCCCCTGACTTGCTTTCACCCATTAGGTTCACATTTGTAGTTTTTTGTGAAATCACTTAGTAACTACAGGATAGAGTGCAGTGAACTCTGCGTCATCCAGCATCACTGCATAAATCCTGCATCAAAGAGACCCTGCTGTGAATGTAGTCTCTCTGGTAATTTAAATCCTAAATTCTGGGCTTGATTCATTGTATAAATCCATACTCTACTTCTTCAGGATGATACAGTAGCCTGTCTCTTGGCCTCAGTACCTTATTTGCCAGACCAACGACTGAAGTCTAGCTATGACTCTACAAAATGTATATCATCAGTCAGTATGTCTCTTGAGGTGAAACTGGCCTGCATTATGCCATTACTGTAGTCCGTTCCCACAATTCTTTACCTGTTGGTTCAATACTTTATCTTTCTCTCTGACAGATCTACTTTACAGCTCCAATGCACCTAATTTATATAGTCAGTGGCGTGGCATTCATACATTTTCCATCCGAGTCAGTACCAATATTCCAAACTGATTTCCATGCTGCCCGGCCGAAACCTGTGCCACAGAGAAAGCCCTAGCAGCTCTAGACCAAGGCGGTTCAAGAAAATGAGTGTTCCATTATTTATGCTCCCCTCACTAACTTTATGATGCCGTTAGGTGGTCATGCTGTTGTCCTCTGTCTCCTTTTATTAGCTTTGGTTCACCGCTGCATTTTAATGGATACGTCAAACAATGAAGTTTCCTTTTGGCAATGTTGCAAAGAGCCCCTTTCTCAGGCTCAGTGAAACAAAAGGATAGATGGTGCACATCATGAGATGAGAGCACAGCTTTAATGGGTTGGTTTGTCTGCCTGCCAGAGTCCAACTCTGAATGTGTAGCATTTTACCAGCTAAGCACTTTTTACCAGTATTGTCCTGAAAGCTGTATTGGTCTGAAATGTAGTGGCATCGACTGCGTGTGCATATCTATTTTACCATAGTGGCTTCTTTTTATTCCATTTCAATATCCAATTTCCTCAAAAATGTATTTTTATGATTATTTTCTTTTATGAGTTCTCTGTTTGCTTTGTGGAGTTTGATATTTTGCTTCTCCTCTATTCTTTTGCAGCTTTTGAACAAGTAGATTTCAAAGTGTTAGTCTTCATAAAAAACAGTTTAAGAGCCGGCCAGAGGATATAATACACAGGTTGTCTGATTCAAGTGTGATTGCTGTTCTTCTGATGGACCCTCTGCTTAGCTGGCCCCCTGATTTCCCATCTGCAGGAAGAAAAAAAAACAAAAGACAGCACAATCAGCAGCATGTGCCTCGTTGATGTGCAGATATGTGAGTGCAGATGATGATGGCATTTGATCTAGTGAAATTTTATCCACACACAACCTTGTTTCAGCTTATCGTTGACATTGACTAACAACCTGTATAACCGTAGGGGAAAAAAAAAAAAGCTGAGCATTTTAAAATAGAAATTGTTAAAGTAGAAATTGAAGACTTTCACTCTGATGCAAATTCAAAGAAAACAAATAAACTGAGCACTTGACATTAAGCATCGAGTTTCTGCAGCATGTGTTAAAATTCTCCAACTGTTTTTTCATTGCTAACATAACTGTGATAAAGAGCTCCTTCTATTATTTTCAAAATATGATAATCTATGTTAGTGTCCTGCATGGAGAACTACATTACAAAACAAGGGAGTTTGAGGTCTGGTCTGATGTGCTTCATGTCTGGCACAGCGACACACAGCAGTTAATACAAAGTGGAAACATGACAAAAATGAGAAATTGTGTCATATTTCCGTGACCTTTAACAAGTGAATACATATTGTTTTCATTAAAATGATGCCGTGCGCTCTATATATTGAAGCACTGATTCAAGATCATGATAAAATTGTGTATATTTTAGCCATCCCTTTAAGGCCGTTCACCCTGCTGTCACATACGTTTTTGTTTTTTGGTTTTAAGAACAAGCGTGTATGCTATGCGCGTACTACTGTACATCAATGAATAGAGTCATCTCACAGTGAAACAGCCACTGCAGGTATTCAAGATTGTACAACAATCAGTGGTGCAATTTTGACATAGTCTCGCTTTACATACATTAAGATGATGATAATATTAAAATAATAATTCAATTATCTTCATGTGTTTTTATAGCGTTGTATTAGCTGATCTGGGCGTCTTTAGCAACAGGAGTTACATACCATGGCACAAACCCTGAAATTAGAGGGCGTCATTACCTAATTAGAGACATTAGTTCAGATGCAGGTCGTTGGCAGATGATCCAACAGCTGCATGGGAATTTATTCATTCATTTATTTATTTATTTATCCCTTGTTTTAGCAGTGAGGATACAGTCAAAGGAATATAACATGCACATTTGCAGATACATGTATACATACACATAAAGCGCTTCCCGTATGTGCACACTTCAAAACAGTTTTGGTCAGCACAGACACCAGCTCTTTAAAACCACCATATGATCCCAGAGAGGACAGCTTAGCTTGAGTTAGAATTACTCTTCCATTCATTTTGTTCAGCAGTACTGAAGGCAGCCTCCCCCCTTCAGTCCTATACCTTGATGTTTTTCCAGTCTTGAGATCTAGTTATCTGGCTCAAGCTGTTGATGGGAGTTTACCAATTAATGCTCTATATGAAATGAAGACTGCCATTCATCATTACCGTTCATGGGAACAGCTTGCTTCTTCTTCTATTCTTATTTACATACATTTGACTGATTGAACTGCGGGGGGAAATTCACTCTCGTTTCCAATCCATCCATGTCGCATGACACATGCTGGAATGAAAAAAAAAAAACAGCGCTCTGCCCTCATACACTGTTTACAAGACAGCTCTTTATATTTCAGTAGGATTATGGTGATATCATGCCCTGAACCCTTCAGCTTATTTTACTAATATGTTCCAGTCAAAGTGTGAAGGAGCACCAACCTTTACAGCAGCCATGACGATGTGTCTCGGCTTCAATTCAAACATCAATAATTGAATGTATTCTAATCTGTGCTGTCTCAAGCATGCCTGTGGGTGGATCTCATATTAATGTGGTAGGATTTGAACAGGTGCAGAGCATTTAAAATACATCAACTTCCAAAATGTATAAGGAAAAGGGAAATAACTCTGAACAATCGATGTAGCTTTACCTCATGCGAGATATTAATGGCGCTTGTGATGAGAAGGCCAATGGTGGGTGAGAGTACTCTCTCGATGTCTAAATGCCACGCTTTAGCAGTGTTGACTCGGGCAAAATGCCACAGCTCTCTATTGACACTGCAGATAGAGTCATTCTCTTTTTTTTTTGTACAATACTGTTTTTTTTTTATTATTGTAACTCAACAAAGGCTGGATGGATAATGTAAAGTGTCATAAGACTACACTTGGTAATGTCTCCAGACTACGCTCCAATTCACTCGTGTAATATTATTGTTTGCTTGCACATTAAGCAAATAATGGAGCACCTATTGTATTCCCCTAGTGGTTTTTATTCCCAGAGGCAGCTCTAGTTTGGGTGGCACCCTGGCGAGATCTGAAAATATGCACCCCCACCATGATTATTACTGATCATACACTATGTAGAGGCTCTAGTTTTCTCTCTTTATCAGTTTCACTACTGTGAGTGCAGCAACCAGAGATTTGCTTTATGTAAAAATAGACCCGGATGGCTCAAATTAGGATTGTGAAATGCACCATTTCAATGGAATAGTAATGCTCAAAAAAATTTACCCACCGCTTTACTGCCAGTTATTTCCATGGAAGGTTATGGGAAAATGTGGGTAATCAACATTCTTTGGAGAGATGCTCTTAAAACGCAAAGAAGACCAATTGCACCCAAAGCCACTTGACTTCACCTTAGACACAATTTGAATATGCAGATGCTGATGAGGTGTCTTAAAGGTTGAAGAAGCTTGTGACCCTGACCAGAAGTTTGCAGTCAAAGGCAGAGCTTGCCCTTCTCTCATTACCACCACTAAGGTGCCCTTGAGTGAGGCCCTCATCCCCATCGGTTCCAGTGGAGTTACTCACTGGCCAGCAGATTAGACTAAAAAAACAAACAAAAATGCTTCATAGCAAAATTCATCAGGATGCTAAATTACCACCACATGTTAGCTATTTTGGGTTTTACACACGGTTGATTGACACCTGAAGGACACCATGTTTTCAAGCAATGCCTTAGCAAGTAAATAGTGTCTAGGACTGCGCTGACTTCCCCAGCTCTAGTAGGCACAACTTATTGTGCAACATAATTTGGCCTTTGTAGATTATTATCAGTGTTTTGTTTACTTTTTCTTCTAGGATTTTCCTGGTGTCTTGTGAAAAAGCCTGCACAATGTTCTTGAGGCCACACCATCCCTATCATTCTCTTTTCAGAGGCTTAGAGCTGATTGCAGGCTCTTCTTGTGGATAATGTCAGGTCAAGGATTGTTTACCACTTCGAGCTACCTTTCACTCTCTCAACCAAATCCCAACTTTGAAAGCAGCCTTTTTTCCCTTCCTTTTGCCTGCCCTCTTGTATTCCTTCAGATAAAATGGGCTGGAAAATGTAGCAAACAAATAAATAGCTCTGCATACAGAGGAGTACATGTGCAAACACTCCCACATAATGTGGTAACAGGATGTTTGAAGTAGGACTTCAATTGGACACCCCTGAACAGTGTGCAACTCGGTATCCCACACAACACATCCCCGCTCCCTCAGATCAGCATTCAAGTATTCTCCCATGTGGCTGAAGCTTGGAAAAAATGCAGAACATTGACGTATGAATGCAGAGCGGGGCAAAGATAGCGCTTTGGTTGTCACAACAGGATGCTTTAGGAGGGTGAAATATGCTTAATCTGTTGGTATCTTGGATCATTTCTCAGTCCTCTGAAAATGTGTCCAAGCAGTAGGATTTTGTGATCAGCACTCCATTCCTTTCACATTTTTCCTGATAATCAACCCTAACTCCCATACCCTTTATACATCATTTATGCTGTTGAGCTAAAATGAGTAATATCACAAAAAATGTGTGTAGCGATTCCTCGTAACCTTTGTTATATATTTGGTTGAGTTGTGTACTGTCCATCCATTGCTTGTAAACTCTCTCTACATATAACATATACAGGCAAACAACCATTCATTCTCGCATTCACACCTACGGGCAATTTTATAGTGAACGATTAACCTAACTTGCATGTCTTTGTATAGTGGGCGGAAGCCAGAGTACTTGGAGAGAACCCACACAGTTCTTGCTGTGAAGCAGTAGTGCTAACCAATGTGACGCTGAGCTGCCCGAGTTGTGTTCTGCATTATCTCAAATGTTTCCAACAATGTTCAAAACCCTGAGAAATCTACAGGTTTCCTTAAGGCTGGGTGTGGATGTGTTTTGTTGCCTGTCGCAACTGTTGCAGTCAGGTTGATAAACAGGAGTGAAGATAAATCCACTTTTTAATCCCAGAAGTTTAAAAGTAAACTCTGGGCCCTCCTCCCATCAGTAAATGGTTCTGGATAAGAGCTTAAAAAATGCAACATGTATTTTATATGCATTAGTGTAAGAATCCATACTATAATTACATGAACCTAAATAGACTCTCTGGGATGTAGTAATAATGTGCCATGGGTGAAATACATTGTGGTGGTTGTACTGGTCCAGTCTTTACTATATGTATTTAGATTTAAAGTGAAACTCTTGCTAAAATGCAACCTTGGATTTTTTTAGTGAAAGTCAAAACTTAGCATAAAAGTATAATTATGACCAAAGAGGCTCTTTTAAGATTTATGGCACCTTAATTTCATGTGGAAATGGCTGACATGTTTTTGACGAGCTACCATCACTTGCATGACCAGACATAATCAAACCTTGCATGTTGACCATGCTGCCTTATTGTCGTACCGTAATGAATATAATGAGTAAAATACCTCTTCTTTACTTTCCTCTCAAAAGGACAGCGGCCACTTTATCATCTATGTGTGCTGTTAATAAATGGTCCTCATAAGGATAGAAGCACAAGAACAAATGTAGGCAATGTGTGTGTGTTTGTGTGGGTGAGACAGAGAGAGAGAGAGAGACAGAGACAGCGATGCAGGTCATTGAAATGTAGACAAGCATTCAGCCAGATGCTGCAGAAATCAATCCCGGTGTAACAGATGGCGAGATCACTAGGAGCACGATTCTCTCACCTCTTTGTGCTGCACTATCTCCCCCCCCCCATGGGATATCCAAGATGCCTGTCTTCTGTAATGAGTGTAGCCTATAGTACAAACACATGATTTTTTCAGCCACTTTCACACCTCAGAAAATGAGGTCTTTGTTTTGATACAAGGAGGTTTTGGGGGAATACTCCGGCATTCGGTAAGAAGTTTGGCCTAAAGGGGGTAAACCGCCATAAAAGAGGAATGAAATCAAGGTGCAAAAATCTAACAGCGCAGCGGCCTACCACAGCGCCTTCATCCCTCTTCAGAGGAATTTCGCATTTCCTTGAAAAAGATGCTGAAGTTTTCACCTTCATATTTTCAGAATTGAGCTGCATAAAGTTCGAATCAATCCAGCCTTGGTTCTAGTTATTGTGCTTGAAATGGTGGGTTGTTGACATCCTCTTTGGGAAGAGCACACAATTTTTTTAATAAAGCCTATTTGGAAAGTAATTGTTGGTGTTAATAAAAAGTAGTCAAATTGCCAGGCTCACCCTTGGCTGAAGTGCGTTATGAATGTGCTGAATCTTTGTGAAAAGAAGGCCGGAGATACTCAGAAAATGCTGCGGCTGCATATTTTTTTTGTTTCATCGTCTTTCTTTTTTTTTCAGTTGGATATTCACAGGGCATCTCACTGATTTTCATATAGAATCAATATATAATTGAGCCAAGATGGGGCCTGGTTTCTGTGCAAAGCTTTGCTCAAATCGGTCATTCTGACATTCAGATGTATTCGCAGAGAAGCACAGCTGTCTGTCGCTCTCTATCTCCCTCTCACACACGCTTTTACGACGACCTTTAGTGGTTGTTTTGGGAGATGAGTGACAGTCAAGGCCACTGGACTGGCCAGTTGGCCTCGATGTCGAGATCTAATTACCCGAGCTCTCTGTCTCTCTCTTGGCACGGCTTTAGATTTTGTCAAAAAAAAAAACCTGATAAATGTTATACACACAGTGGAACACGTTGCCAAATATTTTTGTTATGAATGAGCTCGCCCACTCATTATGATGGATTGGATTTTAATTGGTATTAAGGTTGGTATGACAAAACAATATATCACGCAGGGCCCTAGCCCACACACAAGGATACCAATTGTTATTCCTGAGGATGCCTCTGCAACAGCGCTGTACTCTGTTTAAACTCACATTCTCCTCCCAAACATGTTTTTTTTCTTCGGTGTGACATAATATCCAAAGTCCCTGAGACAGTATAATACGATCTATCCGCCGATTCTGTAACGCAAATGAAAAAGAGGCTTTGTTCTTCAAACAATAGAAAGTGTCTTGTAGGGAACTGTTGTGTCAAGTTGCTTCTCGTTTTTTTTTTTTTTTCTCTTCAGAGTGATATCTAATAAAGGGGCTGCAGATGCTGTGAATTCCCCTGGTGCCTCCTACGCAACACTGTACAGTTCCTCTGGGGGAAAAGACGCTGGCAGACGAGGCAAGTTCACCCCTGGAGAGTGTCGGGGAACAGGGGAGAAAACAGACAGACATACGTGCGTGCAGACACACTCACATACACACTGACACACACGAAGGCACAAATCCTACTTTGGTAAACACTATCTACAAAGAAACAGAGTTATGGTAATGGTGACGATATGGAAGTTTTACACATGGCTACCTCTTATTGCAGACAGGGGACAGAGATTAAATCAGCAGCTTAACTTGTTCTCAATTAAAATGTAGAGCACAGCGGGCTTCAACCTTCTGTCTCCTACTCTGGCACAGTCATGCTTTTGGTATGTTCCCCTGCCTTTCACCTTACCCGGTCCCCTCCTCTGTGTTATTATAAAGAGCACTATAATGGCAAAACTTACTTCAAAACTGGGAAAGTCTTGGAATTATACAATGTAAACCATACATGTTGAAATGCTGGTTCACCAGAATATTGTGATCTTTTTTACAACTGTTAACAGTAATTGATATAATGATGTAATTGACGAAATAATCCTGAGTACCAAAAACATTCTCATCATGGAATCAATTTTTTGCGTTTTTTTAAATATATATTTAGAAAATATTTGGTCTGTAATGATTAAATACGGCTTGTGATTAGTTCAGTAAGGTTTCTATGACGGATAGCACTTTATCACAAATGTGGCGGACGGTAATTTTACATTATTCACTCTAATAGGCTAATGTTGTAACCAATGTCTAATACGTGGAATCTGAATAATGAGGCTGAGGGCCACTGTCCAAAGTCTTTAATCCAACTACCCATGCTGCTGTCATAGCATATACTGACATGCCACAGCAGTGATGGCAGTGATGTCAGATGACAAAACATGCATATTGTTTGTCATGCTGCAGGAAAGACATGCTTGTACTTGCCCAGTATCCAGTGAAATTACACATTAACTGACTTTCATATTTGCTAACCTAACATGTAAATTCCTGCAAAATGTCAAGCTAAATACCCTGAAACATTGTCAGTTTTCAGTCACAACAGTTGATGTGGTTGAACAGTGTCACAACAAATAGACTGATGCAGCCCTTCTCCCACAACTTGCACCAAATCTTGTCCTGCAGCATGTTGCCTGTCATTTCACCAAATGTCTCGACAGGCTTCGTAAAAATCCCCTATTATAACTGTTTCATGTGATGAAGTCATTCGATATTATTTGTCGCGAGACATGGGATTCTGCATGCTCTACGCCGAAGTCTGAAGGTTATCCAGCCCACACTGCGATCGCTCATTACAAAGTGACCGCTCGTGCCTGGACCACTCGTGCCCTCAGAGAAAGAGCACACGCCTGCATCTGCTTTGTGTCTCGAGGGACTTGCGTGCTGACGTGCTTTGGGGAAGACGTTTTTAGCAAGGTCACAAAAGAGAAAAATTATCCACTGACTAGGGGATAATTTTAAAACGACTCCTTAGTCCAAACCCAGAATGGTATCAGTTTAAGTGGTTTTATATATATATATATATATATATATATATATATATATATATATATATATATATATATATATATATATATATAGTTAAGAACGGTTTTCATGCTTCTGCAGCACTGATTTCAATAAAGATAGTCAAAGTGAAATCCCTCGTCTTTCCAACACATAGACTTGATATTCAAGCAATGCAAGAATAGTGACATATCCCGAGATGAGGGTGAGCACTTAGTGTTGGAAGCTGTGAGGAGGTGTGGAAGCGAGGCTGAAAGAAAGTAGAGACAGAAAGCTGCAGTGTGTAGGTGGCACCCACATAGCTCAGCTTGGCTTAGTGGGCCCTGCATTAGCTAGAAGGCTAGGGCCTGTTTGTCTGAAATCTCAGAGGAAGGGACAGATCAAAGGCAGGGCAAGGGGCCACAATACAGCTTACACACTTTCTGAGGCAGCAGCACACATATACATGTAAGCGCGCAAACACAAACAAACGCTGAACACAGTTGCTCCCTCGGCTCCTATTGATTGCTTTCCATATCTCTCCTCTTCTCCTCCCGTTTCAGAGTCCCCACAATAAAAGGCCTTTCTTCACTGGCAAAGCATTTAGTAGTTAGAAAAGTCAACTCCAGCCCGAAGCCAAATGCTGTGCACAATAATCAACAGTACAGGCTTTTGTAACAAAGACATGTTTGTATGGATTATTTTTATTTTTTTATTTTTTTATTTTTTATTTTTTGCAAATTGCAGCTCTTAGACTGTGATGGCCAAACTGCAAACTTGTATTCTTGGGGAAAAAAGATGGCTATTACACAGAGACTATTGTGTTCATGTAAGAGACCTGGACAGAACATCCTCCACTGCAAGATGTACAAAAAGCATTGCAAAATAGCTCTACAGTCATTTTCAGACATGCTAGTGTTGTGGCTCAAGGGAAGGGAAGGCATGGTTGGCCATGGTCTGTCTTTTTGTCAGTGGACGACAATTATTGGACGGATTGCCATGAAAGACACTGATGCCAGGAGGACAACGGCAAATGATTTTGGTCATTACAGGTCAAAACATGTCCACCTCTTTGAATGTTACAGCCTCACAGAGCCTCCGACACAATAGTAGCCTCTTAGCCCTGTTAGTGAATCAGCTGTTGCATGTATCACACATTATCATGTCACAACTTGATATGTGTTGCACCTTTTCAACATGACACTCGCTCCTCTGATTGGCTGTTGGATCTTGACACAGATTAAACAAAACAGATGACAGCCACCAAGATGTGTGATCTGCATCGTCCTCAGTGAACTCAGCAGCGGGGCAGCTCTTATTTTTGTCGTCGGCATGAGCAGCAGTGTCATTCTTTGCTTCTGTGTGTCAGTAAATGTTGATTGCTTCATTTGTTTCTGGTGTTAGAGAACATGCACATCTCTTTGCCCATTTTTTTTTTGTTTTTTTAAATTGCAGCATAGTAAATGACATAAATTGATGGCTGGGTTTAAAGGTCAAAGACGATGGGGTATTGATTGTGGACAATGGCTCCAAAGGACTCATTGTGCAATTTGGAAAGGCTTTTCTCTGAGAGGGATTCATTCATATCTCGTGGATGCATGCAGTATGTTGTCATTGTTCTATGTGCGCATGTTTGTGTGTGTGCGCACGTCCACCCGCCTACGCATGTCACATGTAATGAGGCAGCATGCCTCCTCCATGACCCACCCTGCCTTGTCATCTCCTCCAAACCCTGACAAACATTAGGTTGACAGGTGGTGGCAAAACATGTCAAATCCTGTGATTAATTTTTTTTCTTCCCTTCTCCTCTTTCTCTCTCCGTATATCTAGCTTCCTAACAGTCTCTGTCTCGAGTGAGGCCGGCGCGCACATGTGTGTGTGGGGGGGTTTGAGTCCTGTCACTTAACTACTCTCGGGGGTTCCTCAAAATGTCCATCGGCCTAATGTGATCGGCGGGCCACAGGATGAAAAGCAAATTGACCCAGAGAGGGGACGTCTGTTTTCCTTCAGTATAAGGGCACACGGACCCATCATTCAAACTTGACTCTGCATCAGGGTCACATTCAGCACAGGATACACTGACATTTAAATGTGCTTAATGGAAAATGACAGTCAATATTGCATTAAGATTTTCATCATCTGTTTCTCTATGACTAGTGGAATGGCACTGATAATATTACTGCTGCGGCACTAAAAGAACAAAAGTGAATTTGATATGAAGGACAGTTTGGTCTGTGTTGTGCCTACCCTCGGGTAGATAAAACTTGATAAAATGCCCCCTAGGGTGCCCTTCCAATGCCCATTTTGCATACTGGTGCCCCACTGCATACAGCTAGTGCCCTTTGCTCCAGCTTCTCAGACATCCTGAGTCTGCCACTGGCTTTATTGTAACAATTTCTCTACCATTTCTCCTTCAGTGATACACATTTTGAAGGCTTGTTTGATTTTTATTCAGCAAAATATATATTGCTATGTATTTATGACTGACCCTCAGTTTTTCTATTTCATCTCCATAAGCAGCTCACGTGTTGTGAAAAACAACACTGGTGATTTTATGCTTCTCAGGTTTAAAAGAGAGAATTTTAAGATTATTTTTTTGTAACTTCTTCCTTTGGAAATACTTTACCATCGCATTATAGTCTCACAGTATAAGCCAATGAGTTTGGGCATGAGCAGTTGCCTAGCAACTATGTTTGCTTTCCAGTGTTTTCCTTGAGAAAAAATGGTGTAACCTCCAATTACTTTGATGCTTTAAAATACTTTTAGTCCTGTAACAGCATCTTTATCTATATACTGTATGTGGGCCTCTCTGTGATGGAAGATGTAGCTAAGATACATGTGCCATTTCCCTGTTCCCAAGAAGAAAAATGCAAATCAGGAGGCTTTAAAATGCCACGGCATTATAGTAGCTCTTGCAAATGGAGAAGAGAAATCAATTACTTGTGCTGCAACCCGGTTAAAACCACCCCAGATGCTCAGATGGTTTTTTGTATTCTCTCTTTTCTTCAGATGAGACATTTCACAGTCTGAAGGCTGGCCTCGTGTCTGAAGGCAGGTTAAAGAGCAATATATAGAGCATCGTCTCTTGTGTGTGGTTGATCGGTTGATCACTCCAGCTGATGACAAAACCAAAACCACTGATTAAAGGGGGTTTTTGCTTTTAGAGTGGCAACTCTTACCCAAGAAATTACATTTATATTAACTTTGAAGGAAACGTTACGCTGACCAGTTTTTAACATGCTGAGGACAATATTGTCAATTAGATGCAATAAAGCAATACAGTGCAATGTGTCAGAAAAAAAGTCATCTGTCAGAGTCATACTCCAAGCAAATAGGGGGCAGCAATTAAAAAGAGTAACTGCTAACTGTAGCCAACTAGCAGCTTCTTAGAGTGAATACTAAATGGTAGTATCCTTGAGCAAGATAATGAGCCCCAAATTCTCTTCCGATGGGCACCTTGCATGGTGGCCTCAGCCATCAGCGTATGAATGTGTCTGTGTGTGTGTGTGTGTGAACAGGTGAATGTAACAAGTGTTGAAAAGGGCTGTGAGTGGTCGGTAGACTGGAAAAGCACTGTGGAAAGTCCATTTAAAATTCTTACATATTGCACCTTTAAACTTTTTCATGGTTGTATATGGGCACTCATGGCTCGTGTAAAGGTCATGCACTTGGTTTGATACAGAGCGAGCCTTGAATCACCAAACACCAGATTGTTTATTAACTCTCAGCCAAAACTGTGATCGTTCCTCAACCTTACTCAAAGAGCTTTTGATGCCTAAACCTAACCACTGCTGGGAGTCTGTGTGGGAGACGCGAACTCTAGTCTGTGATGTCAAAGCCCTGCAGTGGGAGAGTTAACCAATTGAGGTCAAGTATTCAGTCATTTTTAGATCTTCTTTTCAAGGTCATATGCTTTGACTGAAAGGGGAGGTAGAGCACACAAACATTCCTCTGTCGTCCATTATTAACTGCTGCTGAAATCCCCTCGCATGAGGCGTTTAACCATGAACTGAAGCACCAGATAATTGCCCAGTTATGATTGTGTGCTGCTTAAGAAAGCTATTCATTGTTGAGAAATAAACAGTTATACTCCCTGGAAAGAAAGAAAACAAGTGCTTTGAAACAGAAAAACTGCATTTTGCCCAGGCTTAGACAAGATTGTGCAAAAAATAATTGAACCATCAATCCATCTTTTTCAACAACTCACCAACTCTCCATTGTTGCTTCTCCCGTGTGTGTGTGTGTGTGTGTGTGTGTGTGTGTGTGTGTGTGTGTGTGTCTGCTCATGTATGGCTGCCTCATGCTTACAAGCTGTGGTCAAGATCAGCTTCCAGACTGGCATGTGGCCACTGACCACTGTTATCCTAACAGCTTGAAAATGTTCTGGGGGCTGTTGATGCAAGCGACTCTACGCTCTTTGTAGGTCAGCAACAGAGCTCAGACCAGTCTGGGAATTCTCTTTAACTTGAACCACTTAGACAAAGAGGTTGATGGCAGAGACATTTTCAAATCAACCAGGTGCTGATTGTAAGGCAACTTCTGGCTCATGAGGGTGAAAAGTGGAACCATCGAGTTCAATCAGGAGTTTTATCCAAAAACGAACAGACTCTCGTGTTCTGACCACCGGCAGTCCTTTATAAGGATTTGAACCAGAGCTGAATCTATGGCTGAGACTAATGACTCTTTTCATTATTGTGTCATGGCACAGGTAGCACTGGTACAATGATTTGACATCAGGTCTTGAGGATTTAAATAAGATTTAATTATTCATGGATGTGCCTACTAACAGCTCAGAACACTCTGAATGGTAGGACAGGTTACATCACAATCAGTGCCTTTACTGGAGGGATGTAGTACCAGAGAGTCTCTCTCTCTCTCTCTCTCTCTCTCTCTCTCTCTCTCTCTCTCTCTCTCTCTCTCTCTGTGCCTGACAGTAGATGGAAGGGCAGATTCTCACCTAGTTAATCCATCACGATTGCAGATATACTTGGCTGGCCATTAATATGCCAGGGCGGCCCGCCCGAGTAAAGCATATGTGTGGGATACACTGATTTTCTACAGTGCTGCTCGCCTGCTCAACCCACGTCGTTGAGTCTGGCCCTTTCTGCCAACTGAGTCATTAACTTGGCATCAGGTGAACAACTAGAGGAGGACAAAACTGAACCAAAATACTTTGGTGACTACGAGGAACTTTTAAGCATTTATGAAACAGCCTTGTGATTTTCTCAGATTATTATAAATAACGCGTAACAGCAAACGTTGACCGTACCGCGACATTCAATTTAAAACACTGACTTTCAAGATTAAGCACAGACCGAATTATTGATGAACTGAGAAGTAGATTTCACATTAATCTATTATCAAAACAAATTGCAGCTCTAGTCTCTATGGAAGTCATCTTACTCTCCAGTGAAGTTATATAATATACAGCCTCTAAAGAACGTGTCTATAGAAAAAGTGTGAAAATGAAATGTGTTGCTGTCCAGTTCTTTGTAGAGACACACTGAGGCACCATCTGTTGCACTGCTTTGTATCTCTCACAAAAGTGCTGTTGTTCCGGTCATTGTGGTCATCAGATGCTGAGGGTGTTGGTTCGTCCTCTCAGAGCTCTCAGTGTGTCTTACATGACACAGCTATGGTGGGTAAGGAATGTGAACAAGAGGAGCAGGGAGAGGAAGAGATCCAGAGGAATAAAAAGGTCCGAGTGAGGGGGGAGATGCGGTGAGGTGTGCGGGTGAGGACGGGGGAGCGAGGCGAAAAGTAAGAGATGGAGGGAGAGAAATAAAAGAGGATAGGTGGCATGCTTTGATATTCCCCTAGTGCCTGCTGGAACCAAGCATGCATCAGCGCCTCAGCTCTCCTGCCTGTTATTGGGTGATGAAACCCCAGTTGCAGTAAATGAAATTTAATCAGAAAAAATTTCCACACAGGCGAGCTGTGAAATTTCATAATAAGTCCTGGTGTGTGTGCGCACATGTATGAGCGTGTGTTATTTTGTGTGCGAACATTTGCATATGTGTGTGCACGCCCATGAATGCACACGCGGGAGAAATGATACCATCTCGGGCTCAAATCAATAATAATATGCAAAGTAGCTGCGACTCTGCAGCTCCGGGGGTTAAGACATCACCATTGAAACCACTTATAATCCCTCATTTCCTCTGTGTTTATCCATTTTTCATAACCTCATTGGACTGTTTGAGTTTCACTTTATGGCTGTACCATTGACAGGCTTTAATTTCACACCGAGAAAATTGTCACCTGCAGGAAAAGGGCAAATTTTTGGCGTGAATAATTTTGGACACTTTTACACACAAGCCTTACCTGTTGGTGAAATGCTTTCATGCCCTCGTACTTAAATTGGCATTTGTTATGTCAGGAGAAGGAGGTTGATTATAGGATGTAAAAATATCTACTTGGCTGGCACGTAATATACCTAGGGGGGTCGCCCACGCCAAGCAAGGCAAACACTGATTTTCTACTATATTCAGTGACACAACCTGCTGTTTTGTTGCGATTAGTGTCAAATTATTGATATGAAAGGGGCAATATGTAAGAATTGTAGTCGAAACCCTTTGAAAGTAATGTGTAGAAATTGCAGTTTTGATGTTTTGATACTGTGCACTGTGCGGCAGAGATATCTACTCAAATTAGCGTGCTAGCCCCACTCTGTACCAGTTCAAAGCTCCTGTGCTAGTGGTGTGAACACCAACATTCCCCTTACCCTTGGGCTCCCAGTGTAATCTGCTAACTGCATGACTAACTGAGCTAACTAGCTAACAGTGGTAAGTGGTTACTCTGGCGATTAGCTGCCCCTTACTTGTTTTTGAGTATGAAATTGAAAAGATTTGGTTTGATAAGCAAGAAGTATTGCGGGGCCGTGGTAGTTGTCATCCCCATTGCTAAGCAACCATTGCTGGCTAAAAATCTACCTGATGCAACTCAGGCAGAAATGTTCACAGATGGGGTAATACATTACCACAAGTTTTGCTCACGCCATGTGTATTTACATCTGATAAATTCCTTCCTCACTCTCTCATGTACCATTCTGTGCTTCCCCTGAGGTTAGAGCAACAGGTGACTAAATGAAGCACACCGCTGCCTGAAATAAAATTACAGATTTACCTGGGGTTGAACATTGTTGGAAACATTTGGCATGATTAATGTCACAACACAACAAAATATGTAACAAAAGCCCCAGCCATTTTAAGATATTTAAATGCAGAATGTTACATGCTATATTTAAAAGCAGGTATCTGTCTTTAAGTGATCAAAAGGCCCATTAAGAGAACTAAGTAATGACTTTTTTCCAGAAAATATTAACATAATGGTTAAAGATTTAATGTTGAATGTAGTTGGTATATGTGGCTTTTATTGATGTTGGGAACAGTTTCACTGGAACAATTTGTATGGCTGCACTTGCCAGGCAGTTGTGTTATTTCAGAAGTCTTGACTCTCCTTAAACAGGTAAAGCACTGATAAATCTTGGCAGGATTAAAGTCCTTCACCCTGCCTTTCAAGATTAAATTCCCTAATCCTGCCTCGTGTTATCAATGCTCCTTGATCAAGATGAACCGTCTTTAATGAGAGCAAGTTCAAGCTGATTTCTCTGTTTGCCTTATTGGCCAACACCCTGCACTACTTAGTGCAAGACACTGGACATCTACCATGATTTATACTATCTAACTGCAGCAATATTTTTATTAATTGTTCTTCATAATTAAATTCAGCCATGAAATGTAGCTGTAGGAACAAACCCAGAAATACTTGAACTATACTTTATGGGGGCCTATCAACCAAAGTACTTTTTAATCTGCAAAAAGCAAAGATGTAAGCCAGAGGTCACCACGCTGGATGCTCTCCACTCCTCGATTGTTCCGTTCCGTCCGTGAAGCTCACAGACATAATTGGCGACAAGGGACAGTTCTGGCAGAGTAAAACACCCACTGAGAACACTCAGTGATGTGGGCGCTGTGCTGGACAGTCATGGTGAAGAGGGAGGTGAACACGTATGCGAGGCTTTGGATCGATTAGTTAAATTTTCATCTCAACCCACAGCTATGATCAGGAGCTGTGTGTGGTGACTCAAAGAATGAGACGTCATGTTTATCCGATGCTTTTCATGGCCGTGTTTCATGTAAACACAAGAGTACCCTGGGCCCATGTTGAGATCTTTTTTGTCTATTTTTTTTCTATAAAATGTGTAAAATCGATTCAAAGGATGAAAACAGTGGGACTTTCTGTTCTCAGAATATTCATGCTCACTCTGTGCTGGACTGTCATCTTAAATTAAGTCAAAGAAGTTCCCCCGGGTAGATGCACCACTCTCCTCTACTGTTTGTCATTTACACTCTCTACCTTCAAGTGGTGCATCTTTGTCAGGGGAGTCATCATTAAAAGGGGAAGTCTGCTAATTTTCAGGAGAGAGTGGTGCTCAACAACTTCAGTATTCTGTTGTCCACAAGGACACATGCTGTATATCCACTTGGCATTCTTGGGTTTGAAATTAATGGTATAGAAATCCAATGGAGCCCGCACCGCAGAGAGGCACTCAATTATCTTCCTCTCTGAGCGTTGCGAGGTTAGACTGGCCTTGATTTACTGCTGCTCTCTGGGCTTGAAGAGAATATGACCTAACATAATAATGAAAAGCAGAGCATGGTTTTGCATGAATATGTTGTTACTCTCAAAAAGATAAATGCGCAGGGGGGCTGAGTTACTGGAGAGCGCAAGTGCCTCATCATCGTTTTTTTGACAAAGGGGCTGGGATTAGGTTGTAGAGAGTGATTGTACATTCCATGTTAATGATGCTGTTCGCCTCAAGTGCTCGAGTACTGTAAGATTCTGGTGCACGCAGATGTTTCTCTTGCATCCATAAACAATTGCTGGGGGCGTAACAGTGCACATTTGTTTGCATCTTTCCATCCCTCCCCCTCGGGCTCTTGAATGCAGGACAGACGTGCTGTGTTTGGGTTTGTTTTTTTTTGTTTTTTTTTTATTATTCACAGTAGAATAGCGCTAGTTAGAGTTTTACAGAACATGGCGTTTTACAAGCACAACCAGGGAGCAGGCAGAAGCTACGCAAACACAAACACCCATGAGGTCACATGAATATCAAGCCCAGAGTCTCCATTGTGCCAGTTGTGCATATGGACAATTTTCATCCAATTTATATTGTCAGATAAACATCAATCCTGCTTAGATGGATAACTGAGCTCGCACATGGCACATCAGCACTCAGGTCATGTCAGTGTGTCAGCCACGCATCTGTCACGTCGACCATTACAATGAGACACCAGATTGCATCGGTATCTTGCATTTAATAGATAGCTAGAAAGCAGGTTTTGCTAGATAACATCACAGACTCCGCTAATTGACTCGTGCCAGATAATCCAACTCGGAAACTGATGTTGCATCACACTCATTATTGCTCATGAGGAGGTGTTTTAAGATTCAGGGCACCACCTGAAAAATTAGCTCCTCCGCTGCTCCCCCATGCATAGTTCCTGTGGTTGCCATGGCCACACGGCGGGGTTGATTTACTTTGGATTGCAGGCGAGGATTAGGTGCTAACAAGTCGGATTACCATTTGTCCATATTAACTATGTGCCAAAAGTGAAGTAAGTGGCAAGATAACAGACAGGTGGCATTAAAAAGAATTCCATAATCATACTGTCATATTAGAAACATAGAGAGATGCAAAAAAAAAAAAAAAAAATGAGGCGAAATGGGACTAAATACTTTAAATCAGTTTTTCTAGTCCGTGAGCAGTGCGAGTGACTCACGGCTCATGCGGGAGATTCAGGCTCTTTAAAACCTCTTTTGTGTCTGATTGTTGCAAACGCTGTGAAAAACAGCACTACTTCTCATATCTATGACTCGGTCAAATGTGAACACAGATATAATTCTTGGAAACCTCAAGTCCATATATCAAAAATACTTATTGCGAATATTATGATGATATTTTTATACCATTATTCAGATATATTCAGTCATTGTAGAGCACAGTTGGCCAAACCTTTTCACTTGGAGGACCAAAAACAAAAAACAATGGTGGGCCACAGCTCAAATAAATGCCTATTGTATTGTATTGTATTGCATTTCATATGTGTTACACATATGAAACATAGTCATACATGCATAGGTTTGTCTAACCTATGTAACTTCTTAGACAGAGCTAAGGGTGGAAAACATTGTTGTATCATATTGTCTTGTCCTGTATTGTATCGTATCGTATTGCCTCGTCTCGTATCATATTATATCATTCCTGCGCTGTGTCACTTGTACTACTGTGCTCAAATTTATGAAAATAATTAATAATAAGGGATCCAACATATTTAAAGAGCATTATATCCTCACAAAAAGTAAAACAGCATAAACTGTGATTTATACTACTTCTTTTTCTTGGAACCGTATGGATATCAGCATTGTTTTGAATTATTCTTCAGTATCAAAGTAATCTGTTGATAGTCGTCTGTACATCCATAGGCACATCACACACAGGAACCGTTAATCTCTAATTCTGCACACTCAAGTTTCTGCCAACCCCACTCTTGTCAGGCAGCTTTCTCTCACTGATGACATCCATCACACTCAAGACGTTTAATCAGCTGAATAGCTGCTGATAAGGGCCTGACCTAATAGTGGCAGACAAGCTGCAGAACATACATGCTAGGAAAACCCGATGGCGCCTGATGGCACACTGTTTGCTTTTGTGTAGAGGTCCTTAAATCACCTGCTGTAGAACCAAGTCTCCACCAGGGAAGTGGGATCAAATTAACTGAACTTTGTGGTTTAGAACAAAATCTTAGTCCTGAAAGCGATTTCCAGGCTGTCCACTCAGGCAAAAGCAGCGGTAGTCATGCCTCCAGATGAGACGGGAGCCACTGTCACTCCCCTTAGTGCTGTGTCACTGCTCACTTCTCGAAAGCACTTTGAGAGATTCAATTATAATGGGTCACCCGTCTGAGCTACACTGTATAGTCAAGCTCACTTAGATGTTGATGGTGATGAAAGAACAGAACAGGAAGAGCTGGAAGAGAGCCTAGTAGGTGTCTATCACAGCTTTTGTCTCTTGACAGGATCTACTCGGGCCTTTTTGTGTATCTGTGAGTGTGTATGATATTGCAAAAAAACTTGCTGTGATCACCAAAGCCAGGCAGTCTACACCTCATCTCTCCAGGCTGTGTGAGACTCAGGATAAATCACCCCGCTCCCCTTGTTCTGCCCTTTATCCTCCTCCTCCTCCTCCTCTCCTACTCCATTTCCCTTAACGCCACATCCGCCTTTATCTTCCCCACTCCTCTCCCTCTGTCTTTCCTTGATGCGTGCCTTCCTCCCTCCTTCCTTCCTCTTTTGCCACCCATGCACACAGCTGGCCTTCCCCTGATCCCTTTTCCCTTCTCAACTTTTCAACTTCCATGAACCCTGAACAGCCCTGCAGCACTTCCCCACACATATCCCCCCCAATTCCCTGTTTCATCAAGATACTCCTGCCCTGCTGTTACCCACCCGCCAGCAACTACAACATATATGTAAGAAACAGACATGACCTTTCTGTCTTCTTCAAAGAACTGGTATCGTTGTACAGGCATGCAGACATTAGCATGAATAAAATCATAAATGGAGGCAGGAGACATGTTGGGTTGCACTCCTTGTATAATGCATGGTGATATTTGTCATCCATTCCAGCGAGCATTTACCCATTCCAAGTTATAAAAGGGAAATGCAAATGCGGTGGAGTTAAGCCACTTGAGCCGCATAATATCCATTTTCAGCCCAAGTGCAGACAATCAGGCTTTTTTTTTCCCCATGAAATTTAATCTTCAGAATCACTTTTCAAGGATCCCACCGAAATGACAAATGTGGCTGGAAAAAGAAAATACATTGGTCTACAGCGAAATCCAAACGAGAGGGAACATTTTGAATTGATTTGGCTGTATTCAGTTTACATCCAGTACAACAGGTAGCAAACCTACTCACATGTCTGCACTCTGCTATTAAATTTGTATGTATGTGGGTGTGTATGTATGAATAAAGCACTCTTATTTTCCTCTCTCTTTTGCGTGAGAGAAAGAGCGAGAGAGACGCACAATTTCCAGCAGCCTGTAATGCATTACCTGTGAATGAAAAAAAGATTGTTGGTAAATATCAGTGACTCCATAACAACATGTATGTTTTATACTGCATTCATGGCAGACCAGCTCCCACTGGCTCGAACATAACCTCGAACACTGCCTGTAATAGGTAGGCCTATTGAAATATTATTGGTGGAGAGGTTAATAAAGGTCTCAGTAGCTCCATACCAGTTCCATTAAATGGAAATAATACATTCACAGGGCTGGATCAAGGTTGCATGTGTTTGTCTTGGTCGTGCCTGATATGTATATTCGAGATTTTTTTTTTTTCTTCTTTCAGATACAGGGGTAATCTCATTAAAAATAACAGTGGGTTTTTTGTTCAAGGTCAGAGCGTGACATATTGAATCATCATAAAAGGTGAAATGACGGTAGGTTCTGATTATTGTTATCTGCAGTACCCTCGGTATGCCCTCCTTTGTGGCAACAGCCTTTCGATGCGTTTTTGTCCCTTAAATAGGACCATGTATCTCTTTAAAACGTGGGAAATAGAGGCGACCTTGGATTTCTTCTCTCTCTGCTTCTGCAGCCGCACCAACACCACCATTGCCCAGCATCACTGACTACAGCACACGCTCACACACACAAACACACACAAAGCTGTAATTAAGCGGAGTAATCCCGTTTTAGCGACAATGAACTATAGCAGCCATAGATCACATATCCTCATGAAATGAATCACTGTGAAAATTATTGTAACATTACCAGAGGAGCAGTACACTGTAGCTACACAAAGATTATCTACATAGCCTCCAGAATCTATTGCTGCTGTAAACCACGTAGACCCTTACAGAGGCATACTTCATTAATCAGAAAATTAATCTTCCTTGTGGTTAAATTGGGTGATAAAAGGGGCAAGACTGAAGTTATATATATCTTTGTGTGTGTGTGTGCATGTGGTGTATGTTTCTGTGTGTTTCTAAATGTTTGAATGCACAGACTGATGAGGTCTAATACTTATGCAGTCTCGACAGCAGGCAATGGACTCTCTCTGTTCATCAGAGAACCCATTAGTTATCTCTCATCTTCAGGGAAGGTGGAGAAAGAGGGCACAGTTTCTTTGTTCAACTGAGGCCAGCGGAAGATTTAAATTCTCAGGTCGTTTCCACACCATTTTCCTCATTTTAAGCGATGCACAAAGCCTCTACAGCAGCTACATACAGTGACAGGTGTTTTCACGTATGTCTCCCACTGAGGCCTCTTTTCAGGGCTGTATGTGTACAAGCTGCACTTTGGCACTGAGATCTCCTTTACTCCTCTATTAGCTATTTTGCACCTGTCAGGACTGTCAGGACAATTTACACCAGTCCATAGGGTTAGGTGACTTCATGTCATATTTTTCAGTTCCGCTTTCCATGTCTTTGTTAACTATGAAGCAGGTTCTAGGTGCTATGTAATTGCTGTGCAATTAACAAGTGGTCAGTCAAGAGATGCACACAGCCCGTTTTCAGAGACCGGGCCTTTAAATGAGCTGTCAGGACTTCTTGTAAGGTTGCAAAAAAAACACCAGCAGAGACATGGTTGGTGGTGCCTGCCAAGACTTGTAAGAGCTGACCAATCAGAGTGGACTGGGCTGGTTGTTAAGGTAGATGGTGAATAGAGGTCCTGGTGCAATGGGCAGAATGAGAAAATAATGTTTTTTGAACATTAAAGCATGTAAACATAGTCCCATCAGAATTGTTTTGGGAAACTAAAACATCAACGTGAAGTAATAATAAGAAAATAAAACACACATACAGTATATGCAGAGAAGGATCCATATCCCGTTTTTTATAATATCACAGAAATATCTCACTGAGGGTGTATCCTCAAAACAAAGTGAGAAAGAAAGGGTAACTTGGAAGTAAAAGCCCTCCTAAAACCTGAAAGCACTGTTTGCGCAGCACTGGAACAATCTCCAACCTCCCCGACTGTGCCTCTTCAATAAGTATCGAATGCAATTCTACACACCGTCTGTTTTTACTGTGGGATTTGGAATCATATCTAGGTTACACTGGAGCTCACAGAAAACAAGAAAGCCATGCTGGTGTGCTTCATCTCCGTGCTCTTCTCTGTGTGTAACATACTGCTTAATTAGCTTGTATAGAAGCAGCATGAAGACAAGAAGCAAAATACCTCCCAAATTATGATTCATTTCAAAAGCTGTTGATTGACTTTTGATGTCTTGACTCTTGTCTTGCTGGATATTTTTGTACTGTCTTTTGTCTGTCACCTCTATACTTGCATCAGTTTTTTGTTCAATAACAACCTATATTTATGTTTGACAAAATGGCCTCTTGCAGTAGTGCTCGCCATCTGATGTTGTCATACTGCCACAAAAACTCTCAACATCCCTGCTTTCTTTGTTCGCTTTGCTTGTCAACAAATTGGAAAACACTGTAAGACAAAGAGGATACAACCTTATGATAGAGACAGTTTTTAATGCTAGTGGTTTGCGGTCTACAGCACTGATGCGAATGAAAAGCAGGGGGTTCGGCACTAAAATTGCTCCACCATGGCATTTTGATTAGAGGGAGAACAATTTTAATATCTGACTGTGGACCTTGGAAGTTTGACCATTTTCACAGTGTAATTCATCAAAATGCCAACATGTTTCTTTTCTCTTTTTTTTCTATATTGCAGAGCTTTATGGACCTCACTGCCTGTATTTGGTTAATGAGTTTTGCACCTTCGGGCTACATTTGATTATGACTGTTATTGTATAGAACTACATTTTAGCTGAGCAGCTTCTTCCATCCAGCACGAGCTGTTTTTGATATTCAGTCATGCCTGACCAACATCTCAACCGACTTTGGGAGGCAGATAGAGTAAGAGGATTTTCAGATTAATTTAAAGTAGAAATATTCACATCCACCTTTCCTTGTTAATGAAAGCGATTATCTCACAGTTAAATGGGGCTCGTGCAGGAAATGCATTCATCAGGACAATTTTACTGCTAGTTATAGTATTGCAAGTTGTTGGTTTCATGTTTGGACATGTATTCAAAAATGCTCCTTTGTTCAGAAGACCTTTTTATTTTGTGGTGGCATTTTATCATCATATCATGTTCACGATGGACCACTTTCCCCAAAAATGTGTATGCATATGCAGATTTTTTAAATTCAAGTAAACCTGATAAAAATATTCTGGTGGCAGAATGCCAAAACATGTACTTGCATGCTCACAAACGTTTAGGAACATTGGTACAGATTCAGAAATGGACGAAGAATTGAAAACAAAGAACAAAATGTCCGGTGTGAAAGGGGTTTTATTGACACCAATCTCTCCCCAACTGTTAACCAAACGCATGTCCTTAGCCATGTATCCTTGACTTACTATTCTGCACCTCATAGATAACAATATTTTCCTACTTGGAAAATTACCTTAGCTGAGCCCTTTTCGTTATGTGCCACTGTCGTGCTGTGCCTGCCTGAGAAAGACTTGAATAATCATATTGTCCAGTTAACATCCACTTCACCCAACCATTCTGTCATTTTATTTTGTGTATATGTAAAAAACCAAAAAATTGCTTTTACGATCTCACTGACCTTGTGCTTCCTGCCTGTTTGCCCATAATGATTACTGTCTGAATCTATAGAAGCTTCCACAACCACACGAGCCACTTCAGTATCTGAATAGAAAACTCAGCTTTCACATAGGTTTTATTGATCTGTCCAGGCTTCTTGAATAATTTCAGAGTTGGTTGCGTTTAGGACAGATACTGAGCTGCTGCTGCTAAAGCACAGTTTGCTGTCTATGATGCTCCCCTCCATTATCCACCACCCTGCAGGTACAAACCATTTCTCTCGCCGGCTGTGCACTGCCACAGAGGCAGGTTAGATCTGTGATTGTTTCCAGCCAGGCTTCCATGATGGATGACTAGCATGGCTGCTTAATATGATGCCTACACACCGTAGATACCTCCAGGAACAGTGTGTGGATAAGCTGTAGTTAATGCTTGGGCTGGTTTCCATCTTCCATTAAGCTCAGTGATGGGTGGTGTACTGAGCAGGTTCAATTTAATGTTGGGCATAAAATTGACTGATATTGCAAGAGACATAAAACCTGTCGTATACAGTCACACAACATGTCTAGATCGGCAATGTGTCAGATAATGGCTGCTCAGGCACAATCAGCGGAACTGGCTGCAGCAGCCTCGCTTGATGTCTCATATTCCTTGTGGGTTCTGGTATACTCTGCCAGCAAACATTCTAGTTGGGGTGCACTTCACTGGCTCCTCAGATCAACTCAGAATTGATTAATTGAGCTAATTAGGACACCATCTGAGGCCTTTTACGTGGACGAGTGAGTCGTTTTTGCTAACAATCTAAGGACTAAATTTTCACCTTTCCATCTCCCCCAGCACATTATAAATGGTACCTTTGAAACACGGGTTCTCGCGCAGTATAGGCATTAAGATGCCAGTGTCTTGTAATACAAATCGGGCATTCTGCCACTGACTCATGTCATTACAGTTGCAGCTACAGAGTAATTAGTTGTGGGTCCAAGTGCCGAGATGAACAGCCTGTAGTTAATTACATAAGATACTTGACCCACATCGACATCACGGTTTAAACCTATTGAATTAATTAACGGACAACAACATCTCCATTCAAAACATTCTCAGATCTCATTTAAGCAAGCTGACTGCAGCAATGACCGTCATCCGTCTTTACGTTCATGCAAGAGTTAGCAAATGGATTTCATGCGTCTCTGTTCATCGTTTCATAATGAGTTGGCCCTGTGCTCTATTTCAACCACAGTAGACCAATATTGAACTAAAGGAAACGCCGCTGACGATCATGTAGCTAGCTAGATTATGGTAGTTATTTTATTTAATCGTCCCGGTGAAGTGTTTTTGAGAAACTGCTTCTCCAGTGCAGCAACAACATCACCGCTTTCAGAACCAACTGACCCACAGAGGATGCCATATCCACCGCCCTCCACTCAGGCTTCACACACCACTGGAGAATAAGAACAGCTACATTAGAATGCTGTTTGTCGGTTTCAGCCCAGCATTCAATATAACCTGCCCCATGAAGCTGATTGGAATACCTAATTCTCTGGGCTGGAGTACTGCCCTCTACAACTGGATATTGGACCTTCTCACAAACAGACCCCTGACAGTACAGATTGTTTGGGTCATTTTATAACACCTGAGATTTTTTTTTTCAATTGCTATTATGATAATTATAGTTGGAGAGAGACAAGAAGTGTAGGGGAGAGACCGAGAAGAGATGACACTCAGCAAAGGGCCTCGGGCTGGAATCGGACTTGGGTCACTGTGGCAAGAAGTCAGCCTTGATACACGATGCAAGCTCTTCCAGGTGAGGTCCCAAGGCACCGACATAAGAATATTTTCTTATACCACCCAAGGACAAAGGAAGGCACATGCTGAATATGTACCAAAAATGCACTGCGGTTTAGTCAGCCAATGGCAGAGTCTGAGCAGGGTGGACTGTCAGCTGCCTGACAATAATGGGTGTAATTTTGATGCGTATGTCACGGGAAAGTGCTGTGGTAAAGGCAGTGTGTCCTTCCTAGCAAAGAAAAGAAAACAACCCAAGCGCCTATAGATACGACTATAATTCTGGCATTAGAAGGAGTTCAGGATTGTACCTCATTAGCAGTAGAGCACATAGAGCCTTGAGGCCTCTCGTGGCGGGGGGGCAGGGGGGGGGGGACAGACAGAGAGACGGACAGAATGGAGGGAAGAGATTAACTGCTTAGTGTTAATGGGGATAAAAGCACAGAAATACAGGTGCTGATTTACCAGAGTTCACATGAAATGGAAACAGAATGCAGTCGTAACGGTGTTCAGTCCACAAAGCGGCGCACATAGGAAGCAGGGAAGCAAGTTTGTATGTATAAACAGAATTTTATACATTTCCTTGGGGTATATTGTATAGACTGCACTGTGGGTTTATAAGGCATTAGTTTGAACAAAAGTAATTTATTTTCAAAAGCTGTCATCATGTTTAGTAGACCTTATAAGAGCTGAGACGAAGCATTTAAAGCATCTTGAGAGGAAAAAGCCTGCAATGACGGAGATGGCGGTTGTATAATACATATCTTGCTCCTTCCCCCCCAAAAGTCAAACTGGCAAACCTATCAGCCAGTCACGTTGTTGCAGTGCATAGTTGAGATTCGCAGGAGTTTCAACAGATGTGGTGTCTCTGCAGATTTGTAAGAATAAAAGAGGAGGACATCACGCTAATGCACAGGATTACCAAGAAAGTTGAGTTTATTAGGCATTTATTATACATTAGGCATTAAACTTAAAAGAAAAAGACACTGGTGTTGTGCAGTCATGCGCAGTAAAATCTTTGGAATTTTCTAAACATGTGTTAACACTTTATAAGAATTGTTTTATAAAAATATATATTTTTTAAATTTATGATTTGCCTTAAAATATGTGATTCTATAAAAGCATTTTTTTAGGTGAAGGGATGGCTTTGCTTCCTTTATTTAGATCAAGAATAACTTCCAGGGGCTTTGCCGAGTGGCAAGACATGCTTAAAAGGCCTTAGATTGTAAGCTGCAAATCATATCTAAGTGTATGCGAACCCGATTCACACCCTGAAGTAGACAAGTTGGATACAGAACGGTATTATTTTTATCAGCTGTAACGACACGGTTAAGGTGCAATTTATAATGGCTCGTTTAAATTTCATTACATTGAAATATTGGTGAGGAGCCTGAGTACATTTCCACTTTAATAGATAAGATGCCATCTTAAAAACAAAGGAGCCTATTAAAAGCTACATTTCGTTACCTTTCATTATACTCCCTCATGGTTGCAGAGACACTTCATTTTTCTGCTGGGAGAGGTGAATTCTATTAAAAGAGCTTCATTTTTAAATCTTTGTTTCCCCTGGGGCTGATAATTAGCGCCACTTGCCCCTCCCTCATTACCACCACAGGATGTGTCCTTGGGCAAGGCATTTAACGTCCAGCTGTGAGTTTGGAGCAGAGCTTTGTTAACAAAAGGAATGATCCGTCCTGAGCAATAGATATGTTTGTTTTTCTTTATCAAAGCTCCAAAGACATACCTGCAGTGTTCAGCTAAGTTTGTTTTTGTATGCTGCCTGCAGGTACACGATGTAACTCCCTTGAAAAGCCAAAGGCTAAGGTTTCTACTGGAACACGACTTTTTGAAGGGTAGCTGAGACTTTGCCACATCTTGAAGGCTGCTGGTTTACTTTCCACAGAGGACGATGTTTTCATCAGCAACCTCATGTGTGATTTAAATCTCCTTGAGCAATCCAGGACCACCTGCCTGGAAAGAAAGTCCTGTACAACACCATCAACTAAGTGCTTGGAAATGTAAACACAGTCATCGCCGATATTAAAAAGGATTGCAAGAAGAAAACGGAATAAACAGCTCATTATTTCACTCACATTGCCTCTCCACATGTTCATTCTTCAGCAGCAACGGATTCATAAATTATAGGTTTCAGAGTGAAAAAGAGTTTTGTTCCTGTACGCCCCATTAGTTTCCGTGTGCTGAAACTAAGCACACACATTAAACACCTGCAACAAACACACCTTGAAGTTTGACCCTTACAGCTGTTTAACCAGAGTAACAAGCTGTTGCGATTTGGAGAGACATTGATTTTGAAATCAAGTTTGTTTCCCCTCCAGTGCGCTTTGCCAACTGGGAGCCATGGCTGCCGGAGTCTGCCAAGGAGCCGATTCTCAGGCTGCACCGCCGGTCTGCTTCTGACTTGTGTTTCTGCCTCACTTTCTGCTGCCCTTGCTGTTACGGTGTTTTACAGTATGATTGAGAGTGTGTATCCCCGTGGAGTATTCTGTGGGTCGAAGCCATTTAGTATAGAATGTGTAGGGCATCATACACACAACACACACACACACAGGTTAGGGTCAGACACACACCCAGTTTGACCTGTTCGCATAGACACGTACACGCTCAAATATACGGGAAAGACAGAAGTTGTGGTGTCAGTGGGAGACACTTGAGGAGACCAGATGAGCGTTTGTTCCACATCCATTCATCTTTGATTCAGTCCTGCCCTCTCATTCTCTTTTCCTTTCATTTCTCTTCTTGCACTTCATGAAGCAACACTGATTTGTAGCCCCCCCCCCGCCTGCCTGCCTAGTGGTTTCACGGGGCTCTATGAATTCATTGCGCTGTCCCAATCAGGCACAATTGCAGGCGTGTCCACAGGATTTCATCTCAGCTATCTGTATATTGCGTTCTCCTGGTTTGTTGATGCATCTGCTTTACAGCGGTGATCCAACGCAAATGCCTTAATTACCGAGTACTCTGTGAGAAATGAATAATTGCACAACTGAATATAACAGCAGTGTGTACGGCGTGCTAACCTCTAGCATGCTGTCCATACCGAGACAGGACTGGCTGAGGCTCGCTGGTTAGCATTCTTAGTACAGTAACTATCTCTATCAATACAGTACATCTTGGACAGAATGTCGAAACTGTTATTCCCTCACAGTCTGTTAAACATGGGTGATTTCTGAGCAACACAACATTCTTACGTATAGCATGGATGGATTAACTTGGCCGATTGCACTTGAACGCATCAATTTGTGCAGAGGTCTTCATGATGCTAACCTTTCACTCAGGAATTCAGGGAATTTGGCCAGCCATCTTCTCTGCAAATGAAAGCCAACAACGGTCCTCAAATCCGGTCCACAGAGTGTGTCATTGAGAGGGAAGGCTATTCACAGACAGGTGTGTTATGTTTGTAAGAGAAGTAGAGAACGTGTGGGGTAGAGAGAAGCTCTACAATCATTTAAGATTTTGTCCATTGTAGATATAAATAAAATAGAAATCCGCTATATAAAGATGTGTTTTTTATATTAGGTGTGTGTCACCTCGGCACATGCGATGTTCGCTGTGCCCGACGTCAGTGTCTCAAGTGTTTTGTTTTCTGTGTGTGTTTTACAGAACCTTAGCAACCTAACTCCATTTAGATACACTCCAGCGTTTCACAAGCGTTGTATAAACATGCCTTCGAGTGTTAGCAAGGAGCATTTAGTGTTGACTGCTAGAGTTTTGACCAACATGCTCAGTGTTTAAGAATAAACATAACTCTTTCGGAGGTGTTTTGACGAAGGATATAGATAATCCCTGAGAAGCTTTTCTGACTCGATCCACCTCACGCCTCATTAAGGAAAAATCACATTTACAAAAGGCTTGACAGCTACAGTATGCACACGAACAGAAAGACTTAATATGCTGTATTTCATGGGGAAAAGAGGACAAAAAGGGTGAACAGTATAGCTTTAAGATAATGAATTATAGATGTTGTTAAAAAGTGATGAATGGTGACATGAAATCTAAATGAAGCTGGTGATAGATTTGATGGAGATAGAGGTGTTATTTGTCAAGGTGATAACACAATCCATTACAGGCTGTGATGCGGGGAACTTTGGACAGCACATCCTCTCAAGTCAGGTCAGTTAATAATTCATGAACATGGAAATATTCTGATTTCCACTGTGTAATCTAAATAAAGCATTCAATATTTTCTTGTTCACCCATTCACATAGCATGCCTGGCCATGTAAGGCTGAAGCCCGAACATCCGTACCATAAGTGTTCAACAGAATTTTCTGAATTGAGCTGGTAGAAGTGTAGCGGGATGAGCAGGGTTACATCTGTGCGTTTCCCTCCATTGAGATAGTGATCGATTAGCAATTTGTTACCTGCCCAAAGTCACTCCCAACCGCCTGTGGTCTGACTAGCAATAAGCGAGCGAAGGGGGAAATGGGAGGGTGCTCTTAATAGCCCTCCCCTGACGTCCTTGCCATCTCTCGTCTCGTCTCGTTTGTCTCCTCTCGCCTCCTCCTCTCTTGCGAGGCAGAGCTGGAACCGTGCGATCATATGGCGCACATGCAGTAATGACGGCGTGACATATGCTCATTACTGCATGATCAGTGCGATAACGTTGGGTTTGAAGACAATATTGGCAGTGCGGAGGCTGCAGTAATTCGCCTGAAGAGAGTGGCGCTGACAGTGTTTAAGGACCCCGAGGGCCGTGCTCCCTTTGACACTTTATTTATGTGAGGAGATAATTGAAGCTGGGACTTTTTCAACTCGCAATTAACAAAAATATCTGAGATCTTCATTTAATTAGAGCTTTAAATGACTGGCCTCTGGGGGTCATTCCACTTTTACTCTCGTGTCATTGTCATGTGGGGCCATTTATTGCAGAACGCCCTCCTCCCCTCCCCCGAACCCAAACTTTCCACACCTGCTATCAAAATGTTGTTAAATATTGATGCCTCGGGCTCACCTGAGATTCATCCTCGACCAGGACTTTTCTGACCCACTATCTTTTGAGCACGGTTGCGCCCCGTTTTGCTCCGTTTTCCAGTTCATCAATTTTTCATTGGGACTTCACTCCTCATCTTCACACTATCACTGTCTTCATGCTGCTTTAAGTCTTCCCATTTGCGGGGCAGTTGTTATGGATACACATTTCTTTTTCCTCGCCTTCTTGAGCTGCGCACCTGAATGTAATGGTGCCTTTCCGTCAATATCTTGTTATGGGCATTGTAGTGCAACAGTCTTAATGTGCAAATGAGAGCATAATACAATACGACACTGTCAATGGGAGTATAGTACAAGATCCCCCCCCCCACAGTTTGGAGCATGCAAATCAGGTGGATTTGATGCTGTAATGAGTAAACATTAGTACGTTTAGACTTAGTTTCCACGCTCTCCCCCAGATCCATGCTGAGTAAGACCCCACTTTGTTCATTATCCTCATAAGTTGCCGTGAAACATGAATATTTTCGGATTAGTCAATCGATGGATGCTCGCTGCAGCTTTATCCTCTTTCTGTCTCTCGGCAAGTTGCTGATGTGAATGCGGGACCCTCCCGAAGCTGCAGGCTGGCAGGCAGGGCTGATTCAGCTCCCGTGACAAAGATAGCAACTGCAGTGACAGGCAGAACAATAGATGCCTGCGCCTCAGATGAAGACACCCGTGACACTTGTACACCCGTCGCTATACAGCGTGTACATGCAAAGTAAAGAAAGCGGAAGGGCAACACCAACACTAGTCATATTTCCACGTGCCTGCTTGCATCTCTTTTTTCTAGACGTCCGATTGCTCCCGTCTTTATAAATACTCCACTCAGGATTTATTTCAGTTACTCTCACCCTGTAGCTTGAAATGTTGGAAAAAAGTTTAGGAGAAATAATCTGCATCACATGACATACATTAGGTCATAGAATTAGACAGAAATTGTGTGAAAGATTGAAATACATCAAGTGAATGCTTTAGGGAAATGTGCATCTTAAAACCCCACGAAGCATATTTGTAGTCTTAGATACACAAACATTTTCAACGAAATGCAGCGTAACGGACCACTGCAGAGTCTGCAAACACTCCGGGCTCCCCACCAGTCAGCACACTGACGAAGCCTCTCAGATTAGTTTTACAGTAAACCAGGTTTTCTCAGACGTGCTCCTCCTTGATGTCCCGATTCGACTTCATGAGCTGCTGCTGCTGCTGCTGCTGCTGCACCAGACCGGTTTCCATCAGCTTTGTATTGCCCCTGACAAGGAGACCGCTGAGATTCAGTGTTAATAAAATGTGTGTTTACTGCTGGGAGATGTTGCTGAGCGTCACACAGGCTTTTGCAGTTCACTCCAGGTCATTTCAGGGGAAAAAAAAAAACAAAAAAACAGAACGACGGCGCTATTTTCTGTATATTAATACATGTTACATCCTCCTTTGTTGAGTCCATTGTTTCTCCTCATGTCTAGACTTTTTAAACAGTCGGACGTTCTATTTGAACTCGCTGCCGGGGAGTGAAACATACCACATGCATATTCATTTTCCGCAGCTTGTGACAGTCTCTCAAACCTCCTTGAACATTGGTCACACATCACTTATTTCCATCTACAAGTTGCTTTTGTGCCAGTTCTGAGACTCCCAAAGCAACAGTACATGAATATATGCAAATGTGTGAGTCTCATTATGCATCTGACTTGCCTTTGGTTCAAACTGTCAGTTTTAATGGGCCATTTGCAAATGAATTACACAACGTTTGATGCGTGATTGACAGTTTTGATATTTGGATTGTGTAAACTGTTGCTCTGACGGGCGAGTCAAGCTGCTGTCAGACCATCCTGGTCTGTCAATCGCAGATCTTCACCTTCGCGCTCCGTTGACATGTATGACAACGTGTGAGCTTGAGTGTCGGACCGGGCCGAGACCTCTCATTTGAGTGTGCGACAGGAGTTCGGTTTTGATGCGTGGGTTGATTTTGGGCTAAATAAGAGGATAAATATTGGACTGGTGTCACGGGATGTGGATCGGATTGTTGCCAGACCGTTCTAGATGATTAATATCTAAGGTCAGCCTTGATGCCAGTCAGTACGCCATTATCCCCCCCATCAGTATGTGTAAGGTGAGGGTCAGAGTATTTATAGCCTCGTGCACCTCTCTGAAGCCAGAGCTGCCCTCCTTTCATATTCCTGTACTCCTGTGCTGATCTGGATGCCCCACCTGTGATAAAACACCGCCACTGTATTCGTAGTGTATCACAACCCGCTGCCAAAACCATGCGGCCGGTAATAAGGCGCCCGTAGGGTTTTAATCTTGAGGAGTGTGTGTTTGTTTCTGCAGGCGCGTCATTTAACACAGCAGTTAGGATCCCATAAAGCTCTCCTCAAATGATTTTCATCAGAAAGAGCGATACGCCGTGCGCACACTCATATTCTCACACCATATGGGGAGCGGTGGGTTTAGATTTGAGAAAGAGATTGAGGAAAAATGGTTATATTGCCTCAGAGTGTCTGTTTTCCTCAGCACGCTGTATAAATACAAAGGCCTATTTGTCAACTATGACAATGATACTTAACAGCATTCGGTGCTGCAAGACTGTCGGTGTCACCCCGTGGCTTTTATAAAAATGGGATTTTACCAAAAATGGATTGGGTAACTTTCTGTGTGTGTGTGTGTGTGTGTGTGTGTGTGTGTGTGTGTGTGTGTGTGTGTGTGTGTGTGTGTGTGTGTGTGCGTGCGCCTCTGCCAATGGCTGTGTTTTTTATTGAACAAGCGTGGACCAGCCGGTGGAGAGAGCATGGTAATAATTTGTCACGAGGAAGAATTGCCATGCCATTCTTGAAAACGGTGTAAATGTGTTGTTTTCTTCCAAACCAAACACCTCCTTTATTTATGTCTTTTCGGTACACTCCGTTCTCCCAGCTGAAAGAAATCATGTAAATTCAACCGATTCCTGTGATTCCCACATAATTATCACCATCTCCAACCCATTTATCCCAGCCTTTTGCATATTGTTCCAGTTGTTTGTTTTGGGGAACACAGCTGAAACAATAACAGCAGAGATGTATTGTGCGTCTTGCTGCAGCTGATTACATGTTTTGAGTATTGTGAGTTCTTTAAAGCTGTATTAATTGGGTTTTGGCTACAGCAGGGCAAGAAAAAGTACACAACAACAACATAATCTGCGGCTAATGTGTTAGCAGACAAGTTTTTTCATGTTTTTAAACGCCATCTTCGTGACTCAAATTCAAGCTCTGAATCCGCCGTACTCTCTCAAAGGGAAATAAAACCTTTAAAGGGAGCCACCTGCTCTCCTTTTGAATGAAGAAATAACAGTGCACAGTCTTTATTAGACTGTATTCTATATCTGAAACCTCACCGCTTTTAAAACCTTGTTCTGAGTCGCTCTGATTACACCGCGGTCCCCTTTTCTCTGATTTCATCTCAACCATCTCAGCGTGTGCCTGGCTTTCCTGTGAGCAAAGAAACAAAAGGAGTGTTACAATACCCGGCATTTTATTTCATGATCCTCAGCCTATTCAGTATTCAGGGGAAGCTTATGCAGAAAACGCAATGGGTATAACTCTATGGAGCGTGATTGCCTGTCTGTCTACTCATTCATGCCAACTCACAGTAAAAGTAATCTGTGCTATTGTTCTCATCATTCCTCCACAATCCAGTCCTCTGCAATGGGACTTTAAAGTTGTGACGCTCAGTAAGAGTGATCGCAGTGTTATATTGCCGTGAGGTTTCTGTCCGATGTGTCAGTGTCATGTGGACCCAAAAAAACATACAAATCTATAAATACTGCAGGCCGTGGCCGGTACAAATCTGGCATTTAAAATGCATTTTCAAAGATTTGGTGCCATGTAGGAGATGTGTGAAGAACCAAGCCTGCCTCTGAGGGTACACTGGTCAAACAAAATGGTCAAGTAAATCAGTGGCAGCTATGTCTGGGCGTCAGCGGTGAGCAGGTGTTTGAGAAGGAGGTTAAAAATTCAGTGTATTTGCCTGCTTTTGTTGTTGTATTCTTTTAAATGCAGTTTTAATGTTTCCTTAAAGTTCATATTGATACTTTTTTTTAGACAGCATTAAAGTATCTCTTTCCCTTAAAATACTATTATAATTGTGAGTTCATCTTCTTTTTTTCAATTAGCTGGGTCCAAAGTGAGTGTTTTGTTTGTCTTTGTAGGAATACTGACAGTTGGCATCTGTGTTTCATTTGCAATCAACAGTCTTGGTAGTCACCCATTTGTGGATAGAAAAAGCATAATGACTAAATTGTATGGTATGCACTGAGCATACTGCACTGTCCTAATGATTATGTGTTATGAGTGTTAGCAACGTTAGCTGATGTTTCCTAGCTAATGTTTGCTAGTGCACAAACTGGCAACCACTTGAGGAGCCAGTCGGGGTGTTGTTGTGCGGTGGCGATGGTATGCCATATTTTCTTGACTGAAAGTGATCAATAACACCTTTAATGTCTCATCTTTAATGTATTTCAATGCCCCCTGTAAAGCATTTAGATTGGCCTTTAATCTGATGATGCTGTGTAAACAAACTTGGCTTGTCCTGCCTAAAGAGCGAGAGACAAGAGGAGATCTAGAGCCTCGGGTTGAGTTTGTGTCCAAATATCTGAACACTCAAAAAAGTTCTATAAAAAAACAGAGTTTGAGGAAGAACGTATTAAAAAATCAAACCCTCTCCTTAAATTGGCACTCTGTTTGTTTACAACCCAAATATTTGATGAATTTAAGCTCAATACCATCACAGATTAGAAATGTATACATGTAATATTTTCGTCTGAGGATACCAAGGCTATATACTTAACACCTCTCACTCTTTGCACCACTTGTTTGCAAGTGTTGTTCCCGTCTTGGAATCACAGATTCTACTGGTTTCTCTCCTAAGCATTACATTTTAAATGGGTTTATCATATCAGTCTGCTTCGGCACTTCTAAGATCAGACACTAAACTCAAACTGATGTCGTAGATTCAGAGGATTGGAAAACAAAATATTCCTCAGGTTTCCTTTTACCGGGGTTGACCAGGTAAAAGGAAAACTGAGTAAAATGGTTTCCCTCTAACATCAGCAAGTGGATCTCACTCACCAGCCATGAGTGCAAACACTGCATCGACTGCCAGTCTCAAATTTGTCATGGTTTTTGTCACTACTCAGTGGTGCTTTAGTCTTAGGCTGCTGCAACATATCTGAGCTGCCATTGACATCGATTTGCCATAGTTACATTCAAGGGTAAATGAATCAGCTCTGTATGTGTGTGCGTGTGTGCGTGTGTGTGTGTGTGTGTGTGTGTGTGTGTGTGTGTGTGTGTGTGTGTGTGTATGTACGTGTGTGTAACTGCACCAGAACTTGTACTCTAGGTGATCAGTTGTTAGAAAGCATTTTACATTGTTTAAACCATGCCGCTCTAGAGTCAGACTAATTGAACAATAAAGCGCAGTAATCCCCCCGTGTGCATAACGATATAAGCTGCAAGGAATTTTCAGTACTCAATTAATTTCGGAGCAGGCCCCTCATTTGATGCTGTTTTTCTGTTTTTCTCCTCTTCTTAGAACCTCGGGGGGAGACTTTTGACAGCTGTTATTTGCATAGTTTTTCCGAGGAAAGGTCTGTGAAATCATCCTGATGTGTTGACAGTCCGTTCCCGTGGGCTCTCCTGAGCAATAACTCAGTGAGGTAGTCTTAGAAACTCACAGGATCTGTCTTATTGCCCATCACACGCAGCGAGCTGCCGACGTTACCTAAATACCAACAAAATAAGCATTAGGCAGATGAGATTAAAGCAAACTTGCTCTAAATTCCTATCACATTGCAGGTTGCAGGTCGGGGATTTGATTTCCTCCTGCCAGTGTAGGCCATTAATGCTGAAATAATTTCCAAAGCCAGAAGAAACCGTCAAATATTTATACGTGATAATATTCAGTTACTTAAAAGTCATCTGTTTTTTTTTTTATTACCTCTAGTTTAAGAAGCCCTTTAAAAACAGCCTCAGCAGCTTTCATGTAATTGTCGTTTGAAATTCACAGTGAAACTGTGAAATGTCACAACAGAATATACAAAGAGAAACTCAGAATTAGGTGTTTAAATCAGCTGGATTGGAGCGAAAGAACTCGGCTATACAAAGTCTAGTTTTATCACAAGCTGGTGGTATAGGCGACATTATGGCTGTAATAAAGAGAGAAAATCAAGTAGAGAATGTGAACTGCAAACAAAACTAGTTCACCACGAGTAAAACTCAAAGAAGAAGAAGAAAAAAAGAAAAACAAACTGATGCTTTCTCTATCTAGGAGAGTAAAATCAAGAGAGGCCAGGTTTTTTTTCAGTTGAACAACCTGAAATGTTACAACCAACAAACAAACAAGCTAACAAACCAACATGCCCACTCACCAATAAAGTCTCTGTCTGAGAAGTGCATCAAACTCCAACAGTCTCCTATAGCCAGTTCAGTAACATACTTAGTCCAAAACAAAATATTCCATGAATAAATGGTGACAATATCATCTTTATCTGTAAAAGGGTTCATCTAATTTCACCATTTAAGTGACATCTCATTAGTCAATGAGATCTGAAATCCAGTAATGTATAGTTTATTGAAGTTTTTAAAGCCCTACAATTTTGCAAGTTCATACATTTTGGTCTTTGAATAGGCTGATTTTCCACAACTCTGCTTCTGCAAAGCCCCTTAAAGTGTTCGCTATGTCAGAACTATTTAGAAAAGGTGTTTCCATCACCCATTAAACCCATTAACCTGAGAAGCAGGCACAGACTGTGAATCTTTTAAGGGTGTAAGGCATGAACACACACCCACAGAGTAGTATGGCGTGAATCATAGACTTGTGCTGCTGTCATTAAATAGTTTCACACCTTTCTGGTAGTTACTAAGATAAAGTCGAGTGCACTTCCTCACCTAATCTAGAGCTACAGAATTGGTAGCTGTAACCAAAAGGATGGGTCTTGATGATGTTGTGTTAACAAAATATACCATCCAAAGGAACTACTGTTATGTTCAGCCACAGTACATGGCAGACACTATCTGGAGCTATCCATCACATGCTCCTGTAGCTGTAGATCAATTCTCTGGTAAAGCACTGGGTCCATGTATTACATGGATTCTGCCTTAAATAGACTTGACTGACAGCGAACACATTTTCCCCTGACAGGCAAGTGATTCAAGACACGGGGAGAGATGCATGGTCATGCTGGTTATACTGCAGTAACTCACTTCAGAACAAAGACTCATCTCATGTAGAAAGAGACAGCTAGTGACCAAGAACTGTTCTAAAAGTTTATTGCACATATTTCAGTGCACACTAAAACATGTGACGACATAAAAAAAAAACAGAGTTACGCACAAAAACTCCTCCACATCCCAAACAAGGCTGACCTCCCCTGTTCTGTCCACCAACAAGCTCATAACAGTCCTTACAAGACCTCCACTGGTTTTCAGAATTGATTTTTGTCCTTTTGTAAAGTCCAGGTGGGCAGCTTAGACACTCCATGTAAGCACTTCCCCAAATCCTCAACCCACCTTTTACCTCAAGGGACATCTGTGCCAAAACAGGTGCAAACACAAAGCAGTGGACTTCCTCCTGATGAAAATGACATTGTGGCTGCAGTTGCACCTCTTCTGGCATAGTGCCTGTACCAGAATAGAAGCTCCAGTTTATTCAGTCTGGCTGCTCTAATCTAACCGTATGCCGTCTTCACAGGTGTACCGTCTGACATTTGGATGCTTTGTCCTCGGAGCGTCTAACGGATCAAAGTGGCTCACTATATTTGGAAGAATGTGTCTAAAGAGACTTGTTGTTTGTCCTGTCCAAAGTAAAGTCCTTTTTACAGTTCCAGTTTTCTGTCACTCCGTTTACACCGTCCTATAGTCGCTGACCTCTCTCGACTTCTTCAAAAAACTGTCAGCTCCTTTCAGCATTAACCCTGACAAAAATAAAGAAGAGCGTCTCACCAGAACCACCCACTCCTTCACCACCATGATGGCAGCTGTGATAACAAAGCTGAACCTTGATGGAAATAGAACCAGACTTGTATTTATTAAGCAATAAAGAATCCTTTCAAAGACTGGTGATGACTTCCTGTAGGACTAAAAATACTATGAATCGTGCTGCGAAATCAATGTGTCTGCTGTGCATTTAACACGTAACTTTGTGCAGTAAAAATGAAAGAAAGTACAGAAAGGTGTTACATCTATGACATTGTAATGTAATTGCACATTGTGAATGATTCCCTCAAGATAGTCAGCAAAGTCAAATGTCGGCTGAAATGTGTGATACTGCTCATTTGTGTAGTAGTGCTGTACAACGGTAAGAGCAAGCGAGAAGAAACGTTGAAGGCGAGGGATTGGAAGAGTTCATTTGCTGAAGCTAACTTGAGCCCAGTATGCTTTGACATTGAAAGCACTACTGTGACTATACACATGTAGAAGCACTTTGATGAAGGATGAGCTGAAAACTCAGGCTAGCTAGGGCAGACAGGCTAATGTTAGCTCGCTCACGAAAGTTAACTTCACAGCTACCTGTAACGTCCTCAGTGCTGACTGGGATGTGCAGCCCAGCGACAAAACAAAGCATGGAAGTGAGTCCAGTTATACAAAACTAGTGCTCTTCACTCAGAGACGGGACATTTTGTGTTGTCATTTTTATTTTCTGATTAACCGGTTAGTTACTGGTAAATTGGTGTCAGCTCATCAAAGCAAAACTGACATCCCTGCATCCAGTATACAAGGAGCAGCATTACCCTTCGTTTGAATTTTTACTGTCTTTTACCTCTTCTGTGGTATGTATCTGGCTCTTTGGCTGTTACAGTCAATGCACTGCAATGTTCACCAACTAGTGGCTTCCTGCAGAGGTCTGCTGTTTGGTGCTTAGCAGGTAGTGTACACAGTGAAAAACTGTGGTGTTTTTTTTTTTTTATCAAAGCCTTTTCTCCCTCAAAACAGCCGCCTGCTGGGGCCTAAAAGAGCAGTGAGAGCGAGCTACGACCGTGAATCAGGGGCCAGACAACTAAATGATGAGCTGAAACTCACGATAAGGCGTCATGAAGCCGAGTGAAGCTGCAAATTCAGATTCTGCAGATTCATCACGTTGATAAGTGGCCCGTTTACATTTTCACATTATCATTTGATGAATTGTCATCATAAAAATAATGATACAGCCGCTTCAGACCAATTGAATCCTGTCTAGCGATGATCTTTACATTGTTTTATTAGAATGATTTTTGTCTGTAAAACTGTCTGTTAGCAAAGGTAATAACTTAAATAAGACATTGGCACTGCTAACAGTCTGCTTTTAATGGGGGGATGCATATAAAACAGTGTAGCATCTCATGCTATGCTGGTAGCTATTACATAAATATTTTTTTTTTTTCATGTTATGTGACTTGATTTAGTTTATAAAGTTACAGTTTATTAAAGGAGCTTTGCGGTGTCACCAAAGCAGCACTATTGAAATCTTTGCCCATGTTTTCAATTAAGAATGAGATGAAATGTTGTGTGTTCTGTTGTGTGGGGCCTGCTTTTATAGATGGAGCAATTATCCAGAACATGGACAAATTCCTTCCAACTTCCTCCCAAATACGTTCCAATGCAAATCTTTGTGTTGGAAGGAGCTTGTTCTTCTAAATTAAATGTCTGTTATATTTCCATGACCGGAATACGTGAGTGTGTTTGTCTTATTTCTGTCAACCCTCTGGGAAGTCCTAATAGCACTTCAGACCTTATAAATCCCAGAGGAGAGAGAGTAATTTCTAAGGTTTAGAGTGATGATAAAATGCTTTTACTCCTAAGCCTAAAAGTAGGACCAAATACATGTATCCATCACGGGCTGAGTTGCAGGTCAATTAGGATGGATTTGCCCTTCTGAAATCTCCCTCACTTAAAATATTCCCATGACTAAGAACATAATGTACCCCCCTCTGAATGCCCCAGTGTGCATCTCATTATCCTCACCGCTGTGGGTCTCCTGAAGGAGAACTGCAGCCACCTTCATCCTGATTTATCATCTCTGCCACTTCAGCCCTCAGCTCTCCTTAAACTCAGCATAGTGTTACTGAAAATAGAGAGTAATGAATTGAAACAAAGCAGGACATTTTAAAGGAGGTCTATTACTGTATGCTTCCCCACACCCTTTAGTATTTTACATAGGTTGTTGTGCATGTAAAAGATCTTCAAACTTAAAAAAAAGTCAAAGTCAAAGTTGCACCAAGTGGAGCTTCTCTCCCCCACAGAAAACACTGCACCTCAAATGTCACATCTGTAGACCCGCCTTTAATACTGTAACTTTGTGACATCACTACATCAGAGTCATGTGTTTGCATGATTTATGCAGGTGCAATTGTTCTGCAGCTCTAAGCGGTGCTGGCTCAGGTGTGTGTGAGCTGACCAATCAAAGGAGACTGGGTATATGTAAGGGGAGGCCTTATGGAGACAGGAGCTAAAACAGAGCGTTTCAGAAGGAGGGGGAATACAGAGCTGCATCACTGGACAGAATGAGAAAACGGGTGTGTTTTTTTGAGCAATAAAGAAAGTAAACCCATTCTAGCAGTTACCCAGAATAAAATAACAAATCTGATAATGAACATCATATGTCACCTTTAAAGCTTGGTTGCCTTTTTTGAAAGAAGTGACATGTCTTTAATGCCAGCCTGTTGCCTTTGGCAAGCAAATCTGGACACCTATCAAGCATTTACGCAATCTGTTTCCCCTCTGTTGGCCAAGCACTTTTACAACAACAACAAAAAAAGAAGAATCAGTGGAGCAGGTGATCTAAAACTCAAGCTAAACAATGACCTCTCAATATCACTGAACAACCTGCAAAAGATCCTCGGATAAACTGAGGCAGCCTCTGGAGGAACAGAGGGCGCAGAGGATGCCACGCTTCAGAGTACGAACGCAGCAAACAACAGCTTTATTCACACATGACGGACACATATGACAGGTTGTCACAGCTAGCCTGCGTCCTGGCAGTAAGGAAGAAATTACAGCTTAGTGGCTTGTGAGATGTGTATGAAAGGATTTTCTCCATCGATGTACACAGAAGGAGAAAGGAGGTCTTAAGGTTGGACAAGCAGCCTGTGAATGAAAGTGTTCCGCCAGGATACATCTGGGTAAAGGAACTACAAGAGCAATTTCCATTAATGACCTCCGCTGCAGATAAGTGACCAACAGATGATGGAACAAGGCTCTCGACACTTAAGCTCAGTGCAAGGATTTCAAAATAAATGTTATTAACATCGCAACTTAAGAAGGTAACCCACATTACAAAAAAGAAAAAAAGCAGCAACGATGGAGGAAAAGTTGTTAAAACCCCTGTGGGTCTCAGATTCACTGAGCAGCAGTTTCACACTCTCACTAGCAGTTTCCCAGCATGCAACAAGAGCGAGTGAGAGAGTGAGTGTGTGTTATCTGCAGGTTCAGCGGTTTGCCGCACAGCTTCATCCTGTTTGCGTGCGTCTCGATGTCGGTTGATGTTTAACAGTGTGGTCTCTGTGCTTCTGTTTTTCAGGTGGCTGTGACAGGGGCACCCCCGGGGCAGGACCCATGAGGAGTCATAGAAGATGCTCACAGCCTGGGCGCTTCTGCTCTTCTTAGCCATGTGGGTGAGAAGCACCTCTGGTGGCCCGCTCTCCTTCAGAATAGGTAATTTTTTTCAACACAATTCTACAGTTTTGTAATAGTGAAAAAAAAAAGAAAAAAAAAACTTCCCTTCCCACACACGTTGACCTGGAAGTTTCCTTTTTGGAGACTTGGATCAGAGACAGCTCATCCTTGCAAGGTATTCATAGACTTCCTACATAAAAGGATTTTATTTCTGAGACTTGAAAAATCTCTGAATACATAAATGATTCAAAGTTTTTAATTACCAGGCTTTAAAATCAAACTGCTGTTTAAATGTTGGCTTAAATTGATTGCAGAGTCTGACTTTGCCGTCTCTAATGAGAAAATAAGGTGAAGAAATTCAATTGAAAGTGTTCAAAAATAGATATTTTTCCCCCACTGACACAGCTATCACGGTTATCAGTAGAAATTATACATTTTGATTAGAAGACTGCTTGACTTCCCTTGTAATTTAATAATGTAGCTATGTAAGAATTTTGGTAAAAACATTCAAAAATAGAAATTATCAACTGGATTTGAATAGTCATTCTATAATTAGGGGTACATTTCATGTCAACCAAAAAGTCAAATATTATATTTTTTGATAAATAAACTAGTTCCCATAATATACACCCTTAATGTGCTAAAATCATTAATTGCCAAGTTTAAGTTGAACTGTTTTACGGCCAAATGTTGTGTCATATACAACATATATGAAATACAACACATTTAATGACACACTTTTTTGAAAGTGTTTACGTCTATTCAGCAGGGGTTCACCAGGGGTTTTGAGGTTATCTGTTGAACTTATTTAAAAATGTGAATCTTGAGCTTCATGATGGACATTCTGCGAGATGCTATGATGAAGGATGAGGATTTTTCAACATAAATCAACATTACACTGAATTTAGAGTTATTCATCATCCTTATGTAAGACTATCCAGAGATATTCCCCATCTTTACGTTACAGTTTTTAAAAGATTTATGACACAAAAACCACATGTAACTCCCTCCAAAAAGGAAATGACATCAAGTGATTTTGGACAAGTGACTTAAGAGCCAACCATTGCTGAAATTAGTGTGTGACTCTGTTTGCTGCAGGTGAATGGATTATGTAAGTATAACCATGATCTTAATCCAACCCCACTGCTCACCAAAACCTAATCCCTTTTAAACCCCAACACTGTATCTCCCATAAAGGCAGCTTCACCTGAAAAATCTACAGACTGCCTTTCATGCCAGTGGGAATGTAACCTGAAAAACTGAGGCATTATAGCATGTAATACGATTGTAATTCAAGCATCGTCACTGTGCTGACTGTTTTGAATACAGTAAAGTTAAGTATAATTTCTTGATAATTCAGTGGCGTTGTTCCACCTGCAGCTTCAATAGTTCGAGACAGAAGCAGGACGTGAAGCAGACTCTACAATATTCTGCCTCTGGCAATAGTGGCAGATCGATGGACCAAGGTTGACACTGACTAGACTTGGAATCTGGCACCGGGGCATGGTTCAAAAGTCTAATAACCTGCCAGAGCCTTTTGGTAACCGATGGGAGTTGTTCCATCTTGTTATTATTCTCCCACAGTCAGCAGGCCTCTGACACCCTGTCGCAAGCCCCCTGTCCGCCAAGAGTTTGACTGACTGTCTCTTTATTTATGTATAGGCCCGCTTAGTCCTGTGTGAGCGTGAGTCTCTGTGTGTATACTGTATACAAGAACAGATGTGAAGTATGGGTAATGATAAAGATTGAGCACGAGATGGATTCCACAGCTCAAATACGGCGCTCCCAACATGGTCTCTCAGCAGCTGGCGTTAAATTTAAAACACGGTTGTCAACTTTCAGTAGCCGCTCCGAGTGAGATTTGTTGTCAGGGGCGAAGGGTGGAAGTTAATAACACCAATTCAGAGTTGAAATCCCCGTGTGGTTATTGCAAGGCTTTTTAAAACACGAAGTGAAAATGATGGCGTTAAAACGTGAGCAGAAGCGCAGTTTAAGAAACAGAAAAAAGATTGTCTTGGTGAAAAACTCCTTCAGGTGTCAGGGATTCTGCTCTCAGCATGATAAAACTACGGCGCATATTTTCCAGGCAAAATGAGTTTCAGTTCTTGACGAAAGCATTGTTAGTTTTAGTACAAAGACATCTCAGACCGGCTGGCGCATAAATGCGCATTGGAACTTTAATACTTTCTTTCTTTTTCCTGATCCTTTTACTGCTACTTTGCTGTCGTTTGAGAGAAATAACTCCTGTTGTCTTCCCAGTGTTTCTGAAGCTTGAATAAAATGGACTCGGTTCAACTGTCACCTTTGAACAACATCTCTTATTTTTGGAACAAGACATTCTTTGGTATCACTCAGTCATTTTTTTTCCTTCTTTTCCCCTGTCTGGAAGCTCTGCCACGGCTCGGCTAAGGTTTTGCAGAATTCGTGTGCAGGTTTGGCATATGATGCCCCAGACATACAACAATGCAGCTTCAAAGTTTACTATATCAACAACAGCGAGAACAAATCATTCCTCGTTGGAAGATACTGTCGGACAAATGATGAGCATTCCTCTGCTTTTTTCTCTGCATGCATTCTCCTCCACCCTCAACCTGTTTGCAGAAGTCTGAACAACATCATCTCTGCAGCGATGTCAGTTTATCTCAGTCAGGTTGGATTGGTGATGGGAATAATTAGGCAGTTGGTCCATTTTTTACCCTTTTCTTCTAATGTCATCTGTGCACAGTTCTGGTCTCGTGGCCTGTTTACTGTCGTTTTGTTTCGCACTGGCTGTGTGTGTGTGTGTGTGTGTGTGTGTGTGTGTGTGTGTGTGTGTGTGTGTGTGTGTGTGTGTGTGTGTGTGTGTGTGGAGATATGCAGACACACACACACCGAGGCACACAAACAAACACATACACCCCAAACACCACCACAAACTCCCTGCCATTTGCACTCCAGGAGATGGTATTTAACATGGCTGTCCCTCGAGTCCTGCCTGGCTGGCATAATGTCACTGTCTGGCCTTCTGTGAATGTATCGGAGCCAAAAACAACCTCCCGCCCCTGCCACATTCCCCCCGCCAGGACCAGCCAGCAGCCAGCAGCCAGCAGCAAGCTAAGTGTAGGTGAACTGAGGAACTTATCTCAGTCTCGGCTGTGTAGTTGGCAAATGCGGCGGGGGGGAACGATGGACTTTCTTTTGCAAATTAGTCGGCTCTGGCAGGCTTTCTAACAGTGGTGGACTCAGGGTGTTTGAGAGGCAGGGGCGGGAAAACAATAAAAAAGGCACCAGTGTACAGAAAGTCACAATGTATTTATAGTGAAACGGTTAGAAAATCCTAGATGGCTCTTGTTTTCTCCAATGGAGGGGCACCATAGAGGGCACTGTATCTCATTTTCTCCCCAGAGTTCACCAGTGTCCTTCAAATTGGGAAGATAATCACAAATCAATTGTGACTTTGGGCATTTTTTCCTCCACTGTGTTGCAGCATTGAAACAATGCATATCTTGCCGTGTTGTTAGAAGATGTTGTGATTAAAAGTAATGAAAGATTAATTACAGCGATATTGACCTGAGAAGGTTTAAATAATTGAATTTGCTTCGGTGCTGCGTCTAATAACAAAACACCACACAGACAAGTGAGGCTTTAACAAACCATGAACAGGGTCCTTTAATAGACTGTATATTAAAAAAAATCAATTCACGAAACATTATAGTGACGGAACACTGTTTGAGAGGAGCTCTTCAAATGGGGGTTGCATCAGTGAAATGTTTAAACAGGAAGAGATGCTGCATAATGTTACATGAAAAATGAAAAAAAAACAAAACCCTGTTCTACCATATGGCGCAGCTTGATTTTTCCGGGTGGTATTCCCCCATTAGCTGCATGTAATGGCGTCTGCCGTTTAATTTCATCCAGCCAATAAGCCGCTGCTTGTGCTAACACGCACGCATAATCACTGCAGTCAGCTGATGTCTGTTTGTTTTTTTGTTCGAGTGAAAAAAGAAAAATCCAGCAAAATCATCAGGAGAAGCGCATGATCGTTCATTAGAGCTCTATTCATCAACGCCGCAGAGCCCTCACTCCACACACACGCACACACACACGCAAACACAAATGCTGCCTCCATCCAGTTCAATATCAGAAATAAAAGCCAATTATCTTCTATTTGTAAGTCAAAGGCAGTTGGAGGTTTCGCAGGAGATGGATTGCTTTGACCGTCTCACGGCCCCTACTGGAATTAGCTTGACAAAGGCAAAGGGATGAGCAAAGTGCTGTAAAGTGATCGCTGAGGTTTTTTAAAAGAAAGTGTTGAATCTCGCTGTTGTCACATTTCGGCCCCTCCTCAACATAATCGAGGGGTTTCCAAATAAGTCTCAGCACACTGTATTTAATCAGCGTGCGCAGTTGTGGCAGACAGGTGGCAGATTCGTCTTCATTGTTTTATTGTGAAATCCAGATGGGCACTCGAGTTGGATTCTCTTATCTCTCGATGCCTCCCAGAATGGTTCCTAGCGTTGGGCCTCACCACAGGGAAAGGGCCCTCCCCCCCAGTGCGACTAACACTAAATTTAGCTGCTGGCACCCGACTGTTTGTCGACTCACTCAAGTGCCGTGAAATTCCCTCGGCAGATATCCTTTACTCACCTTAAGTGTGCTGTCTGCGCGCGAGGAGGGCCGGCTTCAGATTTGATTTTCGGAGCGTGTGTCTCGTCCGTCTTTAACCGGAGAGTGGGGATTGATATTGATTGTTATAGAGAAATCTGTTGTGAGCTCCAGCACCGGCAGTTTTTTCATCGTTCATAATGAATTTAGGGAGCCAAAATCCTCCATCGTCTTGTTCTGTATCGCATTAGAATATTATGAATATGCAGAAAAAGCACAACTCCGGGGCATGGATGGGTCTGATACATATTAGAGATAGATCTTTTAAAAGCTTGTTTACGTGCCGATAAATCTGTTTTAACTCTGTGCATGTTGTTCTACTCTTAAATCCAACAATATGTAGTTTGTTTCATTGATTATCATTCGATCTAATTTCAAGTAATTGAATAGTTTGTCAATAACTGTTTACTTGGAATGAGCTCTGCAGAGGGCAGCAGGGGAATGTATTAAGAAACAGATATTTTGCTGCCAATGACATTTCATGAATAATCACTTTTCTTATTATTAGTCCCTCAGGGAGAACTCCAGAGCCAGGCTGTCGATATCTGTTGCTCTTATTTTTCCCATGTATTCATAATTTCTTTCAGCCTCTCACTCCAGTCAGGGTCACAGTGGCAACGGCAAGGGCAGAGGAACCCATGCATAATTTTTCTCAGGCAACTTCCTCCAGCTGCTCTCCGTCTGATCCCCGAGTCCTCGCAGGCCAGTTGGGAGACGTAATCCCTCCGGCATGTCCTGCGTCTGCCCTGCGGTCTACCCTGGTCCTACAGCTCTCGAGGGAGAGGCCCAGGGGTGCCCTCAGCAGACGCCTGAAAGTCATCTGCATGCTTCAGTCAGTGCGGAGAAGCAACAGTTGTAGACTGTGGCAATTCCTAATTGCAAAATCTTTCCCACAGTCACTCCACGAACTTCTTACCACAGATACTGTGGAGTAGATCCAGCTTTATAGCAGATGGTCCCATCTCTCACCTGTATGCCCCATCAGGACTACTTCAGAAATGTCTGATTTTATTTTGTAGGTTCTCCCCTCACATGTCATGTTACTTTACACTTCCTGTCTTTTTACAGTCCTTTTTCTGTGTTTCGTTAATTAATTAATGATCAATGCAAGGGCATGTGACCCTTGACCAAAACCGGCTTCACCCCCAGCAACCACGCAAAAACTTACTGACTGCACCTGATTGGACAAATGCTATTTGTGGGCTGTCTGCTGTGGACTTAAGCAGTCCAACATGGTGGCTTGTTCCTCAGAGTGAGTTACTGTGAAAGAAGGCGTCCGTGCTGTTGCTGTCGTTATTTTAACCAGACAGTGCCTAGTTTTTATCATATTTTGTGAGTTTGCAGCAGCATTGAGCCGCACCGGACACCACTTATTTGCTTAACGTAGATCAATTTTCACTGCCAGAATGCATTACACGACTGCTTGCAGAGACAATGGTTCCGTCAGTGTTTTCCCTGACTCTCACTACGTTTCCATGTCCGTTCCCTGCTCCTGCTCTCCCCTCATGTTTTACCTGCGTTGCTGCCTGCGTTCCTTGCATCCTGCTGGTTATTACTTTGTCGCGTTTTGCGAGTTGATTTAGCTCAAAGCTCATTTTTATCAGCAGTGCCTCTGCAGGTCACAACTACAGGAAAACACACATCCAATGCCAGCAGGCACACAGATAGCAAAAGGCCAAGAGTCAAAATACAGAAGCTGCTGTGATGGCTTCTGTACCAGCTCGGACCAGAGATATAAAGTATAATATCTCTGTAAAACACCTTTAAACATTTTATTGAGGTTGTCAGATGTACAGTTGGCAGCACAGTAATGTTTCATTGTCACTGTTTGATCAACATGAACTGACACATGTTTTATATTATTTATGAGCAGAAGGGAGCAGACGTCCTGAGGCTCAAGATTTCTGATCTACATTGTTTTCTCTCCTGCGTTGCTGACTTTAGACCTGATGGAAAAACAAAGATTTTGCCAGGAAGATCTCGTGTTCCTTAATTATTTTCCATCTTTGAAAACATCTGAATTTTCAATTTTTTTTCCAGGAGAAGTTTTATTTTTCATTTGTGAAACCGAGTGATTTTATTTATGTATTTTCTGTTCCAGAGGAAAAAAACTAAACAAATCAACTATAACAAAGGGATTATTTTCCAACTCAGTTTCACATAAAAACAGCTTTTTCACTTGATTCCACATATAAAAATGATTTGAAGAAAACAAAACTTTTACTCGTTTTCGTACATGATTTTTTCTTTTCATCCTGATTTCACAGATGGAAGATTATCCTTGCAAGGTGACCAGATCATAAGTCATAATTTAGATCAGAATTAGAAAATCGATCACCAGAGGAAAATATTCCCACCCACACCTCAGGGCTTCCATAAAAAGGTGTAGTGTAGTCAAGTGTCATGACTTACTGATGACTAAAATGTTACATTAAGTTCAACATTAGAACATGACATACTGTATGTTTCTTGGTCATAGTTCATTGTTTGGAATGAGTACATGGCTCAGCTAATGTTCGCCATATCCAAAAAACATAGAGTAGAATGAATTATTTAGCAGTTAAGTCAACAAATAGCTGCTCCTAAATACTTAATGAGGTACAAGCGTGACACATAAGTCATGTCAGCAGCCGCCAATCAAGTAATTTATGTAAATAATCTCCAGTTGAGTCTGATGTCTTATTAAGAGGACTCATTATGATGTTCTAACTAAAAATAAAACTTTAGGCTCGTATTGTAACTAAATCCTGGGTGTGCACGCTGTGATGAACCTGCTGCTGTCCTCACGGCTGCACACACACCGCAAGAGATCCAGCCTGAGGCTTGCTGAACACAAGATTTTTCATATTTCTTATCATTACTCTAAAACCACTTGCAGAGCATCACCGAGTACTGAGGGAGCAGCAACCAGACAAGGTCCACAGGAAAAAGTCAGGCAAAATCTTTGTTTGGCTTTTTGCTCTCTTTTCCACACTCGGCGGCAGAACACGGCGGAGGATTCTCAGTGGGCTAAATTCAATTGGCTCTGCTCTCTCAGCAGCAGCAGCTGAGCCTGCACCATCCTTACCCAGCCTCCCAAGACTGGGACTGTTAGTCAGCGTGGGATGCAGTTTGTCGTGAAATAGATGTAAGGAAAGCAAAACGTTCAGAGTATGATGTACCCATTCTCACCGGAGACATGCATTGTTGAGTAAACACAATGCCACTGCACAAACTAGCTCTCCGTCTCTAAGTCGTAGCCACAGGGGAAGTCCTGATAAATATGCGTTTTTGTGGGCTACCTGGAAACACGAATACCTGTCGCTGCACATCACACACACACACACGTAACAAATCGGGCCCTGTGGTTATGTGAATTGTGATTTTGTGTTATTTCACCCAGGCTTGACACTAACAATCACATTCAGTGGCAGTTCTTTTTTTGTTAAAGGATTTATTCTAACAGTATGTTTGTGCACAACAACTGCAGCATGGTTACAGTATAGAACAGCTTAAGTATTTCTGCCACTCAAGGTCTCTCAAGCAAAACATAAAATATTTTATAATGTTGTGAGGTAGTGTTGGATCATGGGAGTTAACAGTCAATGCTTATTGAAATCTATCCGCTTTGACTCAGGCAGAAGTGTTCACAGATGAGGTGTTGTTCTCAGGTTTGGTACTACCAGATTTTTGCCCCTAAAGTCATAGCAACAGGCTATCAAATGAAATGCACGGTTACCTTGAATGATAAACAGATAATAAATAACAGATTTCTATGGGTTTGAACATTGTTGGAATTGTTTGGCATAACAAAACTGCACAATGGGTTTGGGCCAACAGCCAGTCGGCTGACAGTCATAGACTTTCTTTTCACTTTCACTGAGCCCTGCACCATCGTAACATTGTGATTTAAAAGCCCAACCCTGTTATTCTTTGTGATAGCAGTTTCTTTTTTGTGTCATTTACATTATATGTATCTGGAATATATAGTTTTGTTTGTGTCTGATGCTACTTTTCCCGGTCTTACTTATTTTATGATAGTTTGTGTTGTGATCGCACCTCATTCAGACTCTTTATCTCGGCGGGTTCTCGCAGATGGATTTCATCATCTCTGATTGTTGGCTATCCATCAATCTTGTGTCACGTGTGATCTGTATTATCACGCTGATGGAGGCTTTGTGCTGAAACGCATTCGTTCTTTGCCCACAGTAAAAGATAAAAGATATGTTTGCTGGCAATGCCAGAGTTGTGTTCATTATAAAAGGCCAACCCAACAGGGAGCGCAAAAAAGTAGCGTGTGAAAAGACATTTATGCTAAGGTCATGTCTCCATTTATTCAACATATTTTCTTATTGTGCAGTTTGGCGAATCCAGGGTGCTCAGTCACATTGGTGGCAGTGGTGTTTCTTTTAAAATGGGTCTGGCTGTTTTCAGAAATTTGGATGCAGAAACTTTAAGTACGTCGCTACGTTTAGATGATTTAGTGGTTACGGTTTGAAAAAGCATTTGTCGTTACAGACTCATGCTACTCGTCCGTACGCTACACCTTATTGTTTTTAAAAACACTGCATGGATACTTAATGTAGGAATTGAACATATGTCATGTATCTGTTCAAACTGTCTCTCATTTATGTATGTGCTCACACACACACACACACACACACACACACACACACACACACACACACACACACACACACGCGCGCGCGCAGTACCATGTATGTGTCCAGTCACTAAGGGCAGAGTGGGGACTAGTGAAATTGAAGCCCACAGGTGGAATCTAATAGCGTAATTAACCCTGCTGAGCTAATGGCCACAAGTCAGCTGCTCCACGCTGTCAATTCCTTCAGTTCAGCCCCCATACACACTCACAGTGACTTATTAAGGCTGGCTGCCAGAGCCACCAAGACTGAGTCATTGTGCCCTTGCCTCCAGTCAGGTTCATTTTGCCCTCATACACTCTTGACTTCAGTTGGCATCCGTGAACTCATTTAATTCACTGTTACTGGAGGAGCAGGGAAGATGGCATGTAGGAAACGGAGGAGGGTAAATAGCTCTGAGGGAAGTATCCTGCGTCGCCTTGAAACATCCTTTCAGTTGTAGCCTCGGCTCCTCTGAAGTGAAACTTCCGCACGTTTTGTCTTTAAAGCAGAGACCAGCGTTCCCCTCTGACGAGCTGTGCGAGCAGACTTCATGATTAATCTCCCTGCCTTTTAATTACTCAGCCGTGTGACGGCGAGTCGTTAGGTTAATGACACTCGGACATGTGTACTCACAGACCTGAAGCTACAGGGCACATCTAAACTGAACCCCATTTTCAGGTGACCACCTGTTACAAGAGCCCAACTCGCTCAGATGCCATCGAGCGTAATGAGGACACATCAGAAAGAAAAGGCAGCTTAATTATGGAACAGTGTGTGTATGTGTGTGTGTGTGTGTGTGTGTGTGTGTGTGTGTGTGTGTGTGTGCCGGGGGGTGACATGATCATTGTTAACGGGACATGTTTCCACAAAAGACGGGCACCTGATTTTTTTTTTTTTTTTTTTTTTTTTTTTTTAGAGGAAATGATGTATTTGGGACAGAATGGAGCTTACTTGCATGCAGGGAAAAAAAGATTTCACCTCGCTGAAGGGGGGCAACTTTATGATTAATCTCCAAGGTTTTAATTACCAGATCAGGTGCTGGGACCGATCGTTAAGGTAATGGCACAAATGGCAGATAGGAGCGACGTCATGCAGTTATGCACACGACTCCGCTCCTGAGCCTACCACATAAATTATTCAGTAAATCAGATTAAGTCGCATTGCACAAGCATGTAGAGTGTGTTTTTGCCTGTGTGATTTGTTTCAATCACAAAGCCCAAAAACACACATGAAACACACCCTGCCTGTGTTTCTCACTGCGTTGGATAAAGACAAATTCAAATGAGTGTTTGCTTATTTGCCCGTGCACATGTGCTTATACTCCACACACAATATAAACTCACAGAAAAAAACGCTCTCCCTTTTCCTCAGCCACACACAAACATGAAAACATCGGTACTTAAATTATTAACAAACTAATTACAAGCTTCAGGGTTGTGCATGTTTGTGTAATGAAGCCCGCCATTTGCTGAGATGGAAGGCGCACACACACACACACACACACACACACACACACACACACACACACACACACACACACACACACACACACACACACACACACACACACATGAAAATTAGTTTGAGAGCATCATCAGTATTTCTGGGCGCTTTGTATTACCATTATGATGGTGTAGACTGAAGGTCATAACCATGACATTCAACAGCAATGTAAATGCAATGAGTAAGTACCTGAGATGAAACATTATTTATGTTATGGATTATCCATGACACATTGTGTAATATTTGGCTGTAGTTGAATTCCTTCCCATCGCACATTTAAATTGCATCTCTGAATGTTCAGTGACAAAAATTGCCAGCTATTTAAAAAAAAATTATCGGACACTTGCGTCTGCTTGGTTCCAGTTTCTCAAGTGTAAGAATATGTGTTATTTTATGATAGTACATGAAGGGTCTCTCAGTTTCAGATTGCACAGGGGCGGCTGTGGCTCAGGGGTAGAGCCAGCATCTTGTTATTGGAAGGTCGCGGGTTGGAGTCCCCTGGTCTGCATGTCGAAGTGTGCTTGGGCAAGAGACTGAACCCCAAACTGCTCCTGATGTGCTCGCCAGCACCTTGCCTGGCAGCCACAGCTATCAGTGTATGAATGGATGAGTTACTATAAGTTGCAAAAGCTTCACTTTTTTTTAAACATATTATAGACTAAATTATTAGTCAATTCATGTGAAAATAACCAGCAGATCAATTACTAATGAAAACCAGAGTGGCATTCACTAGAGGGCATACTTCCGCAAAAGCCCAAATGTCCCGTTTACCTGCATCAAATTGCACCCACTCATAGATACCAGCCACCTAAATAAGCCTGACGTTTTTCATGGAATCCATGCATTACTCCCTGAGAAGTTATAAGGAACTTTTAAGTGTTAATGAAACAGTCTTGTGATGATTATAAATGACCTGTAACCACAAACGAGACTATCACCGAAAAGACTGCTGATTTTGAGCTTGGGTCCAATCACGTACATGATACATGACCTCATCGCGATCCATCCTGGGTCTCTCTGTCACAACGGCACGCGTTCACAAGTATCTTTATAACAGCAGCTGCTGGTGACCCTAACTTACATAATGTAACGTCAAACAAAACTTGTAGTGAATCCAAATCTGACATGAGAACTTTGTTGCCAGTCTGCACTGTACATTTTAAGAGTTTACTTTAAAAAAATCAAGGCAATAGATTTCCTAGTAAAGTAAATATAAGTTGAACAAGCCAAACATTTTCAACAACTTAAAATCATTAGTCTTCCTTCTTGGTAATTTTGAGATACTCCATAGAAAGCTTTTAAGTCACTTTGTCAGATTTCACAGAGCATGAAGCTGACAGTGTGCCAGCATCTGTAACACTTTGGATAAGGGTAAACGCTTTCCTCTTACGATCTTCCAGTAATGTCTGCTGCTTTTCACATGACATCAAGTTGGCAGTCACTAAAACCTGCTTTAACCTATGCCTCGCTGTTATGAGCAGAGATCAGAGATTCCCCAAGGTCCTGATGTGAACAGAGATTTCTCAAAGATCTAGGTAACAGGTCACCAGGAGCGACTGGGTGCACCTGTGATGTTCTCCCTCAGCTGGCTGCAGTCGCTCAGCTGGGAGACTATATAAGAGGGTTGCAGTGCCCCTCTTCAGTGGGTTGTGTGTCTTCAGGGAGTCAACACCATCAGGTGGCTTGCTGCGTGTTTCTGTTTGAGCTAAAATCTGAGTTGAGTGTATGTGAGTGTGTGAGATTGTTTTCATTTGGCCAGTTTCCATACATTTTGTTCAGTGACTCCCACTTCACCTTTGGTTTTTGGGTCCAGTGCTTTTGTTCGTCCATCATTTTGAAAGAATCAGTGGGCGGCTGTGTGTTTTATTCCCACCGCCACTCTTTAGGACACCGAGGGACCAGTTTGCTTTGACCCTTTTGTGATTTGTGCAGTGCTTTGTAAGTTGGCTAACCTGCAACACCCTGTCCTTTTTGTTTTCTGGGAGAAAACGTAACAAACTCGCTAACGTTTTAAGGCGGGCTTGAAAATCTGGGAATTTATTTCTTTATATGGCAAAAACTGACTTGTGTTGTTGTTTGTTGTTTAAAGGCATAATGTGTCGGGAATCCGATTTGAAAGAATTTCTTCCACCTCAACACTGATTAAATTCAACTTATTGTTTCTTACCCCAATCAGCCATCATCCTATCTTTAGGATGAAGGAGACCATTTACTCCCTGTCATCATCTGTCATCATTTGAGAAGAAGAACTGAAACGACATTTTCTCCCAACCCGTGATGGAAATCCTTGATCATGGATTTCTTTCACACCACTTGGATAACTCTAATTACTGCTCAGTGCGAGATCCTCATGAGGCATACATGAACAGGAAGCCGCCTACATCGGTGAGCTGCACTTATTTTTTTGCTGCACACAGCAGGGTGTGTAATCTACAGTAACTACCACTTGATTCTTTGCCCTGTTTCTCCTACAAGCAGAAGCAGGGGAGCCTCTCTGCTGTTTATTTTTATTCATCCCACATTTGCACTTTGAAAACACTGCATCTTCCAGACAAGGACATTAATTTTCTCTTAGCGGCGGCTGTTTTTTTTTGTGTTTTTTTTCGCACGGCGGATGTTGACTCTCCTCATCCATTACAGCCAGTGCATTGTGGAGAGAGCACTGCTTTTAAATGGAATTAGCGGAGATGATTTGATTAGTCATGATTGATGCCAGCAAAACACTCTGTATTGTAATTTATTCCCTCTCTCCTAAAAACGCTTTACACCTGCGGCACGTGCACACACACCGCTGCTGTGCTAACGCCTCTAGTCTCAAAATGGACAAATACGTGATCCCAACAGAGCAAGCCCCCTGAACTTGTTCCAGCTCGAAAAGGAAAAAAAAAAAGAAAAAAAAGAAATATAGCTATAAATGCTGAAAGTGCTCTGCTGTCCCTCCCATGGAGAGCTATTATCTCCTGGCAGTCAGCAGGGGGAAAAAACATCTTTTGTTTGCCGGGTTTTGATTAGGGCAGAACAACACAACACGAATGCAGGTACATACAGTAATGCATCTGATACTGGCTCATGCATATACAATACCGATGCATCTCTCTGTTTGGTTTTTTTAAAAAACTGCACTGCCAGTAAACTTCCTGATGTCTTCTCGTTCAGCTGCTCGTTACTGTGATGCGGTGATGACGCATTTACGCTCGCATGGCTGCAGCAGAGGAGGCTGTTACGAGATGTTCTGTAACTCTTGACGGAAGCATTGCAGAGCTTCTCCGCAAGGATGAGCAAGCAAGCAAGCACAGCTCTGTGTATTCATTTGAATTACCTTGGTTTCAAAGACCTGCTTCATAGGTCTTTGAAAGTTTGTGAATTTGAAACAGGGCGGGGAAACAGGGCTATGAACATTTTTGATTAGTCAATTAAGTAGCAGTTCTCTGCCATCACCGTAACACAGCACAATCGAGACGTGTTCGCACTTTCAGGCCTGTCGAAGCCTGTTCTGGTTCTCTCTCTCTCTCTCTCTGTCTGGTTCTGTCTGTGAGCCCTGCTGGTTCTCATTATAAACAATCTCGGTGCTGTAACAGTAATTAACCTTGATTTGTGTCTCAAAGTATGCTGTGCTGGGTCCTTCAATTTGAGGGAATTGAGCCTGGAAAGACCTTGAAAAGAATGTGTGTGTGTGTGTGTGTGTGGGGGGGGGGGGTGTTCAAATGTTCAAACTTGCAGGAGCTGGCTTTTTTTTTTTTTATTGTGGGCATACAAAGATGCCGGGGTCTACAAGAGAAGCACATAAGAGGAAAAATGACCCACCAAGCTTCCACCGTAGGGACGCATCAGGCCGCTTGCAGACGGCTGTTTTCGCGGCTGTTTATCAGCTGAGGATGGCCTGCAAAGTTCTGATAGTTCTCTTGCTTATACTGCTGGTAAAGTGGTGTCCAGGGATGATTGTGCCAATCACTTTATATCACTCATATATAAATGCAGGCATGTAACACAAACACTCACAGCCACACAGACGCACACACAGCCGAGCCCATATCTGTCTCTTTGTCCTTCTTCCAGCACTGTTAGGAAGGGGTAAAGAAGATCACAAACGGCTGCCATTACAGGGAACTGTCCCTGTCCAATTCATTTCAGATAAGACGCTTCACTCACACGCACGGCACATGTACGCATCGTCCTTGTAGTGCGAGGGAGAAGCCAAGTCTTTCTTACAGGCTGAGATCCATGTTATAGCTCAAATTGATGGCAGCTATGCTGAAGCTAATGGCTGTGGGCTTGGATCATATTTTGTATGGGATTTACTCTGTGGATTCAGAAAAACAGCAGTAATGCCTGAGATTAGACCACTGATGAGATATAGCCTGGTGCTGTGGCCAGGCAGTTTCATTGACCCATAATAGCAATTGTTTTTCCTCTCGTTTTTTTGTCTCACTTTGGTCTCTGAGGGCTGTGAGATGGTGCAGCAGGAAATTTGTATTTTTTCTTTCTCTGTGAAGTGTAAATCCTTTTTTTTTTAAACTGTATTTTTTTCTTCAGATTTACCATTTCCTCTTCAGCTGTGGAGCTTGTCACTGTTGACCTGCAGAGAGTAAAGACAGTCAAGTGTCTCCTCCAGTACACCAGGACTTTTAACCTGACAGCAAGCAGCTCGACAAAGGTTCACTCTATTTCCCTGAGCTCAAGCCCCTTCTATACTCTGCACCGTGACCAAGTAGAAGAATTTGCCAGTGCAACAACAGGGACATAATCCCTCTCTGGGTCTTGTGAAGGTGACGCTTTAATCCCTGGGACACCTGGGTGTCTTGGGTAGTGTAAAAACATTTTGGACCAAAGTCCCATACTTGCTGGCAATGCAGCTTACATACCCTACTTAGAAAAGTGTTAATGATTGACATCGTTAATCAACACTATCAGTTCCACATCAGATGGAGAGTTGAGACAACAGACAGAACAAACCTAAAGTTGAGGCTCAAATACCCATTTTCGACCGAGGCAGTACAGGTGCTGGTTTGGCGCCAGTGCCTTCTCTGTAATCAGTTTTTTGACAGACAAAAAAAATGGTTCCAAAGGGGCACCAGTGTAGACCATTTTGGCAGATCCATAGGTGTTCCTAGCAATGCTGGTAAATTGGGGACGTATGGAGTGACTGAATGATGTGACTCTACACTGGCTCATATGCCTGTGGAAACACAAGTTGGTTCATGAGGGTGCATTCAATTATTTAAATGGCAGGGCCATTTTTTAAAAATGTTTTACAGTAGCTACCGGCTGGCCTGGAGCTTCAGAGATGGTGTTGGCCCAACATCATGACACACAACAGAGGAACAGACTACTGGGTCATCCGTTCAAATGCACTAGTATAATGAAAGAGGAAGCATAAGTTACCTCAAGTCAGCCTGTCAGTCCGGTTGTTGGTTAACTAAACACGCTTTAATCAAAGGTGTCGTATTTTCCATTTCTACCTTTTTTTTTTTTTATTTCGAAACAGATAATCTGTATTTTTATAACACCACCTACTGGCTTAAACATTTAACATACATAAACCGAGATAAAAATGGAATAGCGGGGATATGCACCTTACACCGTATAATGCAGTGACCTACAACCAGGTGGTGAATTTGCACACTGATTTGGTTCCTGTGCCCCAGTGTCAAATCCCTCTCTTATCTCATCCATCCATTTTATACCTGCATGAGCAAATTACCCGCACACACATGCACATATGGAGACCCCTCTCCCAGAGCTGATACACACACTCCTCCCTCGACGCCCCATTCTGCCAGTCCCTCACCATTATGCCACGTCTTTGATCACGGCTCACAGTGAAGAGTTTGGCGACTCCTCACAGCCCCCTCCCCAGCTGTTGCCAGGCCCTCTGCCATTACTAACGGTTGGCACAGCCATCGGCAGCTGCCACCCTTGCCTTAAGCACCACCTCTGGCGACACAGATGCCCGGCGTGCACGCGTGCACGCGTGTGTGTGTGTGTGTGTGTGTGTGTGTGTATGCTCCTACCTGTGACTGCGTGCACTCACATGCCTTCAACCATGTCCTTATCTCCGTGCGCCTCTGTGGCATTGCCTGCTGTTTTATTTGAAATTCATTGCCATGTGTTAATGGTTAATTTACCAGGCCCTTCTCCAGGAGGCAAGGGATGGCTGCTTGCTTAATGGCTAACTAACCCCCAGGAGGGACTTGTAGTTGGCTTGTGCTCATCTCCAGGTAGGCACGTGTGCATCTGGAAGCTCAGCGGGGTCGATGCCATCACAAAAAATTTGCGGTGAATGTAAAGACCTTCTCCGGACATTTCTGAAGATGTTAGATTGGCTTGTTAAGATCCTTTAAATGATTCCTGTTCGTCCACTCTCATTAAAAAAACATCCAGAATCTATTAATAATTACCAAACCTTACTTAACTGAAAGGAGATCTGTCCTTCTTCACTGTAAACTATGTTCTCAGTGTAGATGCACGCAGGCTTAAAGTTTCCACATCCCATCCATTGGACATTGGAGCAGGATTGGCTTCCAAACATTTTGTGATGCCACAAATCATGCTTGTAGATCCTGTTAAAGGAGACCATTTATGCCCATTTTTAGGTTCATAATTTTAAACTGGGGTGTGAGCGAGGGAACAACACAGGCTTAAACACAAATTAAACTGATGGAGGGGTGAGGTGCAGGTGGAGAGACTCAAGGCAGAGCTGATGAGAGACAGGCATGGAGGGAAAATCAGACTTTATCTTAAGCTGCTATTTAGTTGTGTAAATTATCCTCAGTTAATCATGCCTCTCTGAACGTTGCCCTGATGTTGAGCCTGTGAAGTTTTGTTTAAGTTGGATGACAAAATGAAAAGGTCAATTTTTTTTTAAACAGACTAACAAAAGAGATACAACTGAATGCTGATGAAAGAAGCGCCATTTAACACACTTTGAAGTTGAAATGCAAGGTGAAGGTTGGAGCAGAGTTAAAATATAGACATGGATAACATAAAAGGAACTAACAATAAAGGAGTGATGGTTGTTTGACGCAAAACACTCTGAACATTGATAGATATCAAGAGCAAAGAAAACATGAATGAAGGCATAGATGGTTTGATAACTGCCAGAAGGACAAAAAAAAGATGTTTCAGAACTGGAAAGTCAGGATATACGAGGCAAAATTCAGGATGTAGACTGTATTATTTTTACTGGTACGACGACCCAAAAACAAAGAAAATGAAAAGATAGTTGAATAAGAAGACAGACAGATGGATCACTTGAAAAGAAATGAAATGATGTTGAGCAAAGATTGCAGTGTATGCAAGTATGAAGCCTATTGTGGCTGTAAATTGAGTGTAAGTTGCATTGTGGGTAATATAGGTAGCAGGTTTTGAAAAGGAAGTAGAACATGTGGAATAAAAAAGAGGTGAGCCCTGCTACTTTGATTTTGATGCTGTTTTTTAAACTGACCATTAGTGGAGACTGCTATTCAAAACCTGGCACATAAACTGCCCACAATGCAACTGAGCCACTGCGTAACGTCAGAGGAGGCATTTTTTGAGATCACATCCAGCTTCCCCCTGGAGCCACTGACTTCTTTATGCTACTTCATCCACATGTGAAGTAGAGCTCCCCAAGACCTGTCAACACAATATAATGTATGAAATTGGTGGAGTTGCCCTTTTAATATGACAATGTAGAGTATTTACATGAAAACAGAATATCAGTTTTCAGCATAGGACTCCTTGCATCTTCTTGCATATTACAATAAAACCATATGGACAATGAAAATGGAACAGAAGCAAAGAAGCATCCTCTCAAGTTATTTTAGTTTTTTGATAAATCTGCAGATTTTAAATGGTAATAATCCAGTTCCACTGAGGAGGAGTGCAAGAGTAGAAGTGGAGTTACGGTGCTTGGGCCACTAAACAGCAGAGGATCGAATGGATTAACGATGTACAGGAAGTGGAGAACTGACAGGTTGCGTGGCAGGACATCATGGACACCGTTGAGAAGATAAGCACAAGCACAATTAAACACACACACACACTCTCACGACTGCAACTCTGGGGGCAGTGTGGCAGTCTATTGACTGTGTACAGACAGGTAGGCTATTTTCACTGTGCAGCCAACTGTGTTATTAACTCGCTCCGCACTGAATCAATTGACGGGTCTCCAGGTGTCAGTGTGTGTTAGCGTGTGTGTTTGTGTAGCTTTTTTTTTTTCTCTCTCTCTCTCTTTTGCCTCACCAGTCTCCATCGCCGGTTCCTTGGCTGTTCAGGGTCAGCGGATGATTGTCCCTCTTGTATTCCTCCTATCTCCTCGCCTCAGAGTGCAAAGAGTGCAGTCTTGTAGGGAAGCGCCGTGGATTACCGTCCACTCACGCTCACCTGTGTCCTGTGTCCTGTCCCCCGTCCCGTCCCTCGATCGCTCACCTTATCAGCCGTGCACACACTCCAGTAGGCGCTCCCATTTGGATTCTCCATCCACTGGTCCTGTTACTACACCAATGACAAGAGCATATTACCCTTTTCTGTTTTGCATAAACTGAAGCAGAGGTACACGAGGAGACACACGCACACAGATGGTATTTTCATCAAACAGTGTTTACCCTGGCAGATCCCTCAGGGTCTACCATTCACATTGTTAACCCTCCTATTCTGGTCACTAGGGGGGAACTCTTATAGTCGGTGCCTGTGCGATAACATCCCACACCTATTCAACAACCCCCATTTATGGTACCGCACGTGTACGCGTGTGTACGTGAACAATCGAGAGGTGCTGTTAGGTGGCCTCCTGGGTGCCAACTAGCCATCTGGGTCCCCTTGTAGTCGGAGCACCGCATAGTAGAAACAGCAGAAGGGGAGGAAGAGAAACATTGCCCTCAGGGTACTGTGGCTGTCGAGGCAGAGGGCATGAACTCCCTGGTGGTGCAGCAGTGGCTGTGAGAGGACGGTGACGTCACACAGCCCGACACACTGCACTTGTCACTGAGTCCGTGTTTGCCGTCCCTGGAGTTTTATTAGCCGATGCCATGAGAACTTTGCATGCCCCTTTAGGTACATCCCTCCCCCTGCTCAACAACCCCAAACTCGCGAATGGCTTGTCTTGCTCTTTCTCCCTCTGGATATCTCTCCATGCGTTTCTCTATATGTCTCCGGGTTCCCTCCTGCCTTCTTATCTTTGTTTCAGAAGTGCTTCATGTCTCATGAGGAGAGCCTATAGTTTCCCTGAAGCCCAGCCTCGCACCATCAATGTGGGGATAAACGCAGCAGCAGCAGTATCTGTCTCTTAATCCAATCGAACTGATACTACTTCATGCTGAATATACATAGATTATAGTCAAATCGTCCCTCTATTTTTAATTGATTCTTGTATTCTGTCGGATTGGATTTTAGCCCGAGTTTGGAAATATGTTAATTTATCTCATTTCATTCAAGTGATGCAAACTCCTCATGCCACACTGGCCTCCTCAAAATCTTTCATTTGATGGCCCTAAAATGTTGTGAACAACATATGTCCTCCTTTTCATCCAAGAACTCTCACTTGATCACTTACTGCTTGTTGGCTGGATCAAAGTCGGAAGGACAAGTGTGTGAGGCGTACTATTTATTCCTTTTTTTTTTGTCTCCTTGAATGCAAAAAAGGCAAAGGACAGCCAAAGGGAGGGCGAGGGGAAGAGAAATATGACTAAGCTTGCATCAGAGGGTATCCAGTACATATCAGCGCTGATACTGTTGAACGGCCTAAGGAGCTTTGGTTTTGTCTCTGTGGGTGATGGATACTAGCAGAGTCCATGACTTTAGCTTTGTCCCTGCCCGCCCTGTTGGAATGGTGATAAAAAGTCGATACTTTGTGTGCAGAGGCCATCACTCAGGGTGCCGGCACATGACTACATGCCAGTGTGTAAAAGCGGCAGAGGGAAATAAAGAGGGAGAAAAATGCGGGAGAGAGACATGAGTGATTGAAAGCAAGGTTACTAATGTCCTTTTCATGCACTGGATTATACTGTAGTATTGCCCTAAAGCGACAGGATGAGCATTGGTGCCCCACCGGGAGCTCCCAACCCATTTGAGTGGCTGAATGTCTGTCCATTTCCCTGGACAGTTACATCAAAAGCTGTCATAGAGGCAGAAAATGGCTGTATGGCCATACAGATAAAAGCAAACAGTCCAGTCTGTTCTTTCCCTCTGAGGCCTTTTTTTTGCCAGATGTTCTGTGTGACTGTTCATCGTATCGGTCCACTTTATAGAGAAACATTCTTGTGAATCTGCTACTGGGGGCACTCTTGTCTGCCAAAACATCTTCAGATCCATGCCAGATTAAATGTTGGAGCCCTGATTTTTTAATGCAAACCGCAGATAAATTGAAGCTGTTCTTTGAAACGTTTCTTTGAGCTTCTACTACTCACTGAAATATTATTTAAGACAACGTGTTAGGTCTGGAGAATGTCCTGACTTATTTAAAATCCCTGACTGTGACGCCGCAAACATGGCTGGGAAATCGGCCGCCGTCTTGTTAAGATTGGGTTTTTGAAATGGTTATGGTTCGGGGCTTAGGGTTAATATTAGCTTGCTGATCCGGTCAATCTGTAGGGCAGGAAGATACAATAAAATGCAAAGAGGACAGATCAAGCAACTGTGAAGCATTATGAAGTTCCTTATTCACTCTCATTCAAGAGTGAATAGTCTGCTGCCAAATTGTCTAAGTTGAACAGTTGTTTACTGTCAGGAATAGGGTAAACACCTGTTTTCATAGTGATAGCCAAATGTAAACCTTTCTCCCACCTGTTTCATGAGCAGTCGTCATCGCACAGGGCTGGCATCTACCATGAGACATTTTCTCGAATAATAATAATAATAATAATAATAATAATAATAATAATAATAATAATAATAATAATACAGATTTATTGCAGGTTAAACGTCAGTATTAAAATGCCAGAGGCTCCTCTCAGCCTGCACGTGGCTTTTTGTTGCCCGGCGGTCTGTTTGTTTTAGTGTGTCTCTGAGGTTACATCAGGTATTAAATGCTATTACCGTCCATGGTACTGTAGATTACCATGTTACTTCTCTATCAGTCGTTTGCCAGGAGTTAAGAGGAATTTTTCTCACCCACCCTCTCTTCTTGATGTCTTTTAGAAAAGCGTTCTCCTTCCCCTGTGTCATCAACATCGCTCTGTTCTCTGTTTTCCTTCCTCTTAACCTTTCCTCTCATCAAACCGCTCGCTGGTCTGTCTTGACCTTCCAGACAATTAAGTGCTGGTGGATCTATCTGGAGGCCAGGCCTGTTGAGGGAGATATGCTGACTGACAGGTAATGACACCCTACTGAGAGCCTGAACTCCCCTGGGGCTCGCTGTCTGCTTTTCCTGTCTGCCCGCATGTCTTCTGTCCCTCGGGCCCAGGAGTGGAACTTACAACCGCCACATATCTGCTGTTCTCATCATAATAACCATCGTTCTTCTCCTCATCATCGCCTTAGTCATCATTGAGACCATCCTTCGCCACAAGACATCACTCATGAAAACAGCGTGTCAGTCGTCTCACTGTCTGTCTCTGTCACAATCTGTCAGTTTGTCGCTCGCTGCAACAGGTCGGCCCGGGATTTTTCCCTCTGTTACCATCTCTCCCTGTCACTTTCCCTGGCTTTTTTCACTTTCTTTGAATCTGTAGCTATCCCTTTAAATCTGCCTCCTCCTCCTCCTCCTCCTCCTCCTCCTCCCAGCGCCTGTCACTCTGAGGCTCTCTGGCTCTGTCCAAACTATCATCTGTTTTCACTCATTTAGACTGAAGGAGTGAAAATGTACTTTTGGCGTTCGTTTCCGGCTCGCCTCCTCCCATCCCTTTTTTATTTTAGTCGGAAGGGTCTGTTCGATTTTAATTCCTCATGCGGCACCAAGGCTGATGAGGGTGGCGGCGGTTTAAAGCAGTAGAGGCTCTGTGTGGATTTACGAGTATGTGCGTATAAGTGACAGGAAGAGTGAGAGTGTCATGATTTATTGAAGTTGTCCTGAGAAATGATGGGAAGTTGAACTACAGGCTGTGCACCAGGTGCTGCCATTTTCCCTCCGGTGATGGAGTTTTTCCTCTGCCCTCATGAGAAAATAACACACGGACACGAAGCTGTTCTGAGGTATGAAAACAGCCGGAGCAATGAAGGGACTGAGTAATATGTCGTCATTTAGCTTCTCTGTCACAAGTATATGTAATTTTCTTCTGCTGATCAAATGCACTGCAACAACCACTGTCTCCGCCTAAACAACAAATGTAGACAACAATCTTGAGATTCACAGAGACTTCAAATAGCTCCAGGAAGTTCAGAGCAGGCAATTTTAAATGCAGAGGAACCGAAGTAACATGTTTGGCAGTTGGAGATTGAAAATGCTCCATTGTGGTAAACAGAGATGACGCAGTTCTCACTACAAAAGGGCTCTAGTAGCCAGGTGTTGCTAGGTACCCTGTGGGCAGAGTTAGTTAATGGAACTGGCCAGTCTCCCAGGAGCGTTTAAGATCTGGCGGTCACAGAGCACTCTCTCTTTCTCGCTCTCTCTCACCATCCCTTCGGCACCGTTGTTTTGTTTGGTTGGCTTCGGACTGGTTTTCAATTTAGTTTAACACCCTGCAACAATCTCCATCCATCACGTTCACTCACGGATCGGCTGGCAAACCTGTAACGCTAACGAAGACACCTCATGACTGTAACGTTTTTGAGATCTTTTCTTTTAATTGATTTGTTTGTAAAACTTTTCTTTTGAGACCATTTGACCGTGGCTCATGAGCGGGGTCATGACAGTTATTACATTAACTTATGTACCCAAACAGCACAAGAACCCATAAAGTATTGGGAGCTGGGATCCCTCTGTGCTGTCTGTCTGTGTTACCGACTCTTCTCAAGGCCCTCCAGAGACTTTACAGCCTTTAAGGAATGATCTCCACCGCTGTGCCCGGCTTTGACAGGAGCAGGCAACACACCACGCCGTGCATATTTCTGTTTCTGTCGTCATGTTTGACCCAGGGGGACTCATCCTTCCATGAAGGGATGAATGTTCTTTTCCCTTCTCTCACATCACTTTCTTTCACTGCTACCACTTCCATTTTCCCTAAATCCTAATTCCTGGATAAAATGGGAGCGTCACACTCCCTTGCAGTGACAGAGCTGTCAAACAGCTCTGTCAAGGGGAGTCAGGTGTTATGCACAAGCTGGAGGCACCAAAGGCTAACTGCTGTAGGTTTGTGTTGTGTCAGTGTTTTCAGGACTGACCCAATCAAGATGGCAGGCTCTTAAATTTACTATCCCAATGTGACTTTCTGCCGGCCCTTGGCCATCAGGCAGCTGTTACTGTTAACGTTCACAATCCACTCACGTCATCCCGAGTGAGTAATTGGCCATCATCTTGTCAATTAAATCTCCTCTGTGAATGTCACACCTACCGTTATCAGGACGGACGCTAATTGTCATAAAGTGTGTCGGCAAAAGGGATTTTAGCTCACTTTTAGGGTACCTAACAGTGCAAACTGAGCTGTAACACTATGTTCAGGCTGACGTAAGCAGAGGATGTTCATACATTTCAATGAGCCCTCTGTATCGGCTTGTCTGGCAAAAGAAGCCCTGGCATTTGTTGTAACTGAGCATAAACCCGCCCTGACGTCACTCACTGGTTAGTGGACTATTGCTTTGAAGCCTCGAGTTTGGCATTCCTGCCATGACCATATTTTTTGGCCATACTTGGACCAGAGAGTGGAGTAAGGGAGTATAAGATGATTAGATCTGACCGAGAGGACATGCCATGGTCACATAAGAGCCATGCCTTGAATAGGGATGGTTCATGATTTTGGAGTTTTCCTAGGTTCATAAAATGAGGCGGGATAAAAAGCTGTAAAGTATAACTTACTTTGTTGTGTATTTTACTGTAAATGGGACCGTAATTTAGAAAAGGATACCATGTTGTATTGAAGAATTCTTCAAACTAACAATTGTGACCATAAAGTCATTAGCAAACCATTTACTGAGGTAATGAATCAAGTGAGAAGGAGGATAATTCTCTGATAAGCTTAGATACAGACTTATTTTTACAACCAGTGAAAGAATGCAGGTTTAAGGTACCTCCACTCTTCGTTCAGTTTTCAGACCTTGGGATCTGTCCACGATTTATACAGTCTATGGTCATAACACAATACTGTGTCATTCCACAAGGTGCGCTGTTAAAATCAAATACATGCAAGTCAACATTCCTGCTGCATTACTTTGTAAAAGGAAACAGTGTGACTGCTCGAAGCACCGGATAATTGTCACAAATCATCCATAGTATTATAAACTGCATGAATTTTTACTTAATTCAGCCTCATTTAACTGTTTAAATTGCATCACCAACTCAGCCCCTTACATACTGTATTTTTAACTCTGCTGTTTTTTAGTCTGAAAGTGCAGTCTTGCAGCATTCAGTAAACATGCAAAGTGCTGTGTGGCCCCAGCAGAGTCTGTCTAATTAAATAAAGCTTGAATATAATTTGTGCTGAATGACTTGAAAGATGTAGAGTGCCGGCCTTCATTTTCAATTAACACAAAAGGATGTGCTAAAGTTGCAAATTCCCTTGACTCTGCCAGTCTTTAAACACTCCTTGTGAAAGCCACAGTGTGGCTGTGAGGCGGCTGCCACCCCTCGCTGCAAAGCAAGTCTCATCTCATGAACTCAAGATTCTTGGTGAATAGACACCCAGTGTGCCTGTGCCTGCCTCTGGAGACGAGCCCACGCCAGTGTGGCCTTGGCACAATGAATCATACTCCCTGCTGTCTTTCCATGACAACCACTGCTCATTCTCTATCACCACGTTGTCAGAAATAACCCATTCTTTCTAAAGTTGAAATGTTTGCCAACAGCTACAGAGGATGGATGGCCATTAGTCGGCATGAAGACATCAGGGTTTGGAGTGTTGGCTCAGCTGATTCAAGAGAAATGGCAGTAGGCGGGCTGTTTTGCACTGATGAATTGCTTTCAGACTTTTCCAACCCAGTGGGAGTGCTATTGAACAAATAGCAGCATCAGTCTGCCAGTGGATGAGATAAAAGATGAGCGTGCACTGTCGACACACGGGAGGATGAACTTATGGCCCAACATGTTAATGGGAAACCCGCCATACTCACTGCTGGTTTTTATGATCATCCACCATCATTTTTCCTCATCTGGCGTCCGCCACTCCCTAACGCACCTAACCATGTCCGTTTTCATCAATCTGAGTGCTCCGGTGACAGCTTCTCCACTGACTCTATTTTATGCTTTGTGGGTGTCCTGTAATCAAGCTGACATTGGCAGGGCCCCGTAGGTGGACTCCCTCTGTAAACAGCTTCTGTGTTTTCAATTTATCTGATGTCATTGCTCAGCGACTGGCAACACTGTGTTGGTGTTAATGCATTAACTACAGCAGGCAGGAAATGCTGCGGTGCATCCACTGGATCTGCGCTTCCCGTCAGCATCTGCAGCGTTTCAAGCATCTGCATTTGTTAATGTGTTTGTGCCAAATATAATGTGTGCCAAATATTCTTCTGTGTTCTCCTGCTCAGTCTTGTCTCACATGGCATCTTTTCATCTATTTTTACTCGCTAAATGAAGTGCCACCACTTATTGTTCTGAAGCTGTTTTCATCGCAAACAGGGAAAATAGGAGACCACAGAGAGCGGAACCTCTTCTTGGGTAAAAACCTTTTATTCATTATTTAGCGTTTTGACTTATTATGTTCTGGCCTTGATTGGATTTCGGGGGTTGGATATTTTGTGAGTGTAAAGAGGCTGTTAAAAGTTACAGCTGCCCCATAAACCTCGGCAGAATCGGCAGCTCCTAAAGCCTCTGTGGTACTGCATCAGCTAATTGTGCATTCGCACTTGGCTAGCTGTTGTTTTAAAGCTTGCCCGCCTCTGCGGCGGTGCCAGGTAATAAGCTGAAGTGGAGCAGAAATTAAATAGCGAGCGGGATTATACAAACAATTATTCCCCAGGCACAAATGCATACAATGCGCGCGCACACACACACACACACACACACAAACAGTAACACGGCAACACCCGCCTTCCCCGAGAGCCCCGTCTCACAAACATGCTCAGTAAGACCCTCCACTCGTTATTCCCCGGTGTGAAATCAGCCCACTGTCATAACTCAGACTGTGAATGTGTACTGTGTCCTCAATGTACAAACACAAAAATGTGCACAAGACAACATGTAAAGTGCACACAGGAGAGTACATCATGGGGTAACACTTGCATATCACACATACAACCAAGGGATTATTATCTGAGACAGCTGTCATCACCCTGCCTCATCATCTGCAGCCTGAGAGCAGAGTATTCTGGGACACAGACTTACAGTGCTGTATGTGCTCCCTCTTCCCCTCCCTCGTTCATTTTCACTAACATAACCTTGTTTCCTGACAAATTGTGAATACAGTAGATGCACCAAAGGTCTCGTCGAGGTTACACTTTGTTCCACGGCGGGGTATTTGCTTTATTTTGCAGTTCATTTCTCCGCAATTCATCAGTTTCAGGTTTGGCAAAAACAGAACCCAAAACACAGAGCATCGAGGACGGCAGGTTAGAATCTCGAAGCAAGCTTTTTAATGAAAGCTGACCGTACAAAGTGCAAAAATCGAAAATACAAGCAACAAAGGCTGGCAACAAAACAAGAGTAATCCAAGAGCAAGAAACTAAACTCAAACCAAAAAGGAAAAACAAAATACAAGCCAGTGTAAAACAAGGTCACAAGCCACAAACAAAGGTGAAACACAATGGATAAAAAACACAGGGGAAAAATAAAAAACAGGCAAACCAACATGGCGTGAGGTGGAAAACACAGGCTTAATGGTGTGTTCAATTACACTCGGAACTTGGAAAAAAAAAACAACCTCTGACATCCAAGTTGGAACTACAGGTCAGAAACTGACTGGCAAGATCCACGTATCTCATGTAAACACAGATGACATCACAGCATTATGGCAGTGAACATAGTAGACAATTACTTTTTACCTCCTCTTCACTTTTTTGTGAGACGTGCCGTAAATACAACTTTGTATTTGTTGTCATTCTCACTTTCAAGTCTTTGTGGTAGGAGCCTGCTCATCCTGTCTTTATTGAAGTGCCCTTAAGACAGGAAGTGGAAAGTCAGACATACCATTAGGATGCGCTTTCAACATAAAATGGAAAGTTACAAAACTCCATCTACTGTAATGTTTTATCCAGCATCATTGCCATGTCTCGCATGTTGCTCTAATTGTGTGGGTATATGATAACTGCTTGACCCGGCTACTTTGAGAGCAACATCAGAAGCTGTATCCTCCTATGGCTGCCTTGTCTCAGCCAATATGGCAAAAGCTGATCCGTGGAGAAGTTGCTGTCAGAGGCCATCAAGATTACAGCTTTCTAATTATCATCGCTTTATCTCAATGTTGCCAGTCGCTCTTTGTCGCCGGCGCTCCCAGGTTCTTTAGCACAAGGAAGTTAGACGACAAAGACATCGCTCCCTCGTGAGCCTCTCCATTGATGGCTATTACATTCGCGGGCCCAGAGGGACCTTATTAAAGGCTCCCTTTTAATCACAAAAAATGGCGATTTCAGCACCAATTATTATAACTACTGAATCCGTCCTATTGCTGTCTACGTTTATGGCTCTTTTTCCCCGCTGACCACCAGTGGCAACAGAAGACACACAGTATAAACTGCAGGCTAAATATGCACCAGCTGAAGAGACTGAGAAGTTTCACAGGCCACTGGAGTCAGTCTTCGCATTCAGCCTCAGACTGGAGACTGAACACATCAGTTCACTCGCTCGCATTATGACAGGTGTGTGTGGGCCATAATTACATTATATGACACCAGGAAATCAGTTTCTTGTCGCCAGGTCTTCCGCGAGCGAGGTTCTCTAATTATGTAAGATAGCACCTCCGCTTCCTTTTGGCGGTGCACACCACAGGGCCCGCGGATGAGATTGATTAAAGTGTGGAACCAGCAATTCCATTCGCCATGCAGTCAGACAAGCAGACAGATTGGCTGTGGTATAGTTCGCAGTCATGCTGCTCCAAGTGAATAAAACAGCTATTAGACAAGCATGACGCGCCGCTTTTTTCATCCGCTTTCACACACAAGCGCACGAGTGTCTGGGCACACACAGGTACAGGCGCTCACACACACACACTCACGAGAATATACACTGAAAAGGCAATGATAGCTCTCCAGCGTCTTTGCTAATTAATGTGAAGGCAAGCATCAAACGGACGAGAAATGTTGTTTCTGGAATGTTGAAAACACCAAATTAGTTGAGTTTTTGATTTACAGCTGTTGTTACACGGATAAGATAAGAGAACCGCAATTAGAATCAAGCCTCTCTCTAATCTTTGAAATGAGAGGCAGAAGCTGTTTGTATCTGGATGACTAGATTTCAAACGATGTGTTTTTTTCTCTCTCTGATGAAAGTCAAAGCTGACCTTTCAGCTAAAAATAAAACAGTGCGTGGCGCAATTCACTGACATAACCTTGACACGACTCGCATGTCACTGCTGAAAGGAAATGAACAGAAAAAAAGAAAAGACGTTGTTTTAATCACCCTCCTCAGTCTCTTCGGTCACGCTCGTTGAAAAGACAGCAAAGCATACAAACCCATTAAACTAAGAGGTGGTTGAATGGAGTGTGCTGAGAGACGACAGCCCCTTGCATTTCCCGCGACCTTCACATTCACCGTTTTCTGCATCGGGTCTTTATTTTGAAATGCGGCCTCCGGATGAGTGGTTTCGAATCAGACACAATGTTTTCCTCAGGGTGTGTCTGCGTCTTAGCTTTTAATGATGATGACATGAACATGTCACATGAACATGTGAACAAAATCCGTTACGTGGAGAGGTGAGAGCTGAAGTTACAACTCGATGTCCCACAGGAGAGTTTGATTAGCTAATGAGCTGCTTTGTTGTTGTTTTGTGTTTTTTTTTAAAGGGCATCCAAGTGCACGGCCCGGTCCATAGCGGCGTTCCTCGTTGATGCCGTCAGTAAGCCCTGTGCAAACCTGCATTAGTACGCAGCTCCCGTTCCGTGTGTTGGCATTTTTTCAGGAAAAACAAAGCTGATCCCTCCTGAACGCGATACGGTGGACTAATCAGCCAGCTAAAAACAAAACAAGCAGACCTCTAATGAGGATGCTAAAGTGGAAGTCGATGCCAGAATATGGGTAAAGGAACATATTCAATAAATAATATAAAGGCCCTATATTCGGCTTGCCAAGAAAGAGCACATGAGGCGATCAACTCAAGTCTTCACGTCACTGTTTCCTCACTCAGATTCATTTGTCTGCCCCTGGTATTCCCTATGTCCAGACCTGGAACAACTCTGCATGAATTAATCAGCGTCACTAAAAATAAAATTAGTAAACAGTGTAATTATTTAAATCTGTCATGGGACTCTGGAAAGATGCTTTCAAATAGACTGTCTAGACTGCCCCTCACCGTCTTTTTCACATTTGTGCATCACACAAGTTGCTTGCACCTGTAGGCTGGGTGGGGGGGGCAACTGGCAACCTCAGAATGAAACTCAAAATATCTTTCTATGGAATTGTTTTGCCTTTAAATTAAACTGCAGTGCTGCTTCAACCGTCCACCCTAATTCCGGAAACTCGCCGTGCCTCTCCTTTTTCTTTTTTTCCCTTTCCCGGCAACGTTGTCTGCTTCCTTCCTCAGCAGAAGGTTTAATAACATTGAGTGTTCAAAACAAGGACCTCAGCATCTCTCTCTGTCTGTCTGCAGTGCATGTGTGATTGACAGTAGTGTGGAGGGGTATTTTTGTAGATATCGTCCGTAGAGACGTTTGCCTTCCACCAAATATAATGGAATGGATGGCGCTCGACTTGTGGTGCTTTTAGCAGGAAAGACACTGTTTGAAAAACTCAAGAGCAATGTCTCTTTTCAGAAAATATGACCCGACTCCTCCACACTTGCAACTTTTTTTGTGCCATCTTGTTTAAAACAGGTCAATAGCACTTCCTCACAGGTAGTGAGGAAAATATGTGTCCTTGATTTTGCTGTGAACTGTCCCTTTGAGGAATTATCAACATGGAGGATACTGACAAGGCGTGAGAATGGCTCCAACAAATCTTTAAAAATGGTTGACAAGCCTCTCAGTGCATCCTGGGTGTACAGTAGTGTATACTGGGCATTGGTGACAGAGTTGTCCAGTCGTTGAACTGTGATTTAGACCCCTGAGTAACTCAAGGGTAAGGTACTTGATGTAATTTGCAGTAAAAAGATTCCTTGTGATGTTAAAAAATAAATCCGGTGCCAGTTGTCTTCTACAGTTTGCAGGACTTATTAGGAGCGGTATCTGAGCGAAAAGACGAGACAAAGTGAGAAGCGGGAGTCTTGATTTTTCCACCAGATGAGACAGAAGAACAAAGGGGCTAATGTCTTGAATAAAACATACACCGGGTCTCGGGCATGGCGAGGAATCGTCAGTGTGCACTTTAAGTGGCTAGATGGATGAGTTTGTTCACTGGAGGACGCCTGAAACAAGTCTGAATGGAAACATATCAAACGGGCGGACGTCCGTTCCTGGACCGTCTCTTTGTTGTTTCAATTGGGCCATAAATTAGCACAAGTTGAGCACATCACAGTTTCTTGACATGCTGGAGGAATTACGTTATGTCCATACTAAACATTTCATCACATATGGCTCCATGAGAGGGGATATGAGAAGTGATGTGTTTTGCGTTAATGCATTCGCTCCTCACTCCGAATTGATCCTTCCTTCTCATTGAACTATGTGAGGGGGAACGGTAACTCAAAGTAATGATATCCACCGAGAGCGCGTGTATGCGCAGCAGTAGGCTGGCAAAATGTAAGATCTTGAATAGAAAAAAAACCTTTGATATCCAATTGAAATGACAACCATGTTAAATCACTTTACAATGTCCACATTCTTTAAAAGCATTTATTTGATCAAAGGCCAAGTCCCTCTGAACTCTTCCCCACCCCCCATCAGGTAATGGCTTTTCCCCCCAAAGCAAAGCCCACGAGTTGGAGAGCGCACTACCATTAATTACCTCGTACAGTTGGTCAAGAGCTAGTTCATTTGATCTGCATTTAGCACTTGGTCTGATGGAAAAAGAGATGCAGCCATCGAGTTAATAGAGAAGCCAGCAGATCCCTCAAAAGGATAATGAGTTTTTTACCCTTGACTGCCACTTTCCAGAGACACTTCAAGCTGCTGTGTGCGTATATCACAAAAATCATTGCTCCTCAGGCAATGCAGGCCCGTGTTTGAACGTTCCTTTTATGTACTACAATAGGCCCAAACGCCTTGATTCTGACTTATTTAGCAGCAGTTCTCAGTTCTCAGTGAAAACACACACTTCACAGGCCTAGTAATCTCTTGTGATTTTGTCTGTTCAGGGGGAATACATAGAGGGAAGGCTGGAAATCTGCAGGAATTGAAGTTTTAAACTGTTGATGTTGCTTTTTGTTATGTATACATTAAGGATGGATACACTATGCAGAAATGACTGAAAGTTACTGAAACTTTAGTTGCAGTTTTCTATACATGTGCACAGTCACACACATAAGTGTGTATGTGCACCTACAGGAATAAGGGCATAATTGTATTTCCAATAAAGGTGAGTTTGATGCATTGCTCCACTGAATAAGCAGGGCTCTGGACTTTTTTACACTGGTTGTTAACTTTTTAACTTTTTCATTTAGGTGCACCAGCACATAATTCTAGTGAGCCCAGTAATACATTTTGATAGAATTTTGTAAATAATGTTATCAGGAATACAGGCACAAATAAATGTTTGTTTGTTTTTTTTTTTTCCTGTATTCTAATCAAATTATCTCAGTGGTTTAAAGAATTAAATACTACTAATAATAAAGAAATATCAAATAATAAATGAAAAATAGCATTATAAGTAATGGGTTTTTTTATAATTCAATAAGAAAAACAAAATAAATCACAAATATTGAATTACTAAATCAATTTTAGCAGTAATAAGGCTTACAGTAAAAGTAAACACCAATATATGCCATTGAAGTATCATAAAAAAAAACTGTTACAAGATCATAACACTTACCCAGTCACATGTATTTCACTATTTATAGCTAAGATTTCCACAAATGGGTTACATAGCAAAAACCTAGTATGGCTTACTACATGCATCGGACGAATGTCTAAAGATGGACATTTCGTCACTTCCACTAGTTTTACCTGAAGAGGGCGTATGATTATATATGGTCTCTTCATTTTCACACCAATAAGTTAACTCATTTCACTAATCCTAAACAAACAATACCCATATAAACATTTAGCTGAGCTGTTTAAATGTATAATGTGTGAGTTTCATCGACTTACCATGGTTAGTTTTGATGATACAACTGTTGGTCTGGGAGTAGGTAGGGGTCAAAAGCCGTACCTTGCACATCCCGGCGAAAGAGGGACGTTAGAAATGCTCATGGCCACTGCTGATTGGTCTGATTGCATGATGTCACTATCTGTGATGCAGCCGAGTCTTCGCTGATTGGCTGAGATAAATCACATTGTTTTCTGACCTCACTAGGTCGCATAACAGCACCATTTTGGATGTCCATTGAAGTTCCTTGCCTGATAAAGGGTTGGCACAGAGCTTTTGACACGTTGAATAGCAGTTTGCAGGAGCCAACACCAGCTTTAGATGCACTTAGATGTAAGGCCATCTGTTTACCTTCGTATATGATGCTGGAGAACAAACAGGCTTGTGTTTGATTCAAGGTGGGGTGAGAAGAAAAACAGCATTGCCAATCTAGAAGCCCAACAGTGCAAAAATATAGAAAGTCTATACCTTACACCTTACTGAAAAAGTTCAACACACACACCAAATGTCACCATGGGTCAACATAAGCTCCTTTAGCTGTTGACCTCTATTGCAGTTTCTCCTTTGAAGTTGCATAGTGCACCTTTAGAAATGCTCTGGTGAGAAACTGTCTACACACACTGAACACATCTGACAGATTTTTGGGCACAAGTGCAACCAGATCAGTTTCACCCTGGAGCCCTGCATAATGGCTCTATATCTTTCCAACAGCAGTGTTGATGGAATGGCTTGCAGAGTGAATACATACTTGGTTGCTGTTTATGTTTCACGTTTCAGTATCATTAGAAATACAGTCAACCTGAACTTAGCTCTCGGAAGCTAGCTGAGATGACAGCAATGCTTCGGGCAGCTTTGACATTTTTGACTACATCTGTGAGAGATGCTGAAAGACCTCATTAGAACATTTTCCCAAGCTATGCGCTTTTTATCTCCGAGGAACTCTCATCTCACACTTTCCATGATCCTCTCTTCCACGGTCCACGGTCCACAGCACCCAGCACCTCAGTTCACCTCCTGGGTACCCATTGATTGGCTTCATGGATCATGGGCCAGCTCGTGTTTTCCCCGCATCAAAACATCCTGTCCTGTTTGCCTGCTGTCATGTACTGACCACTCCCAAAATGTCATCTCCTGTGAGACTAAGATACGTCAGCTTCAGTCAGAAGGCCTACACCTACTCCTACAGATACATACAATGTGCACGAAGGCGTTTGAATTGTGATTCACTATATGTTATTGACATTTCTGCTGCAAACCCGTGAAAGGTGGTGATCTCACACAATGTATGTCTCATAGAGGGAAAACTGAAATGGAATGAATGAGCGAAACAGAAGATAAAATGTAGCGCCTGAGAGACGGGTCATGACATATCAACGCAAAAGTAATGGAAGACATTAAAATGAAAGGGACTGAGTGAGGCAGAGGGTTGTATAGAAAGACAGTGAAGTGTCTTCAGAGAGACAGATGTCATTGGAAACACATTTTTATGACAGCAGACACGAAGGTGCTGTGATAGTAGACTTCTTTTGCTCGTGAATGAATTATAATGCCAGCTCACCTGAATGACATGTCTATCTCTACGTTGCAGTAAAGTCATTGCCGTTGAATATGAAGTGTTCTAAGCCTCAGTGTTTTGCCTTCCACACGCACCTCACCTTAAACTGAAATGTTTGTTTCAATCAGTGGAAAGAAGCTGCAAACACACATGTCACACTTTAACCTATTATCACCGCTGAGTTGAGTTAAGCCCAGGAGATATGCAGCAAGATTAGCATTTAGTTGGACTTGTTGCATCTAACCTCCTGACAAATGTAAAACACGTCTTTGCTCCTCTTGCTCACTATACTTTGCCTGTCTGCTGCTTGGTTTTGGAAAGGTAGCGTATAGTGGTGCTTTCAGACCATTTTGCTAAAATACGGCTGCCTGCTGCATCTAAAAACAGTGCTGATAAGAGCGGTGAGCGTGAACCAAAACAGTAAATCTGTCGGTCATAAAACCAAAACAGTGAGCTAAGGCACTCCGTGGAGCTGAGGGGCGACAGCAGCATCTGTTCTATGGATTTGTCACTACTACTATGGACAGAAACAGTACATGTAGTCATTTGATACTTTGTAAAAGGTGTGAGGTTATTGATTATAGTAGCAGTCCAAGGATGTAAGATCAAGATGTAATATGTTGGATATAGGACATGGCAGTGTTAAAACTACACATCGGGAAAGGCCTGATTTTTCTTTAGTGATCACCTTGACAAGAAATAATTCCATAGCCAGTCATTCTCAAACCTGCTGCTGTGTCGACATTAATCTCCATCACGGGGTTTTCCTCTGGATTTGAAGGGTTGATCCTCGGACAGAGAAATCCATAGAGCTGGAGAATGAATATTGGTGGAAGCTGGGTATATACTGGAGCTGTAAAAAAAATCCCTATATTTCTGAACATAAGACATTTGTATAAGTTTGGTCAGATAGGATGTCTAAGACATGACAATGTCTGACTAAATGAAGCCACAAAGAACAGTCCTCTAATCTAAAAATGTCAGACTGTAATGAATACTTACCCAGGGATGACTCATTTCTCTGATGTTTAAAGGGAAATTTGAACATAGATTTTTTTGACTAGTCTAAGAGTGAGAAAACATTTGGAAAACAGTGTTAGTTGAGCACAAGCTAATCTATGGCTAAGGTTAAACACATGTGTGCATTAAATGGAACATTGCACATTATCCTACAAAACATCACAACAACTCATTAAGTTATAAAGTTAAGAGGGCTAATATGTAAGAATTCTAATTGAAAACATTTGAAAATGAACTAAAATGAATCAACACCATGTGAATAATAGCAGTTTTGACATCGTGGTGTCTTTGTATTGTGTTGCAGAGACATCTACTGAAGTTAGCATGCTAACCAGCTAGCACCAGAGCGTCCCGGCCCAAAGCTTTGTGTGCTAATGATGTAAACACCAATGGCTAACTGAGCTAGCTAAGTGCAGCTAATATTTATGCCTGCGTTTTCATTGGGTGAATGCAGTGATGTAGCAAATATGTGAAAAACCTCTTAGATGCAGCAGTCAAAGGTGTTTCAGTGCAAATGACGTTGATGCCCAAACTAAACATGCACATAATGAAAGTGATGTTGCCACGCAACACCCCTACCTTGTCTTCAAAAGACCGTTTTACACTCTTGACAAATTACACCCTTTGCACAACGCATTATCTACAACTCACATTCATTGCTCGGTGCAGAGAAATCTCCCTTGACTCCCTGCGCATAAAACTTTAATTGAATGTGTGCCTTTGATTTTATTAAACTATACCAGTGATCATATTAAGGTGTTGTTAGCTATACTTGTTCAAGAGGGAGTCCTTTAAGCGCATATTGGAATCCTTGTCCACGGCTCTAGAATCCATCAGAGGGGAGTACAACCTCAGATGACCTTACCCTGTCTGCTTCTTAGCCGAGCTTCTTTAATGTGGTTGTAAGCATCAGTTCGCTGTGGCTGTGCCCAGTGGTCATATCAGATTAGTGGATTTGTCTCTTCTTTGCGAGCCCGAGTTGTTTATTCAACTGTGTGATCAGCGGGGAAAAGGTCACCTCAAACATGTTCCACTTCTGCTCCGCACGTCCAACTCTGACATGATTAGGCCCGAAGTGACAACACTCCACCTGCAGTTTTGTCGACAGCACGTTTACCTTTCAGCCAAGTCGTGCCTAATTGTATCTCTTTGTGCCTTATTAATTTCACACTTTTGCGGGTAGGTTACTTTTATCTCCTTTCTCGGCTTTAGCTGTAAATGCAATCTATTTAATTGGGGAACCTTTGTGCTAACACAGTGTAATTGCATTAATTAGAAAGCCTGCTTTCAGACATCTGCTTCTCATTTTATTGTGTTGTCCTTTCTATCCTGTGCATCGACCTGTAGCGCTATTTCAAGGTTTGTTTAATTAATGCAAACTGCTGATGTAGACGGGCTGAAACAATTAACAATCGGTTGAAGTGAAATGTTAAGATGCTGCATTTCAGTTAAGAACAGTTATCTTGTAAATTGTATTGAAGTCTTTTTGCCTAGATGGTTGTTGATGCCTCATAGATTTGTTGGTATCTGGCATCACACCTTGGAAAAAAAATGAATGAACAGTTAGACAGATCATTAAAACAATAAGATTTATTCAATACGTTTTAAAGCACGTGTCATTCATTGCCTTTCCTGTTTGATAACTCAGTGAACGGATGATGTTTACTGTGCTTTTTATTTGCCCATGATGCCAAATTGTGTGTTGTCCATCAAGCTTTCTGGTTTGGAAGTGCCTTAAACCTGCATTCTCTCTTTAATGGCCAGAGAGGGACATGACCACTAGTTTCAAAATGAAGTCTGATTGCATGTAAGTTTATGAGATTTATTAACTTGGTAAAGGGTTTTTCCTAATGAGTTTATGGTCTCAACCACTAGTTTCAATTCTTCTTCGATGCAGAATGATGTTCATTTTGTAAAATTTTGCTTCCATTTGAATGATGAAAGAGATGATGAAGCAGGGTATGATTTTAGAGCCTCGTTACCTTGTGAGTGGTTAATTGCATGCATAGACTTAATAATGTAATTGGATAATGAAGGCAAAGATGTTGGCTATTCAATCCAATAATAAGCACGTACACCACAAAAACATTCTAGCTTCCAGGTTTATATATATATATATATATATATATATATATATATATATATATATATATATATATATATATATATATATATATATATATATATATATATACACCACACAGTTTCCATATGTATATAATGATTAAAATCCTTTTTAATATTTATAACTCGTCTCTTCAGTCATATTGTGGTGGAATTACATTATTGTTTCCTTGCATTACAATGAGAAGAGTGCGTTATCTGTATCCAGTGCCTTTGTAATTGGCTTAGCTAAGCCATTTGTAAGACAGGCATCAGTTCGTCTGATAACTGCCGTATCCTACAATATGACAAATACATAATGGCACACAGAGTAAATCTTTTCTGATTGCAACATGTTGTCTTAGTGCGCGTTTTATGCCCCTGAGATTTATTTTTGGAATAGTCTTGCACAGTGTGAGCTTCTGCAGTGACTGGAGTTTGAAGTCTCCACACAGCCCCTATAAAACCCACACAACCAAGAGATGTTTTGATGTGTTTTTTTGCCGCGGTAAACATCAGTTATGACTCTATATTTTCTCCGGCATTCTTGAAAATGTCTCGGAAACAGGTGAGAGATTTCTTAAGCCTTTAAAGTTTCGAGCTTGAACCATACAGACAAGATATTTACATTAAATAGCACTCACCCCTTTTAGAGTAAAAAGTAGCTGTCACACACTAAAAGCTGCTCCCAAAGTGTATGGATTTATTAAGAACAATGCCGGAGCACTCTAGATTAATGGAGAGCAGTGTGCACAAAATGTCACCTTAGTATTGGTGCTAATAAATCCGTGCAACTTGGGAGCGGCTTTCAGGGGATTGGACTTTTATTGTTTAGTGAAAAAAAAAAGAAAAAAGAAAAAACAGGCTTCAAATACATATCCTGTCCTCACAGGCTCTGAGATTGAACGGTCTTTGGCCAAATTTCATTTTGCTGCAGTTCTCATTTGTTTTCAATGAACAGCACTTACAAGTGGGGATAATTATTTCATATCCTTTTTTTTTTTTTTTTCACAACCCCATCCCTCTCTTCTCCTCCTCTCTTCCCTTCAGCTGCCATCCTTGACGACCCTATGGAGTGCAGCCGAGGGGAGCGACTGGCCATCACTCTGGCCAAAGACAGCATCAACAGGAACAGCAACCGCTCGACCACCGGCAAGCTGGAGGTGGACATCTTTGAACTGCTGAGGGACAGTGAATACGAAATGGGCGAAACGAGTAAGTAACACAGGGAAGAAAATGTGAGTTAATTGGCGAGGAGAAGAAAGGCGTTGATGTGGGCGCGAGTCCGTCGGCCAGAAAATGCACACATCTCGAGTCGGAGTAAAGTAATGAGGGTCCAGTCAGCATTCACTCCTGGGTCTCTCATTTTGAAATCAGCAAGCCTGTCATTTAAACTCAGACGTCCTGTCTTCCTTTCAGCCCTCACTCTTCCCCCCCCAAGTACACGCAGATAAGTCCGTCTGGTTTATCAACGTTTTGGGCAAACAGAAGCAAACAAATTATTGAAATCAGATGACAGACCGGTGCGGAGCAGGGAACGCAGGATGAGTTGTCATATTTCCTCTAGCTGCAGGAGTCAAACAGCGTGTTTATATCAGTTTTTTTCTCTTATATATTGGCAACCTTTCGCTCCGCTGTGGCAGGGCAGAGCAAAACCACATTTTCTGTACGAAGGAAAAAGGTGATGTCATGTTAGAATTATTATGTAAGAATGTTGAAACAGAGGTGACCTTCAACACGCAGGCTTATGGATCGTTTCGAGCGAGGCCATCATGAGGTTTGCAATAATATGTTGAACACGCATTAGGCCATCGCTTAGGGTGACCCCATTAGCACAAGCAGGATCATCTATTTGTTATCAATTGAGTCAAGGCCTCTCTCTGTGTGGCGACTTGTTGCTCCATCAGTTATGTTTTTTTCGTTTGTTTTTTTTAATTTTTAATGAAAACCATCCAGAATCAATATAGCGCAGCGTGTGTCTGCAGAAAACAAACCAATATGCAGCCATGACAAGAAGAGTGCGGGCATTGATTTTCAATGCGACACATTCCCACTGTCACAGAAACCCAGAGAGCGTCAGTGGCGCCGCTTAATCCACGGAAACAGCGCTTCACTTACCACAGCAACGAGAAACTGTATTGCTTTCTCTGCCTGGTTTACTACAAACCCTTACTAAATGTGGCTCCTCCTGTGTATTTCTGTGCACGTATCTGCATGTGTGTGTGTGCGCTGGATTGTGCGTGCATTGTGCAAGTGTTTTGTGCGTGGAAGGTGTGTGTGTGTGTGTGTAATTAGAGGCAGGAATTGGATTAGGGACGGATCAGTGGCCGCAGTTAGATGGAAATATCACAGAGGGAGCGCTACCTGCCCAGAATAGTCCCCCCCCACACAGTCCTGCATGTGTGGAGTATACAGCTCCTAAATGGAGGCCTCCTTGGACTGGCTGCAGCTCGAAAACACTCTAGTTCACCAACAGCCGTTCTTTGCAGTTATATACCAGGTGGAACTGTGCACAACACAAGGGGTGTAACAATTCTGAATCAAGACCAAAGTCGTGATACAAACATCCACAGTCTGAAGTCGCAACCTCATCTTCACGTAGGACAACCTTTAGAGAATCATTAAATCTGCTAAGGATGCGATCCATCACCCGTGTTTATGTGTTTGTTTGATCGCTGGTTTGTCAGCAGGATTACACAAACAGATGAAACTCTGAAACTGAAAAGATGATGATGATGATGATGATGAAGGTTCTCAGTCATCCAAGTCATGGTAATTCTCAGTGCTATATCGTAGGCAGCTGGACTTGTTTCAGTCTTGGCTGAGCCTGCATCTCCCCTCCAGTTAGTTAAAACTGAAGACGTCTCTTGGATGAGGGGTGAAACAAGTCCAGCTGCCTGCGATGCAGCACTCAAAACTACTGAACAGATTTTCATGAAACTTGGATGGCGGACGGGCCTCGGCCCAGAACAGACCTCATTAACTTCTGGTGTGAATTCGAATGAAAGGAATTTAACATTTGACATTTCAAGACAGGAATTCAACAAATTCTTTGTGTGTGTTGAGTTTCTCGGACATCAGGTTAATTCTGCAGTCAGTGTCGCTAACAAAGGTGCTGGCTTCAACACAGAGTTTGTCCCCGGGCGCTGTATGATGGCCGCCCACTGCCCCCTCAGAACGGGTTAAATGGACCATGTATGATATTTGATGAAAATAAAGATTCTCATACATGTATAAAGATTAATAGATTCTTCTTGTAAATCTTGTGAGTTTAGACTTTGATCATACAGCTAGGGTAGGTTTACAATTTAGAGGGAATTTGTCTGAATTTATGCGACGTACTCTACCTTCATCTTGTACTTTTCTGTTCTTGATATTCCAAGTTGTACTCAATTTAGTAAAACACAGAAAATGTTTGCTCCCCCCCCCCGACAGCTAAACAAAACTAAAAGGAAACCGAGTTATAATCAGGAGAGTTGTTACGCCCCCACATAACCAATGCATATTTTGCGTCGATGTCGTCATGTGGGATGTTATATATTAGAGACCTCTGATCACTCCAAGGGTTCAATAGCTTGCATTGATCAGTAAAAATCAATGCTAATCGGCAAAAATGGACTCCAGCCGACCTGGTGACCCTCGGACCATAATATGACCGTGGCGAGCTGCACAGTAATATTCTCGCAACCGTCGGCACTAATGGATACCTCGACACCGACATTAATGTCCAGGGGATAATGAATAACCTGAGGTGTCGAAGTCCAGTTCGGACGTGGACTTTTCATGCACATTCTCGGACATACACACACACATATGCACACACAGCGTTAGCTGTGCAGGGAAGGAGCGAATGAAAGCATCGCGGCGGCCGGGAGCATGTGCGCTGGCAGTCAAACCACTCGGCTTTATAATTTGGTGAAGCCATGCAGACAGGTGCGAGTGTGTGTGTGCATGTACTGTAAACGTGTGCAGGCAAGTGCACGTGGGTGTTTGTGTAAGGTGCCGGCATGTTCATGTCTTACAGGCCCCATGGGTGACCAAGGGATTACTTATTAATCATTCGATTCACTGCCTCTGGATTCAAAGCACAGACCTGAAAACGCCCCTCTCCCCCCCATCCCACTTTGCTTCTTTCACACAGGCAGCTGCTTAATGCTCTGCAATTGCCCCAATAACTGACACCAAATTGCACATCACACACACTTACTTTGTGCGCGCATGAACAGTACGTAGTGCCCGCGCTCGTTTCTGCCTCACATCATTGGCTTGCGGTGGTTTAATTAGGAGCCAGGGATTATAAACTCACAAGGAACGGCGTTCTGGTTTTTTCCAGTATGGGAGATTAGAGCATATGGCCCGGGTACTTCAGAGAGGAGCACAAATCGCACTGGCTAAAATGTTTCCATCAAAAGATGTGTTTCCTCTCCTGAAGGTAAAGTCTTTTTTTTTTTCTTTTTTTTTCTTTTTTTTTAAATCAGTCCGTGTTAATGTACAGCGAGGACAAAACAAGATGAGATGTGTGTGTGTGTCACTTTTGGGGATATTATGGCATTCATGTGCAAATGCCAGATTTTATGTTTTTAAGCCTCCAGATATGTCTGCCTGTCTCTATTTCCTTCTCACTGCCTGTCACTCTGTTTATCTGTCTGTGTCTCTTCCCGTCTCACTATCTTTTCGGTCTCCATATGTGAAAGTCTGTTATATTAATATCGCTCTCTCCCTCAAGCTATTAAGGCTCTCGTGGGCAGCGTCTATAGGATTGTTTTTCCTCTATTCGCATCACGTCAGGCATATTAAATGTGAACGAATGCATTCGGACTTCCGCACGTTTCGCCAGCACATGTAGGCTGAGATTCTCTTGAGGCGGGAGAAGCGCTGGCTCAGGCTAATATCTGTTCAGAGGTTGAGGTGGTCAGCATGTGCAGCCATTAACAATCTGGCTGTAGAAGTCCTTTTTTGAAAATACTTTACTTTGCTGGTTAACACTGCCTGACTCCCCTTCTCTCTCGCTGTCTGTGTTTCCTCTCAGTGTGCCAAATCATGTCTAAAGGGGTGGTGGCAGTCCTCGGTCCCTCGGCCAGCCCGGCCTCCAACTCCATCATCAGCAATATCTGTGGCGAGAAGGAGGTGAGTTTGTGCACCCAGCTGGCGTGCAAGCCTTTGGTCCCGCGTTACAGGCAGCACGCTCTCACCACCACCACAAATACAGAGTTTGGAACAATGATGCTCGTTAGCCTCTGTGCATTTTTTTTGCAGGAGACTGAGGGGGAATGAAATCCTTGTTAGTGAAAATGATGAAATACCGCAACAGTGTCATAACTTTCCATCCCAGTCCCACTCAAATCAAAGCACCGCTGGGCATTTTATTTCCTCCATTCCCCTCATTAGCTTGGAGCAGTTTGGCCCCGCTGAGGCTTGCCAGTCACTGTTTTGAGATAAATTTTTTTTTATATAGAAACAAACAAAAACAGACGAGGAGGAAAAAAAAGTGTGCAAGTTTCATTGTTGTGATCGGATTATGTGGTTTGACATCAAGCTGCTCCTGCTGTCTTACATCTGTTGTTTGAAATTAGGATATTTATTCACTAGATGATTTAACAGATGGTAGCATCATTGGTATTATTTTGACGGAACCAGTCGACAGACATATTCTCTTGTCTGAACAGTGCAGAAAAAACAAGTTTTCCATGATTTGAACATGACTGAGTGGATTTGGCTTCAGAGCCCGACTGCATGTAAACAGATCCCAGTTGGATGCTAATTGGCTCGTCTGAACTCTGACATGGTTTGTTTTGCTGCCTGATGTCAAGAGACAGAGGCGCCTTTGAATTTAACAACACCAGATCAAAATCAATTATAAATGAGAAAAGATATCTATTTTTGGAGCTTTTTTTCTGTGATGCTCTTCCTGTTTTGGTATTCCAAACACTATTTGTAGAAAAATCATTGGATTCATGAAAGAAAAATATTGATGGTATCTATATAACTAGAGATTTAAAAAATTGAAACATATGTCATATTTCTTGCAGTTCATCAATCATTCAGGTCTCACTCGTGGGTTTCTGGTGAGCCCCCCTCTGTAAGTAGCCGTGGTCCGAAGAGAAGCCGCCTTTTAAACTCCCTGAATTTGATTAGCGCGACTATTAAAAGACATCCCATTACCATCCCAGTCTCTGTAATGTCCTCTGGTACAGTACAGCCAGTCTTTCTAATGAGACATCAGTCTGTTTCATTGCTAGATGGACCGGGACTCCCCGCTGTTAGAAATCTCTGGTGGCACTGACTTGCGGGGCTGAAGGCTTTGAAACACTGACTGTGATAATACCACTGTATGAATATTAAAGATCCCATAAAGTGAAAAATGACATTTATGAGTTGTTAAGTGATACATACAGTGCAGTCGTGAAATGCTCGGAGGAGTCGATCAAGGGCCCGAAGATTCACAGTTTCCCCACACTGGCTCCAGCTCCATCTCTATTTATCTCTTCTTATTGCACATGTGAATGAGGAGGGCAGTCATTTGGACAGCCGGAACGCTTTGAAGCCCAGCCAGTCGTCCATGTTTGTCACTGAAAGTAGGACTGTAAGATCTGCTGTCGTCATATTGAATTAGTCTCTGCCCTTGTTGGCACCTCTTAAAGCAATCCTTTCCACCGGGCTTCAGTCAGTACCCTCACAAATGGTCTGACTTGTATTTAATGTTTTGGTTAACTCCTAATAAATGTAAATGAAATACTACTTACATATATCATTCTTGGCAACCTATTCCGGGTGTGGATTTGTTGAAGACGTTGACTACTATTTGTTTTTTTTGTTTTGTGCTGAGCTGCTGTCCATCATCAAGTACAGCCGTGCGACTCGATCCCTCTGCATGTTCTTCTGTTCTAATACATGTTTTTCTTAAACATTGAATCCAGTCGTATTGAAGTAGTAATTTGACTTCAGCTGTAACAATGTTATTGTGATAGCGGTGTTTACCGTAGTTGCGTACGCCTCCAGATCATGTTTTGGGTTTTTTTGTTTTTTTTAATTTTTAATTCTCTTTTCATCAGAGTGTTCAGACATTAAGCTTTTGGATTAATGGCAACACATTAAACAGAATTATGCTCAAGATGGTGCCAAGTGTTGCAGAGAATTAGTTTTATTTGTTCTACAAGCTGTGGAGTAATTATATCCTTTACTTAAGACAGGTAATATACAACTTTTTTTGGCACAGTGTAATGAATGGCTGTTAAAGAAAATGACACCATCATCGTACAGAATGGTTACCTCGTTTCAGCTATGCTCTTTGGCCTGCCACCGGACGACACAAAGGAAGCCCGTATGCCACTGTGCAACCAAACCATTGAGAGGCATCTCTTTCCCAGGTCACGATCCCCAGGTTATAGTGGAGCAACTGCAAGAGGTAACGGAGGAGGTAAAAGAGGAGAAGAGGGAGAGTGATAGAAACCAAGTAAAACAAGTGAACTGTCGTGAGTGAAACGACGGGTGAACAGACGGGGATTCACTCGATGGAGAGCGCCGGTGTACCACCAGGACTTTAGACGGTGTGTGTCTGTAAAAAAAACATGCCTACTTTTTAACAGTCCAGGTGTTTTGCGTTTTCAAGGTATTGAGATCGGGGTTTCCAGGTCGAATTGGGATTCTTACGGTTGTTTCTTTGCTTTGGATGGTAGCCAGGTTGCCAAGGCTGTCTTTGCCACAGTGGCAGCAAGAGTGGTACTACAGACAAATACTAGTGTAGAGTGGTGAATTTAAAAAAATGTTGTCTATTTTATCTACTTTTATAAAAAAAAATTTAAAAAAAGTATAAAAGCAATACTACACTTTATAAATTTAGACACTGAAATGTGACTTAGTTGCTCAAGTGTTATCAGCAAAACGACTCTAAAAAAACCCAGAAGTATCCAATAAGCAAAACAAATGTCCCCTGTGAGTTACTGTATGGCTAATGTGTAATATGTAGGTAGCATTTTACTGTTAGAGTTGGTCAAGATGAAGCCATGGTAATGATTTTAAATGATGTTGTTGTAGTGGAGTAGTGGTAAAGTAGTAAAATGCTAATACTCAAGTATATGTACTACCAGGAGTCTGTCACCAGCCTCAGCTCAGACATACTGTATCTTTCCTCTGTTGTACAGTGTGTATGGTTCAAGCGTTGCACTTCACAGGAGCAGGACAGAGCTGCAGCTGCTACACAGCTCTGAGCTGGTGTTTTTGACCGTATGTAGGTTGTTTTTTTTTTTCACCTTTGCAGATCCTGTGAAATGTGAGATAGTAAAACGGTTTGAAGTGTTGCTTCTCCGTCACAATTTTGCAGGCAGCGCACAGTTGGATGTGCTGTGACATGTTTCTCACCTTACAGTAACATCAGGACGAGGAAATCGATTTTTTCGAAAGTTCAAAAGGTAGCCACAGAGGATCATTTTCACCGCCATGGTGAGGGAGGAGATCACGCTGACTGTTAGAGCTTTTGGAAGTAGAGAGATCATATTGTGATGTTTCAAACTCTGGCAACTAAATCCACTCCAACACTGTTAAATGCTCCCAGTGTCAGTTTATTAGATCTGCAGCTTATTTTATTTTTTGTATATAAACACAGAATTGTTACTGATGCCACATAATTCATGATCACATCCTGTTAGAGGTAATTTTGTGTCCACCCCCCAGTGCTGGGTTAGTCATGAAATATGTTCTGTGTGTCGACGTTTTGGTGTTATAAAAGCACACAAATGCATTTTGGACACATATTGTCATGACAATAACTACAGATTGTTAGACCCAGGGGGGAAACCTGTTTGATTAGCAGCACTCTGATCCTATTAGTATAACTCTGTTATATAAAATGCATTCATAACTATTTTTAGGTTGTCAGGCAATTAATGGCAAATTGAAACCCCATCGGCTCTCGGTTGTGGTCATCGGGACCCTGCTGCTGGTTTTCATTGTAGCCTTCAGATCAAAGGCAACTGCAGACTTCCAATGCGCGGCTGGAAGAAGCAGTTTGGTTCCTTACGGATCAGGATTAACCCAGGGGGCTTCACCGAACACTGCGGAGAGCCACGAGTGTGCACTTTCTTTTTTTTTTCCCCATTCCAGCCAAACACTACAGCGTCTGATTTTGCTGATTAGCTCCCCCATCTCAGACCTGAGGTGTACAAATCAGCGAAAGTCAGCTGTTGCAGTGTGTGTGTGTGTGTGTGTGTGTGTGTGTGTGTGTGTGTGTGTGTGTGTGTGTGTGTGTGTGAGTGAGTGTCTTTGTCTAGCAGATAAGGTCACAATGCTCTTGTCGTGATCACTCTGAAGAGAATGTCTGGCTAATGGCCTTCATCAGTCTGGCCTTACTGTATATCAATGACAGGGTGTCATAACTAACAAAACAGCACCATCACCACACAGTATACACAATAAAAGAATGCAAACGTAATTAAGATAAAGCACAGTCTATAAAAACCTGCCCTTAAACAGGCTTAGTTGATATTAAAGTGTTTTTGTTTTGTTTTGTTTTTGGAAAAGAAATTCAAACTCAGGATTTTAATATTGACAATTTTAATGAGGTAATTATACAAACTCTGAAATAGATTCATTTTTTAAAACGACTGAATAAATTAAGAAGAAAATAAGGTCCCCAGAAGACTGTTTGAAGCTAGAGAGGTGGCAGGGTCCACTGCATGTAAACAAAGTATGAAGAAAATGAAGAGAGTTTGTTTATTTAGTGTGTTTAGGCAATGATATAAAATCAGTCAATGATGATCTTTCTCTTCCGATTAAAATGCCTTCCCCAAAACTACACACTGCACCTTTAATCTTAAAGTCTGTTCATGTATTGCATTAAGAAGTACATTTAGTTTCAACATTGTTGACCTTTTGGAGAAGTATGGTAGGTTATTTTCAGCCGAATACTTAAGAGACCAGTTTCCCACAAAATGAAGAGTTAAAAAAAAGAAACGCTAATTGAACCCATCAGCAGGACCCAAGGTATTAACAGTATAGTATGAATAGGGCTAAAGTAAATCAGATCATTTCGGCTCTGAGCGCAGTAAAAGGTCCATCTCAGTGGGAAATTTCACAGCAAGGAGTACCCTCCTGCTGAGCGAGAGGGTTGAGCAGAAGCCGACAGCGTGGTATTATAGCCTACCAAAGATGCCCTTGATGAGATGGGCAGCGCAGGTCTCGCTCATCCGGTATATACACAGCAGAGAAAACCAGCAATCCTTTGAGAAATAATCTCAAACTTATTTCTGTACTTGGCAGCCAAATAGTAGCTGCAGCTTACCTCCGAGGACCGCTCAGCAGGGGATGAGTAGATTGGCCGGTGGATTGAAGCAGTTTGCCTGAACCTCGTGTTACCTTTCGCCTCGCCGCGCTCCCTCCTAAAAACCCTCAAAGCAGCTGAATAAACCCAAAGTCCCGTCGTCTTCTGACGTTATTAGGAGCCAAACGAAAATGCATTCTTGCAGTCAAAGCAGCTTCATAAAGCAAACGTTTTTTTTCATCCGATTTTACCTTTCATTAGATGAGTCGAAATCATACTTGCGGAACTTGAGACCCTGAAAACAAAGCTGGGTTCTAGGGATTCAAGGACTCATTTTTTTTTTCTTTTCTTGCCTACATTTTTAAATGTAACTGCTTCATTAGCAGGAAAGGACAATGAGTCGACATCATGTAGTCTTACATAGTCCAAGTTCTTAGATGGGAAAAAAACTGCCTTTTCAAAGAGCAAAAACACATATACTATGTATTGCTGGATTTGAAATCTCATCGGATATATGATGCATCAGTCCTCCAGAGGCTGACGTGTAGTGGCTCTGGAGAGAGGAGGGAGAAGAGAGAGTGGGTCACTTGTCTTTAGGATCACTCATTGGCTGTTGTAGGCTGTAGGGCAGGATTGGAAGCTCCTATCTCCTCAAATGAGCTGTCAATCAAGCGGCTTGCCATCACATGATCTCGGGTGTAGAGGGATAATCTGTTGTGAAAGGAGAGGAGTCTATTTACAGATAAAAGCATCGGGGGAAAGGCGGGAGAGTTGTGACCCAGGGATGAAAACTGACAGAGGGCAATGAAAAAAAAAAAAAAAATTGGGAAAGCTGGCAAGCACGCTCACTGCAATCGTTTGTGCTAGATAGAGAATGCACTGTATTACACAGAATATCACATTGACAGGGGGTCTTATTTTCTGTGTGTGTGTTAGCGATACTACGTATGAGTACACAAGGTGAACTCTGTCACCCTGAACTGTAAGAGCTGAGAGAGAGAGAGGGATGCACGTGTGTCGCTGAGCCGCCACCATCCACACATTACTCTGTCCACCAAATCCCTCACAGCGAGTGTAAGGCCACAGATGCTGGCTCTCCGGCGGCTCGTTGCCCGGGACTCTGGCAGCAATATTGCAGCTGACAGACCCCACTAGGTGATCAGCACGTCATCTACCAGTCCCTATCCATCACTCCCCGGGTTCCACTGCCACTTCCACCGGGGCTACAGAGGAGTGGGACTGAGCCCATCTGGGTCTCACATTAATAGTGACTAATAGAAAAACAGCCGCCGCAGAGAGCCGATGACGACGTGCATCATGTTTGTAGTTTGTTTCCATCTTATGCGGCGTGGCAGGCAAACCTCAGGGTCAGGATTTGGAGGACGGGCAGATTAATATCGACTAATGAGAAACATTAGCCGGGGCTTTGGATGAGAGGCTCCTGCTGCTTTACAGGTGCTTATCTGCCGGCTGCCACAGCCAACCAGATGAGCCGGGTGAGCTTTATGTTGTCGCTTTGTTTCCTGCGAATCTCAGGCATAAGATGTATGATCTTATTTATAAGTGGTGACTTTTATTTGGTGGACGAGACCAAGGACTTTACATCCCCCTATTTGGATTTGCAGAAAGCCTAATTGACAATCTCCATCTTGTTATTTCCTTACACAAGCCTCCGACTAAGGTCATCATGCCGTTGGCCACAGAAAGCTTTTAAACGGAATTGAATTAACGTCAGTGATTACATTTTTCATGTGCCAAATATTTCCTCTGAATTCACTTCTTATTTATTGCTCTCGGCCACCTTCAGCTCGGTTTAAATGCTCTTACTCCCCTTCTTTTTTTCTTTTTTCTTCACCCCATTTACTTCCTCTCCTCTGCCATAAAGGATGAAATTTGCAATACACCCTGCATCTGCAAAACATATTCCTCTATGATTCACAAACATGTGCCAGAAGTAGTCATGAATATTAATGTCCGGTCCGACGTCCAGGGGTTGCTTTGGGAAGCCATCTGGTTTTAGGAGTACAGAGAGATTACATTTAAGCATTTTGTGGTGCTCAGTTTGGATTCAGAGGTGAACCTGAGGTCCGCTGGGCAAACAGAGAGCGTGCTGGATTGAGGCTGGAGGTCAGTGTGTATCTCAAGCCCCGGAGATAAGCAATAATGAGAGATTTTCGTTTTCATATACAGATAGAAAACCCACAAACACTCTTCTGACTCACTCTTACACAACCAGAAAAAAAAACCTTTAAATAAACAGAAAATGTCTCGTCAGTGTCATTATTTTTGGCTTTTAAGCTCCTCCGTGCCCTTCTCTCGCCCTCAATCTGCTTCCTCCACATCTCATTTTATACCTCTTTTCTCTCCCCCGTCTCCTGCGATAGTGTTGTGCTGCGTCGTGAACACCAGCGTCGAGGTAAAGCTGACAAAACTCATTCAGCGCCAGTAAAAATGAATCCTTGCCTTTCCGAGTTAATTCCAAGACAGTGTGAAGTCAGACGTATTTTCTCGAGATTACTTTATTAGTAGGCAAATGAACTCTGTAGGATTCCTCCGTATGGCCGGACGAGAGCAATTGTTGAGCGGGGCCATCAGACAAAGCCGAGGCACAGTTGATTGCCCTCGAATGGATATTGGACAAATCTGGAAACCTCCTTCTCCACGCTCTCTCTCTCAGGGAAAACTATTTTGCAGGTCCACTGCTTCATTTGTGCCATTATTGTGAGGCATACATAAGAAACTCACTCTGCGAATATCTGTCACGGATTGTGAACGAGTGTGTGTTCATTAAATTGTCCGTTCACATGACCAGAGAGTCATCCTGCTGTGTTTGCATTCAGTGTGTGTAGAGCTGTCCAAACTGATTTAAATGGGCAAGTTGTCCAGCAGCTCAGTGCTACACACAGTGCGGAATTGCTTTTTGTGCCTTGAAAAGCCGGCTAGCCAACCCCAGTAAATCCTCTCTGGCCAGAGACCATTTACACGGTGGCTGTGCTAACTTCAGACCGTCTCCCTGCCAGACTTTAAACCAGTGGCTGGTCATAGCGGAGCCAACGCGCCCCATCTTCTGTTGGTGGACAGCCAACATCTGCTCAGCTCTGCTCTCACACATGTGGACACCACTATCATCCAAATATTGTACCTGCTCCGCATTACCTTGTAGAGGGTGAGTGCACAGGCTGTATTTTTACCTTTAATGACACTTTGTTTCTGTGTGTTGCGTATTGATTATGCATCCATGTGTGGTGATAAGGGGAACGTAAACTGCCACAGAAAATGGTATCATGATGAACATAATTAAATAATTAAATAGCTGTGATTGGTTAAATCTTTTGACTTAAGAGCAGTTGATAATATCATTCGCTATTTTATGGAGCACATTTCATGCACTGTTACACGTTCTTGCATAATATGGTTTTCTCTTGCTTTTAATCATAGCAAGGATTGTGTTCAATTTTTTATCAGCTTCGGAGTAGCTTTATTTTGCTGGAGGCACTGCAATCCCCGACAATTAGAGATAAAGTAACTGTGTTTAACTTAATCAGAATTATCCTTTTTACCCTGCCGGCTGCTGTGTTTTCACGTCAACAGGCTGCTCGACGGATTAGCAGGCCGGCATCTTTTCTGCAATGTTCATTATTGAAGCAAAAAAAAAAAAAGAAACTACACTCAAGGTCTACTTGTTTACTTTTATACATCTTTTAACCTGTTTATCTGCCGATAGCGTGTGTTTCTTTTGTCACGGCGAAAGTGAAGATGTCATCACGTGGCATATGTATGGATCTTTACTTAAATGACCAGTAGGCTGGCTGAAAGCTGAAGAAAACATTAGTTAGTGGACTGTGCAGTAAGTAGTTAAAATTGTGTCCGTTGTAATAGACAACAAAGTCAGAACCAAAACAATTAAATAACCATTAGCTATTAGCTAACTTGTAGCATCCGATCCTGTAACGTATTGATCCTGTATTGACTAGCTTTGGCTAGTTGGGTCTTGATGGGGAAGCCGAGGAGTCTTCAAATTAACAAGACCGCTGTTGCTTTTCCATGCTGAAAATGCTGCCAGCCCATTTTCATTTCACAAACAAACGGACGACAATGTTGTCACAGATTCAATGAACGGCCTTCATCTGCTGTCTATTACCAACACTCCTGCCCTTAGCTGCTTTCATTTACACTGTTCTCCTCTCCCTCATTTCGTTTTCGTCTTTCCTTTCACCCTATCATAACTTCACCCAATTTTCACCTCTCTACCTTTGTCCCTGCTCTAATTTCAACTATTACTGCCCCTACACCAGCCTCCGTTCTCATCACTCTCCCGTCCTTACTCTCACCTTTCTCTTTCTCTTGCTCTCCTGTCTCCTCTTGTTCCTTATTTTCTCATTTCATCTGGCACACCCGTCTCGTTCTTGACATTTCCCTTCTGCCTAACTCCGTCTCAGACACCAGCTATGGATGACAAGCAGGTCAAGATCCGCCATTCTTAAGAAAACTAATAGAAAGCGTGCGGAAATGGTATTCAAAGGCCCTCTCCGTCTCTCTCTCTCTCTCTCTCTCTCTCTCTCTCTCTCTATCTCTCTCTCTCTCGCTGCCTCTCCCTAATCACCCTCCATCAGTCTCACGCTGAATCGCTATGTCTGAGTGCATAGTGGTATTAGTTCTGCTGTGTCAGTCTTGTTCTGCTCGGGGGGTCAGCTTATGGTTCAGCTCGCCACTGTAATTGGGCCTTAAAACCACTATATGTAAAGATGAAAACGCTCTTCGGCCAAAAGTGACATTGTTTTGGTAGCATGTGACACATTATTGGTCAAACCAGCGTTCAGATCTGATTAGGCGGAGCTGATCTGCATCTCCTCTCAGTGCCGGAGGAGCCCGCATCACTGTGATGCACGGAGTAAGAACTGGAAGATTTAAGCTGCAGCTTGCTTATTCATAGCGGTGCAGGAGCAGTAAGGTGCCTGCTGAATCTCAATTGGACTTCTGCATTTCTTAAACCCTCACAGCTTAGTATTCTTTTAGATCCACACTTTCAAAAAAAAAAAAAAAAGACAACATGCATTGAAATGCAATGCAAATTAGTTTTCATTGCTACTGTCAATACAATATGGAGTTCAGCCTAAAGCTGAATGCAACTCCTGTTCCAACTCTAAAGTTGTTCCACCATTTATTCGACTTCTTTCCAGCCTCCCCACTTGACTTTCGTTAACATCATCAGGATGCATTAGGACGCAAAGACAGAAATCTATCAAAGTTGCTCTCCAGTGTTTTTCTAAAAGGTGCGTCAAGAAGTGACTCCCTCTGCTTGGATTGAATTGAGATTTTACTTTTATGTGTTTGTGTCTCCGTGTTGGGAAGTCTTTGGAATTTAAATCTTAGTCTCGAGAGTGGAAAGCAAAAAAAGGTTTAATGGCAGGTGCTCAGCTGAAGAAGTCTCAGAAGTGGTGCTGCAGCACATTTATTTCCCTTTCAGGACTTTCATGGAGCTTTACCGTTTGCCTCAAACCAGAGCTGATAAACTTCAAGTATTGCTTCCTAATAACAGGTCAGTGGTGGTGTAAGGCTGTTTCCTAGAGCACCATCTAAGAATGAAACGTACTGAGTGCACTGTGAAAATGTGGAGGATGCTTTGGATGGTAAATTGATAATGCTTCATAGCTTTCAGTGCTTTCTGAGGAGAGGATCGAATGACGAGTAGACGGGGGTCATTTTCTTCTTATGTACCTGCATATCTGTACTCGGCGGTCACAACCTCCAATTTATTCAATCCACAGACCTTTTCATCACAGCATTTGAGTGTACATGGACCCAAACAACAGATGCTTTTGGGTCCATTGCCCACAAGTTTTGCACAAGACACATCAGGTTGTCTTGGCCATGGCCAGTTTAAAGAGATGTCTTTAGATTTGTATTTAGAATCCTCTTAGTTGTCTATTAATTATGTGATTTTGCGACGTCACCGTATATCACCATGTCATACATTTATGCCTATCAGCTAGTTTGACATAATAAGAATTAACTTAGCGAGATTGCTCTGTTGTTGTTAGACGTGCTGGTTCAGGTGTGTGTGAGCTGACCAATCAGAGCAGACTGGCTATTGAAGAGGGAAGGTCTTGAGGAGCTGAAAGAGCATTTCAGACAGAGGTTGAATACAGTGCTGAAGCACTGGACAGTTTGAGAATCCTGATGTGTTTTTTCAGCATTAATGCATGTAAACCTATTGTAGTGGTAACCCAAGATACAATTATGAAAATGAGCATAATATGCTTACTTTATTATGACACAGCATGATTAAACAATACTATTTTAATTAGGTTTTTAGGGTGATGGCAGTATATTATGTGTAGGTGTTCTCCAGAGAACAAACTACAAAATGGATACAGTCTCAAAATGACTTTGACCAAATCTTTGACATTTCTTTACTGTGGTTACTTTTGAATCAACAGACTTATCCACATGTATCAGTTTATCAAAGTTTATAATGTATAACATGATTATTGCCGTCAAAGTTTTTAAGAACACATACGTGTTTAAAGTTAACCGTGAATATCTCATACTAAATAGCAACATTTATTTCAAGATATATACATGTAAAGATGCAGTACATGATCTTCTACAGTAACCAATATGAAAGTATGCATTGTATGTATGCGTAGAGGATGTTTTTCACTTTAGCACTGTGTTTTTATTGCTTGTAGCTGCTCATGCTTCAGTAAGCACAGCATCAGGGGGAAAAAAAATGGCACAAAATGATTAACAAAAAGTTTAATGTATCTTAAAAGATGAAAATAGATAATGGCGCTGTACTTAATGTGTATAAGGTTCATATGTGCCTGTGGATACAAGTACGTATGATTAAAAGAATGAAGATGTGGAGCTGGGTGTCGCCGGATTACTCTGTTCAGTCTGCTTGCAAACAAAGCGCAGGTGCTTCGTCTGTTGCCGCCTGATCATAATTAGAGGAGCACAGCTGTCGTCGGCACCTCTGCTGACCCTTTTCTCACAACACTATTGATCTGTCTTGTCAAGGCCGCGCCGGCACCACCGCCATGTGCATATCCAAATCCACTATCCTGTCATCAGGAAAGCAGTCTCTTGATTTGATCCCTGAGATGAAAGTGAGGGAAAACAGAGTGACTCCCTGGCGAGCGGCAGACAAAATGGATTTCGGTTTAGCTGATTGTTGTCGTCGAGGGTTTGAAAAGGGACTCCGCTCCGTGTTACAGTGTTGCTTTTGTTTGGTCTCAGTCAGCTGTGTCAAGAAGCAGAGTTTTGTCTTGTCTGGAAGGAGACAATACTCAGCAGATATTGCTCAGCCTTCCACCAGCTGCTCACTGAATTAATGCTTCCTGTTTTCGCTCTGTGAACCGAGACTCATCAAGAACATTGAGTCATTTGTCTTCCCATTAACATGTTTGTGTTCTGCTCAGTAGCCAGGTTCTCCAAGATTTGTTGGCCAACTGTTTGCCAGTTTTGTTGTGCAAAGTGGAGCTATGCATTGTCGGGGTTGTGCAAGTCAAACGTTTGGCTAGATTCCCAGAAATGGATTAAGTCCACTTTTTCCAATCAGGGCTCTCTATAGAAGATTTTTGATGCAACAATACAAACAGGGTTTTTGTCTGCTTGATAGAGCAGTGGGCATTTAAAACCATATTAATCAGGCAGGTTGTGCTTGCGACAGTTCCCCAGACTGAATTAGACGTTTCTCTTTTATCCACACTGCTTAATATAATACCACCACAGCCTGAAAAAAAAAACAGCAGAGTTTTAAAGCATTTCTTTCTTTTTTCATTCGCTCTGAAATAGAGCAGTGGAGTGGGGAACAAGCCTCTCTGGAGGAAAGGAACTTTTTTTTTCTCTCTGAACTGGCTGATCAATGAGATAGAGATCTCGTGGTCAATGTTCCACTCGCCTAAAAGGCACCATGGGATCCGCGGCCCACTTCATCTTTATCACTGGCCTTGCTTCTGCTCTGACCGCAGGGACCTGATGCAGGATCATTACTGCCACAAATAGAGATCTGGCCGCATGGGCTGGAACTGAGGATGGAGATTTGTTGGTAGGGCGGAGTTGACACTCTCCTATCGCCAGTGTCTCATCTCATCCCTTTCTCTCCCACGGGACTTTTTTTCCCCGCCTTCCCGAATGCCAACAGCTGGTGTCCCAAATCCCCCGTAAACCTTTTGGTTCGAAAGTGGATCAGGTAGACATAATAGACTACCACCTGCCCTCCTCCATCTCCTGCCACCCTGCAACACCATCCTTGCCAACTCCACTCTGGCATTCCAGCCTTGGCATCACACGTGCTGACTGATGGACAATGCCTCCAACAGCATCTGTTCTCTAATGCTCAGTGGCCAACATAATTCTCTGGCTTGCAGCGGGCCACATCCGGCCAGGAGTCATACTTGGTGATCTGCTATTGGTCGGGTTTTTCCACATGTGATGATCTCCAAGCTGATTAGCTAGGTCCACATTTTGATGCTAAATGAGCTGCTCTCTGTCTGGCTGAGGCTAACCTCGTATTCAGCTCACTGATGTTGAATGGCTGCCGTCCACTTGGCCACAACGCTAAGTGTTTTCAAGGGCAGTTCAGTTTTTCTGCCAAGCATGTGTTGTATGCTAATTGATAGCCAGGTCAACACGCCGAAATGTAAATGAGTCACTTCAGACGCTGATGAACCGTGTTAAAGCTAACTTTCCCGCAGCCGTGCCTGACATGTTCCAAGACCCATAAAAGTCCGGCAGTACTTCATTAAACAGTTTTGTTCTGCTGTCCCTCTGAGTCCAGGCCAACAGATGTAGTTGCTCATTATATCTCTGCTCTCCATATGGCACTACTGCACATCCACCTCCTCTTCACCTCCCCTCACTGGGAACCCCCTCCCGACAGGCTGCCGTTAGGTTCAGAATGGACAGGTAGCAGAACGACTCGGGCTCTTGTCAGCTCAACAACCGAGGCAACCCAGAGCTTGTTGAACTGGACGGAAGGGAAATTAGCTTTCACCTCCACTCCAGCTCGGAGCGATGGTCTCCCCAATAATGCCTGGTCAGATTTGAAAAGCCACTCTTCTTGAATGTAATTTAGCGTTTTCCATTGAAGAGGGGTTATCGGAGGTTGCTGGTAAGCTTGTACAAAGCAATAGCTGTTCCCAACAAGCAGCGCATCACCGACTCGGGTGTTTGAAAATGTGCTGCTTCATTTTATTCCTCGTCTTAACAGCTAATCTGAGTGCAATCGCAGTGCAATTAACGCAAGTATATTGTAAGCACATTGTAATTGGGTTGAGGTTTTTTTGCTGCCAGACAAAAGGTACCTCCTTTTCCCCCCACCGCTCACTGTGTGTGCAAGAGTGTATGATTGTGTGTGTGTGTTACTTGTGCAAAGCCTGTGTCCTGTGAGAGCTTCCTCATTAAACGCCTGTCAAACCCCTGTCTGCGGACCTGCCAGCCTTTCTGTCACACTGCAGGGAACACACACAAACACACACACACACACACACACACACACATATATGGACATTCAGAGCTCACACCAAGCCAGACTGAGTAGGACTCAGTTTATGTGACACACACACACTCAAACAAGGGACAGATTTGAGCCTTTCTGGGTCTTGTGGTGACGTTTCTTTCTTTCTTTCTTCTATGTCAATAAAAGGGCTGGGTATGACTTGAACTTTTTCAAGTACTAATATGCTTTCTGGGCCTCAGTAAGAAAACTAAAACCATGATTTTTATTCTGATACCTTCTCAGGAAGTATGTCTGGGTCATGTTCCCAAACAATGGGAAACTGGAGCCTGAGACGGACGGGCAGTTTGGTGCCATGTTAGCTGTAAAGTGGGAATTTTAGTTTTGGTGAGGAGGAAGCAGATCCAGATGTAAAAAGCTTTCATTTTACCAGTCAATCTGTGTTCCAACACTCCTATGGTTTTGAGCTTGGAGCAGTGACCAGAAAAATGAGGTTGAGGATACAAGTGGCCAAAATGAGTTTCCACCGTGGACTGGCCTCAGCCTTAGAGATAGCGTGAGGAGCTCGGATATCTGGAGGGAGTGTAGGAGCCGCACCTGAAGGTGGTTCAGGCATCTGATTAAGATGCCTTCTGGGCACCTCCCAGGCACATCCAACTGGGAGGAGACCCCCAGGATAGACCCAGAACTCATTGGATGGATTACATATCTCATCTGGCCTTGGGAGGCCTCCGGATCTTCCAGGAGAAGCTGCAAAAATGTTTCTAAGGAATGGAATGTCTGGAATTCCTGCTTACTCTGCTGTCACCACGACCCACGACCCCTGGATAAGTGGAAGAAAATGGTGGATGGATGAATGGATGCATGGACTTTTAGCTAACAAATTCAGAGAACATGTATACATCCTGATCACTGTTTACCTCCTAAAACCACCACCAATAATAGTGCCTCTTTTTAATGCAGAGTCTGACATGATATTTGATGTAAACTTTGATAGTACTTTGATGGTCTTGATGCTCTAGAGACACATTTCAGTTAACCCAAAGCACTGAAATCCAACACTCCGCTGTGATCATTACATAATGAATGCAGCGTAAACAACTTTTTTATGACTTCCTGGTTTAATAGCAAATAAGTGCTACGCCTCCTAAATAATAAATGAGAGCCTCAATACTTTAACTTTAAATGTATCTGTATCCCACAGAGACCAAACAATAACAGAGCTAAATGCTTATGTTGTTATTGGATCCCCGAAAGTGCACGTCTTGAGAAATGAACCAATAAAGGGGCGAACATGAGACAGATTGCGTTTGACAAGAGAATCTAATTTTGCACTTCTAAATTCAATGAGACCACTTAATGAGCGCTGATTGCCGCCCCTTTGCCATCCCTCACTCTCCGTTTATGACTGTTATGTGATTTTGTTTCACTCTCTTTCTGTCCTGTATCATTTCCCAGCATCCTCAGCCTCTATTTGGCTCACTTCATTGCTCTCTTCTTCTGTCAGTCGGACTGTCAGTGTCTCCCTATCGTCCTCCTCGCTCTCTTCCTTTCTCTGTCTTTCGCTTGCGCTCTGGCTCCTTCTCCTCACCCACCTGTCATTCCCCCGGCGCTCACCTGGGTTACTCCACTGCAGTCGCCATGGTATTTAGTTCTATTTACAGTGAAGCCACCAGATTATTAAAAGCGGAGTGGTTACCTTGGGCTTTGTTGTTTGCCTGAGATTTCCTTCCCTTCACACTTTTCAAACGCAATTAGTTTCACGCCCACACCTATAGTGCCGCGGCCCTGAGCAGATGCTTTTATAAAGACGCTACCTTCTAATTTTGAGTTACAGCTTTTTTACTAGTAGCTACATGTTGTTTACATTGCCTCTAGTAATTTCCTGTGCCGTAGCTAAAAAAGATTAACTTTGGCAAAACTACACTGCTGCCTGCACTTAAAATACTGCAAACTCATTTGTGACGAGAATATTTGTAAACAGAGGGAACAGTTTTCCCGTGAGATAATTCAGGTTCGCTGAGGAACAAAACACAACCATAAACTCAAGTTATACTCACATGCGTGTGCACACAACATTCCAGTCCAGCCTTCATGTGTTAGGGTTGTTAACAACATCACTCCCCTGATGGCCCGAGCTCCCAGTCTGGATCGCTACATACATGGCTAACAGAGCTAACTTGCTAACCAAAGCTACAGTTAGCAGAAGCCAGCAGTTATTCTAGCAATATGCGACCCATGATTGTTTTTAGTATGAATTCAACAGGTGGCCAGCTCTTACATATTGCACCTTTAAAACAGCATTAATGGATTTGGATCCTTGCAGGAAGTGGAAATTAATCAGGAACACAACGCTGACCTCTTATCACCTATGAGCAAACAGCCTCCTTTGACATCAAGCAGACGTAGAGTCTTGGTTCTCAACTGATGGAAGTTGGTAAATCCAATATTCACTCTCCTGTCAGCTCTGTTTTTGGTTTCTGACTGCTGAGAAAGAATAGCTGGCATGTTATCAGCTACTTTTGTTGTTAATTTTCTCCAGGAAGTTGATAACATTATAATTAACATTAGCGTTAACAATTACCACAAACCCAAACAACGAATGCCATTACAGTAAATCTGCAAATCATAATTTGTGACAAAATGTGCCAGTTTGGCGTTTAATTGACTCCAAGTGGATTAGTGCTCAGGATTGCTGGCATGGCAAACTTGTGAGTTTCCTGCAGAGCTGCACTGAGCGTGCTGCAGCTGTTTGGTTCAGTGTCTTTGAAGCTGTGCCCTGCAAAGACACATGTAGGAAAGATTTTCTGTTTTTATTTTCTCGGATTAATCGACCTGCAGAGTGACTGATACTAGCTGTTTGTTGCAGATAAGGAGTCTGGCAAGCGACTTTGATGTGGCTGACAACTTGCTGCTGGTAATGTGGAGATTGATTTTCTTTGCTTGGAGTACCCCTGTTTTAACTCGGGTCTTGATTCAAAACACTTTGTCACTCCAGCATATGAGGAGGATGGTGACTCCTGCTGTTTAACATCCAATTAATCATATTGCTCTAACCAGGGGGGCTGATGTGTTTAGGCATGATGGATTGATAAGATCCTCTCTTGCTTGCGAGGCCTTGATGTAAGCTACATTTGGCGTACCGACACAACATCTAAAATAAAATGAGAAGAATTGCAGATCAAGTTAATTTCCATGTGGGGGAAAAAAAATGCATGTTGATGAAGTGTTTCCATAAACTATTTATTGGGGAAATAATCAGGATGCCTGGTTACATATTTGCCGTATGAATGGAGGCTGCATGCTGTGGAATTTGATGATGAATCAAGAATCAGAGCCAAGTAATTCCCCAGAGATGCCAGCGCTTCTAGCTAGAGTGTCCAACGGGCCAGTAAGCTGGGAAAGGACAAAGTGTACGTTATCTGTGTGTGCGTGCATGTGAATATACGCGTCTGTGTAAGCTTCTCTCCACGCACCCCCCTGCTGCCGCATCTGATACAGCCTATCGAAGCGTGTTATGTTTCTAAGTGAAAAGGGGTCGAGCATAGCACCAGTCCGCCGTGCTGTAAGGGAAGAGGGGTCAAGTAGAAAAAAAAAAAAAAAGAGTAAACAATCTTGGAGAGGAAGGGGACAAAAATGAAAAGGGGGAGTGAGAAATTGTACAAATGCGACAGGGAAGATGAAGGACACACCTGGAGAGGGCCACATTTCCCCAGTGTGGCGTACAGTGATTACCCAAGTTTTAGGACTCCTTCAGAGGATAGAATGGCGCTCCAGCAGGGGCTGTCAGCAGCGTCCGCACCTCCATCCATCCAGGCGCCCGGGGACTCCATTACACCCTGATGGGCAGGGATGGAAAACCAATCGAGGGGCTATGGGAAGCAATGTGTAGGCGCTGGGAACCACACGGACAGGCAATCTGCCATGATGAAGAGGCTCCCGTCCCTGTTCCTCCTCTCGGACCCAGCGTGTCCTCCCGCATCCCCTTCAAGCCCCACTGCGCTCTGCCGCAATGCCTCGGCCGGCTGACCGACCCCAACACCTACCACGCTCTCTCACACCTTCCCTTCTCTCTGCTGTAAGCCCCAGCAGCATGTATCTGTTCACATCATCGCATGGAGAACAGGTGAAGCGGAGATGGACTTTTTTTTTTTTCCCCTTGAAGAGAAACAGATGGATTTTGAATTGAGGTGGAATGTAATTTATGACTTTCCTGAATTTCAGCAGATTTGTAGGTTGCTCCGGTCCGGATTTGAAGCTGCGCTCAGGGAACGTTGAAGGCTGCAAGGTCAGCTGCAGTGTACTTAACCTCCCTTCAGACAGCCTGTATCGGATATACCTGTTAGAGCAGTGGGGTCGGTATGATGACTTCATTAGAGGCATCTGAGGAATAAAGATATTTATTTGGCCACAGCAAATCAACGCTGTGAATCAATCTCACCGAAGATTGTATGCCTCACATTGGGGCTGGGATGGAGGAGTTGTGTATTTATTGATTCTTCCTGAAGCCTTGGCTGGCTGTCTTTTACTTACTCCTTGTGTCTGATCTTTGCTCTGACTACCGGCAAAACTCATGCAGCCTGATTTCATGCTCTGTTATGTGTTTAGTTTCCCAGTTTGATAGTTAGTGTATGATTCGGTTTGATTTGAAGTGTATTGTTTATTTTTGAGCGTGTAAGGATATGGAATTAAAGTTCCAGCGCGTAGGATTTACTGGCATTCAGCAGCATAGATTGCAACCAACTGATCCCCTCTCATCTCACCCTCCTCTATGGTAGCCACTGAAAACACAAAGGCCCTCGTTAGAGCGAGTTTCAGTTTTTTGTCAACATGGCAGACTCCGTGGAAGAGAACCCACAGGTCAGGTAATTATACACTAATGACAACATCATTTTACAGTGCTACATTTTCTATTTCCTTTTCACTTTTTTCTTTAGCTTTTCAGAGCCCTAATAAAGACTTGTCAGTCAAAACATGTTGGCTTTGTTAATGATTGGTCTTTTAACGATTTAGCCACAATTAAGGCTTTTTAAGGAGCTCATTTTCAGGCTGTTAATTTGCTTGGGGTTACTACTCAAAAAGGTTTACATTGGTTTACTTTAGTGCTCAAAAGTACATCAGTTTTCTCAAACTGTTCAGTGCTGCAGCACATTATTCTCCTTCTGTCTGAAACACTCTATTTTAGCTCCTGGCAACTAGGCATACATTATGTAAATTTGTGACATGGTGACATAGTGTGATGTCACAAAGTAACGAAAATAAATTCAGGACTACCAATGAGGCTTGACAGGAATATTATAGGACACTGCAGTCAGACAATAATCTGTTATATACATATATTCTTACGGCCAAATGTCGAATATCCATGACCTGATTCCAACTGAGCACTTGAGCACTTGTGTCGGTTGATGAACGTACCTTTATGTACTTATTTAAGTGTATGTTTGAGAGTCCAATTAGTTTTGTCCTCTTGAAATTGGGCAACTTTGTCTACAAAGTACTGAAACTCCTTCACTCTTCATCTTATGTGGATGGAACCACACTCAAATTAGAGCTGAGAGTTGGCACTTAAATCTCATTTTCAGCATTTTTACTTCTTCAGTACAAAGTACAAAGCCACTTCCAATTAGGGTATAAGTAACAGTGCGGGAAAAGTATAGCACATAGTTTTAGATTGTTTTGACTTTTTCTAGCCGAGTGGAATAAACAACAGATACAAAGAACAGTAATAATGACTTCTGGGGTTTTTTTCTTGTGTGATAATCCTATAGCAGCATCGATAATCGTCCCCAAAACATAATCACATTACTCAGCTCATTCGGTGAAACAGAAATATGTGATATTTTGTGTGTGTGTGTGTGTGTGTGTGTGTGTGTGTGTGTGTGTGTGTGTGTGCGTGTGCGTGTGTGTGTGCGTGTTTGCCAATGTGTGATATGAAAGTGTTACCTGAGACACACAGCTGAGCTGCTCCATGGTGAGCCGGGTAAACAAATGTTTTGTAACAGTGGCTGAGGGGGTGTCATACTTAAGATTCCTTTAACAAGGGCTTGTTGGTGCAGGCGGAACAAAAATATGTTTTTTTAAACCACACTTATACTTTAGATGAGCCTTAGTGCCTCAGTCACTGTAGATTATGATGTGTATTCTGAATATGCACATCACCACGGACCCCTGGGTTATCTACGCGATTTATCAGAACCGATCTCTACAGAGACATTTTGTCTGCTGGCTGTCTGCTGGCATCATACTATTTCTATTCCGCAGCTCACACCCACATCCTCTCTTGTTTTTATCGCTCTCTTTTTTTTTTCTTCTTTTTTTTAAGGTTGTCCCGTCTGCAGACATTTGAACTGAACTGACTGAATTTTTAAACCTGAAAAATGAATGTGAAATGTCTCTGTGCAGGTGCCCTATGTCAAGGTGGCTCCAGAGGACATCCTGAAGGTTCAGTTCCCCCGCTTCACCACTCTGGACCTGAGGCCGACCAACACCGACATCAGCCTGGCTGTGGCCGGCCTCCTCACCTTCTTTAACAGCACCACCGCCTGCCTCATCTGTGCACAGGCTGACTGTGAGTACCGCGTTCACACACCCCCTCCCCACGACACAGCACGCAAAGATCCACACCTGGGGAGAGCGCTCGCACGACTTTCCGACAAAGTGCAAACATTTTTGTTTAATGTCTGGCATCCTTTAACACGTGTTAGCGCACATAACCTTCTCACACGCACGCCGACTGCGCTCTGACAACAGATGCAGCGCTTATCAACATCTCACCCTGTGACACGCTCCCCTCTGAAGCAGCTGCTGCTCTCCACAGCTACAGCTCCCTCACAGTAGCGTGCATGACAACTACATCCCAAAATAAATGACATCGGTGCAGAATCCTTTCTCTTCTTCAATGTCATGATCATCCTTAATTTAAAAAGGGGCACTATGAAGTTTTTGAAAAGTAATTCAAACTCTTTTTTTTATTTCAATATTAATGAAGTAATAACACAAATTACTCACAAATAGTTTTTTTTTTTCCATAACTAAAAAAACAAGCTGTTCTCAGAGGAAAATAAGGATGCTGTTTGGAGCTAGAACTGTGGCGGGGTCCGCCATATGTAAACAAATTGAGACAGTATGAAACTGTGTTGTCCTTTAAGCAGAAAGTTCAATATCAGCCAATAGCACGTGCAAGTGTGCCATGTGTATGCTGTCATCTCAGTTTGATATGAACCACGGCCTGCTGATTCTCAAGACGCACCTTAAAATCAGATGTAAGAGAGTGAGGATGGAGTTCAAAGCTGCATCCACCAGTGATCTGACCGCCTCCTTGTCGAAGGCGCTCGTTAGATTCTAAAGATACTAAAGCGTATGACCTTAAAAAAAGCTCGAAAATCTCCCCGAGGGAAGTTATTTTCGTAAATAGAGAGGAAGATTAAATCATGGCCTGTTCCCACCCTCCCGTTGTCGGACGAGCAGTAATTACAACTCCCCAGACAAAGGCACTGTGACCCTGAGTGGCACCTGCTAACCTTTTCCTAATCAGCACCAGGCTTTGAAGGAAGGAAATAAGCTTGAGACATCAACCGAGTGTCAGACAGCCAGAGATGGCAATGAGCCACTGTGAACCGCCCACCCTGCCTATCTTCATTCTCAGTTCTTCTGCCTTTTAACTTTCTCTTTGACTGTCTCTTGGACTTTACGTCGGAGTCTCCTTTCATTCATAACCCTGGCGACAACATTCGTCCCTCGAATGCTTCATGTATTAAGCCAAATCCTGTGTGTCTGCATGTCCATAATATGAGGGTTGCTGCCCGAAATTGCCGTCTGAATTTGCAGAAATTGGAAAACGTTGCTTGGAAGATTTAGTTAAATTGTGTATTTAATCTTAGTTTAATTCAGCCTCGCTACACAAACCCATTACCGCTGCAAGGGTCCGAAATATATCATTAGTTGTTTTCCCTTTCAGGTTTTCCTGTACCTGTCAGTCATTCTTCTGTTTCAGAGCCCAGATCCTGTTTCTGTGACATTTATTCCACAGACAGTTGATTAATACAGCTCTGGCGACAACACTGATAACGAGTCAGCCCTTTTAGGCACCCTCTGACTTTAATATTGGCGAGTTTGGAGAAAAGAAACTCATTTAACATTACTCTTCTTCCTCCCTCCGGTTGTGTGTGGGTGTGCGGGAGGTTTTTATTCTGTGTCAGTGGGCTAAGAGAGGACTGGAAAGGAAATTAAATGAAATGAAAAGAAATGAAATGAGGAGAGGGGGAGATAGGAGATACCAAGGTGAGTCCGAGAAAAGAGGCGAGGAGAAATGCAGCGACCGGGTTGGGATTATGCATTTGCTACAAGAGGGAAACGGTCCAGGAAATGACGTGGCCGTATTGATTGCACCCTCTCATGTGACCCCCATTCATTCAATAGAAAATGCAGCAGATGGCAGAGTGCCCAGTTTTTGTGTGTGTGTTTGTATCCGTGAATGTGTGTGTGTGTGTGTGTGTGTGTGTGTGTGTGTGTGTGTGTGTGTGTGTGTGTGTGTGTGTGTGTGTGTGTAAAGGTCTGGGTTCAGCAATCGCATCAGCCGAAACCCATTCGACTTTGGCTCCGGCTCGCCCAGGGCCGCCCCTCCCCTCCTCTGTCGGCTCACGCAGTCAGTTGGTCGGTTGGCAGCCGGCTGTCGGTGGCTCGTCCACATGTGCCGGCCTCATTAATCACCCGAGCCAGTGACAGCCTAATAGAGCGTGGCCAATTCATGAATATTTTCCAGCCATGGCTGAGGAGGCAAGGATGGAGGTGGAGCTGTGCCCAAAGGCATGGTGCACACCAGGACGGACATTAATCTAGCTAACCTCCAATATCGATGGCAGTATCAGCCGCAGTACTGTAACATTTGCCCAGAATACCGTCCACGTAGTTTTTGGCTCTGCTGGGTGGCCCCACATGTCGCGTGGCTGTGGCCTTTGGTAAATGAAAAGAGACACAAACACACACACACACACAAAAATGCATGCACAGAATTTCCCTGTAGTGCAAACCACACTCAACGCATGCTGTCCCCACACTCCCTGGCACTGTGCTACAGCGGTGCACTTTCATTAGTGAGGAGATTGGTGCAGCTGTCACTAAGCTGAACGGGAACATCCAATAAGCTCTGAAATTTAACTGAAGCTGCAGTGCAGGTACAGAATTTCTAAGTTCAACAGAACAGTGGGTCTCAAATGCTTGCAGAGCATCCCCCCCCCCCCCCCACACCTTTGATAGGCACAGTGTGAGCAGGATTTGCCATTTCAACTCACTGCATTGTTCCACTGCAGCTATAAGAGGGAAAAACACTTCTATCTCTTACTGAGTCAAGTTTCCACTAGGATCTTTCCATTTATAGAACACCTCATGCTACGTGATTGCCTCTTTTCTCTGGTTCTGATGGCTTTCCTGTGTCATTTACTCAATTACACCTCTCCATAACCGACCCACTGACTCTCCATGTTTCACACTTACAGTAACTTTGTGTTACTGCCATCACTAACCTGTCATTACCATTACTCGGGTGCTCAATGACTTGTGCACGGGAATGTATTCAAAGGTGTAAGAATGACGGGAACGAAGTAATTACAGGGGCTGGTCTTTCTGACGTTGATGATAGTAATTACAGCGTAGCTACTAATGATCCTGGTGTGGGCTGAAGGTGACGTTGGTCGTGCAGGTAAACGCAGCACCGTATGGTTTGAAGAGATTCTCATTGAGAAAATGGAAGGCAGTTGTCTTTGAATGCTCTGAAAAAGAGAAAGTGAGTGTTTCATGGTTTTGGCTTTTTTTTTTTTTTTTTTTTTTTTGGTGTGTTGATTCCCTTTTATTTTAGTGTTCTGTTTCCCTTGTGTGCTCCTGTCTCACATCAGCCTCGTCAGCACTGCCCAGTTCCCAGTGTCTCTCTACCTGCACCTCATACCCTTCTTAATTTAGTTTGTATTTGAGCCTTGTTCCCACAATCTTTGTTGGTGTGTCGGGTTTTTTTGTCTGTGCTCCTGCGCCTGTTCCCTGTTCCTCGTGTGTTCCCTGTGTTCCTAATTTGGTTCTTGTCTTTTTCTGGTTTGTCTTCATTTTTTTCGCTTTGCTTACCTTTTTGTTGTTTTTTTCAATCGTTTCGAAATTTTAAGGTTTCAGACATCAGCTAAATGCTTGCTTTTTGTTCTTTCTCCCTCCTGCCTGTGTTTGTCTGGTGTTTAGTTCCCTTTATGCAAGACACAGCAGAGTGGAGTTAGCGTAGTTGCAAATGTGCAGTATTACTCTTTGGTTGAGTAAAACGTTTAAGCTCTTAAAAGTGAAGAATCGAGGCTGATTTCATACCTGTGTTGAACATAACCAGTAAAAAACTAAAAAAAATGATAATAATCTTCTGACTGCCATGTGGTCGAGAGGCATTTGTCATTTCAGCCTACTGTTTCCACTATGGTCTGAATAAACATGAAAATTAGGCAAATTAGTCCACTTGCGTATGAAAAGGCAAAAAAAGTTGATAGAACATGCTAGGCCTGGACGTCAACCTTGACATTGGTCAGTCTTTTGATTGCAGTCTTTCCATGTTGATGTATGGATGCACAGTGGTTTGTTTGGTGGCTCAAATAAAATGCAGCTTGTGTGCAACCAATCAGAAATGTTCAGTGCTGCAAACCCCAGCCCAGAGGTTCCTGTACTTGTAGAAAGTAAACCCCCCCCATGCAGAGGGGCTAAATGTCCCCAGAACTTAATTTAGACCCTAGTCCCTGGGGTCTAAATGCAAATGCAATGAGTTCCTCTATAGGTTCTTGGTCCCTGGGGAAAGTTCCTGCAGGTAAAAGCTGCTTATCTTCACCTCTTTGCCTTTTTCTTCAGGCATCTATCTTGTTCCTTTTTTTTCTCTTTTTTCTTTTTTCTTTTTTTTTTTTTTTTAGCTCTTCTGTTCCTCATGCAGTAATATCGCACTCAAGCTCAGAAACCGACAAATGAAGCTCTCTGCAGGATAAGTCATTTGCGGCTTCCAGCATGCCACATGAAAAATGAATATGAATGCTGTTTGCGGCGAGAACAGGAATGATCAGCAGGAGCAGATTAGATCAGCGCCACCACCGAGTGACAGGTGGATTATAGTCAGTATTGATGGCTCTACTTTTAGGGTTATTTGGCGTAATGGGAAGAGGACTATGTTCGGGCATACTTTGAGTGTTTTGACACATGATCTTGTCGACAGCGGTTTAAAGTGACGGCCCCAACAGAGGCAAAGTCATAAAGTGAGGCCTTACACACTGCTCAAGGCTAAATGATGAGTCATCGTGATATTAGACTGTCATCGGGGCCTTTGGGTCTGTGTTGAAAGCTTCTTCTGTGACCGAAGGTTTCTCTCTGTATTATTCATCTCCACCTGTCAAGGAATTCATATTCAGCTGCTGTGTTTCATGAACAGGTTAATGTTTTTGCACTGCCAGGACCTCTGTGTGGTGGCAGTGTGTGCTTCGGTGTACTTTGTGTGTTCGCAAAAAAAGCTGTGTGCCTCTGTTTGTGTGTGTGTGTGTGTGTGTGTGTGTGTGTGTGTGTGTAATCATGCGTGGCATCCTGTGGTGACAGTATGTGAAAGGTAAATGAGTGGTTGCCCGGCTTGAATGTCAGATAAAGCCCCTCACCTTTATCTGTTTGCCTGAGCGAGAGCTCGAGCCATGTGTCGCCCATGCCAATGAGATAGAGTGGTCTTAGTAACGCACATTTGTAATTCAATACTTTGAGGACCCTCTCTGATACTGAGCATTCCTCAACCACATGTCTGAAGTGTGCTGTGTTGCACCTGTGACCGCACCCAACAGCAGTTTGCCAAAAAAATCAACTCATGAATACATTTGGGATGCTGTGTAACAAAAACAGAATGCAATCATTTGCAAATTATGTGAATGCAGTGTTGAACTTGGCTGTGAGCGACTCAGCCTTTCCAGGATGCCCCTTTCACAACCCAATCATGATATTATAACAATGAACCTGTTTACCTGTGGAACGTTCCAAACAGGTGTTTTTTGGAGCATCACACAACACACCCAGGCTGTTTTTGCCCCCCCTGTCCAAACTTGTTTGAGAGGTGACACTGGCCTCAAATTCAGGATAAGCAAATATTTACATCAATCAATGAAGTCGACGAGGTGAAACCTTAAATATATTGCCTTTGTGCTGTTTTTAACTGACTACATGTCAGAAAGGATTAGCAAATGATCATATTCAGCTGGAAACGGGGTTGTAGTAGCACTATGGAGTCGTCTTTTTTTTTCCTACTTGTCGATCCGTGTATTGTTCGACTCTGCAGGGTTTCACAGTATTCTGCTGGTCTTCAGGTGGCAGTTACAGTCGATGTGCCAAGAAAATGAAGAAAGGGAGGGACGACTGCAGGATAGTAAAGAAAAAAAACTGACTTTGCGAATGAGTTATGAAGGAGGAAATGCATTCAGCATGCTTGTTATTAGACCTCAAGGATGCGATCACAGCTATAAAGTTAACTGTGAGGCTGGTGTGGAATTGAATACAATTACGAATAGTAATTATACAGCACATGCGTCAGTTGTTTCCTGTCAGTCTCTTGTAAGTGTGTGTGTGTGTGTGAGTGTGCAGTAAAGTCTTCGCAGAGAAAGATGGACTCGTAACATTGAAAGATATTATATAAAGTCTTATATTACAAGGTTAGTGCTGAAAAACGGTGACCAAAATGGAAAATGACATTTTTTTTACAATCATAACTAATCGCAACCAGCTGAAACAGTACACAGGACAAAAACAGTGTGCTCACTCTCAATGTCCTCATAAAGACAGAGGTACAAGCACACACACACACACACACACAGGCTGTCTTAAATGCTGTTAGAAAAGAAGAAACGTGTACAGGGCAACACACTCTCACACACACACACACACACAAATACAATCCCACAGAACTTGTTCTCTCTGAACAGGGACCTATAGAAGTCTAACTGAAGAAGAGAACATTTTTCATTCAGCTGCATGTTTTTCATTTGATTGAAACTGGTTCACCAGAGCAAACAGTGAGGGAACAACATGGCTGCTGTAAAGCACCCTCGTGAAAAAAAAAAAAGAAAAAGAAGAAGCCTCTGACTCCCCTTTGAATCCTGTGCAGCCAGAACACTAAAGAGAATATGAGTTTTTCTTCTGCATGTCACTCTGTCTGAATGCTCTTTAGCCAGCCACATCTAGCGCAGTCTGCGCGCCGTCTAATGTCATGAACTTGATGTGAAATTGTATTTGATGCCCTGCGCCGAGCTTCAGAGGCTGGATGCAAGAGGCAGACAAGGAGGGCGGTTTAGCAGGAGCTATTTCAAGCTCATCAAATTTATTCTGCGTTATACTACAGAGGAAGCTGATCTGACAGGTTCGAGACACAGGCGGGCGAGCAAGACGCGGCAGCCAGGAGCGATGTCTCATGAGTGCACAGACACAGGTAGCCAGGTAGAGGAAGGCAAACACACACAGTGATATACCGCCACACAGACGAGCTGAAAGACGGGCAGACACCGAGACGTAATTGCACAAGCTATTAGACATGATGCCGGTGACTGGGACACCGCTGCAGCTCACATTAATGTGCTGTGGAGAAGCCAAAGGAGTCGGCCTGATAACTTAAAATTGCCACACTGAAATTGGTCTCAGTGTGACGGATGAACTACTCTGCCGTCGCCATGGCAAACATCACATGAAGTATCTGTTGATACCAAAGTCGAGAGTGCTGTTTTATTATTACTTTGTAATGGAAAAAAGCAGGTGGAGGCTCAGCTAATGCAAGTCCTTTGCCATGATGTCCTTCTCATATGACTCCCCTCGCCGGTATCAGGAAATGTTATACGAGTGTGATGAGATCTGCCAAGTTGAGTGCCAGTGTGTGGCTGTCTGATGACCCACTGGGGTTCACAACTCTCAGATTCATTCAGTTTGTGTGTGGGTTTTTTTTTTTTTTTTTGTCCCACTGCAACTCGCCTCGCAAATGAGTTTGGAATTCCTATATGGAAAATTAGCCCAATAACCTCTCCGGGGCTGCTAATATATGGGTGCAAAGTGGCTGGCAAAATGCTGCCGGGGGCATTTTGATTAAGTCGGCTGTGCTTTAATTAGGGGCAGTTCCCCCTTACCTCGCTGGAGTCAAACGGCCTGCTACCATGGGAGGGAGCTGCTGAGACATCCATTTGTGTTTGATGGCTTTACAGTAATTGTAATTAAAGGTGATCAGTCCACTTTTTCTGCATGGACATTTTTTTATGGATTTGCTGTTGTCAAATGCAACAGACTTACAAATATTTGTTTCATCGAAGCACGATATTGATTTAAGTTCAGCCAAAACAGATACCCGATAAAAAAACCAGTAAGATAAACAATAATTTTACACTTTTAAAGAGAGGTTTGTAACATGTCTTTTTATGAACACCGAAGGGCAATGAAGGCCAATATGTCGTGAGCAAAGATGGATGATTTAAGCGAGACTTATTATGATCATTTCCAGGCTCATCATTTTATTTCTGGTTACTATTACTAATCAGCCTACATGCAGCTCCTCTCTTCTCTTCACTCCCGAAATGCACCGTCAGTAGTCCCGCTTTCATACCACAACTACGTGACATCATCATGGCACACCTTTGGATAACTGCTGTCTAGCAGCTAGTTTGGCACGTAAGAACTGATTTAGCACAGCTGCTCTGTTGTTTTTAGCAGTGCTGGCTCAGGTGTGTGCAAGCTGACCAATCAGACCAGACTGAGTGTTCAGGAGGCGGCGTCTTAAAGAGAGAGGATCCATAACAAAGGCAGAGCACAATGCAGCAGCTCTGATGTGTAGATCCTGCGCTTGCATATTTATCAGCAACAATTACAGTCTCAGCTGGTAACCACCTAATAATATGAAAAAAAAAAAAATGATTAGCCCGATATTTATGGGGCATCTCTAATCTGTTTGTGTTGGAGGACTATGTAACGTATGGGGTTCATACTGTGTTACAATATCAATCATCACTCTCTGAATGCTGTTGACTTTCCCTAACTTTTCAGTTCAGTGTTTCCCTAACTTTAAAATAAGAAATGATAACTGTAAAGCTCCATTTCCTGAGGAGAGTCTTCCCTTCATTACAAGAAACTGTCTAATGTGGTACGTGTGTGTGCGTGCGCGCGTGTGTGTGTGTGTGTGTGTGTGTGTGTGTGTGTGTGTGTGTGTGTGTGTGTGTGTGTGTGTGTGTGTGTGTGTGTGTGTGTCACCGGCAGGCTTATTGAACCTGGAGCAGCTCCTCAGGCAGTTCCTCATCTCCAAGGAGACTCTGTCAGTGCGCATGCTCGATGACAGCCAGGACCCGACCCCTCTCCTGAAGGAGATCCGAGATGACAAGACTGCCACCATTATAGTGGATGCCAACGCCACCATGTCACATATCATTTTGGAACGGGTGAGTATGGTTCGCATGGTCGCTGTGCCATTCACGCACCGCTAACTTTCTTTCTTTAACTTTAATCCATGTCTACTGTCTTAGCTTTATACTGGGGGGGAAAATTCCCAAGATCGAGATTTATATAATTCTTATACATCTAACAAAGAAAAAGTAACTCAGAAATGCCAGTGGCAAGAAGTGTTCGGGGCTAAAAGTAATTGTATACGTGGAGAAGAAGAAAAAGAAGAAGAAGGTGTTGCTTCATCTAACCTGCAGAGATAGAGCTTTTATTTCCCACATGGCTCAACATATATAGTGCAGCACGTATAAAAAAGGGAAATATCTTTCTCGCCGCCATCAAAGGTCTACGTTCTTGAATGACATGACAGATTATGTGAATTTATGCACGTTGTGGCAGAGGGCACAGCTTTTTTTAAAAGACAGGGTGACGACGGAGCCCGGGGTCAAACGCACAGTTCCCAAAAAATTGAAAGGCAAAAATGAATCGAGGCAATCTTATTAAACAAACCTGTTACATCAAATGATATGGATGAGAGTGTTAAATCAAGATGCATGCCAATGCTTCATCCTCCATAAGTGAGAATTCTGCACAGTTAAGTGGATTAGTGTGAGTAAGACGGGCCTCATGAAAACAGAGGAGCCCTTTTGTCTCCTAATACAGTGCATGTTATGGATTAAAAATCGGAGACAAATTGAGCGGACTGAGGCATTAATGTCCTCATCTGTTGCGTTTTATCTTTAAAACAAGCTTTACATAAAACCACAACATGCAAAGTTCAACATGTGACAAAAACAGCAGCGAGCACTATTTTCAGCCAGCAGCACGTCTTGAAGGTGTTTTTTTGTTTTTTTTCTCCCGCTGATGGCACACTCCAGTAATTAACTCAGAACATTATTGAGACGTGGGACACTTTGACTCCCGAGCCTCTCCGGATTGGAGCCTTGTGTTTGTGAAGAACCTTGATGGCATCAATAAAAGGTGATCGTGTGAGCTGGGGACACGAGGGTGTTTGGCAGCAGCATATGGCCTCTTAGTAATTAATACACACCTCATTATTTCTAGAAGACGACGGATGGATGGCGAGAGTGGAGGTGACAATAACTAGAGACCGGGGGGGCGGGGAGCTGCTTCTCTAGTTTCCCAGCTCTTCTACCTCCCTCGTTCTCTCTATTAAAGTCTCTCTCGCAGCAGTCTCCATCTCTCACCTCGATGGAGTGTTCGGGCAGCCGTCAGTGGTCATTCAGTCACCATGGCAATCCTGGGCCTCAGAGCGGTGGGAGCCCTCGGTGGGATGTCTCTCTTCCTCTCTCTTTGTCTCTTCCCCCGTCTGTCTCTACGGTTGCTCCCTTTTTCTTTTCTTTTTTTCCTCGCTTTCTGTTCTCTGCCCAAAATGCGGAGAATACAATTTCACTTTGTTTGTTCACACCTCCCTCCCTGTGCGGTCTTGTATACCCATCCCTCCATCTCGCACTCTTTTGTCTCCTTTATGTGCCACGCTGTCTGTCGAGAGACAGGCCTGCAGCAGGGTAATGGAAAGTTGGCCGTCCCGCCTCTTATACGGAGTGCCTGGTTGGCAAACATATCAAAGCCATGCATCTTTTTTACCAGTCCGAGATGATAATGCGAGTGCCCTGCCTGTCTGAAGGGACAGAATCGCCTTTTGTCATGCAAGACATCCCGCTTTATTGGTCTGTTTGCATCTTGTATCAAACCCCGGTCAGACAAAGGTCTCCCTCTCTGAGGTTTTAGCATTCAGAGGGGTTTAGGTCAGCAGTGTTAGCATTCTGAATGTAATCTTGTTCAGTCAGGCTTCCACTGTTGTGAGACGCTGTATAGAACCAGAGTGGGATGGATGGTGAGCCCGGTATATAGGGGCAGTGCGACTGTGCACACTCTGACCAGAGGCTGCGGCGGAACAACAAGGAGATCAGGAAAATCTTATTGCAAATGCAGCGACAGGGAAACCAAAGAGATAGTTCTCATCAGCTGCTTGTTTCGGTTGCATTGTGCGATCTGTCTGTGATGCGGGCAGCGAAATAGGATTCCGGTTGTCAGTCATGTCAGTTTCTGTTTGGTGTGGTATTAAAGGGGACAGATCAGCTAAAGAAAAGATGCAGCTGTATTTTCTTGCTGTTTAGACCCCCAAAGGTTTTTTTTTTTTTTTTTTTTGTCATTTTGTCCCTTTAATGTGTTATATATGTTCTTATGCATGTAAAAAGTCTTGACTGTGAAAAAGAGCAACATCCACACCAGCAGAAGCTCCTGTCTCCTACAGAAATCACTGCTTACGAAACACCTCGTCAGTAGTCCTGCCTCTAATTCTGTGACTTTGTGACATCACTCTAGAGGCCGTAAAGAAACAGGAGCTCAAACACTCAAGCACTGGACAACATGGAAAAACTGGTGTGTTTTTTGAGCCCTAAAACATGTAAACCTATTCTATTAGTAGCCCAAAATAAAATTATGAGCATGAAAATGAGCAAAACATGTCTCCTTTATGGACAGTAGTACAAATTAAAGTCCCAGGGCTTATACTACTGTGATCGGCTACTAAAAAAGAATGATGAATAGATAAATGTGAGTTGCTGGTTTCCAAATTCTCACAAATCTGTCAGAGGAGCCACTTAATGTGCAGCGTGAGATGCTGCATCACCTCCTCCAGTCACCGAGTCCAGCTCGGTGGAGAAGGGTCAGTCGCTAATAAAGTGACAAATTCTGACATTTCAAGGTGCTGAAATTTCTCTTGAACTATTACCTGCTACAACCTGCTGCGTGAAGCTACTGTTAAAGACGGTAAAATCTCCACCACCTTGTGCCATTAGCTGGCTCTACTCCCGGGCAGGTGCGAACAGACAGCTCCCTTGAATCATGATAATAGTAACCTTACATCGTCGTCATGCATTTAGTAGTTTGAGAGTAAATGCGCACTAAATATCCTCAAAGGAGATAGCTTGATAAAAACGTCTTGAGAAGTTCCTCAGAGTCGAATAATGAAAGTTGTATTTTGATGTTTTTGCCGTAATAATTGCCGCCTCTCTACTCCGCACTCTTTTATTATTTATGCTGCGACGGAACACTTAAGTTGAATAGTCAAAGGCCGAGCGACATAAACATACACCCACTTATTGCACAAAGACAACCACATATAGTTAACATTTTTCTTTCGGTAATGACAGCTAAATGTCTGTTATTAAACTCTCTTTGATGATAAACAACCTTAGATGTTAGTTTTGAAAGCTACTTGTTATGGAAATATGTAGATTTCTGTTCATCCAGGTGTGGAAAAGAGACTCTCTGAGTAGCGTCTCTGAAGGGGCACGAGGGTTAATTCATGCTCAGGAAGAATTCCAGTTAATTAATGATTTTGATAGAAAGAAAGTTCTCGTAAAAAAACAGGACGTTCTTTGAAAGCATTCGGTTTGATATATATATCTGTCTATTTGATATTTATTGATTGTAATCATGGTGTGCACTGCAGTGTGATTAAACAGCAGCCTATAGCTCGATGATTTTCTTTTCTGCTAATGACTTTAATGAAATGGAACTATGAAAAGTTCGCCCTGTCCTTCACAACTGCTCCTCACTGTGACTTTGATTTAATCAAATTGTAAGACGAGGCGACGAGAGGCATACTAATGCACCTCAGAAATTAATTGCTCCATTGAGAGCCGCCGTCAGATAAGAATGTGTCTCGTCTTATCAAGATGTGGATTTGATCTGTGTGCTGCAGACTGGAGCTCGAGTTACACTGAATCACTGACCTCTCAACTTCTCTCTCCCAGAACCCTCTTTCTTCTCCACTATCTTGGCTCTCTGCGCTGCTCTCTCTCTTCCTCCTCTCCTTCCCTGACCTCCATCTTAACATCTTTTTGTTTGGATATCTGTGTTGTACCTGCCGTCTCTCACATTTTCTCTTTATCTCCCCCCCTCCTGCCCCTCTTGTCTTCTGCTCCGCAGGCTTCAGAGCTGGGAATGCTGTCAATCTACTACACTTACATCTTCACCTCTCTGGTAAGCAAATGAAAGCTGGTGTGGGCATTTAAGGGAGATGTCGATTTCACGCCTACAGGAGCACATCAGTGCTCTAAAGCTGCTGTAGTGTATTAAAATAGCACACTTTAATTGCTGCTCTACGTGTAAATGAGCGATTGAATGCGTAGAGATAGGCAGGCAGGAGCTAAGACAGACGAATTATAGCATGGCTGCATTATGGCATAGTCGATTTTCTCCCTCACTGCATGTGACTACAGATTAGAGACACGCTGGGTCTATAGTGGCTCCAGTCGCTGCTTGTTTGCCCTCCCTGGTTGAAATGCACCTCTGGACCAAATAAATAATGGTGATTAGTATAATTGCCACCAGTTCTATTGATGTTGTTGCTGCTGCAGTTTTTCTTATAATAATGATTGTGGAGAGGCTGCCAAGCTCACATTGAATGAGTGATGAAGTCATCGTCCACTGAGTCAACATTCATTTCTGTCAGTGAATGAGTCAAGGCGGAGCTTCACACATCCTTCCTCTACACCTGTCTTTCATTCTTTCTTCCTTTCATTCTGTCTTGGAATGAAGTCAAATAGTCAATAGTTAATTGCTTATATTTTGTAAGGTTTGATGCTTAATTGGTGTTATTGCTCAGTTAATCAGCATACTGCATGCTGTTTGATTTCGCCTTGGTCTCTGAAACCTTTAAAAGTGTGTGAATGTGTAAGTAAATTTGTAAGAATTTCCATGTAAAACACTGAAAAATTAACTACAGTTATCAACGGAACATGTCAAAGACGTCCATGTGTGGTGCTGAAGAGATCTGCGGATTTCATCATGCTAACCAGCTAGTCCCCTGCATGAAAACCCATTTCTCCCAGCAGTGTAAAGCTCCTATGCAAGCGGTGTAAACACCAGCACTCTCCAGATAGTCCAACTAGCTGCAGGGCTAACTGAACTAACAAGCTAATGATAGTTAGCTTTGAAAATAAACATATATAGTAGGCCAGTGCCTATACAATTATAGTCTATTTTGAATGCTTTTCTCATTTTCTTCATGTCAGCAAATAGGCTTCATCTGCTGTCAGCAGTGTGTCTCCTGCAGTTTTCTGCCATCGCTGTTACGCAGCGGCACAGTTAAGAAGTGTTCAAGTCCCCCGCGCTTTTTAATTGTTGTCTGTGAGCTTCTGTAAATCCTGCTAGTTCTCATTATAAAAAAAGTTATCAGTGTTGTAAAAGTAATTAACCTTCATCCATGTCTCAAGCAATGCCATTTTGGGCTGTTGAATTTGAGGGAATTGTGCCTGACCACCCTTGAAAGTTCTTTGAGTTTTGATGTTGTTATCTGTTCTGTAATGTCCTCTCAACTTAAAACTGACTTCATCACATTGCATTACATATTGTGGAGTTCACTCGTATTTAAAGCCACATTGTATATATACAGTGACTTCAATTTAAGGTGGCTTTGTGAAGGATGCTGCATATTGTTTACAATGACATTGTCCTCAGAGGGGGGCAGATAGAGAAAGAGCTGAGAGAGGCAGCTAAACGAAGTGCTTCTCTGCAAAGTTGCTTTCAGAGCAGTAGCAGGTCAGCAGCTGAATCATTATGACTGATGATTTTCCTTAAATGCTTTATCTCAGGCAGGTATACACGAAGCTCCTCTGCAACTTCCGTTAAAGTCTAAGGTGTTTTTATGGACTGTAAAGTTATCATTCTTTTTTATAGATGCCCCTTGAATAGTGTATTTTGGAAATTAGAAGTACGGTGGGGCCGATCAATTAGGCCACTGTCCGTCGACTACTAATCCCTCAGCATTGTAACATCATGATTCAAAAGGCTCCCCAGCAGAGAGCAAAATTAAGAGGCGTGTTCCCTCAGAGTTGCTCTAGGGCGAGTGTGGTTGTTGTTTGTGATATGTGGGGAGAGGAAACGAAAAGAATTATGTTAGGTGCTCGGTGCACGCACAGTCGGTTAAATTTGTGGTAGCAGCGTTTCTTTTCCCGCGGGGCGGCAGTTTCTCTCATCCTTTTTTTATACACAGTTCTCTTAGCTTAGCTTCCTTGGCTTGTCGATCCAACGTTGTTCTATGCATATGAGGCTGAACAAAGCTAAGTTACAGACAGGGCACTTTGCTTTTAGACCTGGCGCAGATGTATGTCGGTGGTAAGTATCCTCGGCGGTTGGAGATTCATGTCAGAGCAATGACGGGAAACACAAGAACTACAGTGGTGAGCTAATCGCAGCCTCAGGACAACACTCAGGGGACACGCTGCCTCAAATTCATGAACAATGTTATCGTCCATCACAATGTTTCACTGTAGGCATCGTCATATGCCAGCTCAGCTGACATCACCCCACCCTAATTAGACGTACTACGTATTATTTTATGTGATCGACTGTGGCGGCATCACGATCAGGATTAGGGCCAGGACAGTTGGGGAGGGGCTGTTCCCTCTTATCGGAAATGAGTCGCTGCTGCTCGAAACATCTGTGCATGTCCCTGCATGTCCCATATTTGAGAGTCATTCAGGGCTCTGGGAGAGTGAGGAAGGAGAGTTATTGTAAGATCATAAAGATACTGGCTTGTAGAAAATGTGGTGCTATGGTAAACTTACTCGATAGCTTCTCCCTAATGGAAATTAATGAGGATCGAGACACTTTGCTCTAATAGCGCTGTAGAGATGATTCATATCAAGCTGATTTATGACTCATTAAGAGTGGGCTGCTGCCATCTTCATGTTTTGCTCCACAGCCCTTGACACAGTCACTTTTGCTATTGTAGCCCCCTCCTTCCTTTAATTTTACCTGCTTGTCTTTGCTATCCTTTGTGCCTACGCCGAAAATAAACCCCCTCATCATCACTCTGCTGTGGTTTTGCTGTGCTGGCCTGCTGGAGGACATAGAGATTCATATTAGATACTGGATGATGACCCCCACATCCTCACCCCCCCGCCACCATTTTACTGAAGTCCAGTCATTGCTCAGTGACGGCATCGTTAATAGCTTCTTCTAGCATCATTAAAATGGTCAGCGGTGTGCCCCTGGCAGCCCGGAACATAATACATAAGCTGTGAGCGGAAAAATGGACACACTGTTGTCTCCTTACTTATCGTAATCAGTGATTCATCCTATTTATTGTGTTGTTAAATGGCTCCATTTCTGGGCATCATTCTCACCACGCACACACATGCATGAATATACTCTGACACAATGGACACAAGTTTCGTCATATTCTCTCACTGTTCAGTTCAGCGTTTGTTCACCCATTCTCCAATTCGCTGTGATATTACATCTCTGAAAGTGGCAATAATACATTAAGTGCCTGGGTCACTCTTTGATCCTCTTATTAAAGTACACTATGTGACCGTCCTGTCCAGAGAAATGACACCATCGCTCATTTGTTTAAAGGGCTTAAAACTACCTGGAACATCCAGTGCCAAACTCAGACATATTGATGTTCTCTGCCAGGAGTTCAGGTATGTAGGTCAGGGTGGTGAGTAGGCGTTCAAAGGGGAGGATTTTGGCAGAGTTTACTTGAGACTGGAGTTCACATCCCAGTTGACGTGTGTTTCCTTTAAGTATGACAGCAAACTTCTAACAAACTTTACCAGGTTGCCTCCTCAACCAATCCTTAACCAAAACTGACAGCGTGCTAAGCCCTGCCATCTTGGTAGTTGTCGCTACACCTGTCAGCCGTTCGTTTGCGTCTGGCAAATAAGGAGTTTACAGAGATAATGAGGAAAGATTTACTACATGGAATTTTTTGACATTTTTGAATCAATGGGCACCTGAATTCAGAAAGAGGCAGAAGCTTCTCATATGGAGCTGGTGACTGTCAACTTAGATGTCTGAAATTGTTGCTCGCACATTTTTTCACTTTTAGCTAATTTGGTCATGCTGATGTCCTGCAAAATAATGTAGGGTAGTATGCAACGCTCCACTGGCCTTGAAAGTTACATTCAGTTATATTTGTAGGTAGTAAGCTAGTGAGCTGAGCATGCATTCTTAAATCTCCTTTGCTCCTGTGTTTTTGGTTTTAGGAAGGGTTGAACTATCCTCCAAACTTGTCATGAACCAATAGTCAGTCTTTCTCACGTCCCATACAAGCTGCTACAGCATTTGGAAAAGCTTGAAAGGAATTCTTTGCCTGGTTACGCTGGCTACATTATGATTTCTCTCCATGTTGTTCAGAGGAGGGGTTTAGCTAATTGTCAAGAGACACTTGCCTTCCAAGAAAACCTCATCAAAAATACTATTTACATTTGTAACATTGCTAATAACTAAAAATCCAGAGTGGTTTTCGCAGTATGTTGTGTGGCTCACCTCATGTGTTTAGATTAAGTAACAGAGTGTTTTGAATTATGCTCTGTGATGTTGTTTATTTGATATTAATGTCGACGAGAAAACTACTTAAGGCTGCAATACACTTTCAGAAGTATGAGCGCTGCCATGCAGAGGAAATTAGGATAATGAAGGTTGATAAGTGAGAATGGTTCAACTTGTGTTTGGGTTTCTGTCAACCAACAAATAAATGACAGCATTGAGTACAATACTGTTCCAGGTAATATTTCACATAGTACACAACATGCAGCACTGCTACCAGCTGAACAGAAATATATGTTAGCTCAGTTAATGCTCCTCTTATCAGTGTAACATGCATTCCGTTACTTGTTGTACGTCTGACATAAATCCCAAGAAAAATATCAACAGTAGGTACTCTTATACATTGACATGCAGCCAAATATATACCGCTCTCATAGAAAATAACTGTACTCATAGCACCCGGGTTATGCACAGTAACTAAGAGTTACGATCCTCAACCCACACTAGCAGTAAACTCTTTGGTATTGGCATTTAACTGCCCATAAAAGCATAAGTAGCACACAAATCAAACATCAGAAAAGGAATAAAAAGTGCACAACAAACTGAACTTGTGACAGACTGGTGTCAGCACTCATAGTTAACAAAGTCAAAGTTGGTTGAGAGCCCTCTGTGTTTCATTTCCCGAAAGGCAGATGAAAGAAACACTTCTGCATTGAGTCACAGAAGCTTGTGAAAGAGAGGCTATCCTGGACGTGACGTCATGACTCCAGCTCCATAATTGCGTTCTATATTTAGCTTCCTAAATATAGCCCGAGGGGCAGCAGATCAGAAAAATGGTCCTCTTCTGTTTTTGGGAAGCATTTTCAGATTTCAAATAGTTTTTTTTATAAAGTCTCAGCAAATTTCCTTTTCCTCATGGCCGAGTGACAGACATACGGTACAGGAAGCAAGATGGATGATGGAGATGATTGTACAGTCACTAACCTTTCATTGTACCGGTTCATAGGTCTGTGAAGGCATGTGTGTGCTCTGAATGATAATGTCTGTTCCGGTACATTATATATTTCCATTATCTCGGCGAGCAAATAACATTTCCTGACGTCTAATTAAAGGTGACACTTACGACATACTCACTCACCTTTGGCCCTGAAAAAGCTTTTGCATTAGGCGACCTGTGACCAGATACGATCACTTCTTCCTAACAGCCTTTTCTAATGAATTCAATTAGTTGAAAATACCGTGGGGCAAAAAGAATCTGCAGCCCTTTAAAAAAAAAAGAGAGAGAGAAAGATTTAAATATTTCTGTGACACGCAGAAGAATGCAGATAAATGTGAAATGAGCAGCTTGTGTTTATCTTTCTCAAACAAAACACAAAAGCTTGTATTAGAGAAAGGCAGCAGTGGTTTGATGTAATTGCCTTATGTGTTTCTCAGTGTGATGCCTGACAGAGCCGCTGCTAAGTGTCTTCTATAAAATCTTCGTTTGTGCTTTGACATCAGCTCGACTTTATTAAGCTTCACAGACTTTGTGTGTGGAGGCAGCTTTCCGGTGTTGTGGAGATGTGAAGTGTTTTGCAGGTAGCAGCCTGTGATCCAGGATAGTAATCACTGGGTTTCCTCCCACAGCACTCACTAAAATTATAAAACCTTCTTTCTACATCTGTGCAGTGTTTAACTGATTCAATTTTCCTGTACTTTTTTAAGAACAGTGAGCAGGATTCATAATTACTGTGTTGTTATTCTACTGACTTTTTGAGAATGGAGAAGGAGCACACAAAGCTCAGAGGTGCAAGTCTTCACTCTTCACACTGCCGTCTCCGGAAACATAATCAGAGATTTATTTTTCCACGAAGTACGTGGCTTATGATGTGTTTTCTTGTTAGCTCACATAAATCTAAAATTCCACTGTCTGTGATTTAAAGTTTGCCTACCGCAGCCCCTCATTAACCGGAATAGATACAGAATTGGCACCAACATGCAGATAATTTACTTGTTCACTGTTATCATAAAAAAGTTATTTTAACAATTTAATAATGCCTTTGTGGGAAGGAGGATTGACCTTCTGATGGCACCCTAATTAAACTTACACAGATAATAAAAAACTATGTTTGGAGGTTCAGATTAGAGTCGCTGACCATCTAAAACTATGTGTTAGGTGGGAGCATTCACAGTTTACTGTGATCAAAAGGGAATCTAATCTATCTAAATTGCTGCCAAGAGATTTCAGTGTGGCTATGTTTATAATTATGTGATGGAACGGCTGAGAGTTAACTGGAGGCTTTGCAGTTCTGTGTTGATTTAGGGGAAAGTTGCTTCTGTGGTTAATGCTGATTTGGAATCAGCTTCTGGAAGCAGGAATGATATAATGGCTAAACTGACCTTACAGCCATAAACACAATCCGATCGCCAGAATAAATGCTAGTATAAGCAAGTACATTATTCTTTATGTTGCTTTTTTTGTGTTGTTTAGTTTTTTCTATCTCTCTCATGTACTGCACTGAGTTTAAACTGTCTAAGTTCAGGCACAAAAAGCACTTGAATAGGGTTAGGAAACCATCATGGCCTGCCTTTTAAATGCTTGTTTTGGGCACTCGATCACAGATGGATGTTGTCTTTCTTTACATGAAAAATAGCTGGTAATGTTTGCCAGGAAGCTGGATGGAAATGTTTCCATAACTCTGTAAAAAAAAACCCACAAAAATAAACAGGTTTTGTATAAACATTACCACAGCATGTTGTTGCTCCGGTCTCCATACTGTTTACATCTGCTTCCCCGTGAGATCACGTGAGCCGCTACACTGCTCCCTTTTGCACGATAATCTTAAACGACACCCTGTGTGATGCGCCATTATTTTCAAATCTTGTAGCTGGCGTATGTTTAAGATTTGAGACAAGAACATCTGTGAAGATTCCCCTTATTTGCGTGATGCAACCTAATTTCACAGTCGGTTAGCTTTTTAAAAGTCCTGTAGTGTGAGCCTTATTCAATCAGGCTGATCAATGAGTTGGAACTTTTGTCAATAGTTTGACCTCTATCTCGGCTCGTGTTGTCGCTTTGTTATTGAATTTTTCTTTTGTTGAATTGCAGGCTGCCTCTCTCTCTTCCATTGTTGTGACATTTATGAGTGTGACGTTAATGAATTATGTGAACAAAGCACATCGTCGTCATTGCTCCTCATCTCCTTTAACCTGATGGAAACAACTAAAGCACAATATGCCAAGAAGGACTTTTTAAAAAATGAAGGTAGATACAGTTTAAACACATCGATGTGTCATCCCTCCTATCTAAGATAAATAGGATAATTATAGTCTGAAAATAATTAAAGCACTTTCACAGAAGATTAGAAACACTTCAGACAGGGGAAAACATGTCAGACGCCTGCAGTATGTGCGCCACAGATTAAGACACATCACACAGTTGTAGTGAGGACGCATTGTCTGGCTAAGGAAACAGTTTAGAGGATTAAACAAATATTCTATCATATTTATAATGTATTATGATTACATACAGCATCTCTTTTTATATCATTCATGAATAATTGAAGCTCTAACTGGTATTAACCAATCATGCAGCATCATAACAAGTGATGATAAATATACAAGTTTCCCAAGAGAGGCATGTAGGATTAATTATGCTTGTGCATAAGATAACATACCCATGACTCACTTATGACTCAGAAAAAGAAACTAATGTAATAACTTTTGTTGTACAACTCTATTGAAATGCGTAATAAATTCCACAGTGACCTTTTACTTCCCGGGCCCAACAAACAATCGTTTCTTTTGCATATTCCTTCCCTTTCTGCCCTCTCCTCCCTCACTTCTTCTCCCCCTTTGTCTCCCCCTGATTTTCTTCCACCGTTCCCTCCTTCTGTCTGCCTCGTCTGCTGACACTTCATTTATCTCTGGTCCTGACATCCCTGACTAACGATCTGCCAGACTGCTCCCCTGCCTAATCTGTTTCCCCTGAATCATCTCAAGGCGCTCGTCAGCGTCCTCACACAGCTACCCCGTCTCCAGTCAGGGTTCTTTGTCATGCCCACTTATGGATTTGACTGCTTTCCGTCTTCATTTTGTTTCTGTTTGTTTATTGTGCTCCGTGTTGACGCTATTAATCTGGTGTGAGAAATTAGGGGAGGAAGAAGAAGAGGTGGAGGCGCCGCTTCATCTCCTATCATAACCAGGCAGAATTCTTGCGCTGCATTCAAGAGAATGTGTTCTGATGATTCAAACTGTGTTGACAAAGTATGAGCACGGGCGTCGCAGCCATTGTACGGGAGTGAGGCGAGTCTCAACCAAATGAGCTGAACTAGTCATTGGCAGCTGGGTTAAGGTGGTCAGACGCCGTCATTACAAACAGCCTCAAATCAAGAACATAAACAAGGTAGATAGAAGGAAAACATGACAGGAAAGAGGGAAGTGAGGTGGCAAATGAAACTAAATCAAGGGAGAAAGACAGAAAGTGATGAAACGAAGCAAAATGGGATGAAGGGTATACTGTAAAGGCAGGGACGAAAACCACAGAGAGAGATTCTTCTTTTTATTATCGTCTTCAAAGATGTTCACTGTTAGTGCAGTGTTTTCATTAGATGCTACATGCTACCTCCTCTGGACGAAATTGCTAAATATCAGCCCACTGTTTTTCTCATGGTACCGTAGCCTGATAAAGTATCAGACGACCTGTTGAAATGCACATGAAACACATGAAACGACATCTACACTAATAATAACCTCTCCAGAACCCTCAACCCTCCATTTAAAGTGTCCCAGCCACATTTTGAATGCTTCCTATGCCCGTGAATAAGAGTATTTTTTTCTCATGCTCTCATGTTGTGTGTGTGTGTGTGTGTGTGTGTGTGTGTGTGTGTGTGTGTGTGTGTGTGTGTGTGTTACTTATTCATATCCATGCATGACCAAGGTCTCTGTGGAGACAATGGATGTCAAAGTTTGATCACTCATTGGCCGTTGTTAGAGCTAATGATCCTCAGTGGCTGCTGCCTGGGGTTAAGAGAGATGTTGCTTTGTTTTTTTTGTTGTTTTTTGTTTTGCCCATCACTTCATTAAAAGCCGTATGATTCAGGTAGTTGTTCAATGCAGCAACAGTTCTCCTCGCTACATTAATTCTGCTCTGTGCTCTCCGAGGGTAATGTAATGCTTATTCTGGAAACAAGCATTCCCTTTTGTTGATGGTGTTGATCACAATTAGAACGCGCAGGTGAGGAGGAGGAGGCATCTCTCAGACTCTATCGCGCGTTGTTTCTTTTATTCCGCACGATAAAGCTCTCGGCGCTGGTTTTTATTTACCTCCCTTCCCGCGAAGTCCACTTAATCCAAGCCGCTAATATCCTGAGCTTTAACTGTAAGGCCTAATAGAAATCTCGGCCCTTGGGTCGCAGCGAAACAGAGAGATTAAAACAAGAACATGCTTCATGGAAGAGCGGGTAAACCGAACAGCTCCGCAGGGCTTCTCCGGCTCGTCTCTGTTAACTTTGTTTTTTTCGGGGAGGGAATGTGAGCAGCTGACATCCTGCAGCTTCCTCGGCTTCAACTTAATGTAGCGCTCGCACGAGAGATCACGCACACACACACACACACACACACACACACACACACACACACACACACACATGCCTGTCGCCTGATGCATACACGCACACAGTCAAAACAAACACACACGCGCGCTCACAGACACACTCCCTGCTCCCATCTAAGTGATTTGTATCCCACGATCCGAGCTACTCGGCGGGATTGAATAAATCACATCAGGTTGGCAGTGACTCATCATATGTTGACGGGATGCCTAATGTCATTTGAAGGTTAGGTGAGCACGGGATTGGGCCTAGCAGCGCCTCGCTTTGTGATGTCATTTTGAGTCTTGACGAAAGTGCGCGGCGCACACAGACACACACATTTGCATCCAGTCAAAAAACACGCGTTGACGTGCGGTGCCAGCTGACATATTATCGCCTCGCTGCAAAGCTGGGGCCATTAGTTCAACCACATGCACACACACACACACGCGCTCACACACACACACACACACACACATACACCCCTCCGTCTGTTTGTTTTGTTCTTCATGTTCCATTTCCCCTCCGCACACCCGTGATCCCTCTTGTCACTGCAGTCATTGTCATGCATCCGTGCCCGAGGAGCTGCCGGCGCTTCCTGACTGTCACACACACATAAATACGTACACATGAACGATAAAACTCAAATAAATAAACTCGTGTACATGCTCAGCCCGCACGACATCCCGTCCCTCCCAACCGCACACGCATACAGTCGGCCCCCTTATCTACCCACCTGCCTGTCTGTCTGCTTCCCGGAAATAAGCTGTGTATTTCTTTCTCTTGTCTCCCCGCGTCATAAACAAGGAGAAAACACTGATACAGACACACGCCTGCAAAAACCCATTTTTCCTTTTCTCTGCGTTCGTATTCGTCAGAGCTGATTGTCAGGTCGGTATGAAAGGCTGACGAGGAGAGTCAGGTCTTACTTTTGAAGCATGGCTGATGCTGTTATTCACTATTTAATCCCTATTCTTTCCCAGACGCCGCTGTGCTCCCCGCTATTTGTTCTTGGCCAGTTGGGGTTCCGGGCTCGACATGCTCCGTGCTTCTAATTATTCCTCCCAACACTGTCAAATGATGAAATGCTTTATAATTGAATGTGGCACCGAGGAACAGGATGAAATGTACCCCTGCCTCTCCAACCTGCACAAGCATCATTTTCTAATTTTCCTCTCAGTCGATGGTTCCAACTCGGTTTTTTCATTCACAGTTTCTGAGTAGGTTGCTTTGCCCCTCTGTCTCTGTGAGCCAGTAAAGAATGGATAACAGTGGCTGGCTGCCCTTGTCCTTGTCATTTCACCTCCTCTTTACTGCCACTGCTCTTTATACTGCCAATACCTGCATCCTGCATCTCTCACTCTCTGTACGTCTCTCTCGCTCTGTTTGTCTGTCTGGCATTGATAGCAATATTGTCTAGGTGATACAGAATTCAATTTCACAAGTTTATTGTTCTGGTAAAAAAAAAAAAAAATGTGCCCCCATATCTGCAAATGTGAATGAATGGAGGGAGCATCCCTTTAAAAAAAAAAAAAAAAAAAAAAAAAAGAACACTTCACATCAACCTCGCCCTCCATCGCTCTGCTGTGCACTGTGGTATGCCAGATTTATAAATCCAACCTAAAAAAAAAAAAAAAAAAGTGTTGTCAGTCAAACTGCTTTAGAGGGCAGCCACTGTGACTGTGAAAATGATTGGGATTTAATTAATTCCCCTCCACGGCTTATGTAAAGTTCATATTTCCCTGTTTAGACACAGAGTTTGAGAATCAATCAACTGAGTAATAGAAAAGGTAATAGGCTACGTGGACGGTGACAACAGAGAGCTGCATCCATCCAGAATATAAACTATGTCATTATTATGTCACAACAAGTGTGTTTTCCCAAATAATGTGCGCTCACTACTTGCTGTATTGGAAAGACGCCAACTCACCTCGCTGAGAATTACATTTATTGTCCTGGCGCTTTGGAGAGCGGTATAAATACTCGCCGCCATAAACGCAGCTTGTCCTCAGATGGAAGGACAAATTCTATTGAGGCCTTAAATTAATGCGTTCTCACTTTGCGCCAAATATCAGTTTCTGATTTAGCTGCTCAGCTAGAGCAGGTTGAGGGAAACTTTACCCCAGTTGTTTATGTCGGTTGTCTCACATTGGGATTTATACCTGACACAAAATCTATGGCTGGGACTTGATTGATTGGGCCGTATTGTGCTTTGATTGCATTTTCATCCCTGAATTTGCTTTATGCAACTTCTATTGCACCTTGTCTCATCATTAAATAGGAGGCTACTGTTTCTCAATGTTGCAACTACGCTTCACTTTCATTTGAACTTGCTATTTCTCCCGGGTCACAACTGTGTGAATATACCCTTCTTAGGTTTAGGCACAAAACCAGCAAGGTTGGGGTTAGGGGAAACAAATCCTGGTGTCCAGTGTTTTGTTTGTCCATGCTGGGCTACTGTAGAAAATGTTGCGTTGGCAACATGGTTAACCCCGTGAAATAGGATCCACCCCCCACTGTAGATATAAAAGGCTCATTCCAAGGTAACAGAAAGGATGACTGTGTTTCATGTAATTATACACTAATTAAATCATAATTATGAGTATTACAGACGTCCCCCTAAATCCTACACACTGAACCTTTTAAATTGCAGAAATTGCTGGGAGGTTTTTTTCCGTATTGGCGTCTTGAGTCGGCGTTGATTACCCAGTAATGTTTCAGTTGCCGTGTGTGAAAAGAGCTTGAACACAGTTGCGGTGGGGAATATGCTTACGTCTTTGATGTGGAGGCTGAGTAAAATGCTCCACTGACACTTCCCATCAGTTCATTATGCTCCATATCAGATTGCGCAGATGATTAATAAACCGGGTCGCATTCATGTCTTAATCACTTATAAATTGCAAATAAGCAGCTATGCAATGCGAGGAGATTATGTAGGCCGCTTGCAATTATGATGCATTATTGCTGATTTTATAGGGGGCAGCCACAAAGGCATCAGTTTCAGATCCACTTTCATCACTGATTGAGCATATTGTCTGACATTAGATTCTCTCGTTTCTGCGGCTGCTATCGCCCGCGTGTGTTTCCACTCAAGGCATATGATGATTGTGGAATGTTTAAGGAGTGACTACCATTATTCTATACGCAGAATACTTTGGTCGAATGTCTGGTCGACCACCTCACAAAGAGGGGAAATATCTCCTCAAAGTCTTCGCTCCGACCCTGGCGCAGAAAGAGAAATGAGCTACAGGCGCATTGAGATGCATATCGGCATTCGTGAAGGGACGTTCATTAATCATTTATGGTTCGTTTGGAGGGTTAACAGGTTGGTACGTGAGGTCTGCTCATGTTCATGAAGTTACATATTGATCGGGATGCATGCATAGAACTTGTGTTCCTGGTTTTTAATGAGCTCCTAATGGAAACCAGAGTCAGCCCACTAGGAAGGCAAATGCATTTTTTAAAAATGGTGTGCGAGACAAATGTTTTCTGACTCGCGATAGCACAGTCTGTGCGAGAGACTGCCGACGACCCGCCATGTTTAATATGAGCGTCAGGCCTCCCCGCCTTATCACTCTAAACATAACTTTTCTGACGAAAATGAAAACACACTCTGAGAGGGCTTGTTTACCATAAAATTATAAGACTTGAAGTTCCCCGGTCTCTTTTTATCTTTACAGATTAGCCAGACGGCGGCTGGATGTTTGTGTAAATGAGGGTAAACCATTTAGTGCAGTGTTCCACCTCTCAGACTCACACCTTTATATGTGCGAGGAGTTCTGGCGTATTGATTACTCTGTGTCAGCCCTATTACCACCAGCTCTCCCTCTGAGCCCCGCGTCTGGATGACTCAGTGTTGACAATTGTATTACAGCCTATTATCTTCCAAATCCCAGGGCTTGAGTCATGGCTTACTGTAGGGTCTTCTTTGGAAAGTTGAAATTGCTTGCTGACTTCATACCCGACTTCCTTTCCATGCTGTATAACTCTCTTCCCGCCGCTATTCCACAGACCCCCGTCTACCTGTCTTTCCTTTTCTTCCCCTCTACTATTTCCTCCTCTGGGCCTTGACGAACCAAGCTGACATCAGAGAACTAGCTCTGATTGTTGGGCCAAACAAGCTCACACGCTCTGCACCTGTGTGAAAGGAAATACCTCTCTGCTGATACAATCTGTTGCTATGATTAGCCGCACTGTCCTTCCGTGGTCATGTGGCTCACTCGCCTACTTTCTTTCTTCTACCTCTTTCCATTCCTAAACCTTTTTTCCCCTTACCCTCATTTGCCAATCCCAAACCCTCCATTCCCCATATAACAGACTGCTAACCTGCATATACAATGTCAGTGTTATGCAAGAATCAATGTCTTTCCACACCACTTCTTTTGAAATTCATCAAAGATCTTACACGCACACTTTGTTAAGAGAGCTTCTAATAGCAGGCGATTTCCCACCATCACGCTTCTCGAATAACACCATTTCCCTGACTTGCAGGAGTGCATATGCTCCAGAGTAATGAGCTTGTTAATTGCTAATTAACTTGAAATAAAGGCTTGTTTAAAAAATAAAGAAATAAAAAAAAAAATAACTGTCAGTATTTCTCTTTGCTTTAAATGCTCTCAGCTGTGAAAATACACCAGAAAGGCCATCGGTCGGTGACCTCAATTACCCCAATGTCAAGCCTCTTTAACAAACCATCAGACTCTGGTTGAGTCATGTGCTTTCAAACTCACATGTCACCTTGGATTGCAGCAGTGTGTTATTTTGTATTCTATCACATTTAGCAACTGGCAGAAAGTCATTAGCGATATTTGGAACCAAATATCATGTCCAGCTCGCCGCTGTCTTAATCAGCCTGATGGAGCTTTCGTTGTGAATATAACGGTTATTGTATTCTGATTATCACTCGGCCAGACGAAGGGATCCAGACAGGAAGTTCAATACACAATCAAGCTGAGCTGATTGCCGAGCTGATCGTGTCCAATCAGGATTAGTGGGGGGCTACGAAACAAGTTATCTGCCATGATGCAATTTCAATTTGACGTCCCGTCAAACAGGCAGGTTGAGGTCTCTTAGTGAGTCGTAATGGTTTAATTAGGTCACTCGGAGACCGCATATTAACTTTGAATTGGGGTAATTAAGATGCACCTGTAAGCGAGACTTCTGAGGTGAAGTTCTTCTTCTCAAGGTCTCTTCTGTCGCAAATGATTTGGAAGTTTGAATGAGACCTATCATAATGTCTTTTCTTTCCTTCAGTGTGTTATGTGGGTTCTTCTGCATGTAAAAGATCAGTCAGCTCCAACAGCTCCGCTCTCCCATAGAAACAGCTACTCCTGAGAAGCCTTGTCAAGTCGCTCCACCTCTAATTCTGGGACTTTGTGACATCACACTACATCACCATGTCACATATTTGCATATCGTATGCCTATACTCACAGCAGAAGTGAAGACGTAGAACAGGAAGCTGAAAACACCACAGAGCCGACTGGAGACGCTGGTTCAGGCATGTGTGAGCTGACCAATCTGAGCAGACTGGGTATTTTTTGTGGGTTGGGGTCATACAGAGACAGGAGCTAACTCAGAGCGTTTCAGGCAGAGTGAATACACCAATCAACCTGAAAATGTGCATAATATGTACTCATCTTTGACTCATCTTTGTGATTAGTGTGATTTCCAAAAACTACATGGCCTTAATGCCAGTTTGTCTAGCTGTTTATGATGCCTGTGTATACTGCATCACAGCACAGAACACCCTGCGGATCCCAATTCAGTTAGTTGCAGAATTGGCCATATCTTTTGAAGCACGGAGAATTTATAGGACAACACTTGCGCAGGCAGAAGAAGACATAGAGGAAAACTCACCAAGCAATGTGACATTTGAATTAAAGCCTGGGAATACTGTGTTATAATGACGACGCAGAAATCAGAAATGAAATGCAAAACAAAATCGAAGTGCGGCAGCAAATTCCCTTCTCTTTCTGGTCCACAAGACCTCGGCGTGCCCGTCACTGTCAATCCAGCAACTACAGAGCTGAGCCAGCAGGGCTCAAGTCACCTCAGCGAGTCAGCACAGATTCAAAAAATGGTTCCAGTTTGTTTTGATCAGGGAACAAGGAGCCCTTTGAGCTGCTCTCCCTTTGCATCTCTGTCAGTGTCAGATATGGGGAAATGTGAGATATAAGATTATAGCAAATACAGCAAAACATGACTCGAAGAAGACATTACCAGTTATAGTGTATTCTTGTTCCCTGCTCCTACGGAGAGAAGGTCCGCTCTCAGATCTGAGGGGTTGATGAGAAACACTCGGGTGATCGATGTGATCACTCGGGGCTTCACTGAGACGAGCAGGGTTTAGATGGAGTCTCATCTCCATTATCTGCTGCTTCTCCCTCTGTGTTTTTTTTTTTTCTTTTGTCTGCAACCGTGTTTCAACCGCCCACTCCTCCACCCCTCCGCCGACTCCGCAGCCTTCGAGGTCCATGAAACCGTTTTGCGTTTCCAAACAAAATAATCATACTCGGTGGATGCAAAGCTTTTCAATTAAGAGAAGCATTCATAAGCAATGTGAAGACATTTCTCTCTCTTTTTTTTTTTTTTTTTTTTACTTTGAAGGCTTTTCTTCTTGAAATTTTCATTTGCTTTATGTGCTTTCAGCTGCGATGTTCCTCCGTAAAATTCTGCTGGGATTTGGAGGAATAGCTTACTGGGGAAAAAAAAAAAAAAGGCTGTTTCAGATTCCAAACATATGCTCATGTCTGCAATATTCATGGTGTTTTTGGCCTCCACCAGACTAAGAATTACTCTGGGCATAAGGTCTCCGCCTCACAAATAGGCTGTTACTGTTGCAGGTCAGACGTAATTCTATGAATAATGGAACGAAATTGGTCATTTGTTTCCAACACTCAGCAGGAAGGCTGCCAGGTTGTTGTGATGTATGCGGCTATTAAAGGCTTTCAAACAAAGCTAATGTATCAACCCCCGGCATGCTGCACCAAGATAGATGGTATGTTAATTCCATGGTCATCTCGCAGAGTGAAACTAGCTGGTCACCGGGGATGATGTAAGGTGACACGTTGGTGACGAACGCAAGAGGGATGACTTCTGGCTCGGTCCATGCGCGCACAGTGCGGCGACTTAGCATCTCGAGAGCGGCGCAGCTGGCAAGTAATTGGGGGAGCTCACAGTGACAGTCTGCATGGCCTGCTGCGGTAGACGATCGCGTTGAATTTCAGTTGCAGAAAACCCTGCAAATCATTTTCCAATTTTGCTTCCGCGTCCCAGGTTCATAACAAGTCCGCAGGCAGGGCATTTTGATAATTCTCCCTCTCTCCTCCTCCTCTCCTCCCATCCCACGCTCGCATTGTAATTAAGAGGCTGCAGGAGGCTTTAGAGCTCAGGCCGAATTTACGCAATTGATACAAGCATGAAATGACTTATTGCCCAAAAACACTGTGTGAACATTCCAGCTATTAGGGAATAATCAGTGTGCCGCTGGAAGTGGATTTCGGTGCAGAGTGAGGACCGGACTGAGACGCGAAGTGTTCAGCCTGTATTACCCTTCCCCCAGGTACAACAGGAGGGGTGTTATTAATTAGGGCTTTATCATCAGGAAAACCAATATGCAGTTTACAGAAACGTTACTCAATCATAGGCTACTGGAGTCAGTCTGCTCTTCCACAGGGCTGCCGTGCTAGATAAGCAGTTGGAGACGCTTTTCCCTTTTTCGTTCTTCAAATTGTCAATTATGATTATCACAACCGACGGCTCCGTCTTTATCTAGGCCAGATTTTACACAACAGAGGGAAATGTTCTGAGCTGGTGATTTGAATGCATGAATACAGGGAAACAGGCATAACAAAGTTGGCGGTTTATATTTAATACATGACGTGCTGGTTGATTGATTTACTGTACTGGGCTGCTTAAATTTGCAGTCAACTTTCGGGAATATTGAGAGGCTCCACAGTCCGCCATTGCTTTAAAGGAAAGAGAAGAAGATCCATCGGCATAAACACAGATGACGTAACTCTCTCCCTGACATGACCAGATTTTTAGCCTGCTTTTGGGGCATCTGTTAGGGATCGATGGGCTCTTGGATCGCGTCCTTGAACAAATCACACTTGGCAATTGATACACGAGCATCAAGCCAACACTAATTTGCCTCTTATTTGTCTGCGACCTCTAAAAACTGTTGGCGAGTGGGTGATCAGGGCTACACCCCTGTAGTTATAACTCGATATAAAGAACGGGAGCAGATATTTTTCCCTCAGGACAGGGCTGGAAGAAGAGTGAAATGTTCACTTAAATAAATTGTATTTATTTGTATGACGATCCCTATTACTTCATTAATTTGTTTTTAAAATGATGCCCATGAGTCACTGAGTGCAATTTCAATTCATTATTCAGCCCTCATTTGACATTATTGCAACCGCCATTGACCCGCAGTTCTCTCAATTTCAGGCAGCCCCATTAATTTTAATGCTCCATTAACAAAGTTCTCCAACAGAAAAAAAAACAAAAAAAAATGCTCTGATGACTCAAACTCATTCAAACACTGAGGCTCTTCATATTCACAATACCAAGTAGCAGCCTAGATTTTCCCGCACAGCATGTACCGCATACACATTACAGAGCCCTCTGTAAACAGCGCCTTATCTGTCAACAGAACGTTTCTGGAAGCTATCTCAGAGGTTCAGTTACAGGAAGTTGAAACGCGCGTGCAGCCGGAGATGCAGCCTGATTTGGCGGATGTCCTCGGAGCCTGGAGAATCACTATAATTTCAGCATTTCCACCCTATTTAGAGGGATGAGATCAGTGGGAGAGAAAGAGGCTGGTGGATCTAAAGAGGTTTCGGCTTCATGTTGGATATCCTGTTTGGGATTCTGGGTTCATGAGAGCTTACACCGCTGCATGGAAATGTGTCTCGTGCATGAGTGTGAACGAGGTGTTGAGGGGTTGGGGTCATGGCAGGGTATCCCACTATCAGCAGCATCGGTCCTCCCGGGATCTCATTATTCACAGCTGAAGCGGCCTCCATCATAACAAACACCAAGTGGTCGTACTTCCATTAGGCCGCTGCTGAGTGTACATGTGTGCATGCGTGAGAGGTTATGTGAAGAGTATGAGATATCACTGACAGGATTAAAAAAAAAAAAAAAAAAAAAATCCACATGAAAAGATAAAAGAGACTTCGGGAGGATAAAGGAGACGGAGACAGAGCTAAAGAATAGATGAGACGGAGGCTTCCACATTTAGAGGTTTTCAGAGCGGGTGAAGCAACAGGTTTGGTCGGTTGGCTCGAAGGTTCTGGCTGCTGATTGATCTCCAGGTGACAGCCGGTGTCGGGGGGGGGGGGGGGGGGGGGGGGGCCTCGGCCAGGCTGTCATTCCTCTCGCTCTCTTCCCTGCTCATCTTCGCTCTCTGCCACTCTCTCCCCGTCTTCCCCCTCCATTGATTCAACTTCCCCCTCTTTCTCTCTCTTTCTCTCTCTCTCTCTCTCTCTCTCTCTCTCTCTCTGTCCTTCCCATCATCATTCTGCTCCTCCACCCTTTTCACCCCTTCAGTGGTGACAGTTGGTTCCTCCACCGCTCTCTCTCTCCCTTCTGCCCTCCAACTCCGCCTTGCCGTTCCCCCTCTGCTGGGAACCAACTGTCCTCTGCTACGACGGCAGTCCGTTTCACACCACCTACTTAGCATGCGCGCGAGTGTAATTGCTCATGTGGAGGGATTTAGGCTCTGTTTGTGTCCAACTACGTGAGTGTGTGTGTGTGTGTGTGTGTGTGTGTGTGTGTGTGTGCTCCAATGTGAACGTGTGCGTCTATGCCCTGCAAGCCTACGAATGTGGCGCATTAGTTTTCTTCAGACATAGCCTAGGGATATTTTGGTGACCTTGGTCTTCAGTGGGTATGTGCATGTGTTGCTCAATTATCGGCGTATCATTTCCCCGCGTGCAAGCCACAGTTTGTGGTCTGCCCGCGCATACAGACAGGCAGCCCTTGAGGGGCATGTGTAATGATAGGCTCGTTTGCACAGCTCTTGCCTCTAATGATCTATTAAAGTGCACTTAGCCAGTAATTATATGGCCAGTCCCAAAAGGCTTAGAGGCCCCATGAGGGATAGCTGGAGATACAAGAGGACTCTGGAAAAGCCACCGTGTTTTATGTGATGTTGACAACTAGTGATCTTATGGGTTTCAAGTTTGCTTTAGGTTTCTGACAGATAAGCACATGAATAAATAGAGGATATCGTTACATTTGAATTATTCAGGTTCAAATTAAGTCAGCGTTTCAGTTGCTCAAGCTTCGCTGCAGAACACTTAATCCCTGTTTGAGCTCTCCTCCTCCCCCTCCCCCTCCTCCTCCTCCGTTGGACGTCGTCCTCGTCATTAATTTGTCTGTATTCAAAAGCAAAACACACAGAAATCAAGAGAGTCAGTTTCACCGACTTGTGTTTCTAAAATTTAGGCAATAGTTGCACCGAACAGACGGCCACTTCTCTAACAAGACCATTAGACCATTATCCCGGTCATTAACAAGAATTGTCTCCTTGAGTTCAAGAGCAGCTCGCAGCCCCTCAGTTCTTTTTCTGTCTTGAATCATAATAAGAGTTATGTTAAAAAAAAAGAAATATTCTCTCCACGCTCCATTTCCCCTCTGCAAAACTTGCATTCATAGATATCTTTGTCTATTGTATTTTGCTTTCAGTTGCTTCTGTGGTTTCGAAAATAAGTCTTCGGGTTGTATTTTTGTGAAACTGGGTGCAGGAGCAAACACAGCTCTGGTGCAGTGGAATCCAGTCTGAAAGCAGAAGAAAATGCATTTGCATCGTGAGGCAGGAATTAGCGTGGCTCGGACTGCAAACACAAGTCATCAGTTATTAATGAGACCATTGTCGTTAACTCCTGGCACACTTACAGCCAGGCAGCATCCCTCTGCCCTCTCTGCTGCTTGGGATCTGTCGCCATGCAGTCACGCAACCAAAGTTATAAACACCAGTTTTTCTTTAATGAGAGGCCAGAGGTAGCCCCGCTCGGCGTGATTTGGCATGTCCAAGTTCCGTCGTCTTGAACTCGGCTTGAAGTGACGAGACGGGGTCAATATGCCACGCCGAGCGAATGCGTCTCTTCTTTCCTCTTACAACTAATGAAAAGGTTGTGAGGCCGTCTTGAGTAGGAGGAAAACGCTCATCAGCAGGTGGAGGGCGGCAGTAGTGACTAATGAGATGTTTACATCCTCAGATGTCCACCTCCCCTCGTCCTCTTTGAAGGCACTGGAGGTGAATCGAGGACAGTTTCTTATAGAAGACTGTATCCATTTTACTGTATACAACCAATTCTTCAGATAAAAAACACAAGCATTTTATTCTGACCGCTGGTTCGCGTCTATATACGGCTAACAACTTACAGATCCACACACCATACCTGTCGACGAGTGCGTGCTGCTGCCCCGGACAGGTGTCACGCGCAAATCTTTCCCCTCCCCTCGCAGCTCTCCCGCCTTCCCCCTCTCTCGTGATGTCCTATTACCAGATCTTGAGCGCCGTGAAGGCCCTCTTCACACTGGAATATATTCGGTGCCAGAGCTTGTTTTAATATGCAGCAGGGTTACCCTCTGCACGCTGGCATAGCTAAACATTTGGGATTTCCTGGGTTCTGGGAGGTTGGCACCGGGGATAATAGGCTTCCCACTCAAAGTCAATACCCACTGCTTCCTGCTGCCCTGCTCCGCTCTGAGTCTGTATCAGTGCCGTCACCCACTGGTGTCTTCACAGCAGAGTGACTCATACTCGGTCTCCTCTTGGTCTGAGAGCTTTTTCCACCTAGCTGCTTATCAGTTATTTATTTCACTGACCTATTCGCTCTCTTTGTCTGAGCGTCCAGTATCTGATTTGCCTAATCCCCTCTCATCCCGTTTTCTTCTCACAGATGAAAAAGGCCATTTCGCTCTTTCATTTTTCTGTGGCGACACAGCCGTGACTTAGACTTTGTAAGCTTTGATTTCTTCAGGAGCTAGTCTGCATTTCCCTTTGGCTGACTAAAAAATGTGTTTTTGCTTGTTTTTTTTCTTTTTTTTTTTTTTTTTGAAAATAAGATTTTGACCTAATCCTTAAAGCCTTTGCCACACATGATGTGGATTTGTACATGGCAGGAGGTCTACAGGAAGAGTTAAAATGTGCAGCTTTGTTCATTTTTAGTTGAAAGATTGTTATCCCACCAAATTTGGCATCCAAACCACTGCGACTAATTATTATTTTCATTATCAGTTAATTGGATGATTTTTTCCCCCCTGTGTAACAATTTGTGGTAATTAGCACGTGTTAAGCACTTTTTGTGCCGTGAGCAGATTGTAACATGACGTGAAAAAGTGACACTTTCCCGATCTGTCGTGGTTGCCTATGAGCCTGTGGACCACTGGCTGGACCAAGTTGTTTAATGTTGCTGGACTGTGGATTTCTCTGTGACAGACTCTGAACATCTGTCGTGGAAAATCCATCAGTCGAAAGGATTGGACTTGATGCATGTTCTCGAGTGCCTCGTCTCAGCGTCTCTCAAAATTACTGAAACAAATTATTGATTATCAACACTTTCCAGCTTGTTGACCATTGTAACCTATCTACAAGCATGCGTCCATAGTTCCCACTCATTCTTTGGGCCCCGCCTGTGGGCTTTACAACATCCCAGTGTCCCCAGCGCCCTGTTATCTCCAGCTTCCCCGGCCTTGGAGACAGACAGACAGTCAGACAGGTGAGGCTTGGCCAGGCTGTCATAAGGTAGATGGCACAACGAGCTGCCAGGCGCAGGCTTCCATCCCCGAGGGGGGGGAGACAAGGTTCTGACACCTCTATTAACCTTCAGGAGGTGTCTGTCCCGCGACACACCCCGTCTCCCCTCCCTCATGCTGTTCCTGATCTGTGTCTCCGCCTGTCCCCCGTCTGCTGCTCCCCAGGCGGAGAGAAAAAAATCCTACTCGTCTCCAGAGAAAAAAGGAGCCAAATAACAAATACCTGTATTTTCCTCGTCTTCCAACCTAGAGCATTTCAATATGCCATGGATTTCTATCTCTCTTTCTCAATTATCCATCTGCCCTCCCCGCCCCATTTCCTGTTTTCCAGTCGGCCTCAGGCTCTCTCTGTCTGTCTCTCTGTGTCATTCTAACTCCTCAGCATTGCAATCCAGTAGCCATACAGTGGCGTGTATGTCAGTATGCCCACGGCCGGTGACGAAAATGCATGGTTTTGTGCAGTGATGCGTAACTAAATGGCGGGAGTGAACAAATTGCCGCGGCTTTCCTCTCCTGTCAATCAGCTGGAATAATGGGAGCTGATGAAAACTAAGTGAGACGGATTAAATCGGATGTAAACATGTTTGATTAACACATGCCCTTTTTACCTTGACAAGAATTCAATATATCATTAGGCGTTATTCAAAGAAGATAATGGTGGAGCGTGACAGGATATGACACATGCATTGAATTCTCTCTCCCGTTTCGCTCCCGCAGGAATTCTCTTTGCTCCGACTGGACGACGTGGTGGACCAGCGGGTGAACATCATCGGGTTTTCGGTCTTCAACAAAACCCATCCGTTCTTCCAGGATTTCGTGCTGAGCCTCAACCGCTCCTGGCAAGAGAACTGTGACCACGCACCCTTCGCTGGCACACCGGTTAGCACACACATGGTCTCACACAGACACACACACAAACAGTGGAGGCCAATGTTACCCATCGAAGAATAATGGATGAACCCTTTTTATTTTATGTCCTTAGCAAGGAAATAGGGCCTTCATTACTCTATTACATCCAAGGCATTACTCTTCCGGTGATGCCGGCTGTATCTGGAGTTCACCAGCAGTAAAACACTGAAGTCGCTTAGACACAAGAATGCCTGTGAAATATACAGGGATGACATTTATCCAGTTAGCAGTTGTAATTGCAGGTGTTGCTGTAGGCGGTTGTTGTTTCCCAGACAGCTCATTAGCGGCGCACGGCACCCTCCCTATTACATTTATAACGGCGTCTTCCTCGTTGAATTTTGCTTGAAAGGAAATGCCAAGCAAAACAGCAGCTCACGCTCACAGCATCCCACCTTAAATCACCCACTGTTCTCGTCTAAACACTGTCTGGAGCTCAACTTTTGACATACTGCATATTTCAGCGGCTGAGTTCAAAACCAAGCTGCTGTTTACATATGAATGACTGGAGAATGCCGCAGGTTGGTATCATGGGAAACTTGAATAAGGAGACTTGAAATCGTTCGCCTCGCGCTGGCTCAACACTGGCCCTCACGCTCGAACATTTTGTATTCTCGGGGTAACACCCTCACTTATTTTACGAGACGGGCTTATCTGCGTTCCTGAGTCAGATTCAGCAAACGCAATGTAGCAAATGACCTGCATGAACATGACGAGTGCTACCTATTCGGTAATTGAACGGTTGTGTACGCGACCTAGATTTATGAGATTATTATCCGACTCCCCAATAATCCTTCTCAAGGCAAAGCTCTATCACCCATTTGTCCGGGAGTGTCACTCATAAAAAAACGACATCTGAGAGTAACAAGAAGAACTTAATCCAATGTTAGATTGAGTTCCTGCTCCCAGAGAGCAGTAAAGACGATGTTTACTGTATTATTTCTTACATGTCAATATCGGAATTAAATTTCTCTTCACACGTATTAAAGATGCTACAAAGAGCTTTTACTGGTTATGAAACTGTATCAATGTTTTACTGATGCCTCTGTGTGACCTGCATGAGCAAACAAGAACATCAGCAGGAACATTAACTATTAGTTATTCTTACTGCCTGTCCCCGGGTCAGATTCCTACTTACCCGTGTTGGAAAACTCATAAACCATTTTTTTATGGCGGAGTGCTGAGGATGAATTGAGTCTCGCAGCCTGAGGAGAGAAGCGGCTCTGTAGTCTTGTGGTACTTTACGGCACTATAACAAAGTTTACTTTAGTTAACTATCATCATATTAATAGATATTGATCTGACATAGCCACAAACAGATACATTCCCTGATGACCAAGCATCCATATGGTCAAAAATGGTCAAAACTTTCTCATTGCATTCTTTTCATAATCTAAGTTGATTTTTGAATGTTTTCAATTTAAATTCTTGTTGCCCCATCAAAAAAGAAATCAAAGTGAAAAATACCAACAGATCAATATTCCAGCTCACGACAGGAAATGATCAACACAATCTTGTTAACAATAACATTAAAAAGAGCAAACATAATGTTTTACAAGGTGTTTCATCAGATCCTCACTGTGAACCACATACCAGCGTAACAATTCTTGTGTGCACTGGAATAGTGATTTGGTTTGTGCCCTGTATCAGCTGCACCCAGGATAGAAGCGCTGCTGTGCACATGTTATCTTCCGAGTGTCTTTCTGTCACTCTACTCCTTTATATATACTTAGGGGTAGTTGTTGTCTTACCACTTTTGTCTGCCGGGGCTGCCAGAATCTTTTAAAAAGCTTTAAAATGTTGTTTTGCATCATCCATTTTAACGAGCTAATGAATAGAGGAAACTAATGGTCAGTGAATAAATCAGTGACAATGTGATTATTTTCATGACCAATATACACATATATGTTGAATATATAATACATTGTAATGAATATTGTGCTCAGCCTAAAGGGACATTATGCAGAAACTGCCTTTTTGTGAGATTTGGCGCCCCCTACATTTGAGTGCAACACCACTGTCGTAAATACAAATCCCAGGTCTGTAACAGTTTGTCAGAGGTAATGAAGGTCCTGCCCTCTCGCTGAAATTACATAGTGAATGACAAGACACTGTAACATCAGCATGATTTTGAAGCTGTTATTTTAAGGTAAGAAAAAGGTCCATAATGTTGCTTTGAAATAACTTGAAATTAAAAAAAAAAAAAAAAAAGTATATAATTAGAATAACTAGAAATAACACATCTCGGTGCAAAAAAACAGTGTTTGCAAACTTTTCTTCAGGGCTCCATTAGCAACCAGAAATTCAGCAAAGTCAATTAATGAATGAATCATTCTCTCTCTGTTTGAAGTTAAGAGAAAGTAAAACAAAAATGTAACAGCACACGCATACATGCACCCATCACCCCCGCCTGCTTTACACAAGCTGGGTGGTGAAGCAGGTTAAGAATAGTTTGAACACAGCGTGACAAAAAATGTTGTGTTTTGTGCACAGCGGGTCACTCGATACTTACGGGCCTGCGGCAATTAGGACTTGTGACTAATTAGCTAATAACTAGAGAGAATAAAGGCTGATGAAGGCAAAGCAAGAAAGTGATTAACTCATTTAGACATGCACATAGATAATTTGCTGTCTTTTCATTAACAGTAATTAGGTCTGGAGGAAACGTAACTGTGGGGCTCATGCATACAAAAAAAAAAAAAAAATGGGCGTACCAGTGACCTCTTTACATGCGCAGAGCTGAGATGTTTAATGCATTAAAGACGTGCCGGCAGATCAAAGTTCATGTGAGAGAATGGAAGTGATTTACAGGAGACAAATACTGTTGGACAAATTATGCTGCCTTCAAATGTCTTGCAAAAATTTGCATCAGGCAAAGTGAGGCACACAGATTGTTCTCATCTTTATCACAGACGCAGATGTCAGCAGGTGGGTACGCATCACGGGACTGTGTTTGTGTTAGAGAACATCAAACAAAACCAAAAGCTGAGAGGTTATAGATGCAATATTGTTTTTTGAAATCTCATGTTTGCACACAGAGTGTGGTACACAGGTGGAGTACAGCTTTGAAAGACGAGGAGCTGCTGTGCCGAGTGAAGACTCGTATGGGTCACTTACAGCGGGGCAGACTAGGACTGCTGTTGAATATTTACACATTCAAATTGTGAAACCCAATGTGTGTCCATTCCCATCTGGAGTTATCATCCAAATTATGTTATATTTTTTGCTAAAAGGCTGTAGTCAATGCAATTCTGCCTGTCACTGTATCTCTACAACCCTGATTCCAAAAAGCAATTAGCCTGTGAAAATAAAACAGAATGTATTTACAACTATAGTTTTACCAAGTGTTCCTGAGCTCATGTAGTAATATCCTCGATACAATAATGTGCTTCATGAAGTGTTGAACCTCGACTCAGCCTTTCGAGGTTGCCTCTTTATACCCAAGCATGATGCTATCATCGGTTACCAATGAACACTAAAACCTGTGGAACGTTTCGAACAGGTGTTTTTAGAGCAGCACACAACTTTCACAGACTTTTGTTGATCCTGTCCAAACTTGTTTGAAACATTTTGCTGCATCAAATTCAGTATATAAGAATATACCTACAAAAATCAACAAAGTTGATGAGTTAAAACATCAAATATATTGTCCTTGCACTGTTTTAAATTGAGTATATGTGTTTTGTTTTAGCCTTAAGGAACCAAAATAGACAGCATCAATGGTCCAAATACTGATGCTTTGGAATGGCAGCAGACCTGACTTAAATTCCCAAAGTATCAGTCTTCGACAAGTTCAGAAACACTAGCTTTCTTACAAATTGGACCCCTAATAACATAAAGCTAACATCCAAGGACCAAAGTACAGGCAATATGCAGCATAGGCAGGCAACAAAAGGAAGAGTTCCAGGGCAAAAAACAAACAAGTACAAACCAGAAAGACACAAAGAAAACAAAAAGCAATTGAAGGTGAAGCACAAGGAGCAGAAAAAGTACTTGGGAACAAATTAGATGAATGCAGCTGAACGGATGAAGAGTCAGGGAAAAAGACACAGACCTAAACAGGGACTAATCAACAAATGAAACACAGGTGAACACAGAAAACAGGTGGGAATAAGACAAAAACTGGAAGTGTAAGGTAAAACATGCAAAGACAGGCTTTCAACATAAAACAGGAAATAAAAAAACTCAGGATAGGACTCATGTCAAAAATGATTAGCAAATTATCACATAATCAAAACACTGACAACGTGGCCCATTTCAGCATATTCCCTCCTATCCAGAATGTATTCAAAGATACAAACATTATTTGCCAAAGGTTTCTGACCCGTTGTGCGAGTCATTTAATATTAACTCTCTGATCCCTGCTACAGAAAAAGATAGTGAGCGCAGAGATGACATGAGAGACAGACTTCCAGAGCGAAACCGAGATGAGTAAATGCCATACCTTTATTAGCTTCGCATCGCTGACATCATTTGATACGGGTTGAATATAACCAGAATCACTGTTGTAACATTTCGCTGTTCACTTTTTTATTGCCGACGGAATGATTTGACTTTATCTGTTCTTCCCGCTGAGACATTACTCCCATATGTCAAACCTAAAATGCTTCGGCTTGCGGCCGTAGTGTCTCCACAGGCTGATTGTGTACACTTTACTGGTCCTAATGTGCAATCAGCCAGTTATGTTGGCCACTTCAAGATTGTAATACATCACAGTTTTGCAGTTTAATGACCTATTGTAGTTCTCTTTGGTCTCCAGAATTTACTATGCGTCCCAATCCCTCTCAGCCCTCTATCAATATCCACCAAACATCAGGACCGTGTCGTCTCTAGTTCCATTACACAGACGCACAGCTCAGACTCTCCCCTGGCTTCTCACGCAAGGCATCGTGCATTTTAATCAAATGTACATAGCAGGCGGCATCGGTAGTGACGATGAGGCTGTTTGTACAGGGGAGATGAGAGGATAGGCTGCCTCTCCCACTGTTTTCTGGCCCTCGCTGTGGGAGTCAGGCGGTAATTGGAATGGTCAGGGTGTGCCAGCTTCATTGGGGATAAGAGACGGAAGGACAGAGTTTCTCCAGGAGACAGAAAGAGAGAAAGAGAGAGAGAGAGAGGTGGTTTCAACGCTGTCAGCAGATCAGAGTCTCTCTAATGATCTAATGGAATAATCTCTCTGCCACTCTGGGGATGGGTTAACCCCTCACTGACCGCTAACCACTAACATGTTACACTCACAGTTTGTGGGCTTCAAGTTTTGTTGCAGCTTTGTGTGTGTGTGTGTGTGTGTGAGAGAGAGAGAAAGAGAGGGTGGGGGTGCGAATGCATAGTGTATTCACCTTCTTCCTCTCCCTCTCTCCCCTCTGCAGCTCTCCTCAGCTCTGCTCTTTGATGCGGTATACGCGGTGGTGGCAGCGGTCCAGGAGCTGAACCGGAGCCAGAACGTTGGCGCCACTCAGCTCTCCTGCAAGTCCTCCAAGATCTGGGAGCACGGCACCAGCCTCATGAATTATCTGAGGATGGTAAGAATGCCCCTGCTTGACTGCTAGACGACCAGGATGGACCACTGCTTACCTTAAAGGAACAATTTGACGTTTTGGGGGGAAAACTGGTTATCTGTTTAAGTGAGCTGGGCAGGAACATTGCATGAAGCTGCAGCCAGAGGTTGTTTAGCTTAGCTTAGCATAAAGGGTCCAAATACATTTACCTGCTCACTAATTAGTAGGTTATATTATGTTATATTTCACATAATCTGCTCTCATTAAGATTACTAGGGTCTAAAATATCTATATAACATGTAGATAGTAGAGAAGTAATGTACATCTCCATAAGCTTGACCTGTCTGACATCATCTAATAAATGCTGCCGCTCTTGTTCTTATAAGTCATTACAAGACACATATGACCCCATGGTCTTGCTACTGTGAGGTTACCAGGTAGTCACTGCACACCGCCAAAAGATAGCCTGGCACGTAACCCCCAGTAAAACAACAGCTGTCATCATCAAACTTTTTGGTACAGATTAAAGAAACATATAGCCTGTTTTCAAGGGGGGCTGGTGAGCAGATTTTGTCACCCTCAGTCATTAGCCAATCAAGCTGTTTTTCCAGCCTTTATGCAAATGTAAGCTGAACAGTTGTTTCGTATTTACCAGACATCGAACTCCCAGCAAGAAATCAGATGAGTGTATCTCTCAAAATGTTTCCCAAGAACTTTTTTTTTTTTTTTTTCCACGTTCGGGTGTGTTTCCTCACTCTCACTTGTGACAACAAGAACGTCACTAACGCTAATTAGATCATGTCAAATAGCTGGACTCAAGATTTTCATCATTGCTTCACGTTCTACGTGTTAATTGGTTATTCCAGAGCCTAGCTATCCTCACTGGCAGTGGATAATAATGTGTCTTCTTTTAAAGATAATACTCCCTATCCACTCGGTCAGTTTATCTTGTCCCCACATCATAGTGAGAGACAATAGAGGAGGAGAGATAAAGATGAGCTGTCAGTGTATAAAATGTGTTTTCCTATTAGGGAGGAATGGATGTAAGGGATTGGGCTATCGAGATACTTAAATGTGACGTGAGTTCGATATCAGACTGTTTGTCTTTCTCTCCCCAAGAAGACGTGACTAATGGCTCTTCTATTTGGCTGTAAATTGAAGATATTACAGCCTCATCTTCCTTTTATTATTCTAAATTTGACATGTTTCAAAAGGCTGACACAGAGCCAGCGGTGTTAATGTAGCCTCCAGTCATATATCCAAAACAGAAGACGCTGAGAGGGAAGCAAGACGGATTTTTAACAGTGTTTTGCTGTCTCTGTGTTGGATAGGTAGAATTGGAAGGTCTAACGGGCCACATCGAATTCAACAGCAAAGGCCAGCGGTCCAACTACGCGCTGAGGATCATGCAGAACAGCAAGGATGGCCTAAGGCAGGTAAAGTAACTCCCAGTGGTACACACCTTACGTCGCGTAGCGTTGACTTTGTGTGAGTCGTGAAGTATTTCTGACGTTACCTGCGCCCCCATTTCCACTGAACATTGTTGCCGAACACAAAGCTCTTCAGCTCTGTCCTGATCTCTGCAGGACGCTGCTCCTGGCAAATGTTTAAAGTTGTGTTTATGGCAGTGATGTAACCGGAGCTGGATCGTACAGCAGGGAGCCGCAAAAGCGCCCAGCAGACACATTTTGGTGCAGACGATCCCCATTATCTCGCTAATAGGGGCGTCGAGGTGCCAGAGGACAACATTAGATATTAGGCCTCTTTGAAGGTGAAAGTGAAGCATTTTTCTACAGAAAATTAATTTAGGTGAAAACAGAAAGGACTCAAACGCGCGAGTTGTGATTCATTGTGGAATGAAAGAACAGTTATTATATTGTTATCTTTACTGTCTTGGCTCACAAAAGACTATAATACATCAGCGGGGATCTGTGGGTGGTGTTGATCAATACCAGTCACTCCAGTACTGCCTCGGTGGATGCCGAGATTTTCAAGCTTCCCACAAAAGCAGCCTTGTTGTGCTCTTTCGTTTAGCGAAAATAGTCGACACGCACCACGAGGCATCCTCAGAGTCTCTTGCCCTGAACCAACCCCGCGCAATCTCCGAAACTGGTCTCCCCTGACTTCTCTGCGCCTCGGTCTCACACCAGGGAGCACTGTTTCAAATGCTTTACAATTTCTTCTAGATTGAACGCATTTACCAGGATTACAGAGACGGGAAGCAGTCAGTAATGAAATCTGACTGACGAGAGGCTTTGAGCAGCCTCCAGTATTGTGTGTTAATGAATGGGCGGCAGAAAAACTGCTGCTCGTGTTTCATCTGCATCAGTCACTCAGAGGGCGGTGATATTACAGCAGGAGGTTACAGCGTTTCATATCAAGGATCAGTATTTTAATATAATGTAAATTATGTGAAAACAAGGCTGGTGCTGATTGGCAATCGGATCTTATATTGATGACTGAAGGGATGATCGACAATTGGTTTTCCCCACATCAATGTTATTTTATATAACTTACCATCAGAACTAAGATATTATAAAAACATTTTCCACCCTACTGTGCATTTAGAGATGTTTCGGGGCCACATTAATCAGCACGAGTGACAAGAGCATTTAAGATTTCCTTGATTACAAACTAGTAGGAAGTCTGTTTTCCATTTCCGCCCTTAACATCAGCTCTCTTGCTCACGAAAAGTTTGCTCTGCCCTCTTTAAGGGCATTTATACATACAGTTTGTGTTGTGATATTAAAGTTAAGATCACAGTGTTAAATGGAACAGGATGCTGACACGTTGTCGCACTAATCACTTGTGTTCACACGTACACAAACTTTAACACAGCTTGCTTCAACCAGCACCGCTGCGGCCAGAGCCGACTGCCCTCATTAAAACGAACGGGATGACTTTGCATTTTTGCTGCACCGTCGCTTGCACAGTCGTCCGTGTTGGAATTTTCACTGCGGTGTAGCTACAATCACAACTGAGCGACCACTCAACCGAAATAAAACCCATCGTCACGAAAAAAATCATCCCGGACATTCTCTCATTTTAATGATGTCCAAACGCTGAAATAGAGAATCGAGGACCCTCCGGTGGAGAGCTGACACGTTCAGGAAGCCCACTTTGGGAACCTGTGCCCAGTAAGGCAGGTAGAGACAAGGACATTGCACCAGATCCAAGAGTGGCTGGGGAAAACCTGTTTGGTGGAGTGATTGCCGAATACTCTCCCATCCATCAACGGCATCTTCAAATGCTCCAGTGGAGCCGAGCCGTCACCAGCAGTAAAACTCTGTGGCTGATTTCCCGGGTAGAAAGTGTATGTTGTCTGTGTGTAATGGGATCAAAGGTAAACACCAGCACAAAAGAAGCAGAGGTCTTTAACAGCTGAGTGACAGAGGAGTGAATCAAGATGGAGAATCTGGCTGTGATTGTGTTTGCTTTTATGATGAAAAAAAAAAAAGCCAGGTAGCTTTAGCTTTAGAAAATATTTATAAAGATAACCTCTTTACATGAGTCACAAAGTTTCCATTTCATACACTGATGTGCTGTGACAGATATGGCTGTGTGTGTGTGTGTGTGTGTGAAAAATCTGTACCGTGGAATAAACTGCGGATAAATAAGAATACACCTAGATGTGAAAATGAACCCTATACCTTAAGAAAAGGGGGAGTGTGTATGAATGAGTTATATGAAGAAAGATACATTTTCGATTTCTCCTGCCAGCCCTGTTTGAACAAGCAGCAAGGCTTTCCATGCTAACAAAGTCTGATATGAGCTGATATTGTCTGTGACATTTCAAAAGCCCTGCATTTATGAAACGGTGGCAGTCGTGGCTCAGAACATGTCTGTACAAAGAAAACAGGTCGTGTGTCAGAAGACAGCTGTTGAGAGCCTTGCGCGACGGAGCATTATTTAAGCTTCACAGTGGCCTTTGGTCAAGAAACAACCAGGACCCGGAGCGTGAAGTGCATCTGGAAACATGCGACCAGTAAAGTTTGCCCACTTTAATTACAACTTTCATTTTCATTCGGCAAAAGGCGAGCGACGACCGAAATGTTTAAGCGACCGTGACATTTAATATTGACATATGTGAACATGCACACAACTCGACTCACCTTTTTGAACCAGTTGCTTAAGCCGACGCAACACACACTCACAACTCACACACATGCTGAAAGGAGCTACACTACGATTGTAACAGAGGATATCGAAGTGGTTACGTCATATGTCAGTTGACCGCAGCAGGGTTGACCCAAGGCTGCCAGATCACTCTTTATTCAAAGTCAACTGCAGTAACAGGATAACTGAAGAGCAGGACCAGGCAAACACAACAGGTGACTGGACTAAAGACTGGACTTATATACGAACTAAACAAGTGAGGGGGGGGGTTGGAGAAAGTAGGTGAAGCTGGGAGCAGAGTGACGTCCGCTGAAAAACATCTGTCACGCGCAGGGGGGGGGAATCTTTGGGTTACCGTGTGAAATGTTTTAAATGGGATTAAAACGGGATGTTCTCCACACGCTCAGAAACTCGACCACGGTGAGACCAAAAATAATCACAAGGTATCGGGTACAATGAAATGAATAAAGTGGCGCGAAGAGTTAAGTCGAGCCGCACCTTGCAGTGAGAAACACACCAAACATCTCCTTCTCTGCTTTTGTCCCGCTAAACCAAAGAACAGTTACTCGTCCTTTTTCTCTGTCTGTCACATCATTAGTTCTGCCTCTTCCATTCAGTCCATACAGTGACGGGATGAAGCCTGACCCTCTGTTCACATCTGTACTTGTTATGTGTGTCCTGTTATGAGTAAATACCACGCAGTTCTCCGGTTTATATACAGTACTTGATGCCGTGTGCTAGTTTTACGCAGCTGGCTCTTTGAATCAGGTTTTCTATAAATGCCAGGACTCAATATTTCACACTTCATCCCGAGGCCTGCTGCTTGATGTAAAGCAGTAACTGTAATCTCTTTAACGTATGCTTTTTCACAGTGCTGTACAGACCTATGCATAGTATTTCCCTGTGCCTGTCCCTCACCCTGACAGCCGCAGTGTGCTTTTCCCTGCCGGCCTGCCTATTGTGTTTTTGCTTTCAGTGCTGCATTATGTATGATGCTTATTAATTTATCGATATTCCGACAAACCATCGCCACTCCGCCGCTGCAGATAGCCGTATCTGTGCTTTCTCATCTACAGCATTTGAAGTGGCCGACGTGATACTGTTACGACGCGGACAATCTCCGAGCATTCACACTGCCGTTTTAAACCGTCTGACCCCTCGGGTCCCGGATGATCTCCGTGAAAAGAAAGGGATCGAGTTCCTGCCGGAGTGGTCGAAAAAAAATCGTACTTAAGCAAGCCGTAAAAAAGAAAAACAGACAGCGGCCCATCTGCCTTTATTAACCTTGTCTGTGGCTCCTCGTGTCCCCCTCTTTATGCTGGCACCGGGCCAGCCAGGCAGAAGGATAATGCTATCAGGCCTAATGTGATGATTTCAAACCAGAAGTATTTTAAAGCAGCCCTGCCAGTTATGTTAATGAGGAGAGGCAAGGTGTGAGACGGGGGGCAGGACGGGGGGCGTTGTTTGTTTTGTTGACTAACACCTCCCACATGCTGTTGAGTTGGGGCTGCTTCAGCCAGGCAGACAACTGGAAGGTGCCAGGGCCTTGGCAGTGATGAGGGAAGTGGCAGCCTGCCCACACACACACACACACACATCGGCAAGCACACACACCTACACAGAGTTTAAGCGGAGTGTTTGCAAGTCAGCACATGACAAGTTGATATTTTGGGTCTTTTGTTAAGTTTAAATAGAGCAGTAGCATCGCAGTCTCAACGCCCACACTGTCTCGCCAGTAAAACGCGCATTAAATCGAGAGTGCTTCCCTTCACAACGCATCCGGAGAGGAGAAAAGAAAATCCACCGCCGACTTCCATCCAGCACTTTTTGTGGAGATAGGGAGCAATGAGGCGTGTCGTACACAGCCTGCCGACCTCCTTTTCTCTCTCCTCCACTTCCTCTCTCCTTCCTCAGTCGGCAGCACCAACCGTCCTCCCTCATCAGGAGCGCTCCGGCTGCACTATAGATCGCCTCACATGTGTGACCATCAGCTCCTCGGGGGGGTTCGACACCCTATAGCCAATCACTGTCACAAATTGAAATTCTCTGGCAGGCATTTTCACACGGTAAAGCTGCCTGCCCCACCATTCTATCTATCTATCTATCTATCTATCTATCTATCTATCTATCCGTCCATCCATTCATCCATCCATCCATTTTCCACTCGTCTTTGTCCGTTCCCTGCGTACTCCGAGTCTCATTAGGTAATCGCTCCCTGCGTATTTGAGCCTTGGTTGTTCCCTAAAGGCAGGTGACATTTCACACGAGGCCACACGACGCCACCCCTGCGCCAACGCTCGGGGATCTCAAAACCGGACCAACACGGTAGCTTATTTTGAAACTGTCTCTTATTTTTTTACAAATACAGCTCGACAAAATGTGTTTCTGAAGACATTTCAGGCGAGGAAACAAACCATGCAGTTGCACCACGTGTTGCCGGGCGCCACAGATTTGCTTTAACGTAGCCAGGATTCACGCCCCCCCCCCCCACACACATCTCTCACTCCGAAACCAGGATGCATTGCACAGCTTTGTTTCGTCGCCTGCCCTTTTGGCTGTCCTGATTATGCGTTTTGGATTGTGAATGTTGGACTGTGGATTTAAGCTTTTCATTTTGACTCTGCAGTTGGGTTCTTTGCCATTTTTGCCAATTGTGACAGAGCACTGCTGCTGCAGCAGGGACGGGGGGAGAATTATTAACACTTCAACGTCCAGAATCCACAGAAATCACAGCGGAAATGGGGTGAAAACTGGCATTTTCCATCCCCATGTGAATACTCTTGATTACTGCAAAGTCATTTGACCTGAAAATGAATGCCAATTGTAGGCTTTCCAACTGCAGACAGACGTTAATGGGGTATTTTTTGTCCATGTGAAAGAGGTTTGATTTTGACTGTAAGCCTGCACCGGTTCTGTTCCTACTGGTTCGGGGCTCTTCATCAACGTTTTAGATCAACTTAAGGGTTGATTTAGTGTAAAATTTTACTTTTGGCACAGAAGGCATTAACCTGGTCGAGCCCCAAAGTGAGACTAATCAAATTCATTTATTCATCCTTTTTTGGTCAGAACTTTAAACCCAGATAATGTTCTTTTAATTTCACTTGTTTGAATTATTCATCACTGAATTCCTGAAGTGCATTCCGGTCCGATGCAAGATTCATCACAGCGAGAGATATGCGCTTTAATACCGTCTGAGAAATGTCTCATCCAGAGCACCCTAAACTACAGTGCAGAGGCAGAAGAGTTTGAAAACGAGCGTTTCAGGTGACAGTTCAGTTAGCCCACCTTATTACCAGAATATAGAGGCAGCATTACGCAATAGTCTTTTATGTGTTCGTTTTTTTGGCAGGCGGGTTAAGTTTCCCAGCTGCTCCTGTTGTTGGCAGCCAGATAGGCCGATGATGACGGTGTTAGAAGTTGGAATCGCGTTGTCCGCTCTCTGGCCGAAGCGTCGCTGGCACCTGTAACCGACAGAGATCCACAGACGAGGCAGGTGGAATGAGAGAGAGAGAGAGAAGAAAGATGAGGAAAGGCGACAAGGAGCTGACAGGCGGAAAGTAAATGAGACAGAATGGGCGTGCGAGAGAAAAAAAAGGACGGAAAGAAAAGAGGGGCTATAAAACTCCAAGCAGTCAAAACCGTATTTCTGCACGTCAGATAACAGCCGGGGCTACTTCTTTTTAGTGCACGTGCACTGCTGTAGCTGTCACCGCACCATATAGCAGCGGCAACGGCGGTGACCTTCACTCCCGTTTCGCGTTGGAGTGACTAATCGTATTATACTAAAGCAATAGGCTGTAATCCTCTATATCCTTTTGCTACGTCTATTCACAAACCAGTGTAATGAGCGAGATAAAGGAGCCTAATGCGAAGAACTATCTCGTGTGTGTGTGCATGCTTGCGCGCGTCTCTGAGTCTATATACTCCAGATGGTGTGAACACGGGGGGTACGCCGTAAAACAGTATCATTCTGGATATATACAAATGGCTAATATAACTCAACCTGTTCCCCGCGAACGCACAGACTGCTCCCTCCTCTCCAGGAGCACCAAAAGACGGAGCCGTTCCCTAACTCGCGCCCTCGTTGCCAGAATGGATTACGCCACTTTCTGTTCTAAGGGACAAGAGAGCTGTGTGTGTCGCTTTTTTGTGAAAGCGGTGCTGACTGATCCAGCGTCGCGTCGGTAAAGAGTGCGTTCGTCTGCATGCGCGCACTACGTGGGTGTCGGGCGCTGGTGGGTTTCGGTGCCAGCGCTCCGCCGCCTGCTTTCTTGGCTTGAGTGCACAAGCATCGAGCCCACCGCCCATCTCTGCGTGTTTAGCAGGGAGCCTTTCTCCAAAACAAACACACCGCGGGCCGCCGGACAGTCGCACCACAGCGCACACTTCCCTGACAGAGCGCTCCAGCCTCTCTGCAGCCCCCTGGCCTCGGCGGACCGGCCCTCATTTTCTGCGCCGAGCTCATTGACAGCCACACTGCCTGTTAATTGGAGGAAGCTGTAAAATCAGTTATCATTGCAGTTTGGGAAAGGCAAGCTGTTGCCTGTTACAGCGCGAGCCTCTGTTGTGTGAGAGTGCAGAGGAGAGGGTGCTATGTAAGCTGCAACAGTGTATTTCTGTGTTTATGTGTATGTGTGTGCGCGTCGCAGGGGGCGAGCTGCAAACACTCTTGGCCGATTCCTGGAGAGAAGAGAATCGCTAATTACATTTTATAATGGAGCCACTTAATCACAGCGTTGGTACAGAAGCCACCTGAGAGAGACAGAGAGAGAAAGGAAAGAAACAGCAGAGGAAGAAGAAGGAGATTTTAAGACAAAGTGTCAATCGAAGAGACTGGAAGAGGCTACAGAGCAGGGAGGAGGTTACAGCAGGACGTGCTGGCCAGAAGTGGAAAAGGCCAAAGGCCAACTCCTGCATGACTCGAAGCAAATTGTTCTCATTATGAAGTTCACAGGTTCGTTGTTCAAGAACAGACTTGGCGTCGATGTTCTAGGACACTCATAATATGTTCTATAGCTTTCAAGGTTGGTGTCGGCGGCTACCAGACGTCAAACTGAGCTGAACGGTCAAAGGAAGCAATCCGTTAGCGCCCACCCTGCAGCTCTTTTGTCCCTCCGGAGTGGCTCCTTTTGGCTTTAACTGAAACATAACATGGAAATGAATAAAGGATGATTTTAAATAATGATTTTTGTTGCAGGCCGAAAATAAGTCTTACATTCTTGAGTGACCGAAGCGTTGGAAAATCTAAGGTTAAAGGACTATTTCCTGCACTCTGGTGTCAAATTAGTTTACTTTGAATTCACAGAAAACAGCAAATTATAATTCACAGGCCAGTGTAAATTGGTATGAAGTCATATTTATCACTTTTTATTCATCTTTATTTATTTTTATTCATTCTTTGTGACTGAGAGAAAAAATGGCGTGGCAGATTTTACAGCCTCTTTCCTTTAAAACTTTACATAGGAGACGGGAATCCTTCATCTCAGGGCTTCTGAAATTTGTTTGACTGCTCCCCTCTTAATCTCTCACTCACTGAGGAAGGATGAGGCCCAGCAGTTTTAGCAGCCTACATGCTGCACAGCACCATAAATAGGTTATGATGACTAAAGGTGGGAAAAAATTGACATAAATTGGGGGAAATATGAGGAAATTCAGGACTCAGGGGGAAACCAGGAGAGCGCATTGACCAACACCGCTGGAAATGTCCACAGCTCTGCTTATAAAAACAACCGTCTCCTACGCTCCTGAAAAACTTTTTTGTTGCCAGAAAAAAACAGCTGGAAATTTATCCAGGTGTCCTTAAAATGATCCAGTGGTGTGACTCCAACTCAGGTTGCCCATTTGGCAGCCTTGTTCACTCCATCTACTGCTGCGACAGGCTGGCAAATAATACAATGATATTCCATGTTTGGTAAGCACGTCAACCTTGGACGTATCCTTGGTCTGCAGAAACGTTAGCTGCTTATATAATATTCAGGTTCTGGGCTGAGGAGGTGGGTCAAAGTAGGCTGCTGACGGCTGCTTTGGACTCACCCCAGCTGAACTCTAAAGGTGCACGTTTTCATCCCATTTTGTTTTTCCACCTCCTTCAAATTCTGCTGCCCCGATCTGAAAATTGTAATCCAATCGACTTCAGTCGGAAACTTGTATTATTATTATTATTTTTTTCCATCACTTCCACTGAGGTAATAGAAAATCTCTCCCCCGAGTGAATGTGCGAGCTGTCCAAACAGCCCCTGACAGATATGCTGAAATAGGAAGAAAAGTGTCCCGGCTCATTCCTTTTTATCAGGGTAGATTACATTTGCTGCAGCATTAAGAGTGAATTACCTGAATACAAAGAAGTGATTAGATTTCTAGCTCAGCGAGAGAGTACCGTGGCCGTGTTTGACACCGCAATCAAATTCATTTGGATTATTTTGCCTCCTGAATAGATTTCACACCTGTTCGGCAGCAGTAGCCGCAGCGCAAACCGTTCGTCCGGCCGATGTGAATAAACAGGACCTCTGTCGGGAGAACGCTCTCTTTAACCTTCATCATGTAGGGTATTGATTTTTCAATGGCGTCATCCTCCCACACGTTTTGTCCCATGTTCTCATTTTTGTGAATCTTTGCGGGTTAGAGATCCTCAATAAACAGTTAAATCATTCACACACGCCCCCCGGTACATCCTTTCCCATTTTCCTGAATTATCATCTCAGCGTTTACAGCCAGATTGTTTTTTTTTTAATAAACTTCACTCCCCAGGTGTCCTTGTGTCAAGGTGCTTAGAGGTGGAGCCGACAAACGGAGGTGGTGACGACTCTTTTTTTATCGGCATCTGCCGCTTCCCCGTATCTGAGGGAACGTTGAGTGCCTGGAATATGGCCGCAAACTCACTCACACACACACACGCTGCACGGGCACCACTTCAATTTGCAAGAAATGATTTGAGCTGTGTTATTTACACAAGACTTCCTCCAGTTAAAGGGTGAATGTGCTCGTTCAATTTCTTTCTCTTTTCTGTCGGATTTATTTATTTCCTGTCAGCTCTGCGCCTATGTTTATTACGGCAATCTGCTTTTTTCTTCCCCTCCCCTCCCCCCTGCCTTTTCCCCCCCCCTGCTCTGAGAACACTATTACTCTAGCTGCCCCCGCTGCTGCAGATGCAGATGCACTCAATTCAATTTCTCTCTGCTACTGCAATGTGAGAGGAGGGGGGGGAGGGGAGGGAGGGACAGGTACGGCGAGGTGAGTGGGGGGAGAAACGGGAAGACATAAGAGGATGAGAGGTGTGGTTTTTGCTCAGCAGGTGGACGGATTCAAGTCTGCCCCCGCCCTTTTTCCCTTCCCTTGAAGGACGTTATCGTAGCGGGTTAGCCCAGCTCACCGCGACTTGGCTCAGATCTCTCTCCCTCCCTCTCTCTGCCTCAGGCTCCAGCAGAGATGAGTACATCTTAACCAGGTCTGGTAGATGTACGGGGTCTCAGACGCCAGAGCCGGAGCTTGAGCGCCTGCCACCGAAGTTAGAGCGAGTCTCGCCCTCTGATCTCCACCAGCTGTGCGGTTTAGACACATTTCAACATATCGACTCGCCGTGTTTGTTCACGGGAGGGAGAGAAAGCCAGACAGAGAGAGAGAGAGAGAGAGAGAGAGAGAGACTCAGTGCGTGTGTTTGTGTGTGTGTGTTACAGCTGCTGTGCGATCGCAGACAGTAATTACAGCAAAGTTTTACAGCGAAGGTGTGGCAGCTGTAATCAGACGTAAAGGTGTTCCAGATGGCCTCCTAAAACAAGGTGGCCCGCTGTTACGTATAAATTCCTCATTTTCGAATCGAGTTTTGCCGCCAATCATTTTATATTTGTCTTTATCGTGATCAGGATTTAACCGCGGCTCGTGCTGAGAAACGTCCTGGGAAACTTGTAAAATGCCAGCCAGTGAAAATCCGTGAGTGAAACGCCCGCTGGAAGTCAACAAAGGACGCGGACAATGTTGACTATTCAGGGGCAGAGAATAGAATGGAAAAGTGCTTTTTTTGCCAGCAGGGGAATAGAAGAAGCGGTGGTATAAATTCAGCGTTTATTTACCAGGCTGTATTGCCTCGCTGTTAAATAAAATTGTCTCCGAAAAAGTTGCAGTTGAGGATCATATCCAGGGAATATAAAAAAAAAAAACCTGCTGGGAAAAGACTGCTCCTCTCGTCTAGGTTCTACATCAGCATTTTATCTTTTTAAATGTTTAACTACTGCTATTCATTTCCTGATAATATTTAAAGTCTGCCTGATAAAGTCTGCATAATATTAACGTGGGATTTGACGAGGATGATGATACAGCACCAAGGTGCTTTTTTGTTTCTTTCTCGCAGGGTATTGTTCTTGGCAAAAGCTCAATTCGAGTACGAGTACATAAAATTCAGCATCATGACGAAAGGCCGGGAAGGTTGGGGAACCCCTGCTGTCAGTCACAGAGGGCAGAGCACCCAGAGGACACAACCGGGAAACCTCGTCTCCGTGAACATAATCCAATTTTCAAAACTCTGTGAATAAAGTTATAAATCCGTGAGGCCCGGCCCCTGAAACACTGACATGTTTCTGATGTGACACGCGTGACATTTAGTTCCACGGGAAGGACGCGGCTGGATTTCAGGGCCGTGGCGTGTTGTTGTTGTTGTTGTTGTCGGTTTCTCAGTTACTCCCGTAGACGGCCCCCGTTTGTGTGTTTATCCGGCATGTTGCTGCAGCATGTCAGATTACCTTCCGAGAATCATCCATTAAACACGGTTTCTCTCTCTCTCTCCTCGTTTATGTGCCACCTTTTTTTCCCACCACCTGAAGGTGCTCTGCACTTTTCCAACGGGGGGCTTCAGAGTTTGGAGTCGTCTGCCTGGAAGCTCAAATTAAAAGTGTGAATTCAGTATCATCTCTTCTATCACTTCCACAAGCAACCTTTTGCATGCTTGCTCTTTTTTTTTTTTTAACGCTCAGTCCTCCCTGCGGTAGCTCCTTCTTTTATCTCTGCGGTGTTAGTGATGCTCTCTGTTCGCTGTGCACTGATTCCCCGTTTTCTTTTTCTTTTTTTTTTTTTTAATAATATCTGAACCTTGTTTATTTATAAAAAAAAAAAAAAAGTGCTGCGACACAGGAAACCGCTATATAAAGTTTAGTTACAGCCTAAAAAGCCACATGCCCTCTCGCTAATGCCGGCGATGCTCCGCCGCAAAGCCGCGGATCAGTTTATGAGCGGCTTTGTCTCCTCCAGTTTATTGCGCACAGAGCTGCCTCTGTTATGAATTGAATGTCCTGAGAGCTGCAGACAGTCCTGGAGGTCAGAGCAGCTATGAATTTTGAGGAGGAAACAACTTGTCTGCGAGCAACAGGACTCGCTTTTATTAGATTTCCTCTCGTTTCATTTGCTCAAACGCGGATGAATTCTAATCACAAGTCATGAATGTAATGTAATGTATCGCTTCTGAAGTCTAATTAGAATGTCTGGCTAACCATGAATGGGTTTGATTCTTTGCACGTTCAGACGCTTTATAGGCTAACGCTGCCTGACTCCATCGCCGCCATCGTTGTTGTTTTATTCTGGGACACAGAGTCGTTTTCAGCAGGCGTGATACAGTGAAGCACTGTGTCAGCTGCTCGACACAGCTGTTGATTTAAATGTAAGGGACCGGGGGGGATGGCCAGCCAGTATTGTTTACAAGTCATATTAGTCGTCTTGTGACACCACGTTCTCCCTCAAGACCCTTCTGCCTTTCACTTTTTCTTTATTTTCTTGCGTCTCGATTCAGTCAAAACCTTGGAGGAAATCTGAAGTTGGTCGAGGTTTGAGGCAGCTGCCTTCCCTTGAGTGCATGAAAAAAAAAAAAAATTACACAGTGGTGAGGCTGTGGAGGTACGTCTGACACGTTCTGTGACACCAGAGAACTAATAACGTTGTACGGGATCAAATAAGGACTTAATGCAATCAAACCCAATCTTCAACCTGCTCAAAGTTATCCGTGACTACGTTTCGGGGCTCGTATTTGAATTTGTCGAAGCGGAGCCTCGCATCGCCAGCCTGCACACACCGGCATCCTCTGCGCGTCTCCAGCTCGCTCCTTTGTTTGGTCTCTTGGAGACGTGCAGCAGTCCCCTTTCCTCTTTTGTTTTTCTCGGTTTGCACTTTGCAAGCTGGAGATGGGGAATAGATCAAAAGCAGAATGGATGAGCTGTTTTGCAAGATCCCCCAGTCTTAACGGATTTCAAGCCTGGGTGAGACTGTGCGTGTGTTGCTTGGCTGCGTGTGTGTGTGTTAGCGGGAGTGTTTGAGCGCGTGTATGTGTGCAATATGCATGTACATGCAAATTTATGTGTGTGCTCCCGAGTTCCTCTGTGCCTGCAAGTTTGCCTCTGTGTCTCAGTTTTTTTTTTTGTTATTTTTTCAGCCTGAGAAATGAATTCTTACCAAGACTTCTCCACATAACGTAGCTACACAACTGCCTCGGCTGCAGTGTGAGCTTGTAGTCATTGTTCCGTGTTCTCTCTTCAGGTTCACGCTCACGCTCTCCCGGCGGTCGAGTTACGCTCTTTAAGGGATTCCAGTTCATCGTGATCAATGTGAATTTGTATTATTTTAGGGTCAAGAAAATCCAGTGCAGTGAACACATCAGGTTGCATTGAAGGTGCATTATGTAGTTTTGGTAAGAAATTTGAATCATAGGGGGGAAATCTTCATTGACAATCTCTTCGCTTTCATGACTGAATAAACAAACTGACCTTAAAGGGCAACACGATTTCACCTGTTTCACCTTGTTGATATTTGGCGGACCCTGCCATCTTTTCTAGCTTCAAACAGTGTTTTCTGGGGACCTTATTTCCCTCAGAGAACAGCTTGTTTATTCAGCTATGGAACAAATAAATACTTCTGAGTGTCGCCCTCGTCGAGAAAGAAGTAAAACTCTACTTAGCCCCAGGAAGGATGCAGGACGGTGATTACACACATGAGCTGATCTTGAATAACGCAGCCTCCCTGGACTCTGTGTTGGCGGTTACAGCACTGTATATTCTTTCCTGTGGAGCGTTCCAGATGTACTGTTTGTATAAGTGAGAGCAGGCAATCACGCTTGGACAGTCTAGTGGTCTTATGCTCAGTCCTTTTTTTAGCTCGTCAGACAAACATGACTCTGAATGCTTATTGCACTCAAAGAGGACCAAGAAGCTGGAGTGGAGGAGGCCTGGATGCAGGTAATGAGGAATGTACGACGCCTCTACAAATCTCAGCTGTCCCCCAGGGTTTAAGGCCAAATGCACCGAAAGCATCTGACGCACACATTATGAAGTAGCCTACATCTATTGTTTGAGTGGCCGAATGTGCATCGAACTGTTTTGAAGCTGCCTTCCGTTTTTGGATTTGTGTTTGTGCATGTGTGCGTGTTGTCCAAATATAGAGGAATATGAGGGCTACATATAAACAGTGACGTTTCCCCAAAATACTGCTGATTCTGTGGTGTTGGCATTTCCAATCTGATGCCTTCAGGGCACCATGGGAGCATTAAATGACGCGCTTGAGGCGCATCAATTATCGCTTTCACTGCTACTCCGCCAACATGGTCGCTAGAGATGAAGACATTTCGGACAGCCAGTCATGTCTGGGTGCACAGCCTGAGCAGGGACTGCTGCTGGGAGGGCATCCATTGTTTGCTGTGAGCCCTGCAGGGGGATGCAGCACTCCAAGAACTTTGAAGAGCTGCTCTGACGGCCGAAAGACCTCCTCTTCAACTCCGAGCTCGTGTCTCATTACAGCCGAATAATGAGTGCGCTGCCTCACTTCGGGATGAATTACCACATCTGAAATAACACACTGCGATTTGGATGAAAAAGTCAGAGGTTTGGACTGTCAGGGACCAACAGATTTTAAAAAGTGTAGCCAGGTCAACCTTTCTCCCACGCTTGCTTCTCTCCTGGCCAGCAGGAAAAAATGGCAAGAACTCTGCAAGAAGCTTTCTTCAGTCAGCTCTGGACACAGATCGGTGTGCTCTGCCCAGTCCTCTTTCTACTGTATGGCGGTGCCAACCACCTCCATCACCACCTGTGTCTGTCTGGCCCCTGAAGTTTGCCTCCGGCGTCTCCCTGATTAGGCTCATTCCTGTTGCTTATGAGTCACTCCAGAGAGAGCTTCGCCGAAAAGACAGCCCATTTACTCCAGTCACTGTTCCATAGAGGAAACATGCAGAACGGTTATGCACAGGCGCACTAATACAGTGCCTTTCCTTGTCATTCAAACAATGTGATCACCGTGAGGCGGAGTGGGTGCTCTCCAAATAAAACCGTCCTCTGTTTTTGTTTTAGCGGGGACGGTAGCTGCTGATTCAACCGCTGGTAATGACGGCCGATGGGCAGGAACTGCATCTACTTCAGTATATCTTCATCAAGCTGAGATGGTATGATGTTGCTGTGAGAGCAATAAAAGTCCAATCGTGAGAGGCCCACGAGGATATTAGGCTTCTGTAATGCCGGTGCGCACGCAGAGAACACACGCGTACACGTCTCCGTCTGCGACACAGACTCATTTGCACCGCCGTGACACCTGAATGCTTCAGCCTCGGTGTAAGTGCGCTGTGTGACATTATGCTTGATAATGGTAGCTATTGCTTCTCTCACATATGATGGATGCGTCTGTCAGCGCGCGGTCTCGCCACACACACACCTATTGGATACAGGCATTTTTTGTTTTGTTTTTTTCTTGACAGCAAATATCAGCCAATCCCGACGCTTCACTGAGCAGCCCCCCTAATCTTCTCCTCGTGCTGTAATTCCAGGTTGCAGGAGCGAACCCCCCGGGTAATCCGTTGCAGGGGTGCGTCGTTCCACTTGTTGTCACCTTCTTCATCTCTCTCGCTCTCTTTCTGTTACCTCTTTCGCTCTTTCTCTTTATTTTGCACTTATATAAACCTTCTCCATGTGATTGTGTGTGTGTGTGTGTCTTTCTCTCACATTGCCGTCTCATTCTGTTGTTCTCTCAACCTTATGTTCTGTCTCCCTAGCTGGCTGCTCCTCATACTTTCCCATTGATTTTCCTTCCATTCGTCAGCCTCGCCGCACCTATTCAGCAAAGTGATTGACATTCCCCTGCATGTTTCTATTCCTCTCCCAGTCTTTTTCCTCCTATTCACTCCCCCCCTATTGCCCTATTCCCCTCTCTCTTATTAGACCCCGTTCCTCCTCTCATCTCGGCAGAGTAAATAGTGCACGGCGCCCGTCGAACACTCTGAACTCTTTGCCTGACTTCACCTCCTAGATTCACGGGGTTGTGCTGCACAGTGCTTATTTGTTGTAATTGCGCTGTAAATACCGAATTAATGGCACCGCAAATGAGAAACATCAAGTAACAGCTATTTATATTGTTGTACACAAACCCAGTCTGCTGTACGGCAATATGCAGCGTCCTCTCTGTAGGATAAAAGCTTATGAGTCTAATAGATTCTCAGGTTGCGCTGCCTGTATAATGAGGTTTTGTGCAATGGTTCAACGCCGTTGCCTCAGGATTAATGCGATGGTTAGGGCTCCCTTCACGTTAGAGTTTGCACACAACCTGTAGAATTTTTACAAATTGCGCTCCGAGGGGAATGGCATGTAAAAAAAAAACAAATAAATAAATAAATAACTACGGATGTTTCCCCCTGGCCGTCAGATTAATGGCCGACGCGCTGCGCTCTGATTAATATTACATAGATGTAATTAGTTGTGTATTGGTGTCTCTGTTGTCTTGTCATCTTCTTTTTTTTGCGCAGCCTCCCATTTTTTACAGAGGCAATCAATAACACGGGTAACTTATTTGGAAGAATAATAACGCTAAAGGTTTTCAGTCTGCTTGATGAATGTCACGGTGTGCTCCCTGAGTGTTTGTTCCTGCTTACATTAGCTGATGTATACATCTTCCTTCCAGCTAGTCGGCGGAGTGACTCACACACGGAACAGCTCTATTTTCCTCCTCCTCCCGGCTCAAAGCGAGCTGACGACGGGGCCACCAAAGGGCCGGTTCCTCCCCCGCCAGCATATGCTTCTTTCTCCCTTCCTGCTCACAGCTCCCTCGTCTCTCCACCTCCTCTTCCTGGGCAGGAGTCACCTCATCCCATTACCCTCACAGTCACCAACCCCTCCCCCCGCCCATGCTCAGACCTTGACACCTGCTGAGCCCAGCCGAGCCACAGACGGCCACCTCCCACCACCTCCACAGGCTCTGAGAACTGATTGTGTACGCTGATTGCCGAGCGACCACATTTCTCGGGGTCCCTTCTTCGGGGCGTGTGTTCACATCTCCTCTGTCCCCTAGTTTTCTCGAGGCCATCAGCAGCGGCAGAGTGCGTATGGTGTTGTTTCCGGGGGTAGTCTATTCGTGCGAGCAAGGTGCTGTTTCTCCCAACAAGTGCACCAGAGGAAATGGAAGGAAAGATCTTTTTGATCATATACTCTCAAAGGAAATCTTTGATACCGGGAGCTCTCTCCCTCTCACTCTCTTCCCTTTTCTGTTTCTTTTTTTTTTTTTTTTTTTTTTTAGATCTCACATCAGAATTCATCACCCAGTGTCAGGAGAATGGTTAAACGGCTTCCAAATGTAGGCACTGATCAACATGAATGGGTTGAAATCTCTTGAGAGTTTTGGCAATTTTGCCTCGGAAAAAAACAACTATGACCAATCTTGCAGAGCTTCCCGTGACATGGATTGGATCGCTCCAACGGTGCATCGAGGCCAAATTAGATGCCATAGTTTCTCATTTACTCCTCCTATATAATATTCATAATGGAGGGAGGTTGATTATTATGATAAGGGATATTATTTTGCTGCGGTTCGGCAATGTTTACATGATGAGGTAGATCACAGAGTTTGAATGTAAAGTGTTTTGAATTGTCATCATCGTGTTTCTCAATGAGCCTCACAGGTTGTTTTAAGGAATATTTAATGAAATGCTGATATATTTTTTGGATTTTTTTTTTCAACTAATTTCCATAACAATAAGACACGCTGTAATCTTGGACAACCTTAAAATAACCCTCTTGTATTAAATCTAAACCTGAGGATGAGTTACATCGATGAAGGTTGCACAAACTAATAAGAAAAGACGTGTTTTGCATGTTATCTTGATTTATTTTGAGGTTATCTTCGGTGCCAACACGTGCACCAGCTGCTCCTTTTTATTATTGACACTGAAATTGTGTGTTACCGCATCAGCCGCATAAGTGATATGATAGCTTGTGACGCTACGAGATAAGGGAAGGGAAGGAAAATTGTTTTTCTTCTGGCCGCTCTGTGTCACTGGTGTCACATAACTCTTACCATGTAATCACCAACAAATGACCTCACGCGGCGCACCGCAGCACAGGTAGGGTCAGTTGTTATTCGAAAACTACGAAAAACACTTTTTTTACCGGGCAACTTTTGCATTTTTTACTTCATCCTGTACTTGGACAGATTTTAATAAGCTCCGGGGTTGCAGAATGTTCCCGACCATTAGAGGAGCTATGTAAATCCTTCAAGGTCAGAGCATATAAATCACCCCAGGTCCTTTCCTGTCAATGCCATTATGGTAAAAAGGTTGAAGAATGAGAAGCGAGAGGCGATTCACATAAATGCTCCGCAGACACGGTCGTCGTGAAGTTTGGGGATTAACAAACTTGGGTCGAGCGACTAAACGAGCGAAGCAGGAGAGATGGCCGAGACAGATTGGAAGTGGATGGGAGGAGAGGCACCATGTGAGGTGGAGGTGTGAATCCCCACTTGAGCTGTAATGAAAATGAGAATGTAGCTCTGCGCCACAGGATTCGCCAGTAATTGGTTTAATGAATGCATTCTGTTGCCTCTGATTGAACACATGCCCCATGTTCGTTCCTGGAGAAGCCGCACGCGTGTTGTCTTTGTTTCCTCCCGCAGCCCCACTAACTTTCCACCTCCTCTCACGAGCGCGGCGATCTGTCCACCGCTCTCTCTATTTGTCTTTTGTGAAGGTCATACTGATTCTCCTTTAGAGAAGAGGGAGGCAATTAAGCGCAGATTGTTTCTATTGGCCTTTTCTAGCTGATGGACTTAGTGACTGATCTGTTTGTATGTGTGTGTGTGTGTGTGTGTGTGTGTGTGTGTGTGCGTGTGCACGCGCGGCCGTGCTCTTTTCAGATTGGCCTGTGGCACTCGGAGGATGGACTGTCCATGGAGAGAAAGCTTCCATCAATCAACGTGACGGACACCCTCTTCAACACTACTCTCACCATCACGACGATATTAGTAAGATCCACTGTATGCATACGGTGATAACGCACACATCAGCAGCAGTGGTCCGTGTCATTTTATTAGCTCAACTCCCGGGCTGATCTGCATGTGGCTGACATTCTGCGGTTGACAGACAATTACCATATCAAAAGCCCATTTTGTATTTTCAGATCCAAACTCAGTCCTTTTGGGATCAGAGGAACTGATGCTGCACGATTGTTTTGCCCAGAGTGCTTCAGTCGAGGCTACATCACAGTGCATCAGCCGGAGCTAATAATTCACCATGTCAGCCATTCTCAGTTGTAAATATAGATCCTGCGAGTTTTTACCATCTGCCATTTTGATTTTCAGTGACCCATGAATCCTTACCATTATAAGATACAAAATGCTTTCCCTCAACCAAGGCTTTTTTAAAGGAGACATATTATGCTGATTTTTGGTCTAATAATTGTATTTTGGGTTACTACAGGAATATGTCTGCATGCGTCAACGCTCAGAAGACACATCAGTTTTGTCATACTGTCCAGTATCTCCCTGTGTGACATGCTCTGTTTTAGCACCTGTCTCTTTAAGGCCCCAACCCGGATACCTTTGATCATCTCTAATTGGTCAGATCACACACACCTGAGCCAGCACCACTAACAACAACAAAGCAGCTGTGCTAAACAAATTCTTAGATGCCAAACTGGCTGCTAAGCATACAGTAAAATTATGCAAATGTATAATGTGGTGACATAATGTGATGTCACAAAGTCACGTAATTAAAGGTGGGACTACTGACGAGGCATTTCGGAGAGAGCTAGCTTCTGCTAGTGCCAACTTTGACCCTTTTTTTTACCAATCATTGATTAAATAAACACAGATTGGAAACACACAAATTGGAAGTGGATAAACATGCAGGGAGCCTGAAACGTCTCGTTCCTGTTTTAATGCAAAGATATTGAGAGGGTCAGTTCGCCTGAATCAAACTACCATGTTTTGTCCAACCAAGTCACACCTCAGAAATGCTTATAGCCACTGCTTCCACCTACACGATCCATCTCCAAAAGTTCTGTTCCCATCTCATGTTTTCTTAATTTTTTGTCGTCTGAGTGGACTGAATTATACAGAGAGAGAGAGAGAGAGAGAGAGAGTTAGTTAAATATCGCATATATTCTCACCTGCAGCCTTTTTTCAACATTGGAAAGGTGTGTGCGGAGGAGGACAGCCTGACAAGTACTTTGTCTGAGGCATTTTGACCCTTACAACCTACAAGTGCCTCCAGATATATAGACCAGAACTCCTGGAAGTGATTTATTAGCATATCAGCATAGTCCGTGGTGAGTCAGGAGCCGCTGACATATTTCTGTTCACTCTGAATCCGTCTTAATAAAAAAACTGTATAGAAATTCAAGCTTCTGAAACACATACTGAACTAACAACAATCACCCAAATGTTATCAGGTGCATATATGGAATTCTCATATTTGAAACATATTTAAATATATTTAAAAACAATATTTAATACCTCTTATAATTAGGAAAAGTACTATATATTGACATTTATGTCCAACTCATATGAATATGTATGGAAACAACACATTTTGGCACATATGGCACAAACATAATTATCTTTAGACATATAACATTACATTTATTCTATTTTAGCACTGAATATTATGTACATTATATATGTGATGTTATTGGGAAAAGTTCAATCAAAGTGGCAGAGGCTTAAATGTATGGTATTTTTGGGCAACTCAGCGCACATTGGTCATAAACACAAGAACAAAATGTGCTTAAATGTGCAGTTTTACAGAACAATGGGCTTACTGTCGCACTACTCGATATGAACACAGTATGCCTTGACAGTCAAGCTCCACATCCGACATGATTCAAATGAAAATAGAGCGGCAGGAAGAGAAACAACAGCTGCACTTGTGAATCACATTCATCATCATATCTTACATCGACCGGGAAAGAGGTCACGTGAGGTCTATGATCTATATTTTGCTATCCTGAACCTGTCAGGCTGTGAATCAAAACAAGACAGTTCGGACTTAAACCAGCGACTAATACAGGCATCACAAAAGTATCTAAGTGTCAAACATCATTGCATTTTTTTCAGAATTAATCATATATCTTACAGAGGGCAAAATTATTGTACTATTATGATACTTTCTCATATCTGGCAACTCTGAGTAATCATGTTCTATTAAAAACATTGTGACAGGTAACATCTGTGATGATTAAGATCACATTATAACACAGATTACTTCTGTTTATAGTCGCAAAGCCTTGTCTCGGAGCATGCTGGGAAACTTCACCCACCTACCCCAAACACACTACAATATATTATTTTAATATGTGTACATATTTAAATTTTGCTACTGGTATTTCTCATGTATGGTATGTTATACATTTTCTATCTGTAGGAATGTTAGTGGAAAGCATTAAAAACTAAACCAAAAATTTGAAACAGAATGTGAAGAATTTACCAGTTTTTAAAGTTATGGCGTCTGGATATTATGTTACAGAGATATCGACTTAGCATGTTAGCATTAGTTAGTTAACATGCTATCCATCCCAGTCCAACACTCCTGCGCTAGTTGTGTAAACACCAACACTACCCTGGTGCCGCGAGCTTCAGACCAATACATGCAATGCTAACTGAGCTAATTAGCATGAATCTGTCAGCTGACAATTTTTTACATTTTGCACCTTTAATACGCATGGACGCAGAATACAATAAGGTATAAACAATTAAACACTGTTTAGAAGGCTGTTTAGATATGTCATAAATCTATTTCTCCATATATCCAGAGGATGTGTGTATGTAATAATCATATATTGCCTTATAGGTAACTTACATTGCAGCATCACTTTTGATTTTGGTGCATATATGTAGGTCATGTAGGAACGTTTCAGTATGAGAAGCATCGCTCCAGTTTCGCACGGTTAATATATTCCTGACTGATCCAATCCCTAACAGTGATTAATTGCACATCAGTTAATTACCTACCTGCTTTAATTAGCAGAGCAGATGTGTGAGGGATTTCCGAGCAGTGTGAGAAGAATATACAGCCGCCGTCTGCGCTTTACAGTAGCTCTGATATGGCTCCCGCGCATCGGCGTTCTACTGTAAAACACCAAAGGTGATGAATGGATTCGTGTTGGAACGACATAAAACCATTCAGGATTCCCATCAGCTGCGCGTCTTCCTTCCTTTCCTTTCTTTCACGTCTTCCTTCATCCCGCGACAGTTGCATGCACAAACCTGCCACTCGCCCAGCTCCGCCTCCTCGCCGATGAATCAGACGATAAGACACAAAGTAGCTTGTAAGCAGAAGCAATTGGCCTCCATGTGTTATTCTGAGTGGCTGCCTTATCAGGCGCGGAGCTGTGGGAATGAGGGAAGGCCATATTGCCATATTTCGCCACTGAGCAACTCATTGGTCTCATTGAGACTGATTGGGATTTAGTTGGAATGGTTCATTTCACACAGGAGGGGAAGGGCGCAGGGGGAGGATGGAGACATGTGAGAATGTGTGTGAGTGTGTGTGTGTGTGTGTGTGTGTGTTGAGGTTTGAGGGGGAGTGCAAATTAGACAATGTTTTCACAACAGAAAGAGGGTGTGAGAGAAAGAATTGGCCAAGCACAGAGCTTTGATTTCACTTTGGAGATATAGAGTCCCTGGACCAAACTTCGGAAGCCACCAAGGAGCAATTTTCAGTGCCTATCACAGCTCATTCATCATGGCGGGATTGCTGTGTCGCTGTTATCTCGCCTGTGGGCGGCGGGACGAGCCGCAGCTGAAAGCCTCCATAAGAATTCCTCACCTGTAGCGTCGGGGCCCCCCGAGAGAGCGCGTGCACTTGCGTGTGCTCATGCGAGCGCTTACAGTGTTTGTAAATGCTCTCTCACCAGCGTTTGTGCGCTTGTGTGTTTTGTGCACTCTTGACATGTTCACCTGGCCTCTGCAGGGCAAGTTTCATTACACCCACGCAAGGCCGTCACCTCCCCACTTCAATTTCACAAACAGCTCCATCGAAAGGAGAAAAAAAAGAAAACACAGGCGCAGAATCGATTATCACTTTAGCGCCGGGCCACACAAGCCATGTGTCTGTAATCATTGATTGAGTTTGTTAAGGTCTTAGTGGAATAACGTCTTTATATCCTCATAAGTCACACTGTAGTGATAGAAAAAGCCCATTTTGTCCTCCAGAGAAAAGTCTCTCCGTGGTGTTGTTCTATATCGGAACTTTTTTGTCTCTGTATTGTCAAGCAGTAGAAAATGTAATCTGTTTTATTTATTTTTTTTTATTTTACATATTCAGTTCTTCGAACTCCTGCATTTTAAGGAAACAAAAGTTATCGTCTTTTCAGGCAGAGCTCGTGGGGGGTTTTTTCGTCAATAAAAGTCATCCCATTTACTTTATGTGGAAATATCTCACTGAATGTATGATTCAAAGGTTAAACTGGAATCAAAGAGCATCAGTGATAACAACTAGACTGGAACGCATACACAGCACCTGATGCAACCCAGAATCGAAGGCTGCGAAACCAAAAGCATCCCTGAGTGAGGCTCAAACAGCCAGTGTTGCTTGTGTTTGTCTTTGCCCTCCTACAGGGCGCACAAATGAATCTTTCAGACTTTCTTCTAATTTTGGCCTCTCTCTCTCTCGCAAAAAGAAGCATTGAAACCTCACCGGTGGCAGCTGTTTCCAGTGTTGGAATGCAAAGTGCAAAGGAAACAATACAATGACGGTTCAGTAAACGACTTTGGTAAAAGTTTATTTCCATTAACTTTTGTCCGCCATGTTTCAGCGTCATATGACGTCAACAAGGCCATTCGTGTAGCAAGATTTTCTCCAGCTTTCCAAGTTGTTCCATCGTGACGGCATTCAAAGACTTTTCCCTGTCAGAATTTTAGTTTTTTTTAGTTAGAATTTTGTTTTGGTTGCTGCCTGCATTCTTGCTTTTAGTTCTATTGCCTGTATTTGGATTCAGCTTTGTTAAAGCTGCTGTGAGTATTATATTTTCATGAACCCACGTCTCCTCCAACTGCTCATGCACTAGAAGAGAAACAAAATTACAGTATCCCTACCCTTGATGCACACATGGAGCCACCAACCTCCTCCCACCATCCACACAAACAAACAATCATTTATTTTTTATGAAGCTACAACGGAGCAGGGGGGGCAGATAGTAAGAAAATACTGATCTGAGCATGAAGCCACCAAACTCTTCCAAACCCCCCAATTAATCTAACACTTATGTCACACATTTGAGTGATGCCAATTTATAACTAGTTTAATTAATTAGGCTCTGAAATGCTCATCATGCTCCTTGACTCTCCTCCTGTTTTTAAAGTGGCGCTCTTACCTGTAGGGACGTCTGCACCAGCTTTAAACCCTTGTTAGCCAATCATACCATCTCAATATTTAAAAACCAAACCCATTTCTCTTGTCAAAGCCTGAAACCTGCTTTAAGTCCCTACTCTAAGAGGCAATTTCTGTCTTTGTGCAGCGCAGCACTCTCGGTCATTTCCTCCTGCAGACTGGCCCTCGTGTCATTGAGTGCTCTCGTATCCACTCGCGTACACACTGGAAAGAATTTAGCAGTGCACATAGTGCCGGCTGATAAAAGCAGACGCTGAGGCAGATTTGCCGACGCCCGGGCTCAGTGCCACCGAGGCGTGTGCACGTGAGTTCGCGCAACCACACACACGATCTGTCCCCGCTTTCTCGAAGTTCGGCGCGTTCATTTGTATTTGTATTTTTTCTGCCGTTTGCTTTGCCGCCAAGTGCAAAAAAAAAAAACATTTTGTTGAAGTTTTGCCTTTATGAAAAATTTACATGACCTAGCCCTCTTTTTTTTTCCCAGTGACCTAGTATTGTCAGAGCTTCCGTGGCTCCCCTTCAAACAGCACTGGAGAGCCCTGTGAGAGAATTATATCTCCGCTGCCAGTTTGCCGGGCTCTGGAGGGCAAGTTTTTAAGGATAAGAAAACAGTTGAGGAAAGCGAGTAGGGCTGTGTGAAGACATCTCGAACACCCCGAGGTTTTTAAAAGGGGGGAAACTCCACAGTGCTGTGTGAAGCTGAATGTGAACAACATCCACCGGTGCACCTGGAGCTCTGTATGTATATGTGTGAATGTGTGTGTGTGTCGGTGTGTGTGTGTGTGTGTGTGTGTGTGTGTGTGTGTGTGTGTGTGTGTGTGTGTGTGTGTGCACGAGCTCGCTTGATTGTGCTGCTTCTTCCTGAGTTATCAGTCCGCAACCAGAATCCTCCTGGCCTGGGAATAAGAGGCTGCTTTAAAAGTTTGCGTTTCTTTATAGTCTTCAAACTCATAGCTTTACGGCTGTTTTGCTGCGGTGTGCAAAAAGAAGGTGGATGGTGTTTCCTTGTGATTTTGCCGTCGCAGAGGAGAGCTCGTTTCATAGCCCTGCGTAGAGTTTTCACACCTTTTTATGTAGTTATTTTTTATGTGACTTTGTTCTCAATCTCGCGGAGGCTTCTAGCGGAGGTGATTTCTTTTAGTGATTTCTTTTCTTGTCAGTGTTTGGAGGAAGTTTCCAGATGAGTGTGAACCGCAGCAGGTTTATGAACTTTTAGTAGCGCTCTTGTTTTCCATTTCTACAGCCCAGCACATGTCTGTTCAGCAGGGCAGTTTTTGGTCGAACATTTTTAATAGAACAGCTGGAGCTCGGAGAAAGAGAGACAAATTGAAAAAGGGGAAAACACATACTGGCTTGATAACAGTCGGACAGTTCCCGTGTTATTGATTGCTGCTGGGTTTTTACTGGTGAGATTGATGGATGTTCGCCAGGTCTGATTTTATTAGTCCGCACTTAACCAGGTCAACGCCGAGGGATGGCGGGGAGATACAAAGGCAATATTTCCCAGCCACACTCCGACAGATCGAGCTGCCTAATGACGGCAGCCATTTGTTACAAATATAGGATGTTTTCACCGCGCCTCACACAAATAAATCAACAAGAAGCTGGAGAGCAAATAACCTTTTTTCGTACTTAATTAAGTGCTATCACTGGACCAAAACGTGCATTAAACCGAGCGCATATGGTCATCTGTTCTGTTGCTGTGAAGCGGCTGCGGCAGGTTTGTGTGTGTGTGTGTGCTTTGTCATTTCTTCCCCCCGTCCCCCTGGCCTGGCTCGCCTTATGTACAAAGTGTGTATGAAAGCCGATCTCTGTAATAATGTTGCGGAAATTGGAAGGAGAGTGAAAACGTCTGAGTCGGTCTGGCTTGACTGCAAGTTGGTGTTCGGAAAAAGCTTCAGCCTCCTGTGAACTGTGAAATTAGCATTTATATTGTAGTGCGCGCTGAAAGAAGAGCATGCACAGGTGTCACGTCAGGCGTGTAAGGTGACATGTGTGGCCGTTTGAAGGAGTTAATGAAGAGATTTACTTCTAAACGGTGGTGGTGCAGACGGACACTTAGTGGCTGAAAACTTCCCCGACTCTGAGCTAAAGAGACATCAAGGCCGCTGGCGAGATTGTGTGCCGTTGTTTCGTTGTCATCAAAAGATCTGACGAAAAGGCTAAATACCATCAGTTCTTTCAGTGAATCGGTTAGAGACTATTTTCAGCCAAATCTTATCTAAGAAGTTATTCATGAAAAATGCAAATTTTTATTTTTGTACATGTTAAATTAAGTCATTACCTTGAGTACAATATCCCCCGTTGATTAAAATGACCACTCGTAGCAGCTACTGCATAATTATCTTTTTTTCTGATTGTGTAGATCCTCACCTGCCTGACATCTGACTGTCACCCCATTTAACTACTTTTTCATCTTCAGTCTGATATCGCCTCCACTATGGCCTGCTATAGTCCTCTTTATGTTGTCTTTGTGGGGTTTTTTTGCCCTCTGCTGTAAATCAAATTTCCCCCTCGAGGGACAATAAAGACCTGAACACCTAACCAATTTTGCGGGGGAGGGGGTTTGATATTCCTGAACCAATCACTAGAGACCAGTGTCATTTAGATGATCTCACTGTTCTCCAATTTACTGATTCAGAGCTCACTGATTCTAACCCCGACCCTGGCTCTGCCCTGGATCTGTGAAACATTAAACTCAATTATATAATCAACTCCAAATTTGTGCTCAGATAATTACCCAACCCCAACTCCACACCTGTGGAGCGGGCAGATTCAAAGCTCTACGCCCGGGCGAGGCACTCACACTTGTTCGTGTTAGGGAGGGAAAATTGACGCAGCTGCCTCTTATTGACTTGCGTGTGGTCCAAAAATGTAGCACTTCCTTCTCTTGAAAAATGTTGTTTGTGAACAAAATCCAGGCACCAATTACTTTTCCCAGTGCAGCATAATTAGGAAAATGAATTAGTAGTGTACAAATGTAATTTCTTGGAGACAGGTCCGTGGGTATTTACAGCAACTGTGTGTGTGTGTGTGTGTGTGTGTGTGTGTGTGTGTGTGTGTGTGTGTGTGTGTGTGTGTGTGTGAGCTTAAAATCAACTACACTGCCCATGTTCATTGTAAACAGTGTTTGTCATTAATTTTGTACACCTGTATTAATATATAATATAAAGGAGGTGATTGGTTTTTAACTTCTCATAGGATCTGTCGGCAGTAGTAGAGAATGTTACCCTTTAACGAACACGTGCAGCTCACTCACATGACGGTATCTTGTGACACAGTCGCTGTCATCCGCTTTTCTCCGCACGTCACTGCAGGTTATTGTTGTCTCACAGCGTGAGCTCTGAGCCTGGTTAGATTAATCGAACCCTTATGCAGATTATAGGTGCAGACGAAGTGAGTCGATCAGTCGCCATTTTACGTTTGTTCTTATCACAGCGGAGCAGGAGGCTGCTACCGTCCTGTCCTACCGTCCAGCGGTGCGACGACGAAAGAGGCAAAGCCACCCGATGCCCCCCCGGTCACAGTAACAGCTGCGCCGCCTGATGTGCACCAAGTTCTCAAGTATTCCCAGTTTCAGTGTAACTACTATTTTCGTGGCTTCCGCTGCGAGGCAAATCATTCACCAGTCAGCCAGCTACCACACAAATAAATATTTCCAGCTGTGGCGATGACAAAACAATTTCAATTCCACCCCGGCTCTCGAAATACATCACCGCAAACATGGCTGCTTATGCTCTACCTCCTGAGAGCTGTCACACTGGCTTTGAATGGCTTATCTGCGGTGAATTACACACACCCCGCTGGAGGCATTTATGTTAACACTGGTAGCTGACGAGCTCTTTCACAAGATCATGGTTAAACTGCGGTTTGTGTGCTAGTATGCTGTGTGAAAACTATCTGCAAAACTTCTGTCCGCGACAATAAAGAAAGGAGCTTTGTTTTCCTTTGGTTTATTTAAAAAAATTGGCGAGTGTCAGCAGGAGAGGACTTGTTAATCATTGTTATCTGCTGTTGTTGCCAAAGTCAGTTAGTTTCAGCTGGATCCACTGGCTGAGTGCAGGCGTAGAGCAACAGCAAAGTGGTACATAACGCTGTCTCTTTTATGATGTAGTGCGGCATGAACACACCGGTCTGACAGTTGCATTATTTGAAAAATAGCACAATAAGGGCGGCTCCAAAATACTTCACTGCGGGGCTCCTTAAATCTTCCTAGAGCATCAACTAAATGACAAAACAAGACATAAATAAACAGACGGCAAAGCAGCGTTGGTTCTCTAAACGACAGGTTGTAAATACCTGTGTGTTTGGGTGTGAGTGTGAGTGTGTGGTGGAGCTTTTGTTTCGTATCCGCTTTTTACTGGATGTGACAGATTAGCACGCGCCTGCCTGCTCCTGACTTTAGTGCCTGGCTCCGCTTCAAATCCACAAATCTCACTTCCTCATTGAAGGCAGTAAACCTGACGTGAACCATGACCTCCGAAGGGCACACAGTGTGGGATGCTTCCAACATTTGTCCTGACCGTAAAATCTTCAGTCAGGCTCTGCAGAGCAATCATATTAAACCTTAAAGAGGCACTCGAGCTATTTAGTAGTATGCTTCCAAACCGCTGTGGTGCGCTCTCAAGAGTTTACTCTGTGCGGACAGAACAACAGAGTCAAAGATATCCTGACTTTTTTTCAAGTCTCACGTGTAGGTCAAGCCCCCAAAATACCAGATATTACATTTCCCATAGTCCAATACTGCAGTGTATTTTGTTAGACCCTCCCTCTCTTTCTCAGTTTGTAACACAAGCTTTCTGCTAAAAGCAGAACGCTGCCAGAGGAGTGTTTTGCTAGAGACCGGAGCTCATCGATTGCTGTACAAAAACACGAACACTGGCAAGAAAACCACCTCGGTACTGTGTTTCTCTCATCAAACTAGCTATAAACTTCTATCACTGTTTGTATACACATACAAATAAATAACGAACAAAAAAACAACAGCAATAAAAAGTATATTGATGCAAAATGTGCAGGCTGATGATATCGCTCAGTCGATATCCATACACAAAAAAAATCAATTTCCGCTATGTCAGAAGGAATTAAATGTTTAATTGGTCTATGAATGATATATGAACAAAGCTCTCTGTAAAAAACATCAAAATAGGAATAAAAGATGGAAGTTTGGTGTTTGTTTCTGGCTCAGGGTGTGAGGAAAAAAAAACACATAACAACACATAAATGTGTATTTTGGATGTTTTCTTTCCACGAGTCAGAAAGAAGTCATGGTAAGGAAGCGACTAACCCACAGTCGAAAAAAAACTTTATCACCTGTCGTTACCCCTTCAAATGCAATATAAAAAGTATTGTACTTTATTTTTTGTAGCTGTAAAACCTCTGTCAGTGTTTTATCGATGCTTCCATGCACAGACAGTCAGTAAAAAAAATTGCACCGCCTACAATTCAAACGGTGTGTGTGTGTGTGTGTTTTGCAGGAGAATCCATATGTGATGCTGCGGCCGAACCATCAGGACCTGGAGGGAAATGACCGCTACGAGGGCTTCTGTGTGGACATGCTGAAGGAGCTGGCAGATATTCTCAAGTTCAAGTACCGCATCCGGCTGGTCGGGGACAGGCTGTACGGGGTTCCTGGAGCCAATGGGACGTGGACCGGCATGGTCGGAGAGCTCATCTCAAGGGTATGTGGTTAACTTCACACGCACCGACCGGATATAGTGATGTTTTCTTCAATAATGGCTTATAATAGATTAAAAAAGGCATAATTCATACACCACATTACATTACATTTGAAATAGTTTTGTCCCGGGAAAGAAGAATAATTAAATGATTGAGACCTCCCAAATACCCTCTGGTCCTGACTTTGTTTTCCAGTTCAGAAAAGTGTAGCCGACCATTATTGAACCACCAACGGTGCTTGTAATTGAGCTCTAAATATTTTGGGAACCCCGTTTCTTTTGAGCCCTCGGTGGTTAGACTGAATAGGATTAAACTGTCTGCAAGCGAGTTTCTTGCCACTTGTCCAGTTGTGCAGCCTGTTTCATATGTCAGTTTGTTTAACGATTTCCAGTTGATTTGGATGTTTTCATAAGGATAGCGGCGGTCGTGCACAGCGCTCTCATATATAATTACATTGTCCTGATTACGGGAGAATTTATTCAGATGATTGTTTTGCTTTGCAGGTTATCTTACTGATGAAATAAAATTACGGATCTGGTGGAAATGAACATTTTAATGTGGTGTCATAATTAAACTTACTGTCAACCTTTGAACCTTGATTGAAATTGAACACTGATTAACAAGAACATTTTAAACAGCTATGAGTTTGAAGGTTTAAAGGGGACGTGTTATACTCTTTGTCAGGTTCTTAATTTTATTTTGGGTCATTACTGGAGCAGGTTTACTTGCTGCACTGTATTCCTCCTCCATCTAAAATGCGCTGTTTTAGCTCCTGTCTCTTTAAGGCCCCTCCTCCTGAACACCCAGCTGACTGTGAGTGGCCAGCTCATATATGCCTGAGCCTGTACTGCTAACAACAAGGGAGCACCTGTGCTAAATCAATTTTTAATTCCCAAACTAGCCACTTAGCTTAAATTATGCAAACATCTGACATGGTGATGTAGTGTGATATCACAAAGTCACCAAATTTAAGGCGGGACTACTGACGAGGCATTTCAGGAGCTGTGTTTTCTGTGGGAGAGACGAGCTCCCTTTGTTGTTGACTTTGAGCTTTTTAAATTTCAAGACTGCTTACATGCGTATGAACCTACACAACACCATGATGGGTTGGAAAAAAAAATGAAAAAGAATAGCGTGTCATTATTCTAGCTGGTTATATTGCACAGTTGCTAAAAACAAGACATTTCTTTTTAACTCCATGCAGATTTTGATGCCAAGCTTCCGGTTCATTTCACCTACAGCCAATGATTTCTTATATTCTTGGCTAACTGTTACTCCGAGGTATCTCCATCTTTAAATATTTAAATTGCCAGTGTTGGTTAAACTATTTTATGTACTGTAGTGTTTTCTAAACCCCTTCATACAAAATAGAATCTATCTGTAAAGAGAACTCACTATACCCTAAGAGCATGAAAGAGCATTCAGAAATGTAGAGTAGGCCTGTCAGCCATCTGACTGCAGCGCATCAAGCTTTTGTGGCAGGCGATTCAAGCTTTTGAACGGTGTAGACATCTAAGCACACCAATGTCCAAAGCATGTCCTAAAGGCACTCACACATAGAAAAGTGTATCGAGTCCCAGCTCTAGCAGCTTTACTTCATGTCATATACTCTATTTTTCATTCAGCTGTTGGCCTTTTCAGCTTAAGCACTGTGTTTTCCAAAACAGTCACGGCTTGTTGGTGGCATGTTCCCTGTCAGCTCCGTTCCATAAGCCTTCTGAACTGACCTTAACACCCTTTCCTCCTGAATCAGTCTATGTTGCTGCAGTTAAATCTCTAAGTGAGGTCCTACACTCTTCCAGCTCCACTGTATGAAGCTGTTAACGGGCAGATAAGGGAGGAAACGAAGTAAAACAAGCAAAAGGAAAAAGAGGAACGGAGTAGGCAGGGACTGGGGCGATCCGAAGAGGTGATCTGTCTTAATTCTGTGGGCTAATGGAGGGCAAAGCCATTAAGTATGTAAAGCAAAGGAGTGCCTGCTCGTGTTATTGTCACAGCCCGCCATCGCCCAAGCAAGCCTATGGAAGGCTGACCTTCAGGAGGGTCAACATGTGTTGCCAGCAGCAGCTGGAGTGGCGAGGCAAGGGGCGAGGGAAAAGTCTCGAGGGGTGCTCGCGGTGGATTTGCCATGGGGTGGAGGGGGACATCTGGAGGGATGTTCCACAGTAGACAGAAAGGCTCAAGCTTGTTTGGCGAAAATCTTAGAGGCGGATGGAGGGGATGGTGTTGGAAAACAAAGGCAGGTTGCTAGCTTAATGGATGAAAGTTGAAAAGTTTCCAGACAGCTAATACCTGCCAGTGCTGTTCAGACCGAACAATATTTCACTGTATGAGGCTGATTAGTTTGACAGGTGTCAGACAAGCCTCGGCTAACAATGAGACATGCCAGGAGGGATCCAGACCAAAGTCTAAGTACAGTATGTCCCAGTTCCTTAATCCATAGTGCAGCAGTTAGAGAACAGAGGCGTCACTAAAGACTAAACTCCTCAAGTCGAAACACTACTTCCTTGAGGGTAATGTTTAATTCATCGCTCACGTTCACAAGTGTTATTTGATTTTTACCGTCTAGCATGATGCGACTGAAGTAGAAACAGGTATGATGCAATATTGAACAGTCGACATTACATTGTGTGTTTTTTTTGTTTTTTTTAGTTATACTAGAAGGCATAACAGCAGGCTGGCAGAGGAATCCAGTAATCAACATTAATATTCTATCGCCGCATAAATATTTCAGCGGCTGTTAGGACGCTTGTGTGTCTTCATTTTTCAAAGGATCAGTGACTTTTCTTTGTTGAAATTGCCTGCGTGGGGTTTTCCTCCTTCAGGCACTGGGAGCGGGCGATCAGACCTCCAAACGAAAGGGAGAGATGAAATGGAATGAAAGTTGGAGGCCTGGCACGGCTGATGATGCAGGGTAGGGCAGTGGATAGGGCAACAGGGGCGAGGTTATGGAGGCGGTAATTTTAAGCGTAATGCGATAATTGGAGCACAGAAACAGCGGGATCGGGGGCTTTCAGCTCTGAATGTCGTCCTTTGGTGTGTTGAATAATCGCCGAAAAAACAATATTTTCACACGACAACAAAATGAAAGTTGTGGCCAAAAAACGCTCTCTCTGATGTCCCTCTCTTTTCCTGGAGACACGAATGCTGTGTTGGGGATTTTGAGTGACGTCTGCGGTGCTGCCTCCGCCGCTGCAGCAGAGCTCCTTTCTCCCCCCTCTCATCCTCCCATTCCTCTCCATCTCCCCAATCCTCTTAGTTCTCCTGCAGCAGACAAAGAGCAATGCATTGCTGCTTTCACTCTTTGCCCCTCAGGGAGATGAAAAATCCCTTGCAGTTGCACTTTGCTGGCCTGTATTATTAGCACGGAGCCGTACGGCATTTGCCGTAGATTGGCCGTTTCTTCGTGTGTGTGTGTGTGTGTGTGTGTGTGTGTGTGTGTGCCTCTAAGTGTATGTTTTACCAGCCATTGCTTTGTCAAGTGATTTGATTTGACAGCGTTCCCTCAGCCAGCCACAATGGTTACCCTGATCTCTCTTGTGCCCTGCGAGCACACACACACACACACACACACACACACACATTGCCAATGCTGGATTATCTTCACCAAAGATAGCGCTATTGGCAGACAAAGAGGCTATGGAATACAAAAGGGCATTATTAGAGAATTAGCATCTAGTAGCCCACTACTTATGTCATCCTCGTCTTCTTTTCAGGCACTTAAATTATTGCTTATGTCATAAACTCTTGTCACATCCTCACGGCTGTGTTAAGCCTGAGTCTTTGACTGTGTGTTCACATGATTCTGCTCACCTTCTTTGTTTCAGAAAGCCGACCTGGCGGTCGCAGGCCTGACCATCACAGCAGAGCGGGAAAAGGTCATAGACTTCTCCAAGCCCTTCATGACCCTCGGCATCAGCATCATGTACCGCGTCCACCTGGTGAGTTAGCGCCCACGTACACACTCCCTCCCGTAAATCCTAAAGCTCTTTGGACATACCGCAGCAGGCTGTCAAGCCTTGTCTAATGGCTGGAAAAGAACCACTCTTACCTTTTGGCCTGTCTCTCTTAGTTTGTCCAAATCCCTCCACAAACTCTCCTCCTGAGCACCTTATCGCCTCCTTCAACACTCAGCTGCTGCCTTCCCGCTGTATCTGTGTTTTTCCTAGGCACATACCCTCCTCTTCTTTCTTTCCTCCTCTCCCCGAGACCCTTTCTCTCAGCGTCTCGCTTCACGACATCCTCTCCCTCCGTTTCCCCGCAACTTTTTCATGGTGTCCAGTTCCTTTCACTTCTCCTGTGTTTGCCCATTTCCACCTTCTGTCGCTGCGGCCCCCCATCCTGCCAGCACCAGATGGCTCGTTTTACTGTGTGAACTTCCTGATGAATGTAGCAGTTTCGCTGCTGTTTTCTGCTTGCCCTCGGAATGGGTTTGGTAATCTTATTCACACAAGCAGCGCCCTCCATGGTCCACAGAGAGCGGGCCCGAGCAAGAAACAGCGAAACGACAGCAGTGCAGGTGGAAATGAGCCAGTGTTTGCAGAGTCAGTGGCCCATTAATCATCAGTCCTCCCCAAAACCCAAGGTGACACAGCAGAGGCCAGTATGGCAACGGCCACAGTCCGAGATGAGGTATTCTGCCGTGTGCCCTCGCTAATGTTAGTGGAGTATCCCGGAGGGGCATTTACACACATTCCTTCATGCTCCTGCACACCTCCCTCCTTCTCACCTTCCCATAGTCGGCGCAGAGCTAATAGGTGTAGCGGTGAGGGACTCAATTGAGCGCCAACAGTTGGGGAGAATCAATCGATGTTCGCAGCAGGTGCAGTGTTAAACGGGCTGCTTGCTCGCGTATCACCTCTGAAGTAGGAGGCAGGCAGGCGGGTGGCGGCATGAGGGGGTGATATGGAGCTGATGCCCCCCAGGGCTCACGCACACAGAGGCGCAGAGCCGACGAAGCACAGACTTGACCCAGTTAACGAAAAAGAAAGAAAAAAAAATCCTGGTTATAAGGTCAATAAGACATGCAGGATGTTGAGGTATAGCGCTCGTTTTAGGAGTTTTTGAAAAGTGAGAAATGAGAAAAGTACCAGATAAGAGATGTCCCTTGTCTTTACTCCCCAATCGCCCCTCGGCATCCTCTCAGATCCCCCCTGCATGGCTCTAAAATTCGATATTTGAATTTCTGTGACTGCACTTGTTTAGTTCTAATCCACTGACTATTGATCGGAGGCATTCCTGCAAGGGGCTCAACTGCTTATTTCAAACTTTAAATGAAAATTTCAGTCTGATCAATAAGAATGGCAAATGCAATAAAATAAAGGCGCCTGTTGGGTTTTAATTACCCTCGGACTACATGGGCCACTCAATCCCCATCCCTCCTCTTTGTCGGTAAGCACGTGGTGTGCATCTGTCCATCTCACACACACACACACACACACACACACACACTGTTTATCTCTTTTGTTGTTTATCTTGTCGTTCATTTCAGTGTATCAAGCTGTGACACACAGTCTGAGCCAATCGATACGGGCAATATTTTCCTCATCAACAGAAGAGTAAAATGCATAATCTTGTTTGTTAAAATAACACAATTATGCTCATTTTCAGGTTCATCATTTTATTTTGGGTTACTATGAGAATGTGTTTATATGCTTTAACTCACAACTATCTGATTGGTTGCCTCACACGTGCCTGACTCAGCACCCAGCAAGTGTGATGTCACATTTGGAGCAGCATCAAATTAAAACACTTAATTGCCTGTCACATGATTTTTTTTGTCAGTGTTTTTATCTTACACAAAGAGACAGTGGATCTGATTCTCGGGGGGCGGGCAGGGGTCACTGCTGCGTCGATCACTCACTCTGACATTGAAATGAAATCTTAGACAACTTGATTATAGGAAGCTGAGCTCTACCTGTCAAGATTCTCCAGCTCCTGTGCCTTGTAGTACTATATGCACTCATGTAATACTGTATATTGGGCGGTGTGTGTGTGTGTGTCCCCTTGGAGTCATGCATGTGGTTTGAGGCCATTTAATAAATTTGATTTGCTTTTCCGCACAAATCAAAAAGAGCACACCCTCACCACGGCGGGCCTGTAAAATATGTGAGTCGGATGTTAGAGTTATGAACTCGGACGCAACCCGGAGCTACTGTCAACCTCATCTCATAAAAGCCATCGGTCCCATTACATTCATCATCTGTGCAACACAAAGCCATATGCTGTAACCCCGAGATCCCAGCGCTGTGTCTGTGCCAGGTCCACATTTTAAACATTTCCTTCATTTTGGGAACTGTGCGACCGAGCACGCGAGTGTGTGTGTGTGTGTGTGTGTGTGTGTGTGTGTGTGTAAGAGAAAGAGAGAGTGGTATTTAATTAGACACAGGAGTTAATTAGGGGTGTGTGGAGGCCGTGTCAGATTCAGCAGCTGCCCTGAGGGCAGTCGTGCGGCATACGGAGCTCTTTATTGACTCTCTGGCCACACATGACCTCGGACCAGTTTACACAGGCGCACACGCGTACCGGCACAAAGACAGTCTCGCGCGTTCAAAACACACAGACGTAAAGCCAGGCAACCTGGCGAGCCCGAGAGGCTGCGGGATGTTGTTTGTGAATATAACCCCGTGACCTCCGCCACATCAACCGCTCTCTGCAGATTACACCCACCCACCCCCGCCCCCCCCCCCTCGGCTACCTCAGCAGCCGTGGCAGCTGACGGCTTCTGCTCTGACACAATTACAAGTGCACACACTATCAAAGAGAGAGGGAGAGGGGAAAAAAGACAGAAGGTTGGTTGGAGACATGGAGAGGGAGAGGAAGAAAGACAACATGAAAGGGAATGAGCGAGGAATAGGTGGAAAGAGGAGCAGAAGGGGCGGCGGAGAAATGGGAGCAGGGGAGAGAGAGCGAGAGTTGAAATGACAATGGGAAGTCTCCTTCAGTGAGTCAGTATGCAGGCAGGCAGCCTCGGGGGGCAACAGTGTGGTATGAATACCAAGAGGCAGGATGACTAGGTGAAATCCTTGACTGGATAACCTCACCAGCTCCTTCAGCCGCCCTCCTGGCGCGCCGGCGATCCCTCGAGAGAGAAAGAGACAGACACACACACACACAGAGGGCTGGCGAGGGAGGGGCGGGTTGAAGGAGCGACAGATGAGGGGAAGTTGAGGGGAGAGCAAGGGCAGCGCAAGGTAAAATGAGAGAGCTCTTCATCTGCGTGTTAAGGGGGAAAAGGCATCGGCGCACGCTGTAATGGCCGGCAATTCCTCGGCATTCTATTTGTCGAGATGCACTTGTAAAAAAAAAAAAAAAAACGGGTCATAAAGGGTGTTTCGCCCCTCTGTAGCACATCTCCGTTCTCGTCCCACCTTTGATTTGCCTTCTCGCACTCTTATCATCTTAACGCGACGATAAACCTCTATAAAAATCATTCCTGCCGCTAATAAAAATAACTTAAACGCGGCAGCAAATGTTTATGTGAGAGGAGCCGGGGTAACCTGTGGCTATAATGCACGCTCATATACTCACATTTGGCGCTTGTTTATCGCAGCCCAGCTTAATATCCAACTCATGCACCGAGGCAACTAAAACTCATCTGTGAGGTCATTATACATCATATTTTCAGAGTCTTCCGTCTCTTCCGAGTGTATATCTCCCATTAAACGGTAACTGCCAGATTAGCCATGCTCGCTGTGTTTCCCCCACCCGGAAATCAACTACCTGCTGCCGCCGCGTTCAAGCCCCGGTGCTCTCTGTGCATCCGGTCGCCCAAGCACGTACTGTATCTGCCCTGCTGGGGTTGACTGACAGCATTGACAGCTGCTGACAAGCTTTGCAACACAAGCACACGCAGGCACACACACATACACACACACACACACACACAGCTCCTGACAGTCTGTCTTGCACACACAGACTCACCTTCTGAGAACGAAAGGCGAGTAGACCACCTACTATATGAGCTGAGTGTTCATACAATCAGTGCGCTTACATGACACTCAAGAAAAACGCATTACTGGGTTAGTCTGACTATGATCGGATTTTTAACATCTATGTATACACCTTAGTCTGACTAAAATCGGACCGGATCAGATTTCTTATAGTCGGATTAAAACACCTAAATTATGTCATTGATCGCATTGGTGGCATTACTCCTGCATGTATACGTTCCATCAGATTGGATTCGGATTTTGTGTTCTGCGCAGGCTCGAGATTTTTTTCCCAGGGCAGTGAGCCGGAAGTAAAATGGCGGCGGCGGCTTTCCTCTGAAATCACTGCAAGCAAGAGGGCCACTGTGCATCTAGTTTGTGTAATTATCGTGTGCACCATATACGAAATGTACAAAGATGTAGCTTCATCCTGCTCTTTGTACGCCATCCTTCTCGAATGCCGAGGCAGAGTTTGTTGTTGCTGGTGACGTAAAGAGGTCAGCCGGAAGTGGCTCTGTTACCACTAGCTGAAATGGGTACAGTGCCACCCATCCTACTGGGGTATGACATGCTTCGACACTCTCACCGGCATGTATACTCGGACAATTGCAGTTAGCTGATTGGGAAGCATTGTCAAACTATGGCTGTAATCCAACTAAGCTGTGCATGTAAACATACTGAATGATCCCCAGACATTCGGATGGACCGGGAGGGGCCTCCCTCTCAAATCAATGCATCACTAATAACTTATGAATCGTTAAATAAGCTCGATCAGGGGCAGAGTGGGGCACCAAAATCAGAGATGAGGTCAGAGATGAGTGTAGGGTGCAGGGTGACCATGACTGAGATATAGAGAGTGAGCAAGTGGTATAAATATTTGTAGGACTTTATTCTGATATAGTAGATCTCAGAGATTTTCGCAGAGAAACGTCAATAATTTTGATGAGCTCAAGGGCCGGCTGCGTATGTCTCTCGGCCGCTCAGAATAATCTGTCGTGCAAATTCATCGTCCGGCCGACCGGGAAAACTCCCGATCGTCCCGATGGCCACTCCTCCCCTGTGCTCAATATCGGCGTGGATAAGTTATTTATAACTGTGCTCGCATCAGTGAGGGTGAGATGAATCAGAGGAAGGCCCCTGTGAAGGACAGATGCACTGTTTCATAATTTTCTGTACATCAAAGGAAGCAGGAGCCAGTCAGCCTGTCCTGTGGGCCACCTCCACTCCAGCACGGCGTCAGCAGCAGCAGTGCGCTGTGAACTCAGAAAGTTGCGGCAAAGCAACTTCCAACCTGCATGAACAGATTTTTGGCTGTAAGCACAACACTGGCACCTTGTTAGAGCTGCCACGGTGGATTGATTTGTCCTGAACGCAGACTGTTTCGGTAATCGATTAATCAGCTTGAGTAATTAGTCAAAATTCTCAGATTCCAGCTTCTTAAAAAGGCATGTTTACTTCTTTTTTTAACTCCTATGTGGCATTAAGCCGAACAGCAACAGGCTCAAGATGTTTGAGGGGCAGGGGCAGAAAAAGCAAAAAGGGCACCAGCTATACGAGGTGGGGCAGCAGCGCGCAGAAAGCCGTGAAGTATTTATAGCGAAGAGAGGGCACTTTATCACGTTCTGTTCGCTAGAAGGGCATCCAAGAAGGCGTTTTATCATCTCTCATCTACCACGGGGGCATCCAAGAGGACACTTTTGCTCCTCGCACACAAATGTTAACGCATTTCATGCATTTCACTTTTAGCCTTTCTATATTTCTGTTTGCTAATTAGTGTGTCCAAGGATAATTCCTCCTCCAACTCCTGAAAACTTTGTCTCTGAGCCTTAAAGCCAACACATTACAGCACCAGAGTCGAGACTTCTCTGCAGCTCCTGCTGTTTTCGTGCTGTCTTCGTGATCTCTGTCTCGCCTTACATCCCTCTCCGTCTCTATTTCTGATCCGCTCTCCTGCACCTTCATTTCTTCACCATCTGTTAGCTCGGGAGTCTCCGCAGCTCTCTTCATCTTAATAATGGCACCTTGGTGGGAGCTTAAGATGTGGACAAGTGGGGCAAGCAGTTAACAAAACGCCGATTCAGCATGCGCCAAACTGGACCAGCAAACAAGAGGACTCATGTCAGCACATCGTGCTGTTACCCTTATAATCCCAGCGCCAGTGAGCGGCAGCCTGGCAGTGATACTACAACAGAAGTGTCTCAGGACCTCTCAGATGGCCACTGGGTGTTTCACCACTCCACTATTCTATTTTCAGGCAGCTATCATCATCATCTTGAGCATCACACTCTATAGATAGACGGACACGCATTAGGAACTGGCAGGCAGATTTTAATCTCTCAAAAAATTATGCTGAATGTCGCTCTCCTCTCCTGCTTTCTGCACCGCTAATATGCAAGTGATTACAGACGCATTAATGAATTTTTTGGTCTCTGCGCCAGTCTAAATGGGGATTCGTTTATGATAACAAATGCCCACCAAAATAATTTCACCCTCTTGCTGCAAATTAAATTTTCGAGGGCCTCAGAAATGCGATGCTGCAGTGTTTTGGATAACCTTATTGAGATTTGTTTTGTTAGAGGAGACATATTATGCTCAATTGTAGGCTCTTTGTTTTATTCTGAGTTACAACAAGAACAGGTTTACATGCTTTAATGCTCTGTCTCTGTGAGCTCCCCTCCTGAAAACCCACTATGCTCTGATTGGTCAGCTCACACATGCCTGAGCCAGCACCACTTACAACAGCAAAGCCGCTATGTTAAATCAATTCTTACATACCAAACTAACTGCTAGGCGTACATTATGCTAATGTGTGACATGCTGATGAAGTGTGATGTCACAAAGTCACCGAATTGAAGGCGGGACTACTGATGAGGCGTTCAAGGAGCAGTGTTTTCTGTGGGAGAGAGGAGCTTCTGTTGTTGCGGCCTTTGACCTTTTTCCCGATCGTTGATATGCACAAGAGCCCATAAAACACTCTGAAGAAGAAGACATAACACTGACGCACACGATAAGGAAGTTCTCTGTAATCGAGTGTGTCTCTTCCCTTAACAACTCTCGGACATTTGGTTGTTTGATCACCTCGGCTGTTTAACTGTCTTGCCGGCCCTGAGAGCCACCTCCATTTCAGAGTCATTAACAGATGGTGGACGTGCATCCGTGTGTAAATGGATAATATTCCCTCGCTGCGCTATATGCACATAAGAAATATGAGCACCACACACACATAAATAAGCACAGACAATCACTCTCCTACTTGGCAGTGGCTCACCCATAATTGGTTTCATTTAGAGGACAATAGCTGTTGGTAATAATGAAACATTAGGAGTTAGCTGCTGTATTCCCACTGGTCTCCCAGCTGTGGACCCACTTTATCTCCTCCACCACTGGTTACCAGTCCAATCCCATACGTAGCTGCTTTGGCAGAGCTAGCCAAAGCTATTATCCTCTTTCTTTTTTTTTTTTTCTTCTCCCCGAGCTCCCAGCCATACAGGGGACGTCAACTATAGGTCACATAAAATGAATTTGTTTTTAATGTAGCTGTAATGGTTTACTCACTTTTTTTGACCTTTCTCTCTGTGCGGCGTGGAACCTTGTGCTGATTGCTGGTGTTAATGATTCTGACCTCTAATTGGCCCCATCAAATGTGATTTCATGTGAAAAGCGTGCTGTATACTGATTAACAGGAAGTTGTTAGGACCATTTATTCTGTGATTTTTTTTATTTTTTTTTTGTTCAGTGCCAGAATCCCTGAAATAAAACCTCTTATCTGCGATGTTGTATCAATACCCAGCTCTGTGCCACTCTGTTGACAATTCATGGGAGACTGAGTTTGTGCTTTCATACGATGTTGATCTGAATGTTTACATGCAAATGAGATTCATATAATTATAGTGCTATCAGTTTAGGACAGGAAAAGCTATGCTTATCACATCACAGTCCCTTTATTTACTGTCCCAGTCACCTTTTTCATCTTTTCCAGATTACACAGGCGGCTCCCGATTGTTAAATTGTTAAACACGGACCAAATTGGGCCCGGGAAAAAAAGAACGGCACTGAAATTCAGCAACATTGCACTTCGGTTAATCCCCGCGCTCACTGTACAGAGGTGACGAAAGAGACTTAGAGGTTCTTTCACATGCTAATTACTTCATCTTCACCTCTACAAGAAAGCGTTTAACCTCCCACCTCCTGGTTCATCTGCAGGCCATGTTTTGTCGGCTTGTTTGATTTGAGCACAGGATCAAAGTGTTGCAGTCTGCGCAGGCAATAATGATTTTAACCCTTTGTGTGTGTGTTTGTGTCTGCCTGTGTGTTTCAGGGACGCAGGCCTGGTTACTTCTCCTTCCTGGATCCCTTCTCCCCTGGAGTCTGGCTCTTCATGCTCCTGGCCTACTTGGCTGTCAGCTGCGTCCTCTTTCTGGTGGCCAGGTAAAGAGCACACCAGTAAAACACACTCGGAGATCAAGTGAGACACAAGCGAAGAGGGAGGAGGAGAGCAGAGGGTGAGAACACGAAAAGGTTGTGTTTGGGGGAGGAAACTGGTTTCTGCTCCCTCACCTCTCTTGAGTCTCTCGTTCCTCCACACGATGGAGAAAGAGACGTTCTCCTCCCCGCGGTAGGTCTCCAGCGTCATACTGACACCTGCTGGTCAGGGAGGGAACTGGCACAGAATATCACCGCTTATACAATGGAAACATTATTAAATTATCTTACGAAGACGCCTTATGTATTTATGTAGCACCACCTGAAACTGAGTTATCATCCCCCAGACAGGTAGATGTATTACGTCTCTGAGGAGAGTTTTATAGGTGCTCTGCTGTAATTGTCAACAACAACAGTAATTGTTTCTGGTCAAAAGTGATCCCTTCCTAATGCAATTCCAGTTGAAGGGACAGGAACTAAATCTCCTTTCTGTGCGGAAATTGCAAAAAAAAAAAAAAAAACAATACTAGGCCTCAGCAGTCTGTATTGAACAAATCAAGTGTGTGTCACTACTGATGTTACAGTCAGTTTGTGGGATGAAATTCCTCCACAGCTCAGGAAACACAGTCCAGGGAAACATCAAGACAGAATTTCCCACTGAATGTATGAACAGGAGGAACGATGATTACATACATGTTTATTAAAATCTAAGTTGCACAAGCTTAACCGGTTTTAACAACTTAAAATTGGTCATATACTTAACTTGGGGATTTTTAGGTAATCAGTTTTGTGGCTTTGATTATTTTTATTAAAGTCACTTTGCAGGTTTATACAGTGTACTTACATTATTCCAAATGTTTTCATCAGCGTTGAAATCTGCAATTTTGTTTAAGGTGCCTTTCAGCTGGTCGGCTGTCTTTCAGTTCGTCGTCTGACTTTGATACATTAGCTTGTCTAAGGCCACTTTTCGCACAAGTCACAAAGGTAGATTTTCAGTAGTAATGGTGGTCACAGAGACGTGCGTTATCTAAAATCTAACTCAGAAAATCTGTATTTACAGTATTATTATGGTAATAATGCAAAAGCTACAGTAACTACTCACTGTGTGCTTAAAAAGTGTGATGTTGTCCTTTAAATGTAGCTTTCCTTATAAACCCTAAATACTTTTTCAGCAGATCCAAAGAAAATGCGGCACCTTTTTTTTTTTAGCATGCAACAGAGTTGTCACATAACTTCAGCTTCGCGCAGCAACGCTCGAACATACCAATTACGCTTCCCTCACCCCCACTGTTTAAGTAGGCAGCACATGGGGAAAGAAAAAAGGTTGATTCTCTCTCGGGAGAGCCAAGGTGACTTTGTGCTGCAGCTGATTGTTCGAGCTGTTTTGCACCTCTTCTGTCTCTGCCTTTCTTTTTCCACTCCGCTCGCTCTCCATCTCTGGAGTTTTTTGCTCTCGTCAGAATGCTAACTCCAGCTCTCATTCCCGCTCTCGCTGGCTGTGTTCCTCCTCTGACTCTCCCTCCGTTGACTCCCCAGACTGACACCTTATGAGTGGTACAACCCTCACCCCTGTCTGAAAGGTCGCTGTAACCTGCTGATCAACCAGTACTCGCTCGGCAACAGTTTCTGGTTCCCTGTCGGAGGCTTCATGCAGCAGGGATCCACCATCGCTCCCAGAGCTCTCTCCACGCGTTGTGTCAGCGGCGTCTGGTCAGTGCAAACACGAGCGCATGCTTTCCATCTTTCAAATCCACACATTCAATTTAACTTTGTGCTATATTGCTCCATCGCGGAATGCATTTCATCTTTGATGTGAAGCTTCATTTCAGATTTCCGGGACATCAGGGGTCAAGATGAGATAGTGATGGCAGTGTGCATGCGCATACATGAGATGGCAGCTGCGTTTGTGTGGACAGTCTGATTGAAATCGTTCTGGTTAGAGATTCAAATTGAACTGTTTACAAGGACACATAACAAGTGATGTCATACAGATGTGTGTTTACATTCACCAGGCATTTAAACAGAATATAACTTTTTTGCTATGTGGACAGTGGTTCAGTCCACTGTGAAGCATCTAATCTGCTGGAAATATAAGAAGAAGTTTTTTTTCCAGCTGTATTGAGTTACAGTATTTATTAATTTGCTCCATCTGTCAATACTAGATTGCATTTACCTGAAACGCTGCAGCCCTCTTGAGTAGGAACAGTAGCATCAGACGATGTCACGCCATGATCGCCAATCTTCGCTCTCTCGCATCAGATCATCCCTAAGTCTGTCTGAGTTAGTTGGTTGCCCTCAAACTTCTCCAGCAGTTTTTGATTTGGTCAGTGGTCCAGTGGATCCCTTCTTCAAACACTTATTTGTACAACTTCTGTTTGGAGCCTTTCAACCATCGAGGCAATCTCTGACAATTAAGTTGTGTGTTCCACAGACAAGTTCACCTGTGATGTCCTGAATATATTTATTCCAACCGGAGAGCAATGAAAGCTTCAAACCGCCCCTTCTCGATCTGATCAAACACTTCCTTCAGATCAGGCCAAGATCGGATCGGTCTCTTCCGAGCGAGTTTGCGTTTATCCCGATTATGGAATGTTACGGTCCGTGTAAACGCAGCTGTTGTCTGTGTATGTCTGCCTTTGCAGCTTAAACTTCACTTCCTTTCATCCAAACCGAGCATTGTCACCTTCACCCATACACCCCCACCCATTCATCCATCCACTGAAAGTCCCGCCGTGTCTCCTCCTCTCAGGTGCGCAGTTATTTTAATCCTCCTACACTTTTCACCCAGACAATCTATCTTCATACACCAGCCTGCCCATTTACATACTTTTACAGGTGAATACATATGTTCTTGTCCCCTGCTTTCCCTCCACAGGTGGGCCTTCACATTAATCATCATTTCATCCTACACCGCCAACCTGGCCGCCTTCCTAACGGTCCAGAGGATGGAGGTGCCGATAGAGTCTGTGGACGACCTGGCAGATCAGACGGCGATCGAGTACGGCACCATGCACGGAGGATCCACGATGACCTTCTTCCAGGTCAGAGGTTAAACACATCATTACCGGTGATAGATTGTTTGTACCCTTAAATCAAAGCCGCACACATACACACCGGCTCACCTAAGAGCCTGCGGTGATCAATGGGCCATCAGCGATGCTATCGTCCTCATCACCTCCCTGTCCTTCCTGTCTTCCTCCTTTAACCACAGGTTTTATCTGTTTCCTGTCTGTTCCTTGCCACAACCATTCAATATCCTTCTCCTTGGGGAGATGGGGCACCGTCCGGGGCCCCGAGAGAGGCACACACTGTCCTCTTTCATCCTCTCAGAGTTGACCTACGTGAGAGAAACAAAGTGTATTACAGGGAGCGAGACAGTGAGGGATGATATGGGAAGAAAAGGGAGACGTTATCCTCATCTTCCTTTGCACCCTCACATCCAGTGGACCTTGAATGAGTCAGAGAAGGCAGGCCCGAGTGAAAGAAGAGGACAGGGTGTGATGTTAAGTGAAGAGCCCTGCTGTAAACTCAAGTGGGAAAAGATGTGCCAAAGAGAAGCATTCACATTTAAGTGCAGGAGAAATCAGAGCGTTTGAAGAAACCCATCGGTCAAGGAAATGAAAAACAAATGAAAAACCAACCTTCACCTCTACGAAACAGAAAGAAATATGTACCTGAGACTGACAGACTTTTTTGTTTTCTCCCGCGTCTGACTTTCTGCAGAACTCCCGCTACCAGACCTACCAGCGCATGTGGAACTTCATGCACTCGAAGCAGCCCAGCGTGTTCGTGAAGAGCACGGAGGAGGGCATCGCCCGTGTCCTCAACTCCAACTACGCCTACTTGCTGGAGAGCACCATGAACGAGTACTACCGCCAGAGGAACTGCAACCTCACTCAGATCGGAGGACTGCTGGACACAAAGGGCTACGGCATCGGCATGCCACTGGGTGAGTTGGGTGGAGATGACGGGGGAAAGAGGGGGATTAAAACTAAGTAGAGTAGGAGACTTGATGGATATCAGCAGCTCAGACAGTTTATTGGAGAAGCAGAGGGGAGAGGAAGTTCAGGGTAGAGTGAAGAAAAGCTTGTGTTTTTTTTGTTTTTTTTTTTGTCTGGAATACAATGCATAATTCACATTGAAGCTAAGAAGAAGGGAACGAGGAGAGCAGGGGCATTAGTTGGAGGATACACCATAAACGTCACAATGGAGAGCGTAATTGAAAGAAAAGCCCCGGAAAAGCCGAACCATTAGCTGCCATCACGGGGGAAAATGATGCAAACAGTGAGAAACTAAAAGAGACTTCGTGCCCGACTTTAATAGAGCGGCTGTTTCCACGCTGTGATGGGAGAGAAAAGACGAGAGAACGGGAATTTGAAATATTGTTCCCGGTTGAGCGCGGAACTGTTTGGGCTCGACTCCGCGGCTGCTCTGAAAGTAGTAAACACAGGCTTCACACACACACTTTGATCTGAGGCTGGAGTCAAACTGCAGGCGTTTACCTTAAAGTAAACAAGATTAATTTCTATGCCTTTGATCCATAAAGGGAAGATAAACTCAAGTCTTTACTGGATGATGTTCCAAACTGTGACGTGACCCGTAGAACATTGAGAGCCCTTTAATCTTATATTTGAAATCTTGATATTTTTTTGTTGTGGTCGTTGTTGTTGTTGTTGCTGTTGTAACAAAAGTTTCCAAATTCCAAATTTACCACGGCAAATCAGAGGGCGATGCATGAAGATGTCATCAAGAGAGAAGCAGCTGTTGAAGGGAATTGTGTTATTTAGACGTAATCTACTTAAAATCCTCGATGCAATTATTTTATATAGCGCAAAAAGACTTCATGCTCATCAAAGGAAGCATCGTTGTATTAGACTCCTTTTGCTTTGTTTCTACTTCATGGTACGGTTCGACTCCTCAGCGTTGGTGGGATTCTTTAGCTGTTCCTCATGACAACACAGGGCGATGCAGCGCGAACACTTCAACCCTCGACCACGAGTTTTTTGCGGGCTGTCATTTTCAAAAAGTAATGAAAACGGTGCAGCGTGTCGTTCAAATGATGACTCTCTCTGACTGATCAGTGGTCTGAAGTGTTTTCACTCAGCCGTTTCATCTCAGTTCGGCTCGCTTGGAGGCTCGATCGAGGTGATACTAACAAAAGCAACACCTCCCCGGTGCAATCCTCAACCGATAAAGTGCCACTCGAGTAGATTTTGCTCGCAGTTTGTGAGCTTTTTACCTCTCTCCCTCGCAGGCTCAGTGTACCGTGATGAGTTTGACCTGGCCATCCTCAAAATGCAGGAAGACAATCGTTTGGAGATCCTCAAGAGGAAATGGTGGGACGGTGGCAAGTGTCCAAAGGAGGAGGACCACCGTGCCAAAGGTTTTTTTTTTTCTCCTCTTAATCCTCATCAGCTTTTATTTCGGCTCTATCTCTGCCTTTTTCTGTCGCTCCTCCCGCCACCTCTCTCACCCCTCGCCTTGCTCTCTGCAGGTCTGGGCATGGAGAACATCGGCGGGATCTTCGTGGTGCTGGTGTGCGGCCTGCTGGTGGCCATCTTCATGGCGGTGCTGGAGTTTGTCTGGATGTTAAGGCAGGCGCCGGGAAACGAGGTGAGAGAGGGCTATCTAACCTGCATCTGCTTTGTCTCCCTCTCCCCTCCCTGGTACTCTCCCCCCTACGGAGCTGCTAGGCTTTGACAGGAAGTGTAGCGGGAACCTTCTTCCTCTTCTTCCTCCTCTCGGCTCCCTCCCTCTGTTGGGCTTATGAGTCATAACCAGCACAAAACCAAAGATATACCTCACTTATACCTCACTCAGAGTACATATATTTGATTATTTTCAATTCAGAGCCGTAGTAGATTCATTTATTCATACTACATAGATTTGTAGACATGATGTAGCATATTGAATGTAGACGGAGACACGTGCTAACAGGGTGCCGCCAATGGGGTTTTACTCATGATTGTTTTAATTTAGCCTTAATTCAGTTATCCTCTTACTTAAAAAGATGTCTGGCATTGTGTGCATATCTAGAGACCAGAGGCCGTTCGTTCCTGCAGTTGCGAATGATGGACGATGACGGACTTGTTTTGGCCGTCAACCAGAACTTTAAAGGCGCACTATGTAGGTTTGAGAGAGGAGTTTAAAGAAAAGAAAAGGAGAGGAAGGAGAAAAATGTTCACTTACTGATTTTAAACGATCTACTTATAAACAACAGTTTGTGTTAGCAGGTCCCTTTAATCAGATTTCTAGCATCAAATAGTGGGGATGGCGACTATTTATAGCAAATATCTACTGCATTATTTGCATTATTTACATCATCACCTTAATCAGTATTGTAATTATTTTCCTGAGTTAGATTTTTTCCCCCCTAAATCTACATACTGCGCCTTTAGTAACGGACCATCAATACAATTAATTTCTTCATCACACAGAGAAAAAAGGCAACTTTAAGCATATTCTATTGTCAGAAATTTAAAGTGGTTTACACAAATAGTGTGTGTGATTATTATAATCCTACTGTAAAAAGTATAATTCAGAATAATATATATAATGCAATAAATTCCGATGTAGCTTCACACAACATGTGTCCGTTTTCATCAGGACACATCTATAAGAAATGTATCATTCCTTTTAGTGACTGAGCTCTTCTGAGCTTTTCTTGGAGCAAGGATGACAAAAAAAAGAAATGGCCCAGCAAAACATCAGAGAAAGATAGTGCATGCAGTGTTATAATTATTTCCGATGTGATCCCTGTAGACAGAAATCATCTGATAACTGTCTTTTCGAATGGACTCCACACTGTGATTTTAATTCAATAAATGTTCAGAATGTGAAAGTCAAAAAACCAACTCATGTGATTTCTTCTGTTTGAGAGGCGCAGATCGATGTCTCGCTCTAACTTGTGAACCCTCTGTGTTTGTTTGTGTGCGTGTGTGTGTTTGGATTTATGCCTGTGTGTGTCTGTATAGTTGTAACCGTGCTCGTGTGCAGCATGTGTGGATTGATGATTAGATTCTCCTGCTTTGCTCTTGAGCTGCGGTTTCACGTCTGTCATTGTTTTGAGTTTGCATCTTGTAGATACCCAGTGCAGCGCTCCATCATCAGTGCAGGAGATAAAAATGTGTGCGTCACGTGTCTGTATGTGTCTGACAAACATGTACTATGTGTGTTGTTATTTTGACTGTTGCTCCCACTACATGAAGATAACCATGAGATGTATGTGTTATGTGTCTGTGACGTCCTCCAGTCTGTCCTGATCAAGTCAGTCAGTCAGTGAGTTGTCTGGCCTCTCTCCCTCTCTCCCCCTCTCTTATCCCCCTCTCCCTCTATCTTTTTCTCCCTGTGTGTGTGCTTGCAGCAGTCAGTGTGTGAGGAGATGCTGCGGGAGCTCCAGGGGATCGTCCTGTGTCGCGACAGCCTGCAGGTGAGGCGTCGGCGGGCGGCTTCATTGATGCGTCCGCGGCCCTTACCCCTGGAGGAGCGTCGGGCGCGAGCTGCCGCCGTCAGCCTCAGCAACGGCAAGCTGTGCGGGGGCACCGGACTGCCTGAACCCCTCTCCCACAGACTGGCACAGGAGGCTGCCCTGGTCGCGAGGGGGTGCAGCCACATCCGCATTTGCCCTGAGTGCCGGCGCTTCCAGGGACTGAGGATGCGTCCGGCGGGGGCCACCGGGGCCCTCCCTTCTCCCACGCACAGTGAGGAGAGCATAGAGTGGGACAAGACCACGAATAGTAGTGAACCTGAATAGCGCCCGGTCGACTCTCCCCCAAAAGCCACCTCTCTACTTTCCAGGGAACAAAGATCATGTGGTGTTTTGATTCAGCCATTTCGGAAGCTTGATCTTAAAGGGCAGGACAAGGCTGCAAACTTTGTTTTGCCCTCGAGGCAACAGCCGGCAGTCAGTTTTGGATTCTCCTTGGGTGAATTTTTTCCTTCGTCATAGGAGAAACTGATGAGTCTGTCTCGTTGCGGTCTGTCCCTGTTGGCCCTTTGTACCGTGTAAAACAGGACAGACGAAAACAGCTACGGGGCATTTGTACTATGCAGTATTTTCAGTCATTTATCATTGTGCTGTTTCTTTTTTTTCTCCTTTTTAAATTATTTCTGTCCTCTGTTTGATTATCAGTACTGAATATTGTTATTCTATTGTTCTTTAAAAGAGAAAAAAACTTTCAACCCGTTTCCGTTTTTTTATCTGACAATTTACTGTACGAACGTATATTGCCTCTGAAGAGCTGCAAAGATGAACAGACTAATGCAAGGTCGTTCCTTCAAAACCTTTTTATTTTGAAAGTGCCAAAAAACCCCATAAGTATTATCTTGTGGCTGAAGAAAGCACCACGGCCTTGAGAAGACAACAAACTCATCTGAACCTAGAGAACAAACAGAAATACACACACACACACACACACGGACTTCTTTTATAGTAGTGATATTCTATTAAAAAATGTTTTAACTGTTGGTATCTCTGAAAGACAGCGATGCATGTCCAGAGGTGTTGGCAGGTGCTCACCGGACGATCACCTGCTGAAGTGGTGGCTGAAAGAGTGATTTCCTGTTTTGAATACCTGCTTAAAATACACAAACACAAAGACATCCATCGACGTCCTTCTTCTCCCTGTGTTACTTTCTTCTCCATCTGTCCCGCATCATGTCTCATCACTTGTCCTCTTAATGGTCTCTCACTTAAAAATATACACACAGTCTCCTACTTCTTCTCCCTCTCGCCTGTTTTGAATGCTGTTTCACGATGACGAGCCAGCGACAGCCCAATGAAACTCCTGAATTTATCAGAGCCAACCTAAAGTGAAAAAGGTTTTCCTATCAGCAGTTGTGCTTGAGTTCTTGTCAATGTCCGTGCAGTTAAACTTTTATTGGATGTGAAGTTTTACACGCTGCTGTCGAGGAGTGTTTCAGTTCAGATCAGCCCACATTCAGGCTCACATTAGCAAAAAAAGCTAAACCAAACTAATATAATATATTAATCAGGTCTTTAATGGGACACACATTTAGTTCTGGAGAAGAAATCCCAGCCCAGGTTCTTAATATGAGCTGATAACTTAAACTCAGAAATATTTCTTTTTCCATAGCTAAACGAACCAGCTGCTCTCAGATGAAAATAAGGTCCCGGGAACACTGTTTGAAGCTAGAAAGGTGGCAGGGTCCGCCACATGTAAACAAAGCAAACCAGACCAAACAAGGTCAGTTTGTTTATTGTGTTTATTCAGTCATGAATACATTTGTTTCTGTACTTTTTTTATTTTATTTTTTAAATGCTTGTCAACGAAGATCTTTCTCTTCTGATTAAAGTGTCCTCCTGCTTCATAGTGCACCGTTAAGAGGTGGGTTTTTAATGCAAACTGTAACAACGAAACAGAAAGAGGTGAAACAACAAAAACGAACCACCAGTCTCGGCTGGCTTTCTGCCTAGAGTGAGCCATGTGACTTGATATTTCCCCACTGAAGCGACCGGTCTGAGTGTTACTGTATGATAGCCTGACTGTTGCACAGTGGGAATCAGCGGTCATCGACGTGTCTACACTGCTCTGCGCGTATCTCTGATGTGTCCATCATTTGGAATCTGCCCATCAGGATCTGTCAATCACCGTCCCTCAAAAACTAGGCCACCAACTCGACACTGCTTGAAGGTAGCGCCGCAGTATCTCTCCTGTACTGTTATTAAACCGCGCTCACTTTCTGTCTTACCTGCAGGTTGTCATGGTGAGAAGCTGTCTGTAATATGGTAGCTGGCAGGAAGAGGAGTGAGTGTTAAACTTGGTGTCCAGTATCTTGATTTTTCATTATGTTTTGTTTTGGGTTTTTTTGTTGGTTTGTTTGTTTTTCAGCCAATAGGGCACATTTCAATCTTTACATGTCACAAAATCTATATGTATCTCAAGGCAGCAACATTTCTCTTTGACACATAGAGAAGCCGACATAAATCTTGCTAAGTTCACAGAGACACATAGAATTGGGATGGCCCGTCACAAATAGTACAACTCCTTGAGAGAAAGAGCTTTAAAAGCTGGCAGACAATTCAGCATCCTCTTCCATCAAGAACTGAATCGTTTCCAAGTCTGAGAGTGGACAGGCTTTCAAGCCTTCAAAAGGCAGAGGGACAGCTCACCCCGAAATCAAAAATACATGAATTTTCATATTCCCTGTCGTGCTATCAATCAATCTAGATGTCTTTGGTGTGTGTTACCAAAGGTTTGGAGTGTCGGCTGGACAGAGATCTGCCTTCTTTCCAGTAAAATAGAAACTAGACGACTGTTGTGCCAATTTGAAAAACTCAGCAGCAATCCTCAGAAAATCATGACCCGGTTACTGAAGATAATCCACAGACCATGTTGTGAGCAGTTTTGTGTAGGAACTGCTTGTCTTTCTACCTTTCAGAAGGAATCGTGCATCCGCTTATGGATGACGTTTGTGACAGCGCTGTGTTACACCGAGTGTTTTCTGTACCTGACGTGAGTTCTCACAGGCTCGCACCAGGTGTCTTGTCATTTCAGAGACAGAGATGATTTTTCATTTAGGTGATCTAACCGAGTAGTTTTATTGCCAAAACCCTAACCAAACTGTAACTGAAAGCTGAAAATATTCATTCATCTTGGACAACTTACAATGAGAAATGTAGTGGCGTATGTTTATACTGTACAACCTAAAGGCCTAACTTTCCAAGAGGCTTTCTGGCAGAAAACTGCACAACCACCCAAACAGGGTTGAGACGGTCACAGAGCTCATGCACTGCCAACATCCTGCAAGAACACGTCCATGTGACCAAGTTCATAAGGAGAGCCTGTTCATGACAGCGCACAGCGTAAACAGTGATGTCATCGTTCGCGGCTGAACTGTAATGGTAGCTAGTTTACTTAATGTAGCGTAGCATGCTAGCCTCTCAACCATGGGTAGATCCACGCTCCCTTGTGCGGTGAAAGAAAATAGATCCTAGGTGAAACTGAAATAAGGATTGTGGATTATGACTTCTGGAGTTTTTTTTGTTGTTTTTTTTTTTTTTAAATGTATGTCATTTTTGGGTGCTTTGAGCACTACAAGCCGAGTGCCATCTACTTCCATTGCGTTCAGGAGAAAGCGGACATCTCCACAGCCAATATCTCCAAAACACTGCGACTCAGACCGAAACAATCTAGAAAGGTAAACAGCTCAGATAATAGATAATAAATGTATTTTAGATTTTGGGGTGAACTGTCCCTTTAGACAGTAAAAACTATGATTTGTGATGGAGGAATAAGTCAAATATTGGAAAGGAGCAGTTTCCTCTCCACGACAGTAAAACACATTAGAGATCATTTACTGTGTTTCCCTGTTTGTGTAACTGTCACGTCACCTCACACACACACACACACACACACACACACACACACACACACACACACACTTGTCACACTGTTATCGTTGAATCCTCCCTGTCAGTTATTTTATCATTCCATCTGCACAGTTACATCTACCACGTATGAGTTCACCCAGACTGCCTCTATAGTTTTTTGAAGCACCTGTTATTGCTTGACTGCCCATGATTGGCTTGCTGTTTCAGAGGCTGATGAACATGTGACGCTGTGGTGGATTGAGCACTGACAGACCTGGAGTGGACTGCAGTATTAGCTCAACTGTGCTAATATAGAGTTTTCAGTGAACGGACGACTCTGAACATTCGGCTGACTGGAATCCCAAATGAGCAGAGTTTCTATGTGGGGGCTTTTTTTTCTTTTCCTTTTTTTTTTTAATGTCAGCTCAGTCAGTCGCTGCGAAAGTGTGTTTGAGGACTTCAGATGGCATTTCGACTCAGGTCTGCAGTGAGTCTGAGCTCCCACAAGAACACACTGGTGTTTGAAACGGCATGCAATCTGTTTGATTCTGCACCCCCCGCAGAAATGTACGGGAAGTCACAAAAGGCTTTATGTTATCATGTGCTGAGGCGCTCCTAATCCTCAAGTAACCAAGGATTGTTGTGCTACAGATGGTGTGTAAATACAGTATGATCAACAGGGTTCCCCAGTAATGATCCAAAATGTTGCAACAGTAACTTGAAGTTGATTGTGTCAATAGATCAGAGAGAAAACAGACCTGCGAGTGTATCGTGTTTGTATATGGACACATTATTTAGAAAAACACACAATATGGACAAATATTGTGAGCATCATGGTGAAAAAAAACAACTCTGGTCAGTTTCTATATTTATTTATATAATAACATGTTAAAGGCAACATTGCCGAGCAAAAAAAAACAAAGAAGAAAAAAAAAACACCCACATTTCATTACCAGTTTTATAAAAGAAGTTTCTATCCATTTGCTGAATGTCACTAAGAAACCCACAAGAGCAAGAAAGGCTCTCGCTGCACCCGATGCAAACTTCTTAAACACTAAGAAACATTTACAGGGGTGCTAAATCAAGCGTAGTTGGAATGAGATTGCCAATTACCTTGGAGGCACGAGGAGCAGTAGAGTAAGAATTAAAAGCAAATCCCACTGAAACACTGGGCGACCTTCGCTGGGAGACCACTGAGAGAGATGGCAGGGCTCTGGCTGCTATATTTTATATGCTTTATTTCCCTATGTTGACATTTTTATTCCATTATAAATACATTTCTTAAAACAAAAGCTCCGGTCCCGCGGGGCTCTGCTTTTGTCTCTTCTTTATCCTGATGTATTTGACCTTTCTGAGCGGTTCAAATCTGTCGTGCTCGATAGCGTCTGAGTGCACTTTGTTTTTCCAAGGGTTTTTTTTTTTTCATCTTTCAACTAGAGGGGAAATATTCAGGCCGTGCACACCTGTTTTGTTGTCACGTATCCGCATGCAGGGAGGAGGATGTATGGGTTTCTAGCTGAGTAAACATTAGGATTGTTGAGTGAACCAGAAGGAGCTGATGCATCTACCTCCCGCCTGCCTCCCGTAACCGAATTAACGTCTGCGCACTCGTGAATCAGTCGAAAAACAGCTGAGAACTGGCGCGGGCGGGAAGCCTTAACGGCGGCTAATGAATTTAACGGCTCACTCATGTGCTATATTCGCATCCACTCAGCCGCGGTCCATCTATCACTGTGATTTTTTTCGGTAGATATCTCTTCTCTCCTCAGGATAGTGAGCGAGCGCCACACAAACAACGCCCTGCATCTGTTTTACGGTTTAATTCAGACCGCCTCTCTCTCACCTCTCCGAGTGCCTGCCGTCGTCCCACCGCAGCGTCAGAGGTGACATGCTCTGTTGCCAGCCTGCCTGTCACGGTGCACATCTCGCACACTCGACGCCACCTGTGTGTCACTGCTGTGTCAAGTTTATGTCATAGTGCTCATGCCTCTCCCTCTGCCTCTGGTGCTCCAGGTCCATAAACTCAGTGTGCCCCTCTAACCCACCACTGCCTAGCTGCTGTTGGATTTATGGAGCCCCATGATGAGCAATGAGTGCCTGTAGAGGTGTGTGAATATACGCTTCACTCCTCAGGCTTACCTAGTTTTTCAGACACAGCAATACCGATTTCCCTGTCGCTGATTGTTATCCTGCAAATGATTTAGAAGCTATAGTGTTCTAAGTCTGACGCATTTAGCTGCCCTAACAGCTCACATTGCATATACTTGAGCGATCACTTCTGCTTCTGTGTAAATAAACGTTTTTGGGGTATTTTTTCCAGCATATTGCTCACATGAAATTGTCTTTTTATTTGCGTTACAAGCTATATGTGTCAGTATCTAGGAAGCCAAACAACTAAAGGAGACATATCATGCTCATTTTCAGGTTCATAATTTTATTTTGGGGTTTCTGCTAGAATAGGTTTCACATGCTTTAATTTTCATATCACTTTATTCACATCCGATGCTGCAGCACTGAATTCCCCCTCTGTCTGTAAAAGCTGTCTTTTACCTGTCTCTTTAAGGCTCCCGAGTAACCAGTCTGCTCTGATTGGCCGGCTCGCACATGCCTGAGCCAACACTGCTAAAAACAGCAGAGCAGCCGTATTAAATTAAGTTTTAAATGCCAAACTAACTACTGAATCATGCAAATACTTTGACATTGTGATGCAGAGTGATGTCATGAAGTCACGGAAATAAAGGTGAGACTACTGACGAGGCGTTGCAGGAGCAGTGTTTTTTGTTGGAGAGAGGAGCTGCAGCTGGTGACGACTTCGACCTCTTTAAGCTTCAGTAACTTCTAAATGCACAAAAAACCTACACACCATTGAAGGAAGGGAAGAAAGAAACACTCCTGTCTTTTTAGTCATAAATTATGCAAATGTATGACATGGTGTGAGGTCAGTAAGTCACATAATTGAAGTTGGGGCTACTGATGGCGAGTTTCAGGCGCAGCGTTTTCAGTGGAAGATAGACACTGTCTAAACATTTTATGTGCACAAGAGCCTGAAGTATATAACACACTGAAGGAAAGGGGGGGGGGGGGGGAAGCAAAACAGGTCTCCTTTAAGTTCCGCTCTGCGTCGGGAGCCTATTTAAACTGGGCTTGTCTAGAGATGATGTTTAGAATATTCTGAGTACATAACTGCTTTCTAACAGCAATTGTTAAAACAATTAATTCCAGTCCTGCTACCAATATTGCAACACTTTCTCAAACAATTGCTTTCTCTTCCCTGACAGCAGCCTTCCCAAGATTAAGAGTGTGCAATGTATACATCCACTCCCTAACAGCCACTAATGAGCACTGGATCCGAGAATACCAATTGAAACACGTACCAGACTATCAGTGGAAACTACCTGATTCAAAGTGAGACTGTTGCACACTTTTAAGTGAGAGCTTTCCCATTGATTTGCTGGCAGTTAATTGCATACAAAAAAAAAGGCTTGTTGTTGTCATTGTTGTTGTGTGCTCAAAGAAAAGGTATTCAGAGTGCAAAGAATTCTCTCCAAGGTGGAGATGCTGTCAAGGCAGCCTTTTGTTCGCTGACAGTTGTTGTTGAACATATTGACCAAAACATCTTGGCATTGTTTGTCTTTCAGAGAAATAAAAATGGAGCTTCATTTACTTTGTGTTTCGTTCCCTCACTATTCATTCCTGCCTTGATCGATGGCCTGGGGGGGGTGGGGGGGGGGGGGAGCATTGATTAGCTCATTGAGTGTGCGCGTGGGCAGGTGGGTGGTTTTTAGATGGAGTGTGCCTGCATGTGCGGCTGCATTTGTGAGCTCTGTCTCATGCCTGAATGGGAAATCACAGTGTGGGCTTCCTGATTCATCGGCTGTGGGCTGTCTCGTTGCATCACTACCAGGAAGTTGAGCAACACACAGCTGAGTCAAATTCCAGTGGAAACGCAGTCAAGCACTCACCGTCAAGCGTTTATCCGAAAAAATGACGCTTTAATTATGGAAATATAAATCAGTCACTGGGTTAATGCGTAACAGACTTACAAGCTCTACAGATGTGAAGATAAAGCAGTTACAAAACTCAGTGGTCTTGAATGTCGGTAAAAGTCTTTGTTGACCTTGGATTCGAGTTGCGGAGCTTGAAGGTACACATCAGTCACTTTCCATAATGACTGCGCTTTTCCAGAGCGCATCATTTATCTTCGAGCGAATGCGTCGATGACAGCAGCCAAACATTAGCAAGGTTCAAATTAGAAACACTTCATTAATCATGTGCACCTCGGACAAAACAGTGTTTTATTTCTTTTACGGCCTGCCAGTTTTTGCAATTAAGGCAAACCTGTAGAAGAAAGGCATATACACGCTCTGGGTATATACTCGCAGAGATGAGTACATTTACTCAGTGTGTCAAGAACCATTTCATGCTACTTTATACTTTGAATGTTATGTCAGAGGGACACACTGTGATTTTTACTCTATCAAATATATTTGATAACTGTAGTTATTAGTTACTTTCAGACTCATGTTTTGCATAAACACACGACAAGTGTATAAATTGCGGTGTAAACGCTTAAAAGGACAATTCGCTGAAAAAATTGAAAAATCTATGTAAACAGCTCTCTTTTGCAATGGTAACAACACATACAAAAGCAAAACATATAAACAATACGGTACATTTACAACAATAAAAGTAAATTTAGCTAATTGAATAAAGCAATGGAGGTGACATAATTTTAATTTAAAACACCTGCCCTTGTTTGTCATTGTCATTGTCAACAAAGTGATTAAAGTTGATTAAAAACATGACTCAATATCTTATATGAGATTTAAATAGATTAAAAGGGATTAGCTAGGGATTAGCTAGTCTTGTTTAAAATCACGAATACAAGATTTTCCTCTTACCTGTTGCACTATTTATTTATCTATCTAGACTGTTTTGCTGTGAGTTTAAGCCTGGCCAATACCGCCAGAACTTGACAACTCACACCAAAACAATCTCGATGGATGAGTAGCACAGTATATTTTCATTCCATGTTCCACCAAATAAGCATTTCCCCCACAAAGACGTGATTTCAGATGGTAGCCCAGAAATATTCCAATATTAGCTTTTCCTGTCTTTCCTCTCTTGTGACCCTTTCGAAGAGAGAGACCCCTCATGTACTCTATAGGAGTAGCTGAAAGTAGCTTCACCTCGACCAGCTGCAACAGTAAGATGCTACATAGACACTGAAGCATCCATATTAGCGATCTGTTAATGCATTACGTGATAATTTATCACTTACAAGGGCAATTTTCCTGCCTCTTTTAGAGGAAATATAAAATATATTTGGCTGATAATGCTTCTGTGCTCTGACATTGCTATATAAGCAGTATACACAGGCTGCCACAGAGCATTGTATAACTACATTTCCATAAGGTGAGTAATACTACAAGACACAAGGCTAATAAAACATTTGTGTTCCCCCACTGACAGGTGCACGCTGCTCATCTGATTTTGAGCTCTGGGACGATGGCAGTCGACCCCATTAAAACCAAAACAAACAGAAAACACACACACTCTCTGAAGGCAGCAGCTCCTTGTGGTTTGAGGAGAAAATATTGGTTTTCAGATAAAGGCCTCTTGAGTTCCTGTGTTAATTGGTCGTTAGAGCACAGAATTATCTTAATCCCCGAGTAAATGATTCATTACCCTACAGATGAGAGGCTAAAAAAATTGCACTGGGCCATGAAAAAGGCACACAAATGACAGCCTTGGAAGTAAAATCTGTTTATCTGGCTCCCCGCAGGGGGATGTCTGGTTTTTATCGATGCCAGGCAGCTAAATCATATTTCCTGCATCACTAACTGTTATTTTGCCTTTTTTCTTGTTTTGGCCTATTGTTAGTCCTCATGTTGAACATTTCTTTGTGTTTACTTCTCAGACTTTCATTTCTCATGATTTCTGTCTGGTCGGGAGTCATGGGCTGAATGAAAACACTGCAGTCTAGAAGTATTACAGCTCCGCAGTGACGTCTCTTACTCCTCTGTGGTTCATGTGGCCAGTTTCATCTTACACTGCCTGTTACCATATCTGGCCTCTGGTCCACTGACGCAGCACAAAGCGCAGCCTGAAAATTGCATCTACATTTCCATTCTTGTGTACACCCATACTTGTAAGCTCATTACAGACTTGATGTACTCTCACCCACACCCAGGAGAACATTTTGCTCAATAAAGAGTCTTTAAGTATTTCAATTACATGAAAATGTTCCTTCTATTTTAATTAAATTGATGAAAAGTGTCACATTTAATGCAACATTTTACTGTCATGGTGAGTCAATGTGAGTTAATCAAATAACTAAGTCTAAGATTTTTACATAAACCTTAAATCTGTTCATTTATTACATAAAGTTAGAGGGAACTTCTACTTAAAGGGGTAATATGTAGTTTTCATTAATTGTGACCCTTTCAACTGAACTTTTCATACCATATTAGTGTTTTTTCTCATATACTTTTATTTGACTTGGGAAATATCTTGTCACAAAAATATATAAGTATACCACATATTTTCACATGTAAAATACAGAATACACAGTATATGTATGTTCTGACTAACCCCTCCCAAACCATAAACAGTCATTTGCTACATCTAGTGGGCGTTACACAACATTACAGACACTGCATGGTGAACTACTAGTTACATGCATATAAATATACAGTAACTTGTTCTGCAATGGTAAAAAATTATATATAATAACATCCATCCATGTGTTGGCCATAACAAATTATGCGATAGTCTGATCCAATAGAGGGGAGTTGTAGATGCAACCTTAAACAAATACGTCTCACTGATCCCTCCCTTTCAGAAGTCCAGTGCATTCAGGCCGAATTCAGAGAGCACTTCCTTGTAATTCTGGTGAAGGGTTGTGCTCTTGTCCTCCCATCCCCGTCGAGCCAAAGACAGCTGGACGGTCAGGCTGTCTAGAGTCTCCTGCGGAAGTGAAAATGAGATGCAAGCAGGATTTTTTTTTCCCCCTTTTAAATCACCCAGTTGTCTAACCTGATATCGCTCTCTCCCCTTAACCACCTTTAACTTTGATGAGGTTCATGATCAAGCTGATGAGAAGAGGCATGATTAGATTCTTTGTCATACTGGGAAAGAGAAAAATAATGATAATTGCATATTAAAGTCTTTGCTCTGTAATCACAGGCTAAGCCCTCTGACAGGGCTCCAGGCTTGACCACTTATCTTTGAAGATCTGTGCACTGAAAACAAGTCCGTGCTCAGCCAGTAAGATACTTACCCCATTGAAAATGATGCTATTGTATGACCGTAGCACCAAGGATATATGACTCTTAAAGGTCTGCTGTGTAGGATTTAGGGCAGAAATGTTTGTATAAGAGTAATAATTTTGTTTTCATTCTTCTGTTTCTGTCACCTTAGAACAAGTCTTTTATACCAGCAGGTTCCCTTCCACAGAGTGCAGTTTCTGTTTAGAACAAGTCTTTTATACCAGCAGGTTCCCTTCCACAGAGTGCAGTTTCTGTTTAGAACAAGTCTTTTATACCAGCAGGTTCCCTTCCACAGAGTGCAGTTTCTGTTTAGAACAAGTCTTTTATACCAGCAGGTTCCCTTCCACAGAGTGCATCATGTTGCACCGCCATGTTTTGCAGTCTTTTTTATGTTTTTAAAGGCCAGCTTGAGGACGGTCAGACAGGGAGTGTTCAGTTGGTTGCAGCCTGGAAACACACCGCTAGATGCCACTAAATCTCTCACACAGAACCTTTAAATCCAACAGCAGATCTCTATGACTTGTCATTTCTCAGCTGTGCTGGTTAGTTAACGTCTCACTGTAAATATAACAGTGGTAGTGGCATGCATCCATGTTGACCTGCAGATTGATGTTCTGTAGCCCTGTAACAGCAAAAGTCCTCATAAATCAAAGTATTAACAAAAGTAACAAGGAAAGTAATAATTTTCAATGGTAACCATGTTTCAACTTTTAAATACCTGCTTCTGACAGTTGGGTGGAGGCTGAATCTTTTGTAGTGCTATCTGTTATGGTGCTGAGTGCAATGAATGTTCACTAAAACCCATCTTGTAAAAGAAAAATAATAATAAGATTCTCTTTTATGTGAGAAACAGAGCAGAAGTAGGAAAGCTGATAACAGCTGCATCAGTTGCAATACGTAGTAATCTTTTTGTTCAACACAGGCTTTGCCTTCTAAAGGAGCTTAAGAGCAAAAGCTTGATGACCCCCTGTTGTGCCTTTAAAACCCCTGCATGCAAATTAGTATTGAAAAAAAAGACAAAGACAGCAAACGTTTTCTTTAGGAACCGACACAATATCTCAGCAGCAAAAATTTAATTTGAGTTGGTACATTTATTTAAAAAAAAAAAAAAAAACACCAACATGGAACCAGTTCACCAGCTCCATTCCAATTCATGCATCTAATATTCAACCATTTGGAGCATTTCCTCCAAGAATAAATCGGTTCGGAACCTGAAAAGATGGTTCCCCTTGACCTGGAGTGGGAATGCCCTATTCTGCACTCCATTTTGCTTTGTGCATTGCCCTCCATTGATGGCCTGACAATGGCTCCACTTAATATTATATCCCTAGGTGGCACCAAGCTTCCAAAACAAAAAATGAATGCAACCAGTTCAAGAACTTAAGAGTTAATATGCTGGGAAAAAAGGGGCCATACAGTGGTGTTAACAGGTCCAGAGTGTAGGACTTTGTGGCATCTAGCAGTGAGGGATTGCAACCAAATGAACAACCCTTGTTTTACCCTCCTCTACAGCGGCAGCTATAAACACAGAAAAGGCCTCCCTCTAGAGACAGTGGTTTGGTTTGTCCATTCTGGTCTACTGTAAAAACATGGAGGTGCAACATGGAAGATAAAAGGCTCATTCTTAACTAACAAAAGCACAACAATTCTTAGTTTGCGGTGATTACACACAAATGAAAACATGAGTATTACATTCCATTTCTGTACCTAAATCCTACATACTAGACCTTTAAGTTCCATTGTGTAACTTGTCTCAGACAGGTCTTCCATTCTTGACCAGCCCATCCTCTCAGTGTGCTGCAATACGAGGATACTCGAGTCATGAGCTTGGGCTGTTAGGGTTAGAGTCAAACAGGCATGAAATTACAGAGGCATGTGAGCAAATTTGCATCTCTTGCTTTGAGTAGAGTCTAACCTTGATGAACTTTAATGGGAGTTTCGCTTCAGCAGGCGATGGTCATATGCCTGAATTTGCGCATGTGTGACTGAAACCCTTATTCAGAGCATGCCACTGCATCCAGTGGTCTCAGTCCACTTCTCTGTCAGACCTGACCTGACCATCATAAAGGATTGACACTCCCTGCCCATCATTTCTACTGAGTACACCAAAGATCGAGTTCAGGCAAGGTCGATCTCGATGCACATGCAGGAAGAAATGCCAAACCAGTGAGGTCAGCGTAGAAAAGCATGAGAAAGATGGAGCCAATGCTGCCATTTAACTGGTAAAAGAATTCCACACAAATAGGCTCGGACATATTGTGCATGTTTACAGTGCATAGGGCCTCAAAGATGTCTGGCAGAACCTAAAGAGGCCTGTTGGCGGCTGCTTCATCAGTAGCATTGGATCACGGGTGTTGCTCTCTTCATTGTTAAACAGCACCATTACTTAAAAATCTATCTACAGGAATCGGGTAGACATGTTACGCATTACGTTTTTAAATCAGTTTGAATTAGCTTTAATTTGGTTTCACGTGTTGCGACTCACATGCAGGACCTTCTCGCAGTCTGTCTCCATGTTGTCCAGCTTGTGCTGGAGCTCAGATATGGTGGCGTCCTTCTCTCGTTCCACCTGCTCACGCTCTCTTTTCTCTCTCCTCAGCTCCTCCTGACACAGGCCTGGAAAGATAAATGCTTTACTGGCAGGCCATCATTTTCACTCTGGGAGATAACTGCCTCTGTATGTATGTAAAATGACATGTATTCATACCAAGCTCCTCCTTCAGCTGGCTGGCCTCCATCTCCAGCCTCTTCACCTTGCTGGTCAGCTCCGTCTGCATGGTTTTGTACTGGCGACTGAGGTCTAGAATGACATTTGTGTCAGACTTAGGCTTCGTTGCTGATTCACTTTGTAAGTCTAATGCAGCAATCAGCTTAGGCACCCAGCTAATTAGACTTTTTGTTCCTCAAAAATTACCCTAACCTTGGCAAAACGCCCCTTGTCCTCGCTCCCAGAGGGTTCCACGCTTTATCTCAGGTTATTAACAGAGACTAATTGTTGAATCGTGCCCCGTCTGTACCGTACCAGAGTTGACGTCCCTGTGGTCTTGTCTCGCATGCTGCAGCTTCTGCTCCATGTCTCTCACGCGTCTCCTCAGGTCAACTCTATCAGACTGGACCTTTATGACAGACTCACACTGTAAGGCTGCGGTGAACACACAAACACATGCATCAGTTAATGCAATAACCCTTTGTAAAAGTACCAATATAAAAGTTGTGTTAACATTTCTTTCAAGTATCTAATTATGCTTTGACATGCTGTAGGTGGCACAGCTGGCGCTAGTCTAACTTCCAGTGAGAGTGAATCCACAACAATGTAAAAATACCTTCAAAGCACCCAAAAATCTCACCCAAATAAAAGTATACAAAATGAAGTCAAGTACTGTAATGATGCAGAAACATGGTTGCTTTGACCGGACTTCATTACTGTACTATCAGCACTGTCTCCAGGTATTCAATTGTTGTAGCCGATCATATCGTCATACTGTATGTTTGCATATGAAGCCTTAACCTGCAAAGTAACTAGGAACTATAGCTGTCAAACATTACTACACATCATCCCTAAATGTAGTGGATTACAGTTAGATAAAATAGTACAAGTAAAGTACTGGGCCTAATGCATTCAGTTAGTGCAGAAATTACTTTAAAATGTGACCTTATGTTCTGCACATGGAAATGCAATCTGAAAACTAAAAAATAATTACACCATCAGATCATTTAGAATTAGAAAATGTCACTTTTTTTAAAACCCTTTGAAAAAAAATCTCATGGTCTCGCAAAATACAAATATCCCAGCGCAGTGTCAGTAAATCTAAGTAATCTAAGCAGTAAGGAAATGCATTGTCTCACATATTGTGCTACAGTGGGATTTTGATGTAGGTGCACTTTGCTTACACTGTAACATCTGACAAAGTGACTTCACTTCAAGCAATTAAGGAAACCAATCACCTCAAAATAACCAAGCAGTGCAGCATAATCATGTTAAGATGTTAAAACTTTTAAGCTTGTACAACTTGAATTAAATAGCCTACTTTTTGCGGTTATTCTGAGGTAATTTCCTGTCTTATTTCAAATCAAAGTCAACTAAAATGTTTGGTGTACATTTGTATATATGTTCTACCTGTAATCCACTACATTTCCATGGAGGAAATATTACCGGTAGTACATATAATACTTCTGCCAAAGACCAAACTAAGAAATACAGAGTAAATATACATTGTTGAAACAATCAGTTTCCTCTTTATTCCTTATACTGTAAATTCTATATCTTAGGCTCTGAGAATTTTCTGGCATTTTAATAGATTAACCGATCTATCCATTAATTATATTTAAAAAAAAATCAGTTAATGTTAAAGTTAACTAATAATGACCCTAAAACATGGGGGCACAGTGTGTGATACATGGATTTAAAACTTTATTTACAGTGTTATTTATCAGCTTCCCCCTGGGGACAAATATACACCACATACAATGAAATGGTATGCGACTAATACATTGATAGTTTTGTCTAAACATAGCCCGCATCACACTCACCTATGCGATCCTGTAGGACAGCTATATCCAGAACGCTGCGCCTGTACTTTGCTTCCAATTCATTTTCGCCTGCAGCAAGACAATAATACACAAATAATACACACACATACACACACACACACAAAACACATCAGAGGAGCACCAAAAATTGAACCTCATAAGTTAAGTTACTTTTTTCTGGATTCTTCTTTGTGGTCTTCTTTGTTTTATTTTTCTTTGGAGGCATGTTTGGTGGCTCTGGGCTGCCTGGAGAACTGTACCCTCACTGGACACAAACTCACAGCACACAAGGGATGAGCTTCTGTTGCTGAGTGGGTTGCCATGGCACTCAGCTGTCCGGCTTGATTGATAGCTGATTGACTTTGGGGACAGCCAATCACAGCTTCACTGTGGGCAATCTCGCCTTTTTAGCTCTTGCACAGAGGGCCGTGTAATTGGATCCTTACTGTTTTTAGTGTGGACATGTCAAAGCGTCCTTTGTTGTCAGGGGTGACCGAGGCCAGCGCTGCATTCAGCATCCCCTGACCGTTTTATGAATGCTGTACAGAGAGAGGCGCGCGTCCGACTACATTCATGACTCGTGAACGCGCACAGGGAAGGCGTGGAGTTTGGGTTTTTGAGACGGAGGAGGGGGGGCGAACGGAAGGGGACGTACAGGAAAGGAAAGGAAAGGAAAGGGCCGCACATACACGTCACGGGGGGAAACAGAAAAATACTGGGCAATGTTTTATTCCCACATTTATTTATTCGCCCCTGTTCTCGTGTGTGTACGTGAGGCGTTCGCAGTTTTCCGAGCGCTACTTCCTCTCCCCAGTCATCGGTGAGTACTCTGTGTCGTCAGCCCCACAGCCCCGCAGAGGAGGGCTGACTCTGTCACACAGCCACTGAACTTCCCGTCAAGACTCAGCACAGGCGAAAAGAGCTGCTGCTACTGCTGCTGCTGACTGAAAAAAAGGGGAACGACATCGGGGGTTGTTAAAGAGGAGAGGACACACTTCAGTCCACAAGGTTTCTGGGCAGAGAAACGGTGCCATTGTCCTCCAGCTGAGGGCGAGCAGAGTCAGGTCTGGTGCTCTGCTAATTAGCCTGCGTGGGTCCCTGCAGAGAGAGAGAGAGACAGAGAGCAGCGCAGCTAGCTGCAGCACACAGCGGCTTGCAGCGGGTTGCGAGTGACCGAGGGCTTGTTGTAGTCGTAATCTGGACATTTATCCGACAAACTGATGTTAGCTTGACGGATGGGAACCTTTATCCGATAGCCATCCCTCCCTCCCTCTACCCCCCGTCGGACCCTGGCTCGGATCCGCCACTCGGGCGCTGTCCTCGCCGGGGGGTGCCGGATCACCATCGCCAGGACCAGCTTACTCCAGGCGGCGGTTCGGTCCCCCTGACCCCTGCCCTGCCCTGCCTCGCCTGTCTGCCGCTCTGGCCGACCCTAGCCGAGCCCGAACATGGCAGGGAACCTGAAGAAAGGCGGGGGGCTCATCGGAATGATGAAGGATGCCTTCCAGCCACACCATCACCACCTCCACTCCCATCACCAGCCCGGGGCCGTGGACAAAAAGACGGTGGAGAAATGCTGGAAACTGATGGACAAGGTTCGTACGCTAGCTAATGATCAACGCTAACGAGCCATTAACGTTATAAGGAGCGCCTCGGATGCCTAGGGCAGCTGCTAGCTAACCGCAGCTAACTAGCGATAAGCTAGCTAATCTTCGGCTGCTGCAGGTCTGGCGTCGCTAAACGCTAAGTTAGCTAGTCAGCTGGGGGGCAGACGTGGTTAGCCAGATACAGCTAATTTGCTTACCCAAACAGCATTGTCGTGTACCATATGTGCCAGACGGGCTTTTAACATGAATGTTAGCCCCCGAACAGAGCAATGTTTTCTTTTAACACATCTGTTTGTTAGTGCTGTGCCTCTCTCTGCTAACTAGAAGGAACATCTAGCTTGTTTGGCCACGTTTAACAACTGTGGTGTGTTGTAAACATTAGCATTAAAAAAAGAAGGTAGATAGAGCGTTTAAATATAACATTCGGGAGATTAATTAAGCGAACGTATGGCATTGTACTAAAAGGAAAAGGGCTGCTAGCACAGTAAGAGTCCCTCCTGTACATTGTTGCTCAAACATCTGAAGTCAACTGTCTGTCAGCCCCCGGCAACTGTAACAAAGCAATCAGAAAAAAAGACCAGAATTGTGTATTTAACTAGGCCAATTATGCTCTTTCACAGGGGAGACTCATTTCACAGCTTCACTTCTCGGAAAAGTCTGTAACAGTTTGACCCCCAGTTTCCTGTGAGAATCACACAGCAATATTAGTGAATAGGAAGACAAGACACTCTTTTGTGTCTCCTCTTCCTCTCTGAGGCCTTAGTTCAGAGCTCTGATGTTAAGAGACCAAGTCCTTTTTTTTCTTTTTTCTTTTTTTTAAACAAAGCTATTATTAAGAAACTACATTCCAGTTTATTTAGCTCCATTAGCAATCTGTGGTAGATTGACTGACTTGACTTATCTTCACAATTTTAGGAGGCACTGTATCTTAACACAAAAAACACAAAGAAAACAGAAGTAACACTGCAAAGTCTTTCTTACTTTTCTTCTCAGTAAATGTTCAACACACAATTTTTTTTTCTCTGCACAATACTCGGATGACTGGACGGCTGATCTGAAGCTACTTAAACCACCTGCACAGTCAGGTTAGCGTTTTTCAGTTTACAGTATGAGAATAATTTACCATATTCGTCTGACCCAGTCAAACAGTTGAGGTGACAGCACCAGCGGGGTGAGTAAAAAACAAAAGAGTGTCTTACCTTTTGATATGGTTGTAAGACCAAAAGTATTTTTACACCACCATATTGTTTAAAATAGCAGCGGAAATATTGTTCGGCACTGACTAAAGGTAAACCACAGCCCAACATATACTGTAGACCGACACCGTGTCTCTGAAAATACCCCCCGTGTCGGACTAAGTTAAATTTTTATCAGAAGCTCGGTGCTAGTCTCTCTTCTCAGAGTTGCCCACATGAGGGTGTTGGGCATAACACACCTTTATTATTGGAGCCTTGAGTTTGTGATGCCCTGCACAAAAGTGTGTGTTCTTTGCTGAGCTACATGCATCAAATTTAAACGTTCAATCATCAAGTTTTGCATCACTGTTAGCTATTCATTGATCAAATTTACCTGGAATCTTAGGATAGGGTGAGGTGTGTTTAAATTAACACATATTTTATTTTGAAGTTAAAACAATGAAAGTTACAGTTTAATGATGTGCCATACCAGTTCCAGCAACTAGTAGACGAGAATAATTTTCTGCACTTTTATGTAACACACACAACAATTTTCATTTGTTTTTAGACCTTAATATGCTCAAACACGTGTGAGAAGACTGCAATCACTGCTGTGCCTGTCTAGCTTTAATCGATTGAGTGGGGCTGTTACGAGTGTAGACACCAAATGCAACTCGGTTGTCTAATGCAGTTACGGAAATCTGGGAGATAAATAGATTATTCGGTTACACGCCATAGTTTGTCATCAGATTTAGTTGCATAACATTGTCCATATTTTGGATTTGCAAACTGGGAGGAAATTAACAGTTAGTCCCTTTGCTTGAATTTGATAAACTGAGGGCAAAATATGTTCCCCGGGAATGATCACTGAGCTGTGTGTTAATGGGGAGAACAAAAATGACCTGTTGATGGCTAAAGTTTAACAAAAATAAACCACAGCCAACTTTCCCCTCATCTGGTTAAAGTTTAAATGACTTTAACATGATGTGCAAAAACTACCAGGTCTAAAGCCAGGTGTAGACTGAGCCTGAGACAGAACTCGGAGAGACAAAGATGAGTGGAATGCAGTTTAGCTCAGAGGCAGTCGACATTTTACTTCAGGACAGTAGCCTTGATTGACATTGACGTATGAGAGGACTCGGTTGTTTTGGCCTTATGCATGTGCACGCATGTGTATTCAGCCGAGTTATGTGTACAAGTGTTAGCGTGATGAATGATAATGTAAATGGTGTAACCTTGACAACAGACTTGCAATATCTGGTCTCAAACATGAATGTGTTGAAACCTTCGTTTCGCAGCCTGGAGAAGATTTAAGGGAATGAGAGGACAGTTTTGGTATTGACACTGAAGGCATGTTAATATATGTCTGTTCAGTGGCCCAGCCAGATGAAAGATTCTGTATTAGTTTGATTTCCTGGTACTTAAACAACATTGTGAAATTTCGTAGTATCCAACCCAACAATGCTTTATGTACCTTGGTGGTCAAAACACAAAGGACTTTTAAATGACACAATAAAAGTAAAAAAAAAAATTTAAAAAACAAAAAGAAAGAAAGATGTTGCACCCAAATATTTCACCTGTGGTCCATTTACACTCAGTATCAGCAGGGAGCTGACCATTTTATGTTCAGACACCAATGGTGGCCCACATGCTATTAACATTATGCTGTGGAATCAGTACTGCTTAAAATATCTCACTGGTCAAGAGTGACCTCATTCTTTTTGAGAGGCATTTGATACAGTGATGATGGAGTGGCCCATTTACAAAGTGAGATCAAATATTCCTAATATGTGACACTCTCTGAAAATGAAGCACTGCTCATTTGGGCCTTGGATACATAAGAGGTCCCCTTTGAAGTTATATGGAAGATGTGGAAAGGAAGATTGATATATACGTATTATACTAATTTACGACTAATCAGTGGCTGGTTGACGAGAACCTTTAGAGGAAGTGGAAAAATTGTATCAAATGGGTAAATGGCAATATTAATAAAGCTTGACTATTTAAAATTGTAGAATATATTTAGTCTGCCTTTTTGATTAAATGTTGTTTTTATTGGTTAAGCATATACAGTCGCTCTGTTCAATCCAGTTACTGGAGTAAATGTTGTCTGTGGTTTTGCTGAACATAGTTACGCTAGTTGAGTAGTGCCTTGTGCAACTTCACGTTAGTTTGTTACATTTCCTGTGTCTCTATCATTAACTTGTGCTTTTGCTTTTGTTTGGTGTAGGCACAAGAACTTCTTCGTTAGGGTTAGGAAAACATCATTGTCTGTTTTGGTTGCCACAAACACGGCTGGAAATTGTCCAGAGTTTTTCTTAAAAATATCAAGTGGTGTCGCGCTTATAAATGTGGAAACGCTATGGTCCCTCATCAAAACTATTCAGTACTTTCTCACCTAAAAATGCTGAAACTCAAACTGCAGTCGTCTCTTTGGCAGCCTTATTGCCTGGGTCTCTTGATCTACAAATACATGAAATTGTTTACATCTTTTCAGTAAAACACAACTAAATGTCACTGTGGCATACATTTCACATCTCAGTGTCATTGTCGTTGTGTTCCTATTGATGCGAATTGATGAATCTTTGTGGTTCCAAGCCTGCTTCATTTATAAGCTGATTGATTTTAAGTTGTCCTGAAGTTGTTTGAACTCTCATTTTCCCATCAAGGCAAACTGATGGCTTCCAAAATGAAGAAGCAAGGAAACTCAAACCGACATTCTTGTTATGCTATTCCTGCCGTATTTCTTTCTAACACTTACTCATGATTAGTAGACAATAATTTGGCCTGGTCTACAAAAGAACGAGCCATGTCCTGTTGTTGATGTGCAATTGTTTGGTCACCACTGGAGCTGACAGCACCACTCTACATCAGCACAGGTTCAAATCAGGACATGAGAACCTGAATCTTTATGAATGCAAGTGTAGTTTTTTTATGCCTCTCTGATCACACACGTCAGTTAGACCTGAATGCAGTGGTAAATATGACAGCAGCAACCACGTCTATACAGAGTGTTCTAGGCTGTCCGCCAGTCTCTTTGTAATGGTCAACGAGGTGACTCAGACACAGTGCAGCAGTACAGTGAGATGGGTGAGGAAAGGTTGAACATTACTGAGGACGTTGCAAGCATTCACACAGTCTGGCGAACATGTTTGGAAGCATGTAGTTGATTCCCTAAATTTCCATTTTGGATAAAGCCATTTGATTATCTCCCTGTTCACCCATTACAAAACTCACCCTCTCTTGCAGTTCAAATTTGGATCCTTTTTTAGAGAAGGTTTATTTTGTAAGGTTTCTTTTAGTCAAAGTACCACAGTCAGTGCATCAGTTGTTCAAATTTGCAAAGCAATAATGCTAAAATGTTAAATCAAGAGAATTTGAAGGTATTTGGCAGAAGTTTTCAAGGATGTGCAGATTGAAATGAGGAAGTGTAAACATCAACAGCTTCTTTAAACATACTGAAGAAGTACAGACAGCGGTGACCCATGATTACTGACATGGTGATTGCAAAAGGCATTAGAAGCTGTGCATGTGTACAAAAAGGCCTCTGTGGGTCAAATTAATAAGAAATGGAGATAATTAAGTTCACAATGAGACAGAAACTGTGCATGGATGAATGGAGTTTTGCCTTTGTCCTGGTCAACCTTTGTCTTTTCTTGTGTGGATCCAAGTAGTGTGAAAGTGGTGAAATAACCTAAAGGCTTAAATCACTCTGTGTATTTTATTATATAATGTGCCATATTTCTAAACCTTAAGATTGACTCTGACAGGGCTTTTAAGGGCCTTTCTCTCACTCTTCAACTTTGTTGGCATTTTCCATTCTGTATGTGTTCAGTCTGGGCTCACTGACAATTTTCTGCACTAAAGATAAGTGCTCTAATACTGAATCAAGCTATATTATGCAAGTCTCTGTCTATATGTTATAAATAATGTCTTACTGATGCACAGAATGAAATGCGTAGTGGCAGATTTTCTTTCGCGCTCACTCTCCGTTAACCTCTTTCTGACTACCTTCTGTCTTGCACCCACCTCTTCTCTTAAACTGTATCTTATCTTCCCCCTCACATCCTCCCTTTCTGCAGGTGGTGCGCCTGTGCCAAAACCCCAAATTGGCTCTGAAGAACAGCCCCCCTTACATCCTGGACCTGCTGCCAGACACCTACCAGCACCTGCGCACCATCTTGTCTCGCTACGAGGGCAAAATGGAGACTCTGGGGGACAATGAGTACTTCCGGGTCTTCATGGAGAACCTAACCAAGAAGACCAAGCAGACCATCAGCTTGTTCAAGGAGGGCAAGGAACGTATGTACGAGGAGAACTCGCAACCCAGGTAAGTTGAGTGGACAAATATGATTTTAGAGGTAAATGGTGTGAAAATGGCTTCATTCCTGAACCGCTGTGCTGATGCTCTTCAATAAATCTATCCAGAGAAGGGCACGTTTGAGGTGTGAAGTCCATGTGGTAACTGCTGTATCACGCCTCAGATTCATTCATTCCCTCTAAATAACTGCGACTGCTCAAGCACATAGCGAACAATTGCACCCATTCCCAGCCCCCGGGGTTGGTTGTAGCTCAAGAGATATCAAAACAAGAGCAGAGAGGTGTTGTGGTTTGTGCATGTGAGCATCTGTGGTCAGAATGGCGCTTAAACTACAGCTGCCTGCCTGCCTGTCACTTTGTTTTTGTGCTTCTCTATCTCTACCATCTTCTTGAACATCTTCTCCTCATGTAGCTGTCTTACTGTGGTGCTTTCTTTGTTGAAATCACACAGCGCCTCTGTCTCTTAGCTCTTTCTTTTCTTACATTCAGTAATCTCCATCTGTTCCTCTGAAAAAAGATGCACAAGTGTACATTTTTTTATCAGATATCAACAGCTGTCCTGTTTTGTGTAGAGGGAGTTGTAGAAGTGATATTAATGGGATATTCCTCTTGTTGCTCTTGCTTTGAAACATACCAAATGCAAGTTGTTGTTTTTTTTGAAGACACAAGATCCACTGAAGACCTAAAGACAAAATTGATCTGCTTATAAGCACAACGTTATGGTTCTGTTAATGAGCAGGCTCTGAGGTGCAAACTAGTTGCTGACTGAGCTGATCTTTGTATCCGATGTCTTTTGGTTCATGCATGCTTTGGGCAAATGCTGTCAAACCTAGTGGTAATAGGCTCCATGGACAGTAAATGCTGAAATGGTAGGAACGCCTTTGTCAGGTTTCCCTTTAATCCAAGATCTGAGACAGTATCAAATATTACTCCAGTAAAGGTTTTCTTCACATCTGCCTCTAGGACGGGTGCTTCTCTTTCTGGCAGTGGAAAAAGATGACTTACAAAAGGTTTTTCAAAGGCCTTTGTGTTGTCCACGTGTTGTTTTATGGCACCAAGTGGCTGGGAAAAGGTTGGATAGCAACCATTGCCTCAGAGAACACGTTATAAGTGAAAGAAGACCTGAAACTGAGTCCATAGGTCTGCAAAGTATACTTGTTTTTTAATCTAAATAGAGCATTCAGATCTGCCCCTAACTAACCTGAGCAGTGAGAAGTTTATTGGTAGATTGTGACAATGATTCCTTTAAATCATTCTGTTCCCTGTCTTTCACCATTTTTAATGAATTGAAAGCTTGAAGTTATCATTTTTTGCTCTGAGATGCTATAATTATCGTTGCTTTCACTAAATGATTCAGAGATGCCAACTAACTCACAGGCTTGAATCAGAAATATCTGGACTCTTCACCCGTTAACCTAACTTGCTGCTTCTTCTTCTGAGAATATTAGGTAACCGTTGTATCGAGCCAGTCCGAATCGATAGATCCTCATCTCGTTGCACAGTTCCTCAGTGAGATTGTTCTTTTCTCTCTTACTATGACGATAATCTTGCACGGAAAAAATCCTCACTAAGGCAACCAGAAAGAAGAGGAAGCTTCTGTCTTAACCACCCTTGTGTTTCCCGTGTCATGCCTGTAACGGGTCATTTTTTTCTATGTGTCATTTACATCATTTACACTTTGATGCACCAAGTAGCTGTGTAGAAAGAAATTCCTGGTTTAAGCAGGGGAAACACACACACACACGCATACACACACACACACACAGTAGCCAGGCATGACACACAAAGACCCCTATTGTTTGAGTGCAGAAGGCAGTGACGCTAACCAATGAGTATCAGCCCACTTAAGAATGTTATAGAATCGACCAATGACATTGAGCTGTTAGAGAGACTAGTATGTGGTTAGGCTGCAGCTGAGCTCAGCACATGGCTCAGATTGAAAAGTTGACTGCGAGGATAAAGATAATCTCACTGCCTGAGCGCAGAAAGGATAGTTTGATAATAGACGGCTGCTTTCGCTGTGTTCTTCAGTTCAGTGATTAGAAAATATGAGAACTCTGGCACTTATTATTTCCATAGCTGTGGCTTCAATCAGCATCAGCACTTGATGACTGTTGACCTGAATGACGATGATTTGGTCTCCACTATGGCTTAATAGCTTTTTTTTTCAGGTCAGAATGAAGGATCTGGGTGTTTCATGAACGTAGTGTGGGTGGACATGCTATGCTGTGATGCCGTACAGACTTCCCCACAATGTCTACCCCTGAGGGTTACAGACCCTCTACTTATCCAGCCCCTCAGTCATATATATCCTACACAGATTATTTAGCTTAAAGTTGAGTGGAGCAGTGGGGTTTGGGTTTGTTTTTTTTCTTTCAAGGAACAGTCTTCTAAATTCGATCTTGACTTAACAAGAAGCTGAGTTGTGTGAGTAAGAGGTGCCCTGTATTTATGTCTTATGTAATTATGGTAGCGAGAAAAGAGTTTGATGTTGGTCACAGTAGAAGAGCGTGAGGTTGAAAGGGACTCTGTGAGTGGGACTTAATTATTAACACTGACAGCCCATATTCAGTCAAAATCAACAGAACACAATCAGCACTTCCTCCTTGTTTGCCTCGCTTACTTCCTCTTCTGACTTTATACAAGAGTTGTCAAAGACCCATACAGGAATTCTTTGGTTTCATTTGACAGTGTTTTTAGTGGATAAAGTGTGAAAATGTTTTTTTCCATTGCAGAGTCTGAAAAGATAGAGTGCTTTAATTCCAACCATATTGAAGAAATAGAACTGAAACAGTGAGTCGATTACATGAATTAATCCAACCATTAACCACCAACTATTTCGATGATTGCTGATTTTAGTCTTGCAAGCAAAAATTCTGAGTATTTGCTGGCTCCAGTTACTCAAACCTTGGTGTTTTCTGAGTGTCTCGTTCATATTACTGTAAACTGAACATTTTGGAAAAACTGCTGGTTGGACGAAACAAGGATATGACATTTGTAAGGCTGCAGCTAACAGTTTAAATCATCTTCTGATTATTTCAGTGAGGGACTTCGGTCTGAAGAAAAGGTTTGCTAGTTAGGTTTGGTATTTTGTATTTAACATAACTGCTTTGTCTATAGCAAGTAAATTAACCTGTTTATTGTCATGTATATGTTGGATGTAGTCCCTGAGCAGAGTACTACACTAGAAGGGCTGATCAATGTGTCCTCAGACCCCCCTCACTCCTCTGTGGGTCTAACCGGATACTGTTTTGACCTCTGTGTGAGAGTCTGTTTGATCGCCTTCCTGGGCTAAACTGTCATTACATCCTGACCATCGTCGATAGGTCCAGCTGGTCACAGGAAGCGGTGCGCTTATAGGCTGCAGGGTGTTGTAACTGCACTGTGGGACAATCTACACTGCAGAAACTGCTATAAGTCCCTCATACTATTTGTAATATGGGTGTATATCTCTTACAACCTAATTGGACTCGTATCTTATCAGTCGATAGGGTCTACCTAATCTATGCTGGTGAAAGCAATTATGGCTGTTGGCTTTGTGTTAAGCACTCTTGACACAAGATGTTATGTAAACATCTTCATTAACAAGTAGGTCAGATTAAAAGTCCTGAACGAAAATTGTTAGTTTCTCAACATGTGATATTGAGCATGATGTCTAACACAAATGAATAGAATTGGCTATATTTTTGATGTGGTAAAAACATTGCATTTTTCTTTCCAACGCTGTACAAATTACAACATCTTCACACAAATATATTAGTCGATTAATCAATCGGTTGGTTGTGAGAACAATAGCTTTATTGATCTAATCACTAATTAAATGATAAGTCATTTTTCTGCTTTCCTGTATTTCATATCATTGAATCATCTTATGAATGTTGGTCAGACAAAGCAAAAATTCAGAATGGAAAGGTTTACTATTTACAGACATTTAAAAGACTAAACGACTGGCAAATTACTCAGTCATGATGAGTATCATCACGTCACCTCAAGCCCTCTTTCTTAGCTTGCTTCTATCATCATTCCTTTACTCATAGTGTTACTCCAATCCTTTGCAAAATAGAAAAATGCATTTCAGACATGATATTTTTACAACAGTCAGTTGGAACGATTTCATCTAGCTTCTACTCATTACAACTTCCCTGCAGCTACTGCCATTCAGGCCAGGTGCCTCTCATTCAGTGATTTGGCTCCTTTTCTCTCGACTCACTGTGACAATGTTCAGTTGTGTAATAAATGTTTCTATTGTTGCCTCTGTGTGAAGTGTGCATACTTGTAAAGCTGTTAATAGATTTGGGTGCACAACAAAAATGTTAACTGCTAAAATGAACACTGGAGCAAACATTCATCATTTTTAGTTTCTAAATATCAAAAGCCACTTTTTAATTGTATTCCTGTTTTAGGAACTGCCAAAGAACTGTTTTGTCTCTTGGTGAAAGGTCCCCACTTTGCATGAGGCCTTTCTCTCTGTAGGACGGGACAGGTGCTAAGTGCTCTTGTGTCTAATGCCACTGCACAGATACTGGCTGCTGTTGCTACTTGTCACGGCACCTGTCTGTCTCTACTTGTGTTTGGGTCTAATTTTCTGTTAAAGTTTATTTTCTGTTGTTGCTCAGGTCACATTTTGCTAATGCTATCAATCCTTAAAAAAGGATCGGAGCATGACATTTATTCTGCTACTGTTTACAGTAAAGTGCATCTCTGCCGTCAATGATTGATGCAGTCAAGCCTTTTGTAGGCAGAGAAAAACATGTCATTGTATGGTACAGTGCTCCTGGTATTTGCAAATGTCATTTGCACTCATTCCTATTTTGGTTCACCCATAGAGCCCCGTCCTAAAATATGACTTCCTATTTTCTGTAAACGTACTTGACATCCATCTGAAACAAAGGTTTGTCTCTGAGAGCTCGGCTCTTGAGTTTGACTATCTGAAAACCCATCTTATCATTGCAGCTGTAGAACTGCAGTGTGTGTATTTGCAGTATTGGATGGAGCCATGAGGAAATGCAACAGTGCGTTACAATGTTGTCGGATCAAATCGTTTACAGGAGAAAGTTTGCATGAATATCAGGCATTCTACTTTTATCAGTAGCTGCTGGGCTAAGTTTAGTTTAATGACTTAGTTACTCCCACTCAAATGAAAAAAAAAAAACTACGGTCATGGTTGCCATGGTTGTGTGTGTATGTGTTGAACTTGGTAAATTTGGACAGTTTCATGTCACAGTTCAGTTAGAAAACCACTGCAATGAACTGATAGTCCTTTAATACTGAGGGTTTTAAGATGCCCAGAGAGTGGTCTGCTGCTTGGCCAGAACTCGTATGACTGAGCGCTCTGCTATCACACCGTCTAAATAAAATGGTGGAGGTGTTATAGTTAATGCATTGTTTCCCACGGAAGTTAAACACTCAGTTTTGCTCAATAACTCTTTGTTTGTAAGTCACTTATCTGGGGTTAATGGTGCACTTTACCTTTAAGGAAATGAGTAAGAGTTGAATCCTTTCATCTCTAATCAAGCTGTACAAAAAAATAACCCTGAAATCTTTGTCTTGGTTAAGCACAGTTTGAATAAACACTTTTTTCACCACAGGCGAAACCATGTGCCTAAACTGAAGTTTAGTTAGTTTCACATTTTCAAGGTGATTTACATAGCATATCATTTAACAACATCACTGTTGCACAACAAAAATGTAGTTTGAATCCTTTTTAGATACATCACAGTAAAAGAAAGAAACAAAGCAAAAATAAATGATTTTATAAGGTGGAATGTGGAGGATGAAATGAAAAAATTCATAATTTTTAATGACTTATTTTGAATAAAGACTAGGAGAAAAAAAAAGTTTTAATTTAACCACTTTACTTTGAATTTGACCCCTTGATGTATCAAAGCAGACTTTTAAATGTTAAAAGCTTTCCAACTCTCTGAAATCAGACTTTTCAAACATCCTGAGTGGCAGCACATCCATAGCCATGTCCTTGTATCGTTTGGATGTTTTGTAATACAGCATTGTTGCTGAGTACCATACCATTGTAAACTGGCTGTGGGTTATTTCCTCAGATGTATCCGATGTAGGTCGTGACTGACAATGAGGCTGTTCAGACCTGTGATCCAATCATTGGTGAACAGCTCTAAGTCTGTCAGTTCACACCTTGCATTCACATGCATCTTGAGTAACTGCTTGTGATCTGATCTTTTCTTCCCCTTCATATGTGCAGATAAACAAGTACACAGCAAATGCATACAGATGTGCTTTTTACACAGAGAAAGAAATGCCGTACTGTATAACCTTAGCCAAATGAACACATATTCCAGATAATTAAGTTTGTCATAGACAGTGTTTCTTAACATTTTAGAAAGTCATTTAAAAGTCATTAAAGCCATTTTGGCCGGTGGACAAAAAGTTAATTTTGTAATTGTTATTAATGAAGTGTCTATAGCCGGCACACATCGCTATCTTTTTATCACCCAGGCTAAAGCCACAGAGCTATTTCACACTGCTGAAGTTCTCTTTATGCACTCTTACATATGAATCAAACTGAATGTGCTGCTTTTTGTGGCTCATATCTCTGTGCATACTGAGATGAATTAAAAAAAAAAGAATATGTTCTGTCTCTCTCTTTCTCTTTGCTGCCGCAGCAGGGAGTCTTAGTTGGTTGTGATGGACTTGGGAGTGAAGTAAAGGAGGCTTTTAGTGGTTAGCCTAGCAGCCAAACGGCTATCGGCCCTGGGAATGGAAAACACAGTTCACACTCTTGAGGCTGCGGGTGTTTCAGCTTCAATTACATTTGCCTACACTTGTAGCTTGGGGCTCTATGGGCAGATACACACGCATGCACGCATGCGTACACACGCATGCACGCATGCGTACACACACATACACACACACACACACACACACACACACACACACACACACACACAAATAGCAAAGCATCATGGTTATTTATGTCACTGCGGTATCAGTGAGCAGCCGACTCACGTTGTCCTCACACTATTAGATTATGGTGATTAGCATGACGCAGCCCACTAGCTTCTCTGTCCTGCAGGATACAACAAACACTTGCTATTTATGCACATAGAGATAAATGAGCTCAGATATGCACTAAGATATGGCTATTTAACTGTGTAGAGAGGATTAAGCTGAACAGTACTGTTGTTTTTTTACAATCTCTTTTTTCTCCCTCACAATAATCTGAGTTTAAGCCTGTCTAATTGACCACAGTGATAAGAGCTGTGAAAGGGAGATTAAATTAAAATAAAATTAGAGAAGTTTATCTGGATTTTGCACAGGAACTCAGCTATTTTTTTAGGATTGTATTATTCAGTAGCTTGTGTAAGGAAGCAGTTAAGTGTGTTTGGATCATTGCTTAAGTGCAGTGGTGTGTGTCTGTGTTTGTGTGTGTTGTGTGCTGTCATGGCTGTTTCCTGATGGAGATCTGGAGTGAAGCCAGTTCCGGAGAGTTAAATTTATAAAGTGATGACCAGAGCAAAATGAAAAACCTAGACTTTCAAACACTTAATCCACTGTGTTTCCTCATCCAACGACTACATTCATTTTTAATGCCAGTGTAGATATTTTGTCCAAGTATTGACCACATTATTAAAGTAACAGTGCACAATGGTAATAACCCTGGCCCTACAAAACGTGTGCTTCTTTACACGTTCATCCAGATATACACAGCTGCATCCAACTGCAACTCCATTTCTTCCTATTCGCTTCCTGGTTTAGCGGATTAAGAATGTGCCTAAATGTGATCTGACAGACACTGAGAAAGGGAATGATCTTGGGAGCCGGGAGGATGGGATTTAGCATCTCCAAGAAGTGATGTTGCTGAATTCTTCTCTTGTAGTGATGTAGTGTAGTGATAGGACAGTTTTTGAGCTTGAGTGCATTGGGAATTAATCTGCTTTGGAGTGAAATACTGGAAGTGCATCCGTCATATGCCTTCTTCCATCCAGACGGAGTCTGATTAGATCCTGTGGTGGTGGATGGGCACAGTGTGAGTGCTTTGCATATGACTGGAATAGTACAAGAGTGACGCTGACGTGTGTAAGGTCTCATCATGTTACCTGTAATAATTGCTCTTTCACATGCAGCTCTTATTCTTTTCGATGTACTGTGTAGTGCTGCAACTTATGATTATTTTCATTATCTACTACTCGCTGAACATTTCCAAGATAAACCCATTAAGATGCATTTTAAACCCTACGGCATTGTTTGAAAACCCCTCCTAGTGCCTGGGGTTTTCAGAAAAACTTGACACAATTGTCAGCGTCCACTAAAACTTTTAAATTTTATCCTCTGGCGATTGAAACTTGAAAGACAATCTCTTTAAGAGCATTAGACTTTGGCTTTAATTTGACTTCATCCAAAATACACACGTCATATCAGGAAATGGAGAAACACACAAACGTCTCACCCAGTCTTAAGGGTATACACACCCAAACATTGCATCTGGTCATAATGGGTCAATTGATTAATCGTCGAGTGTTTTAAATGTCAAAATTCTTTTAAAAATGAGGCATCGCAATTTACTAGAGCCGAAAGTACCGTCTTCAAATCTTTGTTAGACCAACAGTCCAAAAACCAAAGACATTGTTGACTAATGCTTACATTTAAGAAGCTGGAATCAGCAAATGTTGGACATCTTTTCTTGAAAAATAACAAAAAAAATATTCGAGTATCAAAACAGATGACAGTCAGTTTTCTTTCAATGGACTAATTAGTCAATCAACTAAGCGTTGCTGTCTTGTTTCTGCTCACCTGACAAAATGTGATGAGAAATGTCCATTTATTCCAGAGGACATCATAATGATCGACTTGGTGTGGGGTGATATGACTGAGGAAACATGGACACCACTGTATTCATCTAAGGACATGTTCAGACCTGTAATGTAATTTATTGCAATCATTTCAGTGACTTAAAATTACCAAGTCCTGATCTTGGTTAGTTCATCTCATGAACCGTTGAAAATAGCTTTTGGTAGCACAGCTGTACGGCTCAGTTTGTGTTTGATGTGCATTTCCTTTTTAGCCTTGTGCAGAAAAGATAATGCAGCTGCGTGATGATATTACAGCTACTTGTGACTCTTGCCAATCCAGACAGGCTCTCATTCTTGTTAGGCTGACCCTCGCTGGCTGTGCTGCGGTGCATTAGCGCAGTGCGGTGCTGGCTAACTGCGCGACTTTATCACAGCCAGCAGGAAACAGGAAGGGAGCAGCCAGCTGCAAGGTCAGAGGTCAATCTATAGCATGAGGGGGATGGTGGACAAAAAAACCTAGTGTTCAGAAAATAAGGTTTGGCTTGTGACTGCGTCACGGATAAGAATGAGTGAGAGATGGAGAAAGGAAACACTTTACGTTAGCAAACCCTTCTCTGCATATCTGTATCCGACTGACTGCGTTGTCTTTGTTGACACCACATTTTAAGTAGCAAGAACAGATGTAGGAGCGCTGGCTAATGCCTACACACACACAAACACACACAGTATAGAGCTGGAATTGTAGGATGGAGAGAGACACTGACATAGAGATGCTAAAACAAATACCAGCTCATTCTGCTATGTTTAAGATCAGATTTGAACCACAATCTTGGGAGTTTCAGCTAATATTCAACAAGCCTGTGGTAAAGCTCTCTCCATCACACAAACACAACAAAGTCTCATTCACTGTGCAAATCTTGTGCCAGAGACAGCTGTGCCACCCTGTGAGCTTGATGCCAGTCAGACCAGCGTTCACTCACATTCATTCTCTCTCTCTCTGTCTCTGAGTCACACATACGACGTTGATGTTGGCTGCTACAGCGTACACTCACTGTGTGGGTACGTGATGTGTAGAAAAGCCTAGAAGTGCACAGTCACGTGTTAGGGGATTTTTTTTGACGAAGCATTTGCCACTTCATGTGAAACTTCCTGTGCTTGTGCAGGTATAGCACCTGAGTGTCTTTTACCTTAAAGGATCCTCCTGCATGTGTCAAACACAGGAGCAAAGTAAAGGTTTTTCACTGTTGTTTGCATGAATCTTTTTCTTCAACCTATCATCCTCATCAGACACACAATTTCCTGTTAAAGTTGGAACCATTTCAATTGTTTCTCATGAGAGTTTTCTGTATTTTTCATTCTGACCGCTCTCTTCTTGCTGATTTGAAGCAGACATTTCAGTTTGAAAAAGTTGATGTCAAATATTGCTGCTTTATGGTGCTGTTCTGCCACTTTCAGCACATTATTTAGATAATTTAAGCTGAAACAATCAGTCAATTAGTTGATGGATGGAAAATTAATGAGCAACTGTTTTTATACTCCTTAATACTTTCAATTTTTAACCTGTCAATCATTAGTTTTTCCATTATGATGATTTGCTGCTTTTTTCTGTTTTATATCGTTGTGAACTGAATATCTTTTGACTTTTTGAGTCTTGGCCAGGCAAAACAAGGCATTTGAGAATTACAAGCTTTTGCTTTGATAAATTCTGATGCTTTTTATAACAGTTTTCCTAGATTTTGTACCTCTAGTGATTAAATGAGAATATAATCGCATTATTAATCCATAATGAAAATAATTGTTATTTACAGCTCTAATTTGTTTGTTAGTTTTGTTTAATGTTCTTACATAGCCAGGATTGATGTTGGTCTACATGTCCCTGAAAATGTGAATGTCCTAAACAACTGGGAGGATTTCTAGTCAATAATTGTTATTGTTTATTGTTTTAATTGGGCTTGATATCAGTTCACAACCCAAAACACCAGTATTTGATGACTGACAAATGACACTCAACAATCTGCTAGTTTTCTTCAGAAAGCTACGTGTTGACGCTTTAAATATACGTTACTTGGAGAAAGAACATTTTTATTTACCACATAACTTAAACCCTGAAAATAGTCACCACGCTATGTTGTTAGTGGCTGGCTGGCAAGCTAAAATGCAGTTCACAGATTTGTTTTTCTGTGTTAATCAGGGCGGCCCCTTTATTCATGTCCTTGTATCTGTACATTTAGGCACACTTACCACTGGCATTGAGTGCAAATTTGAGCTCAGCTTTGCCCCACTTTTTGTAATAATTCCTGTCTGTTTGCCTTTTTAACAGAATTTCACTTTGCTTTTATTCTGAGCTCATCTTGGGACCACGGTTGAATTGGCTGAACTGAATCAAATTGGTTTCTTCTAGATTCTACCCACAGAGCTGCAGCTTGGACAGACCTGGTTGCCCTTTGGTCTGTTGAATACATGTAAAATCCAGCCAAGCTTCAGCCTCATCAGATCAAAAAATGTCAGCATATATTGTGCCCGTTAGAAATCGTGACCCCACGTGAGAGTCTTGAAACATATCAGTAACATTGCTGGTGAATTAGAAATGAATTTTAATGGTGCTTTTGAAGAGAGGAATTTATAATCTTGAATTCCTAAGTAGCCTGTATTAATGTTTTAAGTTTAGAGTTGAGAGGAGTGGATTACTGGATTCATCAGACTGTGAACTAGCCTAGATGTGGAAATGAAAGCTGTGAGTGAGGAGTGGATTAATTCCACGCATAAACTATAGAGGGGAGGATAACTGTCTTCATACAATTACGTTGTAGATGAAAGCAGAGCAGGAGGGGGTCGGTTGTAACTCGGATAAAAGTACAGGGTAGAGAGGGGTTGACAGGAGAATGGATGAGACCACAGCTCGAAGGCTCAGTAGGCCAGTAGGGCCAGGAAGCAGAAGAAACAGAAGAGGACCGCCCGCTGAGATGATAGCTGCTGAGGAAAACACACAGAGATGCGATGTCACACACGCCTGCCTTCCCTCAGATGGCACTGGAAAGGGAAGACGTGCAGAGCTCCTTAGGGAGATGCTGTAGTTGAAGGTCTCATTTTCCACATTGCATCACTGATGAGGGCTAGCCCCGACTTCAAAGACATCCAGTCCCAGGCATCTGGCTTCAAGTCTGCTGTAGATTTTAAGTGGGCAGAGCAGCTCAACAGATTAGACAACCAGCTACAAGAGTGTTCACTGTTTGAGGCTCATTTACTGCTGAGAGGCTATAAATACGACGCTTTATTGCAGTTTGCGGGCGTTTGCATTTTTCTCTTTCAGATTCTAGTCTGCTCCCTCTGAGGTAAACGATCATCCTAACAAGCGCTGGTCTATTTTGGCAGGTTCTCAACGTACACTAATCTTATTCATCCATCTTCGGTGACTGTCCTCCTTCCTCATTCACTCTTTCCACTCCCCCTCCTCTCTCTCCACTCATAGGGTTTGTAGTGTAGTGTGTGGCAGCTGCAGTGTAGCCACGCTTTCATTGCTGTCTCTCTTGTGCATGTCAATTCACTCTGCCCGACAGCCAAGCACAATCTCCCTCTGTGCCACCTCGTAAATCATGGCTTTCTCAGCACAACACTCCCAAAGCTGTGATGGGGTGACATTGTGCTGCTTCGTTCTCCTTTTTCTTTTTCTCTTTTGACCCTCCCCTCTCACTTTTGCCTTCCTCAATTGTACTCGTCCCCTGATCTTCCTTTTTATGTCATGTTTCTTTTTTCTTCTCCTCTGTGCTTGTCAACCAGCATTTTGCAACTAGATTCGGAGCTGTACATTAGGATGTCCATCTCTGTGTTGTCTTTTCTATTTCTGTACTGTGGAGGCAGCTAAGGACAATCCTCGGTGGGAGAAAAACGCCAAGCAGAAACCCGACCTTAAATGAAATGTCTTTATTTCCTTCTCCTGTACTTCCACCCTTGAGCTTCTATCTGTCTAAAAGCATGTTTTAGAAACTTCAGCCAGTAATTCATAAGGAACTGAACAGTCTACATTTGAAGCTCATGTTTTTTTAAGAGGCAAGGCTGAGCATTCACGTTGCCTCCCCACGTGGGTGTCGGAACTAAATTTAAGTGTCACTGAGTTTGCCTTGTGGAAAAACAAGGATAAACACTCATTTAGTGTTACCTACACTCTTATCACACATTATCCGGGAAGCTGCCCAGTATACCAAGTAAACAGTTAACAGTAACATTTGGGGGAGGAAAAAAAAAAAGATGAGGCAAATACCATCCAAAACATCAATAACATCCTGTGTAGACTCATACTGAAAAGATAGGGCTTGACGTCCAGTGGGAAATTAACTTTCAGAAGCATCTGAACTTCAATATATATTGCTTCCAAAAATGATTTTAATATTAGACATCTATAATATATGAGAAAGGTTTGCACTGTAGGCTTCACAGTTCCTCCAGCAGTCAGGTCAGATGGTGGAAAGACACTGCGGGCTGTGATGATCTCAAAGTCTGCTGTGCTTAATCCAAAATGCTCGCTTTCTTAACAATCAAAAATTAACCATAAGTTGGAGGAGCGAGCAGCCGCTGCATCTTCATGTGCCACTGTTGCCATGGACGCACTTCCTGATTACATCCTCTGATATACAATATCAGTTTCTAATTCCAATTTCAATAATGTTACTAAGAATTTTGTGGACAGCAGATATTTTGCTTATTTATATGATCAATAACGAAAAACGTCACCAGGAAATCTGCATTATCTTGATGTGGCATGTTCATGGCTGTGACTGCATACAGTTTGTTGACAGGTAGACATTTAAACTCAACTTTGTCATGTTAATTAGCTCAAGACTTGTAGAATAATCTTTTGTCAAGTACTTGGTGGATAGATGGGAATCTGAACACACAGTTCCTACTCTCAGACACACCTTGAACGACTTCCCAACACTCCATGAGTGAAGTGATGTATCTCAGAGAACATCAGCCTTGACAGTTGGATGGAACTAGTGTCAAGACTAATTCCCCGCTGAAGGGGGTAAAAAAACAAACTGAGAAACAAATGAGAGAAGGCATGTAGTCGGATAGCATAATGAGAGAGATGTGAGGTTTCTACCTTTTTTTTTTTTTTTAACTAGCATCATCTTCTCTATTCTTTTTGCACATTTAGCCTCACAATCTATGATACAAGGGGGAAATGTGGTTGTATTTATTAGCAAATACAACCATTTCACTGTCACCTCTGCTTCACTTTTGATATGTTTTGGAAAGCAAGTGTAAAAGTTGAAGTCAAACACATATAATACATGTTTTGTTTGTGAGCATTTAAAAGGAAGTTGTCAGCTGCATCGCATCAGTGCATTTTTTTTGCATTGTCACATGGCTTAGGCGAAAAGAATGTTGAAGTTGCCATTTATGGTTGACTGATGAAACTGCATGTTTAATATTTGAATATATCAGTTTATGTAAACAGAAGTTATCATTCCCCTGACTTTATTAGGTTAGGCCTGTTTGTTTATTGTGCAAGCTGCCAATTTGGAACAGTATGATTAATATTCAACAATTAATGAGTCATAACCTCGACACACATTTTCAAACAAGTTTTTGATGACACAAGTGCATGTGTGAATGCAAAGAAATTGTCTGTTAATGGGTGTAATATGGACTTAATCCAAAATGTAAAATGCAATCCTCCCTTAATATCAATCAAGGGCAGACTATAGGGCTTGTGTGGAATTAAAATGTCTTTGTTTTACATGGATATGTGTTTTTGAAATGGCCTACAGTGTGCCTTGGGGCGTTTTGGAGGAGGCATTTTGCATTTCAGATTGAAACTGTATTCCACCCATGGTATGAGCCCCTCAGGAGATGGAAAAAGCATAATACACCTGAAATATCAAAAGACAATCTGTATGTGATCACTTCAAAGACCAGGCAGTGCTTGTACTCAGTTGTCCTCACAAACAGCTTTTTTGTGTCTTTCTATCTCTAAATGCCTTAATGTATCAGTTTTTAATAACTTGTAACACAAAAACCTTTCTTTAACACCATGAGAATTGATCCCCTCATCACTAATACAGTGTATTCTGTGCTATCAGATTAAGAATAAATGGATCTTATGTAGCATAAAGGGGACAACACCTACTTTGTTTGAAAACCCTGCTGTTGTAAAATGAAACCTTGAACCATTTTAATCAACACATGAAATGCCAATACTCCTCTCTCTTGAAACTGTTATTTCGGCTGATGAAAGCGTCAAAGACCTGAAATCTCACCACCTCTTCTCTTTTCTTGACTTCCACAGGCGGAACCTCACAAAGCTGTCGTTGATCTTCAGCCACATGCTGGCTGAGCTGAAGGCCATCTTCCCCAACGGTCTGTTTCAGGGTGACAACTTCCGCATCACAAAGGCAGATGCTGCAGAGTTCTGGAGGCGTGCCTTCGGGGACAAGTGAGACAGTGCTATATTACTTTTTGTGCATTAAATATAGAAATACCTCAGTGCATCCAAATTGACATCCTGCTGCTTTACAGGGTGTTGCCAAGTAAGTGAGATGAAAGAGAAGATCCTTCAGAGAGAGAAAATACAAATTATATCTTCTCTTTTCTTTCACTGTTGTTAGGGTCGGTAGAATTCTTCTGTGGGACAAACCTTTGGTTATTGAATGCAGATGTCTGTTGATATCAAAAAAAGTTATGTGCGTGATCACACAATCCCAAAATGCGCACAGCTAAGTCAAGATTCTATTAATAGTCATCATGCAACACAAGTTTGTATATTGAGCTTCCCACACAAAAAAGCAATCTGCAATTGTGGACCTACACAAAGATTTAATCAGCTGGGTTTTCCCAGGACTTCAAAACAATACATTTATTTCCCTCTTTAGATGACTGTGTAGTACATCTTCTGCAGGGAACTGGCCAACATTATGACCACCATTTGGGAAAGTTCTGTATTTTTTGCAGTGCATTAAAGTTCATCTATGTGCACACTGGTTGCTGTCTCAGTTAAAAGGTTAGCATTCATGACTTGTGACCTTCAAAGATCTCTTTACTAAAAGTACTAAAATAGCATTTCCTTTTTTGTCATGTATGAATCACTAGAATTTTTGTTCTTTACAGAAAATTCACTTCATATCTGTATTGAGATGTTTTATTGGTGTACTACATGCACTGAGGAAGCATATATTAAAACGGTCCCAGCAGCTCTACTGCGCTTATTTGTGGATATGTCACTAGGCATCATGCGTTTAACTGACACTCAGCATCCACTATTTAAGATCTTTTGCTGTTTGATTTCAGCTTTTGCAAGAGGATGTCGTCATCTGTTTTGTTTGTGTTCTGTGTGTTGAAGGACCATTGTGCCTTGGAAGGTGTTCCGTCAGTCGCTCCACGAGTTTCACCCCATCAGCTCCGGTCTAGAAGCCATGGCCCTTAAATCCACCATAGACCTCACCTGCAACGACTACATCTCCGTCTTTGAGTTTGACATCTTCACCAGGCTATTCCAGGTACAGAACACATACACTGTGCAACATTCAGCTTGTCTTACCATTAAGTTGTGTATCAATACATGGGATTACACGGAGCCCCACAATTAAAAGCCCAAACAGAAAAAATGCTTCTATAAGAACCCCTCAATCAGAATTAACAGGCCCAATATGATCGCAATATAAAAATGGGGAACTTTTCATAAACAAATCAAACAAAAATTTATCCCATGTAGGCTTAGAGTTATATAACCTGACCTGGCTGCTAATCTAGTGTAACATGTTTCCCCGCTTACCCAAGATGGCGGCACCCAAGGTGAACTGGTGTAATGCAGCAGCTCTGTTTTTAATATGAACTCTTGGAAAACTTAACAAAGACGAAAATGGATATCCACCTTCAGGACAGGGAGCTTATCAAGCACGCTCCACAAAAGATGAAATGTCTGATGAGGAGGAAGAATGCATGACATCACATTACATCTGTGCCGATGAATTCCGTTGTTGAATGTAAATACCAGACCCAGTTACTCCCATCCATTTTAAACAGTTGACCCAATATCTGCTATCGGAATGAAGAAATATTATCCATGTAAATAAAGCTAATTAGATGAGAGATGTATAAAAGAAGAGAGTGATAGTTAGGCCAGAGATGGAGGGTAATCCAAAGTAGTCTGTGAGTGCTTGGTGTAGGAAACAAATGTCACACGTAAGGAACTTAAACTCAACACATCTTTTCTCAGCTAACTTAATCAACCTGTTAGCAGGATGCCGGCGGACTTGTTCACACTGTTAGTCGGAACTGAAGTTGAAACTTTCCTTTGCTGCTTTTGTCCACTTTAGTGTGTTGTTGCTTCAAAAGGCCTAGATAGAGAGGCACACTGAGATCCTTCTCAAGGACAGTCATCATTATATCTGCTCCACTAGGTTCTACTTTCTTATTGCTAGATGAATAATAAGCAGCAATGATGAACATTTTCAGAGTAATTCCCTGCACAGGACTCTAACCAAGCACTCACTGTGGGGCTGTGGGGCTGTGGAGCATTGGTGCGTTGTCGGTTTATGAGCTGTTTTACTTTGCCAAACCCTGACTCAACTTTGTAATTGATAGACCACAGTACCGACATACTGCTCATGCGCAGGGAGTTGTGGTGAGGTAAAGAGCTAAATGCAGCCAACCGTCTCTATTTTGCAATTACATACAGTACACAAGGCAGCAGGAAACAACCCATTTTTTGGAGTGTCTTAGTGTATGTTTATGGAGGTGCAGGTGGTGCACAGCTCTTGAGACGCTCATGAATGAGGCAGCACGAAAAAGGGGGCGGGGACTGTGGAAAAGAAATAGAGTAGTGGTAGGATGGGTTATCAGGCATCATCTTCAGTGCTCATCTCTGTCATGTATTGCTGTATTAACACTGTTGTGAGCACAGTACTGTTGACTGTTTTATACTGAACTGCCTACATTAACTAAAACCTCTTGCATACAGTAGTGTATGTTGTTTATTTTCTCAGTGACATTATCCTCTGCAGGGTGCAGACCGGCTTAATGAAGCCTAACCAGATTACAGACATTTCCTATGACACTCCCTCATACAAAAAAAGCCCTCCTCTAAATGTCCTCAAACTCAAAAGAGGAAGTGAGCCTGTGGCCATTTTGAGCTCTGTCCTTGATGTGCAGTAGAGTAGGGGTGATCTGTTCTTTTTTTTTTTTTTTTTTTTTTTTTACCAAATGTCTCATGTGGTTTTTTTTTTTTTGCTGAATAATGAGGTGGTGATTATAAAGCAGCAAGAAGAGGCCACTGAATATGTACTCTAGATCACTAGATACTACATTAGCCAACAATGCACATGAATATAATAAACCACGCTTGGCCCACTTTTGTTTAAACCCAGCCAGTCTGCCATCACATTACACTAAAAGAGAGATTAGAGTCTAGCCAAGGAGACCATTTCAGTGTGTCACTTCCTGTGTGCAAAACAAGTAGAAATAACCAACACCAGATTCTTAAAAAATACAGTAAAGCTGCAGGGAGACGGGACAGTCCCTCTTTGTGATGTAACAGATTTTAAAAAGGTACGTACATGACAATTGTTGTGCATATTGGGCCATGGTTGAGACTTTTACGGCTCGTTCTCAGCGTTGTGTGTGTTAATTCAACTTCCTTTCACACTCCAGACTGACAGAGCATTTGCAGAACCACCTACTCACCACCATACTCAGTCAGCGATGGAGTAATGTGAATTATTTTCAGAGGTGGCAAAAGTACACACATTCTTTACTTAAATAGAAGTACATATACTTGTGGAAAAACAGACTGGTAAAAGTAGAAGTACTGGTTCAGTGTTTTTATTCAAGTAAAAGTAAGAAAGTAAAGGCTCTGAATTGCATAAAATTATCCTTCCGAAGGGCTATTTCTCTACAGAGCTAACTGAATCTCCCGTCACATTGATTTAACTCGAAGACTTTTAAACTTTAAGGTAGA